>NC_139018.1:140082211-141399288 GCF_964374135.1 Grampus griseus | reverse complement strand
GACCAAACTTTAGTCAGGCTCCTCTGAGCCTTCTTCTCAGATGTGCCTCAACCTCGGCCCCAGGCCTGTCTTTGGCCTGCCTAACTCAGTCTTAGCAAAAATCCTCTAAGTTAGTTCAGTAAGAAGGCCCTCACCCTTTATCTGATTACCCTCAATACCTGATCAAGTTTCTCACTCCCTACCCTTGATATCTGATTACTCTGGCTTGCCTTCAGCAAAAATCCTAAATTAGTTTAGCAAGAATCTCCCTACCCTCGATGTTTCCTTTTAGTAATTTTCCATTATCGACCCCCTCATTTTGCTTATTGGCTATAAATCCTCAGCTGTCATTGCTGTATTTGGAGTTGAGCCTGATCACTCTCCCCTACTGCAATGCCCCCATTGCAATGGACTTGAATAAAGTCTCCCTTACCATTTAAAAAAGTGTTTTGCAAATGAACAAAGAAAACAAAGCTAAAGAATAGTAAGAAACAGACTTATAGATACCTGGAGCAAACTGGTGTTTGCCAGAGGAGAAGGAGGCAGGGGGTTGAGTGAAATAGGTGACGAGGATTAAAAGGTACAAACTTCAAGTTATAAAATGAGTAAGTTACAGGGGTGTAGAGTTAGAGTTAATACTGTAAGATTAATTAAATTTTAATTAAGAGTTAATAGTGTAATGATTTTGTATGGTGATAGATAGTTACTGGACTTGTAGTGATCATTTCATAATGTATTTAATTGTTGGATCACCATGTTGTACACCTGAAAGTAACACAATATTTTACAATCAGCTATATTTCAATTTAAAAAAAAAGAAGAAAAAAAAAGGAGGGCCTTAGATATTTTGGTTCTTTTTTCCTTCCCTGTTTCAAATTCATGTTATGGTTTTGGTTGGGAAATGGACAAGAAGTGTCATCAGTGGGCGTTTTGCCCAAGGTGGGCTGACTGGTGGGACTCTGTCCAAAGGTGACCAGGTTTAGATTCTGACACAGAATGATGAATAGGTCACAGTGGCTTTTTTTGTATTGTATTGTATTGTATTTGTTCATTTTCTTTTATTTATTTATTTTTTAAATAAATGTATTTATTTTAAAGAAATAAATGTTTTTTTTTTTTAAAGACATTTATTTAGGCTGTGCTGGGTCTTAGTTGTGGCACTCGGGATCTTTGTTGAGGCCTGTGAGATCTGTGTTTTTTAGTTTAGTTGCAGCATGTGGACTTAGTTGTGGCATGAAGGATCTAGTTCCTGACCAGGGATTGAACCCAGGCCCCCTGCATTGGGAGCACAGAGTCTTACCCACTGGACCACCAGGGAAGTCCCTTAAAAAAGTGTTTTAAAAGGTTTCTGTTGTTGTTTTGAGTTTTAGGAATTTGTCCATTTCATCTAGGATATCTAATTTTTTGGCAAACAATTGTTCACAGTACTCTCTTATAACCCTTTTTATTTCTGTAGCATGTAGTAGTGTCCCCACTTTCATTTCTGATCTTAGTAATTTGAATCTTCTCTCTTTTTTCCTTAGTCTACCTAGCCAAAGGTTTATCAATTTTGTTGACCTTTTCAAAGAATCAACTTTTGGTTTCATTGATTTCCTGTACTGTTTTTCTGTTCTCTATGTTATTTATCATTGCTCTAATATTTATTATTTCCTTCTTTCTGCTAGCTTTGAGTTTAGTTTGTTCTTCTTTTTCTAGTTCCTTAACTTGTAAAGTTAGGTTGTTGATTTGAGATATTGCATGTTTTTTAACGTAAGCATTTATAGCTGTAAATTTCCCCCTTAGCACTGTTTTTATTGCATCTCCTAAGTTTTGGTATATATATATTTTTAAATTGATGTATAGTTGATTTACAATGTTGTGTGGTATATTGTGTTTTGTTTTGTTTTTTTGCAGTATGAGGGCCTCTCACTGTTGTGGCCTCTCCCGTTGCGGAGCACAGGCTCTGGACCCACAGGCTCAGCGGCCATGGCTCACGGGCCTAGCCGCTCCGCGGCATGTGGGATCTTCCCGGACCGGGGCACGAACCCACGTCCCCTGCATCGGCAGGCGGACTCTCAACCACTGCGCTACCAGGGAAGCCCATATATTGTGGGGTTTTTTAAGATTTTTTCTTTTTTTGATGTGGACCATTTTTAAAGTCTTTATTGAATTTGTTACAATATTGCTTCTGCTTTATGTTTTGTTTTTTTGGTCACGAGGCATGTGGGATCTTAGCCCCCTGACCAGGGATTGAACCCACACCCCTGCATTAGAAGGCAAAGTCCTAACTACTGGACCGCCAGGAAGTCCCTGGTATTTTGCGTTTTCATTTTCATTTGTCTGTAACTATTTTCTAATTTCTCTTGTGATTTCTTCTCTGTCTATTGGTTGTTTAAAAGTATATTGTTTAGTTTCCACAATTTTGTGAATTTCCCCATCTTCCCTTTGTTATTGATTTCTAACTTCATCTCTTTGTGGTCAGAGAAGACATGTCCCATGTTCACTTGAGAAGAATGTGCATGTTGTTGAGTGGAGTGTTCTGTATATGTCAGATCTAGTTGGCTTATCAGGTTGTTCAAGTCCTCTATTTCCTTACTCATCTTCTGTCTGGTTGTTCTATCCATTACTGTGAGTGGGATATTGACGTCTCCAACTATTACTGTAGAACCGTCTATTTCTCCCTTCAATTCTGTCGGTTTTTGCTTCATAAGTTTTCAGCCATTATTTCTTCAAGTGGTCTCTCTGCCCCTTTCACTCTCTCTTCTCCTTCTAGAACTCCCACAGTGTTGTCTCTTTTATGAGGGCCTGTAGTTCTCTTAGGCTCTGTTTGCTTTTCTTCAATCTTTTTTCTTTCTGTTCTCTGCCTTGACGACTTCTATTGTCTTATCTTTAAGTTTGCTGATTCTTTTTTTCTGCTTGCTCAAGTGTGCCCTTGAATTCTTCTAGCAAATTTTTCATTTCAGTTATTGTACTTTTCAGCTCTGGAATTTCTTTTCGGTTTCTTTTCAAGCTTCCTATCTCTTTATTGATACGTCTGTTTTGTTCACACATCATTTTCTCGATTTTCTCCACGTTTTCTTAAGTTAGCTGAGCATCTTTAAGATAGTTGTTTTAAAGTCTGTCTAGTATATCTGCCATTAGGTCTTTTTCAGGAACAGTTTCTGCTGATTTATTTTTTTCCTTTGAATGGGTCAAACTTTCCTATTTCTTTGTATGCCTTGCGATTTTTTTTGTTGAACACTGGACATTTGCATCTAGTAATGTGGTAATTTTGCAAATCAGATTCTCCCTTTTCCCCAGCATTTGCTATTTTTGTTGTTTTGATTACTGTAAAATCTGTCTCTTTGCCAAGGATCAGCCTGAGGTATAAACTTAAGGTCTTCTCAGGTCTTTTCTCAGCCTTTTGGGCATGTATGGTTACTTTCTAATTTTCCCCATGAATACAGTTGCTTTTTAATATACTAGTCTTTAATACCTGGCTCCCCAAAAGGTAAAAAGTGAAAATGAAGGACGGGGGTGGGGGGGTGGGGGGAGGGAAGGTGCTGGTCCTTTAAATCCTCAGGAAGTCACTTCAGCTAAAGCATCTTGCAACAATGGAGAGAGGTACTACAACAACAATAGCTGCCCCCTCTTTGTACATTTGTGTTCAGAAGCAGAAATCAGAGCACAGATCCCCAGTGTTTGGAGGATAGGTGCCTTTTTGCCCTCCCTGGCTCCTCCTACAAGCTGTTGACTGAAAAAAAAATGCACAACGTTAGAGTTGTGAGTTAAGTTTTATTTGGGGCAAAATGAGGACTATAGCCTGGGAGACAGCATTTCAGATAGCTCTGAGAAACTGCTCCAAAGAGTGGGGAGGTCATATATATGTGATTTTGGTGAAGGGGGAGTACATGCAATCAAGCACATATTTTTTGAAGTTTTCTGCTAGTCTTGTGAAGTTTACTGCTAGTCACAAGGAGCAGACATCACCGTAAAGGATTTTAGTGCTTTTCTAGATATGAGGAGATACAAGAATTGGACTCCTGAAAATATCTAACTATCCGAAGACCTGTTCCGCCAGTTTTTCCCAGAGCACAGAGGGCCTCATTCCCGATCTCCACCCTGAACTCCTTTCAGGGGGTGTTGAAGGTCAGCAGCTGCAGCGGCTCATAATTTGATCCTTATAGAGGTAGATGGCAAGTGCCAATTTGTAGGTGACAAAGCTGTGTGCAAGCTGCTCCGGGAACACGGGTACTGCCATGCAGCTGGTGGTGACGGATGGGTAGCTGCTACTGTGCAAAGAGCTCAAGTTGACCAAAATTAACAGCGATTTACTGTCCAAGTCTTCCCCTAGAAGTTACCAGCCTTCAACAGAGTCCAGAGTGCCAAAATAAGTACATCAGACAGATTCAGCCAGTGGAATTGTTATTTAGGTGGGGAGTCAGATTCCTGGTGCTTCCTACTCTGCCATCCTCCCAGATCCTCTATTTCACTTATTTTCATTGTTTTCATTTTGGTAAACAACTGCTTTTGGCTATGCCCTAGCCTTGAGCTCAACTTTTGTGTTCCACAAGTTTTGATAACGCAGTGTCTTCATTTTTTTTGCTGTTAAATTATGACTTTATTGTCCCGTACCAGATAATGCAGCCTGTACTACTTGTATTATTTTTGCTTTGGTACCTTTGAGGGTTTTTTTGAGATTTAAAATACGGTTAATTTTTGGTAATGGGTTAAAATACATTTTAAAAAATGCCTGAGTCCACACAGATACCAAAATTAGAGACAGAACAGGAAGAAGGAGGAAAGGGAAGGCTGTTAGATGCAGAGGGTCTCCAAGCTGTGCTCCAGGGGTACTACAGGAGCAGCGGCCCTCTGGAGCGGTGACTTGGACGACACTGGGGGAGGGGGCTACGTGGAATCAGGTCGTCCCCTCCCACATGCTTTGCCGGCTATGCCCTCGGGCCCCCTCCACTTCCAGGCCTGCGACTCCTAGAAGGAGAGCCTAGGGACCTGTCCTAGATACAAGTGGGGGGCGCTGCAGCTGGTGACGAGGGGCCTGAAGGTAGGGAGGGGCGAGGGCTTCGGGGCCCGCAGGTCTGAGGAGGCGCCCGTGCCGGGCCGCATGTAGCCCACCGAAGTCCCACCACCCGGAGCGCGGGACTCGGGTAAGCTCGGTGCGCCCAGGGCGGCCCAGACGCCGCAGGGGTCACCGTCCCCTCCAGGTCCGGCCTGGGCGGCCACGCGCGCCTCCGCCTCCTGGCCCAGCGGGGACGCGCGCAGGGCAGCTCAGGGCGGGGCCGGCGGAGGCGCGCGGCCTCCGGAAGCGCCTTTCCCGGAAGGCAGGGAGGCGGTGCCGGCCTCGGGGGGCGGCCTCGGCGATGGCGGCTGGGCGGCGGGAGCGCTGTCTCTAGCCCGCAGAGCAGCGCCGCTGGAGGATGGCCTCGCTCGGACCGGCAGCTACGGGCGAGCAGGTCCCGGGGGCTGAGGCGGAGCCGGGCGCCGCGGGGCCGCCGCCGCCGCCACCGCCGCCGCCGTCCTCTCTGGGGCCCCTGCTACCCCTGCAGCGGGAGCCGCTGTACAACTGGCAGGCGACCAAGGCGTCGCTGAAGGAGCGCTTCGCGTTCCTCTTCAACTCGGAGCTGCTGAGCGATGTGCGCTTCGTGTTGGGCAAGGGCCGCGGCGCCGCCGCCGCTGGGGGCCCGCAGCGCATCCCCGCCCACCGCTTCGTGCTGGCTGCCGGCAGCGCAGTCTTCGACGCCATGTTCAACGGCGGCATGGCCACGACGTCGGCCGAGATCGAGCTGCCCGACGTGGAGCCCGCCGCCTTCCTGGCACTGCTGAGGTGAGCGGCGGGCACCGAGCCGGCCTCCCCAACCCCGCTCTCCTTACCCTCCTTACCCTCCCGGCCTCAGTTTCCTCCCGAGTCTGTGATGCTCGGGAAGGGCGAAACCGAAATTTGTCGGCCGGGACGGCTGCCCGCCGGCTGTGAGAGTAAATATTAGTGTCTAAGGCCAATTAGCGTGCGTTTTCACATTCCAGTAGCGGGTTGTTGCCCACGCTTGGGAATTAGAGAAGTGGTGAGGACAGAGTATGGGTCAGGTTGTCCTGATTGCCCATTTGCGACATTTTAGATTTTTGTTGGGGAAGAGGGATACTTGGGAAGTCTTGTAGACGAGATGACCTTTTAAATTTTTTTTAAATTTATTTTTACTTTTTTTTTTTTTTTTTTTTGGTACGCGGGCCTCTCACTGTTGTGGCCTCTCCCGTTGCAGAGCACAGGCTCCGGATGTGCAGGCTCAGCGGCCATGGCTCAGGGGCCCAGCCGCTCCACGGCATGTGGGATCTTCCCGGACTGGGGCACGAACCCGTGTCCCCTGCATTGGCAGGCGGACTCTCAACCACTGCGCCACCAGGGAAGCCCCTATTTTTACTTTTATTTTATTTTTATCCTCTTAACGCCTTTTTCATTCGTGTTAGTTGTCATGATCCAGGACAGTGAATATCAAACAAGTAAGTTTGGCTTTAGCTACCTTTTGTTCCTGCAGATAAGGTTATGTTTGCTTAAAAACGAATCTCCCTTTCGATGTTAAGAGTTTGCTTTTTGATTACTTGAGGATAGAAGATTGACTTCTGATTAATTTTATTTAATGGAAGGGAGCTAATAGTTTGGCATTATTAGCTGTTATTCATGAAAGGCCGTTTCGGAACGTATAGGTATTGTTTGCTACAATTTTACAAATGGGACTGCAGCCCAGAGAAGTCAAGTAACTTGAAGAGGTAACAGAGCCAAGTCATACCAGAGGCCATGTGTGTTTCATTATACCAAGATGGTTTTATCTGCCTGAGTAGAATGTATCATTAAAATAGCAGTCTTGGGTGGTACTGAGACAAAAACAGGTAGGTCAGTGGAAGAGATAAATACTCCACAAAGGCTCACAGCTCTCAGGAAGATCAAGGAAATTGAATACAAAGTTAACACAACACAGGTAGAAAAGAAATCTAAAATCCCATTAATAAGTGGATAAAGACAGGATAGATAACTTAGGGAAAGAAAAAATAATAATTAACAATGAATGTTTAACTTCGATAGTAATTAAAGAAGTGCACATTAAAAAATGTACTTTTCCTCTTCCATTAAACCCTCCAGTTTTTTTTTTTTTAAGATAACATCTGGGGAGCCCTCTCTGACAGAGGTGGTGGTAAAACAGTCTGGCACTGTAGATTGTTTTCCCCACAGGTAGGAGGTATTCAAGTACTGAAAATGTTCCCCACAAAAATATTTAAGGCAGGATTATTTATAGTAGTGAGGAAGTAGTCAAGCAGAGAGAATGCTTAGATAAACAGTGATAGGTGCATTTGATGGAATGTAGTGCAGCAACTAAGTATGATATTCATGAAGACTAGGTAATAATATTAATGTGGAAAATGTATATAATTAGCATTTGAAACTGTGCTCACTATGATTAAAGACTGGGAAAAGAAACAGCAAATGTATACTTAGAGAAAAGGAGAGAAGGAAATATACCAAAATGCTAACCAAAGTTGTGTTGGAATGGTAAGATGATGTTGACTTTTCTTTTCTCTTTGTTTCTCATATTTTTTGTAATTTAGTTCAATTACATTTATAAAGGGGGAAAAACAACTCAAAAGCTAGAATCTAGATCATTTTGGTTTTTGGTTTGAAGTCAACCAGGAGGATTGGTTATAGCTCATTTAGATTTTCTAAACTAGAAGTATTCTTTAATGAGCTGTTGGTCCACCTGCATTGTAATCACCTGGAGTACTTGTTAAATTTGTAGGTCTCTTCCCTCGTTACAATATTGTAATATTTGGAGGTGGGACCTTGAGAGCATATTTAATACTCTCCCTAAATACTGATACGTGAGAGCCACTGATCTAAAAATATTGTTGGGTAGCTTTTTCCTTTAAAAAACATTGAGATTGCTAGGATAAGAATGTAGAGGGAAAATGCTGATTTCATACTTTCACTGAAGCTGTTGATCAGTCAATACTTTCCCATCAATAGAAAATAAGTGAATTAATCTGAGTCCTTGAAATTTTCCTGTTTTCAGCGTAGTCATGTTATTTGTCCTTCAGGTTCTAGTCATTGTTCTATTCTGGAAGTGATTTTTAAACTTAGGTTATTTAATGGCTGGTTATGAAGCATAGGTGCTGTGCTTACCTATTATTGCGTGACAAAAAGATGTCTCACAGTACTTGCTGAGGTGGAAAAGCAGGTTAGCTTGGGCATATTTTTATGTTTACAACTTGAATTAGTTAATATTACTTAAAGGCTTTTGAACTTGAGTTTGAAGCACTTTAAGAAACTGCTCACTTTGATCTGCCAGACCTTTACGTGATGTTCTTTAGTTGCTCATTTGAGAAATACTGCCTCCCTTGTTATGGACTTCGTCTTCTTTCTCTCTTAAATCCACATATCCAGTCCTGTTCATTCCATCTGTTTAGCAATCTCTTGAATCTTCTCTTTATCCCAAGCACCTTTACCATAGCTGAGCCACCTGCTGTAAAAATCTCCTCTTTTATTTCCCCACATGTACCCCTAATCCCTTCCGATCATTCTTTATACAATAGCCGAAGTAACTTTATAATTATACAGACCTTATTATATTCTTTTCCTAGTTTAAACCCTCCCAATGCCTCCTGATTGTTCTTAAAATAAATCCGAATCCTTAATGTGGTCTCTAAGGCCCTATCTGATCTGAGACCTGTCTAAAAAAAAAAAAAAGAAAAAAGAAATACTGCCTCCCTGTGCCAGTCACTGTTTTAGATATTGGATACAGCAGTGAACAAGAGAAAGTCCCTGCCCTCGTGGAGCTTATTATCCAGTAGGGAGAAACAAAGATATAATGTCAAGTACTGGTAAGTATTTTAAGGAAAAATGATCAAGTCATGAGGGAAGGAGCATTCTAAGCAAGGAAAAACATGTTTAAAGCCCCAAATTTCTCCTGTTAGAGGAATTGCAAGAGTAAACCAGTGTGATTTGAGCAGATAGAATACAGGGGAAAGTGGTAGAAGATAAGGTCAAAAAGGTAGGCTGGCCAGTGTCATGCAGGGCTGTGGAGCCTGTGGAAGGACTTGGATTCCCTCTGGTGTCTGGTGGGAAGCATTTGAACAGGGGAGCGATATGATCAGGTTTACATTTTTTAAAAACTCATTCTGGCAGTTGTTTGGAGATTAGACTGTGGAAGTAGTAAAATGAGTAGCAGGGAATTGAATAAAAGAGGCTCTTGCAGTAGTTCAGGCAAGAGCTGATGGTGGGTTATATATACCAGGGTGGTAGTGATGGACATGATGAGAAGTAGTCAAAATCTGGATATATTCTGAAGGTAGAACCAAGAAGATTTACCAGACATCCAAGGAGGGATATAAGATCAGCCAGTTAGAAATACGAACCTGGAGTTTAGGGAAGAGCTGCTTGCTGAATATAAATTTGAAAGTTAAGAGTAAATGGTATTTAAACCATGAGGCCAGGCGAGATTACCTAGGGAAGGAATGTGTAATAGACTGTGAAGAGAAGGAGGTACAAGGATGAGCTCTGGGACCCTCCAGCATGTAGAGATGTAGCAGAGGAGGAGGAGCATAGGATGAGACTGAGCCACAGCTGTTAGTGGAATTAGAAGGGAAAACAAGGAGCCCACGTGGTGTCCTGAAAGTCCTCTTGAAAAAAATGCACCAATAAAGAGGGAGTTGTTGACTATGTTAAATGCTGCTGAGAGTTGGGTAAAATGAGAACATTGAATTGATTATTGGTTTTGACAACATGGAGGCTATTGATAGCCCTGGCAAGAGTGATTTCAACAAAAGGATTAGAGTAGATTGGGGAGAAAATATGAAGTGAGGAGCTGGAGACCACTAGTGTAAATAATCCTCTCGGAGTTTTGTTGCAATGAGGAACAGAGAAATGGAGCGGTGGCTGGAAGGAGACATGGGTTCCTCAGGTGACAACTATTCCTCAGGTTCTGTCTTCAGCTGTCTTCTTCCTTTCTCCCATTAACCCATGGCACTACATACTCCCCCAGCTATATTGCCAAACTTGTACTCAGCCCGAACCCAATTTCCAACTGCACAATCACAAACTAATGTCTAGTACCCATACAGATGGACATGTCAACAGTAAAAATATCTAACACTTAATGAGTGCTTGCCACGTTCCGCTTACCATTTATTCCTAAGCACCTTGTGGGAACTCAAATTTCAGAACAGTCTTTGAGGCAGGCACGCTTATTAGGCCCTGTCTCAGTCAGCTTTTGCCACAATAATGCTATAAAGCACCCCAAAACTCAGGGGCTTAAAAAAGACAATCATTTATTCTTCCTTTGAATATTCTTGTTCTGTGGGTCGGTTGGGGATTGACTCAGGTGGGCTTGGATCCAAGCTGTAGTTTGGTTCCAGTCTGTTCCATGTGTTTCTTATCCTGTTTGGACCAGTCATGAAGGTTCAGCCCCCTTCTCTTAATTTTTTCCAGCATTGCTTCAGACAGACCACTGCCTTTAGACTTAGCTCTCTCCACTCTTCACACTGTTAACAAAGTTATTTCTCTCACATCCAGACATTATCACAATTCCCCTGAATCTCTTAATGTCTTCTTTTTGCATACAGGATGCAGTTTAAACATTTCAGCAGGTGTACAAGACCTTTATGATTTGATATCTATTCCCCTTCCTCTCCATCTGCTCAGTGCCCCAACTCTACTGATGGCCTTTCCCTTATTTTAATACTTGCCTTCTAAAGCCTCCTTGCCTTTGTACTTAGTCTTTCTGCCTAGAAGATTTCCACACTTAATTACCACCCTTCAGATATACTTCAGGCTTTATCTCCTCTATAAAACATCATTAATTTTGCACTCTGCCTCATCTAATCTCTTGTAGCAAGTTTTGTATCTATTGCTGTACAACAAACAGCTCCAACACTTAGCAGCTTAAACATGGTTTTATTATCTTTCAGGGTTGTGTGGGAGGTTCTTATAGCATATTCTTCAGGTCTCCCATGCAGTCATAGTCTGATAGCAGTTGGGGCTGGAGTCATCTGGAGGTTTGATTCAGACTGAGTTGGCTGAACCTTTTTCTCTCTTTCTCCATGTCTTCTCCAGCTGATCTTTCCAGCAGGGTAGCTTGACTTCTTGGGTAACAGCAGCCCATGGCTCCAGAAAGCACAAAAGTAGGAGCTGCCAGGCATCCTCAAAGTTTAGGTCCCAGACTGGCATTGTGTTAGCTTCTGCCACATTCTGTTAGTTAACGAGAGGCAAACAGGATTAGCCCAGATTCCTTATGGGACAGATCTGTATAAGGGTATGGATAGTAGGAGGCGTGATTTATTGGTGCCATCTTTAGAGATTAGTTATCAAACCATGCCTAATGCATAATTCTGTTGTAATTATGACATTACTTTTTAATCATTTTATTACCATACCATAAGCTTTTTATGGGCGGAGCTGTCGCTCTCATATTTGTATTTCTAGGACCTGTCTCAGTGTCTTGTTATTATATAGTCCCTCAATAAATGTTTTTGAGTAAAATGAAAGAATCAGTAGTGATACACAGTTTCTTGTACATGATCTTGTGATTTTTCTAATTTAAAATGAAATTTTTACCTTAGTCTTTTAATTTTTAAATTAGATTAAATGTAACCTAAGTTTTATCTTTTGGAAAGCCATTCATCTTCGGGGAGAAATCAGAAATAGTTTGATGACCTGTAATTATTTCTCTGTGCTCTTGTCCTTAGAGGTAGTGTATCAGAGCTGAAATGTTCACTTTAAAATACAAAGTATTGTGCTAGTATGTTTAATTTTTAATTATATTTTGTAAACACTGGCTTACATAGTTTGTTTAATATAGCAGTTTTAGTAATTAAATAGAATGTAGAGAAAACATGGATGTATTGATAAAATATGAATCAAGGTGATTCTAGGATTTTCAAGCAGCCTTTTTTCTTATTAGAAATGAAAATGGTTTCCCTATCAATGATAGCTAGAAACCTGTACTGAATTGTCTAGTCGGCTAACATGTATTCATTAAGGCTTAGCCAGGTGCCCACACTTTGTCCGATGCTGTAGGAAAGATATAGGGAAAAATATAAGAAACACAGAGTTCCCTTTCTTATTGTTTATAGTCTAGTATTTATTTATAACTTGCATTGCTCCAAAAAGAATTTAAAATGTCATACAAGAAACACAAGGATAAGAAATAAAACAGAGCCAAGATGAAGCTAATACAAAAATGCATGCTATAGGTACTCTACAAACTTAATTTTGATAATTTTAGCAACTATTACAAAAAGAGAAACCTGGCTAGTCAGTTACAATTCATAGTGTTTGTAGATTAAAAACAAACCAACTGCTTAGGAGATGCACAACTCTGTCTGACAATAAGATCAGTTAAAAAAAAGGCATTACTGGGACTTACCTGGTGGTGCAGTGGTTAAGAATCCGCCTGCCAATGCAGGGGACACGGGTTTGAGCCCTGGTACAGGAAGATGCCACATGCCGTGGAGTAACTAAGCCCGTGCACCACAACTACTGAGCCTGCGCTCTGGAGCCTGCGAGCAACAACTACTGAGCCCGTGTGCCCTAGATCCCACGCTCTGCAATGAGATGCCACCGCACCACAACGAAGAGTAGCCCCCCCTCGATGCAACTAGAGAAAAGCCTGCGCACAGCAACGAAGACTCGACGCAGCCCAAAAAAATAAATTCATTTATTCATTACTGTCATTCAGTTATTCATTACTGACATCAGTGTATCCTCAATCTATGTCTTTAGATATAAATGTAGATGTTTCTTAAATGTATTCGAACCAAAGGTATATTACTGAGGTGTAATTTCATAAAAGCAATTTGAATGGGGTTTTGGACCATATAGAATAGTCTAAAAACACAGTTCTTTGGTTCCTGGAATGTTCTTCCTGCCCTCTTTTCATCTTTTAGATCTCAGGTAGAAATTCTTGTAGGAAGCTTTTCCAGATCTCCCTGTCAGGGGCCCCACTTATAGATTCTTAAAGAACCATGTACTTCCACTTTGTGGAGCTGGTTTCCTTAAGTTTGAATCTACTCAAACAAATGATAATAAAGGCCCCACATTTCAGCTCTATATTTTATAACTCTAGTAATTTTTGCTTGAAAAAAGATTAAGACAGATGTAAAGACTTCTTCCTGTTTTGCCCTTAAAACAAAAACTTCCTAGGTTTCTGGTTTAGGAAGGGAACTGAGCATGATGTTAGCCTTCTCTCTGCCCCAGTTAAACTGACTGTAAAGAAATACAAAAGAAAATAAATCCGTTACAGTGAAGACAAAAAAAAAGGAGAGAGATTGGAAGCCAATCTGGAAAAGGAACAAAGCAGTTGGAAGTGTGTTGATGATGAAATGGAGTGGCCAAGTCTGGAGCCCAGAATCCAGAGCATGAGGAACTACAGTGGTGGTGGGAGCTGCCTTTCCTGGCTGAGCTCCAGCATGGCTCTAGGTGGAGAGTTGGTAGTGAAGAGGGTGAAAATGAGAAGGTAGGGTTAAAACATGGGCATTAATTTAAAGCCTGTTTATAGGCCATCCCCTCAAACCCCCTCTTGTATGCTAACTCCTGGTGACATCCGACAGGCTCCTCTTTAAATAAACTAGACAAACCACCTGGGGAGAACTAGGGTGCTGATTTGGTTTAGGGACTCCAGGGTAATGGCATGGGTGGCGGCGGGGGGGGGGGGGTTGGTCTCTAACCTAAAGGCTGCCTTCCCACTCCAATGCAAGGTGCCAGTCAGCGAGCCTCCCACATGCACAGCTCCCAGCCACCCTTTCCATTTTGGAGAAGGTTTTAGCTGGAAAGCAGTCCTATACTTACACAGCAGCAAAGAAAACTTACCAGCTACCAGGATATTCAACTGGAGATAATCATTAATCTTTTGACGTATAAGGAAAATCAGAATATGAAAAAGACCAAGAACAGCTGATCCTCAAGGAAATAGGTAATTCAGGGAACAGAAAGGAACTTTTAAAACTTGGAGACTTGAGAACATTTTTGCATCCATAAAAAGGAGACATAGTGCTGTGGAGTTAAAAAAAAAAGGAACACTCAAGAAAGAAGCAAGAATTCTTAGAAATTTAAACATGTGATTGCTGGGGAGAAAAATAGAAGGGCTAGAAGACTGGCAAGGAAACCTTCTGAAATGCAGAGGAAAATAGAAATGAAGCAATATAAAAATAAACAGCTAACATTTACTGAGGCTAAGTATTTGTCAGGCATTATTCAAAACACTTTGTGTATTTTAACTGATATTAATCCTCACCAGAGCATTATGAAGTAGATACTGTTATCCACATCTCTTTTCAGAGAGGAACACAATGATAACTCGTTTAAAGTCACATAGCTGTCAGGTGATGGAATAGGCTCAAACCCAAGCCATCTCTCCCTGAGTCCAGGCAAATTAAAACAGCCCTCACCTGACGGGCCTGATAGTCTAGCACTGAGAGCAGCCAGAAGCCCAGAAATGGCGTGTTATGGTAGACAGCTCTTGCATTTCCTCAGCCTCTGTTTCCTCATCTTTAAAATGCAGGTAGCAGCACCTACCTTCCTTGTGGGAGGATTAAATGAATTGGCATCTGTCAGATGGTAGCGACGCAACAAATGTTCATTTTCTCTCTCTCCTTTTTATTCATTCCCCTACCCCTGACTATAAGGGACTAAGTGGTTTTTTCATTCCCTGTACTCATCACCAAGTGGCACCTGATGTTAAATGAGTATTATGAGGGTGATACAGATGGCTGACTTGAAAGGTTTTTGAAAAAATGTTTGAAAACAGTGTAATCTTGGAAAAAGCAGCAACCTTCACTTTTGAACCTGAGACATAGGGAAGTATGAGAATGCACAGCCTCCACTGGAGGTAGTTGTAAGGATAATGATATTATTAGAGGAATGCCAGCATTTGGTTAGGGTGGGATGTTAGGGGGATGCAACAGGCTAGAATTTCATCTTGGGCGGTGAGTCTGCCCACCAGAATAAAAGAAGAAATTGAAAAGCAGTGTATAGGGACATGAAATAGAACTTCCTTTCCTCACTCACTTTACTGTATAGAGTGTTCTGAAAGATGTTAATGGGTTTTCTTTTTTTTTTTAAATAAATGTATTTATTTTTGGCTGCATTGGGTCTTCGTTGCTGCGTGCGGGCTTTTTCTAGTTGTGGCGAGCAGGGGCTACTCTTCGTTGCAGTGTACAGGCTTCTCATTGCAGTGGCTTCTCTTGTTGCAGAGCACAGGCTCTAGGCTCACGGGCTTCAGTAGTTGTGGCTCGCGGGCTCTAGAGCACAGGCTCAGTAGTTGTGGCGCATGGGCTTAGTTGCTACGTGGCACATGGGAATCTCCTGGACCAGGGCTTGAACCTGTGTCCCCTGCACTGGCAGGTGGATTCTTAACTACAGCGCCACCAGGGAAGCCCCCTAATGGGTTCTCTTAAACTCTTATTTTACGACTTGGGTCCTGGGAATATAAGTGTAATAAGTGTTCTTTCTAAGTCTTTATTATTGCTAAAATGAAATACTTGTTCTTAATGCCTTATTTCTCCAGCACCCTCAGCTATGCTGAGTGTAGTTGAGAACTGGGCAGTAAGCACAAAGGTCTCTGAGGAACCACAAAGGAGCCCTGGAGTGGATATGCAGAAGCTTCAGTATAGTTCAGCAAGAACTGCCCAGGCCTTCTCTGAGAATCTTATGCTTTATCTGCACTTCTAGGAATCTGATTTATCTAGTGACCTAACAGTTAGAAGCAGCCAACCGGGGTGGGGGAGGAGGTATTGGTTTGATAGTATTTTGAAAGAAAGTTGGATCTAAATACTCAAAAGCACATAGCAACATGGGGTCATTTAATACACTATTAAACTGTTTTATTCCTCCAAAGCCCCAGTACTCTAGTCTTTGGTCATAATGCTAATTCTGGGATAACAAAGAAAGGTTAAAAAATGCCCAGAATAAGAAGACACCATTATCAGGAAATAAATGGATGTTTGACATTTAGAGATGTGAACTTAAGCCATCTGTAGATTTGCTTACATGAACATCCTTTGATGAAGGAGAGATAAATGAACCACTCATCCTAAGCTGCTGTAGGTGCTAAAAGACCTCTAAAAATTTGACTTGGAGACATGAAGATCCCATGATCTTCACTTAACTTTAGTCTCCTCTATAAATGGACACTGCCTACCTCTCAGGATTGAGTCAGAATAAAATGAGGTGATGTGTGTGCACATGCCCTTGTAGCCCTGGAAAGTTTGATGTACTTTTCAAGTTATTTTTCACTTTGCTCATTATCTTTTAAAATATTCCTCAGAGGTTTAACACTGATGGATTGCTTATCTAGAACCCTACTGATCATCTCTGCAATTTCCACTTGTTTCCCAGATTTCTGTATTCAGATGAAGTTCAAATTGGCCCAGAAACAGTTATGACCACTCTTTATACTGCTAAGAAATATGCAGTCCCAGCCTTGGAAGCACATTGTGTGGAATTTCTCACCAAACATCTGAGGGCAGATAATGCCTTTATGTTACTTACTCAGGTAAGTAAATGTAGCTAAGGTATGTATCATTTAGCTTTAAAAAGTGGGTACAACTATATATGAATATTTACTGTTTCCTGGAGAATTAGTCCTAGATTATTATTTTAAAGCATATGAAATCTTCTGGTATGATTCAGGAAAATACATCAGAGTCATATAATTTTAGAATAGAAAAGCAAATTAGAGTTAATATATCATATAATAGGTAAAGAAACTGAAGCCTTATATAAATAGGGCATTATGACTCCAAGTTATATAACTGTTTAGGATTGGAGTTGAGGTTAGTATCCAGCATTGTTCCTGCTATGATTGAGAGTATGATAGCATGAAGCTTTCTGGACATCTTTGTTCTTGATTTGCATTGGGTCTGAAATTAAGATTGAATATTTCAAGTCCGGAAAAGTTGTAAGATGTACTGTCTTCTGTCTTTAAGCTTTCTGACCCACTTCTGGAGGAGTTAGAATTTAAGAATATCCTTACTTTGACATTTAAAAAAGTTTTCACTGAGTATACTATACATGCAGAAAAGTACACATATCATAAGTGTACAGTCTGATGAATGTTTACAAACTGAACACATCTATGGAACCATTAACCAGTCTTTAACTTATACTATTTAGCATCTGTTAAATGCCTGTAATCTGAGCTCCATACTTGAGATATAAATAAATTGTTGTTGTTCTTTTTAGACAACGTTATGATACCCTTTTACAAATTTGTTTTCAGAATTCTAAACTAGTCTATATAACCCTGTGCTAGGGGTTGAGTTGTGTCCCCCAGAATTCATGTGTTGAAATTTTAATCCCCAGTACCTCAGAATAAAACCTTTTGGGGAGATAGGGTCTTCACAGAATTAAGCAAGTTAAAATGAGGGGGGGGTAAAGTCTAAGCTGATAATATATAACCCTACTGAATATTAGTAATGGAAATAATCATGGCTGTTCCTTAGCCTAACTGTCTCATTTTCCAAATGAAAAATCTAAAACCTGGCTAGTTAACTACCTGCCCAAAGTCTCACAACAGGCTAGGTGGGGCCAGAGTCCAGAGCTCAAGTTTCCCAGTTCTACATCCATTTTTGGTTTTTTTATTTTTTTGTTTGTTTGTTTTTTTGCTGTACGTGGGCCTCTCACTGTTGTGGCCTCTCCCGTTGTGGAGCACAGGCTCTGGACGCGCAGGCTCAGCGGCCATGGCTCACAGGCCCAGCCGCTCCGCGGCATGTGGGATCTTCCCGGACCGGGGCACGAACCCGTGTCCCCTGCATCGGCAGGCGGACTCTCAACCACTGCACCACCAGGGAAACCCTCTACATCCATTTTGTCATACCAGAAATGACTGATGGCATTTTTTTTTTAATCTTTGGCCGTTAAGTATTTATAGTTATAGAAGAAAGAACATGCTGATGTCACCTCTTCTTAGACATAATCACAGAACTCCATGTCTGTATATGTTGTATTCCAGACACTAAACTAGTCCCTTTGTATATATTATCACATTTACTCCTCATTACAGCTGTGCTGTTGTTTATTATTATCCCCATTTCAAAGATGAAGAAATGGAAGCGTAAAGAGGTAAATATGTTATATAACATGAGACAGCAAGTGGTAAAAGTAAGGTCTCAACCTTAAACCAGTAAGATACAGTGATATTGATGATAATAATAGCAAAATGTATTGAGTGAGTATTGTGTGCCAGGTACCATTCTGAATACTTGGTATGCATTAATTCATTTAATCTTCACAATAACTTTAGGAGATGTAGCTATTCTAGGTGAAGATTTTCTTATCATCCCCATTTTATAGACAAGGAAATTGAAGCACAGGGAGGTGAAATAACTTGACCAAGATTATATAACTAATAAGTGATGTCTCCTTGCATTTTTTTCCTCTTTTGAATTTGTGA
This sequence comes from Grampus griseus, assembly GCF_964374135.1. Lineage (NCBI taxonomy): Eukaryota > Metazoa > Chordata > Mammalia > Artiodactyla > Delphinidae > Grampus > Grampus griseus. The sequence goes on along the minus strand of NC_139018.1, from coordinate 141,380,905 downwards.
TGAAAATCCAATAAAGACGTTGATAGTCATAAGATTCTTTATTGTCTAAACAATTTTGTTGTGTGTAGAGAGGGTCACTTAACTACTCTTCTTTTTTAAATTCAGTCATAAAATTTAGAAACCAATAGGACTTCCCTGGCGGTCCAATGGTTAAGATTCTGCACTTCCACTCCAGGAGGCACGGGTTCATACCTGATCGGGGAACTAAGATCCCGTATGCTGCACGGTATGGCCAAAAGAAAAAAAAAAATTAGAAACCAGTAAATTAAACTTTGACGATTAAAATACGCTTTCTAGGGCTTCCCTGGTGGCGCAGTGGTTGAGAGTCCGCCTGCCGATGCAGGGGACATGGGTTCGTGCCCCGGTCCGGGAAGATCCCACATGCCGTGGAGCGGCTGGGCCCATGAGCCATGGCTGCTGAGCCTGTGCTTCCGGAGCCTGTGCTCTGCAACAGGAGAGGCCACAGCAGTGAGAGGCCCGCATACCGCAAAAAAAAAACAACAAAAACAAACCAAAAAAAAAAACCACTTTCTAGTTCAGGAGGCCAAGGTGGGGCCTGAGAGTCTGCATTTCTAACAGACTTTCAGATGATGCTGGTGCTTCTGGACTACACTTTGAGTAGCAAGGGTTAACAGATGTCACTGAGAAAAAGAAATTTTTTAGTGTCTCATTGGTCTTAGAACTCAACATTACTCCAAAGTTTTCATGGTGGGGTCATGTGAATTAGCCCACAAATTGTCATGTGAACGTCTTGTTCCTGCCAAGTGAGTCATTTGAACTGAGCATGTTCATTTACTTGAGAGGACCTATGCTAGCTTCCCTCTAAAACAAAGAGCCAGTATACTGTACCAGCATAGATTACAGAGGGAAAAACACTCTCTGTGAAGTGATACAATCATTAAAAATAGTGCTATTTTATCAGGCAATGCCAGACTCAAACTAAATTTAGAGAAAATTTATTTTACTCTTAAGTAGCAGCAGTAGATTCTAAAGGAAACTTGATACTGTATCTGAGTGACTGAAATATTGCTACTCTGAATTAAATAATTTTTACCAAAAATTGTTTTTCCTAGAGTAAAATATCAATTTTTGCATGAACACTAACTCACCTATAAAAACTGAGTTGGCCAGTTAAAATATCTGCTGAAGTTAGAATTTTTAAAATGTACTATTTTTCATATTTTAAAAATACAAAAACTATGATCCTAGACTGGATCCCATGCTAGAAGGAACAGTGTTATAAAAAGCATTATTGGGCCAATTGAAAAAACTGAAATACAGACAGTAGACTTCTGTTTTGTCCATGCTATTAAATGTAAACAGAGGTGACTCTAGGCCAGAAGGAAAATTGGTCATTGGCACACCTATCATCGTATCTCCTTTTTCAGTGTTATGGTTTTTTAAGAATTTCATTTCTCCTTTTTCAGTGTTACAGTTTTTTAAAAATTTCAATTGAGTTTGAACGCCCCCATTTTTAAACTTTTTTTTGAATTATAATATGCATCCTAATAAAGCACATATTGTAAGTTTGACTTCTGACTTCTTAAAACCTAGATTAGCTTTGCTAAAATCATACAGTATACAGTTGATCCTTGAACAACACGGGTTTGAACTTTGTGGGTCCACTTATATGTGTAATTTTTTCAGTAGTAAATACTATAGCACTACATGATTAGTGGCTGATTGAATCCAAGGATACGGAGGAACCTCGGATACAAAGGGCCAACTATAAGTTATATGTGGATTTTGACTGCACAGAGGGTCAGTGCCCCTAACCCCCAAGTTGTTCAAGAGTCAGCTGTAGGGCTTCCCTGGTGGCGCAGTGGTTGAGAGTCCGCCTGCCGATGTAGGGGACACGGGTTTGTGCCCCAGTCCGGGAAGAGCCCACATGCCGCAGAGCGGCTGGGCCCGTGAGCCATGGCCGCTGAGCCTGCACGTCCAGAGCCTGTGCTCCACAACGGGAGAGGCCACAACAGTGAGAGGCCCGCGTACCACAAAAAAAAAAAAAAAAAAGAGTCAGCTGTATACTCTTTTGTTCAATATATACAGTACTTTATTTTGCTTACCATTAAGTTTGTGGGATTCCTTCATATTGTTGTGTGTAGTTGTAGATCGTTCATTCTCATTATTGTGTAATATTCCATCACGTGAATTTACTTATTTGCTCCTCTGTTGTCAGGCCTAGTTTTTGCTTAGGTTCCCAGAACTTTCATGCTGTAAAATTCTTGTACTTTATTCTCTTCCCCCAATCAAAATAGGAAATGGAAAAAAAAACTGATCTGTTGGTACTGGTATGCTTGACAATTGATATTACCATTTAGTGAAAAGATCTTAAGACTTGGACTTAAGTACTGGCTTTGGAGCATAACTAGCTAGATGTTACTGGGCAAGTCAGTATACCTCTCTGAGCCTCTGTTTCCTCATCTGGATAATGGGATAATGTCTGCCTTGTGTAACCTAGAGTGTTTCATTAAGGGTAACATAAGTGATGTATAAGAAACAAGGCAATGCATATATAGGCATATGAAAATAAAATTTAACAGGGTTGTTAGTGGTAATATGAATTAATTGTTATCTCAGCAGGGCATTTTTGCTTTTAGCTTTTATTTCTGATTGTGGAATGAAAAGTTTTAAGCACATATAAGACATTATAATTGTATTTTAAGTATGTGTTTTTATATAATTAGCAATTAAAATTGTTTACAGTATTAGCTTTGAATATGTACAGCCTGAAGGTAAAATAACTATGAAAATAACTAACTTTTTATATGTTTAGGCTCGATTATTTGATGAACCTCAGCTTGCTAGTCTTTGTCTAGACACAATAGACAAAAGCACGATGGATGCAATAAGTGCAGAAGGGTTTACTGATATTGATATAGGTAAGTTCACTGTGAATTAAAATGTTACCTTTTAAGTACAGTAATGCCTTACTAGTCAGCCTTGTGGGCAGACAAGCTGTTTTTAAATTAGTGGGTTTTCCAAGTGATTTAAGTCTACCTCTTTAAGAGTTTTGCTTTCTTTATTTTGCTGAAATATTCCTAAAAGTCTTAACTACCTCATTGCCTTTTAAAAGATGTCAAATCAAACAAATATTCATTGAATGCTCACCATATGCATGGCATTATACTAGAGTCCTATAAGAAATACAAAGAAGGGTAAGATGTGCATTTTCTTAAGGAAACTATCATCTAATTGGAGAATCAGGGAACAAATATGTGAAAATTAAGATTTAAGACATTAAATAGAAGAGATGACATATGGCAAAATGTGACTTACGCCTTTTCTGAACTAGATACATAGAAAATAATTACTATGCAAATCCAGAACATGAAGAGAGCACCTCACATAGGAGTGTTAGGAAAATCTTGACCCAGAAGGTTCTGACATGGGCCTTAGAGAATGGATAACATTTGGTTAATGAAGAGGGGAGGGCATTAGAGGCAAGTGGAACTGCACGAAGAAGTGTGTGTAGAGGAAGGGCGGTGCAAGGCAGGTGAAAGCCAGCTTGTGGAGGACAGTGCAGTGACAGGCTGAGGAGTTTGAATTTTGTCGTGTAGGAGAGCAGAGAGAGCTGATCCAGGCTTATGACTTAAAATATCACCATCATGAACCCATAATATCTATCTTTAATCTTACCTTTTTCTGGGCTCCAAATTTATATACCCAACTATTTACTTGACATCTTCATTTGGAGATTTTATAGGCATTTCCAACAACACAGCTAAAAGAGAGCCATTGATTTCCCCCAACTCCCTGTTAAATCTTTTTGTTCCTTTCCAGTTTTCTCCTCATTCTTCCCTAATGGCACCACCATGCGCAACTAAAAACCTAGAAGTTATTCTTGATTACTCTCTTTCTTTCATACCCCACATGCAGTTTATCAGCACATGCTCTCTGCTCCCCACTCCAAATGTATCCTGGGGGAATTCCGTGGCAGTCCAGTTAGGACTCGGTGCTTTCACTGCCGGGGCCCAGGTTCAATTCCTGGTCGGGGAACTAAGATCCTGCAAGCAGCGCAGCACAGCCAAAAAAAAAACCACAAAGGTATCCTGAATCTGACCATTTCTTACCATATCCATTGCTCCCACCTAGTCGAAGCCACTGTTCTCTCACCTGGATAACCTCTGTGGTCTCCTATTGTCTCCCTGCTTCCACTCACCCTTGCTTTCATACTGTCCATTCTCTACACAGCAGCAGATTGTATCACATCCTTGCTTCCAGTGTCTTCCCACTGCAGTTAGAATAAAATTCTAACTGCTTACAAAACTTACAAGATCCTATGTGATCAAGCCTTATATTAGTCAGGGTAGGCTAGGCTTGGCTGTGGTAACAAATAGACCCCAAAATGCAAGCTCAACACATTTGCACAAATAAACCCCCAAAATGCACACTGCTCCAACACAGTAGAAATTTTTTTTACACTCACGCAGTCCAAGGAAGTGTTCCCGGCCAGTGAGTGGCTCTCTTCCATCTTGTGGCTCTGCCATTTCCTACAGCCTGCTTATTATTTGTGTCTTGCTAGCAAATGGGAAAACGCCTGGGCAAGGAAAATACCCACATCTTAAAAGCTTTGACCTTGAAATGGCACCCTCATTTTGCCTCTTATTTCATTGGACAGAATTCAGTCACCAGATGCCACCTAACTTAAGGGGAGGCTAGGAGATGCAGACTACTCACATCCCAGGAAGAAGAGAAAACAGAATTTTTGTGAAGAGCTGGCAGTAACTACCTGCCTCCTTCTGTATCTGACCTTGTCTCCTACCATTCTGCTTCTCATTCACTATGTTCCATATGCACTGGCCACAGTTATTTCAGTGTTTTTGAGCCTTTGTATTTTCTGTTCCTTCTGATTGGAATCCTTTTCCCCATGAAAAGGATTTCCCCATGAAATCTTTGTGTGGCTACCTCCTTTTAATCATTCAGATCTCAGGTTAAACAAGACCTGAGACGGGCCATCTCACGCCTACATAAAGTACCATATTCCCCTAAACAATCCCTGTTCTGTTACTCTGATTTATTTTTCTCATAATATGTATCACTCTCTGAAAATCTTATCTTGGTCTTCGTCTGAATATGTATATATTGATTGTCTACCTCCTCCTCCTAGATTGTACACTCCTTAAAGGCAGAGACTTTGTCTTGTTTACCACTGTATCTCCAGCACTGAAAGTAGTAGAACATAGTATGTGTTCAGTTAATAGTTGTTGACCAACTGGGCTGACTGGCTATGTCTAGAATGTTGCCTTTCCTTCCCACCTTGGCTAGTTCTCACTCAGTCTTAATGTCTTGGCTCAAATTATAACTTTCTTAAGAACTGCTGCCCTCCCCTCTTCCATGAAATTTAATATATTCCTGTTTCAATAACATCCCTTTCTTAGTTTGCCTGTCTGCTGCACATTACCTTGGGAAGGATTTGTGCTCTTCTTGCATTATCCTGAAGGGCAGCGACTAGATTTGGTTCCCCCCCAGCACCTGCACGTTGTGTGCTATTGAATTTTTGTTGAGTTACTGGATGTTTGAGAGCCCTAAGCACTGCCCACGTTGGTAATGAAACATTGCTTAATCCTAGTGTCCTTCCCTTTAAGGAGCTATCAAGTGCTCCACTTCAGTCTACTGTCATTTGAAATAATACTGCCTGCATCTGGGTGACTCACTCCGAGAAGTTGTTTTGTAAATAGCTCCTCCACTAGGCATGCCATTGGATCCTGGGAATCTTTTTTTTTTTTTTTTTTTTTGAGGGTATTAAATTATTTATTTATTACACATGATAATGGATGATACACAAGCTTCATTCCCATCTATATCTGGTACCATAATCCAATTTAGATATATTGCATAGGATGTGCCAACAATCATATATTAATAATCAGAAAACTCCATGACTTGGCTTGGGTGACCCTTTTCGCGGTGAACTCCAGGTCACAACACAGTAACTGTCAGTTCATCTGCACCAAGGTTTCGGAAGACAATAGCTTCTCCACCAGAGCAGGTTGTAAATAAATTTTGAATGGAACCTGGCATCACCCTGAAGGAATACTAACTTCACACTTTTGGGGTAGTTTACCAAAATGGCTTCAGAGTAGACTAACTTTACACAGCATATTTAAAAAAAAGACACATTTATTCAGTGTCATGATCAGACTATTACATTTAGCCATCAACAGCATGGGTGGAAGAAAAAAAAAATCTACATTAAAACCCTTTGTTGGAATGCTTTACACTTTCCATAGAACAGAAACTAAAATAACCTGTTATACAATTAGTCACAAATACAGTCCTCGAGTTTTTTTGCCCATACACATGAGTATTGTCTAAAACATGTCTTCTTTGTAGCAGCTAGGCCCTACCACCACTGTGCTTTGGCTGAGTTCACATATCTCTTGTAACCTGTAGCTTCCCTGTCACTTCTCTGGCTCTCCTCTCCTGCTAAGCTTTGTTTCCTGGCAGTAATCAAAACCTTCTGCCACTGCCATAGCTCCTGCTGCTGCTGGAACCACCACAGCCACCTTGGTTTCGGGGCTTGGCAAAGTATTGGCCTCCACCACCACAGGGGCCAGAACTTCTGCCTCCAAAGTTTCCTCCTTTCATGGGTCCAAAATTTGAAGATTGATTGTTGTAACTGCCAAAATCATTGTAGCTTCCACCACCTCCAGAATTGCTTTCATCATTACCAAATCCATTATAGCCATCCCCACTGCCACCCTAGCCACCACCACCACGGCTGCCACCAAAGCCAGCTCGACCACTGAAGTTTCCTCCACGACCAAAGCTGTCATTCCCACCAAAACCCCCTCCACAACCACCACCAAAGTTTCCAGAACCACTTCGACTTCTTTGGCTGGGTGAGGCACTAGCCATCTCTTGCTTAGATAGGGCTTTCCTTACTTCACAGTTGTGGCCATTCACATTTTTTATTTCTGAATGACAGTCTTGTCTACGGAGTCATGGTCATCAAAGGTTACGAAAGCAAAGACTCTCTTTTTGCCACTCCCTTGATCAGTCATGATTTCAGTCACTTCAATTTTCCCATACTGTTCAAAGTAATCTCTTAGATGATGTTCTTCAGTGTCTTCTTTAATGCCACCAACAAAAGTCTTTTTCACCTGGTTAAGTGGGCACCAGATCTTTGAGAATCTTCTCTTGAGATGGCCCTTTTTGGTTCCACAACTCTTCCATCCACCTTGTGTGGCCTTGCATTCATGGCCGCATCCACCTCCTCCACAGTGGCATATGTGACGAACCCAAAGCCCCTGGAGCGCTTGGTTCTTGGATCCCTCATTACCACACAGTCTGTGAGCGCTCCCCGCTGCTCACAATGGCTCCTCAGGCTCTCATCGGTTGTTTCAAAGCTCAAACCTCCGAAGAAGAGCTTCCGCAGCTGTTCGGGCTCTTTGGGTGACTCTGACTTAGACATGACAGCAGTGGAGGTGGGGGAGACATCAACGATGCTTACTCAGCGGCGTCCACGGGCAGAAAGTAATCTACCGAATGTATCTCCTTGGGAACCTTGAAGTAGGTACCTTGCACAGGATGAAAACCCTATAAATATTTGTTGATTTGATTTGATTTGCAGTGGTTTGTATTAAAACCCAGTATTGTATGATGTTTATAAATATAATCCTGTGTGTTTTTATGATCTTCATTAGGCTCTCAGCTGTCATTTCTTATTATAACACATCTATCTATAGAGGACCTATGTGTTTTCACCTCATAGTCTAGTTTGTCACAAATGTACTTGTTAAAAATTGGGAATGAAAGAGAATTCTAGGATCTGAAAGAAAGACCTGGCTTCAGGAGCTTTTTTTAAATAGCTATTTTAGATTCTAGGGATGCTTTTTCTCCTCTGGCATTTGAATATGTGCTCCAGAGGGATATGCTTACCTTTTTCCAAGTAGAGAGATACTGTTTCTTGTAGGTTTTTGCCAAAGGAAAAAGATAATATGTCACATTGATAGAACAGAATTAATTTACATTATGCCAGGGGCAGTATAATGTGCTTGTTTTTTAGCCTTTAAGTTTCTATGTTTACCTTTACTTAAGTTTTTAGCATACAGGTAGAGAAATGGAGGTTCAAAGTTGTCTGTTTTTCTATTGAATGATTAAATATTATGATCATAGTATATTCCTAATCCTACAAGTATTGAGGTATGTTGACTTACATTCATTTATCTTTGAAAAGGTTTCCTGGGACCTTAGTTTATACTCATCTGCTCAGCTACAAGAGAAGGAAAAAGCTTGATTTTTAAAAAAATTATGTTTAACCTCTTCATTTTTAACATATTGTTGGGCCCCTTCTGTGTTCCAGGGACTGTGATATCTTTGCTGTAATGATACCTATGTTTGTTATTAAACTAATATTTGGTTCTGGTATGAATGTGTAGACCATTGCATAGTAGAATTTTGTTTTTAATAAATTTTTCTTAGGTGTGTGTTTCTGGGCAATTTAATTATATTTTAATGTTTTCATTGATTTCTGGTCTACTGTAGTTTAAAAATAACTCAGCCTATTTTAATTTTGCCTATGATAAGAGGGGAAAGGATTCTGAGTGAGGGCCTGAGTTACGGTCATGATATTTATACTTGGATGTCAGATAGGGCTTTCAAACTTAATATGTCCAAAATTAAGCTTCAGATCTCCCCTCTGACCACCCCCCACCCTGCTTCCACATAGTAGTCTTTCTCATCTCAGTTGATGCCACTGTCATCCCTCCATTGCTTAGACTATACACCTGGGAATTATCCTTTACTCATGCTATCACCCCCTATATCCAATCTGTTAGGAAATCTCCAGTCTCCTTTCAGAGTATACCCTGAATCTGATCATTTTTCACCACTTCCGCCTGGTCCAGGCCACCATCACCTCTGACCTGGATCAGCGCAAGAGCCTCCTAATTGATCTTGTTTCCACTCTTGCCTCCGTTACTGTCTCTTCTCATCACGGCTGCCAGGGTGGTTGTTTTAGAACATAAAATGTCACAGCTCAAAACCCTCCAGGGGTTCCCTTTTTCACTCAGAGTAAAAGCCAAATGATCTACAGGGTGCTACATGATTGCACCCCGCTTCCCACCATGTTTCTGGCCTCGTCACCTACTAATTTTCCCTCTTGCTCACTCTCCTCCAGCCACACTGACCTCCTGGCTGTTCCTCAGACATGCCAGGCACACACTCATAAGAGAGCCTTCGCACTGGCCAGTCCTGGGGCGCTCTTTCTCTCGAGGTGTGTTTGGCCTACTGACCCCACCCCCCTCGACCTCCTTCAGGTCTTAACTCAAGTCAGGCCTATCCAAACTATCCTATTTTAAGCTGCATTTCTGATTCCCCTTACCCTGCTATCTTTTCCTATATTTATTATGTAACACAGTATAATTTACTTATGTCTATTGAATCTGTTTCCCCCATTAGAATGTAAGCTCCGTGAAGGCAAGGAATTTTTAACTTTTTGTTTACTGATATATCCTCAGTGTCTAGAATAGTGCCTGGCACATTGTGAGTGGTTAATAAGAAATATTTGCTGAATGAATGAATGAATTGTAATCTGTAGACTTTATGAATTTGTTCATTACTGATTGGGAGCCTTTTTCTCTGACTTACTTATTATTCTTGTTCTGAATATTTGAGTTTGCTTGCTGAATGGCATGAATATATAAGGAGATACTGTATCTAAGCTTCCATGTATGGTAAGTAATAAGTTGAATGTTAACCTTATAGTAATTTTTTAAAGAAAACTTTGCTGTTTAATTCCTTTAATTCTTTAATATTTTTAAGTGTAGACTCTATAGTTTTAAGTATCCTATTTTTATTGAGATTTGAAAATTTTATATAAGCATGTTTGTCAGTATTTTGTTAAAGAGCAAAATATTACTAATGTGATATATTTTTGTATTTTACCTGTAGACACACTCTGTGCAGTTCTAGAAAGAGACACTCTTAGTATTAGAGAAAGTCGACTTTTTGGAGCTGTTGTACGGTGGGCAGAAGCGGAATGTCAAAGACAACAATTGCCTGTGACTTTTGGAAACAAACAGAAAGTTCTAGGGAAAGCACTGTCCTTGATCCGGTTCCCGCTGATGACCATTGAGGAGTTTGCAGCCGGTAAGGCTGTAACTTGTCCAAAATCTACTTGAAACTATTTTAATGGGCAGTCAGTCTCCCTGTGCGAGAGAGGAAAAGAAGCTGTTTATGTATGTGCATTTGTGTGTATAATTTCATTCAATTCTCCTAATAGCCCTTCAAGATAATATTGTAGGTTATATATTTATGTATTTTAAAATTATATGTATTTTATATCTTTTAAAATATTTTGTATATTATAAATATATAAAAATTATGTGGTATTTTATAGGTTTAAGAACTGAACCTGAGAGAGGTTAAGTGCCTTACCTAAAGCTACAATGACAGATCTTTCTGACTCTTAGGGTTGATGCTTCTTAGTTCTATGACCAGTTCTTGTTTCCCATATCAACACTGAGTATCATCTGCTTTTAAGTCATGGCCAGATTGATTTAAAAGAAAAAAAAAAATCTCATAATGGTTTAAAATTATATTTCCTTATGTTTATTGGCCATTTGTATTTTTTCTTTTTCCTTTTTTTTTGAATTTTTAAATTTAATTTTATTTATTTTTTAATACAGCAGGTTCTTATTAGTCATCCATTTTATACACACATCAGTGTATACATGTCAATCCCAATCGCCCAATTCACCACACCACCACCCCAACCCCCCGCCACTTCCCCCCCTTGGTGTCCATACGTTTGTTCTCTACATCTGTGTCTCTATTTCTGCCCTGCAAACCAGTTCATCTGTACCATTTTTCTGGGTTCCACATATATGTGTTAATACACGATATTTGTTTTTCTCTTTCTGACTTACTTCACTCTGTATGGCAGAGTCTAGATCCATCCACGTCTCAACAAATGACCCAATTTCATTCCTTTTTATGGCTGAGTAATATTCCATTGTATATATGCACCTGCACCACATCTTCTTCATCCATTCATCTGTCGAGGGGCACTTAGGTTGCTTCCATGACCTGGCTATTGTAAATAGTGCTGCAGTGAACATTGGGGTGCATGTGTCTTTTTGAATTATGGTTTTCTCTGGGTATTTGTTCATGACTTTTATTCTTTTGGGGTATACAAATTTTTCTTTTTGATTTATTATATATATTCCAGTATTCTCACAAGTTGTTTTTGTTTTTGCTGATCAGAATCAGTTTGTTTTTTCTTTTTGTAAACTTTTTAAATTAAAATATAACATGTATATAATAAAGTGAACAAATAGAGTGAACGCACCTGTTTAACCACACATATCAATTTACAGTACATTACCATACCCCACCAGTCTCCATCATGCCCCTCCTAGTCCTTAATCTCCCTTCCAAAGGTGACTGCTTTCTGGCTTCTGTAAATGAGTTTTGTCTGTTTCTAAACTTAATATAAAGGAAGTCATACATTCAGCATGTGTTCTTTTGTGTGTGGCTTCTTTCTCTTAACATTATGTCTTAGATTCATCTGTGTGGTTGTGTGTGGCAGTAGCTCATTCTTTTTCATTGCTGTATAATCTGTTGAATGGATGTGCCATGATTTCTTTATCCATTTTACTGTTGTTGGACATTGGGGTTGTTTGTTTGGGGCCTTTAAGAACATTCTTATACCGCTCACTTGGTGTACATATGTGAACATTTCTGTTGAGCAGGTGGCAGTGCAATTGCAAAGTCATAGAGTATACATATGTTCAGCATTGGTAGATCCTACCAAATAGTTGCCCAGCGTAGTTGTAATAGTTCACACTCAGCTGCCAAACTAAGAGAGTTAAGAGTTCATTCCAGTTGCCTCACATCCTCTCCATTATATGTATATAATCTGACAAAAGACTTTATCCAGAATATATTATAGATACATAAAATGTATATACTTATAGCTAATATCCCAGTCTGTGGATTGTCTTTTCATTATCTTAATGCTGTCTTTTGATAAATAGAAGGTCTTAATTGTAATGAATTAACTTATCAGTCTTTTCCTTTAAGGTGAAGGCTTTTTATGTCTTAAGAAATTTTGCCTGCCTCAGGGTCATGAAGATATTCTCTTAGGTTTTCTTCTAGGAACTTTATTGTTTTACATTTAACTTTTTGGTCTGTAATCCAGTTGGGTTTTTATTTTTTTGTGGTGTTTTTTTCACACATGTGTATGGTGTGAGGTAGAGGTCAAGGTTCATTTTTTTCCCCCACGTGACTATGTATTAAAAACTATCCTTGCCCCCATACACAGCAGTGCTAACTTCGTTGTAAATCAGGTGACTGTATATGAATGAATCTATTTCTGGAATGTTTAGTCTGCTCTACTGTATATTTGTGCATCCTTGAACCAATTCTGTGGAGTTTTCATTTCTGTAGTTTTAAACTGAATCTTGAAATCTGGTGGTGAAAATCCTCTAGCTTTGTTCTTCTGGATTACCTTGGCTATTCTTGGTCTTTTGTGTTGGTAGTTTCATATACCTAAATGTTTTAATCAGCTTGTCAGTTTCCACCAAAAAAAGTCATGGGATTCTGATTGGAATTGCATTGAATCCATAGATTGGTATGGAGATAATTGACATTTTTATAATATTGAGTCTTCCAATCAATGAACATTGATTTAAGTCTTTTAAAAATTTCTCTTAGTAATACTTTGAGTTTTCTGGTAGAGGTCTTGCATATTTTTTGGTAGGTTTATTCCTTATGTATTTTACTTCTTAAATGTTATTGCAATGATTAGTTTTTTTAATTTCCATGTCCTAACTGATTGATTGCCAGTATATAGAAATACAGTTGGCTTTTCCTGTATTGACCTTGTATCTAGTGATCTTGCTAAATTTATAAATTCTAATAATTATTTGTAGATGATTGTGCATAGTCTACATGTACAATCATGTGATCTGCAAACAATAATAATTCTATTTCTTCCATTCTAATCCTTAGACATTTCTTTTTCTTGCCTTATTGTATGACCTAGGACCTTGAGCATATTAAGAAGTATGGATAGTGAACATCCTTGCATTATTCTAGTCTTAGTCAGAAAGCTTTCAGTATTTCCCCACAGAGTATGCTTGCTGTAAATTTTTTGTAGATACTCTTCATTGGATTAAGGCAGTTTCCTTCTATTACTAGTCTTGTAAGAGTTTTATCATGAATTTTACCAAATATTTCTCTTCTTTTGAGATAATGATATGGTTTTCCCCTTTGTTCTCTTAGTATAGCTTAATATAGCATTGATTGATTTTCCAAGTTAAAACTTTGGATTCCTTACATAAACCAGACTTGGTTGTCATGCATTATTCTTTTTATATATTACTAGATCCAATTTGCCAGATTTAAAAAATATTTTTAGGACTACTTCATGAGAGAAATTAGGCTATAATTTTTCCTTTCTTGTAATGAAATTGTCAGATTTTGATTATCAAGGTTATGCTGGTCTCATACAAAAGTTAGGAATATATCTTTTTTCTGTATTCAAGAGTTTATGTAAAATTAGTGCTATTTTTCCTTAAATGCTTAGGGGAATTCACCAGTGAAGCTGTCTGGATCTAGTGTTTTCTTTGTGAAAGGTGTTTTTTTTTTTTTGCGGTACACGGGCCTCTCACTGTTGTGGCCTCTCCCGTTGCAGAGCACAGGCTCCAGACGCGCAGGCTCAGCGGCCATGGCTCACGGGCCCAGCCGCTCCACGGCATGTGGGATCTTCCCGGACCGGGGCACGAACCCATGTCCCCTGCATCGGCAGGCGGACTCTCAACCACTGCGCCACCAGGGAAGCCCATCCCCACGAGTTTTGATATGTTGTATTTTCATTGTCATTCAATAAAAAGTATTTTCTAATTTTCATGGTAATTTTTTTCTTGACCCATGGGCTATTAAGTATATAGCTTAATTTTCAAATATTTGGGAATTTTTCTCCTAGCTTTAAGACAGAAATTTCTGTTTAATTCTTTAGTCTCTTAGCAGCGTCTTTCTGCCTGGTTTTTTGGTCTCATAGTTTTCTCTTGCTTGTGCATAGCTTAGGAATTGACAAATACTTTTTTTAAATTTTATTTTTGGCCGTGTTGGGCCTTTGTTGGGTCTTTGTTGCTGTGCTCAGGCTTTTCTCTGATTGCAGCCAGTGGGGCTACTCTTCATCGCGGTGCGTGGGCTTCTCATTGTGGTGGCTTCTCTTGTTGCGGAGCACAGGCTCTAGGCACATGGGCTTCAGTAGTTGCAGCACAGGTGCTCAGTAGTTGTGGCACACGGGCTTAGTTGCTCCACGGCATGTGGGATCTTCCTGGACCAGGGCTCAAACCTGTGTCCCCTGCATTAGCAGGCAGATTCTTAGCCACTGCGCCACCAGGGAAGCCCAGGAGTTGACAAATACTTCAAGGAGAAATTATGCGCAAAATGTTGGTCTTGTTTGTCTATTACGTATTCTCTTCCAGATCGTTGTCTGGCTGCCTTGGTAGCTTTGAATTACAGTTTTTGTCTCTTCAGTCAGTTGAGGACTACCACAATTTCTAGGTTGCCAGTTTCTACGTGGCATTTATGCCCTGTTAAGCAAATCAGCAAATATCCCAAGGGGAAAAGTGGTGACAGATATAGGGCTTCATCTCAATACATTTCCCTTCTCAAGCACTGACTGCCTCAATTGTTCTCTGTTAACATGAAATAGCTATTTTATGTACTGTTTCATGTATAGTTGTTCTCTGACGTAGGCTCTTCCATCTTACAGACTTATTAATATTTTTATGTAGTGAAATAATGTTTCTGTTTTTGCTGTTATGTATGTTCTTTTCTGTTATGCTTATTATTTCTGTATTATATTTTTCAAAACTGTTTTAGGGAGAGCTCCCTTTATGTTCTCTATTTTGCTGTTGAGTGTGTGTGTGTGTGTGTGTGTGTGTTTTCTGTCTAGAGATTAGGAAATAATTCTGCATTTACTTTTTCCCCTCCAATTTTCTTAATTCATTTCATAATAAAATGATATTTATTGACCTTCCCTATTTAAGATAAGAATGTTAGCATGGTGTTCCATCCTTTCAACCTTTCTAGCACACTTTATGGTAACTGATTATACACTCAACATAACGGACTACAAAGACACAACTGTAGTAGACTTAATTATAGGTTGTATTGGATTTAGTGTTTATCACCAGTTCTTTTATGATACACCTTCTTGAATTCTTTATTTTGATTCACTCATTTGATGAGTTTATTCTTGATTACTTTCTTTAAATAGGTATACGGTAGATATCTGAGAACGTTTTTCATGATCTGAAGACTTCTTTTTTCAACTAAGGAAATTTTATAATACAGGCATACCTTGGCAATATTGTGTGTTCCAGACCACAACAATAAATTGAATATCGCAGTAAAGTGAGCCATACAAATTTTTTGGTTTCCCAATGCATATAAAAGTTATGTTTACACTATATTATAGTCTGTTAAGTGCAATAGCATTATGTCTAAAAAAAACAAAGTACATACCTTAATTTAAAAAGACTGTATTGCTAAAGAATGCTAACTAACATCTGAGCCTTCAGCGAGTCCTAATCTTTTTGCTGGTGGAGGGTCTTGCCTCGATGTTGACGGCTGCTGACTGGTCAGGGTGGTGGTTGCTGAAGGTTAATATGGCTGTGGCAACTTCTTTCTTTTTTTTTATTTTCATTTTTAAAAAATTTTTGGCTGCGTTGGGTCTTCACTGCTGTGCGTAGGCTTTCTCTAGTTGTGGTGAGCAGGGGCTACTCTTTGTTGCAGTGCACAGGCTTCTCATTGCGGTGGCTTCTCTTGTTGCAGAGCATGGGCTCTAGGTGTGCAGACTTCAGTAGTTGTGGCACGTGGGCTCAGTAGTTGCGGCACGCGGGCTTCAGTAGTTGTGGCGGATGGGCTTATTTGCTCCGCAGCATGTGGGATCTTCCCGGACCAGGGCTCAAACCCATGTCTCCTGCATTGGTAGGCGGATTCTTAACCACTGCGCCACCAGGGAAGTCCTTTGGCAATTTCTTAAAATAAGATAATAATGAAGTTCGCCACAGTGATTGACTCTTTCAGGAAACATTTCTCTGTAGCAGGCAATGCTGTTTGATAGCATTTTACCCACAGTAAAACTTCTTTCAAAATTGGAGTTAGTCCTCTTTCACCCTGCCACTGCTTTATCAGTTAAGTTTATGTAATATTATAAATCCTTTGTTGTCATGTCAACAGTCTTCACAGCATCTTCAACAGGAGGAGATTCTGTCTCAAGAAACCACTTTCTTTGCTCATCTGTAGAAGCAACTCCTCATCTGTTCAAGTTTTATCATGAGGTTGCAGCAATTCAGTCATATCTTCAGGCTCCACTTCTAATTTTAGTTCTCTTGCTATTTCTACCACATCTGCAGTTACTTCCTCCACTGAAGTCTTTGAACCCCTCAAAGTCAAGCATGAAGGTTACAGTTTACTTCCTCCAAACTGTCTTTAATATTGATATTTTGAACTCTTTCCATGAATCATGGATGTTCTTAATGGCATCTAGAATGGTGACTCCTTTCCAGGTTTTCAGTTTACTTTGCCCAGATGCATCAGAGGAATCACTACTGTCTATGGTAGCTATAGCCTTACGAAATGTTCTTCTTAAATAATAAGGCTTGAAAGTCTAAATTACTCTTTGATCCATGGGCTATGGAATGGATGTTCTGTTAGCAGTCATGAAAACAACTGTACATCTTCATGAGTGCTCTTGGATGACCAGGTACATTGTCAAGGAACAATATTTTGAAAGGAATCTTTTTTTCTGAGCAGTTGGTCTCAACAGTGGGCTTAAAATATTCAGTATACCATGTTGTCAGCAAATGTGCTGTCATCCAGGCTTTTTTGTTCCATTTATAACACAGAGTAGATTTAGCATAATTCTAAAGGGCCCTAGGATTTTCAGAATGGTGAATGAGCATTGGCTTCAACTTAAAGTCACCAGCTACATTAGCCCCTAACAAGAGTGTCGGGCTGTCCTTTGAAGCTTTAAAGCCAGGCATTGACTTCTCTCTAACTATCAGAGTCCTAGATGGCATCTTCTTCTACTAGAAGGCTATTTGTCTACACTTGTCTACATTGAACTATCTGTTGTTTTGTGTAGCCACCTTCATTAATTATCTTAGCCAGATCTTCTGGATAACCTGCTGCAGCTTCTACATCAGCACTTGCTGCTTCACCTTGCACTTTTACATCACAGAGGCAGCCTCTTTCCTTAAACCTCCTGGACCCCCTTCTGCTAGCTTCAGACTTTGCTTCTGTAGCCTCCTCATCTCTTTCAGCCTTCATAGAATTGAAGAGAGTTAGGGCCTTGCTCTGGATTAGTCTTTGTCTTAAGGGAATGTTGTGGCTGGTTTGATCTTCTATCCAAACCACTCAGACTTTCTCCATATCAGCATTAAGGCTGTTTTGCTTTCTTATTATTTGTGTGTTCACTGGAGTAGCACTTTTAATTTCCTTCAGGAACTCTTCCTTTGCATTCACAACTTGGCTACTCTTTGGTGCAAGAGACCTAACTTTTGACAAGCCTTCTTACTCAGCATAACCATTTCTGCTTTTGATTTAAAGGGAGAGATGTTTGACTGTTCTTTCACTTGAACACTTAAGAGGCCACTATAGGGCTGTTGTTTTCTTTTTTTTTTTGTAAATTTATTTATTTTATTTTTGGCTGCATTGGGTCTTCGTTGCTGTGCGCGGGCTTTCTCTAGTTGCAGCGAGCAGGGGCTACTCTTCATTGTGCTGCACGGGCTTCTCATTGTGGTGGCTTCTCTTGTTGAGAAGCACGGGCTCTAGGCGCACGGGCTCAGTAGTTGTAGCTTGCGGGCTCTAGAGTGCAGGCTCAGTAGTTGTGGTGCAGGGCTTAGTTGCTCCGTGGTATGTGGTATATGAGATCTTCTGGACCAGGGCTCAAACCTCTGTCCCCTGCGTTGGCAGGCAGATTCTTAACCACTGTGCCAGCAGGTAAGCCCAACTATAGGGTTGTTAATTGGCCTAGTTTCAATACTGTTGTGTCTCAGGAGGAGACAGAGAGATGGGGAACGGCTGATCAGTGGAGCAGTCAGAACACACACAACATTTATACAGATACCTGCATAACTTAATTGTTCGCTGTCTTATGGGTGTGGTTCATGGGGCTCAAAACTATTACAGTAGTGACATCAGAGGTCACTGATCACAGATCATCATAACAAGTATAGTAATAATGAAAAAGTTTAAACTATTGAGAGAATTACCAAAATGTGACACAGAGACACAAAGTGAGCAAATGCAGTTGAAAAATGACAGCAACAGACTTGTTGATGCAGGGTTGCCACAAATCTTCAATTTGTAAAAAAAATGTATCTGCGAAGCATAATAAAGCGAGGTATACCTGTAGTCTTGAATTATTGCATCATCCTATTTCTTACTGTTAGTTCTTCAGGAACACTAGTTACCTGTATGTTGGTCTCTGCTTTTTATCATCCATTTTAATCACCTTAACATTTTAATTCTTTTGTCTTATTTGTCATTCTGAGAAAGATACATGAGTTTTCACCCCCATCTGTCTTCTGATCTTACGCAGTTCCAGTTACATTCTCTTCTTTTTTTTCTCTCTAAAATGCATGTTTTAAGTTTGTAATTGTATTTTTTCTTCTTTACAATCTTTACTTATCCAGAGATTGCAAATGAACCACGGGGCCAGGTCTGGCAGGTTGATATATTTTGTTTGTGATATTCTAAAACTTTATATTAAAAATCAGGGCATTTTATGTTAAAATCTGATTTATAGTTTCTTAAACCAAATTTCTAGTGTTTTGCAGTCTCTTAT
Organism: Grampus griseus; assembly: GCF_964374135.1. NCBI lineage: Eukaryota > Metazoa > Chordata > Mammalia > Artiodactyla > Delphinidae > Grampus > Grampus griseus. The sequence continues at coordinate 141,362,088 of NC_139018.1, read as the reverse complement.
TTAGATTGTTTTTACCAGCCTTGGAAGGAATCTCCTGGCATCTTTTATGAGGAATAGCATTTATTCCTGGTTAAATTTAAGCTGTTTGGAATTTTCTCTTCCCAGAAACAGTGAATGAGAAAACTATAGCTTGTGATATGCTGCTTCCATAGCTCTTCCAGTCTTAGCTCCTGACCTCTGCTGATTTCAAAATCCCACAATGAAAGCACTGTGCCATCTATTTCTACCTCTAAATATCCCATTGTTTGATTACAGCCTCAGACAGATGGGGAATGGAGAGGTAACGATAGCTCTGGCTGCCACTGTAAGCACTTCTCCAACTCTCCTCTTTCTGGGAAACGGAACACTCAGGGCAAATGGATAAAAAAATCCAGGGATCTTTCTGTGATTTCAGGGTTTCATCTAAGCTTTGATTTATTAATGATTTTAACACTTACATATTAGGTTAACCTCGGATGAATTTAGTAAAACTTTAAAATTAAATATATGCTAAAATTAGGGGCTTCCCTGGTGGCGCAGTGGTTGAGAGTCTGCCTGCCAATGCAGGGGACACGGGTTTGTGCCCCGGTCTGGGAAGATCCCACATGCCGCGGAGCGGCTGGGCCCGTGAGCCATGGCCGCTGAGCCTGCATGTCCGGAGCCTGTGCTCCGCAACGGGAGAGACCACAACAGTGAGAGGCCCACGTACCACAAAAAAAATAAATAAATAAAATAAATAAATAAATAAATAAATAAATAAATAAATAAATAAATAAATATATATATATATATATGCTAAAATTATATATACTGAGATTTTTCTACCTCATTGTTACTTTACATCTTTCACATTTGAATTCACGTTATTATGGGGAGAATTACAAAGTTAGGAATTGCAGTGAAGTTACTTTTATTGAGGTTTATGTTTTTATTTCTACAGGTCCTGCTCAGTCTGGAATTCTGTCAGATCGTGAAGTGGTAAACCTCTTTCTTCATTTTACTGTCAATCCTAAGCCCCGAGTTGAATACATTGATCGACCAAGATGCTGCCTCAGAGGAAAGGAATGCTGCATCAATAGATTCCAGCAAGTAGAGAGCCGGTGGGGTTACAGTGGAACGAGTGATCGAATCAGGTATCTGCATATTATAGATTTGGGGGTGGGGTGGGGCGGGGCAGCGGCTCGCATTTGGCTTTTATGTTCATATTGTGGGAGATAATTAACCACATTTTATTTTATACTTTGTTTAATACATTTCTAACTTGATACAACAGTCAAGAAGTCAGGCTTACTGGTCTCTCCACTGAATTATGAGTGAGGGAATCTCTTAGGAAACAAGTAGAGTAAGAAAGGATTGACTTGGGCCTTCTATTTTGTGAGTTTCGTTTGGATTGCCACTGCTGGTGAGCTGAAGTCTAGACCTTAATTGATCAAACATTATTTTTACAGCCTTAGGGCTATAATTTAATACATTTAATCTTACTTGGTTTAGTGTGAGATTTTTATTTGCATAGATGTTGCATGGAAAATATCTCAGTATACATTTGTAACAACTTTGGGAAAATTTTTTTTTAATTTTAAAAGATGCATGCATATAATCCTTTTGGAATTTATATTTGCTCTACCGTGTTTCCTTAGGTTAAATGTCAAAATAGAATATTTACCTGTTTTCATAAAACATGCCTTTTGAATTTTCATTTATTTAATATTAATAGCACTTTGGTGTAAAACTAGAAACTAACAAGAAGTTTGTTTAAAACTAGAACTCCAAGAGGGAGAGGACTCTTACAAATATTGGGTTAAAATGGAAATAAAAATGCATTTGTAGACTATTTAGTAATAATTCACAATGAGAATACTATATGTGAGAACTTAGGGGATGAGGCCAAAGTGTCACACAAAGAATTAGCGATAATTAACTACTTTTATTAAATAAATTAGAGTAGAAATAAATGATTTCAGCATTAACCCAAGAAGCTAGAAAATGAATAGCAAAAGAACCATATGAAAAGAGAAAGGAAATAGGTAAATGTAGAAATTAATGAATTAAAAATAGTAGAATTGTTAAATATAAGCTGGTTCCTGAAAAAGACCAATAAAATAAGCAAACCTTGGGCAAAGGTAATAAAACATACTTACATCTACAAATAATGGAATATAATAATATACTGAGGAAATTTTTATTTTAATTCTGGGTTTACTCTGTGCTAATAAATTGAACATCTTGATGGAATGGATCATTTTATAGGCAAATATAAATTATCAAAATTGACTGAAGAAGAAAGCCTGAATAGACCAATTACCATGGAAGAAATTAAAAGTTATCAAAGAACTGTCCCTTCACAAGGTGGTTTTGACAGGTGAGTTTTATCAAACATTCAGGGAACAGGTTGTTTCGTTGAACATTAAAAGAAGAAAATACTTTTTGGTTAGTTATTGAAAGAAGCATAATCCTTATACAGGAATCTGACAAGGCAAAAAATTTTCTAGGTCAATCTCACTTATATAGAAAAGAAATAAAATAGCGTATTGAATCTAGCAGTACCTTAAAAGAATAATACTATAACAGCAAATAGATGTAAATCAACTATAGTCCAATTTTTAAAAAACAGTGATAAATTAGGGTCGGAAAAATACATCCAGTGGAGATAAATATGCAAGATCCATGTTCTGACATCTTAAGTTTGGTTCTAAAGCTATAAAGTTACAGAAATTGAAGAGTTTATCACATGAAAAGGACACATATTGCTCAGGAGAAGCGTGGCTGTTTCAGATACAGAGACTTTAGAGAAGTTTCTCCTGTGGTTTCTTAGAAAGGGGACACTGAGCAGTGCAATGAACATCATTTAAAATAACATCCATCCAACTGAGTTTTGTAAGGCTATTCCTAATAACGTCCATCAGTGCAAAAGGAGTGCAAAAAAAAAAAGACAGATAAGAGTTTGGAGATTGAAAGAATGGCGCAAAACTAGGAAATATATTACTATAATTCACCATGGTAGCAGATCAAAGGAAAAAAATTTATTTTGATAGATGTCAAAAAGACTTTTGGGGCTTCCCTGGTGGCGCAGTGGTTGAGAGTCCGCCTGCCGATGCAGGGGACACGGGTTCATGCCCCAGTCCGGGAAGATCCCACATGCCGCGGAGCGGCTGGGCCTGTGAGCCATGGCTGCTGAGCCTGCGCATCTGGAGCCTATGCTCTGCAACGGGAGAGGCCACAACAGTGAGAGGCCTGCGTACCACAAAGACTTTTGATAAAATTTTACCCTCGATCCAGATAAAACCATTAATAGGCTAGGTCTAGAAGAATACTCCTTTAACATGGTGGGCTATTGAAACCTCAAGATAGGGATGCCTGGTAACCTTGCTGTTTTTCAGTAGTGTTCTTAAAACTCTGATTGATGTAGGTATAAAGATAAAGAAATATACGTAATTAATACAACGTTGTAAATCAACTATACTTCAATATAAACAAACAGAAAAAGAAATATTGGAGAGGAAGAGGTGTTTTTCATTTTTTTCAGATAACGTCTATGTTAGTAGTTCTTCACTCCATCAGACCTAGTTCTCCCTTTTTTTGTAATAAATATTTTGTATTCCCCCTTTATTAACCTGAAATGAAATTCATAGATAATGTGTTTCATTTTTTTAAAATGATATAGTGGCCTAGTTGTAATGTAAAGGACAGTAAATGTAACTGATAGTAAAATCAAATGTGTACTTCAATATGTAGATACTTGGGCAGCACCAGAAGACAAACAAGCAATCAGAGATAGTACCTGTATGCACCAGCACACTGAGACAGCTGTAGGTGCAGGGAACAGGTGTATTATACTCATGTCCCAAATACCATGAGTAGCACTGCTGCCAATTTTGTCATTTTCTTTAAAAGTTTCAACTAAAGCAAACTATGGTCCATCCTGTTTATCTAGTTTCCGTATTTGAGAACTCATCTACTCGCTAGAATTTATTTGTAACCCCCAAATCAATACCAGCAGCGCTTTCTTAGTCATTCACAGAAAAGATTTTAGTTGCCTGGGAGCATGCTCCTGTGTGAGCTCAAACAAGGAGGATGCTCTACCTTCTTATTTCAGCGCTCATACAGAGATGGAGATGGTAAGGGGCAGTGCAGTGCAGGACACTACAGCTCTGTGGCCATTGGACAGTTTGAATCCCATCTCTGGCATCTGTTAGTGGGGTGGCCTCAGGCAAGTCACTTAACACTCCTTAATTCCATTTCTCTTTTGTGAAACACAGAAAATGGGATATACTAGAATGAGTTGTTCTTAGGATTTAAGATTATAATCCACATGAGTGGTGTGTGAGTGTGTGTGTGAGTGTGTGTGTGTGTGTGTACATTCCCCCAAGAGCAGTGGTTTAGTATTTGCTAATTCTGTGTTTGCGCCAACTATAAAATATAACTACCACAAATAATGAGAAATGACTGTATGATATTTCCTCGATTTGTATAGTAGTCACCTCTTGTAAAAGTCAGTGAATGTTAAAATTGCTGTAAAAATCTTGGTTTATTAATAAAAAGGGATTAAGTTCAAGTCTCATAGTTAAAAACAAGTTTTTCATCTACATGAATTCTGACAGGACACTTGAAAGTTGGTTGAGATTCTTTGTTTTGGGAGACTTTCCTAAGTATTGCAGTAAATCTGGTGTCCCTGGCTCCCTGTCAGTGGTGCATCATATCCTTTGTGAAAATAGAGCCTGCCTCCCTGGGCACAGAACTCCTTTTGAGAACAACTAGTCCACCCAGACAGCCTCAGGATCAGTAAAAATCTATTAGAACCAATGCATAGTAGTGGCAACTTATAAAACGTATGTGCAAAACCCAGTGATGTTCCTGTGTCATTAAAATTCATTTACAGAGATGGGTGGTGTTGATGGTTAACAACAGTGTGAATTACTTAATGTCACTGAATGGTGCACTTTAAAATGCTTAAGATGGTACATTTTGTTATATATTTTGCCACAATAAAAAAATTTTAGGGCATTCCCTAGCGGTCCAGTGGTTAGGACTTGGCGCTTTCAGGGTGCTTTCCCGGGTTCAATGCCTGGTCAGGGAACTAAGATTGCGCAGGCCATGCGATGCAGCAAAAAAATAAATAAATAAAATTAATGTTTGAATTTTCAGTTAAAATGGTGAGTAAAAACAGACCCCACTTGCAATAGTAACAAATAACATAAAGTAGCAGGGGTAAATCCTATAGGAAACGTACGGTATGGTATCTTTATAAAGAATTGGAAAACTTCAACTGGAATCAGACAGTGTCTTTCCAAACTAACCTTTCTGAGTTAGGCAGTTCCTTGTAGAAGTCACATGTTTTTGGTAGGGAGGAGTGGGTTGGCAAAATTATTCTAAAATTAATTTGCAAAAGTAAAGGTTTCTTTTTTAAAAGAGTGGTATTAATCAAATATGAAAAATACTGTAAAGCCGTAAGAGAATGTTGTACGGAACATACTACAGAGTTCAGAAACCAACCTAATATAAATGAACATTTAGAATGTGAGGAAGGATTAACCACTGGGAAAATAAAGTTAGATCTTTACTGATGCCATCTTCCAATATTTGTATAAATTAAAATTTTAACGTTAAAAAAAGGAAACCGTGAAGGTGCCGGAACAGAATGTTTATTTATTATGAGGATGAGATAGGCCTCTCTGAACTTGGCATAGACCATAATTTGACTACAAATAATTCAAAATGTTACATCCAAAACCACCATAAAGTTAAAAGATAAATGACAAATAGGAAAGTTTTTGTAATGGATGTTACTGACAAAGCATATAATAACTATATAACATGGTCTTTCAAATCCACATGAAAAAGACACTCATCAGCAGAGAAAAATGGGAAAAGAATGTGAGTGGGTTTTTCATTAAAGAGAAAATCCAGTAGATAGTAAGCATATGAGCAAATGTGTTAACTCAGTAATCAAATATAAATAGAATTTGTCAACCATCAGTTTCTCAACAGCAAAAAGAAATGAATACTTGTGGTTGTTGAGAGTGAGATAGAAATGATCTTCATTCCTTGTTGGGTGTAAAGTTTTATAATCTTCCCAGAAAGCAATTTGATAAAGTTCATCTAACGCCTTAAGAATATGCCTTTCATTTTCCCCAGAAAATCTACTTCCAGGAATTTATTCTAGGAAATAATGAAGGCACTGTGAAATGACTGTTCATCATGGCATTGTTGTATAATAACAAAAACTGCAAATAACCTAGATTATTTAACAAGTAGGAATTGTTTAAATATAATGAATCAGTAGTAGTTTTTTACCTTTTTACATGAAGTTACAAAAATATATATATTCTGACATGGTTTTTAAAATAATACATATATGTTCATAGAAAAAAGTCTGTTTTTGTATTGTTTAAAAACAGAACTAAAAGTCTGAAAAGGAAGTGCACCAAATTGAAAATGAAGTTATCTCTAGATGGTAGATTTAGAGATGCTTTAAATTTTTCCTCTTGTTTGCTTAGCTGCATTTTCTGACTTTTTTTAAACAGAGAATATATTGCTTTTTTATAATAAAAAATTATAAATAATATATTTTAAAATTTTTAACGTGATCCTCATACTGGGAGTTTAGCATAGTGATTGAGTGTGACCTTTTGATCCATGCAGACCTGGGATTGTGTCCCAGCTCTGCTACACATTTTGATCCAGGCAAGTTAATTTCTCTAAATCTCAGTTTCTTCAGCTATAAAAACAGGATGATAAAAATCATACTGTGTTACTTAGTTTATAGAGCTGTTATGATGACTAAAGGAAATAATTCATGTAAAGAACTGAAGCTCGGTGCCTGGCACAGGAAGTGCTCATAAAGTGGCAATGGTATGGTAGTAATAATAATAAAACTTGTTACTTCAGTTCTTAAAGTATGAAATGTTGAGGATAACTGCTTTATATTATAGATTATCTCTTATTATACAGTCATTTAGTGCCATTTGTGCTTGATGCTAGTTTTTATACATTTATAACATGGAGTAAGGTGGGTCTCTTTCTTAACTATGGTGACTAAACTGGATCTGCTAATTGTTCTAGTGTGAAATCTCATTCTGATCCACCTGTGTAACTTAGGTCCTGTCCCCAGACCTCCACCACCAATTCTGTTACAGCAGCCTGCTTCCTTCACAATTCTTATCACAACTTATAATTAACGATTTATCCCTTTGTTTACTTATTTATTATCAGTGTCCTCCATTAGGCCATAAGTGCAGTAGGGGAAGAGACTATCTTGTTGACCATTATTTCCCCAGTGCCAGGCCCAGTAAGTATTCATCGAGCTGAAGAATTGTCAGAGTTTGGGACGCTGCACATCAGGTCTGATGGCTGACACATCTCTGTTCATGAAGGAGATGTGCAGACAGATTTGGACTAAAATTATCATCACAACAAAAGTGGGTATTTAGGTTAAATAAATTGCTTGGCTCAAAAATGAAAACAGATTCTACTTAAGTTTCCAATAAGTTACTCTAGCAAGAGTTTTTTGGTAAGCAGATGACATTTCCAAGGATGTTTAATTTTTGATAGTTTTCTTTATTATGAGCAAGATTAGATGTTCTGAGTAACACTTTAAAAATGTATAAGCCTTTGGAGTATGAATGCTTACTGAATTATGTATGTTATTTTATATTTGGCCTCGTTCTCTCAGGTTCACAGTTAATAGAAGAATCTCTATAGTCGGATTTGGTTTATATGGATCTATTCATGGTCCCACGGATTATCAAGTGAATATACAGGTACACTTTTTTTGCCCACTGTATACCATCTGAAATACATAACAAGTGTCATTTTACGATAAGATATTGTTTCGGCAAAATCCAAATTTCAGTATAAAAGCCTATTAGTATTTTAAGCCTAGAGGTTCCACTTTACAATTGATCTAAAAAGTGTAGTTTCAGAAAATTGAGGTCCTGGGGTCCTTAACAGAAGCATTAACATACAAGGAGCTCGCCTTTGTCCAGGAAACCCTTCTATTAGTTCATCCTGCTGTGTACTGACTGTCTCAAAACACCCACCTGCTTTTTTCATGGTACTTTGAACTCTAGGGCTTGAGACTGTCTAATTTCCTATAACTACTGGTTACACCTCTGATTTCTGATTGTCTGACCATACCCTGCCCCATTCTTAGGTCTGCTCCACCTCAGTTCTTTCAGATATGACACGATTACTTAATCTCGAAGAAAGTGAAGCACCTCTCTCCTTCCCTTCCAGTCAACCAGTGTTCTCCACACTTTTGATTGCACATCCCAGTTAGTGAAATTATTTTTGAAACACATCTACATTGTACTTTTATTTACTATACACATATACCTATGCAATACTATACTTATTTTATATTATACATAAATTAAAACACAAAAAATAGAAATGAAAAAAGGAAGTAAACAATGTTTCAGACTTCTTTCAGCTGAAAAAACTACCCTTTCTAAAATGTTAGTTAATATACTATTTTTAATAGTAAAAACATTGGTGAACTTTGTGATCAAAATGCATCATTGACTTTCAAGATACACAACAATTCAAAGATCTGTTCTGGTCCGGGGACTTACCTGGTGGCGCAGTGGTTAAGAATCTGCCTGCCAGTGCAGGGAACACGGGCTTGAGCCCTGGTCCAGGAAGAGCCCACATGCCGCAGAGCAACTAAGCCCGTGCGCCACAACTACTGAGCCTACATGCCACAACTACTGAAGCCCTCGTGCTTAGAGCCCGTGTTCCACAACAAAGACAAGCCACCACAATGAGCAGCCCGCGTACTGCAACGAAGAGTAGCCCCCGCTTGCCACAACTAGAGAAAGCCCGTGTGCAGCAAGGAGGGCCCTACACAGACAAAAATAAAGGTCTGGTCTGATGACAGCCAAAAAAGATACTTTACTACCTCACAAAGACACCTTGTTCCAAATGGAAGAATTGCTTTATTGGCTGTGCTAATGAAATCATGCTCATTTTTAAATTCTATCCACTAACGTTTATAGTGAAATTCAGCTATAAATTAAATCATTCATGTCATTTCGTTGCTCTTACAAACCAAAGCCACTGAGATTGTTTATTTGAAAGATTTTAAAGGTTAGGAAATTTTTTTTCTATAATTTTTAATGCAAAAAAGCCACAGCAGACCTCTCAGGGGTATAAAAGATTTTCATGATCACTCCCTGTTTTACTTTTTTTTTTTTTTTTTTTTGCGGCACGCGGGCCTCTCACTGCTGTGGCCTCTCCCGTTGCAGAGCACAGGCTCCGGAGGCGCAGGCTCAGCGGCCATGGCTCATGGGCCCAGCCGCTCCGCGGCATGTGGGATCTTCCCGGACCAGGGCACGAACCCGTGTCCCCTGCATCGGCAGGTGGACTCTCAACCACTGCGCCACCAGGGAAGCCCCCGTTTTACTTTATATATTGTTAAGATCCTATCCATGGGATCCATAAGCCCCCTTAAGCAGGCTGTGTAATCTGCAGGCCTGGGAAGGAGTGAGGGCCCCACAGTCATTCTCTTCAATTGTGGAACCCCTGTCTTCCTTCAGTGCCCCTCCCATATTACATGAGACACCAGATTCCTTGTGTACAGTCTGAGGGAGGGCATCGGGGTTATAGGTATATTAAAATGATAAAATATAAAATGAATAAAAGTAGGACTTCTCTTTATTTTCTTCAGCCCGGTGGCTAGTCCCATGCACCCTCTAGATAACACTACCAGATAGACCTGCCTGGGTTTGAATCTCAGCTCTACCATCTCAAGGGTGTGTCTGTGGGCAAATTAGGTAACCTCTCTGAGCCCCAGTGTCCTTGTTTACTTTGACAGTAGTGGTACCTCCATTATGTTTTTGTGAGCAACGGTTGAGATGATGCATGTAAAGTGTTTGGAACATAGTCTGTTGCTGTCGTTGTTGCTGTAGTTTTATAATTTGAGTCTCAAAATAGCCTTAGGAAGAAGGCAAACAAGTTTTTTTCCAAGATTAAAAGATAAAACTGAGGCTCGGAGAAGTGGTTTACTCTAGATTACACTACCACAACGAAATCCTGTCTTACTACTTTTCCAGGGCACCATCATGTCTTTTTTTTAAATTGAATTGTGATATACTGTAGTCCCTCAGTATCTTCAGGGGATTGGTTCTAGGACCCCCTGTGGATGCCAAAATCCATGGATGCTCAAAGCCCCTTATATAAAATGACGTAATACAGTCAGTCCTCCACATCCACAGGTTCTGCATCCGCGTATACAGGGGGCCGACTGTACATACAGAAAAGTAGACATAAGTGGTACGTATGGCTCCCTTTTCATAAACTGCGAACACACTTGTGTAACCAGCAGCCTGATCAAGGAACAGGGTATTACAGCACCCCAGACATCCCCTTGTGATCTTTTCTGGTCACTATCCCGCCTGAGGTGGCCACTGTCCTGATCTCTCGCTGCATGTACTGGTTCAGCCTGTTTTACTATTACCGTTTTTACCTGATGTATGCAAAAAGATGGCTTTGTGAGCCTTGGCCTCCACACATACTGTTCCCTTGCATGAAGACTTTTCTCTTATAACCTGGTAACCTCTGAGTTGAGCTTTAAAAACTCTCTTTTGTGGAGCCTCCCCCCTTCCTGACAAAATCAGTTTTTCCTCTCCTCCTCCACTTCATCTTATGCATAGCTCTTTACTGCAGGTGCTGTACTGAATTGTCATTGTTTACTTGTCTTCTCTAATGACTAGAAGCTCCTTGAGGGTGTCCCTCAGTGCCTGGCACAGGTTATGGAACTAAATCGAAAAGACGGAATTTTCATATTTTGAAATACCCACATAGGAAATGCTACAGGAATTTCCCAGCAACAAGACATAGGCTAGCAAGGAGTAGAGGCTCGTTTCCCTCAGGTGTCTAAAATCCACACAGCCTAAACACCAGTTCCCAAGCCATGTGTCTTTTTTAGAAGCTCCTCTCTCCTGCAGCCAAAGCCCAGTTATCTGACATCCTCCCCATCCTTACTGCAGTGAATGCATTTTCTGACAGCGTGTTTAAAGCCATCTTTAGTGGTTAGAGACAGTAGAGAAAAATTACAGCAGAGAGATGTAGTAGTCTATTTTGTTGTGCTTAAGGGCTTCATACTCTCTTCTACGAAACTTTGTTTTAACTTTAATTTTTCTTTTAAAAATTACAGATCATTGAATATGAAAAAAAACAAACCCTGGGACAAAATGATACTGGATTTAGTTGTGATGGGACTGCTAATACATTCAGGGTCATGTTCAAAGAACCCATAGAGATCCTACCCAACGTGTGCTACACAGCATGCGCAACACTCAAAGTAAGAGTCTTCCCGAATGTTCCAGGTGGTGAGCTGGCGGGGCCCACAGTTTCCTCTTGCATGTTATAGAGAGCGTGTTTCAATAGAAGCTGAGAGTCACTAACAGTACAGCCTTGTCGGAAGCAGAGAAGGCAGGAAGGTGGGAGCTAAAATATTCCACTGCTTTGAGAAGAGCAGTGCCTCTCAGCAGAGCTCTGCTCTGAAAGAAATAGTTCTTCATAAGAAATAGCCTTTTGTTTAAGTAGGAGATTGTAAGTTTGACAGAAGATAAAATAAAACAATTATTTCCTTAAAACCATTTCACTGTCCTCTAATAGCTGAGCTCTACATTCATTATTTTTAGTCATTAATTAGCTTGTAGCAAAAACTACATTTTTCCTTAAATGACTTGGCATAAATTTTTATACAAGAGCTATAACGAAATACAGTAGATCGGTAATATAATTAAAATACCACATTAAATTGCTTATTAAATGAAAATTACTAATGAACCTTTTGTTCTCATTTAGGGTCCAGATTCCCACTATGGCACAAAAGGACTGAAGAAAGTAGTGCATGAAACACCTGCTGCTAGCAAGACTGTTTTTTTCTTTTTTAGCTCCCCTGGCAATAATAATGGCACTTCCATAGAAGATGGACAAATACCAGAAATAATATTTTATACATAATTCAGCATTATAATACATAATGGCTAAATAGTACCATACAGTCTAGTCTCAAAGGCATAAAAAACTGGTCACAGAATATAACTGTAAGATAAGAGACATTTTAGTTTCTTAGAAAAGATAGATAAGTGTTGACTTAAATCTCTGCATGATTTAAAGGGAGATTTTCCATTTTCTTATAACCTTAGGGGGAAAAAGAACCGGTTTAATTGTTTAAAAAAAAACAGCTATTTATCTTGCATAATTTCATAGATTAGCAGACTCATGATCTTTCAGCAGTTTTATAACCGAAAGATTCTTGTTTTATATAGCTGGTTTGTTTTTTTTCCTGTTTTAACTTTTGAAGGTTACATAAGATGAGGTGGGTCAGTATTCCTACAGAATTCCTATTAACTCAAATAACTAATTTCAGAAAATGAAGAAAACTGACCTCATCTTTGGAGTTTCTAACTATCTGGTGGTTAGCATTTGCAGTATTGCTAGAAATAGGCTTAACAAATGCCAAAGAAAATCTTCAGTGCATTTACAGAAAAGGATATTTTATAATAGTATAATATGTTACATAGTACAGTTTTAAACGATAAATGAAATTTGTACGAATTCACAATAATGTGATATAAACAAAGGATCTAAAGGTGTACTCCGAGACTGGCTTCTTTATCACTAAGCTGCACCACTGTACGTGTCTCTCTCTGCGGGGGATGCAGTTGAGAATTCCCAAGATTGAGATGATGGCGGTGGTGCTGATGGTGGCGGAGTAAACAGACATCAGTTCAGCTCTGTGGCGATAATCTTACGCAGCAAGAACTGGAATGAAATACTAACATCTCTAACAGCTGCTTTGAAACTTTAAAGATATCCAACAGAATCACTCCTGAAAAGTATACTTTCTGTCACCTACACAGTCCTATCCAAGAAATAAAATATGTTTTAACATTCATGACCTCACCGTCAGAGGTACAGCTGCCTAAGGAGGGGATAGGAAGTATATTGGCAGAATGACATTTATACACTTTTATAAAGCAAAATTTTTATATAAAATTCTTTTTCCCTTCAAAATGATTATCATTAAAAATATATGTGTGATTAAGCTATATCAAATAGTTGTGGAAGATGTGTAGAAATCAATTCTTTTAAGTATCAACTTAAGAATTATTTCTAAATGGTAATTAGGTTAAAAAAATTTTCCATCTAAAGTAGTATTTGATATTTTCAAGAAGGTAGTGAGGTGTGGTGGTGGCAGAGGTCTCATGTAACTGAAGGTAGTCATACAAGGGACAAGAAATGGAACCATTTACTGACATGGGACATCCCCTGGAATTTTAAAAAAATAAACATCTATTGTACTTTTATTTATTTTTTTGTCATTTCTAAAAGTTGAGTGTAAGACACCATTTTGGAACAAAGCTTCTAATTAATTGAGGTTGAACCTTATTTTTAATTTATGGAAGTAATGCAACCCATAGTAAGAATGCCTTACTGTTGCCTTAAAGCAACTATAGCAGCAACAACTGTTGTCGTCTGCTGCTTCATCAGTTTTTTTCAGTCTCAGGTTTTTCTCCCCTGTTCTACTCTCAGTAGGTGAGAGAAAGGAAACTGTGCTTGTTATTTACTCTGATATAGTGTAAGGACCATCTCGCCATCGTTTATTAATAGAGCTACCTGAGTGACTCCTGGGTACCAGGCTCTGCACTGAGTACTTTACACACGTTCTCATTTGCTTCTCACAACATCAGTACGAGGGAAGTACTATGATACTACCCATTTCACAGGCCAAGAAATTCATGTTTTAAAAGGTCAAGTGGTTGTAAGCAGAATTTAAACCCAGATCGATCTCCCAAGCTACAAAGCGGGAAAATATTATTTTGCTGGGTCCCAAAATGCCACCGTTCTCAAACCTTATAGTGAGACCCAAAAAGATACTGGCTAATCTGTGTTTACTGTAGAATATAAGCAATTTCTATTTTTTAGAAGAGTGATTACTCCAGTATCTACCCAACAAATTGTGATTATTTGTTTGCATTATCAAAGTGTTCGTTCTTTTTTTTTTTTTTTTTTTTTTTTGTGGTACGCAGGCCTCTCACTGTTGTGGCCTCGCCCGTTGGCGGAGCACAGGCTCCGGACGCGCAGGCTCAGCGGCCATGGCTCACGGGCCCAGCAGCTCTGCGGCATGTGGGATCTTCCCGGACCGGGGAAGCCCCCAAAGTGTTGCTTCTTTAAGGCCCACATAAGCAGTACTTTTAATTTGCAAGAAAAAAATTTATCGGGAAACAGACAACTTTATAGGGCATTAGAGAGAGCCAGGTCTTCAAATGCAGTATGTTAATTGCAATATGTTTTAGACAAAAAATTGTTCCCTTTCAAGTCCTGTCTCCTTCAAACAGTCTCCTCCTTTTTGCTTCCCTGTTCTAGTTATCCAGATTCAAAACCTGAAAATTGTCCCTTGAATTAGACAATGCATCATTCATAAGAGAGGACGGTGCTATAGTAATCCCAGCCCCAAGAGCTACATGGCTCATTTAGTCTTTTGCCGAGTTTGCACACTTAAAAACTCCATCTTCTCCATTGGCAAAGGCTAAGATAAGAGAGTTTCTAAATTGAACTTTACTAAAACCTGAAAGAAATGTAAAAGAAAATAGGAACCAGTATAAACATTTATAATGGGTTTTCTGCCATTTGGATCATAGGCCCTATTTTTTTTTTTTTTTTTTTTTTTTAACCATTGGGCAGTATTTTTTCCAACTCTTTCCTTTCCAGAGGCAAAGATTCGGGGCAGCAGCAACAACAGATGTACAGTTTGGGTGGCAAATGGAGCTGATGGCTTTTCCCCTCCCCCTTCTCCACCCCCCACTCCTGAGTGACCTTTGGGAAAGCCTGAATGGTCCTTGCAGGGCACCTCTTCCCTCTCTCTGCCTTCGCTCATCTAGTCAACTGCCAGATAACATAATAATCCACGATTGCAAGTGGCCCCTTTATTTCCATCTAAACTGTCAAAGCTTTAACTGAGGCTGTCATGACTTCACCCCAAACTAATTCTATATAATACTGATTCAGCTTTTGTGCCCCAATTCTTAACTGATTTCAAACAAAGAAAATATGGCTTTGGTTTAACACCTGGTTCACTTCTACCAAAGCCTTCACACTGAGTGGCCTCAGTATCCAAGTGGGTGGACAACCCAGCCAAACCTAGCTTTCCATTTTCTTCCTAACCTCCAGTAACCTTCACCATTGCATGTCAATCACTCCTGCTCATGACCACACCATGTACCTTGTCATATGGACTCGCACTACCTCTGAAATGGTAAGTTCAGACATTACACTCTGACCACAACCTTCGATGCCTCTTCAGCTCTCACACACACTCCCATACATGTGTCCTTGCACCTCAAGACTGCCATTCCCTTGACCTCTCCGTCCTTTCTGTCAACCCTCTTCCTTCCCTACTCTAGTAGACTCCACCTTCAACCTTTTGGTTTTTTTGCTTCTCCACTTTTGATCTTTGATCACCATTAACCATTTCAGTAACCCTCAACCCTCTCATACCCACCTGGATGAAACCAGTTGTCTGCCTTATCTTCAACTTCCTGGCTGCTGGGTCCAGGCATTTAAAAATGATATAACTGTACAAGACTGGGGTCATGATGATTTCATGGTCTCCAAGTTCAGCTAGACCATCAGTGTTGCAGAGTGAGTTTCAACAGTTAGCTCTTTGACATTCTCCAGAGTATTTAAATCTGTTCCACTCTCCTCACATCTTGAACACCTCCTCTCCTTCAGCTAATGAAAGAACTCCAGCTCTTCGCATCAAACCTATACACACAGCTACATGTGCACCTAAACTTTTCCTTCTCTTGTGAAGGAAGGGGTGTCTGAGTAAGGCTTCTTGTAGACAGCTCAGTCTCCACCTGTGCTCAGAACCCCACCTCCTCCCTCTGTTGTAACGTCTCCTCTCGGCTTATTCCTCTGAATATTCAAATGTGGTTAATTCTCATTCCAGTTTAAAAAAGAAAAAACATCTTAACGTCATGTGCTCCTCCAATACCAGTTACTCCTTCACAGTGAAATCGAATTATTTTCTACACATATTATCTCTTTCCTCTTCTGCACTGAAACTGCTAGCACCCAGGTCACTAACACCGCTCATTTCTGTTTTACATGCCTTCTCTGTGGCACTACTCCCTGTTGACTACTCCCTCTTGAAGTACCCTTTCTTGGCTGCTACGTACTCCTACATCTGGCCAATGTCATTTGGTGCCTTCTCTCTACATTTTCTTAGGGTTCTGTCCTGGGCCCTCATGCTCTGCACACTCTCTGAGTCTTTATCTCATCCACGTGCATGGCTTCAATTACCATCTATTTTCAGAGGGCTCCAGAATCCATCATCAGTCCAGATCTCTCAAGCTTCAGTTACAGACATTCAGTTACCCCCTTAATATTTCTACTTAGTGTCCCACAGCTATCTCAAACTCATTATGTCCCGGACTGAACAACTCACCTCAGACTCCCAAACCTGCTCCTCGGGCCCCAAACCTGGGCATCTTCCCTGACTCTTCACTCTCATTCCCACATCCAGTCATTCCCCAAGCTCCGATCATTCTAGTTCTTGAGTATGCTTGAAATGATCAGCTCTCAGTTCTCCATTCCCACTGCTACTACTCTGGTTCAGGCTACCATCTTCCATTTAAGAGGGAGGTCTCCCTACCTGTATTCCTCTATTGGCCACATTGCAGCCAGTGATCTTTCTAATCACAACAAATGTGACTCTACCAATCCTTTGCTTCAAACCCTTCAATGACTCTGATCTTGCCTCCGCCTTCTTCAGTTTCATCTTTTGCCACTTCGCACATCAGAATATATTTCCTCTCCTTTTACATTGTGGCATCCTCAACGCCTGGCACAAGGTAGATGCTCCATCAGTACACGGAAGGTACCCAAAGGCTAAAGCAGCAGGATACTCTACATCCACTTAAGGGCCATAGGAAGCAGCGTGGAGCTCTGCACCTGCTGGTTGGCTGCAGCAGCGAGAAGACACCTGGCCCTGTGCGCTCTTTGCCGCTCACTCCAATCCTTTCTTCCCATGAGGAAACAAGACCAGAGGGGGTTGGGGGTGGTCACGACTCGACCAGAGCCCAGCTCCCCATCTCTCGGTCTCCTGAGCCGCTTTTCTAGGTGGCGAGGGTCCCGCGTAGGTCCGGGAAGAACGAGGGGTCTTGCTCCCGCCAGCCGGAAGGTGTCGCCCTCGTGCCACAGCAGAGGCGCAGGCCAGAGAAGCCGCTCCCGCCCGCTGCGTGCGCAGGTGCAGAGGGCTCTTCCGGCGTCGGGCCGCCTTTCCTGCCGCCTCCTTGGCGTGGATGCTGCGGCTCGGCTGCTGGGTGAGGCAGCTGGGGAGGGGACCTGGTGCTCGGGCTGCTGCCCGGCTCCCTGTGGGCACCGAGATGCCTAAGAAAGCTGGTGCAGTGAACAAGGCCAGTGGCAAGTCCCTTGGCAGTTGGAGGGTGGGCCGCAGGAATGCTGGTTGAGGAGCGCGGGAGAGAAGCGGGACCCGTGGGTGGGTAGAAGCTCCGCCAACTGCTTGTTGTCTCTGAGTTTCGGGCCTCCCGCTCCCCGTCTTTCTCGGCTGCGCTGCCGCCCACCGGGGAAGTCGGAGGGCCCGGGCCGGCGGCGCGCGAGGCTGTTCCTGAGCTGTGGCTGCCGACCCCGCCGGCCTTGCGCCCACACTCTCAGGCTCGCGCTTCGTGTTCCGGCAGCGCCGTGCGGCCTGTGCTTCCCTGGGAGGCTCTAGTTAGCGTTCTGTCTCCTTCCCTTGGTTGGTCTTCGCACCCCTCCATCAAGAATGCACCACTCCCACACTTCCCTTCCACCGTCTCTGCAGGGCTGACTCCAATCGGTTCCTAAGACCCGGCTCTAAGACTGTCTCCTGCCGGGAGCTTCCCCAGTGTCCCAAGGCGGGACTGCCTTCCCTTTCTCTGCGCCGTGATGCCCTGTGCGTGTGTGGTCGGCGCTCCTAGCACAGTGTATTAGAGTGATTATTTGTTCTTTTTCTCTCGCTGCAGTCCTAGCTCCTTGAGCTCCATGTGTCCTTATTCATCTTTACATCTCCTTTGCCTACATACTGCCTTGGTGCGCAGTTCATGTTTGTTAAATGGAAAGTTCCGAGTGCAGCTTCTGGCACACAGTAGTCCTTTAAATACCACTGTTGTTCCTTCCTCCTCCCCTTCCCCCCAGAACACATGGATATACACCGTCCAGCCATAGTTGTTCACAAACGTTTGTTAACTTGTGCTGCTTGAGATACAAAGATGAATAATGAATAATCGCTGCTCCCTGAGGAATGGGAAATACAAAGCCGACAGTAGGAACCAGTTCTAAGTCAGGTTTTCCAAGGCAGGAAAAAAGCACTTTGTGGGGTTGATGGGAAGGCTTCGTGGAAGAATTGATTTGAGCCATGAAGGCTGCTGGAAGACCATTCTGGGTGGCCAGAACTCCCTGGACGTGACCCATTAGCCTAGTTTGTCTTGGTTAAGGGTGAAAAGGAATCATGGAAAGATCACATGTGTGGGAAAGTATTTTGTAACCGTGAAGTTGTAGTGTGATTGTTGTTGTCGTTTTAGGGTAAAAGCCAGAGCAAGGAAGCAGAGAGACCAGTTCCTCCCTCAGGTCCTGTGGCCGTTGATCCCAAAGGTTGTGTCACCATAGCCATCCATGCCAAACCTGGTTCCAAACAAAATGCTGTGACAGGTATACCTGGCCACTGGGGTGGGAATCTTGTATGCACCACTTGTCTCCTCTCCATCCTCCCTTTGCCTTGGCTTGCTGGAAGTTCATCCTGTGTGGTCAAGTATATTTTTCACACCTGCAGTTAGAGGCTTCTCCATTTTTAAATTCTGGATTCTAATGTAAAGGTGTAATCTAGTGTTTAAAACCAAATATACCGTATTTAAAGCATACCAAGTTAGATGAAAAAACCATTGTGTATTGTCCTTTTTAATATGGTATTTTATGAACCAGGATTTACTGTGATCAATTCAAAATACAAACTGCGAATCGTTATGTTGTACACCTGTTATGTGTCAATTATACCTCAAAATTTAAAAAGGTATTTTAGAAAGAACATACATAGAAACGTGTAGCCTAGATGATTCTTAGTTTGTCCTATTCCAAAAGTGGAAACATTGGCCAGAGAAAGATGTTTTGGTTGATTTTTTAAATGACCATTGGTCCAAGGAGGGAGAGAAAACCTCAGATCTGTGAACCTGATCATCAACACCTGTGTGAGCTTATTTCAAATCAAAACTCTACAAGATATTCCTGGGCCCAGTTCTTTCATCTGTCAGATGAGATAGAAGCTTTTAAGCTATTCCCTATAGTCCAAAAGGTGCCTCAAGAATCTGCGGTGGGCAAAGGGGAGGTTGGCAGACAGGACTCCTGAGTAGCTGTTTACATTTGTTTTAAATGCTGGGGCTTCAGGAGAGATTGGGTGGGGTGGGGAGGCTTCTGATTGGGAAAAAAGTTTGATCTGAGTTATCTTGACGGTCTTTTTCATCCACTAAAGCTAAAGCTCTGTATTCCAATTTTTAAAATACTTTTAAAACAAGACCTCAAAATTGGGGTGCTAGGCCCGGTTTGTGTTGATGGCCATGTTAGCTTGGCTATTTGTTGGCTGTACCCTCCTTGGCCAGCATTTTCTAAGTAGTCACTGTGGACACTGCTGTTGGAATACCATGTTTCATCAGATCTAACTGGCCATCATCTATGTATAAGGTGCAGAAGTACTTTATGTACCAGTAAGACAAAATCCACATCAACTAAACTTTCTTTTCCATTTATTATGATACATCAGGATTTCAAAGATATTAAAATGTGAAAAACTGTGCATCATAGAATCAGTGACAGGCTAGGAGGAAGGTTGTTCTACCATCTCATTCCTGTGGATTCTATAGCTGTGTTTACACAGGCAAGATGTAAGCGTGTGGAAATCCCTAAGTAACCCCAGATGCAGGACCAGCTCAAGCTCATTTGCAAACTGCTTTGAGTGTATACTTCTCTCTCAGAAATAACAGTGGAGAATTGCAGACACGTTGCTCTTTATAAAGGCTGTATTGATGAGGGAGTCTGGACCACTCTTCAAAAAGCAGTGTTCATTGTCCCTGGATTTCAAAGCATGAATTCAAATTTATTTGTGAATCACAATGCCACTTTCTAGCCATGTGACCTTGGACACATGACTTCTCGGTTCCAATTTCCTCGTTTGTAAAATGGAGATAATAAAGGTATTAATATCTTCATAAAATTATAGGAATAAACAAGTTAATATTTGTAAAGCCCTTAAAACATGTTTGTGTGCCCTTAAAATTAGTGTATGTAAGCGCTGTGTAGATGCTAACTAAATACTACTTTTTTTTTTTTTTTTTTTTTTTTTGCGGTACGCGGGCCTCTCCCTGTTGTGGCCTCTCCCGTTGCGGAGCACAGGCTCCGGACGTGCAGGCTCAGCGGCCATGGCTCACAGGCCCAGCCGCTCCGTGGCATGTGGGATCCTCCCGGACCGGGGCATGAACCCGTGTCCCCTGCATCGGCAGGCAGACTCTCAACCACTGCACCACCAGGGAAGCCCTAAAAACTACATTTTAAAAATATCAAAGAGACATTTCACATAAGAGGTGAATCTAATCCAGTGCTCCCATTTTCCTGATGAGACCCTGAACAACCCTCTACAGTTTCGTGAGCTGCCTGGTTAATCCACTTCCTCCGTGACATTGCGGGGCTAAAGCCCAGCTCCGCTGACTCCCTGCCTGGGCTCTTCCTGTTAGACCAAGTGCAGTTTCCAGCTCCTAAATCCAGGTTATTGCCCAGGACTCTGTAGGCCCATTTTGGTCAGCAGGGTGGGGTGGGGTGGGGTAAAAATCAGCTTTCTTTGGATTTCTGTAATGGTAGAGGCATATTTGTGTTTATGTTCCCTTAACTGTGATTAATCATTCTTCATTCAGCAGTTATTAATTGAAAACCTACAACATGCCAGACAAATGCAAACACTTTTACAAAATATGCTCACTGCGTGAAGAAAAAGAACTCCATGAGGATCAAGTCCACACTGTTTTCATTGCAGATTTGACAGCCGAGGCTGTGAGTGTAGCTATTGCAGCACCTCCGACAGAAGGAGAGGCTAACGCTGAGCTTTGTTGGTATCTTTCCAAAGTCTTAGAACTCAGGAAGAGTGATGTGGTTTTGGATAAGGTAGGTCTCTCTCTCTCTCAACATCTTTGAGTACATCAGTCATTACTTTTAAAATACCAATTTTTTTCTTTTCCAAATAATTGAAAAACCAGTTGTTTTTAATGCTCATAATCATTTAATCACTAAAATCTGTGAATTCTTCCTAATTTTCACTCCTAATGCCTCACTCCTTCAGACTGTGCAAACGCTATACTTGTATTCCTTAATTGCCATCATTTCCAGCATTTTCTCGTAAGTTCATTCCTGTACCTGCTCTGTCAGATTAATCTTGCTTGTCTTTTCCCTCAAGTCATCACCATACTAGAAAAATCTAAAATGGTTCCTCTTGTCATCTCCATTAGTGAGTTCATCAAGCATACCTGGTCCCCCATGTTATCCTTGCTCACTAGAAGCTTATTAGGAAGAGAGAGGACTCATGTGAAGTCATTAATACCATGGGTTTGCACTAGGGGTGGATATCAAAATCACCTGGAAATGATTTCTAGAACAGAGGTTCCTGGGCATCACCCCAGACTTAACTGAAATAGAATCTGTAGGAGTAAGACCCACTCGTGTTTATACTTCTTAAAGCTCTATTTGTTTTCCACTGCTATACTATACTCTGTAGCTCCTACCCAGGATCCAGCGGGCACTCAGAGTCATTGGTTAGTAGGCTGTACCTAAACGTCCATCTGATCAGGCCATTCCCTCACCGTCGCCCCTGCGGCAGGTCATTTCGGATTTTCTCCAGCGCACGTGCTCTGGCATTTGCCTGAAAGGGACTACCCACTCTTCCACCTGTGCAGCTTCTACCCATTTAGATAAATACCTGCTCAAAATTTACCTTCTTTAAAGGGTGTTTACCTTTTTATAGTTGTCTTAAGCAGTTGTGGAATCATAGCACTTGGATATGTGGTAGCTTTTTGTTCGGAATTTTCAGAAATGTGTAACGGTATAGAGAATACCAATTTGTTTTACATTTGGAATTATTTTTATACAAAGTTTATATAAAATTGCAATATTTGTTTTGGTAATTTAAAAAATAATTTAAACAAAAGTATTACTTGAAACCAGAATATTGTACATCTGGATTCCATATTCATTTTGAAAATTTAATGCCTAGCTTTTATTATTACAGAAATTGATGTATGAAGGTTAAAAACTCTGGAGAGTTGTAAAAATATTGTAGTAAGGTGGAATCGAAGAGACAGCCTTTGGTTAGACCAGAAATGGCTAGGAGAAAGTGGGCACTAAGCTGTCAGGAAAACACCAGCCTACTTGTAACAACCCCTCAGCAACTGAGGTCTGCTGCCTCTTAATAGCATTAGAAGGTTTAGTGTGTTATCCTGACACTGTTTTTTCCTTTTGGTCAAGGGTGCTAAATCTCGTGAAAAAGTGGTAAAGCTTTTGGCCTCCACAACTCCGGAAGAGATCTTGGAGAAACTGAAAAAGCAAGTTGAAAAAAAATAAAAGCAAGAAATAAAAGTACACCCTTGAGAAACTTTTTTATTGCTAATGCTGAAAAGACTGTTAAAAAGGAAAATATATTTAAAGACACAGAATGTGGAAATACACATATATTTAATTAAGAACAGGACACACAAAAAAAGTATGAATGTTAAAAGTACTGTTATGTTGAATTTAGGTTCTAAAATCCCTGATCCCAAACAGCTTGGGACATGTTACTCTGATTTCATGGTGTTACAAAATAACAGAGCTGGAAAGGATATTTAAGATGACCTGACTGAGCCCCTTTCATTTCGTCATGGGGCTTCTGATGTCCAGAATTTGAGTGTATTCAGGATCACATGGTGCAAGATGGCAACTAGAACCTAGATCCCTTGGCTTCCAGTTGAATGCAGTTTATCCCAATTGTAAATTAAAATATTTCCACAGCACTACTGGAATTCTGGGGATGGCCTTCTAATCCAGTTTACAAGTGACAGAGGAAGACCTGTCACTGCTTCATAGTGTCACTTTGTATTTTAAAATGATTATGTATTATGTAAAATGCAAAATTTTTTTCTGTGTTTTTTAAAAATTCTGTTGACCATTTTGTTAGAAAGTAAATAAGAATAATCAAGACTTGTAATTTAGGGAATTCCCTGGCAGTCCAGTGGTTACGACTCAGCGCTTTCACTGCCAGGGCCCCGGTTCAATCCCTGGTTGGGGAACTAAGATTCCGCAAGCCACGCAAGACGCAGCCAAAAAAAAAAAAGACTTGTAATTTAATGTTAATTTTCATTTTTGAGAAGTCACTGAATTTTCTTCCTCCTTGGATGGTAACTGCAGTCATCAAATCTGGTAGTTCTTATGAATCTCCTAAGATCCTCAAAAGAAGATAGAAGATCTGGAAGCTATTTTCAGTATTTGTAAAAACCTATCAGAAGTCATATCTATATTGAACTTCAAAAGCTAATAATAAATATCTTGCTTTTAAATGTTCAATCAAATTATAGTAATTTGTTACGGTGAATAAGTTAACCCGATTACCTTTGCTGATAGAAGAGCCGATCTGCAGTTGTGTACTTTGTCTAAGCACATGAGAAAAATCTATTGACAGACAAAAATCTTTAAAAATATAAAATCCACCAAAAGGACCAATAATAAAAATTACGGATGGTAAAAGAACTGGGAGCCACTCATCTAGTTCAGCTTACTCTGTTGAGAGGAACCGAGGACAACCAAAGTTAGGTGGCTCATCCAAGATCAGAGTAAACATGAAGGGCAGAGCATGGGTTACGCCCATCTGCCTTCTCTTCTAAGCCATTATGCCACATTGCCTCCAAATGTGCTTCTGTTTTACATGGTCTTGGCTTCGGAACCTTTTGTCTTTTTTTCAGCATTGTTCTGGTGTGTGCTCTACAGGCATTTTACTTGTGCTTTTTACATGACTCGTTTGTTAGGATGCTTTCCTTGATAAGTAACAGAAACCTAACTCATCTGGCTCAAACAATAAAGGGATTTATTAGCTCACATACCTGGAAAGTCCAGAGGCAGGGTTTACTTAGAGGTTACTGACTCAGCAGCTCAGTGATGTCATAAAGGACCCACTTTCTTTCCTTCCCCTGACTTACTTCAGCAGTGCCAGCTTCATCCTCAGGCCTGTTTCCCCCATGGAGGCAAAAAGGCAGCAGTTCCAGGCTTCTTGTCCACCTGTCACCCCCTCCAGTAGAAAAAAAGGCCTCTAAGAAGAGCTGTGGTATTTCTTTTCCAAAAGCTATCAATCAGCTCCTCCTTGTATCTCAGCCCAGATTAGGTCACACAAAGTTTCTAAACCAGCCCCTACTGTCAGGGAATGCCATGTTATAACACAGGTTACCTAAACCAGTGACTAGAGAAAAGAGAAGTTACTCTAATTGTTTTAGACTAATCAAGCCCCATCCTAGAGCTGGGGATGGGCTCAGCCTACTTGGAAGCAAAGGAGTGAGCAGAGAGAGGCAGATACTTGAATACAAATTGGGAAAAGTTAGAGAAAGAGAAATGGATGCTGGATAGGAGTCAACAAATACCCGTCACAATCATCTATTTACTTCATTTAAAATGGCCATTATTTTAACAGGGACTTTTTTGCCTAATCACTTCTTTTGAGAAACACACAGTATCTTTTTAAAAAGAACATCCTTACTTTGTCACCAAAAAACTGTTGGCAGAGGTAGGAACTAGTTCAGCAGCTGTGTCTGAGGACATGTTTCCCTTTCTTTCTTAGCAAATGAGGTTGCCTTTAGCAGTCTGATGCTCTCTTGACCCACACAGCGCTGTTCCCCATTAATAACAATCACAGCTAAGGCCTGGGCACCTTGAGCTGCTGTGGAAGTTTAGTTAATGCAGCTTTCTTTAGCTGGGCCCTATTCTTCCCCCAAGGATATTAAGACAGGCCCAGTGACCTAGGACAAGGACACAAAATCCCCAACCCCTATAACAGTTGTCTAATAACATGACTATAGCCCTGCCTACCCCTGTTAACTTTAAGTGAATACTTACACGGTCTACAAAGTGACCTGATTACACTGCCTTTCTCATCCTGTGCTGTCCTGAGGGTCCAGCCTTTCAGGCAGCCCATGAACAAGGTTTGAATGATACTTTTCCAACTCTGATGACTAGTGTCATGGTGATGTTCTAGCACTGCATCTGTAATCTATCATTCCCCACCTTAATACATAATTAATTACTCCTGCAAACATGATTTAAGAATAATTTAATAACTTGGGTGCCTGCTACTTGCCAGACACTGCTTTGCCTACACTGTATGTTGACAGTTGGAGGCAGAAACAGGAAACTTGAACTCCTGATTCCTGTGAGCCATTCCTCACTTGTTTGTTTGACAGCTAGGTATGGAGAGAGAACCAGAGCATGTAGGTGGCACCTTTGCACTGTTTAAAATTCCGAACAGCTAAAAACTCACTTGAGGAGGCAGTTCTTTTCTGGGCTGCAGGCTACCAGCATCCCCCTGCTTACAGATTCTAGGGATTTGGTTAAGTAGTTCCTTAACTCTAGAGCAGAATATAAATTTTAGAACCCATCATGGCCTCCCACTTCAGAATTTTTTAATGCATGTGACTGGAGACTAAAAATTTTTAAAGCTAGATTTTCAATTTGTATCCAAGAGGTGGCACCATATTGCAGTAGCAGAAAACCACACAGAGATTAAAGAAAGGAATGGACTCTTAATTCCTTTTGAAGTGAGCAGTACTATTAGGAAATCCCTTCTGTAGTGCCTGACTACCAATGTCACAATCTCTTATCCTTCTTGTCTAGTCTTCTCAGAGACATTCCTTAGACTTAGTCCCCTCATACCTTGAGTTTAGCATAGGCCAGAGTGTGGCATTAACCAGGGCTGGCTGAGTACTCAGGAGTCTCGGGTCAGTACTTTGGTGGAGCCAGCGAGGTCCTGAGTGCCTTAATTTTGCAAATTTCAGAAATCCCATTTAGTCAGTGTTTTTGAAAATGGAATTGGGCTGGAAAATTAACAAGGAATTAATTTCTAAAAGGATGCCAATTTATTAATTTGAATGAAGAACGTACCTGCCAAATAGCCTGTGTAGTGGGATCCTCAGCACCTTCTGTCCCTTTGGGAAATCTCGTCCAGAAGCCAGTCATCATTTGAAGCTTGGAGAGCTTGGGGTCAGAGCCAGGGAACTTAGGGGCCAGGAGCAGGGAGCTATGACTGTCTAGAGCTCCCATTTCTGCTGCAGGGACAGACATATTTATCTTACCAGCCCCTCTCCTGGGACAACACTGAACACTGATGCTTCATGGCACAGGAGCTCCCTTTTTCCAGGCTCCAGAAGACCACCTAACTCTGCTCACAGAGGCTTTTTTCAGATAATCCTTATAATTCAACTAATACAAGTTTTCAGCATTTTATAATCCTATTCTAGCTGTGTGCCACAGGGTCCATCTAGTCCCCTTATTAGAGTTTGGCAGGGGTGAATCCCCAAACTTTGCAACACGAGGTACAGTCTGTGGGCATTTCTCCATGCAACTCATCTCATCCATGATGTGGTTTTACTATCACAGTGTCTCTGGAATTGTTTCAGAGTCTTAGGTTTCCCCAGAGATACCTGGGGGATTGGAGCGCTGTGGAGAATAAGGGAGCAAGTCAACAGAACTCCAAGCCTTTAGTCTGCTTCTAGAACTGTGCTGCCAATACACTTGCTGCTGGCCACATGTGGCTCCTGAGCACTTGAAATGTGGCTCATCAAATTTTAAAGTAAAAAAATAAAAGCATCATAGAAATAAAGGCCCTGCTGGGAACAACACAACAGAGAAGAGGCTGAATATATGACATGGAGTTTAGAGAGCAGGCTAGAGAAAGGTGAGCAAAGACAGGAAAATGACAGACACAGAAGTCAGACAAAGGAAAACCAACACATGCATAACTGGAGAAGAGAACCAAAGAAATGGAACAGAAGAACAAAGATTTAAAGATATAATCGAGAAAATATTGGAGGACTTCCCCGCTGGTCCAGTGGTTAAGATGCCACACTTCCACTGCAGGGGGCACGGGTCCGATCCCTGGTCAGGGAAGTTCCACATGCAGCGCATTGCGGCCCCCCCCCAAAAAAGAAAGAAAACATTGGAGAAATAGAAGATAAACTTACATAATGAAAGGTGCAGTGTCCTAGGTGAAATACTGACAGTGATCATCAACAGTGAAACACAACCTAGTGAAGTTCTCCTAAAGTAAAAAGGCCTGTGGCCATCTAGACAAAACGTTGAAGTCATAGGGAGAGGAGACACATACATGAATACTCGTATGTTGCTGATGGGAATGTAAATTGCTACAATGCTTTAGAAAATGTGGCAGCATTTATTAAAATGAAATAATACAGGTTTTTTTTAACCCAACAATTCTACTTCTGAGACTACCCCACAGAAGACATAAAATAAAAGCATTCAAAAGATATATGGACAAAAGCAATATAGCATTGTTAAGTAGGGGCAAAAAAGGAAACAACCTAAGTGTCTACCTATAGGAGAATGATCATATAATCAATGGTATATCCATGCTATACAATATCATGTTATTAAAATTAAGTCATTAATTTTTAATCTATAGCTAGTGACCTGGAGTGATGCCTATTATAATATGTTGTGTGAACAAAGAATAATATACACATATGTGTGTGGGTTTATATATATAACCTCACTTTAGTAGGAAAGGAAAAACATGCATATACCAAATTTATATATATTTGTGTGGGCATGGTGAAAGAGACAGAAGCATTCACAGCAGGCCAAAGTCACTGGTTGGATGCAGATTATTCATATTTGTCTGGTTTTACTTTTTACAGTATTATTTTGTATACACACAAAACATATAGTGAAGGAAACTTTAAAATGAGAAACACACACACACACACACACACACACACGAGAAAGCTCTGGCCTTTAGCAATTACAGCAGCTTTATTTACCTGTTTCAGACAAAGAGGCTGCTGATCCTTTAGGGAGTTGAAGGCACTGGCCGTGGAAAAAAACCATGAGATCATCATCACATCGTCCCCTGAAGCTGTCTCAGGAGAAGTCACTGAAACCCGGAGAAAATCTAACCGGTAATTAATACTTGGGGCTCTCTGTATCCCTTAGGGACAGGAATGAAAACAACTGAATTAGCCCATCAGCACATGGAGACTGGTGAAAGATCTGAGCTGCACTTTTTGCACCCAAGTCAGCCCAGAGGTACCCCACTCTACTTGGGGAGGCACAAACCTGACACTGAATGGGCACTGAGTGTGTGCCCAGCCCAGTGATGTGTACTTTATGCAAATGCTTTCACTTAATCCTTCAAGGGGGCAGTCAAATCACATATTAGCAATTTTGATGAGGATGACTTGTCCTCGTTAACCTCCTCCCATGCCATCCTGTAAATCTTAAAATCCGAGGGGTATTATCCACAGCTCATCCCGTTTTCCAGTCTGACAGCACTGATAACAAGCTACTCAGATACAAACGTATCTCTGGCACATGCAGGCCTCAGCTGTGTCACACCAGCTTCAGTCACTTCCTCTTAAGCCCTGGCATATCCTAATACAGCAGCCCTGCTGACTGAGACCCATGGAGCCGGCCTGGCCCTCTCTCCCCGCCATCTCCACAGGTCATGGGATCTCTGCTCCCATCCCTATTTCTCCCAAAAGCTAGTCCCAGTAGAGGTCAGTCAGACCTCTAGAAAGGAGGAAATATTTGCTCTCAAGGCTACCTTAGAGTCCAATAGTATAATCTACTACTTGAATCTAGTTGTTGATTTGGCTCCAAAATAATCTGATGTAGCAGGACCCAGGAAAATATCCATTTAGATAGAATAGAATGTCACATCTGAATATATCTGAATTCTTAAGTATTAATCTAAAAATTAACATCATTAATTTCTACAAATGTCAAGAATATGTACTGCTGTTGGTCTTAATTCATTCTAAATTAAAAACTGGAGAATTTTAAAAGCTTACCTAAGCTTATAAATAGAGGAAACATTCTCTGAGTGACCTATATAATTAGGTTTTTCACACAGAATTAGCCAAAGCCTAATGTATTTCAAAGTTCCCATTTATATATATATATCAAATATGCTTCTTTGGTTAAAACACAAGACATTGAAAGACAAAGCCCAAACAAGCTTTTCAGTGAATAGTTTATATATAATACCTCAATTTGTCTAACATTACCAGAGTAAACGCTTTCACAAGTAACATTTCCAGCTAACTGAAGTTATCCAACAAGCCACCTCAAGCTGGGAATATTTATTTCCTACATTTCTTAACAAGAATAAAAATTCCCAGGCTTCCCTGGTGGCGCAGTGGTTAGGAATTGCCTGCCAGTGCAGGGGACACGGGTTCGAGCCCTGGTCCGGGAAGATCCCACGTGCCGCAGAGCAACTAAGCCCGTGCGCCACAACTACAGAGCCTGCGCTCTAGAAACTTCAAGCCACAAATACTGAGCCTGCACACCACAACTACTGAAGCCCGCGCGCCTAGAGTCCGTGCTCTGCAACAAGATAAGCCACTGCAACGAGAAGCCCGCGCACCACAAGGAAGAGTAGCCTCCGCTCACCACAACCAGGGAAAGCCCGTGCGCAGCAACAAAGACCCAACGCAGCCAAAAAAATAAATAAATTTAAAAAAGAATTATAGCCTTTAAAAAAAAAGAATAAAAATTCCTTTTCACTATAAAAAATAGTGCTAATTAAAAGAAGTCAAAGGCCCAGAGCATAGATTTCCATACACAGCCAAATCTGTTTAGGTTGAGTGAATCAAACAGAATACAAAGTCTAGGAAAATTTTTAAGGTGTTAAAAAACTGTGAAACAGGAATCTAGAAAAATGGTACAGATGAACCGGTTTGCAAGGCAGAAATAGAGACACAGATGTAGAGAACAAACGTATGGACACCAAGGGGGGAAAGCAGGGCGGCGGGGGGGGGGAGGAATGAATTGAGGAGATTGGGATCGACAATATATACACTAATATGTATAAAATAGATAACTAATGAGAACCTGCTGTATAAAAAAATTAAATTAAAAAAAACAAAGTGTAGTGCCTTCATTAGAGTTCAAAATCAGTGATATCAGTAATCTTCAGGGTATAAGATCATTTCTTTCCTTTTTGGTATTCTGAACTTAAAACTGACATTTCATTACCCTTAATACTGTCATAATGTTCTATATTTTCCTTTAGGAGAATAAAATACAAAGGGAAAATTACATCCTTGTCTGTTGAGCATTATGTTATAAGGAATGCAGCTTTGGAAACCAAAACCATGCTGGAGATCTTACTGGCTGTCTTTTTCCTATATGGTTTCAAGAACCTAAAAACTATTCTTAGAGCAGTGACACAAGGTTACTACACTCTGGATAACCTCAAATCCTTCTAGCACTCAAGGAAAAAAAAAAACAACAGTTCTCTATCTAAGTCTCTAGCATCTGTCTCAAATGGATATTAATTTGATGTGTTCCATAATGAACATTCAACATTCTCAAGTCAGTGCCAATTTCCAAACAGCAAATGCCAGTAATTTTGGCTCAACTTTTATATAAACTTTCTTTCTTCCATATTTGTTTTTTTCTTTCTTTTTTTGGCCACACCACAGGATCTTAGCCTCCCAGTCAGGGGTTGAACGCAGGCCATAGCAGTGAAAGTGCCGAGTCCTAATCACTTGGAATGCCAGAGAATTCCCCTCTTTCTTCCATATTTGAAGTGTTTGTTATTTTCTGAAGGATATAATGTCTTATTCTTTTGCTAATTCATATAATAATTCACATAAGGAAACAATCGCAAATCTTTAATTCTCAAGCTGCCTACCTCATTTTCTATCAGTTATTCTACATACTTTATATCAACACTATGCTTTACAATTTATCAAATCCTTCCCTGCCATTGATTAAACAAATGTTTATGCAGCACCAATTATGTACCACTGGGGTTTTAATGGTCACGAGCTTTAGTTTCTATTCTCAAGCTCTCATATGTTTGGTCACTTATTTTTATGATAACCCTGTGAGAGTGACAAGGGAAGGTGTTGTCCCCATTTTTGCAGGTGAGCAAATAAGCTCAAAGTTTAAGTGAGTTTCTCAAGGTGAGATATCTTGGAGCCAGGATTCCTTATGCTCAATCTATATGCTATTATAACAGACTACCTATTTGAGATTAATTCCATTTGACAGTTCTAATTCTTTCTTCTCCACTTTTAAATGATCCTTAAGTTGGTTTGATGTGCTTTTCTGTCTCTCCCACATGAAGCAGAAACCATGCCTTTATTTCTTCCTGGTTTTAAGCACACAGGGAGCAGTCTGATGACTGTTGCTTAAAAAAACAAAAACCACCACCACATAGATTACTCATGCAGAATGCAGAAATAACTCATGTTAAAAGGAGGACTCTTCTCATATTTTCAAGCAGAGTTGATACTCAGACCATATGTACCCTACTGTTACAGTGTTAAAATATTTAAATACTGTTAGAAAATACTCTTCTCCTGAGCTTCCTGAGAGGCATCCCTCGCTCCAACCCTGTCCCTTGGATCCAGATATCTAATTAGTGTCAACAGCTGGCACAGCAGAGGGCCTCCAGGATCCTGCTCTAAAGTTGTGGTCAGCTATTGTCCCAACTGGTCAGTGGCTGTGCTTTATCAGTTGACAGATATTTTTAATAACCCATCTGCTTTCAGAGAAGATCTTGGGGTATAGTCAAGCCATTCTTAACTCTCTGGGCTAAATATTCTGTAGTATCAAGGCCTATCTTAATGTACCAGCACTGGCTTGTTGCCTATTGATGTAATTACAAGGGTACACGGAAAACCCTTATCTTATTGTTAAAATTGTATTTACATCTGAGTGTGAGTACTTGGTTTATCAAATCCTTTCTAATAAAATAGTTACCTCAAAGAATAGCTCTTCAGGAAGTGGGGGTGGAGGGGAGAGTTGGATCCAGAGCATGTAGAAGTAGTACCTGGAGATGTCAACCTCAATGGCCTAGAGTGGAGTGCTAAGAGAGAAGGCAGCAGAAGGCAGATTCAGGAAGTTGCCTTTTAATACCTTTGACCTATGACGAAACTTGTGCTCTTTCTTAATATTATTCTTACACTAAATCTTTTTCAACAGATAGGAGAACAGAGTAATAAAAAATCAAAAAGCTCATCTCTAGTGAATGGGCTACCTGCCAAAATTTGAGAGAATACTTACAAGTATTTTATTTGAGTAAAACCATTATAATGGCCATTAAAATGATGTGAAATACAATGATCACTCTGAAAGGAAGTTACAGCATCACTGGATTTACAAAGGGGAAGCAGCAAAGGTGCACATTTGGAGGTGAACATAACATTGTAAAATCAACCCACATTAAATACCATAAAAGTAAATACAAAATGCAGCATTATTTACATATGATTGAAAAGGAAGGGAACAGTGCAGGGTTAAACTTTTGTATAATGTGGGAATTCTGACCTGGTATGTTTAAGTTAGCAAGAAACCTTAGAGTTTGTATAAAATTACTGTGTGCCTTAATTCCACCTACCACTAGATCAAGATATTGAAACTGAGAATGATTCCTTCCTGATTTTACAGGCTTATTCTTGATATCCCTCTAAAAAGAGACCAAAACGATTGTGAAGATGATTCACACCTATAGAGTAATTAAAGTACCACAGTCACATAATAACAAAAGCCAAACAAAATATACTATAACTGTTTTCCTTTCAACTACTATGTACAATATATCACAAGTAAGCATAGTTGTGCATTTAGGAGTTGATTGTACTACTTCTGTAAAATATTAGGAATGAGCACATCCGAGTACAGGGATACTTCCTTACCTTACAAAGTAAAAGCAAGCATTTTCTATGTAAAATTTTTATTTCTGTGTAAAACAAAGAACTCCTGAAAGTCAAACAAGGAAAAAATTCACAACATTCAAAGCACTATTAAGTCATGAAATAAAGAAGAATCTGAGGTAGAAGTCAAGCAATATAATCCACAACCTTTTTAGGGGAGTATTTATTGATATTTCCAGCAGCCATCATCTCTCTCCAGTAAGATCTAATTTTAAAAAAGTCTCAAGTTCCAAAACATCAATCCACTCTCTACAATCAGATGTAAAACTATGACCAACAGAAAATACAACATAAACTTTTATCATGTTAACAGAGTAAATGGTTTTACTAAAAGCTGCTGACATTTCTATCAGTAGTAGCCATAGGGAGGCCGTTGGTTGTAACCATAGTGTCCATATTGATGGGGGTAGTAAGGTTCTTGTCTGTGCTGCGGGTAATTGTTACCCCAGGATCGCCCATGCCACTGATTGGATCGATTGTCACTTGGCCACCCCCGTCTGCTATCCCTACCTCTAAACTGTCTGTTATCTTGCAACCTACAACAACAAAACAAAAAGATTTTTATACTTCCCTTAAAAAAAAAAAAAAAAACACATGACAAATCTATCCTGGTGCATTTCATTTCTCAATCTAATACTCAGTATACAAAAGAGTAAAAAACATTTTTCTCTACAGAATGTTATAGCACTGGTTATTCAAAACTTTCCTAAGATTCAGATCCAGTATTATACTGGATATATTTAATACTTTGCAGGGAAGAGGTAGACTACAACACCAAACCCCAAATAATAGGATGGTTCTGAAACCTATTCAATTGGTCAAAAGCAGTATGGTAATATTCCTTTGATCTATTTTGAGGTATCAAATAGAAGTAATTTACATTGTATAAACTTCTTTCTAAAGTAAAACCAAAAACAGTATCTTCTTTATGGAATTTAATGCAAAAGTTTTGTAAAAGACTCTAGGTTTTTAAAGCATATTTGCAGAGAAAATAAAATATTAGTCCAGAGAAAGAATATTTTTTAAGAAACCATTATAACACACACACACAATTGCATAGCAAGGGAAAAAAAATATGGTGCTGACAAAATATTAAAAGCAAGTATTTACCAGGCACTTACTGTGTGCCAAGCGGTTACTAGGCACTCGGTATACCACACTGCACAAAAACACTGATTCCTGCCCTCACTGGCCTTGTGGGCTAGCAGATTCAAGCTATCCTCTCCCAGATCAGCCACTGGCATTTACTGTTCTGAAGTAATACATACCGATTGCCTCTATTTCTTTGGTTCCCACCAGCTCTGCTATTCCATTCCTCAACAATTGGAGGGGACTCAGGAGGGCGTTTCAGGTATTCCTGGTACTCTTTGTCATCTTCTGTGAATCTACTGGCAAACATCTCTTCAAAATTTGGAATAGCTTCAGAAGTGTCAGTCATTCTGAAATTCTGTACAGTTTTTAATATGTTTCTATTAGAATTTTTTTTTTAAGTAACACTATCTTCACCAGATAGTGGAAAAACAAGAAGTAAATACTTTTAGGCAGGGTATTCATAAAAGTCCTTGTGTACTTTTAAACCTAAGATAGACTAGATTCAATTCAGTATTTCTTGATTACCATAGTACAGGCATTGTGCTAACTAGGAGCCTGGGATACAAAGATGAACGATGTATCATGATTGTTGTTATATATCATCATCAATATATCATCAGTGTTGAATCGTAAGGTAATAGGAAGAACCAAGAAGAGAAAATTAATTGGATTTAGCCATTAGGAGATGATTAGAGTATCAGAGATTAAAACAGGACTACAATTAATTAAGAAATAACTGGAAGGTAAGGAAGTAGAAATCTACACTGATTAAAGACCAAGCTTTCAAGAGGCTTGGCTGGAAACAGAGACAAAACACAAAGGGCAGTAGCTAAGGGGTTACTGGAAGGTTACTTCTTTTTTCCCCAGGCTACAACACCTGAAGTTGTTTGTAGGAAAATAAAAGAGCCAATAAAGAGAAAGACTGTAAATACAGTAAAGACATGAAAACAGAAAGGCAAATAAAAAGGCCTTTAAACACACAGCTACTAAGGTCTAGGGTAACTACTTTATAATGGTATTCAATATATTCTTATTCCAGGTTCTGTGACATATGAAAAAAACTACTATAAAATATTATCTAATGGCTATGAAAACTGAAATCTGTATCAGCTGGGTTTTCCAGGGCAATTATGGATTCACTTTTGAAGCAGTATTTCTTCACCCAAATTTTCAGAGAGCCCTCTACCTCTGAGAAAAGATTTGACTTAGGCTGCAGCAGCAATCCTTGAGAAACCAGGGGAGAGGGAGTTCACTTCTTTTCATCTTCACCCAAGACCTGGAAGGCAGCCCTAGCAGTATTTTGAAGGTAGCCCCCAATTTCCAGTCCTTCCTTGATGTAGTCCCATCCCCTACCTTTCCTCACCTAAACCCCATCTTTCTGTTCTTTGCCTCAAGACCACTAAAATCTGTTCTGTGATTTGGGGCATATGTGACATCATGCTAAAACTTTAAAACCAAATCTCCCTTATCTGATGTCCTAAAATTATTCTTCTTCCTGTATTACTTCAGTTTATAATAAAAAGTTTTTGTCAAAGAGATGTGATACTGGAAGACAGCTTTTTCATTAGTTTTTCTTTCCCCCAAATCCCTCAAAACATATGCAAATATTTATAATACTACCCTTGTCCCAAGAAAATTAAAGATTATTATTTGGATGCAAGAAACAGTATCTACATGTCTTACCTTCCTCTGCTCTCTTACAGTATGTCTTATTAAATACCAATGTGTCTGGGATTGGCAAACAGATGTCAAATTCTCAAATCCAGGGTATGGTTTAAAATAAATTCAGCAAATTAAAGGCGTGCCTTGATTCCTATAGGAATCACAGAAATCACCAGAAAGATGACCCATACCTAACCAGAGGGGCGGTAAAAATCATAAGCCAACGCAAATGTACTATTCTAACGTTCTTCCAGGATCCCCCTCCCACAAACAAACAAATGTGTATCATCTTTATAATTACTGGTGAGAAGGAAATTTAAATAGAATTTTAACTGATCCAAGCTTTACTTACCCCAGGGATTTGAGGCAGCTGTACCGTTTAATGTTTAGATTGTTTAGATCTATGGGAAGAAAAACAAAACAAAACAAAACTTGACTCCCTTGAAAGAAACCCTCAAAAGGTGTGTGTCGTGGGGACAGGACCATAAAGGTTAATGAAGTGGTAGGATTAAAAGTACTCTAAAGACTTGCAACGTTAATTCCAAAGAGGGAATTGGAGCTTAAAGTGCCACCGAAGAGCTAGAAGATGCTACTCAAAACCAATGAGCTAGTTCGAGCATGAATAACAACTTCACAAAGTATGTTCCTTTCTGTTGGAAAACACAGGGTACAGCTTTTCAGATATGTACTCGAAGACTACTAGTTTTTTGACCCTAAATAAAACCACACAGAACTTTCGCTGCAGGCCACTAACCTTGTAAATGACTACCCAGAATGGGGTTTCGCTGCCCTGGGAGATGAACCCAGAGAACTAACCGACGAAGACACGGACTGAGAACCACTGCTTTTTTCAGTCCTCTCTCACAGCACACCAGCGCCTGTCTATCAAGGCTTTGACTGATGCGCTCCTTCTGAAGCACCTCGGTCCCAGATGCGAGGGAAACTGGAGGCCGCGAGGAGTAAGCGGCTTCCGGTCTCGCCAAAGGGTCTAGTCTCGTAACGGCAGAGCCAGAGGACACCTCGCCGGCCACTCAGCTCTGCCCGCCCGGTTCCCTCCTCCCCGCGGCCGCGAGTGAGCGACACCCCCCACCCCACGCCCAGGGCTGTATCTCTCCCGCTCGGGCCGGACCCCGCCGGCCGGACGCTCACGGAAACCTACCTCCGAGCCAGAACACCGTCACAGGACCTCCGGACCGCTTCAGCTCTCCAAGGTAACAGATCCACTTTGGCCAGACTCCGACCACGGCCTGACTTCCGCTTCCGGCGCGCTAAGGCCGAGGCGGGCCTGTGAAGTCTCGCGGTATCTTCGGCGAACCGGGTGGATTTTTCCCAATTCTTCTAACGCTGGTGGCTGGCCTGGAGCTTGCGAGGGTGGTGGGTTGGCGGGATAAAGGTGATGCTGCCCACCGTGCGCTTTCAGTCTGCCTGGTGGCTGTACAGGAAGAGACGCATCGCTGTATATTGAGCCTCCTTGACTGGGAGCCGGTGACGGGTAGGGACGGAAGTTCTGGAACTTCTGTGCCGAGCGGGGAGGGAAAGGCTACTTCCGGCCGCCTGCGCCGGGAGTCTTTGTGAGGAGTGCGAGGCGAGGGCAGGCGGTGGAAAGTAGGCTCGAGTGGATTCCTTCAGTGGCGCTACACCTTTCACTTCTGTCCAGGCAAGCTTCGGTAGTAAGATTTCTGTAGTCTGTTTTGTACGTGTTTTTGCCAAAACACAGCCCCGCTCTGCTCCAGCCTAAGTCGTCAGTATCTAGCTACCTCCAGGAGTCTTGGTCATTTCTTCTGGGATGTTCAGTAGGTGTTATAAACGCTGCATATTCCCAAATATATCTTGGCCTCCTCCCTCCCAAATTGCTTTCCAGACTGGGTACCCCTTTTGGTTAATACTCTCATGCGTTTCCAGCTTGGAAACATCGATGTCTACATTTGATGCCATTTCTTTCTTTCCCTTGCTCCCGTCAGTTGCTAAGTTCTGTCGATTCTACCCTACATTAATTCTGGCATCCATCCACTCTCCGTACCCACTGCCTCCACCTAGCCAAAGTTGTCATTATCACCCCCTGGACAATGGGAATGTGATACCTTTCTCACTGATGCCCTTCCTTTAGCGTCACTCTCCTACCTGCCCATCTTACACATCAATGCTGTAGGCTTACTCATCTTTAAGATGATAGAAAATCTTCATCGGCTCCCTGTTGTAGATTAAAGGCCAAATTTTTTAACTTTGGATTCAAAACTATTTTCTGCTGTCCCTCTTTCATTCTCCGTTTGTCCATAACAAACCAGACCATGTGAAGCGCCTCACTGATGAACTACCCATTACCTTTCTGTAGAGGCTCATGTCTCTTTCTGCTTGGAATACTCTTCCCTCCCCATCGTCTCGGGATGTTGAAATTTTATCCATTAAAGCTGAATGAAGTAACATTTCCATCTAGAAATAAGTTTTCCTTCCACTGAATGTCCATTATGCTTTCTGAGCCGTTTTTCATCTATTCATTCAGTTATTACCACTTTCTAAGTTAGAACTAAATTATTTATGTGGAAGTCTTTTCCCCCTACTAGACTACATTCATTCTACATTCATTTCTACATCCTGAAGTGAGTAACATTGTACTTTGTATAAAGTAAGCACTCAGTAAACGTTTGTGGAGTGAATGATGAACTATGAATATTCCAAGCCACGTTTTAGAGACATTGACCTAGCTAAAGTGTATAGGATAGTATGGATGGGAAGATATGATAATCTTGGTGTTGGGTAGTAAAGGTGAGAGCAGAAAGACCAGCGTTACAGTAATTGAGTGGTATAGTAACCAAGTGGATGATGGGAGACAAGGATCAGGAGGAATCAGGAAAGACTCCTGTTCAAGTCTGGAAAATTGCAACTGAGAAGGGATATCTATAGCATGAGTTGGTTTTAAAGCAAAAATGAGCTCAGAGCTCAAAATGATTTGTAGAATTTGAGATAGTAGGGAAATATTCAAAAGAAAAATTTTAGGCGGTTGTTAGAAATACAGGACTAAAGCTGATGAAGGACAAATGTGTGAGTCATCCATGAAGAAACAACAGTTGAAATCATCAGTGTATATGATCTTTCCAAAGGACAAAGTATTTATAGAGAACAGAAGACCAAGACCTGTGCCTCAGGAAATACCCATATTTAGGAAGGAGGAATAAGAAATGTAAACTTTGGGGCTTCCCTGGTGGTGCAGTGGTTGAGAATCCGCCTGCCGATGCAGGGGACATGGGTTCGTGCCCCAGTCTGGGAGGATCCCACATGCTGTGGAGCAGCTGGGCCCATGAGCCATGGCCGCTGAGCCTGCGCGTCCGGAGCCTGTGCTCTGCAACGGGAGAGGTCACAACAGTGAGAGGCCCGTGTACTGCAAAAAAAAAAAAAAAGAAAGAAAAAGAAATGTAAACTTGAAGAGGAAATTGGAATAAATATGGGTATCAATGTAACAGTTGAAAAACTCAGGCAAATGCTTGCCTACTTGGTATCAGCAGTCAGGGAGGATTTTGGGGAAAAGCGTTCTTGAGGCCAGCTTGCTGGTTTCCTTGTGACTTTATTATGATGTTATTTCTGGGTAATGAAGACTTACATAGAAAAGAGTATATTTCTTTTCTTTAAATTCTAAAGTGGCACTTAGGAGCTCCTAGGCTTCAGAGAGTCTCTGTGAAAAAAGTTTAGGTTATTCTAGCCAATTTTGAAATGAAACGATTTATGCCCATAATGTTTTCTCATATTCTGATAGCTTATCAGTTATTATATTTCACTTTCTGGCATCACTAAGAAGCCTTTAAGCACCAAAACTTGTTCATTGGAACCGCTTTTGATAGAAATATACATAAAATGTAGTACTTACTTCCCTACCATAACCGGAGTAAATGGGCTGTAATTTAATCTTTGCTTGGCAACTAAAGATAATTGTTATAGCATCAATTATTATATTCTGCTGGATAGTAATGTCTTTGGGCCTGTTGATACATATGGAAAAGATTGCCTTTTATTAGTTGACTTTGCTGTCTCTGTTATTACTGTTGTGTCTCAGTGTTTTATCTTCTTGCAGCTTTATAAATTGACCTAATTTTACCCATCATTTAAAGCCTAACTTTGACCCAATTTGATCTAGAGGCAAACATACTAGCAGAAATCCCTGGGGAATTGTGGCATCAAAAGAGATTTCAGAGGCTGTGAGTGAATTTAGACAGTGGCCATTTTAAAAATGATGAAACTGAGGCCGAAGAGGTTATATAATTTACTCAAATGCACAGCCAGTAAGTGGCAGAGCAGGATTTGGACCAAGTCTGTGATACTTCAGAAGGCCTTGCTTTTTCTTCAGTGAATCACTGTTTTCTCCTTTTCATTCCCTACTCCACAGATCTTGAGCCACATTAAACCACATTGCTGTTGCTACGAAACCCACACTCTTCCACTCCATGGTTGATATGAAGCCCCAGAAAGCAGGAACTCCTGCAGCCTCCCCACCAAAAAGTGAACTCTACACGGTACCTGTTTCCTCACATTGCTTACCTTAAAAAAAATCTCTTGAAGGTGTATCTCATAGGCAGAACCCAAGTCAAATGACTTGTCCCTAGCTAAAAGGAAAGCTGGGCAAGTGAACTTCTAATATCCTTCTTGGAGAGGTAGTACTCATAAGGTAGTAAATTGTCTGAATAGAAGAAGGCTATTCGAAAGATGCTTGGGCAGCCGGGAAATGTGACAGTTATCCACTGTACTCTAGTTTACCACTCATCACACTTTGCCTTGTATTATGGTTCATTACATACATAAAAGCACAGTATTGAAGCATTGAATGGGATTATCTGGTTGAATGCTTTTTTTTTCTTAACAAATTCCCCAAGAGATTAAAAAGACTTCTCCAAGACACTTTTCCAAGGTCACAAAATTGATTAGTGGCAGAGCTAGAACTATAACCTTCAGGCATTCTTCATTTATTTTGAATTAAATTAATTCATTAATTTTTTTTTTTTTTTTTTTTTTTTTTGCGGTACACGGGCCTCTCACTGTGTGGCCTCTCCCGTTGCGGAGCAACAGGCTCCAGACGCGCAGGCTCAGCGGCCATGGCTCACGGGCACAGCCGCTCCGCGGCATGTGGGATCTTCCCAGACCGGGGCACGAACCCGTGTCCCCTGCATCGGCAGGCGGACTCTCAACCCCTGCGCCACCAGGGAAGCCCAATACATTAATTTTTTGAATATCTTTTAGATGCCAGGTACTGTTCTAGGCCATGAAAACATCAATGAATAAGAATAAAATCCCTGCTCTCACGGAGCTTATATTCTAGTGGAGGAGATAGACAATTAAAAAAAGTGAATATGTATGTGCTATGAAGAGTAATTAAGCAGAGTAAGAGCACAGAGGGTAACAGGCTGCTGCTTTGGAAAGCATGGTCAGGGCATGTGTGCATCATAGTTTTCATCTCAGCCCATTTCCTTATATGGTGGAGTCCCTCGCTCTTCCCTCCTGTCAGGAATATAAAAATTGAATACTTTGTTTATCTTTAACATCCATACCCTTCATAAGGGAGTAAAAGAATATCTCTCTTGGGCTTCCCTGGTGGCGCAGTGGTTGGGAGTCCGCCTGCTGATGTAGGAGACACGGGTTCGTGCCCCAGTCCAGGAAGATCCCACATGCCGCGGAGAGGCTGGACCCGTGAGCCATGGCTGCTGAGCCTGCGCGTCTGGAGCCTGTTGCTCCGCAACGGGAGAGGCCACACAGTGAGAGGCCCGCGTACCGCAAAAAAAAAAAAAAAAAACTCTCTCTCATTTCTGGGACAAGGCAGATTTGCTGAGTTTATAGTTTCCTAGACTGTGCCCAGTGACACAATTGAACTTCTGTGCCTATAGCTTGAGTTGGAATTACAGACTCCAAAATGTTGTTTTGTCTTTATATTGTGTTATTCAAACCATCTCCCCCTTTTCACCCCACCCATCCCACTCTATTCACAAGCACACCATCTTTCACAAGCAAAGCACATGAACTCAATAAGTAAGTTCCTAAATGAGAATTGAAAAGTGACAACCTTCCACTCACTTTTTCTGATCTGGGCAAATCTCAGCAGGTTTCCCTGCCCTGATTTTATCTTCTGCAAAATGGGAATGATAATTCGTGCTACTTCTCTGCTTCATAAGGTTATTGTAAGAATTAATTATTGCATATATAAAACACTTTAGGCTCAAGTGAAGAAAGATGCTATGTAAATTCTAACAATAATTAGAGTTGTTATATGTTACATAAATGTTTAATCTCCAAGAAGAAAAAATTTCAGGTTATATGAGGCATTGGTTTAGATTCACATCTGTACGCTTGTGGCTTTAATTACATGAAATTGTTTTGATCAGAGATTACAAAACCTTAATCTAGTCCTCCACCTCAGTGTCATCCTCCCACATAAGGAGTCTTCGTGTAGGGGCCTTTTTTCAGGAGACCGCAGAAAGCAAGCCAGTGCTCCTTGCAAGTTTACTACCTGAGTATTTCTGTTTACCGTAGAAGCCAGTTGATATTGTTAAAGAAATCACAGAAGAAGGAAAGATAAGCAATCTTGGGGATGAAAAAACTATGAATTGGTCTTAATAGGTTGGACTAAAGTCTTTTCCAATTCTAAAATGTGTGATTGTGATATGAAAGTGTTTTCTCACCTTTTTCCTAATGTTATATAAATAAGAGCACAAACTATGTTTTCTAAGTGGACTTAATTTGGACTCGAGTTGCAAAATATCTGCCTACTTCTATTCCATTTGACAGGCCCATCAAGGGCTAAATGGTGGCTCTAATCTTTATTATCCTTCCTTTGCTTTTCTGGTGACTGTTTTCTCTGTATGCTCCGTTGGCTCCCTCTAGTCATCTACTTTAGTGTCTTGGTCCTATCCACCTCTTCCTCAAATATGTGTGTTACTTGCAGAAGGGACCTTGGAAATGTGTGGAGAGGCCAAGAGACTTGTCCAGAGATTACTCTCAACCACTCCTTCCCCCATAACACCATACTGTCTCCTCCAGGGGCTTTTCCAGAATACTTTTCAGTGAAGTAATAACCACAGTTTGAGTGTTAGACGCATTTCCTAAGCACTGGAAAGTGGCATGAGTAAGTCAGGATCCCTGTCCGAGGGCGAACTTCTGCTCTCTTACCCATTTTAAGAGGGTGAGTCTTCTCCCAGGCCCCAATCCTGGGTTTTGGCAGGCTTACTGTCCTTGGTGACAGGTAGCTTATTCTGCCCTTTTGGAAGCTGGCCTTGCCTAGTAATCTTTCAAAAGAAAGGTACAAAAAGCCCCATTTTAAAACAGATGTTCAAGTGATGCAGGTATCTTCAAAACAAATGAGTAAAATCTAGGGAGTAGAAAGAGCACCAGGCAAGGAGTCAAGAAACCTGAATTAAAATCTTACTCCCTGTGGGTTATCATGCAGGTCACCACCTCTCTGGGCCTTAGTTTTCTCACTTTCTTATTTTGCAGATGAAATTGGAGCGTCAGCATCGGTTCCCTTGATTTCCCAATCTCACACCTACAGTGTGACCTCTTTCTGCCCCCTTGACCTCTTGTCTTCCAGTCTCTTGCCTCTGTGTCTCTGGTCAGTGCACCCTCTGCTCTTCTGGACATCGCCCCTGCAGTTATTCCTTCTCTCTTCTCTGTTTTCAACTCTCCCTCTTTAATGGCTTCTCCCACACCCACACTCACCGCACTGTGTAAACTTGCTCAAGTTTCTCCAGTCTCAAAACAAAACTGATACCCTGCCCTCAATCCTGTGTCCACCTCTGAATATCTCAGATCTCCTTTCCCCTCATGGGGAGTGTCTTACAAAGAGTGCCCACAGCTGCAGCATTCTACCTCCCCCTCTTTTCTATTCACCGCAGTCAGGTTTCTGCCCACAGACACGCCACTGAAACCCCTCTGACAAAGTTCCCTAGGACAGGATTGACCTAGGGCAAAATTCAACTACTGCCCCGTCTAAAATCTTCAGTTTATTTAGTATCTGTGCAGCATTTGACACTTTTATCTCCTCCCTCCCTTAAACCTTCTTCTCACTTTGTTTCCAAATTTCTCATGATTCTTTTCTGCCCTGGATTGCTGTTTGTTCTCTATCTCCCTGGCTGACTTCTCATTCCCCTGCTCATGACCCTGTCCCTACTCTCCTTGTGTTGCCTATGCAGACTCAGTCTTTTTATGGCTTCAGCTTCCTGCTCTGTGCTGATGACTCAACAATGGATACCTCTAGCCATCCATCATATCTGAGCTCCTGCATGCTAGATATTTGTATCTGGACGTCCAACAGGCATCTCCAGCACATATCTAAATGTGAGTTCATCTTTCTTCCTGAACCTGTCCATCTGCCTCTATCTCTGTTTTTGGAGAATGATTCTTCCCAGTTACCCACATCGGAAACCTGGCAGTCATGCTGGACTCCTCCCTCTCTCTCATCCTACCCACCCAGTCCCTCCCCAAGCCCTGTGGACTTCAGCTCCTGACCGTCTCTTCTGTTTGTTCACTCTTCCTTTCTTCCACCACTGTCTTAGTTCTGACCC
The DNA here is from genome assembly GCF_964374135.1 of Grampus griseus. Lineage (NCBI taxonomy): Eukaryota > Metazoa > Chordata > Mammalia > Artiodactyla > Delphinidae > Grampus > Grampus griseus. Next base: position 141,317,822 of record NC_139018.1, on the reverse strand, counting down.
TCATCACTTCTCATACAGACCATGGTGATAGCCTCTAACTGGTCCCTGCATGCAGCTCTGCTCCCCTCTAGACGCTTCTCCACCCCGTTAGTAGAGTGCTCCATTACTATCCTGAAATGTACAGAAAAGAACTGATGATAATAATGTAGCCGATTCTTGTGTATCTACCAACCAGCCCAGAGAAGGCTCTTTCTAAAACACAAACTGATTCCATTTATCCCTTGATCTGTCCACTTTTCAGTGGTTCCTAGGATGCACTCTAAGCTCCTTGGCGTGGAATACAGCCTGTTAAGATTTAGTTCTGTACTATCTGTTCAACTGCATCTCCTGCCACTCCCCCTCAGTGAACTAAATGCACAGCCATATCAAACTGTTTACTTAAAGTTTCTGGAATACTTCATGCTGTGTTGTACACATGTTGTTCCTTCTGTTTGAAGTGCCCTCCCCACTCTGGTAAACCTTAGACTATTACATCATCTTCAGGTGGTCGTCCACATACACCCCCCACCTCTAAGTGGAACTCATTATTTCTTCCTTTATATCTTTAACATATGTAATCGATGCATTTATCACAATGTATTGTAATTGGTTTACGTGCACTTAAATTATAAGCTCCTTGAGAGTAAGGCTGTATCTTTCACGTCTTTAGCAATTAGCATAGAGTCTGGCAACGCGATACGTAATTGGTGTTCAGTAAATGTGTATTGATCTGGCCCCTGCCTTCTTCTCCAGTTCTATGTTTGACTAATCTTTTCCCACTTCCTCCCCTCTCAGTACACACTCTACCTAGATAAAGACTCAGCTTACCTCCTGTGCATAGCACGTGTTCCCCGGACACCCCTTTACCATGGCACCTGCATCACTTTATTGAGTCTATCTGTTTTCATGTCCATCTTCCCTACTAGAGTATAAGCGCCAGGAGTCTGCCCCGCCAACACCTAGCACTGGGACTGTCACACACGAGGCAGTGGAGAAGCGTTGTGAACATATGAATGAAGGAGTTAGACTTGCTGATTTGTAAGTTCTCCTTCAACTCCAAACCTGTATGATTTGAGGTTCCAAAAACTGTGACATAATCTCAGAGCTTTCTCCCAGCAGATGGTCAGAACAGTTGAAACACCAATTCAAACAGTTGGCAAATATAAAGGTAAACATTTAAGAAAGTGAGCCAGAATGAAGGTGAATCCTCCAAAAGGAGCAAGAACATTGGCAAAACAGTGCATCCATGTAGTCACAGACACCCTCTTTGCATCTGATGGTGGGTTCCATATGGTCCCCTCAAGGCATATGACACATATGCCTTGAGAGCTTCTCAGGAGGGTGGTTGACACCTCCCTATGACTAAACCCCCACTACTAGAAAGGAGCTGAAGGCACATTATTTCTCTGCAGCAAAAATTAGTTTTTTTCTTCAGCATGTTATTTTAATTTGCTCATTTTTGTAAACTAAACACCAAGTTTAGTCATTTATTTACTGATTTGTTTCTGTTCAGATAGAATTCTAGGAAAAAACCCTAATCTAAAGACTCTTAGGATTTGTGACTTATTTTTTCACTCTACAAGCATTTATCAATATCCAATATATTTCTAGGCTCAGTGTTGGGGGGAGTGGAGAGATTTCAAAAAATGCGGAACACAAATCTTAAGATCTAATTGAAGAGTCAAGCAGAAGATAGTTATGATGAAGCATATGCATAATATAAAACTGTGCATGGTAACCTAATGGAGTGCAGGAAAAAGTAATTCAGACTGGACACCTAAGTACAGAGAGGCTTCAGAGTGAGGAAGATATCAGCTCAAAGTGAAATTAACCAGGAGAAATTTACTGAAGGAGGTGAATCTCCAATAACACATATCCACACACAAAATCTATGGATCGCCAGCCGTAGGACCTGTGCCGTAATCTGGATTTGGGGGTATAGAGGATGGAGACTGGCCATTCTTCTGTTGCATGCTCTTCAGAGAAAGACTCGGAAGATGCTGCATTTCCCTTCAGGCCACCTCGCAGGGCTCTTTACTACACCTCTCTCCCAAGTCCCCTCAGGGACCCCCTGTGTAATATCTTCCCTGGCATATTTGGACTATGAGTTGAGATCCCCGCTCACTTGGGGAATGCATGTCTCTCTTCGGGTTCCTGCATATTCCAGTTAGACACTGTTGAGGATTGACTCTCTTTTCCCCATGGCAGGTAGGAGTCAGGCCCCCTCCCACAGGTTGTTGAGATCTCTACAGAAATCTTCAGCATTTTCAGGTGCGGAGGGTATTGGCTTTAGCTGCAGGCCAACCCGAGTGATTTTAGCCAAGATAGAGGTTCAGTTTCCTAATTTCTAAAATGAGATTATAATGATTATTTCTACCACCACAATATACGAATTGACAAATGTTAGTTCCCCCTCCTGTTCCTCACTGTTTTCCAGACCAAAGTAAAACACTCTTGATTTGGCCATTTTGAATAGTAGGGAGAGGTTCTGATGCAAACATTTCACAATAGTCCTGTGAAAACAGCCATGTCAAAATGTGGACATTACTACTATTACCATTTATTGAGCATTACTACATGCCAGACACTGGACAATGCTTTATATTACCTCATTTTTTCCTCTGCTTTTGTATGTACTTTCTAAATTCCCTAGGTAGGTATTATCTCTTTTTAAAGCAAACCTTAGAGATGACAGGTAATTTATCCAAGGTAATTTTTCGCAAGCAGGAGAAATGAGATTTGAACTGACTCTCCTTTCTATAGAAGAGACACCAAAGAACCTGAAGAACAACATATTTGAGCTGGAGTTTTGAGAAAAACCTGTATGACAGGCTAGTCAAGATTACCCTCTGTGGCGAGAGAGTAGAATGCAAATGTTCCGTGGCATTGATTGAAGCAAGATCCATTTGCTTTCATATCAGACACTGCTGGAACCAGAACTTGGAGTCTGTCAGGGTTGAAGTGACAGCTGAGACTCAGCTCACAGTTACTTTTACTTTGGCTTATTCCTGAAGCAGAGAAACAGTGCAAGCAATATAAATGAGGCATTAGGCTCCCTGATGCCTTCCTCTTTTGTATCCAGTGGAGGTGTACCCAAAGTCTGGTGTATCTTGAGAGCCCACACAAAGTGAGATGTCCCCAGGTCCAACGCATAAAAAACTCTGGGTGTAGTGCTTAGCACCCAGAAACAACTGTGCCTCCATCTGAAGCAATCATTCTGCTACTCAAGAGAAGGCAACGTCATCATAGGCCTTGAAATTCCTGTTGTGTGTGCCAGCATTTGGAGCAGTCTCCCTTTCCCTGCACCTATACTGCAAGGCCTAAGAACTTTCCATTTATGTCCACTTGGGTACTTTCCATAGGCAGGCCTGGCCATGGCCTACTACAGACACACAGCACAAAATTATATTCTATTGTAAAAACTGAAGAATGCAATTTGTATCCTTACCCAGAGGGCCACCCTGCTTTCAAGTAGAGGTGTAAGAGTTCATGGATGGTTATGGCCAAAATTTTGTTCGGAAAAGAAGCTGAAATAGAGACAGATAAGTGATTGCCTGAGGTTTGGAGTGGGAAAGGGATTGACAACAAATGAGCATGAAGGATCATTTGGGGGTTATGGAAATACTGTAAAATTGGATTGTGGTGATGGTTTCTCGATAAATTTGCTAAAAATCATGAATTGCACACTCACAATAGGTGAATTTTATGGTATGTAAATTATGTAAGAGAGGGAGGGAAAAAAAAAAAGCAGCTCTGAACCTGCTTGAATATATGGCTAGAATTTCCATGAAGCCCCAGGGTAACTGGCCATAGAGCACAGATGAGAAGATTTTGGCCTAGGAAATGTTAAAGGCAGTAGTTAATAATTAAAATCTCTGTGTCCAAACATCTAACTTTGAGTATCTGCCTTCCTGATGTACCCCTTGGAAAGGTGACCATCGTAATATTAATAATGGCTGTGCAGAAACATCTGGTTCTCTCTCACCCTCATATCTGTTCTCTTTTTCTTCCACGGTAGAGAGAGGGTTTTGAGGCACTGGTCCAGAGTGGGACTGACTTTAGCAGAGTCAAAGTTTAATAGCAAGAGCCTTAATTTTTTCCTTCCAGGAATTCTTTAAAATCTATTTGAATTTTAAAGTAAATTCCCCACAGTAAGTTGTTGCATTTAAAATGTCAGGTTAAGGCTGGCTAGCCACGCAGCCACTGGCTAGGGGCCCTCAGTGCCAGAATTAGTAAAATTTGTTTGAAAATGGTGTCAAAGTAAGAAATGGTACCCTTAGTGGCTCTGCCTTCCCAACAGCCTCTATCCATTTCGGGGTGTGTGTGTGTGTGTGTGTGTGTGTGTGTGTGTGTGTGTGTGTGTGTGTGTGTGTGTGTGTGTGTGTGTGTGTGTGTGTGTGTGTGTGTGTGTGTGTGTGTGTGTGTGTGTGTGTGTGTGTGTGTGTGTGTGTGTGTGTGTGTGTGTCTGCCACTTTCTCTCCACCACCACCACCCCCTCCCTTTCCCTCCTGCTTTGACCATCACTTCTTCCCTCACCTATTCAGAATTCTTAAGAGAGGAGGGACAGGAGTCACCAGCTTTAGAAACAAGAACTATGCCCTAGTGCCCTGTGGGGAGTTGGAACAGTAGGAAGGAGCACTTAAGCTTCCTCTACCCTCCCAGAATGATTTTAATTACCTGCAGCTGCGGCATGATCCGGCACCCAGGCCTCAGCTGAAAAATCCAGAAATCAGAGTTGCTCATTATCAAGGATTGGCTATGGTAACCAAGCTTATTTAACTAAGCTACCATACTGGTTTCTCACTAAATCAGATACCAGTTTATTCATTTACAATGAGAAATACACCTTCCCTTTGCATGGGCTACTTCCTTCCCATCAGTGATTCAGGGTGCCCCTTTCCTGGTGTCTGGGTATCCGGGTGCTACTTGGGGCCATGGACTATGGCTTTCCGCCCCTGCATCCCTGGAACACAGTTGGTGCTTGATAAATATTTGCCAAACTGAATTGAATTTTGCCAGGGATTAGATGTGTGTATCTTCAGCCATTTTTAGTCAAACAAAACCTGAAGATATTTTTACCCCACATATTAGCTTAGTCAAATGCTGTTTCTGAGCCACAAGGATCCATGCAAACACTGCATGGCAAGATTTATGAAGTAGCCATTTGTTCGATTTTTTTTTTCCCCACAGAAATGACTTCATCATAAAGAAAATTCATCTCAGGGGATTTACCTAGCAAGATATCACTCTACTTCATTTTGTGTTTTCTCTTTTCCTTTACATTTGAAATGAATGCTATAAAAGATCCCACTGTGCCACTGATAATAATAGCACACACAACTATAGACTGTCCACTGTGTGTCCCTGAAATAGATTCTTCAGTAGAAAGAACAACAGTGCTGTCATTTACCAAGTTCTATGGGAAGCAAGCATCAGAGCTGAAGACATAAAAAGACTTGAGTCGGTGGAGTCCAATTTAGCCTTGATGGTAGTGTGAGGCACATTATTAGGTCAATTTTCAGGGAAAATTATATTGTTAGGGAAAGAAGAGTCCTGTCCATTTGTCAGAACCCTGGTTCTATGGTCCTTGGGGAGAGGGATCTCTTCTCAGGCCCCCAAACAGGCTTCCCCTTCTCTTGGGCCCTCTCAAATCCTCTGCTGATGTAGATTCTCCTAAAGGTTCCCAGACCCTCCTGACAGCCCTGTTTTCCCCTTGCCTCAGGCGGGAAGAGTTTCTGGTTTGAGATTGAGGAGGTCTTGCTCAAAACTCTTAGCTGCCACGACATTACTCTCTCTGAAGTCAGTGTGCCCAGGACTCAACCCTTGACCTCTTCTCATTCTCCATGCTTCTCATGTGAATTGTATTTATTCCTGTGACTTCCACTGCCACTTATGTGCTGAAGCCTTTGACCCTCAGTTATGGTGTATGGCCCTGACTGTGTTTAGGCATCAGTGTATTCTGTGCATGAGTCCTCTTGCATCCCCCATTGGACTTCCCAGATTCCTTTTCATCAGGCTGCCTGTTCAGTTCAATTCAACAAATATTCATTGCATATGTTTGGCAGGGACCTTCTGTAGTTGTCAAAGATACTGAGGTCCCATTCTATTTAAGTGAAAATTTCCTCTATTTAATTTGCAGTGTTCTTTTTTATTATTTTTAAAATTTCATTTATTTTTTGGCTGTGTTGGGTCTTCACTGCTGAGCACGGGCTTTCTCTAGTTGCAGCAAGTGGGGCTACTCTTTGTTGCAGAGTGCATGCTTCTCATTGCGGTGGCTTCTCTTGTTGCAGAGCACGGGCTCTAGGCACACGGGCTTGTGGCTCGCGGGCTCCAGAGCACAGACTCAGTAGTTGTGACGCATGGGTTTAGTTGCTCTGCAGCATGTGGGATCTTCCCGGACCAGGGATCGAAGCCATGTCCCCTGCATTGGCAGGCAGATTCTTAACCACTGCGCCACCAGGGAAGTCCTGCAGTGTTCTTTATTTTTATTTTTACTATCCAGTAATTGTAGGAATCCCTGAAGTCTGAACTATCAGCTACTGTTCTTCTCTTTCTCTCCCTGCATCCTCCCTAAGATTATTCATTAGTACAGTTTCAACTTCACAGAGATAATTTTCAAATATGCATATCTGATTCCAAATATCTCACCTGTCTCATTTAGTGCATGCACTTAGATGTCCTTTTGTTTCCTTAAAATAAACATCTGTTGTGGCTTTGGTTCCTGGATATCTGAAGTGCAGAAGTGAATGGAGAGATAATTTAGTAAGTTATGGTGTATCAATGCAATGCAGCTTTAAGCAGCTATTAAAAATGCTTACAAATAACTATGGATAATTTCTGCTTCTCTATGTACTTTCTAACTTCCCCCAATGAGAATCCCTTTCTTTTCCTACAGGAAAGAAGTAAGAGAGGAAACAAGTGAGATGATCAATTATGTCTTACAGGGGAAGGTGGAAGAGCGACAGCAATTTGCTGTCACCTTTGCAGCCACACCTAGCTAATCCCCAAAGATTTCTCAGAACCCTTCAGTTTGGGTTTCTCCTTTCCCTTCCAAGCGCCTGGCTGTGAAAATAGCTGAGGTGATCATCAGCCTTGAACCTCAACCCTTAGTTTGCCTTTCCCCACTTCTGAAAACAAAGTACTTTTTAGACTGAGCTGCCTGAGAAAAGGACCATATTTTATTCAAATCTGTAACCCTAAAGCACTTACCACAGTGTATGAAGCAGTTTGAAATAGTGGAATACTATACAGCTGTAGAAAGAAGGAGGGACATCTTTTTATTATGTTATAGGACAAAGAAAAGGCCAACTGCAAATCAGCGTGTATAGAATACTGTCATTTGGGTAGAGAAGGGGGGAAAGGAAGTTTTACTCTCTAGAAAGATGTATGAGAAACTGAATACCTCTGAAAAGGTAACTGTGTGCTGAGGGAAGAAAGGTAGGAGGGAAACTTTTTGCTGCAAACCCTTTTGTACCTTTTGAATTTTAACCCTGTTGAATGTTTTAGTGACAAAAATAAATAAATAAAATTTAAATGAAAAAAATATGTTGAATTTATTTACAATATCCAGAATAGGCAAATCTGCAGAGACTGAAAGCAGATTAGTGGCAGCCAGGGGCTGGGAGGAAGAGGGAATGGGGAGTGACTGCTTAGTTGGGTATGGGCTTTCCTTTTGGAATAATAAAAGATACTCTGGAAGTGAATAGTGGTCCTGGTTGCACAACACTATGAATGTACAAAATGCCCCTGAACTGTACACTTGAAATGGTTAAAATGGTGAATTTTATGTTACAGGAATTTTACCATAATTATATTTATATATATTTTTAAAATGAGTGAATGAATGAATAAAATGCCTATTATATTTATAGATTTATATTAGATGGCCCCTCTGTGCAATGAGATATCTCTGCTTTGTGAAGTTTTTAATGGGAAATTCCAAACTTATACAAAAGTAGAACAGTGTAATGAACCCCACTTACCTACCACTCAGCTTCAACAATTAGCAACTCATGGCAAATCTAACTCCATTTATACCTGAGCACTTGCCCTCTACACCTACTGGATTATTTTGAAGCAATCTGTAGATATTTCAGTATGCATCTCTAAAAGCTAATGATTTAACTTACTTACAGTCCATTATCAACCTAAAAAATTAAGTTATTCCTTAATATCATCAAAGAGTAGTGTTCACATTTCCCAGATTGCCTCACAAATGTCCTCTTTAGAGCTGACTTTTTGCTTTGTTGTTTTAAAAAGACCAATCTCCTTTTCCCAGAACTGACCTGGTAAGTTCATTCTTAGCCATAATGAGATCTGGAAGAAGTTAGTTTCTTATCTGAAGATGACTGAAGTTGGACTAGATGTTATTAAAGTTCCATTCATAATCAAACATTTTCTAAAGAGTTTCTGACGAAGTCCTTTGCCTGCTGTGGCCCACAGTGCTGTGTGGCAGTAGATGTCAGTCATGAAATGCCAGTGAGATGACTGAAATCCTAATTTGAGAGGCCCCAGTTTAGCACTGGAACTCACTAGCAAGAACCTTTTCATTCTCCCTCTTGGTTATTAGTATCTTAACAATTCCCATCTTTATTTACTAGAGTTCTGCATGACCCTCCTCCCTCTGGAGACTCCTTAGTAAATTTAACTTTTCTACATTGTCCAAACTAGGATCAGAGAGTCAGGGAGTGATGGGGTACTCTAGGGTATCATAGGTTACAGCTAACACTGTCTTAAAAGAAATTGTGAGGTTTGACTCTTTTCTTTCTCCTCCTCTACTTTCTTCTCTTTTTTTGTGTTTATAATGCATTGATTGACCCACATAAGTACATATTTCTATATAACCTGTTTCAAGGTTGATTTGATTTCTTTAAAAATTTTTGTTGGAGTATGGTTGATTTACAATGGTGTGTTAGTTTCAGGTGTACAGCAAAGTGACTCAGTTATACATATATCTACTCTTTTTTAGAATTTTTTCCGATATAGGCCACTACAGAGTATTGAGTAGAGTTCCCTGTGCTATACAGTAGGTCCTTATTAGTTATCTATTTTATATATAGTGCTGTGTATATGTCAATCACAATCTCCCAATTTATCCCTCCCTCCCCTTACCACTTGGTAACCATAAGTTTGTTTTCTACGTCTGTAACTCTATTTCTGTTTTGTAGATAAGTGATAAGTGATTTGATTTTTAAATTAAATTTAATTTAATAATTTTAATTTTTAAATTTTCCTTTCCCCTCACATTTACTGAACCCTCCCATTCATCCTGGGCCCATCACCCTGGCCTGTTCCTCCATATTGCCTCCCAGTTGCTCTGAGTTTTAACATAACATCTCTCTTCAGTTTATTCTTATCTGTTCATTCGCCCCTCAGTTCTGTACTCCTAATGCCATGTGTGCCGTACCCTCTAAAGTGACCACTAGTTTACCTGCTGGAAAATCGAGCCCAGAAGTGGGTTGGAGGACCCACCCTCCTTTAGGAGACAATGCCTCTATTGTTTAACAAAGCACCTCAATGTGTGCCTTTATCTAATCCTCACCAATACCTTCAAAGGAGGTACCGATATCACCCATTTTACAGTTGGGGAAACTTGAGGCACAGGGAAGTTAGGCAACATGTCTCAGGTTAATAAGTGGGGGAGCCCAGGTAAAACTCCAGACAGCCTGCTTACTTAACCGCTATGCTCTACCGCTTAACACTAAGAAGTGGTTACACAGACCAGTACCTCAGAGGGAGGAGAGATTCACCTGAGATCAAGCAAAGTAGCAACTGCTTCCTTCTTTTTTTTTTTTTAAATTAATTAATTTATTCTTTGGCTGTGTTGGGTCTTCACTGCTGTGCGCGGGCTTTAGTTGAGGCAAGTGGGGGCTACTCTTCTTTGCACTGCGTGGGCTTCTCATTGCAGTGGCTTCTCTTGTTGCGGAGCATGGGCTGTAGGCATGCGGGCTTCAGTAGTTGTGGTGCACGGGCTCAGTAGTTTGTGGCTCGAGGGCTCTAGAGCGCAAACTCAGTAGTTGTGGCGCACAGGATCAGTTGCTCCACGGCATGTGGGATCTTTCCAGACCAGGGCTCAAACCCACGTTCCCTACATTGGCAGGAGGATTCTTAACCACTGCACCACCAGGGAAGTCCCAACTGCTTATTTCTTATAGGTCAAGTTGGCTCTGGGTAACGGTATCCTTTATTATTTTTTCTTTTTTTCTTTTTTGCGGTACACCGGCCTCCGTGGCATGTGGGATCTTCCCAGAACGGGACACGAACCCGTGTGCCCTGCATCGGCAGGCAAACTCCCAACCACTGCGCCACAAGGGAAGCCCTATTATTTTTTCTTAAAAAAATTTCTTTTCTAAATTTTTTTATTGAAGTATAGTTGTGTTAATTTCAGGTGTATAGCACAGTGATTCAGTTATACATATACATATTTTTTTCAGATTATTTTCCCTACAGCTTATTACAAAATATTGAGTGTAGTTCCCTCTGCTATACAGTAGGTCCTTGTCGCTTATCTATTTTATATATAGTAGTGTGTATATGTTACTCCCAAACTCCTAATTTATCCCTCCCCACCTCTTTTCCCCTTTAGTAACCATTTCTATATCTGTGGGTCTATTTCTAACAATATCCTTTACTTTAGCATTTCTCAAAAATGTGTCCTTTGGAAAACTACTTAAGGTTTCATTGGACTACAGTATGCGGACTACTTAAGGAGTCCGCATACTGCAACTCAAAATCCCGCATGCTGCAATGAAGATCCCGCATGCTGCAACTAAGACCCGGCTCAGCCAAATAAATAAATAAATGAATAAATAAATATAAAAAAAAAACCCAAACCAGTAAAGAAACCTATTTCAATTTGTTTAGCCCAGTATTTCCCAAACCTGTGAAATATGGAACCTTTCCCTGCTGCATAACACCTGTTGATACTCCATGGAAACACTGCTTTGTGTAACTTTCTGGAGTGATGATAACAAGGAGCTGTTTCAGAAATTACGTTTTAATTCAAGCCTTACCAGCTTTATTAAGAGGAAGACACTTCTGAGTTTCTAGCCTGTTTTGCCGTAACCCTCTCTGACTCATTGTACGGTGGGGTAGTTGTTGAGAGTGGGGAGGATGTCACATTACAGTTGCACTGTACGTAGGGGGGGCCCACTGGAGCAACCAGAACGTGAATGAGCCTCCCAGGCTTGTATCAGAAGGGCCTCAAGGTGAAATTTCAGCTCAGACGGTGTAGCTGGTATCCAGTGTCTCTGTCTGTAAAAACTGACCTTGGATTTGGTAGATATAAGCTTCCCGACTTATTTCCATACAATGACCCAGCTGGGTCTAAAGGTAGGATATGATGTCACCAGCTATCTATAGTCACTCCCTAATTAATACGTGGCCAATGAATACCTGACTCTTTGTTCTAAATTGGGACTACATCTCATTGTCATCCCTCAACTGTGGGGAACCAAGCCAGGGGACAGGGACAGGGCTGCCAGAACTTGGGATCAGCCGAGGTCTTCAGCAGTAGTGATAGAAGTAAGAGGCAGCACGTGGACCTTGCTTGGAGGATGTCGGGGGAGGAAGGGCCAAGTCTGCAGGGGCAGCAGGCCCACTGGAGTCTTGGGGCCCACTGGACCTGCAAGAGTTTGGGAAAGTAGTCTGAGTAGCTTCCGGAAGCATGAAGTAAGTCTGGCTGGGAGCCTTTACCTACACAGCCCCAGACAGCTAGGTTGGACCCCCTTTGCTGATGGAACACTCTAGTTCATTCTTTCCCAAATTTGCCTTTCATAAGAATCACTCCAGGGCTTCCCTGGTGGCACAGTGGTTAAGAATCCGCCTGCCAAAGCAGGAGTCACGGGTTCGAGCCCTGGTCCGGGAAGATCCCACATGCCGCAGATCAACTAAGCCCGTGTGCCACAACTACTGAGCCCGCGTGCTGCAACTACTGAAGCCCACGCGCCTAGAGCCCGTGCTCCGCAACAAGAGGAGCCACTGCAAGAGAAGCCCGCGCACTGCAACGAAAGAGTAGCCCCCGCTCGCTGCAACTAGAGAAAGCCTGCACACAGCAACAAAGACCCAACACAGCCAAAAATAAATAAATTAATAAATACAATTTATTAAAAAAAATAAAGAATAACTCCAGGCACTTATTAAATATGCAGATTTCCATACCCCACCCCAGAAATACTAAATTGGTCTGTTTAATAAATGCTCTGAGTGATCTGTGTGATGAGTTTGGGAAACACTGCTGTAGTTGTTCAAGGGATCTTGCTCAGTAGTAATGGACTCAGTCCATTCCTCAAAGTGCTTTTTTTTTTTCCTGTTGAGGAGGAACAGAATATGCCACCCCAAAATATGCCACTTTGGCATGAGAATTATTATTATTATTATTTTTTTAAAATAAATTAATTTATTTATTTTTGCTGTGTTGGGTCTTCGTTTCTGTGCGAGGGCTTTCTCTAGTTGTGGCAAGCGGGGGCCACTCTTCATTGCAGTGCGTGGGCCTCTCACTGTCACGGCCTCTCTCGTTGCGGAGCACAGGCTCCAGACGTGCAGGCTCAGTAGTTGTGGCTCACAGGCCCAGTTGCTCTGTGGCATGTGGGATCTTCCCAGACCAGGGCTCGAACCCGTATCCCCTGCATTGGCAGGCAGATTCTCAACCACTGCGCCACTAGGGAAGCCCCTTATTTTGAACTGAAGACAATCAAGACCCAACAGACTCAGAAAAAGCTGTTTACCTTCCCTTACCTGACTAAAAGAATTTAAATAGAGGGCATGTACCAGGAAGATAGCTAATACCAAAGTTAACTTTTTATATCAGGAAGACTTATCTGCAAGGCACAGCGAACATCTGTTTACTGAACATCTACCCCTCTCATCTTCCTGTGATTTGTCTTCCCTTTGAAGCCCCTGACCCCACCCGCTTCTCCTTAGCTCAGGATGGCATGGAAGCCTCAACGGCCTGACTGTCTTTGGGTCTCATATCTTTGGGGCTCTCATACATATGAAAATTGTTTTTCTCCTGTTCATCTGTTGTGTGTCAATTTAAATATTAGACCAGCCAAAGAACCTAGAAGGGAAGAAGGGAAAAGCTTTCTGCCCCTACACTGTCAATTAATTTTTTGGCCTGACTTGGGATTCCACAAGGGTCTTGTGTTCTCTCAGAAGAGATGACAAGGATCCTATCCTTCTCATTCTCATCTTCTTCAGGGACTTTGGACTTCTAGCCCCTCTGGCTGAGGCCAGGTCATAAGCCTGTTGTTGGGCCCCAGCTAGAAGAAGTTTATATGTTTTCTCCCTTTTCTTGGGTTATCATTCCCCCTCTTGTTTTAATAAGAATTAATTTTAGAAGAGGTGGTTTGGTGGGCTATTGGTGCCCATTTGGTGCCTTTTATATTAAACCTCCTCTTTTATATTATCTCTAATTAGCCAAGAGTATTTTTGGAACATATACTATATGCAGAACTAGGAATAAAAAGTACATTAAACATGTCTCTACTTTCTGGGACATGTTTGGATTTGGGATAAAGAAAAAGTGCTGGAGATGGATGGTGGTGATATTTGCACAACAATGTGAATGTACATAATTCCACTGATCTGTACACTTAAAAATTATGAAAATGCTACAATGAGGTATCACCTAACACTGGTCAGAATGGCTATCATCAAAAAGTCTACAAATAATAAATTCTGGAAAGGGTGTGGAGAAAAGGGGACCCTCCTACACTGCTGGTGGGAATGTAAATTGGTGTAGCCACTATGGAAAACAGTATGCACATTCCTTAAAAAACTATAAAAATAGAATTACCATATGATCCAGCAATCCCACTTCTGGGCATATATCCAGAGAAGATGAAAACTCTAATTTGAAAAGATACATGCTCCCCAGTGTTCATAGCAGTACTATTTACAATAGCCAAGACATGGAAGCAACCTAAGTGTCCATTGACAGATGAATGGATAAAGAAGATGTGGTATATATATATATATAATACAACGGAATATTACTCAGCCATAAAAAGAGTGAAATAATGCCATTTGCAGCAGAATGGATGAACCTAGAGATTATCATACTAAGTGATGTAAGTCAGACAAAGACAAATATTATATGATATTGCATATATATGGAATCTAAAAAATAGTACAAATGAACTTATTTACAAAACAAACAGACTCATAGACATAGAAAACAAACTTATGGTTACCAAAGCGGGGGGGATAAATCAGGAGTATGGGATTAACAGATACACATTACCATATGTAAAATAGATAAACAACAAGGATTTACTGTATAGCACAGGGAGCTATAGTCAATATCTTGTAATAATCTATAATGGAAAACAATTTTAAAAAGAATATATATGTATATGTGTGTGTGTGTGTATCTCACCGAATCACTTTGCTGTACACCTGAAACTAACGTAATATTGTAAATCAACTGTACTTCAATAAAAAATTATGAAAATGGTAAATTTTATGTTATGTATGTTTTACCACAATTGGGGGAAAAAACTTTTCAGGCAACAATACACCCTAAAACCAACTGAGGAAGACATTTACAAAGTGATAAACCAGCAAATGTAATGGAGCAAATGTAAACCAGCAAATGTAGTGGAGCAAATGTAAACCAGCAAATGTAGTGGAGCAAATGTAAACCAGCAAATGTAATGGAGCGCATGGATTTAAAGGGATACTTGAGTAAAGTAGACCAGACACTGAAACAGCCTTTGTGCTAGTTTTGAAGGAGGTAAAGAACCGGTAGATTGGAGAATTATAACAATGAAAGAGATGGCGTGTGCAAGGAGAACAGTAGATCAGATCCAATACAAAGCAAGTTTCTAAAGGGGAGGGTCTGTCAGAAAGGCAGCCCTCACACTACTGACCAACCTGGGCTTGGGAAGTGTTTGCTGGAGGAATGAGGTGATAAGGAATCGCAGGGAAAATGGTGAAAGAAGTCTCTGCAGGTGGCTGGTGACTATGAGGGATCAACCAGCCCCTTGCTTTGAGTGAGTAGAGAGGTATTGTCTTGATTCAAAGTGACTTTCTGCTAAGTATTCTGGTATTATTACTGTGAAGTTACTGAAAGGAAACTCCTGGAGACCCCTGAGGGGTGAGCTGTTGGAGAGACGGTTAGAAAGGGCCAGAAAAGGTGTACTCATTTCTGGGCCCACTGCCCGACCATGTATCTCTGCC
The DNA here is from genome assembly GCF_964374135.1 of Grampus griseus. Lineage (NCBI taxonomy): Eukaryota > Metazoa > Chordata > Mammalia > Artiodactyla > Delphinidae > Grampus > Grampus griseus. Next base: position 141,302,663 of record NC_139018.1, on the reverse strand, counting down.
CTGTGCAGGAGCTGGGAAAGAGCTGGAGGTGGGTTTGGGAGCAGAAGCTGGCTCTTACTGGGGAGCCCAGCATGGTCAAGGGATTTGTGGAACAGAGCCAAAAACCTGCTGGGAAGCTGATATGAAACAGGTGGCTTTCCTAAAAGGTGTTATTTATGAGGAGGACCCCAGATTTGTAGGGGGACCTCACTTAGAACAACTGGCGGATGAGCTGAGCTTTATTGGAGGCAAAGATGCTACGAACCGGAGCCACTGTGGCCTCCCAGATGGGGCTGGGGAAGAGGGTGGGAGTGGGGCTGTGTCTGATAATCTCAGCATGCCATTCGACGCATCAGGGGCAGGTCTGGCACATAGTAGGCGTTCAGTAAATAGTTGCTACATTGAAATGAATTGAAAACCCACTTGTTTCTATTCCATATTTGCTTTTTGTTTGTCTTCGTTTTGCTCTTAGTTTTCTGGTGAAGAGTTATGACATTTTTTAAAAGAGAAGATATTTGATTCAGCTAAATCCAGCTAAAAGGGGGTGGATCCACATCTAGAACAGAATGGCACCCCCCGCCCCCTCCGCGGGCGCTGCTAATGGCCACTCTTTCACCCTCACAGGCTCCCTTTCCTCCCCTATGCCTTCCTGCATCCCACCTCTGCTCCCATGACACGCTCTCCCTGTGTTCAGATATTGTCTTGCTAATGGCTCCCAAGTCTCCCATCCCGGCTCTATGCCTGCCATATCTAACTGCCTACTGGACATCTCCGCTTGCTTGTTCCTCAGTATCCTGCATCTCAGCATGTCCCAAATTGCACTCGTCATCTCTCCTCTCTGATTCGCTGCTGCCCCTCTCCCTCCAGGATTCCATGTATCCTTGAGACATGTCATTATGTGGACAACACCTCGAGTTGGAAACCTCAGTGCCACACATGACTCCACCATTTTCTTCATTCATCCTCAGTCTTGTGTCTACCTCAGACATGACTCTGGAATCTCACCTCACCTGTCCAAGCCTGCCCCATCCCAGCTATTCCAGATACAAACAGGTACCTCTCTGTTCTGCTGCTGGTGTCAATCAGAGGCAATTCATCCATACAGCTCCAGCCCCTCTCAGAGAGATCTAGCAAGGTTTAGAATTGATTCCTTCTGCCCTGTGCTCAAAGGAGGTACAGAACTTCCTTGGCTCCACAGATTTCTTGGGTTTCTTAGTTCCCCTCTGGAGCCCTAAGTCTCAAGAAAGCCTAGCCAACAAGCTAGGGAGAGTGTGTTCCTTTTTGTTCCTACCAGTTCCCGAGCTCCTGGGGCTCTGGTCTCACATCCACTTCTTTTGGGGGCACTATGAGGCTTAGAGCAGTGGCTGGCAACCTTGGCTGCACATTGGAACCACCTGGGGAAGATTACTGATGCATGGGTACCCACCAAACCAATTAAATCATTCTCTCTGGAGGTGGGGCCCTGCCACTGGCATTTTGTCACGGCTCTCTAGGTGATTTTAATCCCCAGCCAAGGCTGTGAATGACCGGTTTAAAACATCTATTTCCACTCTCTCTGCCTTGGGGTCTCAGAATTACGCCCCCTCTCCAGCTTTGCAGCCTGGCCCTTTCAAGTTTTTCTCCAGGGATAGCAGCTTATCTTGGAATGACTCTGCTACATCCTTGACTATTTTTCATCCAACAATTCATCCATCTATTCTGTACCTGGCACTGGGAAACAAATATAACCACATGCTTAGAGTGGGCATCTATTATTTGGGGGCACCATCCTGTGTCCATTTACTTTGATTTTCCCAACCCTTGGTCTTCCTTTGGCTGTCTGTTTCAATCCTACTCCAGTCCATGGCCTTCTGTGAGAAGCTCACTCCAGGGCTGCATGTGGCCCAGACTAAGCCAATAAGGGTGTTTCATCCTCTGGCCACAGCGATTGGCTCAGGGATGGGCCCGTGCCCCAAGTCAGGCCAGTCAGGCATAGTGCAACTCAATTCTGGGACTTTGGTTTGGGGATTTGCTCATTTCTTGCTACATATGAATGTGAGACCAGAGCCAAGAAGAGAGCTTGTCTGAGGATGAGCCCAAACAGAGCAAGGAAAACCCAGGGAGGCACCCTGCCCTCGACCGTCTAGTGGAGGAGACTCACCTGTTGACACATCCCAAAGGAACAGTAGAGGGATAATCAGTGAGTTACCTCAGGGCAGTAGAGCAGCATGACCTGGATGTCCCTGGGGGGCACTAGACTGCCCATAGGGTCATTTCTATTTTTGCCTCTTGTAGTTAAATTCTGTGGGGAGGCAGCCAGTGAGGCCCAGCCTCTCCTCAAAGCCGTTGGGTTGTTTGATGATTGACCCCTCTGCCCAGGAGCTGAAGCTTCCCAGGGCCCTGCGTCGCAGGAGGTCGCTGGTTCCTCCCTCCTCATTCAGGCTCCCATCCCTTATGGGAGGCTGATCAAGACACTTCCTCTTCTTCCGACCTAAATCGGAAGGAAATCCAAAAAAGAGGGGATGTATGTATATGTGTGGCTGATTCACTTTGCTGTACAGTAGAAACTAACACAACATTGTAAAGCGATTATACTCCAATAAAAGTTAATTATAAAAAAAAAAAAGACACTTCCTCTCCTTTTCTGGCCTTGGCTGAAACCTCACTTAGATCCTCCTAACAAATTTCTCTTGCCTCCAGCCTTTGCCTCTCTGGACCATTCTCCCTACTGCTGCTAGAGAATATAAGATGCTAATCTGATCACACCAGCCTCCTACTTCAGAATTTTCACTCGCTCCCTGTGGCCCTCAGCATCAAGTCCAAACTCCTTAACATGCCCCTGAGGTCTTTCACAATGTGGTACCAACTTACCTCTCATGCCTGGTCACTTCCTACCACACACTATTGAGCTAAACACGTGGATATTCCCTAACATTCCCTGTATGAATCATACCCTTTAATGCCCCCATACCTTAGCTTATTGGCCTTCTCTCCCATACATCCTTTAAGATCCCGCTGAGATGTCCCCTTTCTGAAGCCTTCCCCAGATGAAGTCAGTATCTCATGGGACTTTATTCATACCTTGGTTACATTATATTTTGCTTATTAGGTTGTTTGAGGACATAGATTGGTCCTCAATCTATGTCAGAATTGGCGCTAAGTTAAGGTTGAATGAATGAATGAATGCTTTCAGAATCCTCAGAGGCATCTAGGACAGATAGACTTAGGAGAGCCCTGGATGAAAAGAGTAGAGGACAGTTGGGATGTTGGAAGCCATTTAGAGCTCATCTCTCCAAGAGCAGGCCCTCAGTCAGATTGGAAACAGAGGGGCTGGGGCTGGCATCTTAACGAGATGGTCCATAGTCTTCTCTGACCCTCAGGTGCCCTTCAGAGAAATCCTGAAGCTATGAAGAGCTTTGGACACAGGTTGGCAAAATGTTACCAGGCAGGAAGTGCATGAGCTGTTTCCATACAGTTTCAGAATCCTCAAACAAATTTAGTTTATTAATTTTCAGTCTTTTTTTTTTTCTTTTCTTTTTGGCCGCACCAAGCAGCATACAGGACTTCCCCGATCAGGGATGAGACCCGCACTCCCTGCAGTGGAAGCACAGAGTCTTAACCACTGGACCACCAGGGAAGTCCCCGCCGCCGACCACCATTGTTAACATCTTACATTACCACGGAACATGTGTCATAAGGAAGGAACCAACACTGGTACATTACTATTAACTAAACTCTAGACTTTTTTTGGATTTCACAGATTTTTCTTCTCTCTCTTCCAGGATCTAATACAGTATTTAGTAAATCATCATGTCACCTTAGTCTCCTCTGGTCTGTGACAGTTTCTCAGTCTTTTCTTGCTTATCATGACCTTGACAGTTTGGAGGAGTACTGATCAGGTAGTTTGTAGAATGTCCCTTGATGTGGATTTGTCTGGTGTGTTTATCATGATTAGACTGGGTTATGGGCTTAGGGAGAAAATAACATACAGGTGAAGTATACTTCTCATCACATCCTATCAGAGGGTATGTGATACCAACATGGTTTCTCACTGGTGATGTTAACCTCGATCACTTGGTTAAGGTAGTGCCTGCCAGGTTTCTCCACTGTAAAGTTACTGTTTTTCCCTTTCCATTCTCTATTTTTTAGAAGCAAAACATTAGGACATTAAGACCAGCCTACTCTCAAGGAGGTGGAGGAGGGGAGTGTTAAACGTTACCTCCTGGAGGGACGAGTATCTACACGTATTATTTGAGATTCTTCTGTAGGGAAGATGTCTCTTCCCCACTTATTTAATGATTTACATTAGTATGGACTCATATGTATTTATTTTATATTTTGCATTATAATCCTGTACAACGTTATTGATTTTTTTTTACATCTTTATTGGAGTATAATTGCTTTACAATGGTGTGTTAGTTTCTGCTTTATAACAAAGTGAATCAGTTATACATATACATATGTTCCCATATCTCTTCCCTCTTGCATCTCCCTCCCTCCCACCCTCCCTATCCCACCCCTCCAGGTGGTCACAGAGCACCGAGCTGATCTCTCTGAGCTGATCTCTCTGTGCTATGCGGCTGCTTCCCACTAGCTATCTACCTTACGTTTGGTAGTGTATATATGTCCATGCCACTCTCTCGCTTTGTCACAGCTTACCCTTCCCCCTCCGCATATCCTCAAGTCCATTCTCTAGTAGATCTGTGTCTTTATTCCCATCTTACCCCTAGGTTCTTCATGACATTTTTTTTTCTTAAATTCCATATATATGTGTTAGCATACGGTATTTGTCTTTCTCTTTCTGACTTACTTCACTCATTGATTGTGTTGCTCAAATTGTTCCAGCTTTGGCCATTGGGAGCTCTTTCAGTTAGCTCCTGTATCCCTTCCATGTACCGTCATCCCTTAGCTAGTGGGGAGTAGCCGCATAGCACAGGGAGATCAGCTCGGTGCTTTGTGACCACCCAGAGGGGTGGGATAGGGAGGGTGGGAGGGAGGGAGACGCAAGAGGGAAGAGATATGGGAACATATGTACATGTATAGCTGATTCACTTTGTTATAAAGCAGAAACTAACACACCATTGTAAAGCAATTATACCCCAATAAAGATGTTAAAAAAACCCCAAAACATACTGCCATCCCTTCGGTTTTTTGAGTACCTCCTTACTTTCTGGTACTACAAGATGCTTTATATTGGTCTTGTATTTTCCCTGCCCCAGACGACACTCAGCCATTTCTCCAGGAGCTAACTTTTGAGATACAAGAAGCAGAGATGTGGAATGTTACCCTCCTAGGCACAGAGGGTGCACAGTGCTTATCTGCCCAGGGTGCTTGGGAGATTTGCTGGCAATACAGAGGAACGGTACAGGTGGAGCCGCTCCCTGTTTCCGTAGTTTCACAGGTTTGTATAGCTCTCTGGTGAGCCATCCACGGTTATTCCATTGCCCCGGTTAGAGCGCAGAATGTCCCTCAGACCGGCTATTCATGCCGGGCGATCAGATTCTGGAGCCTCTGCTGCCCACACAGAGTGGCAGGAATTCCGGGTCCCTGAGGTTGTGCTGGTCAAGGTCTGGCCTCTCAGACTTCTGGGGACATCTCTGCCCTGCTCATTCCCAACTCTGGGTCTATCCAAATGCCAGTTTTTATTTTCCCAAGGCTGTTGTTTCAAAGTTGGCTTCTACCCCACCTCCTCTCTCTCATGCACGTTCAGTAGGTGTCCTTGCTTCCGTTAGAAAAAGGAGCCCACCAGGCAAGTGTTCCCTCCACCTCTCTCACCTTCCCCTGTGGACCCTTCTCCCCCCTCCAAGGCCAACGCCTCCGCCTGGGCCTGGACCCCATCCTCTCCCGGTTTCCCCAGGACCTCCCCTTCCTTCTCACATCTTCAGTCTTGTCCCCGCTCACTGGCTCTTCTTTGCTCAACCTAAAAGGATCCTCAAATCTCTTGCCCTTAAAAGAGTCTCCTCGGCCTCGCCTCAGCCTCCAGCCACCATGGAATCCCCTTGACTGCAGGCCTCTTGATAGGAGAGACTTCACCAATCATTTCCCTTGACAACTGGGGCCACGAAGACCACGTTGATGGGAGATTTTCCACAGAAAAAGGGTGACTGTATTGGCTTCAATGGAGGGAGGAGATACTGATAGGGAAATTAAGTGGCCTCTCTCTAGGGAAGATTCCAAGATAGTGGAATACTACTGACAAGAACCGGAAGCTTAGACAAGGCTCTGGGTGTCTGGGAAAGCTCCTGAGAGGCAGGACCCGTCCTAGGCCTGGAGTTGGGGTTGAAGGAGAGGAGGCCGCTCCCTACGGGAACAGCAGCCCGAGATTGGAGGAAAAGAGGGGCATCCACTTCCAAATCTTGTCTGATCCACCCTTTTCTCTGCCTGTAGGGAAGTTTTTGCCCAGAGTGACAGCCACTTTAATCATGGAGGATTTAACCTCACCTGGGCTCACACCTCTAGCATTGCCCTGCTTTCTGCTGACTGTGTGAAGCAGCCCGAGTGATTCACCAGCCCCACCTGTTTCACCTCACTACATCTTCCCAAGGTAACTTGGGTGTGCCCTTTCCATCAGTGGAGAGAAAGGAAACTCCCATTCAGGGTTTGGGATACTACTTGGCCCAATGCACTGTGAATCTATCCTCTGGTACTTCTATTCCAGCCGAGCCTGCTTCTGCCATTCATCCCCCTTCTGCTGACTTCTCCCTTTGACACTGCCAGAAACCCACACCCCTCACCAGCTTCACCTGGCCTTTGGAATTCAGCTTGTGATAAGTTTCCTCCAGGACCAAATGCTTATCTAGTCCTGGCTCTAAACAGACTTACCTGTGCTTACAGACCCTGGCCAATTCTGTGTATCTGTGGCCCGACCTATTTGCTAATTCATTCATTCAACAAATATATATATATATATTTGTGTGTGTGTGTGTGTGTGGTACGCGGGCCTCTCACTGTTGTGACCTCTCCTGTTGTGAAGCACAGGCTCCGGACGCACAGGTTCAGCGGCCATGGCTCACGGGCCTAGCTGCTCCGCGGCATGTGGGATCTTCCCGGACCGGGGCACGAATCCGTGTCCCCTGCATCGGCAGGCGGACTCTCAACCACTGCGCCACCAGGGAAGCCCTCAACAAATATTTATAGAGGACTTTCAGGTACAGTTCGAGGCACTGGAGAGACAATGATGGGCAAAAAGATATGGCTTCATAGAGTGTGCAGATGTGCCTGGGAGACATACTAAATAATTTCACAAATATAAATTACAAACAATAATTTCAATGAAGAAAAAGTACAGGAGTTCACAGTCTTGTCTGGGGCATTAGGTAAAGTGTTCCACAAGGAAGTGACAGTTTAACTGAGATCTGAAAATGAGTAGGAATGGACTAGGCAAAGGGGCTGGGGTGTCAGAGACAAGAGAGGACAAAATCTTCCCAGACTGACAGAATGGCATGGGCTGAAGGGAGGATGGCCAGTTGGCTGGAGGGCAGAAAGCAAGGGGAGAAAATAAGAGGAGAAAAGGCTGGAGAGGGCAATGGGGTTACAATGCGGCAGGGCCTTACAGCCATGTTCAGTATCTTGTCTTCATCCCAAGGACAGTGGGAAGGAAACCACTGGAGCATTTTAAGAAGAGTGGTATGATCTGATTTGTAATTGAGAAAATTACTCACAGGGAGTCGCTAGCCACATGAGAAGACCCTGAGTGTTAGCAGGTAAAGTTGTGGTCCCAGGAGACATGAGGGTAGGGTTGGGGTGTTGGTCCTCCTCTATATGCTTGTTCCTTGACTTTTTTACTGTCCTGAGTAAAAAAAATCCTGCCCAGGCTCATGTGGGCAGTATGTTCTCAGCAGAAAATGATCCTGCGAAAGGCCCAGAGGGGGGATGAAGATTAGGTTAGTCCCAGTGTCGGCCTTTAGTAGGGGATCCGGACCTGATACGTGGAAAGGAGATTAAGACTGCCCTTCTTTAAGCTCCACTTTTGCCATCTCCATTTCCCTTGCTCTAAGCCAAGTTGATTAAGCCCCCATCCCATCTTTACCCAGGGAAGAGCCCAGAACACCTGCTGCGGGTGTAGGATCCTCCCTGCCCTGCTGGCTTCCAGAATTTCATGGTGGGGGTACCCTGAGCCACCCACCTGGCGGTGGACGGCAAGATGAAAGGGGGCTATAAGGAGGGACATAGCCGTGCCCATCACAGATTCTGAAGACCTTGAGCTCAGATCTGAATGTGTGACCTTGGGCAAATCACTTCCTCTCCTGGGGCCTCGTTCCAGCATCTGCAAACTCAGGGTCGCCCCAAGTCCCCTCCAGCTGCGAGCGGGCCTCTATATCCCCGCAGGCTGGATGCTTGCTCGCGGCACTGCGCCAAGCCCCCGGGTGGGCGTGGGGCGGGGGCGAGCCAATGCCGAATCTCAAAGGTAAGGGGGTGTGCTCAGGAGGGGGGTGGAGACCGCGGGGCGGCGCCAGGAGGACGCCGCACACACGGCCGCGCTCCCAGCCCCTCGGCTGGGCGCCGGCCCCGGGGGCCAAGAGGTTACGTAAGGAGCCGGGCGGCGGGAGCGGGGCGGGGCGGATACCGCCCGAGCGCAGCAGCCCAGCCCCCGGCGACCAAGACCCCGCCCGCCCGCCCGCGCCTGGTGTCGGCGGCGGCGGCGGCGGCGGCGGCGGCGGCAGGCGCGCAGCCCCGCGGAATGGAGCGGCGCCGGGGCTGAGCCGGGCGCGCACGGGCTGCCGCATGTGCCGCGCGGGGAGCGGCTGCAGAGCGGGCGGAGAGCGAACACGAGAGGCCCCGTCGGAGCGGCAGCCGGAGCAGCGCCGGAGATGGGGTGAGTGAGACCGCGCCGCGCGCGCCCCGCGCGCAACCCCAGAGGGGCTGCGGGGCCGCGGCTCGCGTCTCCCGGGCTCGGAGCCCCGAGAGCGAGCGCGCCCCTACACCCCGCGCCGGGACCCTGGAGCCAGCGAGCAGTCGGCTCCTGAGAGCCTGAGGCCGCCTGACTCCGCGCCCTCCGGCCCGGCGCGCGGACACCGGTCAGGGGCACCCCGGCCTGGGCGCGGACTTTCAGCTCCGCGTCCGTGGCCTTTCCCCTCCCAGGCAGCCCGGGCACGGGCGCGGGGGCACCGGGCGGGGACAGGCACCCTGGCCGGCCTCCGTGCTTCGGCCATTCCGTGGTCCCCTCGCTCCGGGCGCGATCAACTCCAGGGCCTGTGTTTTGGAGTCTAAGAAGCAGTTAGTCTTTCTGCACGATTGGGTTTATTACAAACAAAATGAAAATCGAAGTTTTCCTGGAAAGGGAACACACCAAATAATAATAATCCCCAGTGTAGTAATAGTGGACTTTGAGTCTGCTTTGAGATGACTGAGGATGTGTAGATAAGGCTTCAGTCTTTGAAACAACTGAGTTGATGCTCAGGAGAGAAGTTGAAGTACTCTGTCGAAGTGACTAATGCTTCTGAGTATATAAAGTAATTTAAAAAGCAGAATTGATTTCTCCTTGGCGTCTCTCTGAGCAGTAGGCGCTGTGAGTCAGGCAGCCGCTGTGCTAATCACAAAATTAACTCCTTACATCTGCTTACCCGATGTGAGCCCATATTGATGATGTGCTGTGCACACTCAGGGAACGGTTGCTATTCCCATTGTACAGATAAGGAAACTGAGGCCTGAAGTGGTGGGGTGATTTCTCCCAGGTTGGGCAGGCAGCTGATGAGTGTTTGTAGAAGGACGCTGAGCGCATCGGCAGAGGGGAAGCCACAGCCTGCCTGTGGGCTTGGGAGTGGGGGGTGGGTAAGTGAGCCAGAGTTCCTGAGTCTCTGTGTCCCCTGCTGCTAAGTTTAGCGGCCTTCAAACAGCTTCTCAAGACCCAAAGACTTCTGCTGGGTGGGTCTAGAGAGCTTGCTCTCCTGTATGGGATTGGTGAGGAGTGGAAAGGGGAAGGATTGTCCTGGTGGCCTGACCCAGCTCTCATGGGTCAGTGGCTTTGTTGCACCTTACTCCTTACTTTACTCCAGGTAAGTTTCTGGAGTAATTCTACCGAGTGAATTTTATCTGTGTGGTCTGTAAAGTGTTTGGAGGAAACAGAGGGAGGTCAAGAGGAATTTTGAGAAGGGAAGTGTGAGAACTCCAGACCAACATGGGCAGGTCAGGGGGGACAGAGAGGGGCCAGGAGATTTGCTTAAGACATTGGTGCGGATCCAGACTTCACACATGCAGAAGGTGTGAGTGATTCTACCAGAGGCAGCCTGGCTGGGAAGCAGTTTTTCTGTAACATTGCCAGTGACCTCTTGGTCAGCGATGAAAGGGCTGCTCTTTGTGCAGTGGGAAGCTTTGAGGCTCTCAGATTTCATACTTTAAAAAAAAAAAAGTATGGGAAGAAGGAGTTCGCAGATGTAGGTCTCAAGATGGAAGATAAAAGGGATCTGGGTAATTTTAACACTCTCTCTCCCCCCTCCCCCCAGCCAACACAAAACCAACCCAACACACTTGCATGATCAAAAACAAATATTTAAGTTCTGTGGTTGAGAACAAATAGTTCTGTGGAAATGAAAACGTTTACTCATAAAAGCTTAAAGAAAATGTCAGAAAATAATTTTTGTTTGTAGAGAAGCAGGGAGGAGTAGCTTGGAGATTTTGTTTAAACATTGAATATGCCTTTCATGTAATTTTAACATCATCTGATAAATATCTATTACTCACTTCTTGTAGGTAACGGTTGGTTTGTAACTCCTACCTACTTCTGCCATTTTAATATATCCACCTCTTCTATAATTTATTTGAACGTACAAACCATGGCTGTAAGTTGAGATGGAGCTAAGGGCTGGGTAAGCAGTACAGACAGAGGAGGGTGGAGGGAGCCATTTTAACCGAAAATAGAACCAATGTCATCCTTTCCGAGAGTTGAGTAGGATGGAGGGGGATGAACCAAGAAAGGGCAGCCAGTAGAAAGTCTTGCTGTGATCCTACAGCTTTGTCATGGCTCTACTGTCTAGACATGACCAAGATTTAAGGGAAAAAAACAAAAAAACCCTGAGTTTATCTCTTCCCCACTTAAGATGCTTTTCCTCATTCAGATGTTCACTGCTATTTCCCGCTTCTCTTCTGAGAAGTATTTTGCATTAAGTGTGTGGTTTCCCCAGTAAGTTTGTGTTCTCACTTCCCAAGGAAGCTGCTTCATACCTTCTCCCCTTCTCAGACCTCTCTCTCCTCCCCATGCACACCTTGCGTCCCTTTTCATTGACAAAATAGAGCCACAGTCCAAGGAAAAGCCTCATCTTCCTGCCACGCCTACAGTCCCGTGTGCAGCTGCTCCTGTGTTTTCCTTCCCACCTGTTGTCCTACCAGAGGCTCACCCCTCCTGGCGGACCATTCATCCCATCCCCTTTCACCTTGTCAGGGAACATTTCTTGTTCTCTCACCTTCCTCTCTCTCCAGGGTCTTTCCCATCAGTGCACAAACATGTTTTAGTTCAGTGCTGTCCAGTAGAACTTTCCACACTGATGGAAACATTCTGTATCTGCATGGTCCAGTACCGCTGCCACCAGCCACATGTGGCTCTGGGGCACTTGAAATGTGGCTAGTGCGACCGAGGACCTGAATTTTTAATTCAAGTTTAAATAGCCACAAGCGGCTAGTGGCCGCCATATCGGACAGCACAGCTTTAGCATCTCTCGTTTTACATCCCTGTCCTTCTTCTGTTCCACCTCTTTGCTCCCCTTCACCTGAAAACATCTCAAAAGAGATATCCAAACCCACTGTCTCCATTCATTTCCTTCACCTACCATTTGTTAGCCCTTCACAGTCTACAGTCTGGCTTCTGTCCCCACCTCTTCCCCAGAACTGTTGGGTCACTGATGACCTTGTCCTTGTCTTCCTGCCCTTCTCAGCAGCCTTCCTCCGCCATGGCCACTCCCTCCTCCTTCCCACCACGCTCTCCTGGGTTTCCCCTTCCCTTCCTGACGGCTCCTCTTCAGTCTTGCTGCTGGTTGCTCCTCTTTCTGACCTCAGTGTGATGGGGTGGGTTGTTTAGGAACTTGTCCTGGTTCCTTCTTGCTGTCAACACTCTCTTCCTAGGTAATGTTATCCCATCCCAACCCCACCCCACCATGGCTTTTTAAAATTTTTTAAGTTTTAAAATTTTTATTTATTTTGCGGTACGCAGGCCTCTCACTGTTGTGGCCTCTCCCGTTGCGGAGCACAGGCTCCGGACGCGCAGGCTCAGCGGCCATGGCTCACGGGCCCAGCCGCTCCGCGGCATGTGGGATCTTCCCGGACCGGGGTGCGAACCCGTGTCCCCTGCATTGGCAGGTGGACTCTCAACCACTGTGCCACCAGGGAAGCCCCTTTTTAAAATTTTTTATAAATTTATTTATTTATTTATTTTTGGCTGTGTTGGGTCTTCGTTGCTGCGTGCAGGCTTTCTCTAGTTGTGGCGAGCAGGGGCTACTCTTCGTTGCAGTGCGCTGGCTTCTCATTGCGGTAGCTTCTCGTGTTGCAGAGCATGGGCTCTAGGCGCTCGGGCTTCAGTAGTTGTGGCACGCGGGCTCAGTAGTTGTGGCTCGCAGGCTCTAGAGTGCAGGCTCAGTATTTGTGGTGCACGGGCTTAGTTGCTCTGCAGCATGTGGGCTTTTCCCAGACCAGGGATCGAACCAGTGTCCCCTGCATTGGCAGGTGGATTCTTAACCACTGTGCCACCAGAGAAGTCCCCCCATGGCTTTAAATACTCTCTATATGCTGGTGACTCCCATGTTTGTATTTCTAACACAGCCCTTTCTCAGGGCTTCCTGCTCTTGTCCACGCATGGAGCTCTTGATATTCCTTCCAGATCTCTCCTTCCCTCTTTCTTCCCCATCCCAGTCCATGGCCCCACCGTCCACCCATTTACAAGAGTCGTCCTTGATTCTTCTCTCCCTTACCCCTGACATCCAGGCTGTCAGTGGGTCCCAGGGGTTCTACTTCTGGGATATTATCTGGGGTGCATTCTCCTCTCCCTAGAATCATAGCTCCTACTCTAGTCCTGGCCACTGTAGCCTCCTTCCTGGACTAACTTCCTAACAGTCCCCCCAGCTTCCACTCTGGGGTGTCTCCAGTCCATTCTCCACATGGGAGCCCGAGTGATCGGCTTTTCAATCAGGTCACATCACTCTTTTCCTTAAGCACCCTCCAGCCGACAGGCAGCTGGCTTGTGCCCCACCATCCCAGTCACTCTGGGCATCCCTCACTGCCTTCTGCTAACACTGGCCTCCTTTCTTTTCTTGCCCTGCCTGGGAGGTCTTTGAACTTGCTCTTCCCTCTTCCTGGAATGTTCTGGCCCTGACTCTGCAAATACCTTCCTCCTTCTCATCCTTGGCATTTTGACATCAGGATCTCCTGCTCAGGGAACTTTCCTGACCACCCCTGTTAAATGCTGACAGTAGCCACACTTTGTTCCCACAATTGCTCACCACAGCACACCTGCTGTCGTTTGAGTTCTACCTCCTTGTCTATCATCTGCCTTCCCCAGTAGCATCCCTAGAGGACAGAGTCTTCTGTTTTTCACCAGTGAATCCCAGCAGCTAGCACAGTGTCTAGCACCTAATGGGTCCCCAATAAATTTTTTGATTGAGTTAATGCTTGAATGTGGTGGGCAGCCTTGCTTGGATTACGGCCTGGAAGCTGTGGATTACCTTTTATATAGCACACTAAATTGAGAGTTGCAAGGGCCAAGAGAGAAAGAAATCACATTTGGATGCAGTTTTCTTTTAATGCTAGAGCAAGCCATTTAGCTTTTATTGTGACTTGGGTTCATTTTCAGGCTGTCGGCTCTCACCCGATCACTGGGGTTGTAAATTACCTTTTTACCCGCCTGCAGAAGGCTAACAGAAAAGCCAGCTTGTCTGCTGTCGTGGCTTGTGGATGATTTTGTCAGTGTTTACAAACAAGATCTACTGTATTTCTGTTTGGCTTCAGTTTACACTCATTTGTTTTGTTCAGCCAAGATTACGTTGCGATGTAACCATCTTGGTTATCTAACACCGTGGGCCTTCTTTTGGTAATCTATACCGATTAGCTTTCTTCTGATGACCATTCCTTCTCCTTTCATTTTCCACTCCCTCTGAATCACACCTAATTACATAGTTCCTACAAATTACAGACTTTTCTTTGGGGTTTGTGTTGACTAAAATAGATAACAGTCTCTCAGATATATTGAGGAAACTTGTCTTCTCTTGGTCCTGTTGTGGGGTGTTTTGTTTTGTTTTGTTTTTTAATTTATTTTGGCTGCGCGGTGCGGCTTTGGGATCTTAGTTCCCCGACCAGGCCCACGACAGTGGAATGCAGAGTCCTAACCCCTGGACCACCAGGGAAGTCCCCTGTTGTGGGTTTTTTAAGCTTTCTGAGGTTCACTCAGTCTCTTCGTCTGTAAGGCAGTTGGAGAGTCTACTGGGGATCCGGGATGAGCAAACCTACTAGTTAGTTCCTGCCCTTGTGGAGTTTTGAGGAAGAGGAGATAAACCACATATACAAGTACCAGCTTTATGTGTGAGTTTCAACAAACTATTGTAATCCATAGGGTGTCAGAGGAACTATCTGGGGAACTTAGGAAAGATGCCCCAGTACACTATGGGGAGATGCTTAGGGAGACCATTAGCATGTAGGATCACCCTCATTATTTAGAAGCCCTTAGCGTCACCCTGAGTGTCAGAGATGGAAAAATACACAGTACTTGGCATGGGGTAGACACTAAGTAAATATGTACTGAACGAATGAGTGAATAGGAATAAATGAAAACTCACTTTGGGTTGACTCTCACTTTGGGAAGATGCCATCATTCTTGTTGGAAACAGTCCTGAAACAACTGGCCTTGAAGGTTTTAGAATGGAATTGAGGGCACGTTTGCTGCCTGTGCACAGTCCCCTGAAGGAGGACCCAGAGCAGAGCAGGTGGTTTGTTTATGTCCGCTGGACTCAATGATTTGTGTAAATTACTAGGTTTCTTTTCTGTAATGGCTTCTGGGGAACTTAAGAGACAGATGTGCGGTCCCCCTTAGCAAGTTTATCAGACCTCATCCTTTACCTTTATTCCTCATTCAGTTGTATGGCCCTGCCCTTGTTTTACCTTCACCCTTTTTCATCTACCGCTTTTTTTTTTAACAAAATGTAAATAGCTTTGCTTTTTTCGAATTATAAAAATGTTACATGTTCCTACTAAAAAATAACAGCATAAAGGAGGAAGTGAAAATTACTTGTCATCCCACATTGCAGGGATAACCTCCATCAGCAATCGTATGTCTGTCTTTGCAGACTTTTCCATGTATTGGAATATATATGTCTCCGTGTCTAGATCTATGTCTACATAAAACAAGTATATTTTTATCCAAATGGAATCATATCATACATCTGTTTTGTAACATAAATTTTTCAACTTAAAATACCTTGAATGGACATCTTTCCACACCAATCACTATAAATATACATCATCATTTAAATCCAAAACTACTTCTGATTTGTCATTTTGCTGAATTTTATACATCCTTGCAAACCTGCTTAAGTCCTTTCTAGAACAAGGCAGGGTATAATTTAAAAAATAAAAACGACATTTTGATAATCTTTTAAAGCAGTTGTTTGCTTTAAATGAATTGCTGAAGGAAAGAAATGGTAGAGGAAACCAGGGTCACAATTAACGTTGGGTAATTTGCAGTGACTGTGTAATTTTGAGTGAGTCACTGCTCCTTAGTGAATCTTGGTAAGAACACCAAGGATTCGTCGTTGTTGCTAAGGGTGTTGGTGGACCAGGACCCAGCTGCTCAAACTGTTTCTGCTTGTTTGGAAGTATCAGGGCAGAGTAATTCTGCTTTAAGACCTGGAGGAGAAGGCGCTCTACAAGCAGAAAGCACCCGTGCCCACCCCTGAGCACCCCTTCTGCTGCAAAGCCCTTTGTCTGGTGGGCATCAGGCCCCTCCTGCAGAGAGGCTTCCCTTGGCGAGGGGATTGGCAGGGACACACATACAGGAGGGACGGGTACAGTCCCTGCTTCAGTGGTCAGGCAATTAAAGAAAAACACCTGGGTAAATCCTGTGACATGTTACTCAGCCAGCACTGGCGTCTAAAACCTTTGGAGAAAGACTTCCTTTTGGCATATGGAGTGGGGCTGGGAGCTCCTTTTCCCTTTGAAAAGAAAAACTTCCTTCACCTGGGTCAGACGAAAGTGAACAGCAGCCCCCAAACAGATTTGGAGAAATCCAAATTTTGGAGAAAAAGCATTTTTCAGAGTATTCGAACTCTCAGGTGTAACAGGTCCTGACCTTGTGGGTCTTGAGGGTTAGACTTTGGTTTTTTTCTAGCATGAAGATACATTAAGCAAAAAGCAGCCTCGAGAGGAATTGAGGCAAAGAGCTTCTTTCTAAATTGGCATGTGTTTGGAGACGCTGGTCCCCAAGCCCCGTGTGTTCTGTGTCTGCACTTCCAGGTATTGCTCACGCAGGCTGCCCCCAAGTCGTATTTATAGGCTTGGAGGCACGCGCTGGCAGCAGGAGCCGGTGTCCTATAGCGGGTGTGCGTTGTGTGGGAACAGTGTCAGGTTGGAAACCTCTGCTGAATGTACGATGAAGCCTCCAGAAGTTCTGCCGCCGGGTGCTGTTAGTCATATGGTATCATTCTGGTAGAATTTATTTAAATTATATTTCAAATGAGCTTGTTAGAATAAAAATACACGTGTGGGGAACACATTTAGACATTTGTCAACGACTAGAGATTTTTTTTTCTTTTTAAACAGTTTTATTCACAAGCCTGGTTGATTGTCTTCTTCTTCTTCTTTTTCTTCTGAGGAATTGGGGACCGTGGCGCCCCCTCATGCCATGCAGAAAAGCTTAGGATAAGGCATCGCCACCAGCCAAAGCAGTTAGCTTGAGAGCTGTGCAGTAAGAGACCCTTTGGTACCCAGGTGCCTCCCAGCCGAGTTGAGGCTGAGACCCAGCTACCAGGGGGGCTCTGACGGTCCCTTTTTTGTTGCCTTGTCCTGGGGAGATCTTGGTCCAGATCACCAGTGAGGGGCAGACCTGCCCAGCCAGCCCTTTGTCCTCCTTCCTCCCTTTGTGCTCTGGGGGAAATCTTGTCTGTGGGTTTTGGGGTAGGGGTTGTCCACAGGGATCCAATTAATGAGGAATATTGTAGACCCTGCTGCCCAGGCATTGGATCCCTTTTGGGATTTTTAATTGGAAAAGCTTTTAACTGGGATTGTTGAGATAAATGGAGAACAGGAGAGTTGTTTGTCCTGGGGGGGCGTGGGGTGATGGAGAAAAGGTCCTCCTGGGGAAGAGGAATGGAGCCTGTTTCGGGAGGCTCCAAAGGGCAGGAAAAGGAGGTCTTGGTGGAGGCGGCGTCAAGGCTGATTTCAGGTCATGGGCCTGAGGATGAGCTCTCTAACCCCTCCGAGCGGACCGAAGATGAAACTGGCTGTCTCGGGCTTCCCTGGTGGCGCAGTGGTTGAGAGTCCGCCTGCCACTGCAGGGGACACGGGTTCGTGCCCCGGTCCGGGAGGATCCCACATGCCGCAGAGCGGCTGGGCCCGTGAGCCACGGCCGCTGAGCCTGCGCGTCCGGAGCCTGTGCTGCACAACGGGAGAGGCCACGGCAGTGAGAGGCCCACGTACCGCAAAAAAACAAGAAAACAAAAAAACTGGCTGTCTCAGCAAGATGAGTCCATTGTCATGGAAGGCCACCTGTCAGGGGGACTCAGGGGGGCTCAGTACAGACCCCAGCCCCCCTGGTTGGCTGTGTGAGCTTGGACAAGTCATTTTATCTCTCTAAGCTTCACTGTCTTCAGCTGTTAAAGGACTGAGACGATTAATGAGAAAAACGTGTGTAAAGTGCTTAGCACAACGTCTCACACATAAATATTTCATCAGTGGTGGCCAAATTCACCGTGATCATCATGATCATTTCCGTTTTGGGTAGGAGGTTGGCAGGTGTACTCCTCAAGGTACTCCTGAGGTACCTTATGGAGTACATGGTTGGGAATGGTCCATTCTTCATCTTTAATCCTCTTGGGCGCTCCCCTGAGTCCTCAGCTGCTTGCCAGTCCTGAGTACTGCCAAGGTTGGTTCCCTGTCACTGGGTGACCCGGAGAATATGCGGTTTGCCTTCTGAAGCTCTCGTTCGTATCACTAAAGCCTCTCCAGTCGTGCGGGTGGAGGAATGTTACCAGTCCGTGGACACGGAAGGTTAGGAAGCTGACCCACCCATCCCAACAAGAAAGCCAGTCTACCAACCAGTTGCTTTCATGGGGAGGTGCAAGTGTGGACAAAAAACCCAAGGAGCTCTCCCCGTTGTGGGCATCAGACTAGGGATTTGTGTTGCTGGTTAGGGAACCCTTCATTGTATATTCATTCTCTTATTCTTTCAAGGAATCGTGGCCATCTACCTTGTGTCAGGCACTGTTGTAGGTGCTGGGAACAAACACAATGATGACCATTCATGGTCCCATGATGCTTGCAGTCTAGTGGGGAGGTGGACATCCACCAAACATTACCTAGTGGACTAACGTGGGAGGGATATGGGACCAGGGGCCATGTGGACTAGACAGTAGTTGGTTTCAGAGGCTCATATCTCTGATTCCCACCCACTTATATGGATCTGAACTCCTTTGTCATCACCCTTCATCTGTTCATCAGCTCCTGTAGCTTTCTTTTTTATAATTAAAAATTTTTTTTAATTAATTAATTTTATTTTTGGCTGCATTGGGTCTTTGTAGCTGTGAGTGGGCTTTCTATAGTTGCAGCGAGTGGGGGCTACTCTTCGTTGCAGTGCATGAGCTTCTCATTGCAGTGGCTTCTCTTGTTGCCGAGCACGGGCTCTAGGCACACGGGCTTCAGTAGTTGTGGCTTGCGGGCTCTAGAGCACAGGCTCAGTAGTTGTGGCACACAGGCTTAGTTGCTCTGCGGCGTGTGGGATCTTCCCGACCAGGGCTCGAACCTGTGTCCCCTGCATTTGCAGGCAGATTCTTAACCACTGTGCCACCAGGGAAGCCCATTCTGTAGCTTTCTTGACTCTTTGACCAATGGCCATCCCCTAGCTCTTGAGCACCTTCTCTGGGCCAGGCTCTAGGAGGACAGAGGTTGTTAGAACAGGGTCCCTGCCCTCCTGAGGCAGATGGATGGTGGGCAGCTAATTAGGGCAGTGAGATTAGCCCTTGTATTGAAATATGAACAAGGATGAAATGCTTAACTCTGCAAGAAGTTAGAGAAGGCTTCTTGAAGGAGATGACCTTGGAACTGAGTCTTGAAGGACGAGTAGGAGTTTCCCAGGCAGACAGAAAGGCAGGACAAGGCGAAGCATTTAGAGGGAGAGAGCTTCCCGTAGGAGGCAGTGGAGTATGGAGGTCAAGAACAGAAACCTTGTACTCAGGCCTGGCTTGGCCATTCGCTGGCTGTGTGACTTGGAGCAAGATACTGACCTTCTTTGACCTTCAGTTTCCTCATCTGTGAAATGGGAATGATAATAGTACCAACGTCATAGTGTGGTTGTGAGGATTAAATGAAATACACATTGTGATGTGCGTTAGCTGTTAGTGGTGGGCAGGGAGGTGAGAAAGAATGTGAAGTACATGGTGAGTGTGGAGAAGGGGTCAGGAAGGTATAGACATGAAGGAAAGGCCTTTGTGCCAAGTGGTTGGGACTTCATCCTGTGGGTGGCAGAGAGCCAGTCATGGGTGAGGCTGGAGGTGGGGGGAGCAGTTAGTCTTGGTACCAGAGAATGAGGCCTGACCCCCAGGGCAGTGGCAGGCAGTGGGCTCAGAGCGGAAGAGGTGACTTGGGGTAGGAGGCAGAAGCATGCTGTATCCCATGGAATTGGACTTCAGTCTATACATAATGAGGGAACACTTTCAGTTCTGAAGAGAAGAATGTTACTTGCGTTAGGAAAATTATTCCAGAGATGGTAATGAAGGGTTGCATAGAAAGTTAAGAGATTAGAGGAAAGAGACCTCATAGGAACTAGCCACAGTCAGGCAAGAAATGTTGAGAGCAGAAAGAAGATATGGCACAGACTTATGTAACGTAAACCTTGCCCTGTTCTGTTCCAGATCTGAGACGGCTTCTAGGAATGAACATAATACAATAAAATAGAAAAATATATGTAAGACACCTTGCTGGAGGTGAGAGGTAGAAAGCTTGAACGTCTTTCCTATAGAGTCGCTAAGTTAGGACACAAATTAAACTATTATTTAATGAGAACTTAGTGGGTTGGAGTTACCATGCAGAGTGTGTCTATATAATATCTCATTTAATTCTCACAACAACCCTCACTTTCATAGTTGGAGACACTGGACTTGAGAAATCAGTAATCTGTTCAAGCTCCTAGCCAGGAAGTGGCAGAGTTGGAAACCAAGTTCAAGCCTGTTTGAGAAGCAGAATCCATGTTCTTGAGATGCACTTTCTGGAGGCCAGAGACGCCCTGAGAGTCAGGTGGGAGGTGGACACACGGCTCTTGATTGTTGGAATGAGAGAAAGGGAGAGGCAGAGCTGCCAGCAGTTCGGATATTTCTAGACGGTATGGCTGAGTGGATGGTGGTGCCATTAACCAAGGTTGGGAACACAAGAGGAGGTGCAGTTTTGGGGAGGGAATTGATGAGGGTTTAGTCTGGGGTGATTATGGTAAATTTCCACTTGTGGTGTGTCATATGGAGTGGCCTCTGTCAGTAGAAATTCAGCCCTAGCACTTAGCAATGCACTTAGCAATTAGGATAGAATCAGAGGTACAGATTTGAGAGCCATCACCTCTGAGATGGATGTGATCAGCCAAGGAGAGAGTGGGTCAAGAAGGTGAAGATGGAACTCTGGGAAAGGATGACAGTTGAAGAGAAGGAAAAGAAGCCAGTGGGTGAGTCTTAGAGGTGATGACATTGGAGGAAGGCTGGAGGAGAGAGGTGTCGCGGAAGCCAGGGAAGAGGAGGCTGAAAAGGGAGGTGTACTCAACAGGAGTGAAGACCTCAGAAAGCTGGGTGGGGACCCAAGGTGCATGCTGCTAAATACACTGTGAGGGTGGGAGTGTTAGGGCACTGATGGATTTTAAGAGCAGCTTCCGCCAAGTGTGAAGGCAGAAATCCATCTGCAGTGATTTAAGGAGTGAGCATGTGGTAGGGGAATAGAGAAGTCTGGCTGAAGGTGAAGGTGAGTTTGAGGATGAGTCAGGGTAGAAGGAAGGCTGATTTTTATTTCATAATTGAGCATGTTGCAAGTCTGAGGGGGAAGGGAAAGGAGGAGGTTGAAGGCATTAGAGAAAGATGAGAGGCAGTGAGGTTGGAGGCAGGCGGGAACTAGAACAAGAGCTTTCGGCTGGGAGGGTCATCCTTAGAGACCAGGCAAGGTACAGGTATGGAGGCATTTTGAGGCTGTGGTGGAAAGGGGAATGAGGGAGCTGGGTTGACTGGCCTTTTTTTTTTTTTTTTAATTTGATTTATTTTGGGCCGTTCTGGGTCTTCGTTGCTGAGCGTGGGCTTTCTCTAGTTGCGGCGAATAGGGGCTACTCTTCGTTGCAGTGCACGGGCTTCTCATTGCGGTGGCTTCTCTTGTTGCGGAGCATGGGCTCTAGGCACGCGGGCTTCAGTAGTGGTGGCATGTGGGCTCAGTAGTTGCTGCACACAGGCCCTAGAGCGTGCGGGCCTCAGTAGTTGCGGCACATGGGCTCAGTAGCTGTGGCGCACGGGCTTAGTTGCTCTGCGGCATGTGGGATCTTCCCAGACCAGGGCTCAAACCCATGTCCCCTGCCTTGGTAGGCAGATTCTTAACCACTGTGCCACCAGGGAAGTCCCAACTGGCTTTTCCTTCTCAGTGTGAGCTAAGGAATTGATCTGAGAACCAGGCGGTAGTTTGGGAACAGAGGAAATGGTTTGGTACAGCTGGTTGTTGGGGGTGGGGCAGGGAGTTAGCTGGGGCAAATACAGATTTGTGAGCAACCTGAGGGACTGGTTGGAGATTCAGGAATGTGAGTTTGCAAAGGTGCCAGTTGCCACAGCTAGACTACTTGCCAACATCCAAGCGACCTGGGGGCAGGAGCAGAGGCAAGCAGTCCCAGACCCAGATGATGGGCAGTCAGAGACGGCCGCCCTGGTTGGATTCCAGGTGCTTTGCTCTCCGCAGCTGTCGGGGATGCTGCGTAGGAGGAGGGGAGAGCCTGCTTCATCCCCATCAGTCCCCTTTTTGCTTTCGCTTCTCTGAGTAGCCAGTCACTGTTCTGTTGTTAATAATTCTTCCAGACCTTTTCTAAAAAATGCATTAAAGTTCTTGCCAGCATGACCTCTTTGAGTAATGAGATCTGTAAGTTTATTAACCTCTGTGAGAAGTGGATTTCCTTGCTCCAGGGGAGCAGATAATCTCTTGGAGGGAATGAACATTAATGTGGTGACCCGCAGGGTCAGCTCGACACCTGAGGGCAGAGGCAGGGTGGGGATGGCTTATCTGTGCCCTCTCCCCCACCATCTGATGTAGGGTGTGTCCCATGGAAGATGGACTGAGTGCTTCTGCACAGCGCTGTCTCCTTGACCTCACTCTGAGTCTTGGAGTGGCCCAAAGCTGAGATGGTAAGAAAAACCAGACCGTAACAAAACCTCATTTCTTTTGATGAGTCTGATTCTCTAAGTATGAGAAGGGGAAGGGAGGGCATGGGAGCACTGAGTCTTACGCAGACAAGAATATCTAGACTGTGGGTCAATTCACAGGGCGCCCAGCTAAGTAGCAATGATTCATGACTTCATCTTCTTTAGTTTGGCGTTTGCA
Source organism: Grampus griseus (assembly GCF_964374135.1). NCBI lineage: Eukaryota > Metazoa > Chordata > Mammalia > Artiodactyla > Delphinidae > Grampus > Grampus griseus. The sequence goes on along the minus strand of NC_139018.1, from coordinate 141,279,977 downwards.
GCCTGCTCTAACCTAGCCTGACCTACCCGTCTTCTGTGTACCTGAATACTTGGCCCATGCCCCTCTATATTGTTTATCACATAAAACATTTGATTATAAGACAATGGGTTTTTTTGTTTGTTTGTGGCATGTTTTGTTTTGTTTTGTTTTGTGGCATGCGGGATCTTAGTTCCCTGACCAGGGAATCGCACCTGCGCCCCCTGCATTGGAAGCACAGAGTCTTAACTACTGGACCGCCAGGGAAGTCCCTATAATACAATGTTATATCAACATAATATCATAATCTGCTTCCCCCCAATCCTTGCGAACCAGACCAGCACAGTCCAATAGAAATATGAAGGCCACATATGTAATTTTGCATGTTCTATTGTCCATTCTAAAAAAAGCAAAAGAAACAGGTGAAATAAATTTTAATGTATTTTAAACAAATACATCCAAAATAGTATCATTTTAACATTTAATGATTTAAATCAGACATGGTTCCTCTTATTCCCATGGAATTTACATTCTAGTGAGGGAGACAGATTCCGCCTGTCTCTGCCCACTCCCAGCCCTCGCCTCCCCCCAACAACAACAACAAAACCTCTTAAAAGCATCCACAAATAAAGTAACTGCAAGTCATGCTCAGTGCCATGAGAGAGAAGCAAGGGCTGAGACTGACTTTAGAATGTATGTTTATGAGCTGCCTCTGAAGAGGTGACATTTAAGCTGCTACATCACGTGAAGAACAGGAGCAGACCATTCTAGGTGGAGGAGCAGGTGTAAAGACCCAGCGTGGGAAGGAGCTGCCCAGAATGTTTGAGAAATTGAAATCAGACCTGTGGGGCTGGCTGGCAGCAGTGGGGGGAGGGTGCCCAGTCTGAGGTTGGAGAGAAGTAGGAAGGAATGAAGGTGGACGGGACCTCATAGGCTGTGGCATGGACTATGGCGTTTTTTTGTTTGTTTGTTTGTTTTTGCTGTACGCGGGCCTCTCACTGTTGTGGCCTCTCCTGTTGCGGAGCACAGGCTCCCGACGCGCAGGCTCAGCGGTCATGGCTCACGGGCCCACCCCCCCCCCCGCGGCATGTGGGATCTTCCCGGACCAGGTCACGAACCCGCATCCCCTGCATCGGCAGGCGGACTCTCAACCACTGCGCCACCAGGGAAGCCCTGGACTATGGTTTTTATTTGAGATGTCGTGAGATTGGATAAGACTGAAGGTTTTTTTAAAAATTTATTTTTGGCCGCGCTGCATGGTGTGTGGGATCTTAGTTCCCTGATCAGGGATCGAATCTGCACCCCCTGTATTGGAAGCACGGAATCACAACCACCTTACCGCCAGGGAAGTCCAAGACTGAAGGGTTTTAATAGACCTGCAACACGGCCCTTCCTAATTTTTAAGAAGACTTTTCTGGTGCTCTGTGGAGAATGGAATGAAGAGGATGAGCCCTGAGCCAGAAGAAGTGATCGGGTTCCTGGGTTCCAGTTCAAAGAGGATGCTGGCTGAGCCTAAGGTTGCAGAGGGGAGGGAGTGAAGTGGGCGGATTCCACAGATGGTTTGGAGAACTTTCAGAGGGATTGGATATGGGCTAAGGTTAAGGGAGAGGGAGAACATAAAGAGGACCCATTTGGTTTGGGGGTTAAGCAAACAGTAGGTGTAGGGAGGCCTACAGGAGGAGCAGGTTAGGTGTGGAGTGGGTGAGGCAAGGTCAAGTAACTGCATCATGTTGAGCCAGAGGTTGTGAGTGGAGCTGGGCAGAAGGCAGTGGATTGTACGCAGCTTGGGCTCAGCGGAGGTCACACTGGAGGTAGATTGCGTGAGGTCACGATGGATCGGGAGGGTAGGCAGAGGGGGAGAGGGCTCAGGAACACCCACTGTCGAGGAGCCAGTAGAAGAGGAGGAGCCAGCAAGGAAGACAGAGGAGGAACGCCCGGGGAGGGAGGAGGAACTGGGGCCGTATCTCCAGGAGGAGGGCTTGGGCATCAGTGTCAAGCGCTGCTGAGAAGTGGCCTGGGACTGGGTGCCATGGTGGCCGCTGGTGGCCCTGACCTCAAACCAGTCAGCGACGAGGTGGGGCCGGACACCAGGTGGGCTGGAAGTTGAATGGGAGGCTGGAACAGGGGTTGCGTAGGGGATGCGTGGACCACTTGTTCAAGAAGTTGACTGTTTAGGGAGGAGAGGAATGAGACAACATGAGAGGCTGTGGGTAAAGGGGGAAGGTATTTAAGATAGGAAACTCCAGCATGCACGGATGCTGGCAGGAATGCTGCCCAAGAGAAGCGAGGTGACGGAGGAGCCCAGGCCTTGAGAAGATGACAGGCATGGGGCTCAGGGCATCAGGGGAAGAACTGTCCCTTGGAGTGGGGAGAGGGAGGCACCCTCTCCTGGAAAGGAGGGAAGGAGGCCACAGTGGGAGCTGAAAGAGGCAGGTCTGGGTGGGGTTGAAGATGCATGAGTTCCAGTCCAAGCCTCCTGTTTTCTCCATGATGTTTGAGACAAGGTCATCAGCTCACAGAAAGGGTGGAGGGGCTTCCCTGGTGGCGCAGTGGCTAAGAATCCGCCTGCCAATGCAGGGGATGTGGGTTCGAGCCCTGGTCTGGGAAGATCCCACCTGCCACAGAACAACTAAGCCCGTGCGCCACAGCTACTGAGCCTGCACTCTAGAGCCCACGCCACAACTACTGAAGCCCGCGCGCCTAGAGCCCGTGCTCTGCAACAAGAGAAGCCACTGCAATGAGTAGCCCCTGCTCGCCACAACTAGAGAAAGCCCGCGCGCAGCAACGAAGACCCAACGCAGCCAAAAATAAATAAATAAATAAACAAATTAATTAATTAATTGAAAAAAAGGGTGGAGGACTGGGTGTGGGAAGTTTGAGAAGAAGAAAAAGGTGTGAAATTGGGAGCAGGTGGTAAGCCTCCCAGAGAAACCCAGGCTTTGTGGGCCATTGCAGAGTGACAGTTTGAGGTCCGAGAACATGCCTTTAAAGTGAAACATGTCCACCCAATTTTGTGATGTTGCCCGGTTGCTTGGATGTGGGCATGGGAAGCGGATGGCAGGACGCATCAGGCTGAGGGGCAGGGTATTCCCATGGGGTTGGGAACAGTGATAGCCTGTGGGAAGGGTATGGGCCATTCAGGGAAGGAAGGGAAGTCACTGAAGGGCATGGGGAAGAAGGCATTGGACTGGCGGAGGTCAAGGGGCTGAGTCCAGGGTGCTGAGGGCTATCCGTGTGGATGGTGGTGGTGACAGGAGGTGGCTGGAAGAAGCAGCTGGGCTTGGAGCTGAAGCCCCCGATCAATGACCGGAAACACCTGGAGGCTGGTGAGGGTGGGGAGGGGAGGCAGGTGGCTGGAATGGTCTCGCCTTCAAGCGCTCAGAGAGAGCCACGTGCTGGGGGGGGGCCACAAGGACACCAGTCGCCCGTCTCCCCTTGTGTTCTGCTTTTGTAGGAGGCGAGAGGAGCAGACTGGCTGTGCGTGGTGTGCGGAGTGCTATCCTCAGGGACCAGCCTAGGGTCAGTTAAGGCATGAAGGTGAAGGGAATATTCTGGCTGGACAGCTGGTGCCCGCTGATTTCAAGGACTTCAGTGAGGCCACAGAGGATTTGAGAGTGTAGGGGGGAGCGAAGGACTGGCTCCGATTTGGGGATGAACAGAGCAGGGAGGACCGAGAGCCTGGATGATGCTGGGTGACTCAGAGGGTGTGGCCTCCTGGCTCTCCCCGAGGTAAAGGGGTGGGAAGTGGGGCACATCTTCCCGAGCATGTGAAAGACTTGGGGATTTTGAGTTGATGGTGAGTTCCACGTGAGTCCGCTCAGGTGGTGTGGTTGTCTCGAAGGCTGGCTAAAACTTTGAAGACCTCAGTCGAAGTATGAAAATAGCTATAATAGAGGCGATGGGTGTGCTTCACTCTGCATCTAGAATGTTGTATTTGGTTCTGGGTGTCAGAGTTCATCCAATTTAGAAGGGAGAGCAGAGCAGGAGGGGTCTGGACACATGTTTCCTGAGGATGATTTGAAGGAAGTTTTCTTAAAATGAAGTCCCTGTATGCAGTGCAGGGGTCTGTGAACACCCCTCCCCACAAACTGTATGAGCATTGTGTATGTGCATGTGCTTTTCTAGGGAGGATGGCCATTGTTTTTTGTGGTTTTTTGCCATAGTTTTTTTTTTTTTTTTTTGGTACACAGGCCTCTCACTGTTGCGGCCTCTCCTGTTATAGAGCACAGGCTCCGGACGCGCAGGCTCAGCGGCCATGGCTCACGGGCCTAGCCGCTCTGCGGCATGTGGGATCTTCCCGGACCGGGGCACGAACCCGTATCCCCTGCATCAGCAGGCGGACTCTCAATCACTGCGCCACCAGGGAATCCCTGTTTTTTTTTTTAAAGCAGGCATGTTTCACCAAGGATGGAATATTCTGGAAAATTGGAATTGGAATCCCACAACCTGATTGAAAGCCATATCCCTTACTTCAAGGGAGGGAGCTAAAAAAAACCCACTCCTTGGCTTCTCCCGTGAATTTTAAATATTCTGAAAGCTTTGCCCACAAAGGAAACAATGCCTCATTCCTTACATAATTAAGTAGAGTACACCAAGCATGGCTGTGTGGCCCAGGCCTGGTCATACTTTACCTCTGGGAGCCTCTCAGGGGGAGAGCTTGGCTGGGTGCCCAAGGAGGTTCTCCTCATAGAGAAAGGGATGCAGCTTCAAACAGCTGCCTTGCAAGCACCCGGCGAAATTGGCACAGCCCTGGAAATGTCACGAAAGCGGATGAAGGTGTCATGTGATATAATGCAAGTTTTCCCCTGAGAGGCTGCATCCATCAGCTGTTTGTATCAGCCCCGTGAATTCTTAGTTGGTCTTATTTGTCCCTTCACTGCCACGTGACTGCACACGTGAGATGGTGCAGACGGGCCACATCTGCATCCTCCCAAGCACTGTAGTATTGGCACTGGTTTCTATATGTACTTGGTGGAGATTTCTGGAGACTCTGCAGGGAAGAGAAGGCTACTTTATCTTCTGGAGGATGACCCTCCCCTCAGGAGCCATGGTGGCATCTCAGAACTGGCCGATTATTTCCCAGCTTTCTTCCTGTTCTGTAATTACACAGGTTCTTTATCTGTGAGGCCACAGAATGGTCTGCTGGACAGACATAGGTCATGCCAGATGGTCATTGTGGTGTCTTACTTGGATTCTGTAGAAGATTGAGTTCTGCCAGGAGGAAGGGAAGTAATATTTGTTGATTATCTATAGGCATTATTTCATTTAAGCTTCATGTTTTATGGATAAGGAAATGAGCTCAGAGAGGTTAAGTTACTTGTTTAACGTCACACAGCCAGGACTCTGAGTGGGCTGGTGGTTATATACGTTGTATTACTCTGAGACTTTTACAGTTCCATGACAAAAACAATCTTTGTTTCAAAAGTACCGCTTGAGGTTTAAAAGAAAAGAGATGTGTTTAAGGAAGCTCTGTTAGCACACCTTCCAAAGGGCAGGGGTAATAAACAGGTATTTAGTCTGATGTGAACCCATGACTGTTCATGCAGCTGAGTTTTCTTTCCTTCCTTTTTTTTTTTTAAATCCAAAATGTGCTTATTGGTGTGGTTTCCCATTCATCTTGATTCAGGGTGCTTTTAGTGCTGCCTCTGTCTGAAGGAGCATCCTCCTGTAAGCCTTGCTTTTCCTCCTGTAGGCTGGCAGAGGACAGTAGAGCAGCCAACACACAAAACTGTGCACGGCTAAAGACGGTGGTGATTTTATAGCGTCCTGGGCATTTCACATCCATGAAATAGGAATTGGGGCTCTGCACCAGGTGCTTCTTCTTGTGTTTCCTCTTCTCCTCCTCTGGAGAGGGATGAAGGAGATCCTTTGCAAGAGGTGTGTTCTCGTGGGGAAGTCATCACCACCGGAATGCAGCTGAATTTTCTACAGATTTTGCCCTGAATCTACCGAACCCATTCCTTTTCTCATCCTTCTCTCTTCCAGTTTCTCCCTGGTCCTTTTTCTCAGATTTCAGTAGAGGTTCTCAGAATGACTTAATTCTTCAGTCTTCTTGAGTTGTATGTTGCAATCACATCTATTAAGACAATGTTCAGATCACGTAGTAGGCATCTGAGTCCCCAGTAAGTAAACCCGTTAGGCTGGGTCTATGTCGGATGAGTTATGTCGACATTAATCTTGACACAGGGCAGGGTGGTAAGCTCGCCAAAGCCCACGTTGCTCTCACCTGCTTTCTGGCTGTGAATCAGGATCTCGCCCACACTTGCCAGGGGTTCAAGCTTTAGCTGATTGTCTGCATTGTTTGTCTGAAAGATGCACGAGAACTTTTTTTCCCCAAGTGTCCTGGCAGCTTTGCTGTAGCTGGGCCTCTCCTGGCTGTAATAGAAGGAGCTGCCTGTCAGGAACCGGAGCTGGAAGGTGCTTGAGGGATGTGATTTTCAGGACTGGTTTCCCTGTCAGCACTTTATCTCCACCAATGGGAGTGCTTTTCAAGCCCCTTCATCCTAGGGGAGAGGTCAGACTAAGTCTGAAGTAGTGACATTTGGTTCTGTTTGTGCATCTTACAAAAATCGTTTGGTTTCTTTGTATGTTTTTTTCCTAGAGCAAACCCCTTACCCGCGAATGGCTAAACTAACCTAGTGAGTCATGAGTGCAGCTTGAAGGGGAAGTCACAGACTGAAATTATGATCTGAAACCTAGATAGGATCTCGTTAAGTGTCTTTTGCTGGGAGGAAGTTCATGGTTGAGCGTCTTCTAGGTAATCTGTTTTTAGAATGAACTTTTTCAGGTAGCCTCTGAAACTCTTCTTGGTAACAGGTAAAACGAATTTCCCCCACATCCATGGGATCAAATATTTGCACGGCAGCAGCAGGAAGCACTGTTTATGCTCAGATCTCCGTGCCTATGGGCTTCTGATGCTTCATGCTTGGGTTTATCAGAATCAACAGCTTTATCTAGGTCACCTGTATCCAGGTGGCAGCCAGTGGGAACAGAGCTGCATGCAAGCAGTCTGGGTGGAAGTTACCCTTGCAAGCAGCGGGTTTAGCCCAGCAATGCAGTTCTTGAATATGAACTTTGCTCCTCCGTTCCCTCAGTTACGTAGTATTTACTGAGTACTTCCAGGGGTGACCTAGATGGATTTGACCTCTGTCCTTGTAGAGCTTACAGTATAGCAGGGGAGATGGAGGTTGAATAATTACAAAAGTAAAAGTCATTCATTCAACAAGTGTTTGTTGAGTGTCTCGTATACCAGGTGCTGCACGTGGTGAACCAGACAAGAATCCCTGCCTTTGTGACACTTACATTTGAACGAGACACACGATAAATCAAACTGTAACAAAGAAGTAAATTTTATGGCATATTAGAGGTGACAAATGCCATGAGCAATAGAGCAGGTAAAGGTGACTGGGAGTAGGAACCGGGCACGGTGGGTGAGTGGGTGCCAGTTGCAGAGGGTGGGACGCATGGAATGAAGATTATAGACGGGTTTGGAGTTACTGATAAATGACAGGTTTTGACAGGGAGTTGGAGAGGCTGAGGGGGGTTCAAGCAGTTAGGAGGCCAGTTGGAAGGATCATGTATGTGTGGGTCGAAATGACTGAGAATCGGGAGAGAGAGGGCCTGTGATCCTGATATCATCCAGAAACGAGGGGGAGTGACACGGGGTTGGTGGTTGACAGCAGCAGTGAGGGGTAGAGGATGACAGAGTCTGATGACAAGAGATTGAAGACCTGGGACTTTGAGGGAGGAAAGAAGAGGTAGAGAGGAGCCTGGTCATCCAGCTGTGCTCTGCAGGAGAGGTACAGGGTGTCGCGAGGGCAGATGGTAGGGGTGTCTGGCCTGGAAGGGAGAGGCTGGGGAAGGCTTCTGTGATAATTTATAATAAATATATATTTGATCTTCGTCTTGTTCCTGGCACAGAGCTCCTCAAACCCTTGGAATTTCCTGTGAAGAGAGCCTTACAGGTGTCTTGTTATGTTAATGAGGTGACTGGGAAAGCACCTGAGGATGGGGGACCCAACCACATGAGTAGAGGGTTGGAACTTTCAGCCACGCTCCCCCACCTCTGGGGAGGGGAGAGGGACTGGAGGTTGAATCGATCGCCAATGATGTCATCAGTCATGCCTCCGTAACGAAACCTCCATAAAAACCCGAAAGGGCAGGGTTCAGGGAGCTTCCAGGTGCGTGAACACGTGGGCATTTGGGGCGAGTGGCGCTCAGAGAGAGCAGGGACGTTCTGAGTCCTTTTTCTATACCTTGCTCTGTCTCTTCCATCTGGCTGTTCCTGAGTTATATCCTTTCAGAATAAACCAGTCATCTAGTGAGTAAAATGTTTCTCTGAATTCTGTGAACTGCTCTAGCAAATGAATCAAACTGTTGAGACCTTGAATCTGTCGCCAGCTGGTGAGAAGTACAGGTGGTAACTGGACTTGTGATTGACATACGAAGTGGGGGCGGGAGGGGGTCTTGTGGGACTGAACCTGTAACCTGTGGGATCTGACCCTCTCTTCGGGTGGATGGTGTCAGAATTGAGTTGGATTGTAGGACACCCAGCTGGCGTCTCAGACAGTTGCTTGGTGGTGTGGGGGGAAACCCACACATTGAAATTGGGTGTCGGGACTTCCCTGGAGTGGTTAAGACTTCGCCTTGCAGCGCCAAGAATGTGGGTTCCATCCCTGGTTGGGGAGCTAAGATCCCACATGCCGCGTGGCCAAAAAACCAAAACATAAAAAAAAAAAAAGAAGTGTTGTAACAAATTCAATAAGGACTTTAAAAACGGTCCACATAAAAAAAAAAAAAAAGAAATTGAGTGCAGAATCTTAGCTTCCCAGAGGAAGTGCTGTTTGAGAGGGTGGTGGGTGGGTAGATGTGGCCCAGAAAGGTCAATAGGGAGCACGAACTCTGGAATGGTCAGGAGGAGGCCTGCCTCACAGATCAGGGGTGAGTGTGGACAGGAGCTGGAGAGACAAGGGGGTTTCCTGAGTTAGTTGTTTAGTGCTGCAGTGGGAAGAGACCTGTTTGGGTGACTGGTGGCTGCATAGAGACCCAGGTGGGCCAGATGGACATTCTCTGTGGCCACCCAGGAGGCCAGCTGTTGAAGCACCCGGTGGGCCAGCTGCTGCCTGCTGCCCCATCTTACTGCCTGGTGGGTGGTTCATCAACATGGTCCAGACAGGCCCCAGGGGCACCTTTAGGAGTTGTGAGCCTTTGGCCAGGAACCTGAAGGTTTGGGGGACTCAGGAGGTATTTTCTGGGTTTTCTCCTGACTGTGGAGACTTTGGGAAGGACTGTGGGGTTGCTGCTGGTGAGCAGGATTTGGATTTCTGGATCATTCCTTAAGGCCTGAGATGACAGCCTTGGTAAGAGATGGATAAGGATGAACCTGTTTGCCCAGAGACCCGCTGAGGTCCTCAGGAGGGCTTCTGCCTGAACATGGTGGCAGGCGAGGCAGCCTGGGGAGGAGGGTCAGGGAACACAGGTGTGGGGCCTCCTGGGACAAGTGGGAAGGGAGGCTGAGGGGTGTGTTGGGTTTAGGTGACCCAGGTGACTCCCGCCTGACAACTCTGTGTGCCCTTGGGTGCGTTACTTAATCTTTTCCCCGTTTTCCTCTGTAAAATGAAGACACAGACACTGATTCTCAAAGTTGTTGGGAAAATGAGGTGAGCTATGTATGTCAGTGCCCAGCACGATGCCAGACACCGACAGGTGATCAGTACATGCCAGGACCTCTAGGAAATACCTTTTCCGAGGTACTGCCGAGATCTGGTGAGTGGATCTCAGCATTGCTCTAGGACATGGAAAGGCATTTCCTATTTAAAAACCAGATGCCTTAGGAGAGGCACACGAATTGCGCTGCAAATGTGAGCGTGCGTGGAAACCCGTGAATCTGAGGATGGAAGCTTGATGCAGAGCGCTTGGAGGAGATAAAAAGGAAGTGGGGAGAAGTCTACACACAGGCCATCTGGGCCTTCGGAGGGGACGGGCAGTGTGTCCTTGGTATATGGGAAGGAGCACGGGCTGTTCTGGGCACACGTAGGCCCCAACTGTCTGGACACCTGCTAGCTGCCTGGGTCTGCTAAAAGTCGAGTGTCAGACCTTTTCCAAAAGGGAGGAAAACCTGTAGAAGATCCAGTATGATAAATAGCCCCCATCTGATTCATCCTAACCAGAGCACAGTGTGATAGGAAAACATGTCATTCTTCTAATAGTCACTTATTTCTGTCTGCTGAAGACCTACCAATGCTGCGTACATTTCCTTCCAAACCTAACGAAGTATAAATGGAACTTGACTGCCTGTTTGCTTGGACCCTTTTGTTCTCTCTCTGCACCCTTCCGTCTCACCCCCTTGTTTTTTTGTTTTGTTTTTGGGCTGCGCCAGGCGGCCTGCAGGATCTTAGTTCCCCGACCAGGATGGACCCTGGGCCACGGCAGTGGGAGTGCTGAATATTAACCCCTGGACTGCCAGGGAATTCTCTCACCACTTTGTTAAGACATGTCTTCCGGGTGCCAGGCTCTGGCTGTGACATGGCACATAAAACGTAGTCCTGGCCCTTAAGCTCACCCCAGTAGAGCTGTGCTTTCAGGCCAGGCAGAGTGCATCGGGAAAGGTCATTTGTGCAGCACCTGGGGTAAAGGGAGGCGTTGCTGGTGGAAGCCGTAAGCTGGGCCTCCAGCTGTCCTGTTGCAGCCTGGAGCTGAGAGGGTCAATATATCTCTGCATGCCTCTGTGTGTGTCTGTGTGCATGCACGTGTGTATGTGTGCTCGTGTGTATGTGTGCCTGGAAGGAAAACATTACCTAGCAGTTCTGCTGTAGAGAGGGGTTCCCACTGCTTCCAAACAAAGGTCTGCTTGTTTGCCCTGTGGAATTTCACAGGGGTCACACCAGCCAGCGACTAGTCCCTCTGGGCCCTCTGTGACTTGGGTTCACTCAAAGCTCTGGCCACAACTTCAAACACTTCCTCTATCAAGGTGCTGCAGGGGCTCTGGAAATGAAGACCTGATTCCTGCCCAAGGGGGCTTACAGTCCAATTTGGGGGTACAGCACACCTATAGCTACCCAAAGACAAGTCAGAATAATATGAGGGCCACAGAGGAGGCACAGAAAGCTGGGCTCCAGAGAGAGAATCCAGTCTGGTGGTGGACCCAGGTGCCCCTGATGGAAGAGGTGACCAAATTGCACTTTGTCTTGAAAGATGGTAGGATTCTGACCAGTGGGGGTGGGCTAAGCGGGGGGTGGCCGTGAACAAGGGGGCATTCCAGGGGGAAGGCACAGCTCCTCTGAAGGCACAGGTATGGGTGAGAGGAACTTCTGTTTTGTTAATCCTGTACGTTGGTGCAGGGGTTGATAGGGAAGAGGAGACAAAGGCTGGGTGAGGTCTTGGATTTGGGCTCCGGGGCTGGGGCTGGGGGCTGCCTTCACAGCCCTTGTATGAATAGCTAGACAGAGCAGACGCCCGTGGTTGGTCTGAATGGGGTGCAGTTGACGCTCTGTAGTACAAGGGAATCCAGCACAAAAAGGCTCCCTTTACTCGTGTATCGCTCGTTTGAGGTCCACAAGGGCTGACTTTCTATTGAACGTGGCCTGTCTCAGCTCCTGCGGGGTCAGCATACACCTGGTGCCATGCGGTTCTGCGGAGCCTCGGGCACGAATTATTTTTGTGCTCCTTCAAATGCCCGTGTTTATTTTTAAACTTGAGCCTTGGTGAGGCAGGGATGTGTCATGCAGGCTTCGCTTTTGAGTGAAAAGGTTCTCTTGGGCTGATGGAACCTGCAAAAGATGTTCCCCATTTAACACTGTCCCTTCTCTTCATTTCATGTCCCGGTGCCTGTATTCCGGCCTTATAGGGAAGGCCACAGAAGTAATTTGCTTTTTAAAAAAAAATCCTGGAAAGAGGAAACCTGCACGCAGTCTGCCAGTCTCATAACTCGCACTGGCAGATCTGTGTCAGGACGGGCAGTGCTCAGACAAGGAGGGTCTGTGTGCGTCGGAGGTGGGTGGGAGGTGACAAGCTGGGATGTGAACCCGAAACCTGCCGTCCCCACTCCCACTTCCCACCAATGGGAGCCCACGGACAAGGGGCTTAGAATAGAACGTCTGTTATCTTTGCGGCATATGCAAGTTATAACTGAAAAGGTAATGAGATTAACTTAGAGTCCAAGATGAAGGATTCAGCGCATGTGCCTCTGTCTACCCTTCCTCCCCAGAACCCATTAAAATGATAATAAAGAGATTATTAAAAGTATAATCCTATGACAGCAAAGTGAATGGGAGGGGATTAGCAGCAGCTGAGAGATTGCAACAAATTTCTGGACGATAGAAAGCAGGTGGAGGTATGGCCACATCAGAAATGTAGCAGAGAAGCCCCAGAGCCCAGTGGGCCCGAGTGGAGCGGGCCAGTCTGCCCTGCCCAAGAACCCCAGAGAGCCTCTCAACTAAGCCTGCAGGTCCATCCCAGGGCAGAAATGAGACGTGGTGCTGAAAGCTGGGACTTTAATGGAAGGTCTCAGGGGAAAATGAGGACAGGTGAACTTTGTTGGCAGAGGCAAGGCTGGGGGTGTGGGTGCTGGCCTTCTAGAACAAAGCCTTCCTTCGTCCGGCGTGGATCTGGGGTCAATGGATGGTGTTTGAAGCCATGGTACTTACTCAGTTAGATTAGCTGGGGAGGGAACGAGGAGTGCTCTCAACGCTGAGGAATCAGAGAGAGGAAGAGGCAGCAAAATAAACGTCTAATCAGGTAACATGGATGAAAGACAATCAATAGTAAAGCCAGGCCTTCAAGACACTGAGGGAAAATAAGTTTTTAACCATTGGAAAAAATTTTTATATCCTGCAGAGTAGACTGAAAAATGTCCCCTATAAATATCAGGCCCTAATCTCTGGAACCTGTAAGTGTTACCTTATAAGGTAAAAAAAAGGGTCTGTGGATGTGATTAAGGGGAGGATCTTGAGATGAGAAGATTATGGCGGATTATCCTGGTGGGCCCTGATGCAATCACACGTGTCCTTATGAGGGAGAGACCTAAGGAGATTTTACTATACACAGATACAGAAGAGAGATGGGGACATGAAGACCTCAGCAGAGAGAGATTTGAAGATGGAGGGAGAGGTCAAGGAATGCAACCCTAGAAGCTAGAAAAGGCCAGGAGTCGGATTCTCCCCTCAAGCCTTTGGAGGGAGCTTGACCTTCCTGACACCTTGGTTTTAGCCCAGTGAAACTGATTTCAGACTTCTGGCTTCCACACTGTGAGAGAATGATCCTGTTGTTTTAAGCCACCCAGTTGGTGGTCATTTGTAGCCCTGGGAAGCAAATACACCTAGCCCAATTCATCCAGTGTCGGGCGGAGAGTGGAGGCAGTTACAGGTATGCAAGGACTTAAACGTTTACTTCCCGCTCATTCTGAGGGTCTACACCAGCCAAACAAGGGTGAAGCCTATGAAGGAGGCAGTTGGGGGCAGAAAGAGAATTGGTAGCTTCTGGGAGCCTGAAGAAAAGAACTTCCAGACAGACGGCTGTGAGTGGGCCTCAGAAGCACCCGGTCCAAATTAGAACTGGAAGTCGTCAGCTCCAAGAATAATATCTCCAGGACAGAGACTGGAATGGATTCCAGGAAATGTTCAGAATGAACAAGAAGCTGGAAGACCACAAGGGTTCTAGGAAGATGGGCTGTGTTTCTTTTCTCAATAGGAAAAAGAAGGCAATAGAAAAATGCCACAGAAAAGAAAAATGACCGCAAGCCTGTTGTGATCCAAATGTGAAACGCACTAAGATACCACCACCACCTGCCCTGAACAGTGGGGAGAGAGCTGGAGAGGAGAAGCTTCTCTTTGACCTGGATGCTGGGAACTTTTCCCTTTGAGGAGCACTTGGCTCTTGACATTGGAACTGTACAGAAGGAACTAGAATTCCTGGCACATTTCTTGGCTCTGCAGGGAACAATATTTATATAGTCATAATAATGTTCTCTTTTTAAATGGTGATCTAGTGCTCTACTGTGGTAATGTATTAACTGAACTCTTCCTGGACATTCCATTTAATTCCTGGTTGACTCTTTGACTTTTTTTTTTGTTGTTGTAACTAATGCTGGAGTCTGAGGTCAGTTTGACCCATGAAACCTCTTAGTGGGGAGAGTTGAAGAACTGAATTGTTAGACTAGTCATGTGTAATGATGCACCTGAGGCGCCCCAGGTGGAAGAGTGATGGCGGGATTCTGGACGGGGGTGGTTTCGTGGCCCACCTAGACTGTCCCCATTACTGGGCCTTGGTCCTCCTGGATCCTTTCCTGGTGAGCAGCCTGGTGCTGCTTCCCGGAGCAGTGGCCTGTGGGCAGGAGGGGGTGTGGGGTGGGGCAGGCACGCGGCCTTACAGGTGGTGCAAACGGGAGAAACCTGAGCTTGTTTAGATGCCAACAGAAAGGATCCAGAAACAGAGAGAGGCTGTGGCTGTAAGCGAGGCCAGAGTTGCCCAATCTTCTTAACGTCATGGACACATGGAAAATATTTGTACAGCTCATGGGTAAACGGACGAGACTGCTCATGGTCAGAAGTGACCAGCCCGGGCACTCCAGTCGTCCCCGGCTCTGCCGTGCACCCGAGGGTTGAGGAGATCCCCTTGTCAACAAGCGCCTTCCTCCCAACGCCGTGACATCTTTGTACAAATGAGAAAAAAGCCACTTCTTTCTCAAGACACCTTCCAGACGCCTGCTTTCTGCCAGGCAGTTGACAGAGTCAGTGTGCAGAGCTTTTATGAGCCACACCGCCATGGATGGATGCCCTCCGAGTTCTGTGCCGTGCAGACTCATGGCTCAGCACACCTGTGGCCCATTTGAGGACGCTGCTAGGAAGAAGGTTAAGGGCCTGAGCTGCAGGGGAGCGGACAGAGGCCAGAGATGTTCCTGCTGTGTGCTGGCATGCGACTCCTCAGGATTCTGCCGTGCTGACAGAGCCGAAGGTGGGAGCACCTGAAATAGGGCTGCAGGGAGGTGAGGTGTGGGCGCCACGTTCAGGAGAGACACCTGGGCTGTAGGCAGACACCTCGGCATCATCACGAGGAGATGGTTCTTGAAGCTGTGGAAGTGAGCGTCTGGAAAAGCTCCATGGAGAAGAACTTGGGAACAAGCAAGTAAGCCCCTGTGGATCACCCAGCACCCCTGCTAAGGTGGGGCCTGATATTCAAGTAGAACATGGAAATGAGCCCCCAGTGGGAGGGGAATCTGAGCCCTGTGATGTCCTGTCCCATGGCTTTTGGGCACTGTCCCAACCAGATCGAGGATCCCTGGCAAAGACCTCTGACTGCCGTACCTGAGCCCTCAGGTCTGCACCCTTAGGTGCTGGCTTTCTTCACCCAGTACTCACTCGGTGTCACTGCCAGTATGTGCTGTCTGGGACAGCATCTCATTCATCTCTCTGTCCCTAGGGCCAAGTGTTAGATTTTTGAAGGGCTTTTAGGAGTGTAGATAGAGGTCTGGGCCTGGATGCTTGGAGGATGCAGGGCTCCAGTAGCCCTGCCTGCTCTTGGCCCCGGGTGTCCTTGGGAATCCGCTGCCCGGGTGTTCTCCACAACTCTTGACTCTGAGCCGCTCCATGGAGTGTAGGGTCCAGTCCTGTAGAGCTCTGGCCTCGCCAGCTGTCCCAGGGACCCTCTCCGGAACTGAAGGAGACCTGCTTTGGGGCCCCCACACCTGAACTCTTGGGCCAGATGAGCTGTTTACACATTTGCCCTTAACATTGTGGGTAATAATAGAAAGGAATTTTTGCTTCGTTGGGCACATCCGATATAATTTCCACATTACATCGAAGACAAATCATTTGGTTCAGCAAATAGTTTGGCCCAACTGTGTGCATGGGACTGCAGCAAATAAAAGGCTGGAGAGAGGTGCATTGTTTCCGCATGTCAGAGTAAACTCACGGTGGCTCTAGAACAAGGGATTTATTTTTATTTACTAGGCTTCCTTCTCTTAAGACATACAGTGTTTCAGCCTCATAATGTTAACCGCTAAACATGTCACTTCTGCCTTACGTGGTGCTGGGACTTGTTGCTGTCCCCACGGGGGCAGGTCCTCTCTGCTTGCGCCTTCCCGTGTGTCTTTGGCGTCATGTGCAATGTCCTTGGGTGCAAAGGAAATGGCTGTCCAGCAGTTCCCACCCAGGGGCCTGGGAGGGTAGGAACCAGCGTCCAGCCTATTTTATTATTTCCCCAAGACAAAGGGCAGTTGTTCTGCTTTAGGCTGCTTGGGCAGGTAACTAACGTACCTTCCTTTTTGGCTGGAATCCTATCAGTTCTTGAGGCCACCTTGGTGAAATCCTGCTGATTAGAAAGCTATTTGGGAGTTATACATGACTTCAGTCATAAAGAAGTGAGAAAAATTATTCTTTCATAAATACTGCCTGGAAGGTCAACATCTTTCAATCAGTGGGGTCCACAGGGAAGATACGAATAATGAATGGCCACTTCTCGGTCAGTAGGTTGGAAACCAGTGGATTAACTGTGAGTCAGAAACAAGCCCAAACAACCACTGAAAACGAGGGTTCTGGCTCTTTCCAGGGCAGTCCGTGGCTTGGAGATATCCAGCCCAGCTCCTGGGCACTTAGAAGGCACCTTGGGTCTCAGTTCTGTTGGTGCCAAGTCCCTCTCCAGCTTCTGTCATTTCTGTTCCCTTGCTAGCTAAACTTTTTAAGAAAAAACAGTTTACTGAGGTATAAATGGCATACAAAAAGCTGTACATATTTGATGTACACAACTTAATGAGTTTGGAGATAAGAACACACCTGCGAAACTATCACCACAGTCTATGCCGTAAACAAATCCATTCCCTCCAAAAGCTTCCTCCTGCCCTTCTTGCTTATTATATGTGTGTGTGACATAAGAACACTTAACAGAAGATCTTTGCAAGATGGTAAGTATACAATATAATGTTAACTCTTGGCACCGTGCTTTTTTTTTTTTTTTCTTTTCTTTTTCTTTTTTTGGCTGCGCGGCATGGGGGATCTCAGTGTCCTGACCAGGGACTGAACCCGTGGTGGAAGCATGGAGTCTTAACCACTGGACCGCCCGGGAAGTCCCTGTATAAATTTCTTCAGAGCACCTACCCCTCTCCCTCTGTCAACCGTGGTGTTTGGGGTCCTCTCACACCTGTCTTATTTGGTCCAGGTGGTTCTACACTTGACCTCTCGGATGGGAAGCGAGTGACACCGGCCTCTCTCTTGCCCAGACACAATTTCAGGTTGTAGCAAGGCTCACTGTCTTCACCTCACGTGCATTCAATAACCCTCATTTCTCCCTTTGCCAGAGAAAACCCCAGCTCTGTCGTCACCGTTCCCCGGTCTTCCTCATGCACACACAGGTAGCTCCAGAGCTCCCTGGATTCTGAGGCAGAGGCCGTGGTGGTCTTGTTCTGGGGTATTCCCAATGGTCAGCATAGCTCTCCTATGGAGCTGTGGAGTAGATATTTGCTAAGTTAATATATATTTTTATTAGTATGCATATTTATAAGAATGAGATCTTAGTAGGATGCTTTTTTGTAAGCTCTTTTCATTTTAATACTATATGTCCTTAGTAACGTCTATAGTCCTAGTGTTGGCGAGCTTTTGTTGGAACTCTGGAACCTATGAGTTCTTGTTTGTTTGTTTGTTTTGTTTTCTTTGAAGAAGAGATTTTGAGGGACACTGAAGCCCTTCAAGTCCTAGCTGGTTCTGTTCAGAAGGAAAGGGGACACAGACTGTACTCAGCAGCACCTGTTGGCCTCCTTATTCAGTAACTTCTGGATGTAAATCACTGAATGATAATTTAATGAAGTCAAGAATAAATCATGATGGGTAAAGGAAAAAAGAACATCTGTCCATGTTAGTAAGCACTACAAGTTTTAAAGGCTGAGTGTATGTCTTGCATGGGTATATTACCTTGATTTAAACAATCCCTCACTTTGGGGCAGTTAGGTTATTTACAAGGATTGTGTGTGTGTCAGGGGAGGTGTGTGTAATAAACAGCTCTTCAGTGACTGTCCTCTTGCCCTCATACCTTTGCACGTCCTCATTTATTGCCCTTGAATAGGTTCCTAGAAGTGGAGTTGTTCGAAATTGAGTTATTTGTAGGGAGGTGGATGGACCTAGAGTCTGTCATACAGAGTGAAGTAACAGAAAGAGAAGAACAAATACCGTATGCTAACACACACATATGGAATCTAAAAAAAATGGTTCTGAAGAACCTAGGGGCAGGACAGGAATAAAGATGCAGACGTAGAGAATGGACTTGAGGACCCGGGGAGGGGGGAGGGTAAGCTGGGACGAAGTGAGAGAGTGGCATGGACATACATACACTACCAAATGTAAAATAGATAGCTAGTGGGAAGCAGCCGCATAGCACAGGGAGATCAGCTCGGTGCTTTGTGTCCACCTAGAGGGGTGGGATAGGGAGGGTGGGAGGGAGACGCAAGAGGGAGGGGATATGGGGATGTATGTATATGTATAGCTGATTCACTTTGTTATAAAGCAGAAACTAACACACCATTGTAAAGCAATTATACTCCAATAAAGAAGTTAAAAAAAAAAAAGTGGAGTTGTTGGCTTCAGGAGAACGCATTTTTTTTTGGCCGCATGCAGCATGTGGGATCTTAGTTCTCCCACCAGGGATTGAACCCATGCTGCCTGCAGTGGACGCGCGGAGTCTTAATCACTGGACCGCCAGGGAAGTCCCAGGAGAATGCAGTTTTAATCAATTTATTACTGATTCAATAAATTGCCTCCCAGAGAGCTCTCCTGGTCATACCCTATTAGTAGTGTAAAAGAGACAGATGCATTCCACTCTAGCAGGCTGGATTTTTTTTTTATCTTTTTTTTTTATTGCGGTAAAATGTACACAACATGTGATGTACCATCTTTTTTAAAATTTTATTTTTTTTTTATTTTGGTTTTTTGGCCATGAGGCATGTGGGATCTTAGCTCCCCGACCAGGGATTGAACCTGCACCCCCCCCCCCCCCGCATTGGAAGGTGAAGTCTTAACCACTGGACCACCAGGGAAGTCCCTGACCATTTTTAAGTGTGCACTTCACTGGCATTAAGTGCTTTCACATTGTTGTACAATCATCACGGCCATCCATCTCCAGAACTTTTTCAGCAGGCAAGTGGTTTTTGTTTTTGTTTTTTTAGTCTTTGCAGTTTGATGCTGAAAAACCTCTCATTGTTTTAGCTCACAGTTCTTTTTTACTGAGAAGGTGCAACTTGCTGTCAAGTGCTGTGGACACTTTTGTGTCTCTGTGCTCTCTGCAGTCGTCAGCGTCCTCGGAGCCGCTAGAGGCTCTGGACAGCTCCCTCCTTGAAGCTTTGAGCTCCCGGGCTTGGTGTTGGCCGTCTTCCCTGGCTTCCCTCCCGCTTGCCCAGCTTGCCCAGCTTGCCCACCTCTGCTCCACCTGCCCTTTCAATGCGCACTGTTCGCAGTTTTCCCTCTGCTGCCTTTGAGCTGTTGTTCTTCAGGGTTGCTCTTCCCTGCCCCGTCCTCCTGAGGCCTGCTCCATCCCAGCACACTCTGCCGCTGTTGTTGGAAAATATACATAACGTAAAGTTCAGCATTAAAAAAATTTTATTTATTTATTTATTGTTGGCCACGCCACGCAGCTTGTGGGATCTTAGCTCCCCGACCCTCGCCCCCTGTGGTGGAAGCTCGGAGTCTTAACCACTGGGCTGCCAGGGAAATCCCAAAGTTTAGCATGTTAACCACTTCTAAGTGTGTTTGCAATTCAGTCGCATGTAGAACGTTCACAGTGTTGTGAGCCTGTTACTGCTGCCCCTCTCCAGACCTTCTTCATCGTCCCGAACAGAGGCTCTGTACTTGTTAAGCAGTAACGCCCCATTGTCTCCGGCCCCCAACCCCTGGTAATCATCATTCTACTCTCGGTCTCTATGCATTCGGCTGTTTGATTCATATAAGTGGGATCATATAGTATTTGTCCTTTTGTGTCTGGCTTATTTCATTTAGCAGCATATTTTCAGGGTTCATCTGTGTTGTGGTATATGTCAAAATTTCATTCCTTTTTATGTCTGAATAGTATATTCCATTATATGTATGTAACCCATTTTGTTTATCCATTCATCTGTTGGTGGACATTTGCGTTGTTTCTACCTTTCAGCCATTGTGAATAACGCAGCTATGAAGATTAGTGTACGAGTGTCTGTTTGAGCCCCGGATTTCAGTTCTTTGGGGGTATATACCTAGAAATGGAATAGCTGGATCATACGGTAATTCTGTGTTGAACTTTTTGAGGAACTGCCAACTGTTTTCCACAGTCCCAGCACACTTTTTGAATAAATGACCAGAAGAGATGGCACCTGAGGCTCCCCAGGCTAAGGGACTCTGCCATGCAGGGAACCTGGACCTGAGAGTCTAGAGAAAAGGATTCAGGCAGGGGGACTGGGACAAGAACCGTTCCCTAAGGCATGTAGAGCTTGACTGTGTAACCTACCGTCTGCCTGTCGTAGTTTACTCTTCTAAGCAGTGGCTTCTGTAGCTTTTTAAAGAAGGTAGCCTGAGAGAGAGCTGCTGTTGGGCACAGAAGCAAAGACAGTGGCCAAGACAAGGGGGCAGGAAGGCTCTGGGCTGTAGGTAGACTCTCAGTCAGACTCTCGGTCTCTACCAGCAGGCACCATTGTCCGGAAGCAGCCAAGGGGCTTCCAGCTGCACAAGAGAAGTTCTGGAAGGATCCAGAGCTCTCTTCTTGTAGCTCAAGCCTCTGTGAGGTGGTCAGAGTAGCTTGGAAGCAAAGCAAGAACAGTAGACATGCTCTTGAGGCACTGGGGACTTCCATAACCACCTCTCCCCAGCCCACAGGGATGCTGAGTTTCAACTCTGTCCAGGCCACTCCAGACAAGGGGAGAATGGCAGAGCCCAGGAGAACATCTTCCTAGTCTTTGAGATATGACCTGCCCACAGTCTACAGCTTTGCTTGTATCTCCCAAGGTTGCCTTACCTGAAAACCCTTTGCTTCGGTATTTACTGAACTCCTTCCTTGCCTCTCTCGAAACCTCCATTTTCTGTGTTTTCAATATTTCTAAAAGCATTAAAAAAATTCTCCGTTCATAAGAGACCCTGAAATAGGCAGCCTAGTGTGAGGTGGGTTCCTCCCTGGGACAGCAATGACCCAAGTAAGACAGTAGAGGCCCAGAGTGGGCACACATTCTGTCTGTCTACCTAGGGTGTAGGTCACCTTCATCAAGTACACCATTGTCCCGCTAGAGATGTGTTAGGTATCTGTTAGCCTCTACTTCATGCCCACTGGGAGGGCTGTAATAAAAAAGACAGACAATAACGAGTTCTGGGAAGGATGCAGGCACGTTGGAATTCTCAGACAGTGCTGGTGGGTATGCAGAATGGTTTAGCCTCTTTGGAAATAAGCCCGGCAGTTCCTCAGAAAGTTAAGCATAGAGTTACCATATGACTCTTTCACTCTTAGGTATAAACCCGAGAGCCAAGAAAACACATGGCCACATAAATCTAGTACACAGATATTCGTAGCAGCATTATTGATAATAGCCAAAAGGTGGAAACAGTACAAGTGTCCATCGACTAATGAATGGAGAGACAAAATGTAGTGTATCCATACAATGGATTAATATTCAGCCGTAAAAAGGAATGAAGTACTGATATATGCTACATGAGGGATGAACCTTGAAAACATGGTGCTCAGTGAAAAAAGCCAGACACAGAAAGCCACATACTGTGATTCCATGTATATGAAATGTCCAGAACAGGCAAACCCATAGAGACAGAAGGTAGATCAGGGGTTGCCTGGGGCTGGAGGTGGGGAGAATGGAGTGACTGCTAATGAGTGTGAATGGGGTTTTGGGGGTGATGAAAATGCTCTGAAATTAAATAGTGGTGATGGCTGTACAATGCTGTAAGTAAACTGAAAACCACTGAACCATACACTTTCAAAGGGTGAGTTTTATGATATCTGAATTATAGCGCAATGAAAATAATTTTAAAATTATCCATGAAATTTAAATTTCGCCAGTTCTGTATTTGCGTATATGTATGTGTGTGTCCGTGTGTGTGTGCGCGCGCACCAAATCTGGTGACTCTATACTTGCCACCTATTTTTGTAGAAAATTGTGTATTATAATACACACATAAAATATCTATTAGCCTGAGAGACCAACTGATAGATAGTGTAAATGAATACATCAGCAGTGCTTTTTTGAGGTATGTCTGCACCTTTGGTTTTGTATTTTACACCTTTTGCAATTGACTTGGCAAGTTACCAGCCTCTTCACACCATGCGATTCTAGTTTTGCACGAGTGGTTCCTAGGAAAACAAAAAGAGCTTTTTCCCCCTGAACCCAAATTCAGAGTGGTAAGCTATATACTTAACCGCAGTTGGTTTCTAGAACTGGTACTAGGATCCCCCTTGCTGCTACCCAGGAACCCAAAAGACAAAAATGAACCACAAAACCAGTTTGCCATAGTTAGTACTAATTTGCCAGTAAAGGAAAAAATAAATCCCAGACTTCTAAATTTTTTAAGCTATAAAATTTTTTTTTTAATTGTGAAAGTGCACAGTTATTCTTTTTGAAGATTCTCTTTTGTTTAATTTGCTGATGATAACAGGGAGAGAGAGCTAGGTCTCTTTGGGCATATTGAGCTGTCTAAGGTGGAAAAGGGGATTGTCTTCCCTGCAGTGATGTCTCACACGTGTAATTAATATATTATCATAATATTCCTTTAACTGGCTGCTATTACTAACAAAAAAGCACTTTGCAGGACCTCCCTGGCGGTCCAGTGGTTAAGACTCGGTGCTTCCAATGCGGGGGGCATGGGTTCAATCCCTGGTCAGGGAACTAAGATCCCACATGCTGTGCAGTGTGGCCAAAACGTTAAAAAAAAAAAAAAAAAAAAAGGAAAGAAAGAAAGCACTTTGCATATATTATCACATTTAATCTAAACAGTCCCTTGAGGTGGTTCTGTTAATGTTGAGGGAAGGGACTTGGCCAAGGTTACACAGATGATCAGGTCCTCCTAGGGAGCATGTACTGTTCCACAGTCTGAACTAGTCTCCCCGTTACTCTTTTTTTTTTTAATAAATTTATTTATAAGTTTATTTACTATTTATTTTTTGGCTGCGTTGGGTCTTGGTTGCTGTGCACGGGCTTTCTCTAGTTGTGGCGAGCGGGGGCTACTCTTCGTTACGGTGCTCGGGCTTCTCATTGCGGTGGCTTCTCTTGTTGCAGAGCACGGGCTCTAGGCATGTGAGCTTCATTAGTTGTGGCTCACAGGCTCTAGAGCGCAGGCTCAGTAGTTGTGGTGCACGGGCTTAGTTGCTCTGTGGCATGTGGGATCTTCCCGGATCAGGGCTCGAACCCATGTCCTCCGCATTGTCAGGTGGATTCTTAACTACTGTGCCACCAGGGAAGTCCCCGCCGTCCCACCACCACGCCCCCCACTTACTCTCAACAAAGAGAAGCAGCATGATTTTGTGGAGCCTCCCTCCTCTTCTTCAGCTTTGTCTCTGACAGGTAAAAAGAGCCAAGAAAGGAACTAGAATCAAACCCAAACCCTCTTATGTTCCTGACGCGAAATAAGGACTGTTAAGTCGTTTTGGTATATATTTCATATGTCCATCACTTTGTTTTCCTTTCCCGATAAAGGTTGGGCTACATGGTGGCTTCCAATATGATACGAAGCCAACTGGATTTTTGGAAAGCTCTGTCAGCCTGAATGACCCTGAGGACTCTTGAGCTCCCCTGCTCTTTCCTGGCTCCCCTGCTGCTTTCCTGACCCCTGTCCTTCATCTCTAAGGGTGGGTCCTCTTCCTACCCCTGTCCTGGGTGTCCCCCAGCTGGGTTGTCCCTCTCCTCCTCTCTGCCTGTGTACTCACCCTGCGTGGTTTCATCCACCTGTGATTTCTGCTCAGCTGCTGCAGTGGGTTCCCCAGTCTAGTCTTCTAACCTTGAAGAGTCACCCTGAAAAGGGGTCCCATTTGCCTTCTTTTTTAAAAAAAAAAAAATTATTCATTTATTTGGCTGCGCCGGGTCTTAGTTGCGGCACTCGGGATCTTTAGTTGTGGCATGCAGGATCTAGTTCCCTGACCAGGGATCGAACCCAGGCCCCCTGCATTGGCAGCGTGGAATCTTAACCGCTGGACCACCGGGGAAGTCCCCCATTTGCTTTCTAACATCTCTTACAGATGGTCCACAGGCAAGGTCCACTCGTCATGACTCACGTTTCCTCTCAACTGCCCAAGCCAGAAAACTTGGGTCTTTTTCCCTCTTATCCTTTTCTACACTTGATCTTTAAAAAAAACCAGCTTTACTGAGATAAAACTCATGCACCGTACAAGTTTACTTATATAAAATATACAATTCATTGATTTCTTTTTACTATATTCAGAGCTTGTACAAGCATCAACACAGTCTAATTTTAGAACATTTTTCCCTCCTCAAGGAAACCCAGAACCCGTTACCAGTCACTCCCCATTCCCCCCATTTTATGTTTACTGTAGATGAATACAAAAGCCCTCAACATTTAAAACTGAGAACATTATTTTTCCAGTCTCATAAGAAAATCATATCTGCTTAATTAGGAATGATGTTGCCAAGTCATACCCTCATCGCAGACGCAGAATAAAGTCTTCTCTATTTTGTTTGCATTGCAGTGTAACAGGAAAATCTATGTGCACAGATGTGTTCCAGCAAAAGGAAGAACACAGACTGCTCCTTCGGCAATATTTTGCACTCTCTTGAAGTAGCCGTCCCAGGAATCGTTAATCGTTATGACTTGGCCGCTTGCCACCTGACTTTTTAGAAATCATCACTTGGATGTTTTCTGGTTCTTGGCTTTTGGTGTTCCTAGCAGGTGAATCATAAAACTCTGCTTTTTGTTTTAAAACTCCCATTTATCACCATAGATTCAGGTGGAATGACCTTTTTTCGTATAAATGTTCAATAGACCACATATAGAGTAAAATCACAAATGTATGTTGAAATCCTAGGATACCTTCCGTAGATGAAATATCATGCACAGAAGGTGCCTGTTGATTCGGTGGCTGGTTTGTAAGTGCAGGTGACATGCCCATGTGCAACTCAAAAGACGGGCATTGGTGCATCACCTGTGACCCAGCAGTCTTGAGTAGAGAACACAATCTCTTAATGATGATATCCCATAATTATGAGAACAACTACCCAAGTGCATTTAACATTTTTCCTACATATATATTTCTTAGACTGTATTTGGAAGAGAAAATAGCTTTGACATAAATTTTCCACTGAGCACAGTTGGAGACGGTGGCCCCCAAGATAAAGACCAATTTCCTTAGTGTGTCTTTCAGAATCCATGGCTATCTGGCTTCAGCCCACCCTCAGGCCTCATCTCTTCTTTTAAACCTATTTATTTATTTAGGCTGCACCGGGTCTTTGTTGCGGCATGCAGGATCTTTCAGTTGCGACATGCAGACTCTTAGTTGCGTCGTGCATGTGGTATCTGGTTCCCCGACCAGGGATCAAACCTGGGACCCCTGCATTGGGAGCATGGAGTCTTAGCCATGGGAATTCCCCAGGCCTCATCTCTTGCCACCCACTCCTGTAGCCACAAATAATACTTGCCAGTCTCTGAATATACCTCTCATGTCTGCAGAGTCATTTTCCCCTCACCTGCTAAACCCAGATTTGCTGGACTCTGGGCCCGGGGTAGAGGGGGACGTTTGGAGGAGGGGGAGGAATTTCTGTGCAGGAGTAGAAGGGTGCTGTTTGAACACGAGATGGTCTTGCAGTGTTGCTGGTGAGTGTTATTTTCTTCCTTGATCCCGTCCTTGGTCTCATCTTCCCATCATATGTTTACCTATCCTGCATCCTCAGAGAAGCCCCTCACCCACCCCATACAAATACTTGCCTTCCATCACAGATTTGCTTTTCTGAAATTCTGCCTCTCCCCTCCCCGACCACTGGGATCCTCACCCACTGCTCTGGGCCCACCACCCCTTTTGAAGAGTACGGACCCTTTTCCAAAGCACATGGCAATGGACCTCATGGGCCCTCTGGGGCAGCCCTCAGCCTGTGAACCAGTTCCAGAACTTATGCAAACCCACATCACAGGAAACCCGCAGGAGAACGTGGGTTGAGAGCTCCTGAAAAACTGTCAAGCCCTCTATGATAAAGGTAGTGTCATCAAGAAAGCCTGTCAGTGTTCATCAGGGGTACTTTCCTCATTCTGTTCCGTGATGTAAATGTGACCCAAAAAGGGAATCCCTAGTCAGTGGAGTACGAAGATTTGTGACAAATGTGACTTATGTGATATCTCTCACTTATCAGCTCTGTTAATCTGGGCAGTTTTGGGGCAGATGGAAATCACTTCAATAGAATGGGTCTGCTGTGACCCCCTTCAAGGGGCTCAGACCAGACAAGGAGATGGACTTCTGGCTAAGGTCCAGCAGGTGCAGGTTTTCCCCAGGGAGTTGCTGGTCCATTGTTCTAACAGGGTTTATGGAATGGTTTCTGTGTCCCCACTGATGGGTAATACTGCCTACATCATATACTTAATTCCTTGGACTTCTGCTTCTAGATTCTGTCTGTTCCATTAGTCTGTCTATTTCTTTGCTCATAGCTCTTCATTTCATTTGCTGTAACTTTATAATAATACATTTCAATGTCTGCCTACATTATGGCTAAACCTCCTCATTGCTCTTCATCTTCAGAATTTTCTTGGCTGTCCTCTCATGTTGAGTTTTCCACATGAATAACCCTGTCTAGCTCTAAAAATAATTCTGTTGATATTTGTATTTTGTTAAATGTATGTATGTATTTAGGGGTAATTGACATCTGCGTATATTACTTTTCTCATTTAAGAACAGGATGTCTTATTTATTAAAGTTTTCTTTTGTATGCCTGAGAAGTTATCTTTACTTTTTCTGTGCAGATCTTGCTTACTTTTTAAATTGATTCCTAGAAATTGTATCTTTTTGGCTGCTACTCTAGATGGGATCTTTTAAAATCTATTATATTGTCTCTCTGGTTGTTTGTATATATAGAAAGGCTATTGATGTTATTTTTTTTGTTAGTAATTTTGTACCTAGTCACCTTACTGGATTTCATTATTCCTATTCACTTTTTCAATTGATTTTCTTAGGCGTTCTAGATGTGTGATACTATTATCTGCAAATAATGGTAACTTTATTATGGGGATTTTGTGTGAAAGTAGAACTACAGTATACTTGTGAGTTTGGTAGATTCTTTGCATGAAAGAATTGTGCTAAACCTTTTGTCCATTATCTCCTTTTTCCGCCAGATCTTTTTCCTAGGCTCAGGGATTTGACCCTGCCAACTAGGGGCCTGTTGAGCATCTAGAATGAGGGCTGACAGCCTGATG
This sequence comes from Grampus griseus, assembly GCF_964374135.1. Lineage (NCBI taxonomy): Eukaryota > Metazoa > Chordata > Mammalia > Artiodactyla > Delphinidae > Grampus > Grampus griseus. The sequence goes on along the minus strand of NC_139018.1, from coordinate 141,252,657 downwards.
AGCCCATGCTTCTGTTCCCTCGTGACAGGTGCTCAGTCCAGGGCCTGCATCCTGAGAGCACAAATTAGACGTCTCAAGATGCTATGGTAGGGGACTTCCCTGGTGGTCCAGTGGCTAAGACTCCGTGGTCCCAATGCAGGGGGCCTGGGTTTGATCCCTGGTCAGGGAACTAGATCCCACATGCCGCAACTAAAAGATCAAGCAGACTGCAACTAAAGATCCCGCCTGAGGCAGTGAAGGTCCCACGTGCTGCAACTAAGAACTGGCACAGCCAAATAAATAAATATTAAAAAAAAAAAAGAGAGAGAGAGAGAGAAAGATAACTACCTTGCCCAAGTTTAAAAAAAAAAAGAAGAAAAGATGCTATGGTAGAACTCAAAGGACTAGTGGGAGCCTTTCTGGCGAGTCAGGGGGGAAGGATATTTTAGCCCCAGTGAAGGGCGTGTGCATGGTCATGTGAAAATGCAGGTGCTTTGGAAGTGCTAGCAGAAAAGCAGCAGAGCCTGTGTGGTGAGGGGACAGGGACAGGTGCTCAGGGGTCTGTGGATCATTCTGATGCACTTGGAGCTGGTCCTGTGGGGCATAGAGCCAGGGAAGGTCTTTGAAGCCGGGTGGGCAGTGCCACGCCCATCGAGCTTGGGGCTGCTCCTTTCTCTTGTGCTGTATGCATGGTGTGTGGAAGGATTCAAGAGTCAAGCCAGGTAAGCTCATTAGGGCATCCTCTGAGACTCTGAAACATGTCTAAATGTCTGTAAGGTAATGTCTGAACGGTTTGTTTTAATTCAAAGCAGGTAGAAGCAGGAATAATAAGAATCATGAGGTTTTACAGGTTCCTGTCAGGAAAAGCCTGGTGAACCTTGCAAGTGAGGGATTATCATAAATTAAACTATCATTTTTATTTTATTTTTTCTGCAAAAAGTAGTCATGCCAGTTCTTTGCAGAATCATTTCACATGGAGCCAGAAATCGTTCAAAGGGGGAGTGGTCTGTCTGCCGAGTGTTTTTCATATTCCAGGCATATATCTGTTTCACAGTGTCTAATTATTCTTGGGGACAATTACTGTCAGGTTCCAAAATGTGTTCAGTGAGCAACAATTGGTGTTTATTCAGCTCTAAAAAGACTATGCAAGGGAACGGTAGGTTGTTATTGTCTGCCTAAAGAAACGTTCTGCCATCCGGAAACATCTGCTTTCTATTTAAAGCACTGAAGAAGGAATGGGAGTATATTTGAAATATACTCCCTAAGCATCAAACACCAAAGAAAGGAGAATAAAATTGGGTATGAAGGTAATTTCTGTTCTCTGATACACACTCTCTTCAGCTTTTCCCTGCTGGGAAGGAAAGGTGCCCTCTTGGCTTGGAAAGTTCTGCTTCTCTTGAATTTTTCTATTTATACTGATTTGCACACTTCCAGGAACTGACTTCTGTGTCCTAGTTCCAGCTCTTTTAGTTTCTCAGGTAGGGCAAGGTGCTCTTTCAGAGTTGGGGTCTGCTTTTCTGTATTTTGTGGTGAGGTTTGTTCTCTGATTTTGCTCATAAAGATGTAAAGATTTGCTGTCCACGTTGCCTGAAATCACCCTGTGACCTTCAGTTTTCTACATGGAGAGTGCTGCCCACCCACACCTCTGTCCAGAGGGTTTTAACCCTCTGAGAACATATACAGTCTGCTTGGGGTGCAGTAAATTTTCTGTGAAGGTCAATATGTTAGTTACCTATCATTGTGTAATCAAGTGCTACAAATTTAGTAGCTTAAAACAAAACACATTTCTGTGTATATCCTGGACAATTGTTGAAGCGAAGAATTAACGGGTTAGAGGGCTGTAGTCTAAATCAAAATATGTGGGTCTGCTCTCATCATTATAACCCCTTTTGGCAATAAAAAAAAAAGGATAAAATATATCTGCATTGCCTTTACCTGGTTTTGAAAGCAGAGTGGTTATGACCTGAAAGGGAATTTATAGGCAATGGGTTTGAAAGCAGGCTGAAGGCCAAGATTTCAGAGACAAAGGTAGGTTACTTCAAGCACTTCTGATAAGTGCCAGTAGATATTTATAAAGTACATCTAGAAAGATATATTCAAAAACTACATAAGTGTTTCCTCTGGAGAGAACTGAAGGCATAGAGACAGGAGAGAGTTGTGCCTTTCACTGTATGCCCTTTGGTGTCATCGAAATTTTGTACCATGTTCACATATTATCTATTGAAAAACTGTTAATTAAAAAAAATCAGACTTCTGATTCCTACTCACAGAAAAACAAAAACAAACAAAAAAAACACATTTCTGTGAGTCAGAAGTCTGGGAATGGCTTAGCTAGGTCCTCTGCTTCAGGGTCTCTTAGGAGGTGTCATCAAGGTGTCAGCCAGGAGTGGGGTCTCATCTGAAGGCTCGAGTGTGGACAGATAAGCTTCTAAGCAGTTGTTGGCAGAATTTCAGTTCCTCAAGGATATTGGACTAAGGGCCTCCGTTTTTCTCTGGCTGAAGGTCACCCTCTCTGGCTGGAGTTGCTGTGGGATGGTCCTCCCCAAAATGGCAACTTGCTTCAGCAAAGCCAGCAAGAGAGTCAGTCAAGGGAGTCTGCTAGCAAGACAGAAGTCACAGTCCTCTGTCACTTGCTCAAAGTGACCTCCTGTCACCTTCACCATATTCTGTTGGTTAAAAGCAAGTCACAGGTCCCACCCATGCTCACAGGGAGGGGATTACACAGGGGATCCCAGGAGTCACATCAGAACTGCCTACTACAGACAGGTATTATTTTAGGAAGAGAGTATAATGGCTAAGGGGGGGGGGTTGTCTGTGTCACTTAGAACTGACTTCAAAGCTCAGATCTGCCACTTACTAACTGTGTAACCCAAGGCCAAGGTCCTTGGCCTCTCTGAGCCCCATTTCCCCACCTGGATCCCCATAGGATCATTGGGATCTTAAATGAGAGCTCATATGTGAAGCCTGGCAGATGGTAAATACTCAGTAAATATTAGTTGGCTTTAAACTAAATATCAGCTAAATATTAACTGGCTTTTCTTTCCATCCCCCCCTTTTTTTTCTTTTTCTTTAAATACCATTCGATTTTTGAATTTTAGAAGAATAAAATAGAACTCTCCAGTGGCCAAGGACTTGGTTATTCACATGGAAATCCCAGTACTGTGGGTAGTTTTCTGGACCCAAAGCTGTGCCAAGCTGGCCTCCAGGTCCCCAGGCCTGAGGATCGCAGGTCTTTGACCTCAGAAGGCCTGTGGCTCTTCCCGTAGTGCCCACCCTCAGCATGGGGTCTGTGGGTCTCCCTTCCTGGGTCACTGTGCTGTCTCCACGCTGGAGCAACCACTTCCCCTGCAGAGGCCTGACCACGGGACCAGGGCTGCAGCCACTGAGGGTATGGCCAGCTGAGCCAACCGTGTCTCCCAACGTCCTTGCATTTCTGGTTGGGGTCCCGCCATGGCGTCACTCCATCCCCAGAGCTGAGCGGACAGATTTGGAGATGGGGTCCTTCTTGTCTGCATGCTCACCTTGACCTGAATCATGCGAAGCAGATGACTTGTGGCTTTGGCTTATCCGTGGTCAGAAATCTCTACCAGCTTCTCTTGTCTCCCTGTCCCTCCCCCACCATCCCTCTCCACCTTGCTTTCCTCACTCCCTCGCTCCCGTAGGCCTCAGGCACACAGAGCACTTTCAGAAGGTCGCTGCTTGACCACCACAGGCTGCTGTCTGTCCTGACCAGAGCACCTCTGCCTCTCCATGCCCCTCCCCCCAGCCTTTGCACCCAAAGATCCTGTTCTCTGTCCCTCTGTTGTCCCCTTCACGCTGTGGAAGGATGTCTTGAAGTCGTTTCCGTCATTCTGGAGGAGAGATGACAGCTGTAGGGGTGACTTCTTCCATTATTTCTAGAGTGTCTGATAATGTCTAATGTGAGTATCTCCCCAGATTCCTAGAGGATAAAAATCACCTGTAGCTCTTGTTAAAAATAGAGCTACCCAGGCCCCATCCCTGGACAGCCAGGTTCCTGCCGGGATAGATTGGGGCCCAGGAATTTGTATTTTTACTAAATGCCCCAGCTAATTCCTCTCAGAGGTTGAGGAAACACTGGTCTAAAGGTCCTAAAACCTAGACCCAGTCCCTCTTCCCCGGTGTGGAGAACACAAGGGAAGAACCGAAAGTCTGGCTCCTTCCCCTGGAAGGGCTCCTGGGTGACCATGGGTCCCTGCCCAGCTCGTAGTGCTCTGTAAAAGAGAGGCAGAGATTTTAGCATAATTCAAGTCCTTTTTTTAAATTGAGGTATAATTGACATATTAACATTATTTTGTTTCAAGTGCACTACGTAATGATTCAATATTTGTACACATTGCATAATTCGGTTCTTTTAAAAACCTCTTCTGTATTCCTGCCCTTTCAATTGCTCCCTCCTCTTAAATATGCAGAAGAATTCCCTGTGAGCAAGTGCTTTCTTTTATGGTGCTGTACTTGGATGATTAGCAAAACATGGTGCCAGGGCTGCAGTAGCACAGCTGGGGGATGCAGATGTCAGGCTTCCCCACGTGGATTGATTAGGAGGGCTGGTATTCACAGGCACACACGTTCCCCCACGGGCTGGCCCCTCTCGACAACAGATGCAGGAAATTACAGTGAGAATATTCCTTTTGTTTCTACAGCTGTTACCCTGCGGCTGGAAGGGTGTTGATTTAGCATTGAGTGGGTGGGTGAACTTGGTCACTGTTGAGGGAAGACAAACGGCCTAGTGATCCACACCCCAGAGGCTCTTGCCCAGCTCCTGGGACCTAGAAGGGAAGCTTCAGGGGGCTAGGAATGCTGGGCTGTGTCCGTCTGGAAGGCTGGATTCTAGAAACAGCTGCATTGAGGTAGCAGGAAGAGCATGCCCTTGGCTTTTATTGATTCAGAGAAATAGTCATGAAAAAGTTTCTGCGTTTATCTACATCCACAACTGATGGTTAATGCCAGTATTCATGGTGTTATTCAGTATTCCTTGCATGAGGCTCAAATAAATAGCAATTTGCTTTTCTAGGAAAAGGTTTCTCTCTTTAATGAGCCTTCTTCTATAGCCAGGATGGGTTGAAAGACAGCTTTACCTAAAACCACTCCATTGAGAGACGGGAACACTTAAAATTCACTTTTCCTTTTGATTTTATTTTTTGTTTCTGCTTGGGTGTCCTCTTATGTCATCTCTTTGACATTATGAGGATTAAAAAAATTTAATTTTTCTGATTTTGATTTAATTTTATACCTCTAATAAGTGCTTATTAAATCTATAGTATTTTATGAATGATGGGATTATTTTCACATCCTGCTGGCTTCCCCCCACCCATTTTGTCTTATTTTGGACCACTTAAAAGGATTTTCAAGCCAGTTTGCCTGAAGACCCTTTCTTCAAAAATAATTATATTAAAAAAAATTATATTTTGTAATGAGTCTATGATTTATTTTGTGTTACTCTGTGAAGTAGATACCTTAAAATATGAAATGCAGTGAAATCCATTACAATTTTTTTTTTTTGGTAGCTATATATATATATATTTTTTAACATCTTTATTGGGGTATAATTGCTTTACAATGGTGTGTTAGTTTCTGCTTTATAACAAAGTGAATCCGTTATACATATACATATGTTCCCATATCTCTTCCCTCTTGCGTCTCCCTCCCTCCCACCCTCCCTATCCCACCCCTCTAGGTGGTCACAAACCACCTAGCTGATCTCCCTGTGCTATGCGGCTGCTTCCCACTAGCTATGTATTTTACGTTTGGTAGTGTATATATGTCCATGCCACGCTCTCACTTTGTCACAGCTTACCCTTCCCCCTCCCCATATCCTGAAGTCCATGCTCTAGTAGGTCTGTGTCTTTATTCCCGTCTTACCCCTAGGTTCTTCATGACCTTTTTTTTCCCCCTTAGATTCCATATATATGTGTTAGCATATGGTATTTGTTTTTCTCTTTCTGACTTACTTCACTCTGTATGACAGACTCTAGGTCCATCCACCTCACTACAAATAACTCAATTTCGTTTCTTTTTATGACTGAGTAATATTCCATTGTATATATGTGCCACATCTTCTTTATCCATTCATCTGTCCGTAGACACTTAGGTTGCTTCCATGTCCTGGCTATTGTAAATAGAGCTGCAATGAACATTTTGGTACATGACTCTTTTTGAATTATGGTGAAAGGAATCCAAATCGGAAAAGAAGAAGTAAAGCTGTCACTGTTTGCTGATGACATGATACTATACATAGAGAATCCTAAAGATGCTACCAGAAAACTACTAGAGTTAATCAGTGAATTTGGTAAAGTAGCAGGATACAAAATTAATGCACAGAAGTTTCTGGCATTCCTATACACTAATGATGAAAAATCTGAAAGTGAAATTAAGAAAACACTCCCATTTACCATTGCAACAAAAAGAATAAAATATCTAGGAATAAACCTACCTAAGGAGACAAAAGACCTGTATGCAGAAAATTATAAGACACTGATGAAAGAAATTAAAGATGATACAAATAGATGGAGAGATATACCATGTTCTTGGATGGGGAGTTGCCTTTTAAGCAAATTTCTCATTAGGCCAATTGCCCCGCAGCCTCAGGGTGTTGGGTTTCAGTAACTACTCCGCTGGTGTCTCTCTTTTTCTCCTCTCTTCCCTTTTTTTATTTTAATTGTTCTCAGGCCTATGTATCTTTCTCCATAAATGATTAAAATCTTAGGTGGCTTAGAAATTATAAATTATACATAAAGTTCCATCAACTCATTCGCCTATCTCTCCTCTTGCAGAGAACAGCCCATCTTCACCACCCGAGCCCACGTTTTCCAGATCGACCCCAACACCAAGAAGAACTGGGTGCCTGCGAGCAAGCAGGCCGTCACAGTCTCCTACTTCTACGATGTCACAAGGAACAGCTATCGGATCATCAGTGTGGATGGAGCCAAGGTACCATCTCGCCGGCTCACTTGAAGTCACTTATTTTCATCAAAAGCAATAGGATACATTTGAAAAGTGGAGGGAAAAGGGTGCACCCCAAAACCCGCCACCTTAACAGAGATGTTATTGTTATCATGTCTTTATAATCACAGATCCCACTTTTTTCTTTTTTCATTTAAAATTATGGCCAATTAAAAAAAATTTCCCTGTTAGCACGCTGTCTTCATAACTAGCATTTTAATGCTATTTTAATAATTCCACCAAGGACCTATAATGTCCTTAATTTCTCCCCTTATGGTTAGCTACTGAAGTGGCTTCCAGTTTTTTACTATTATAGATAATGAGCATCTTCATGAAACAGATAACCTCATTTGGTCATCATGCCTATTGCTTTTTGGATATGTCCTTAGGATAGATTTATGGAAGTAATGTTATAGGTCAAGATATTAACGCTTTATGGCTCTTGATGGTTATTACCAAATGGCTTTCCGAAGAGTTCTGTCTTCCAGCATGTATGAGAATGCCAGTTTGTTGCAACCCCGACAGCATTGGGTATTGTAACTAGTCTGGTTTTGGTGTTATTAGGCATGGGAGTTGAATTTTATTAAATGGTTTTGGAGTATTTCTTGAGATAATTTTTTTCCTGGTGTTTTCATTATTCTGCTGCCTTCCTCAGTATTTTTGCCACATTATGATGGGAGCAGAATAAAGAAGGATTATCAGTAGACGTATCACCAGGTTTACAAAAGAAAAAAAAAGTAGACTTGATGCTTTATAGTTTCTTTTCTGTCTTTAATCTGTATTCATCCTGATGGACATTTTTACATGGATAATCTGCTCTCACCTGAAATTCAGTGTATCTGAAGCTGAATTCCCCTATTTGCCCTCTAAACCACCTCTCCATTTTCACTTCCCAGTCACTTGTTGCTGGAAGGAAGGAAGGGAGGGAGGGAGGGAGGGAGGAAGGAAGGGAGGGAGGGAGGAAGGAAGGAAAGAAAGAAGGAAATGGAAAAGCACAGTCATTCCCTTTTTAGTTGGTAGAATGAATCTGCCTTTGAAGTGTGTCACGTTTATACCTAATGCTTTGTTTCAAGGCCATAACTCTTGTCCTGGTACAGTCTTGCTCAGACTGTTGCAGTAGCCTTCTGACTGGCCTCCTCTCGCCTGCAATCTGCCCCTAGGTCAGCGTTCCTGGGGAGTTGGGTCAGGGCTGGGTAGAGGAATGGGGCCTGGCTGTGGGCTTCTCCCTCCACAACCCCACAACCACAGAGCAGGAGGCATGGGAAGCCTCCGCTGACCAGGGTTCTGATGAGCGCTCAGGAAGTGTAGAAGTGCCTGGCGCATAGTAGATGGGCACCTTGTGTTTGAGGATTGACTATCTGAGAGATGCCTTTATTATTTCTTTTCTTCTGGGAGACATGGTGATCTGGCGGTTGTATTACCACTTTCCTTCTCTGTGCTTTTGAGCTGGAATCTTCTCACCTCTTGCCAGGATGTTCTGCTAGCAGTGGTGAATCAAGCCGACTTGCTTTCTTTTATCTGTAGATTCTGTGAGTTCATCCACCATCCCTTGAGATGGGTTTGCACTTCTGTCAGTTGAGTTATCCCAGGACAGAGTGGGCTTAAATACAGATAAAATGCACTTCCTTAGAGGAAGCGCTTTAGTCCTATTAGCTGGGCTTTGAGTAATTTGTCAATGTGTCCACTGCGTTGTACGGGTCTGCAGCTCCTGAAGTCTGTGACAGTGGTGGGGTCCGAGCCAAACGAGCTAGCTCTGAGAAATCAGGTGGGTGGAGGAGGGTGGGCTATCCCCCCGGCTGAAGAATAGAGCTAGTTCCAGCTCAGTGCGGGGGATCCATCAAGTTATGGAGTCACTTAAAAAGTGGGAATTGGGAACCTAGGCTGTGGGGTGCCACTGGAATCCAGCAATGGAGCCTGCGGCCCTCTGGCCACGCCTCCTAAGCGCCACACCACCTGGCATTCCAGGAGCCCACCCAGAGTTCCTGCTTTACTAGCGGGGCACAGGCACTGTGACGGGGCCTTGTTCAGCAAAAGGGAGTGTCCTGTGACAGAGCATAAGGCCCAGGGGAGTGGGTAGGGACCAGCCTTAGTGGTTTAGTCCCTGTGCCTGGCACTTGGGGCCGCGGGTGGGTGGCAACTGTCCTGCCCTGAGAACTGGAGCACAGAATACCAGACAATGGTCCCCAGGCCTCCTCAGCTCAGCTGGACCTTGCCTGGAGCTGCTCAGCAACAATGTGCAAAACCAACAGGCCGGGTCTCGGTCAGATCCTGTGCCTCCAGCCGCTCCACAGGTCAGGTGAGACATGGAGAAGGACCCCCGGATGGTGATTTCCCCAGAGTGGTAGCAGCTGTTGACACTGCCCGGTCTTCTGCACCTTCCTCCTCCCCACCCACGGCTGAGTTCCTGATCCCCCCAGCCCCAGCTTCTGCCCTGCCCCAATAATCCAGATGGATCTCCTTCCTCCCTAGGGGCTGGAGTAGGGCGCCGTCTGCTGACCTGATGCCAGTGCCGCGCTGTCCCAGGGCCCTTGTCCGCTGCCCCTCTGCATCCCACCCCTGCCTCTGGATCCTCATCCTTGCCTTCCACCACGTTGGGACAACCCCACTTTGTTTTAGGCCTTTGATTCCAAATGTTAAAGGAACTAAGATGACAGATGGTCAGATGCTTTTAGCCTTTGGGGTGGTGTCTTGGCTACACCTCTGACCTTGGGCAGTTCTAGGACCCCCGGTCCTGCCTCTCTCTCCTGGCCTGGCCATGTCACGTCTTCTGCTTGGTGCTTCTGGGCCAGCTGTCCCTCCCAAGGCGGGAGGCTGCTGCGGTCTGGAAGGGGAAGCCTGTTCTGCCCCTCCCAAATGGAGGAGTAGATGTGCTTCAGGAACAGGTTGCTGGTGTGGAAGGGACTTGGAGGTGGTTGCGAGCAAAGACCACAGTGGACTCGGCCGCTGAGTCAACCACGGGCAGCCCACAGAGCATGGGCCCCCCGTGAAGGGAGGAGGTGCAGCCAGCAGCTTTAGCAGCTGTCGTTCCACACCAGGCATAACAAGCTCCTCTGCCCTGTCCGAGCGTTGGTCGTGCTCTACTTGGGGAAGGATGCGGGGGAGCCCTCTCCTTTCCCTGAGCGCCTTTGGTGCTGCTCATCGTAGGAAAAATCTGTGTGCAGACCTTTTCTTCCTTCTTCCAAGGAAAGTATTTCATGTGTCAGTCGCAGCTGCTGCTCAAGACATACGTGGGTGGGAATACTGTGGTGCGTAGCTCCAGCATTGCCTGGGGGGTTCTGTGGATCCACGTCTGTGTGTGTGGGGCTACCAGGAGACTGTGCTCTTCGAGGAACGGGCCTGGCCCATCTTTGGAGTCTCAGCATCAAGCTAGAGTGGGCCACGCCATAGACATGGGTGGGTGACGAGGTCAGGCCTGGCCACATCTTCTCCAGGCCTGCAGGAGGTGTGCCGTGTCCGCAGCGGGACAGTGGGCAAGAGTAGGATCACCGCCAAGAGGGAACCAGGACCAAAACCTCAGAATGTCACCCAGGGTCAGCCCTGTGCATGGACAGGTGGGAGCCACATGAGGGGTCTCCCAGCTTCCCAGAGCGCTGATGTGAGCCATCACATCACCGACAGCCGCAACCAACAGCTGTGTGACTGATGGTGAGTTTTTGTGCAGAACAGCCAACTCCATTTCCAGAGCATTTGTGAATTGAGCCGTCGCAGCACTTGATTTCATTGTGCTGTTGGCACTCTTTACAGACTGAGTTAATCATTGCCATCCTCGTGAGGAATTGCCTGCACCTGTGGACAAGACCTGCCTGGAGCAGGTGCTTCTCCCGGGTGCTCTGGATGGCTCCCCTGCCCTGGGTTCTCAGTTATTTATAGGATCCCAGAAGCCTATCTTGGAAGAGACCTTAGAGGTCATCCATTCTACAGATACTTAGCAGCACCCGCTGTGTTCTGCCTAATCACAACGGTTTGGAGGATATAAGCCTCTGAAACTCTGACTTGTTTGGTGTTTTGTCTGGGAATGTGAAATTGCTTTCAAGAACACAGTCAGGGTCCCCTCCTCCACCCATCAGTATAGTTTCCTCTTTTTTTTTTGGTCATTGTTTGGTTTTTTTTTTGATGTGGACTTTTTTTTTTTAACATCTTAATTGGAGTATAATTGCTTTACAATGGTGTGTTAGTTTCTGCTGTATAACAAAGTGAATCATCTATACATATACATATATCCTCCCTCTTGCGGCTCCCTCCCACCCTCCCTATCCCACCCCTCTGGGTGGTCCCAAAGCACCCAGCTGGTCTCCCCGTGCTATGCAGCTGCTTCCCACTAGCTATCTATTTTACATTTGTTTGGTGGTGTGTAAATGTCATGCCACTCTCTCACTTCACTGATGTGGACCATTTTTAAAGTCTTTATTGAATTTGTTACAATATCGTTTCTGTTTTATGTTTTGGTTTCTTGGCCATGAGACACGTGGGATCTTAGCTCCCCAACCAGGGATAAAACCCACACCCCCTGCATTGGAAGGTGAAGTCCTAACCACTGGACCTCCAGCGAAGTCCTTAGTTTCCCCTTTTGGATAAATACAGAGCACCTTCTGTTAAAGGAGCAGACATATGGAAGGTTCTCAGCACACAGTAGGATTTTCGATGAATGTTGGTTTCTCTTCTTCCCTGACTATGGTTTTAAAAAACAAGAATAAAAGCATCTATTCATACCTTTGCTGGAAGCAGGCAACAAGTCTTTTAATTGCTGTAACATCCCCAGCCTCTTCTGCGTTCTGACTTCCATCTCCGTGGATTTGGGGACTTGCCCTGAATAGGAACCAGGGGGCCTGCCTCCAGCTTCCTCTGAAGCCGGAGCTGCACTAGGGACTGGAGGAGCTTAGCTTTTTGCTTCTTCCAGGTACCTCTTGGTTGCATGTGCTCTGTCCATTGTCTGAGAAGTGGGTTCCAGTGATCTGCAGGAACTGAGTCTTTTACTGGGGAGTCTCTTTTTCTTTTTTCTCCATGAACGTTTCAGAGAGAATTCACAAAAAAGAGGAAGCGGGTGGGCATAGGGGTCGGGAGCCCATATTAAAGGTTGTGCTTTAAAGCAGCCCCTTCATCCTTCTGAGCTTCACTTTCTAAGGGTGCTCCCCTGCCCCCCGCCCCCCCCCAACCCGGCCTTCCCAAGTCCCCAGGGAGGCACCAGTTCTGGTCCTGCTGAGTCCGTCTGCTTCATCGAACACCCACGCTTGCCCTTTCTCTCCACACCCAAGGCCTCATTCTTCCTTGTTCCCTCCTGACTGTCCCTTCTGTATGCCTTCACTCCTCAGGCCCTGCCTTCGTGCTTCTAAAGTCATTTTCTACCCAGGCCTCTTCCCTTGAAACTCTGTCCCCTCTTGCTGGGTGACATCCTCCACTCCTGTGACCCCAGAGTCTGCTGAGCCTCCCCCCCGCTTACCTGAGGCCAGAAACCACAGGTCCAGCCACTTCCTCTGCCCCCAGCACAGTTTTCCAGTGTCCCCATTCACAGGGCACCGCCTTCCCTTTTCACAAGCTTCTGCTCACACGGGGGATTCGTCTCCCTGACAGCTTTGTTATAGCTTTGCATGTTTTTTATTTTTAACTGTTTATCTGTGCCATTTAATGTCTGATAACAAAGCAAATACTCATGTACCCAACACCCAACTGAGGAAGTCTGTCCTTTACTAGTCCTTCAGAAGTCCCTTTCTGGACCTCTCCCTAATAGAGGCACCTGCCGTCCACCCTGCAAGAGGTTACCACTTTCTTGAAATTCGTGTTAAACATTCCCTTGCCTTTCTTTATACTTTTGCCACTTGTGTATATATCCCTAAGCCAGAGGTTGGCAAACTTTTTCTCTAAAGGGCCTGACAGTAATTTTCTTATGAGCTGTACAATCTCTTTCACAGCTCTTCAACTTTTCTTTTGTATCAATAGCAAGGAAATGGCCAGAGGCCAATATGTACATGAATGGGTGAAGCTGTGTACCAATAAAACTTCATTTACAAAAACAGGCAGGATTTGGCCTGAGGGCTATAATTGTTGACCCTTGCCCTAAATATATTATTTAGTTATGCCTGTTTTTGATTTTTACATAAATAGAATCATACGGAGACCTATACTGTATGTCTTCTTTTGTGACTTTTTTTTAACTTAAGTTTTTGTCGTCGTCCGTGCTGATACCTATAGCTTTGGTTAATTTTCACTTCTAGGTAGTATTTTGTTGTATGAATATACCATAATTTATCCATTCTGCTGGTGGTGGACATTTATGTTTGCAAACACTGCTACTGTGAACATCCTTGTGCATTTCTCCTTGTGTACCTATGCAAAGGTTTCTCTCAGATATGTACTTAGGAGTGGAATTGCTGGGTGGTAGGGAATGTGCATTTTAAACTTTATCAGAGAAAGCCACATTAGTTTTCAAAGTGATTTTGCCCATATGTGAGAGCACCCATTGCCCCACATCCTCACTCCCACCCTTGGTATCATCAGACATATTTTGAATTTGGTGAGTATATAGTAGTAATGGTAATGCAGTTTCCACATTCCTAGTGACATTGAGCTTGTAGCTTATGTCCGTCAAACTCAACCTACCTCATTCTCTCCAGTCTCACAAGAGAGGGTTCCATTCACCTGCGCAGAACTAAGCCTCCCTCAGGTCCCATCTCCTCACCCCCACCTCCAGAATATCCCTCCCATTCGCACAACCGCACTGGGCACTCAACCGTAGCAGACCCAGAGTAGACAAAAGGTCCTATGTGTCCACTTCCTTTCACTTCTTCTTGCATGCTTGAGGAGGGTGAAAGTCAGAAATGAGTCAGAGCCTCAAAGAGAAACAGGCAATAAGGTGGACTCCAGGTGCAAGCGCAGTTAGCCAGAAATGATTTGGGAACCCAAGAGGAACACGCACAGAAGGAATGTGTCCTTAGAAGCTTCGATCTGCCCAACTTCTCAGGAGGACTTGGTGTTGGTGGGCTGAGCCAAGGGTAGCACAGGACAGAGTTTCCATGTTAGTGGGAAGTGAAAGAAGAGGGTCCTGGGATTGACCACTTTTTAATGGCTTGATTGCCCCAGCTGTCCGTCTTGCTGCTTTTTTTTTTTTTTTTTGGTATGCGGGCCTCTCACTGTTGTGGCCTCTCCCGTTGCGGAGCACAGGCTCCGGACGCGCAGGCTCAGCGGCCATGTCTCACGGGCCCAGCCGCTCCGCGGCATGTGGGATCTTCCCGGACCGGGGCACGAACCCGTGTCCCCTGCATCGGCAGGTGGACTCTCAACCACTGTGCCACCAGGGAAGCCCTGCCTCCATTTCTTGATAGTGTCCGGTGACAGCAGGCAGAGCTCTTTACTAACTGTTGCATTCAGTTATCTGAAAAACATGTGATAAAAGTGTCTTAGCTCACACAGTCTTGAGAATTAGAGGAACTAGCACAGGAAGGAAAAGCAACCTGGAGTGCAGTGAAGGCATCAGTGCTTCATAGCTGGGGCAAGAACAGGAGAAGCACGTCCTACAGAAGCTCAGAATACAGGACTTTGAGTCAGACAATCTGGGTTTTACCTCTAGGCTTTGCTACTTGCCAACTCAGTTTCTCCTGTGAAGTGAGGGTGGTAGTCATACCTTCTAGGCTTGTTGTAAGGCTTAAGAGCTGATCTAAGTAGTTTTTTAGTCTTCAGTAGTTTAGTATTCAGGCTGCCAAGGATTTCTGCCGACTGAGCTTGTTATTGATACTTCATAACACTGATCGATTGTTTAGTGATTACTTACATGTCTCTACCCTCTTCGTGACTACCTGCAACTTGAAGATCAGGAATCTTGACTCCTTCCTCTTTGTGTCTTTGGTTAGCAGAATACCAGGCATATGGTGAATGTTCAGTGAGTGTTTGTTGAATGAATGAATGTACTGTGTGCTGGATATCATCCTTTTACCTCCACGTTCATCCTCTACTCTTCTTCACCCTGTTCTGGTCCCTGAGGGGCTGACCCGCAGATGACATCAGTGGGCTTGTGGGGCCTCTGGCTTCTGGTTGGGTTTGGCCAGTGGCGGGAAGTCAGAACGGCAGAGGCGAGGGCATTTGTCCCACTGGCTCCCCCTCTTGTGAGGTCACCATGTGCCGGTGTGTCCCTCAACAGAAGGTCTCCTCTCTCATTAAGGGAGCCTGTGCTCCATGACTCTCTCCTTCCACATCCCATAGCCTCTTCACCCCCTCATCCTTTAAAGCCAAGGAGAGGTGGCAGCAGCTAGCACCAGGTCCCTGCACTGTCCATACACCCAGCTCACACCTGTCTAATTAGTCTGTAAATTAACCCTCCACAAATTATCCCAATTAGAGTGTACCTTTTCTTTCCCGTGGGGAAGCAGCCAGCCCCCATTGCTCATGGAAATTTTAAATGGTTTGAGCTGGACCCCGGGGGCTCCAGGCACTTAAAAAGGTCGGCAGCGTGGCTCTTCAGAGGATGTGTGACATGGCTGGCCGTTAAGGGCAATCGGATGTGCGACAGCTTTGGGGAAAGAAGTAGCAGTTTTGGAAACTGTTCTCTACCTAGGAGAGACTTTCTCCCACTGATAACCTGTGAGATCTTATTTTAGGCTGACTGTCTGTTTTTAAGTCTCTGCAATTGCCTGTTATCATGGTTGTGTGTATATGACTCAGCGTGGGATGTGCCAGGAGAGGAAGGACCAGATATAGCAGTGGGGATGCAGGCTTTACCTACTAGCTTTGCCAACAGAGGAGTTTTTAAGGAGTTACTCTGGTGTCTAATTCAGTGTTTAAATGTCGACTCTTTGGGCTGTTTCGCTGCAGGTGATCATAAACAGCACAATCACACCCAATATGACTTTCACCAAAACATCGCAGAAATTTGGGCAGTGGGCCGACAGCAGAGCCAACACGGTGTTTGGTTTGGGGTTTTCCTCGGAGCAGCAGCTGACAAAGGTAATGTGGTCCTTCCCGCAGCGCCGTGGGTGCCGCGTCCAATGCTCTTCTCATTCAGTAGGTAATTGCTTGCTGAGGGATCCGGTGCTGCTTCTACTGGTTGAGCAGATTCCTCTCTGGCCTTCAGTTTTCTCCCCTCTGGCGCTGCAGGGCTGCCAAACCAGATGACCTTTTAGAAACATCAGTTTCCTTGAAAATGGAGATGTTGTTTAGAGAAGGAAAACATCTCTGACAATGCTGCTTCACAGCCTGAGGTGTAGCCTCAGGACGCAGCCTTGCCAGTCGTTCCTTCCCCAGGTCCCCTGCACCCAGGGTGGGGTGTGTCTGACAGCCATCAGTGTCACTGACTCTGGTTGGAGCCCTCGGAGAGGGGGAGTAAGGTGACTCACGCTCAGTAAGAGTTTTAAAAGGTTTCTGCTCCCAATTTCCAACATGCATGTGGGGGGCGGGAGGGGTACCCCGAAGCACCAAGCACTTCTCAGACCCCAGATGGGTGTCCTGCGATGCAACTCGATTCTGACACTGCCTGCCTGGAGGAATCATCCAATCCCACAGGTGAAGGGCTCAGTCCTGCAGGATCCCCCCAACTTCAGACTTCAGTTGTAAGCCCAGGGTGTCACCTGTGCTTCTGACTAACCAGCTATAGATCAGAGGTTCCAGTGACCCCCTCCTAAGGTTCAATTAATTTGCTAGAGCTGTTTATAGAACTCAGAGAAACATTTTACTTACTAGGTTACCAGGTTATTATAAAGGGGTATAACTCAGGAACAGCTGGATGGAAGAGACCTAGGGCAAGGTATGGGGAAAGGACGGAGCTTCCACGCCCCTGCTGAAGTCTGCCACTCTCCCCAAATCTCTACATGTTCACCCACCCGGAAGCTCTCCAAACCCTTCCTTTTAGGGTTTTATGGAGGCTTTATTAATTAGGCATGATTGATTCCATCACTGACCACTGGTGATTGATTCAGCCTCCAGCCCTCTCCCCTCCCCTCTATTCATGATTGGTTCCCCTGGAAACCAGCCCCCCCATCCTTAGGTCCTTTGCAAACAAAAGTCACCTCATTGACATAAACCCAGTTTTGACAGAAAGGAGCTTGTTATGAATAATAAGATACCCATTTCACCTTTATGGCTCTGAACTCAGAACTGAGGACAAGAGACCAAATACTGTGACAAAAGATGCTCGCATTGCTCTTAGCGCTCAGGAGCTGTGAGCCAGGAACCGTGGAGGAAGACAAGATATATATTTCTTATATGTCACAGGATCATAAGTTCTTAACTTGGAGCCCCCACAACCCTTAAAATGTCACACAGTGTTTTGTGTGTGTGTTGCTTTTTTTCTAGGGAGAGCGTTTATAGCTTTGCTTTGCTTTCCAAGGGGTCTGGGACACGCTCTGTGGATAGTTAAAAAGGTGTTAAGGAGCAGAGCATGACTGACCACAGACTTGGAGAAGCCCAAGGACCGAGGAAACAAACTGACCACCTCTGAGAGGCCTCACCTGGCCGATGGAAGGGGCCAGAAGCTTGTTTTAGGAGAATAGGCTTCCTTTTAGGATGGTGGAGAGTCCTGTGTAGGTATTGAAAATGTACTGGTTAAAAGCAAGACTGACTAGGGACTTGCCTGGCGGTCCAGTGGTTAGGACTCCGCGCTTCCACTGCAGGGGACCCGGGTTCAATCCCTGGTCGGGGAACTAAGATCCCTCGTGTCTCAATGCAGCCAAAAAAACAAAACAAAAACAAAAAGCAAGACTGCCTAGTTTATGTGACACAAGAACTTACTGGAAGACTATCAGAGTATCTCAAGGAATCCAAGAGAGAGTTGAAAATCCAGGAAGGGCTGGAGCCAGGCTGACTTTGGGAATCTTGGCTAAAGGAGTTCTAGACCATTGCCTTGACCGTCCCACTGACTGCTGGGCGGGTGTTTATTGAGCTCCTGCTGTGCCAACAGCATGCTGGGCACCAAGGATGCAGAGCTGTGGTCCCGTCCCCAGAGGGCCTTACGGAATTCCAGACGCCTGGGGAATTGACAGAGCTGCTTAGTACAGACTTGGTTGCTTGGATTCCCTGTGTACACTAAGGACTGTTTTCACAGGGGGATCAGGATGAATCAGGCAGCCACCCTGGCAGGAACTTGCTAAATGCATCTTTCATTTGTCCACTGTGTGTGCATGTGTGTTTGTACACCACATACACACACACGCACGTTTCTAAGGAGGCCTCCAGCCCACAGACCCAGCCACAAACAAGCCCCCTAAGGAAGGGTACCCCACAGTCTGTCCTCCTCTGCATCCCCACCTATGAGGATGCTGTTCCCTAGAAGCCCAAGAAACCCAAAATGGCCTGGTGGCACGCCACACATCCTCTTAGGCCACCCACTCCTAGAAGCATCCTTTCCTGGGTACTAAAGTCTCCAGATCGCCAGGGCTCAGCAACATGGGGCAGGAAGCGGAAATCTTAAGGGTAGCTCGTGGGGTATAAACATGGGAGATGTCATCTCCATCCCTGATCCCTCAGTCCCTGGACTGCGGCTCTGAGGAGAAGCATCACGTCCCACAACTCTGCCAGATGTGGTGTTCTAGCGGGCAGCACAGCAGAGTTCTGGAAGGCCTGCTGCTTCTGCTGATGAGGTTTGTGGGAGGACCAAGAATCCCGTGGCGAGTAGACCTTGCTTCATTTCATTTGCAGAGAAGTTGGTTGGTTGGTTGGAGGTGGTGCTGTGTGGTACAGAAGGCATTAAGTAAGTTTGTGAGTCGGGGGGCCGGGAGGCATGACAGTTCGTAGTATACGTCTGTCCTGGTGAGGGTAAATTACTGTGTGCTCTGGAGGAAGGGCCCTGCGTAATCAGCTTTCCACCAGGGAGCTGGCTGGTCACTTAGGAGTGTGATGCAGAATCAGGGCCTCAGGGTGGGTCACTGCTGTTGGCAGTTGATACTCAACCGGGCCAGAGGTCAGGGTGGCCATGACAGGAGTAGGTATTGTCAAGGCCACGCCACATTCTCTCCCCGGCACCAAGGCCAGTGTGTCCCTAAGCCTTTTGAGCAAGGGCCAGGCTGCCTGGGGAAGAGAATGACTGGGTACCCATAGAGCAGCCTTCCTGCCCCTAGTTCTAAGGATTCTTTTTGCTGGAGGGTGGAGGCTTCAGAAGAGCGTTGTCTTGGTCTGTTCAGGCTATTATAACAAAATACCATAGACTGGGTATTTAAACAACAGCCTCTCACGGTTCTTTTTTTTTTTTATAATTAATTTTTATTGAAGTATAGTTGCCTTACAATGTTGTGTTAGTTTCTACTGTACAGCAAAGTGAATCAGCTCTATGTATACATATATCTCCTCTTTTTTGGATTTCCTTCCCATTTAGGTCACCACAGAGCACTGAGTAGAGTTCCCTGTGCTATACAGTAGGTCCTCACTAGTTATCTATTTTATACATAGTATCAGTAGTGTATATATGTCAATCCCAATCTCTCAGTTCCTCCCACCCCGCTTTCCGCCTCAGTATCCTTATATTTGTTCTCTACATCTGTGCCTCGGTTTCTGCTTTGCATAAAAATGGTATAAGATCATCTATACCATTTTTCCAGTTTCCATGTATATGCGTTAATATGTGATATTTGTATTTCTCTTTCTTACTTCACTCTGTATGACAGTCTCTAGGTCCATCCACGTCTCTACAAATGACCCAATTTCATTCCTTTTCATGGCTGAGTAATGTTGCATTGTATATATGTACCACATCTTCTTTATCCATTCCTCTGTTGACGGACATTTAGGTCACTTCCATGTCCTGGCTATTGTAAATAGTGCTGCAATGAACATTAGGGTGCATGTGTCTTTTTGAATTATGGTTTTCTCAGGGTATATGCCCAGTAGTGGGATTGCTGGGTCATATGGTAATTCTATTTTTAGTTTTTTAAGGAAC
Organism: Grampus griseus; assembly: GCF_964374135.1. Classification (NCBI taxonomy): domain Eukaryota; kingdom Metazoa; phylum Chordata; class Mammalia; order Artiodactyla; family Delphinidae; genus Grampus; species Grampus griseus. The sequence goes on along the minus strand of NC_139018.1, from coordinate 141,232,868 downwards.
CTCCATGCTGTTCTCCATAGTGGCTGTATCAATTTGCATTTCCACCAACAGTGCAAGAGTGTTCCCTTTTCTCCACACCCTCTCCAGCATTTATTGTTTCTAGATTTTTTGATGATGGCCATTGTGACCGGTGTGAGGTGATACGTCACTGTAGAATTGATTTTCATTTCTCTGATAATTAGTGATGTTGAGCATCTTTTCATGTGCCTCTTGGCCATCAGTATGTCTTCTCTGGAGAAATGTCTGTTTACATTTTCTGCCCTTTTTTTTTTTTTTTTGATATTAAGCTGCATGAGCTGTTTGTATATTTTGGAGATTAATCCTTTGTCAGTTGCTTCGTTTGCAAATGTTTTCTCCCATTCTCAGGGTTGTCTTTTTGTCTTGTTTATGGATTCCTTTGCTGTGGACAGCCTCTCATAGTGCTGGAGGCTGGAGTCCTGAGATCAGGGAGCTAGCATGGTCAAGTCAGGTGAAGGCGCTCTTCCAAGTTGCAGACTGTCAGCTTTTCATTGTATTTTCACATGATGAAAAGAGGGCAAGAATGCTCTCTGCGGTCTCTTTTTTTTTTTTTTTTTTTTTGCGGTACGCAGGCCTCTCACTGTTGTGGCCTCTCCCGTTGCAGAGCACAGGCTCCGGACGCGCAGGCTCCGGACGCGCAGGCTCAGCGGCCATGGCTCACGGGCCCAGCCGCTCCGCGGCATGTGGGATCTCCCCGGACCGGGGCACGAACCCGCGTCCCCTGCATCGGCAGGCGGACTTTCAACCACTGCGCCACCAGGGAAGCCCTACGGTCTCTTTTATAAGGGCATTATTCCCAGCCATGAGGGCTCCATCCTTATGACCCAGTCACCTCCCAAAGGCTCCACCTCCTAGCCCATCCCACTGAGGGTTAGGATTGCCACATATGAATTTGAGGGAGACACAGACTTTCAGTCCATTGCAAGCATTCATGGGGAACGTGAATATCTCCAGGCTCTGGTTCGATTTGGGACCATTGTTGTAGCCATTTCCCAGATCTCTTTGTCACTACCCCTCCAGCTTGATTTCTTCCCAATCCCTCCCATGCAGCTAGGCCCTTTACCATTTCCCCAGGGTTCAGTGTAGACTCCAACTCCAGGTCACCTCTCCTGTGCACACCGGACAGTGAGATGTTCCACGTCGTGCCACAGGGAGGATTTCCCTTTTCCATCATCCTCCCGACGACGGGAGGAGCACAAGCAAAATCCTGACACTGTGTGAGGGAAGCTGCAAACGGTTCACTGTTAACAGGGTGCCCAGGCGTTGGGGGTGGGGAAGGCTGATAGAGGCCAGCTGTTGGAAGGCCTTCTGTGTCATGCCAGAGTTTCTGGACTTTATCCTATGGCCTGTGAAAGATTTTAAGCCAAGAAAAAAAATGATCAGATTTTCATTTTAGGTGGATTTTTTTTCTGACCTCAGGACAGATTCGCTTGTGTTAGTCCAGATCAGAGATGATGAGGGCTTGTGTACGAGTTGGAGAGATTTAAGAAATACTGAGGAGCTAAACGGGTGGCACTCGGTGAGCCGACGTGGGAGGCAAAGACTGGGGTGGGGATGGGTGGATGATGTGACGCCATTGTTTGAAATGAGGAAGAGGAATAGGTGCTGTGAGGATCGGAGTGAATTTCTATAAGGTGGAAGCAAGTATGATGGTGAGTTGTTGAAAGAATAATTAAGCAGAGCCTCTGTCTGAAGCGGCTCTTGGGGATTGCCTGCCTTTTCCCTCTGAAGAAGTTCCTGGTGGGGAGAAGAGGGGTGGTGGGAGCCATGCCTCCCCTGCCAAGTGTCTCCTATCCAGACTGATAGGCCTGGAAGCCTCAGACTGCTGGGCAGGGTCAGATGGGGGGCTTCTGTCAGCGACAGGGTCCTGGCTGGGCCCACCTTGGCTCAATGGCCCCTGATCCCACGCAGGGCTGGAGTTCTTCACGGAAGCCTGGGATGGTTTGAGGGTTACGCTCAGCTGCCTGGAACAATTTCTTCCATCTTTGGGGGACTCAAAGTAGCTAGGAAGGATAAAGGGGTAACATATCAATGAAAAGAGTTGAAAGGAGGGAGAACTCAGCACAAAAATGAGAACCAGTTGTTAAAGTTCCATTCTTTGTGCCCCTGAGAACTGAAGAGACCTTGGGCTGCACGTGCTTCCAGGTGTGGCCACTCCTAATTTTTCCCAGACAGAAGATGTCCTATCATTAAAGGGGAGTGCCCTGTCTTCCCGAGTTACCCGGCCTCCTCCAGCGGCATTGGAGTCCCGCTTTGCGACTGTGACCTGCCATTGTCACAAAGCCGTACCAAAGAAGCCCTCAGATGTCTCCTTTTTCAGAATGTTTCAAATCAACTTGTCCCCTTCCCTTTGAAGGGAGCTATTAACCACACACTGATCAATTACCATGATGTGAGGCTGGCACTCTCGACAAGTGGCAATTAGCACAGAGGAACTTGGGCCTAACGGGTTCCCAAGGTGTGTTGCTGAGAGGACAGCTGTGGCTGAATGTTCTCGACTTCACAGAGCAACCACCCACAGACCTGAAAGGGGAATTGGTCATCAAACACTATAACTAGGCTAGAAAAAGGGACCCCAGTGTGGGTGTTTTCATTTAAGAACACTTCTCTTTTTACCCCCCAGGAGGAAAATAGATAGATACCTTTGTCTTTACTGCTCCCTTTATAAGGACCACTTCACACCAAAATCCAGAAAGTATTACAGGGACACTTTCTGCTCTTTATATAGGCTTTCCAAAACGACAGGAGCTACATTTTCCCAGAGGTAAGCTGGGACTCTGTCCACCCGCTGAAGAGGGCATAACGCCTCAGCCTACTGAAGAATGTTGAAAAGGGACTTAACGTGTTCTGACAAAAGGAAGGGCTTCTGAAGAGATCCAAGGAAGGAGAACCGAGTGTAAGAGTGAACCAGTTGTTAAAGTGTAGATGATTTCTGGCATATGACCTTGAGATGTTTGTCTCCATCTCATTCATTGCAGGCAGAAGGAAACACATTCTGCCACGAAGCGGAGTGATCCAGGGTGGACTTGCTAGTGCTCTGTGATTGGTCCATCTAAACCCTGACCCATACGTGGCATTTGCTTTTGACCCTTTTCAGTTATGTCATTTCAAATTCAAATTTGTGTTCTGATGCTCACTTCATTAACTCAGTGTAGTTGTGAGAGCATTGCTCTATCTCCTACCTTTGTGATTTAAAGGCTAATTGTTCTTTCAGTGGGGGATATTGATCATTCTTTTGATATGTTTTAGTTAGAATGTTTTTGGCTGCAAGTAACAAAGAGGGCTTGTGCTTTTCATACAAAAGAGAAGTCCTAAGGCAGGCAGTTGCCAGCATTAGTACAGTGGCTCCGTGATATCGGGTGTAGGGCTCTGTGTGTTTTGTTTCTTTGACTGTCCTTTTCCTCATGATGATAAAATGGCTTCTTAAGCTCGATCCATCACATCTGCATTCGTGGCAGGAGGGTGGTACCACAACTCTCCCTGTAAACTCCCTTGGCAGATTTCTTTTTGGGATACTGTTATCAGTCTTGGGTCCCTAGGCCACCCTCCCACACCCACCTTCAGGAAAAAAAAATAGAGGCAGACAAATGTCTTACCATGGTCAGCTTAGATCAGTTCTCATTCTCTACCACCTGGGAAATGTCCTGCTCTAGACAAATTGAGATTCTGTTAAGCTAAGGGAAAAGAAGAAATGGATTTTGAATAAGCAAATAGGTAGCGTCTGCCCTAGGGTCTTCAAAGACCCAGGCCAAAAAAGCCACAAATGAAATAAAACAATAGTCTTTCATTTTCTATCATAATATATGATGATGATGATTTTGATTACAAAATTATTACCACACATTTAAAAACTATAGAAGATGATCCTAATAAGTAAAGACATGAGAATTTGGCTTATATTAAGAAACATTTGTGGTTTGAATGTCCTTTGATCCATGAGTTTTATTTACAGGAATCTATTCTAAGGAAATAATTGTAACTGCATCCAGAGAATTAGCTACAAGAATTTTCCTTGCAGCATCATTTATAATAGCAAAAACAAAAAGACAAAAACACCAGCCTAAGTGTCCAGCCATAGGAAATTAACTAAATAAACTCCAGTATATCCTTCAGGGTGATATTGTGCAGCAATTCAGGTAATGTAATAGACGATCATATAAGTGCATGGAAGTATTATCATATCGTTAATATCAAAAGTAGCTATAAAAGCAGATGTACAATATTCTATTTTTTAACGAATATGTGTAGTGGATGCATGTATACAGATAGGAAAAAATCGAAAGTTTATATGGTTAATGCTTATCTCTGGGTGATGGGACTATAGGTTTTAAAAAGATATTTTTTCCTAAATTATACTTACTAAATATACAAGCATGTGTGCTTTTTTTATAATAAGGGGGGAAATATGAGAAAGCTTAAGACTTGGAGAGAGGGGCTTTTTCACCAAAGGACGGTCATCTTGGCACCTCGCTCAGTGAGGACTGCTTTCATTCCAGCAGTTGGAGGCTGTGAGTGGAAACCTCCCATCCTTCTCCCAGGGTGCCCTGGATTGCTTCCAGTTTTTCATGATTATAGTTAATGCTAGGATTAACGTCTTTATATTGAAGGCCTTTTTTTTTTTCATATTCCCAATTATTTTTGAAGAATAGTTTCCCAAAAGTGATCTCACTAGGTCAGTGGGTAGGAACATTTTTTTCTCGTAAGAAAAACATTTTTCTTACGATACATATTTCCAAAATGCTTCTCGGTGGGGCTGTACCAGTCACAAGGCTGCCAGGAATACCTTTGCCAGCACAGGATATTATAATTGTTTTTAGCGTTTGCTAATTCAGCAGGCAAAGAATGGTGCCTCAGGATTTTGCCTTGCATTTCCAGCAAGGCTGAACGATCTTCTCTATAAATTGTTTACTTGTTGTATTTTTTTTTTTTTTTTTTTTTTGCGGTACGCGGGCCTCTCACTGTTGTGGCCTCTCCCTTTGCGGAGCACAGGCTCCGGACGCGCAGGCTCAGCGGCCATGGCTCACGGGCCCAGCCGCTCCGCGGCATGTGGGATCTTCCCAGACCGGGACACGAACCCGCGTCCCCTGCATCGGCAGGCGGACTCTCAACCACTGCGCCACCAGGGTAGCCCTACTTGTTGTATTTTTTATTCCTGAATTTTGCCATTTATCTATTGGGGTTTTCATATTTTCCTTTTCAATTTGTACAAACCCTTTCTATACTAAAGATAATGGCCCTTTTTCTGTTGTACTGGCCTATCTATAGATATTTCCCCCAGGCTGTTGTTTCCCTTCTGATTTAGTTTTTTTTTTTTTTCTTTTTATATTCAAAAGCTTTGAATTGTTAGGCAGTCAAGTCTGTCACTTTTGTGATTTTCTTTTGTTTCTTACAAGTTTAGAAAATTACCCTCTCACCCCTCAAGCAGAAGTCTGATGAATGTTCAACTCTGCTTGCATCCAGATTTAAAAAAAAAAAACTTACCCCTTTAACCCATCGTTGATTTATCATGCTACTGGTTCGCCTAAGGATTTAAATTCATTTCCCCTCAGTTTACCAAAATTATCTCAATCATATTTTTGAATAATTTTCTCCATTAATTTATGATTCCTCCTTTGTCATAGCTAATTTTTATATAAATGGTAGGGCCTATTCCCATAATGCCACCTCTTTTTAAATGATTGTTTACCTAAAATGTATCTGATAGAGCTTATCCTACTTCGTTACATTTTAAGCTTATTTTCTGATAAAAATTCTTTTGATTCTCACCCATTTGAATATAAAACAAAATCCCCTACAGACTCAGAATTCCTTTGAGGACAGCAACCAAGTCTTTCTTGGGTATTTCAGTGTGCCCAGCACAGTCCCTAGCACATAGAGATAACTAGTTAATACTTTTGAATGAATGAATTCGCCCTTTTGTGGCATTCTTTTACTAAAGTTCGTGGTATTAAGTCCAGTCAAGGCCAGAGAAGCTGTGCTTCTCTCTGTTGAACCCCTATCGTACACCCAGCAAAGCCCCATCTCTCATCCTCCAGTGATCCGTGTATTAGTATCCACATTTCATAGATAAAGAAGCCAAGGTGCAGAGCAGTTCATTTGCCTGCGTTTGAAAGGCTGTTAAGTGTCAGAGTTGGGCATCTTAGCTAAGGTAGCAGTTAAGCAGGTAAATCATAGGGCCCCGGAGTGTCCAGCACTGGCTTCAGATGGCCTGTGTTCAGTCCCAGTGTGAACTTGGCCAGTTTCGAAACCCATCTGTGCCCCATTTGTATATTGACAGTAGTAAGAGGACCTCAGGGTAGCTGTGAGTGCATAGTAAGACTGTACATTCTAACCGAGTGTCTTATCTCATTTCTGGGAGTCGAGAATACATGTCCTTTTTTTCCCCTTTTTTGAGATGTTCTAGGCTGTTACTGTTCACAGGCGTGCCTTGGAGATATTGTGAACTTGGTTCCAGACCACCGCAATAAAGCAAATCTTGCAATAAAGCAAGTCACACAAATGTTTTGGCTTCGCAGCGCGTGTAAAAGTTATGTTTACACTATACTGTAGTCCATTAAGTGTGCACTAGCATTATGTCTACAATAACAATGTACATACCTAAATTTAAAAAATACGTTGTGGCTAAAAATTGCTAACCATTATCTGAGGCGTCACTGAATTTTAGTAACAGCAAAGATCACTGATGGCAGATCACCATGAAAGTTTGAAACATTGTGAGAATTAGTGACAGAGACACGAAGTGAGCAAATACTGTTGGAAAAATGGTACCGATAGACTTGCTTGATGCGGGGTTGCCACCAGCCTTCAATTTGTAAAAAAACACGGTATCTGTGAAATGTGATAGAGTGAGGTCTGCCTGTGTAGTAGCACTGTCACCTTGAGGTCCTATAAGGATGTGTGTTTTGACGTATATGTGACAGTTGTTCCTTGCCCCTCTTTTGTAACTGAGAAAAAAGAACAGCTAAATAGTGAAGCTGAGGAGAGCTGTAAAATCAGAACTTGTCGCCCGGGCCCCTCATTCTGTATCTGCTGTTCTAATCCTCAGGCCTTGTCTTTGCCTTAAAGGTTCCCATGGCCTGTTTTGGAGTTAAAGCTTTTAGAATTTTCTTTTAAAGAGGAAGTGAGTACAATTCTATTTTAAGGTAAGGGCATCTCTTTGCAAATGGAAAATCCAATCAATAAGTGTTTAGCAACTGCTGTGGACAAGACTCTTGGCATTCTTATAAACACCCGAAAGTAACTGGATGTGTGGATGATTGTGTGGAAATCAGATCTGGGCTCAAGTTCAGGTTTATTATTTACTAGCCATGTGACCATGGGCAAATTTTAACCTCTCTAAGACTCCATTTTCTTTTCAGGAAACTATACATAAGAATTCCCATCCTAGGGACTTCCCTGGTGGCACAGTGGTTAAGACTCTGCACTCCCAATGCAGTGTTCGATCCCTGGTCAGGGAACTAGATCCCACATGCGTGCCACAACTAAGAGTGAGCATGCCACAACTAAGGAGCCTGCCTGCTGCCTAAGGAGCCTGCCTGCCACAACTAAGACCCGGCACAACCAAATAAATAAATAAATAAAATATTAAGAAAAAAAAAAGAATTCCTGTCCTACAGAGGATGGAGAGGAGCAAACAAGAGAATGTGTGTTAAGAAGCCATTAAACTCCTTACCTTGTAGATGTGCCTATGCTGAGGGTCTAGGGGAAGAGGGTACTAAGTAGGCCCACGCAAGACAAAACCGTGGGACACCTGGAGGGGCCACCATGATGGGTGTCAGGGGACAAAGAGAGAAGGGCCCATTGGAACTGAAGGTTTGTGCTCTGGGCTGAGTCTCCAAGAGTTGAGCTGAGGGTCATCCCAGATGTTCAGGGTCAGGTAGAAGGAGACAGACAGAATGGAGGCCCCCAAGCTCCATCCAGAGGCAACTTGTTCTGTCAAAGCCCGGCAGGGCTTTATTTGCTGACTTCTTTGCCACTATCTCCTGCTACCCAAGTCTCGCCCTCTATCTGATACTTACACAGCGTTCACACCCCAGCACCTAACCTAGGGCATGGCCCAGCTCACGGTGAAAATTTTTGTTTGCTGAAGGTGTGAATGGTCCTCAGACCATGTTTGTTGACTGAATAAGCATGACCCTGGCTGATGACATGTCCAATCTAGTTTACAAGCAACTTCGAGTAAGACCCTGAGAGAAAGAGACCCTGACAGGCACAAGGACCGTCTGTAAAGAACAATGCTTTTGGTCTGGGAGCCTGGTGAATTGAGATGCTTGTGGGAGACAGCCAGCCCCACCTTCCTAAGCACAGCATGGGGAGACTCCATCAGCAGGTGTGTCTACTGAGAACCACATGCATTACCGTTTTCTTCAAATCACGTTTGACTTTTAGTTGATAGTGGGGCACAAAAACATTTAATATCATACCTTTTAAAAGTTGCATCTTTTAATGTCTTAATAAGATTGAAAGGCATTTATAGTGCCTGCACAAAATCTCTTCCGGGATAATGTTCATATTCCAAGTGATACTCTATCTAGTTCCTAGGTTGATCCAATCAGTTAAGCTTAGGAAGCAGAAAGATGGGGCAGAATACTCCCAAGACACTTACCACAGTACCTTCTTAAGTCCTTAGGTTTGGCCTGTACTTTGACATGATTTTTTTTTTCAAGTGGGCGTAGGTGTGCAAATCTAGAACCCAGAGCCTGTTCATTCACTGAACAAACTTATTTGTGCCTGCTCTCTGCCAGGTGTCAGGGGAGGGTGCATAGAGGGAAAGCGTGGACCCTGCCGTCAAGGAGTTCACGACATGATGTTTTTACTTACGGGGCCCCTAAAAGGAAGGCGGGTGCTCTGTCCATCCTTGCTAGACCTCACGTCTTTTAAGCAACAGGTAATGTGATTTTTCTCTGACAGCTCTAGGTTGGTTAAATGAAGCCCTGTAGCTATGGCTTTATTTACAGGCCTGTGGGAGCAACACAGGCCAGCGTTGCCACACTGACCTTCTCTGCCTCTACTGGGTGCTTGGTGGACCAACGGCTATCACCCGGCAAGGTTTCCCAAAGCAGACCATCGTTGTTGGCTTTGTGAAGCACTCAGAGGGCGGCCTGTGCTCAGAAATAGAGTTCTCAGCAAAAGCCACAGAATTGTTGGTGGCCTTGCCACTTGGCCAGCTGTTTTTCGTTTCTCAGCAACATTTGGCTCTCTCTTGCTGTGTGACGTCAGCATTAGCTATCATAGAATGTTCTCTGTTCAAACAACGTATTGGCTGATTAAAATCAGTTGCCTTGTCAGTGACTATAAAGCAGTGATTGATATGACTGCCCTGGGATTTTAAGAATTTTTTTCTTTTAAGAAAATATTAAAACATTTTTGAAAGCAGAGAGCATAGTATAATGGGCACCCATATGCGCATCACGTAGATTTAACAGTGAACACTGTGCCACATTGCTTCATCTATTTTTATTGCTGCTGAAGTACTTTAAAGTAAATTACAGACATCGAGACATTTCACGCCTAAATACTTCAGTGTTGATCTCTAAAGAATCACATTCCCCCACAACCACAACATCATCAGCACTTCTAACAAAATTAATAATAACTCCTGGACTTCCCTGGTGGCGCAGTGGTTAAGAATCCACCTGCCAATGTGGGGGACACGGGTTGGAGTCCTGGTCCGGGAAGCTCGCACATGCTGCGGAGCAATGAAGCCCGTGCGCCACAACTACTGAGCCTGCGCTCTAGAGCCCGCGAGCCACAACTACCGAGCCTGAGCGCTGTAACTACTGAAGCCTGTGTGCTCTAGGGCCCGCAAGCCACAACTACTGAGCCCATGTGCCACAACTACTGAAGCCCATGTGCCTAGAGCCCGTGCTCCGCAGCAACAGAAGCCATTGCAATGAGAAGCCGGTGCACTGCAATGAAGAGTAGCCCCCGCTCGCCGCAGCTAGAGAAAGCCCGTGTGCAGCAACGAAAACCCAAAGCAGCCATAAGTAAATAAATAAATAAAGTAACTCCTTGGTGTCATCTTATCCAGTCCATGCTCACATTTCCCTCCTTGTTGCCCAGAAGTCTTCTACTTGGTCTGTTCAAAAGAGGACTCAGTCCTAGGCTGCACGTTGCATTTTGCTATTTTATATCTTAGGCTTTTAAAATCTAGGACTGGGCTTCCCTGGTGGCACAGTGGTTGAGAGTCCGCGTGCCGATGCAGGGGACACGGGTTCATGCCCTGGTCCGGGAGGATCCCACATGCCGCGGAGCGGCTGGGCCCATGAGCCATGGCCACTGAGCCTGCGCGTCCGGAGCCTGTGCTCTGCAACGGGAGAGGCCACAACAGGGAGAGGCCACAATAGTGTGAGGCCCGCGCACTGAAAAAAAAAAAAAAAATCTAGGACTGTTCCTTTTCAACTTTTTGGATGTTTTTGTGTTTCCTGACATTGACTTGTAAGAGTTCTTGGATCTTTCAATAGGGATTATGAAGTTTTTCGTGGATTCCTTTTGCACTATAGCTAAATTTCTTTTGTTGCATTTGTATTAGGTGCTGTTAGCCAGAGGTATGTGTTTTTAATATTTCGCCATCAAATCTAGCTTCAGTATCTTAGAAATTCGTTCAGATCTGACCTTGGCCAATAGTGGGTTTTTTTGGAAAAAGCATTCATTATATTCATTTCTTTTTAATCTCAAATAAAATCCTTCTTCTGGATTTATACAGGATTTATTGGCTTAAAAGGAATGCAAAATAATAAAGGTAGGTTCTGAATATCAGCTATGTGTAAGGTTAAGGAAATCCCTAATAATTCTTCTTCACGTTCAGTTTGCAGAGAAATTCCAGGAGGTGAAAGAAGCTGCCAGACTAGCCAGAGACAAATCTCAGGAGAAAATCGAGACCTCGAGCAATCATTCCCAAGTAAGTAATTTGTCCGTAAAATGAATGACTGTGATCAGTGCTTGAGACTCTGTTCCTTGTCACTTTTGACAAGAAATAAGAAATTTTCGCAGTAGGGCATTTTGAAAACTTTTTCAACTATTAGACTGCTCACAGTGAGATGAATGTGACATGTAAGAGACTCTTGAATTTTTCAGGATGTGGTGATATATTTTGGATGGAAAACGTTTGATGAGATTAGAGTTAATGCATGTCCCTGGTCTGGGATGTCCTCTGGTCACGGTTTAAAAACCAATGTCAATGGTCTTCCCTGGTAGCGCAGTGGTTGAGAGCCCGCCTGCCGATGCAGGGGACACGGGTTCGTGCCCCGATCTGGGAAGATCCCACATGCCGCGGAGCGTCTGGGCCCGTTAGGCATGGCCTCTGAGCCTGCGCGTCTGGAGCCTGTGCTCTGCAACGGGAGAGGCCACAACAGTGAGAGGCCCGTGTACCGCAAAAAAAAAAAAAAAAAAAAAAAGCCAAGGTGAAGTGTTTTCTTTCTGTGTTGGGAGGTGAGGTCTGCATGAAGGATGCTCATGGACAAATGCAGGTACCTGTGCCCATGACAGAGAAAACTTGATCGATGCCAGAGAGTCCTCGTCTGTCTCCCTATTATAACAAAGTCACGTGGGAGGTGGTATTCCAACAGCTCTGGTTTAGCCAACGTAAATGTGGCTTTGCCAGGAACTGAGTTATCTGTCTACTTAAAAGTGTGATAATTGACTAAAAGGGACCTATTTTAACCTGAAATAAAAATACCTGCCTTCCTGACATCTAGATTAGGGTGTGTAGTGGTAGGTGGAAACCTTGACCTAGTGACAGAGTTATGTGTAGAGAGACAGGGAAAGGGAGACCTGACGAGACGTAGGAGCTGGGGTCTGGGATTAGGGATAAGCATGATGTAAATGCAAGGCAGCCAGGGTTCTGCCTGCCTGGGGGTGAGGTGCACAGTGGGAGGAACAGAGATGCACTTGGAGGTACTGTGGAGGACCTGGAATTCTTCATTAGTGGACCATTCTTAATTATTTATTGTTGGATAATGGGAAGACATTGGAGATGTTTTATAGCTACCGATCAGGAATTGACATGAAGGTTGCATGCGGGTGGTGCGGAAGTCAGGGAGGAGCTGAGGGCAGGAAGATCGGAGAATGGCCAGGCCAGGCCAGCCATGGATGGATGTCGGGGCAGCTTGTGGAAAGAGAACAGGAGACATGGGCATCCTGAGCGGTCAAGATCAACACCCTAGACTTGGCCGTCAGCAATAGCTGAAGCTGAATCCTGTAAAAGATGCCCCTACGGATTTATGGAAATGAACGTGTATTAGACTTCAAGTGGGCAGGAACTTTCCTGAATCTTTGTAAATAATCTTTAATGACATCTAAATGATACTGTTAATTTAGTATACTAATTATTGTACTGAGTAATCGCTGAGGATCTGTAAAATTGGGCACTTGAAATGGTCCATAGTCTAAGGACTTTCTCTGTGTTTTTTTTTTTGGAATGCTAAGATTATTATACAATAAGAGTTACCAAAGATATTTTGTTAATGTTTTGGTGTGTTTCTTCCTAATATAGCTTTCCAGTATATCTTGGTGTTATTCTTTTTAATCTTTTTTTAAAAAACTTATTTGTTATGATCCTTTCCTTGTGTTTTCAAATATCCCTTTTCAAAACTATTTTAATGGCTAGATAGTATTCCAGTGTTTGCATCACAACTTATTCCATTAACCTCCTATAATTTGGGACATCGATGTTGTTTCTTATTTGTCATTAATATAAATAACACCATGCTAAGCATTCTTGCACACCTTTTGTGCATTTGATGGTTTCTGCAGGATAAATTCTTGAAGTGGAAGTATTGGGTTAAGGGTAGGACTTTTTTTCTGGTCAACAATTTTTTTTTTTTTGGATTTTATTTTATTTATTTTTTATACAGCAGGTTCTTGTTAGTTATCCATTCTATACATATTAGTGTATACATGTCAATCCCAATCTCCCAATTCATCCCACCACCACCACCCCCGCCACTATCCCCCATTGGTGTCCATACGTTTGTTCTCCACATCTGTGTCTCTATTTCTGCCCTGAAAACTGGTTCATCTGTACCGTTGTTCTAGGTTCCATATATATGCGTTAATATACAATATTTGTTTTTCTCTTTCTGACTTACTTCACTATGTATGACAGTCTCTAGATCCATCCACGTCTCTACAAATGACCCAATTTCGTTCCTTTTTATGGCTGAGTAATATTCCATTGTATATATGTACCACATCTTCTTAATCCATTCGTCTGTCGATGGGCATTTAGGTTGCTTTCATGACCTGGCTACTGTAAATAGTGCTGCAGTAAACACTGGGTTGCATGTGTCTTTTTGAATTATGGTTTTCTCTGGGTATATGCCCAGTAGTGGGATTGCTGGGTCATATGGTAATTCTATTTTTAGTTTTTTAAGGAACCTCCATACTGTTCTCCATAGTGGCTGTATCAATTTACATTCCCACCAACAGTGCAAGAGGCTTCCCTTTTCTCCACACCCTCTCCAGCATTTGTTGTTTGTAGCTTTTCTGATTGATGCTCATTCTAACTGGTGTGAGGTGATACCTCATTGTAGTTTTGATTTGCGTTTCTCTAATAATTAGTGACGTTGAGCAGCTTTTCATGTGCTTCATGGCCATCTGTATGTCTTCTTTGGAGAAATGTCTATTTAGGTCTTCTGCCCATTTTTTGATTGGGTTGTTTGTTTTTTTAATATTGAGCTGCCTGAGCTGTTTATATATTTTGGAGATTAATCCTTTGTCCATTGATTCGTTTTCAAATATTTTCTCCCATTCTGAGGGTTGTCTTTTTGTCTTGTATTGTAGTTTCCTTTGCTTTTCAAAAGCTTTTAAGTTTCACTAGGTCCCATTTGTTTATTTTTGTTTTTATTTCCATTACTGTAGGAGGTGGATCAAAAAAGATCTTGCTGTGATTTATGTCACAGAGTGTTCTTCCTATGTTTTCCTCTAAGAGTATTATAGTGACTGGTCTTACAGTTAGGTCTTTAATCCATTTGGAGTTTATTTTTGTGTGTGGTGTTAGGGAGTGTTCTAATTTCATCTTTTACATGTGGCTGTCCAGTTTTCCCAGCAAGGGGTAGGACTTTTTTTTTTTTTTTTTTTTTGCGGTACGCGGGCCTCTCACTGTTGTGGCCTCTCCTGTTGCGGAGCACAGGCTCCGGACGCACAAGTTCAGCGGCCATGGATCACGGGCCTAGCCGCTCCACGGCATGTGGGATCTTCCCGGACCGGGGCACGAACCCGTGTCCCCTGCATCGGCAGGCGGACTCTCAGCCACTGTGCCACCAGAGAAGCCCAGTAGGAGGTTTTGAGAGCTTTTGACACACACTGCAAACATCCCTACAGAAATGTACAATTGTGACTCCCACCAGCAGTGAATGAGAGCGTTTTTCCCTCCCGTTCCCTCCCCAACAAAGCTTTGTTGATTTGACAGAAGAAAAATGTACTTTATTGGCTTTTTAAATTTTGTATTTCTTTACTAGTGAGATTAAATTTTTTTGTTTATTAATTCTATGTATTTCTTCTTCTGTAAATGTCAATTGCATGTCCTTTCCGCTTTTTTGTGTTCATTTCCAAGAACTTTATTTTTAACATGGCTAGTTTTGAATATGTACAAAACTAGGCAGAACTGGGTAAATGAACCCCCATGGACCCATAGGTCAGCTTTAACAGTTAGGACTCTATGACCAATGGTTTCATCTACACCCCCCTCTCCCTCCGTCTTTATTTTAAAGCCAGTCCCAGACATCATTTTATTCATAAATATTTCAGAGCGTCACTCTAAAAGTTGAGGACTCTAGGGGTTTTTTAGTATAGGAATAGTATTAGCGTTTTTGTTTTTAGTATGCATTGAAAATATTTCCCCACATCGTTGCTTACATTCTGATGTAGTTTATGCACTTTTTTGCGATGTAGAAATTTAGTAATACGTCATTCCCTTCTTGTATTTCTTTTGCCTTTATTCTTCTTGGAGACGAAATAAAATCTTTCTAAGATCTTCTCCAAGACCAGATGAGGTTTCACCTCCATGTAGAATGGCTTATTATAGCAAACATTTCAGAATATTCATAATGTTGCTAACTAGTCGCAGACACCCATATCTGATTCCTGGTTTTTTTTTTTTTCAAATGAGTGTGTTCATCTCTCTGTAGCCCCGGGATTTTTAAGTCATCTCAGCTTCTTATACTTTTTCTCTTAACTCATTCACTGTTTCTTATTATAAAACCCTCCTCCCCCCTTTCTTTTTCTTTTTTTTTTCTTTTGGCCATGGCCTGCAGCATGTGGGGTCTTTGTTCCCCAACAAGGGATTGAACCTGCGCCCCCTGCATTGGAAGCACGGCGTCTTAACCACTGGACCGCCAGGGAAGTCCCTAAAACTCTCCCCCTCTTTTAATCTGTGGTTTCTGTCCTGTGTTATTTAAGGAGATCAGGTATCCGGGCTTGTTAGGTTTACCTGTAAAGTTTGAGTGAAAAGGTTCTGCGTAACGGCCCTCTGTGCTGTCTTGTGGGTAAAATGCACGGACTGTCTGGACTCCAAGTGGAGTCTCCACGGATGGTCTTGTTATGAGTCTGTGGACTTGTCAGTCTTTGCTGCGTTCTGGTTGGATGCGTTGGTTCTCCCACACTCATAACCGCACAGTTCCTCATCATGCCTGATTTGCTTCCGCTGTGAGGACAAGCGATAAGGTGTGCAAGTGATTCAGTCTGGCCAGGAATCTGGGTGTGAAACCCCATCTTCCACTCAGGCATCCAGCATCAACGGAACGGACGATGAAAAGGCATCTTCAGCGGGTCCTGCCAACACACACCTCAAGTCTGAGAACAACAAGCTGAAGATCGCTCTGACACAGAGGTGAGCATGTTCAAATCCAGGTGCTGTTGTCTCCCAGGTCAGCACTTCCCTGCAGCCTTTCCCACTGGGCAGGGTTTCAGGAAGTTGGGAAAGGAGACTGGGTCCTGCTCAGAGCGTCCGTTCTTGACTCCTGGCCAAAGGAAGACCAGCTGCCTTCATGGTTGTTCTCTGTGCACATCAGCATCTATGTGTGTGTGTGAGAAAGAGAGAGGTATCCCTGTGCTTTTTTTTTTTTTTTGCCATGCCACGAGACTTGTGAGATCTTAATTCCCCAGCCAAGGATGGAACCCAGGTCCCCTGCAATGGAAGCATGGAGTCCTAACCACTGGACCACCAGGGAAGTCCCTGTCCCAGTGCTTACGTTTCATTTTTTTGGGGGGGTGGCCCGTGCCATGCGGCATAAGGGATCTTAGTTCCCCAACCAGGGGTCAAACCCGTGCCCCCTACATTGGGAGTATGGAGTCTTAACCACTGGACAACCAGGGAAGTCCCTGTTTTGGTTTTTGAGAAGCCAAATTTATCATTTATTCATATATGATAACACTGAAAAACATTAAAACCTAAGAAACTATCTTGAAAATAAAATAAGATCTCACAAAAATCAGTAGCTTTTCTATATACAAACAAACATCACGTAGACTATATATTTGAAGAAGAGATTTCCTTTACAATATGAACTAGAACCATAAAATACATGGGAATAAACTTAAGAAATGTACAGGATCTTTGTGAAGAAAACTCAAATGATTTTGAGGGCCATACATGAAAAATTCAACAAATAGAAAAAGTCTATTGGGAAGTGGTAGGAAGCCTCAATATTTTACAAAGTATCAATTTCCCTTAAATTGATCTACAAATTTAACACAACCCCCATGACGATATCAACAAGATTTTAACTTTTAATGACTATACTAGCTGTGCTTGTGTTTTCCTTGTTTTTTGTTTGTTTGTTTGTTTGTTTTTTGCGGTACGCAGGCCTCTCACTGTTGTGGCCTCTCCCGTTGCGGAGCACAGGCTCCGGACGTGCAGGCTCAGCGGCCATGGCTCACAGGCCCAGCCGCTCCGCGGCATGTGGGATCTCCCCGGACCGGGGCACGAACCCGTGTCCCCTGCAGCTGCAGGCGGACTCTCAACCACTGTGCCACCAGGGAAGCCCTGTGCTTGTGTTTTCATATCTTGAGAATGTGGCCTGTTTCCCAAAGGCTAGGCTGGGTCTCACGGTGTAAGGCTGGCCCCATGAGCACCTTCAGAACTGCTGTCTTTGGGGGTCATTCTGCTCACCTGGCAGGGGACTCGGCCGGCTTCCCCCAGCCTCTCTGTGGCTGAGAAGCTGCTTTCCTCAGACCTGCCCCGTGTAAGAACTCTATCATATTAATTCCGCCATTTTACAGGTAAGGAAACTGAGTCCCAGGTGGTACAGTGAGTCCTTGCCCAAGGTCACATGGCTGGTAAATCTTCCCAGAGGCACCCACCTCTGCAGCCCAGCCAGCCTGACCAGTGCATGGAGCTTAATTCCTGTGATCTGACAGAAATTAAGGAATTTCAGAAAGAACATAGGACCCGTAGATTCAGCCACTTTCTTTGGACCCTGGGTTTTGTCAGATACGTCAAAGGACAGAACTGTGACCAGCCTCTTTTACTCATCAGGTGATCTTGAAGACTATTTTTGGTTGAGTCATGGTGGGCTGCCTGGATGAAAACATTCCACCCCTAAAAATAAATGTTTTTAAATCCCACTTGAATGGACGAGTGAATTACAGGAATGGGTGTGAAGCCATTTCCCAGAAATCAGCTCAATCATTAACTCTGAAATTAATCACATAATAATATTTTGCTATGTTTTCAGTCTGTGGTGTTTGAAACCAAAAGTATATATGTTCCAATCACAGTTCTAGGACCTTGAGGTGGATGAAAGATAATGCAGATTATTAAAATACAGTTGTATTTACTTTTTAAAAAATTAAAAGAAAAAAAAAGAAGCCTTTAGAGACACAACTCCCCTCAGCCAGGCAGTATTGATTAGAAGCCAAAAACTTTTTTTTTTCAGAGTGGTTAAGTCTGAGGTGGTTTTTTTTTGTTGTTAATTAATTTTTATTGGAGTTTAGTTGCTTTACAGTGTTGTGTTAGTTTCTGCTGTACAGCACAGTGAATCAACTATACATATATCTCCTCTTTTTTAGATTTCCTTCCCATTTAGGTCACCATACAGCACTGAGTAGTGTTCCCTGTGCTATACAGCAGGTTTTCATTAGTTATCTATTTTATACATAGTAGTGTATATGTGTCAGTCCCAACCTCCCAATTCATCCCACCCCGCCACCCTCACCCCCTTGATAACCATATGTTTGTTCTCTACGTCTGTGTCTCTATTTCTGCTTTGCAAATAAGTTCCTCTCTACCATTTTTCTAGATTCCACATATAAGCGATATTATGTGATATTTGTTTTTCTCGTTCTGACTTATTTCACTCTGTATGACAGTCTCAAGGTCCATCCTCGTCTCTACAAATGATCCAGTTTTGTTCCTTTTAATGGCTAATATTCCACTGTCTGTATGTACCACATCTTTATCCATTCCTCTGTTGATGGACATCTAGGTTGCTTCCATGTCCTGGCTATTGTAAACAGTGCTGCAGTGAACACGGGTCTCCAAAACAGGAAACAAAAGCAGCGTTGAATGGGACCGGCAACTGAGGGCAACCTGATTCCAGTTTGTTTTTTCAAACTTCACTGATCACAGAGGGTTATCATGTGGTTTGGTGATAATGTGAAGGGGTCCCTCGGACCTGAGGTGACCTAGGGTCGGCCAGGGCTCCCTCACACATCCTGCGGTTGGAACCCCAGTTCTTCTGCCCTCAGGGGACTCCCAGCCCCTGTCTCCTCTGTCCTCAAGTCCTCAGCTCTCAAATCTGGACCCAGACTGTTCGTTTAAACCTGGGGTTGTTGGGCTCCAGAGAGGAAGTGTCAGGAGCTTGTTGAAAGTGTCCGCCACTTTCATGAGAGTGTCAGAGGGCCCAGAGTCCACCCCAGCACTTCAGAACCTACATCCCTGAGGTTCATTTCAGGAAGGAACGGACATGGGGCAGGAGAGAACCGTCCTGCGGCCAGGGGTCAGTAGGGAGCAGACGGGGAAGGGGTCTCTACCACAGTCTGTGGCTTCATTCTTAGTTTCTTTTTTTTTTTAATTGAAGTAGAGTTGATTCACAATGTTGCGTTAATTTCTGCTGTACAGCAAAGTGACTCAGTTATACATATATATATATATATATATATATATATATATAAAATTCTTTTTTATATTCTTTTCCATTATGGTTTATCCCAGGACGTTGAATATAGTTCCATGTGCTATACAGTAGGACCTTGTTGTTTATCCATTCTGTATATAATAGGTTGCATCTACTAACCCCAAACTCCCAATCCATCTCTCCCTCAGCCCCTTCCCCTTTGGCAGCCACAAGCCTGTTCTCTTATGTTTGTGAGCCTGTTTCTGCTTCATAGATTAGTTCATTTGTGTCATATTGTAGACTCCACATAAGAGTGATATCATCTGGCATTTGGCTCTGTCTGACTTACTTCCCTTAGTATGATAATCTCTAGTTGCACCCATGTTGCTGCAAATGGCATGATTTCATTCTTTTTTATGGCTGAGTTCATTCTAAGTTACATCTCTTCCTTCTCTGAGAATTCTGTTCTCTTCTGAAGTGATGCCTTGAGAAAATCACCCAACAAGGCAGCATGTTCCCACTAAAGGGAGGTGCCAGGCCCGCTCAGCACGTGGTTCTCGCTGCCAGGCCACCGGCGGGAGAGGGTGTGGCCCCGAGGCATGGGCTGAGGGGGTGGCCGGGTGCCCCCTCCACAGGGCAGCCGGGTGGACGGTGCCCACCCTCCCGGTCACCGCCTGGCCCCCGCCCTGCAGCGCTGCCAACGTGAAGAAATGGGAGATCGAGCTGCAGACCCTGCGGGAGAGCAACGCCCGGCTGACCACGGCACTACAGGACTCGTCGGCCAGCGTGGAGCAGTGGAAGAGGCAGTTCTCCCTCTGCCACGACGAGAATGACCGGCTCCGGAACAAGGTGGGGAGGGCCGGGGTGGCCGTGACCTTCCTCTCCCCACTGCCTCCCGCTTGGCCTTCGGTCCCATGTCCCAGGGGCAGGAGGAAGACCCGCTGCTTCTCCCTTTGTCCTCCCCTCCGCCTCCCTGCCTGCCTTAGTGGGAACGCTACTATGTACAGAACTGACTGATTACCTTTCCTGAACCAAGTTTTAAAATTGCAATCGCAAAGGAGAAGAGAAATCAATGGGAGATTGCAGCTTTGTCTCTCGCAAAGATCACCCTCTGATGCGAGCTGTGAGTTGGTCTTTCGTGGGTGGCCTCCCTCTGGCATTTTCTGTGGTTCCGTGATCTTCGGTAGAGAAAAGGGATCCAAAGGGTGAGTGAAGAAAATAGATTCAGGAGATGGTGAGGCGTGATTGCTCAGAAACCCTGCTTCCCTGCAAACTGCTCTTTCTAAAAATGTGAGATAGGCAGCAAGGAAAGGAATACGGCCCTTGATGTGTGAGGTGGGCGGATGCGGACGGGCCTCGTGTGCCTTCTACCCTCCTACCCTGACATGGGGGCTTTTCAGTTTTTTTCAGAATTCACCCACGCCCTTCCCTGTAATTAGTCGCTCATGCTCTGCTGTTGGGCTGAGTTGATGCGGTTGTTTTAGGGTTCCCAGGTGAGGTCCTGGGGTTGCTGTGCTGTTTTGCTGGTCAGCACTTTTATCCCACAGTCGGTGAACACAGTCTGCTCCGTAAATGCAGGATTTCAGGGTACGGGTCACATTGAGATTGGTACTCGCTCCCCTTGCCCCCCGTTTATAACCCGCCCACCCGTTCTGAGTGGAGCCCCTGGAAACCACTCCCCTACTTCACGTCTTACTTCGGAGCAGGTGGCATGTGAAACTGCCTCGTGTCGTTTTTTCATAAAGTGCTGATGGTGAGGGGCGCAGGCCAAGTACTGACTCCGCACCTTCCCTTCTGAGGCTGGGCTCATCTGCTTGGCAGAGGGATTGATTGCCCTTTGTTTCTTTTTTCAAGGGCAGAGCTGAGTTTCTCACTTCGCGTCTGAGTGTAAGAACCAAAGAGCCGTGGGGGGTCGGGGGGGTGGGGCGTGGAGGGAGTGCGTGCAGTGGAACCTACTCCCTGTGCGGAGCGTCAGCTTCCCTGGGCGGGAAGCACTGGGAACTTGATTCCCAGGGCGGGATGTGGACGTTGGTGGGATCTCCGGCAGCTCCTGTGGCTGGAGGTTCAGATCCTGAGGGCTGGTGCAGGTCACCTCTAAGAACTGTCCTCATGTTGACCACCTAGTGCCCTGCACCCTGAGGACTGCCGCTGCCTGCTTGTGGGGAACCCCATCAACACGGTGCTCTTGTGTTACTTGCTGGTTACACCCCTGCCGTCCACTCTGCACCCATGTTTTGGCCCCTGGGAAATGCCCAGTGTCAGAGGTGTCAGGCTTGGGAAGGAGAGAAAGATGCACTCTGGGGATGTACCTCAGCCTGAACTTGTCATCTCTCCAGGAAGAGGCCCACGGGCCAGGCCCCTTCTGCGTGCATCAGTGGGGAAAGGTCATCTTGATTTAAAACGTTTGAAATGTCATTGAGCCCCAGTTGGTAGCCACTGTCCCACAGAGTTGCTCGGTTCTCTACCCTGCTCGCTTAACCCCTTGAAAAGCAACAGAATCATTCAGGGCATGATTAAAATGATGTGACAGTCATTCTGCGAAGAAGCAGATAGATTCATGGGACGTCTGGCCCCGACTTGTGACAGATCCTTAAAGCAAACCTAAAGCTACCGTCCTGTGACTGTGAGAGAAAACCAGAGGCCCAGAGCATACTGAAGCCAGGTTTTGTGACTTCTGTGGCTTTGTTGGTGTTAAATGAGGGCATCCTGTGCCCGCAGGAGCAAACAGCCCAGGGGGAGCCCCGTGGGGTTTGTCTGTAGCCACAAGGAAAAATTTATAAGTGGGTTAATTTATGGTTTACTTTAAAAGAGCTGTGGTGATCTTTTGTTTAATGACTACAGTAAACTGGCATCCCTGCTTTAACATGTGATATTCATTAAAGATTGACGAGCTGGAAGAGCAGTGCAGCGAGATAAACAGAGAGAAGGAGAAGAATACCCAGTTGAAGAGAAGAATTGAGGAGCTGGAGTTGGAACTCCGAGAAAAGGAGACGGTGGGTCGTGGGGCTCCGAGCGGTGCTGCTTGGCGTCCCCTGGGCCTTGGCGGGTGATCTCCACCCAAGGACACGGCAGGCAGCTGTGGGGCATGTGACCGGCCCTGGCAGCTGCCCGGACCTCAGCACAGAGACAGAGCCAAAAGCTACACCAGGGCACAGATAGTCCAGAGCAAAGGCCTGACCATTACCCTCCGCAGCCTCCTTGTTGTACTTATTCTATAGTCAGCCGCTCAGGTCCAAGAGGGAGCTGAACATTTGCAAAAGCACTCGGAAACTTTCACAGGTGGTCTTTTATCAGAAGTTGCGTTCTGCCGTCAAATTAATGCAGCGAGAACCCCCTGTCACACAGTCATTTATTTTCTGGGGGACGGGACAGCTAAGTACAGCAAGTCCCCTACCCACGAACGAGTTCCACTCCAAGAGTGCACTTGCCTAAGTCCAGTTTGTTCGTAAGTCCAACAGAGTTAGCCTAGGTATGCAACTAACACAATCGGCTGTATCCTACTGTACTGTAATAGGTTTATCATACTTTTCACACAAATAATACATAAAAAACAGACACAGAAACCAAAGGAAACGTTTTTAACCTTGCAGTACAGTACTTTGAAAAGTAGAGTAGTACCAGCTACATCACTGCTGCTTCTACGCTTGCTTCCGGACATCCTGGGCATGAAATAAAGACACTGTACTACTGTACTCTATACAGTACTGTACAGTAAAGTACACAAACGCGCAACCACTTGTCGAGGATGCACGCACGTGACGGTGTACACCAGACACGTGAACTGACTTACATGACTGGACATGTGGACGCACATTTGCATCTTTGAAAGTTCGCAACTTGAAGGTTCATATGTAGGGGACTTACTGTATGCAGAGGGTGGAGACCATGGGCAAGTTACCAATCCTCTCTCAGCCTCGGTTTCCCCGTCTACGAAACAGGAATCATACTTCTCTTTTCATGGTGGTGTTCAGCCTTCATGCATTAATTCATGGAACATACTCAGCCTTTAGAATTACCTCGTGTGTTAAGTATAACATCATCGCCATTATTATTTACGCAGACAACACAGGTTCCAAAAGCTGCTTCCATTATTGTATGCACGAGTTGGGGATTTTCAAGAATACATTTTATCTGACTTGCTTTCACATTCTTTTTCCAATTTCTATCTCCTGTAGGAGTTGACAGACCTCCGAAAACAAAGTGAAATCATACCTCAGCTCATGTCAGAGTGTGAATACGTCTCTGAGAAGTTAGAGGTAAGGGCGGGGAGCATGTCCACCTGGGCTCAGATGAGAAGGCATCCACTGTGTTACCCATTTCTCCGAGGCCTCTCCCTTTCACGCCTGGCTTGGTAAAGAAAAGAGACTTTGTATTCCTAGAAAGCCAGCGTAACTACATGCCAGATGCCAGCTTTCCTCCCGGGTGCAGACTCAGCAGTGTTTGTCTTCTGTTTTCTCCACTTATACGAAGGTGTTCTGTGCATAACCATAGTGTAGGTGACTGTTTCCTGCCCACAGAAGTCCCTACAGAACCACAGAAGGGTGCAAAGCAGGGGACAGAAAGGAGGGCTGAGAGCCTAAGATCCAGGGGCTATTGCACCTCCCCAGCCAGTGACCTTGGACATGACCTTGGACAGCCCCCCCCCAGCCTGCCCCCCCACCCTGCTGGCTTCAGATTTCTGATCCACCTGCTGCATTTCTGAAGGAGCATTTTCAGGTCCTCCTTCACCTCCGAGGTTCTCCTCACTTCGAGAGCTCTTTGTTCAGGTATACAACCTTGGTATTAGTAACTGGTTCTTGTACACCCATTCAAAAATTCTCATTTTATGCCCGTAAGATGAAAGCTCTTATTTGGACTCACAGCGGTCCCGCCATTGGGAGCTTCAACGTCTCCATGGCAACACCACGGGACGGACAGAGCACAGACCTACTGTCCCTGCGTCTGGCACGGCCAGTCCTCCCTCGCTGACGGCCAGAGGCTGGCCTGGGGCCAAGGAGACCTCGCCTTCTCAGTGGAACCGGGAGAAACAAGTCACTCTTCCATTTGTGCTATTTCTCACTCTCTCCCAGAATGGAACCCAAAGGGGGCCTCTGCTGACCACACTGGGCTTGGGGCTGAAAACCCCATGTGCTGGGATTTCAGGCTTCCTCTGCTGGGCACTTTGTGAAAGCATCACTTAGCACCAGGCTCCCTTGGGCAGGATGCTGAGTTCTGTGTTCTCTGTGGGGGCATCGTATTAAGGCGAGATGCTGGCCGTTGGTACCTCTGCCAGAGAACAGCAGGAAGGAGGGGCACACACCTGATGCCAGGGGGGTGGGGGCAGGACACTTAACACTTCCAGGGAGGCAGGCCCGCCCGAGGGGGACGGACAGTCTGGCTGTCTCAGGTCTCAGCGGGGCTCCTCCCGCTCTGTCCCCAGACCCTTCTTTCTCTCTCGCTTTGCTTCAGGCGGCAGAGAGAGACAATCAGAACCTGGAAGACAAAGTGCGCTCCCTGAAGACGGACATGGAGGAGAGCAAGTACCGCCAGCGCCACCTGAAGGTGGAGCTGAAGAGCTTCTTGGAGGTGCTGGACGGGAAGATCGATGACCTGCACAACTTCCGCCGGGGCCTCTCCAAGCTGGGCGCCGACAACTAGGGCTGCGCGTGAGTCCCCAGGGTGTGTGTGACACAGAGTAGCACTAGGACGTCCTCCCGTTCACGTGGCTTCTGTAAATGCAGGCGCGGTTTGTCACGTTTCCAAACCAGGGGTGCCGTCCACTCTCTCCTCTCCAGAATAGAAACCTCCCCTTGCTTCTCTGGCCTTGCGAGGTCATGGACAACTGGACGATTCTGACTCAGGAATCCAGAACTAGGTCTACCTTAAACATTTACGCAGTCAGGGCAGGGATGTTTATAACTTTCTTAAGGGCTGTTGCAACCATATGAACTGGAAAAGTATTTTCTAATTCAAGTATGAATACCCTTTCCAACTCCTGTTTTTTTGAGTAGCGTTCAGAGTGTTCGAATGTTCACCAGGCACCAATGCGTGGGGCGTGGTGATAGCAGTTTTCCTCTCAGTATATACAGAGATGCTTTAAAGCAACCACTGAGTAGAGACTTGTCCCAAGAGAGAAAACGCACTTCTGGTGGAGGCGTTTTCTGGCAGGGGAATCGCCTGCATCCACTCCGCCCACTTCCACCCGCCCCCAGTTTGTAGGGTTGCGACAATGTTCCTTTTCTTGGTTTTAATTTCTGAGCAGGTTACTGTGCTGTGGGGACAGCATGCAGCGAGGGTGCCTAGCACAGTGCCTGGCACAAAGTAGGTGCTTAATAAATATTTGTTCATTTAAACGTATAAACAGAATTTAGTGTTTTCATCACATCCCCCATCAAGCCCCTGTTGGACAGTCCACCGTCCTGGTGCACTGGGTCGTTATCAGGCATGTATGTGACTTTGTGGACAGACTCGTGGGTTAGCTCAGGTGGCCCTGGGGCCAGGAGGGTGGCGGTGGAAGCAGCAGGAGCTGGTCTGAGGCCCCCCCACCAGCAGCCCATCCATGGTGCTCTGCCCCTGGGGGCCTCTGACACTGAGATCACCCTTCCTTTCCAGGAGTGAGGCCTGTGGCCTAGGGATTCTAGAACCACTGACTGTCCCTGGTATAGGGGCTGCCCAGGGCTTGGGATCTAGGATGGGATCCTCTGTTGGGTTTAGACAATTGAAAAAGAAATCACACAGGCCTGTGAGGGAAGGAGTGGGCTCAAAGTGGCTGAGCCTTGGCCTTAGAGGAGTTCTGCCCAGGTCTGCCTCCCCCTGTTCCTGCTAAGGAAGGGACCAGAGCCATGGACCTCTTCTCTCTTACTGAGTTTCTCAGTGGGGCCAGTGGACATTTCATTTGCCCCATGCATGGCAAGATGGTCTGAATCCCTGGCCGTCGGCATTTCTAAATCCCTTTGAAGGAGGGGGAGGCTTTGCCGCCCCCTTACCTGCTTTGAGGACCACTAAGAGAACTTCCCCCTCTAGAAGGATTTTCTCACGCATTAGAATTGCTCCCTGCTGAATTGTTCAGATAAACAATAAAATAGCCTGAGGAGGTGGGTAGGGTACACACGGATGTGACCCGGGCCCCAGGGTGACTTTACAAGTCCTGCTGCTCTCTTTCGTGTAGCTGAGACCATCTCCCTGAGCAGGGAGGTCTTCTTTAGGATGGGGAAAGCACCAGGACATGTAGGGGAGACCCGCAGGCTGAGTGGGGCAGCTCTGGTGGAGTTCACTGGGCTGGTGGCAGATGGAAATGGAAAGCGTGGTCAGCCCTCCTGCTGATTTGTGACTGGGCGCTGCTGGCCCTGCCCTTTCCCTGGAGCTCCAGATGGCTCTCAGGACAGTGGTCGCAGCTCTACTGACCTGGAGATCAGAGAGCTGGGCTGGCCGTGAGTTGGCCTTGTGGCCCAGCAGGGGCTCAAGAGGATTCTTCTCAGGCTAGGCCAGTCCACCTGCCCAGGAGCAGCAGACACTGGCATTCTGAAACCTCCGCTTGGGTCTTCTGATGCCCACCACCCCTGTCTATGCGGCAGCTTATTCATCCAGAAGGAGCTGTCTTGACTGACTGGACATGCTCAGGTGACGTATTCATCCGAGGATAGAGTTGTCAAAGCTGCTTGCACATTCCGGGCAGTGACTGGAGAAACTAGTGGCAGCAGTAGAGCCATTACCACGGTGGGCTGCTGTGTCCCTGTGCAGTTGAGACCCATGACCCCCACTCACCAACCGTGGAAGAGTTTGGTGAGCGCTTGTAGGCAGTAGGTGAGGAGCTGAGAGCCCCACGCTATGTGGCCCCAGCCAGCTTTACACCATGCAGCCCCGGAGCTAAGAGCAGTAGGGGCTCCTCTAAAGGAGAAGCTAAGTTGGGCTCAGCAGGGAAAGCACACCTTTACAAAAGCCCTGGACTTTCAGTTCCTTCTGCTTTTCTCTAAAGGTCTTAAGGTTTCTTCATTTACTTTCTTTTAAAAAAAAAAAAGGCCTGGGGACAACCTAGACAGTCTGTCGAGAGGCTAGCCCTGTCTAACAGCCTCGGGATAGAAGGAGAATGACCCTCTGAATTCATCCCAGTTTCCCTTGAGCCAAGCCCTCATTTGTTAGGACGTCCAGCTCCAGTCTCAGCACTGATGCCCTTTGGTTGGCGTGATCTGAAGCCAAGTGCAGGCAGGGCATAACCCTTGCCTCACAAACACCCCATCCCAGTCGTGCTGCTGGAGGATTTAGAGCTAGGACTGCGTCTTTGTTTCCAAGTGATGTCTCCTGATTTGACATCTCCAAGACTGGCTGCCTGAACCTCAATTAGCTTTTTTTTTTTTTCCTCTGCATCTGTGAAACCTGGGGCCTAAAAAAAGCAACGGAAAATTTGGAATCCTTTAACCATAATGATCCTTAAAAATAATTTTCATTCCAAGTAAAGACCCACTGGATGCGTGATACAGTTGAGAGCGGCAAGGGGAGATAAAGTCTTCCTAGTGCCTCGGGAATAGAAAACCACCTGAGTGACAGGCTGGGACAGTGTGGTCAGGCCTTGAAAGAGAGCCAGCGTCCACATGAGACCCAGAACTTGTACACTCCCTCCCTTCCACGCTCCCCTGCATGCCGTCACTTTAGACCTCAGCTGGGTGAGAGAACGGGGCAGAGATCATTCCCCATTTTGCAGCGGAAGCAGAGACAGGTGACTCACCCTGAGTCACCCAGCTAGTGAGCAGCAGCGCGGGCTGCATCTGGGTCTCCTGAACCCTGGTCCAGTGTCTTTCTGCGAGTCATGCTCTCTTCTCCCTTTAGTGACCTTTGGGTGCGAAGAAAAGAAAAACTCTCTTGTGTCCTGATAAGAGCACATTGCAGTTATACTGTTTTAACATATGTCCCCAGCAAATGACAACTTATAAATGAATGAATCAGAATTACATTTACATTCATTACAGCAGTAAGTTCCACTTTTGAATGATTCTGCTTTTGTAGGGATCTTTCCAAGAGATTGTTGGTTAAAATGATGTTGGTGCTTTGAGAGGCCAGAGCGATGAGACACATTTTGAGTTCTTTGTTGATGGCTTTTGTGGAGGCAAAGCAGTTTGTTCAAAACAAGCAGGAGGCCCCCAAATGGCAGAGCAGTAAACAGAGTGATGGCGGGGCAGGTGGGGTGTGGGGGGATTGCCCATCACTGCCCAGCCCCTTCCCAGACAGGAGCCAGCACTGGGGAGGGAGCAGACCAGCCAGTGGTTAGAGCAGGTTGAGTGGCACCTGACGGGCCCCGGGAGGAATGTCCACAGCAGGTAGTTGGTCTCCATCCTGCAGTCTCATCATAGACATCTCTAGACTTGGGCGGCCCACGGGCACAGCCTGGACGGTGGTTGGCTAATGCCTGGCCAGTATTTACTATATTTGACATAAAACATCAAATAAAGGGTGTGGGATATAGTGCTACTCAGAGGCGTCACGATCGGCCTGTTGTAAAAGGACTCCTTTTCTATAGGCAAGACTGCTTTTCAATAGAAATCGGGGGCAACTTTGGGTGAGAGCCAACGCCAACCACAGGGAGTGCCAGGGACGTCAGATGTGGCCAGGTGTGCACTTAGAAGGCAGGCAGCCAGGATGGGACTTAGCAGAGGCGCTTGACAGAGGTTGCCCTTTAAGACAGAGCCGGCCGCTGCATTCTGCTCATTGCTGAAAGTGGCTCTTTGTGCCATGTGTCCATCTAAAAGCTATGGGTTCTTTTATTCACTCGAAAGATCACTGGATTTTGAAGCACTGGTGATTTAAACTAGAAGCCTGCAAATCAGCATCCATATATATTCTTAATTGACATGCATGGTTTAAAAGAATTCCAATTTCTGCATACATAGTTTCCCCCAAATAAATATATATTCTTGGGATGGTGGGGGTGACGGCATGGAGAGAGAATCCTGTATAGAAATGTGTGTTGTTTTACGTGTCTTTTTCATACACCTATCTCAAGAATATGGGTTTTTCCAGTTCCTCTTTAAACACCAGCCAGGAAGAAGGTGATTATGGTAAGACTTTGGCAGCCAGATGATATGGTCTAGTGAACTTTTGGAGTGTGTGTGTGTGTGAGTGTGTGTATATGTGTGTGTGTGTGTGTGTGTATGTGTATTGGGGGAGGAAGCAGCAGGGGGAAGCAGGAGAAACGACAAGGAAGGGTTTTCAATTAAAAAATATATGTATAGCTAAGAGGAGTCTTTAATAATCCTGGCGGTGATGTTATATGTTCTGGAATCCGTCTTTGAGAAGAGCTTGTGGGTCTTTTGTTTTGAGCGGAATTGTACAGTGCCCTACTCTCTTTGACGAATGCAGAGCCTTGTGAAGAGTGCCCCCACCCCCAGGCCACACAGACCCCGGGTGCACCTGCCAGGAGCCCAGAGAAACCACGGTGGAGTCCAGACTGTGGGACATTTTGGCAGATGACTGACAGGTCCAATGATATGCAGCTGTGGGGAATGTGTCACTGTTCTTACCCTATGGACCACTTTTAATATAAAATCCTGACTTTAAATAAATTGTTGTAGCAATGTCTTATGGTGTGACAGACAGTTAGGCACTTCTTGCATCAAAGGTAAGAATTTAACGATTAGCATGAGGTGGATAAATGGACTCTCCCAAGAATACTGTTTTTTTTGTTTCTTTTCCCTTTTCAAATGCCTTTTTGGTACATAAATAATATATACTTTTCTAAGAAGAAATGAAAAAAATCACCTGTTATTACACCATCTGTTTATAACCACTGTTAACATTTTGGTATATATCTTTTCAGACTTCTTTTCTATGCATCTATAGCTGTTTTATTACTTTTTTCATGAGATACAATCATATTATACATATACTGTTTTATAACTTGCTTTTTTCCCTTTTAACACTATATTGTAAATATATTTCTATGTCAGTAAATATGTAACAGCATCATTTTTAACATCTGTGTATGTTGTACCTTGGGTACTTGTTTCCAGTTTTATACTGTTGTACTCAAGGATATGACGGAAATCCTTTCTTCTAACACCTTCATGTGCGTTTCAGAATATTTACTTAGGATAACTTGCTAAAATTGGACTTGCTGGCTCAAAAGTGTAATGGGTGCTACAAGCACTGCTCTGTCTCCTCCTCTCCCTCCTGGGCACACAGGAGATGCCACTTACCAGCCCCTATAGTCACTCAGGGTCCTGGTGCTAATGCTGGCCAATAAAGTGTGAGCAGAAGTGACATGTGCAACGTCCAGGCTGAGACTGTGAGATGCCCCCATGCAGGTCTCCAGTCTTTCTGTTGCCTTGCGCCACAGGTGGTGATGTCCCAGTGCTGGAGCCTATGTCAGCTGGAGCCTTTGTCAGCCTGGGTCCCTGAGTGACTGTGTGGAGAGCTCCCCTTCTCCCGTCATGACACCCCCCTCCCCACTTGTGTGGATTTGTACTGTGAAGAACGAATAAACCTTAAGTGTTACACTATTGGGATGTCAGGGTTATTTTGTTACTGCAGCATAACATATCCTGACTAACAAAAAGGTACGCACATGTTGGGGACTTTTAATATATCTTGCCTCAAATTGCCTTCCAGAAAGATGATACCAAATTATGCTCTCACCAGCAATGTGTGAGAATGTCCGATTCCCCTCTTTCACACTGGTGTTCCCATGGGGACTGGGGGGGCTAGTTTTGATATGCATTTTTTTGATGACAGTGTGACCCTCCTAACCAATATATTTATTAGACTATATTCTTTTGTCATTTACCTATTCGTCTTCTCTGGCCAATTTTCTCACAAGGTGTTTGTGTGTCTCATTGATTTCTAAGAAGTTTTTTTTTCCCTATAAATATTATTTTTTAAAAGTTGCATGTATTTGGGGCTTCCCTGGTGGTGCAGTGGTTAAGAATCCGCCTGCCAATGCAGGGGACACAGGTTCGAGCCCTGGTCTGGGAAGATCCCACATGCTGCGGAGCAGCTAAGCCTGTGCGCCACAACTACTGAGCCTGTGTGCCACAACTACTGAAGCCCACACACCTAGAGCCCGTGCTCCACAACAAGAGAAGCCACCACAATGAGAAGCCTACACACTACAAGGAAGAGTAACCCCTGCTCACCGCAACTAGAGAAAGCCCGCACACAGCAACGAAGACCCAACACAGCCAGAAATAAATAAATTTATTTTTAAAAAAGCTCAATATATGGCTTAGATTGAAAAAAATTTTTTTTTAGTCAAATCTATCTTTTCCTTTATGGTTGCTGCCTTTGCTGTCATGCTTTTGAAGATCTTTGCAATTCTGATTCCAAGGTTGTATGAATTTTCACCAGTATTTTATTCTTGTACTTTTATTGTTTTGTTTAAGCAATTAAATCTATGATCCATGTGGAATTTATTTTTTAAATTACCCCAACATCACTTACTGGGAAATCTATCCTCTCTCTACTGATACAAAATCCCATTTTCACTATATATCCAATCCCTATATATATATATATATATATATATATATATATATATATATATATATATACATATATATATATATATATATTTTTTTTTTTTTTTTTTTGCAGTACGCGGGCCTCTAACTGTTGTGGCCTTTCCCGTTGCGGAGCACAGGCTCCGGACGTGCAGGCTCAGCGGCCATGGCTCACGGGCCCAGCCGCTCTGCGGCATGTGGGATCTTCCCAGACCAGGGCACGAACCCATGTCCCCTGCATCGGCAGGCAGACTCTCAACCACTGCGCCACCAGGGAAGCCCTCAATCCTTATATTTCTTTAAGCGTACTTCTGAACTTTCTATTGTGTACATTCTGGCACTGGTACCACATAGTTTGATCATCTCAGATTTAGACTAAATGTCGCCATTAATTAAACGTCTTCAAAAATGTCCTAGTACTTTTTGTATATTGACAGTTCCAAAAGAAATTCGGGATCATTTTGTAGCATTTAGAAGAATTGGAAATTGGATTGTGTAAAATTTATAGGTAACTATAGAGACAATTAACATCTTCATAATATTTAACCTTTCATTTCAGTAAATTTATAAAGTATTATGTTCCTCAGTATATTTTCTCTAGTACAGGCAATTTTTTGTAGTTGTGGTTACTATGGTAAATGAGCTCTTTTGTCCATTATATTTTCCAACTGCTTATTGTTAGTATAAAGGTACATGACTACGCTTTTTTTAATGAAAATTAAATCCATTGATTTTTTAAATTTAAAATATTAAACAAAAGCTGTGTAAATGGTAGCATTGTGAAAAAACATAATATGGAAACTGAAAGTCCCCCATAATTAAAATCCCTCTGCCCCCAAGATAAACAGTCAACAGTTGACACATAGTCCTCAAATCTTCTTTTCCTAAAGTATGTTTTATCATTTTGACCATATGATAGAACCTTCTGCTGCTTGTATTTTTCACTTGGCAATAGATCTTGGACATTTCCTGTTGGTACCATATCAATCTACCTCATTCTTCTTAACTCTGCATAGAGAGTTCTGTGGTGGTTTACTAGTTTGTTTAACTTGGCAATTGGTTATTTGTTTATTTTGTAGCTAGCCAATTACTGAATTTCCTTTCGTTTTAATAGTTTTGTTGTTGTTAATTCTTTTGCCTTTTTCATGTAGTTAATAGTTCTGAGTAGTGATGATAACTTTACCTCCATATTTTTAATAATCTTATTTCACTTCCTTATCACACTGACCAGCACTTTTTGAACAATGGTAAATAACACCTATATAAATTGTGCCGGTATTGTACATTCTTCTTTATATATATTTTTTACTTGGTGAGAATATCTCTAGTGTTCCTCCAAAAGTACAAATTTGACTCTTAGTATGAGATATTCTTAATATTTGAATTTATATATTAAAGTTATGCCCTCCTCTTTCTAGTTTGCTGAAAGTTTTATCAGTAATGGTTGTTGGAATTTTATTAAATGCCTTTTTTTTTCACATCTGTCAAGATGATCAAATGGTTTTTCTTTTTTTTTTTTTGCGGTACGCGGGCCTGTGGGATCTTCCCGGATTGGGGCACGAACCCGTGTCCCCTGCATCGGCAGGCGGACTCTCAACCACTGCGCCATCAGGGAAGCCCAGTTTTTCTTTATCATAACTTAATATGAATCATTTAAATAGATTTGCTAATGTCGGACCCTGTCTGCATTTCTAGAAAAATCTGATTTAGTCATGGTATATTATTCTTTCAATATATGTCTCCACTCAATGTTAACAGTGGTTATTTATGATGGGTTGGTTTATGGTAGACTTTTATTTTTTGTTCTTATCTGTATTTTCTGATTTTTCTACATGGCTCTCATATTACTTGTATAATAATAGTAAGAGCTTTAAAATAAGAAAATTACTCTGGATTTGGTTTGCTCTTATTATTTTCGAATTTTTCAAAATTTTAGGTGGATAGTTATATAATTTTTTTTTCTGCTGTCTTTATCAGGTATTGGTGTTGGGTTTGTGTTAACTTCTTAAAAAAAAAAAAAGAACTTGGGAAGCTCTATCTCTTTTTTTCTATGCCCTTGAACAGTTTAAATAATATTTAGAATTTTTTGCTCCTTGAAGTTTTTATAACATGTATAAATCTGTCTAAGTCTAGTGCCTTTTTAGGAAATAATTCTTTGACAATTTTTTCAATGTTTTTCCATGCTCATTAGTCTCTTTAAACTTTCTTCCTTTTCTGTAAGTTTTTGGCAACTTAAACTTCCAAAGTAATGATTCTGTTAAGATTTTCAAATTTGCTAGCCTGGAGCTGTCGTATTTTCTTTTCTTATTCATAACGTTCTGTGTCTGTGCTTTCCCTTTTTTTTCTGGGACTTCAAATCTTAATTTACTGTTTTACCATTTTATGATTTTTTTTGGTTTGTTTTTGTTCTTATTAATTTCCTTCCTTTATTTTATTATTTTTTCACCTTCTCAAGTTGAATGCCATTTTAGCTCTTTCCTGTTTAATAGTAGATATAGTTACTAGCGCTCATAAGGCTACATGACTTTTCTTCTGAATATTTCTTTATCCATTTCTGTTAAATTTTTAGCTATGGTGTTCTAAGTTATAAATAACTTGTAATTTCATATTTGACTTTTTTTTTTACTTGAGTTATTTGAAATTAACTTTTACATTTCTAGATAGTTTGATACTTTTTGTTGTTGTTATTAACATTTGTTACAAGTGTTGTCAAAGAGGGTATGGCCTGTACAATTTCTGCATTTTGGATTTTATTGATGTTTTCTTGGGACTTAATAAATTGTTAATTTTAATCAATATTCCCAGGAAACTGGAAAAGAAGATATATTCTTGGAAGGGAACAAAATTAAATCTGTATGTATTAATTTGACCTTATTAATTATAAGCTTATGGACCTTTAATTTTTGCTTACCTGATTTGTTAAAGACTAAGGAAAGTGTGTTCAGACTACTATTGTATTTCTGTCTATTTCTCTTGTGTTTCTAACAGTTCTTGCTTTATGTGTTTCCGTATGACGTTATTTGGCAAATTATCTTTTTATACTTAAGGGAAAAAATATTTTCCTTTAAAGACTTGTCTACCTTTGTGGATTTTACCTGATTTTGTTGTAACAGAGTTGTTTATGTAGAAATACATAGTTCAGTAAAATGTTTGTGTCTGTTTTTAAGTCAACAAAAATCTTTCAGAAGCCCTTTGTGTCTTAAGATATTTTGGAAACTCTGGATCTCCCCAAGGGTAGGTTGATGTTCTCTAGGGTGACTTCCTGAGTCAAAGCAAGGAAGGCAGTGTGGGTTGAGGCACGTAAGCCTTTGGAACAGAATTAGGGTTTGGGGTGGTTTGCCAACATTTCCAGTGTCTGCTTCAGGGCAGCCCCGTGCTTGGTATGGTTAGGGGTCACCTGCCCTCCAGCTGGTCACCTTCTGCCTCGATGGGGTCAATATTGAAGCTTTTCTTAACCCAAGAGGCACTTTTCTTCTGCAGGGCTGGCCTTCTGAGCAGAAGGCAGCAGAGGGTATATGCTTATGTTCCTGGCTGTTGGGGGAAAAGCTAATCTCGGAGACTCATTCTACCGGAAAAGATTTTTCCAGAGCTATTCAAGCAGATTATTCACATGGCAAAGTCTGTGCCCGGCAGCGAACCAACTTTTCCCCAACACGTGGAGGAGGTGTGAATCTCAACTCACAGCTCAGGAGTGAAAGATATACCACCTTCTCTGTTTTCCCTTCATTCAAGTAAGTTTCTGTTTTGGGCCCTCGTTCTACCAGGCTCATGCAGTTGGATCTCAGTCAATCCCAGGACTCCCTTTTCTCCAGACGTGAGTTTTCGAAGGCTGAGGGCTTGCATATTCCCAGGGTGGTGGGGGTCAGGGGGTCTATGTCTGTTGAGATGTCCCCTGTTCCTGCCCTCTCACTCCACTACCGCTGTGTCACAAGAATTCCTCACAGGTTCCTGTGCTGCAGAAATCTCCATGAGGCTGTCCGAGGCCCTCTCTCCACGCAGCCATCCCATGTCTGGCAGCAAAGGTTTCGGGTGGAGGGTGATTTAACTTAGAGGGACTGCTAGATAAACCAGTGTGTGTTTGCACAAGAGAGCACGCTAGTGAGCGGAAGTGATTCTGTGGGCACCCATGCCCACTTGCTTTGCAGGCCCTTGCAGCTCACTTGTGGGGGGCGGGGCTCTGGCCCAGATCCCCACATCAACCACCTCCCAGAGGGGCCTCCTTAACACCCATTGGGTCCTAGGCTTCCCTTCTCCGGGGCGCTTGGGAAAGTTGACCTCGCTCTTTTGCAATAATCGTCCCGTGAATGAAGCTTTCCTTCCCAATTCTTGTCTTGCTCCTGACTACTCCTTTTCCTTCCCCTCCTCCTCCTGCCCTGTAGTGTTGGGGTCTCCAAGGATCCGGCCTGGGCCACCTTCCTGTGACACTCTCCCCTGGCAATTCCAAGGCTTCCCCACTCCACCTCGTCCCAGCCTCCTGGAGTCAGCTCCCCTCTGTCCAGTGCTGCCCCCTACCCACCTCCTGATCCCTGACCGTGGCACCTCCCCCCTCCAGGTGTTGGCACCATCTGTGTCCTTGCCCTTGCTTCCTGCACAATGAGTCACCATATTATGCTTCTTCCTCTGGTTATCCCAGTCTCTTCACTCCATCACTGCTTCTCTCACCAGACAGTCCCTATCCTGTTCCTGATCCCCTCACTCCAGGATCTCCTCCATCGTCTGGTGCCTTTTAGGTAAAGCTGCCAGAGGCCTCTTCCTAAAGCTTGAGTCATCAGGTTCTAGCCCCCTCTCTCCATCCTCCCCCCATGAGGTCACACTAACCGCCTTCCCTGGTCCTGCCCAGGCCTTGCTGGTGCATCCTCTCTGTGCTCTAGTTCTTGCTCTTCCCGCTGCCCGGAATCCTTCCCCGTTTCCAACCCCATTTCTCTTCTTAGACCCAGCTCAAAGGCCTAGGCCCTCCAGATTAAAATCAGCCACTCCAGGGGACTTCTCATGCTTCTTAGAGAGCTCTTTTCACACTTACAGCTTTTTTTTTTTTTAACATCTTTATTGGAGTATAATTGCTTTATAATGGTATGTTAGTTTCTGCTTTATAACAAAGTGAATCAGCTATACATATACATATGTCCCCGTATCTCCTCCCTCTTGCATCTCCCTCCCACCCTCCCTACGCACGTACAGCTCTTAAATCATTAATTCGTGTATTCATTTAACAAATATTTCTTGAGCACCTTTATGCCCCAGGCCCTGGGAACACAAAGGTGAAAAGACACAGATATTTTCCGCAAATCTATTACGTTCCAGTGGAGCCGTGAGGTGATACATTGCAGGTGCAAATGGAACTCAGCTGATGGAGGATTTGTGAGCCTCCCCCTCCAGCAGGGCTCTCACAGGTGTTCAAGAACAGGACTCAGGGTACATCCTGCTTCTCCAGAGCTGGGGTGACCCTGGGCCACTCTGAAGACTTTGTGAGACATCCAGCTCCAAGGCTTTTCGTCTTGGAAGGAACCTGCAATGACTCTAAGTATGCCTGCCTCACTCTTCCCTTTCACAGCCCCCTCATTTCCTGTCTGACTTGTATATATTCGTGTTTTTCTAAGGATGGTCTGCAGACCAGCTGCTTCAGAGCTATCTTGGGTTTCCCAGAAAAACCTCCTGGATTAGCATTTTTGCAGGCCAGGCCTTGCAGTATGCATTCTAGAAGCTCCTTGTGCTAGACAACAAGATGATGGCTCCCCAAGAGGTCCACATCCTAATCCCCAGAACCTATGAATGTGTTACCTTACCTGCGCAAAGGGACCTTGCAGATGGACCTTCAGATGGGGAGAGTATCCTGGTTTATCTGCGGTGGGGGGGGCCCAATCTAATCACATGAGTTCTTAAAAGCAGAGGACCTTTCCTGGCTGGGGTCAGAAAGAGATGGTGATGGAAGAAGAGTCAAAGAGATACCATGTTGCTGGCTTTGAAGATCAATGAAGGGGCCACAAGTCAAGGAATGCAGGCAGCCTCTAGAAACTGGAAAAGCTTCTAGCTTCTCCCCTAGAGCTTCAAAAAGGAACACAGCCTTGCTGACACCTTGATACTAGCCCAGTGAGACCCATGTAGGACTTCGGACCTATGGAACGGTAAGATAATAAATTTGTGTTGTTTTAAGCCCCTATAATTGTGGTAGTTAGTTCTGGCAGCAATAGAAACCCGATACGCTCCTCCCATGAGTTTACATATCTAAGAGTTGAGAAACTCTGCTGTACAATGAGTCCCCGACATGCAAACGAGTTCCATTCCGAGAGTGCGTTCCTAAGACCAATTTGTTCGTTAAGTCCGGCAAAGTTAGCCTAGGTACCCAACTAACACAATCGGCTATATTGTACCGTACTGTAATGGGTTTATAATACTTTTCACACAAATAATACATAACAAACAAACACACACACAAATAGTACTGTACGGTAAAGTACACAAAAGCACAACCACTTGTAGTAGATGCATGCGCATGAAAATGTACGCCAGACGCGTGAACTAACTTACATGATTGGACCTGCGAACGCATGTTCCCATCTTTGAAAGTTTGCAACTTGAAGGTTCGTATGTAGGGGACTTACTGTATAAATTCACTCGGCTACATGGTTTCACATGACGGGTGGTCATTCATCAAAAACCTCTTGATTCTGGCTCCTGCTACTACCTGCTTGATTCCCCAATTCAAATGCGGGAGAGGGAACGAATGAACAAATGAGTCAGTCAGTCTGAGCAGCCCGGCTCATGGTTTTTCACTCCGGGACAAGCCATAGGAGGCTTCCAGTTATGGATTGGCTGTCCTAGCGTCAGCTTTAGCCAGAGGGCCCAACTCAGGCTCTAAAACGTGGCCAAAGTGGGCTGCCCTTGTAGCCAGGGCTGTGGGTTGGGGGAGGCGTTGTGACTGGTGTCCAGGACAAGGGGCAGTGGTCCTAGAGTGGGGGCGGGCCCGGGAAGACTTTGGAGAGGAGGACAAGATGGAGTTGAGACTGAGAAGTGGGTGTGGATTTGCCGGACGGGTGGCAGAGGGCTGGGATGCCCCGGGCGCTGAGGCTTAGGAGAGCAGGGCCATTGGAGGGCAGCCTGCTTGGTATTGCTGGAGTAAAACCTGTGGTGGGGAAGGGGCGGAGGGGCAGCAGCCAGGTTTCTGAGGGGCAGGCTGGAGAGTGGAGCAGGACGTCGAGGGGGGAGGTGGGGATGGATTGACGGCACTTTAGCGGGTGGACTGCACAGGTTTGAAGCTGGACAACAGCAGACAATACTTGACCCTCCCCTCGGCCTGGATCCCCTGAGGCCAGAGTCTGGACTTAAGCCTTGGCTGGAAGAAGGGGGGAAATGGAGAAATGAGGGAGAGAGGATTCCAGAGAAGTTTGTGTGCACGTTAGACAGTTGGGCAAGGGGTTTCAATTGGAGAACTCTCTGGAAAAGGATCTTTTTTTTTTTTGAGTCTTCTCATCTTTGGCAGGCCTTAGAAAGCAAATTCTGAGAATTATCCAAGTCTGAGTAAGCTCACTGGTGTCTCAAAATACTGAAATTACAAGAATTAAAATAAAAATACCAAATTGCATAATAAGCATAAGAAAGTCCAGCAGAGCTCTGATGTTGCCATTTTTAAAAATACCAGATTCTTTCTAGAGAAACTTTTTTGTGCTGAGCTTGGCCTGTCTATGGTGGAGAAAGAGGCCTGGGAGGCTGCCACTTGGCCTGCCGCTGGGATTTGCGACTGAGGCCCGGCAAGTAGCCAGCAGGGACTGTCCCCCGTGCTGCAGCATCGCCCCCCCCCACACACACACACACCGGGAACCTGCAAAAAGGAAAGGGAACAGTGGGAACAGAGGCTAATGCCGGGTCAGGGCACCAAGGCCTGGGCCCCGGGAGCAGAGTGAGGCACCTTCGTGTACAGGAGCTGGAGCTGGGTCTGCATCACTTCAGGTCAGGGAAAGTAGGACACCTGACGGAGCCACGGGTGACCTGGCAGTGGCCACACTGAAGGATCTCCAGCCATGCACGGAGGTCCAGGCTGCAGCTGCTGAAGGACCCAGACCCCTCCCAGCTATGCCAGCTGAGGCCCCTTGGAGTTAGCTAAGAAGAAACTCTAAGTAGGAAGGGTTTTGGTCTATAACTTTTCTTTGGAAAAGGAGGGTCGATTCATCTTGTTCTTTGTAACCCAGGATTGCCATGGCAAGAGTGAGGGTGATGACATTAGTGGGGATGCTTTGGACAATTTGAGAAATGAGGAGACTGCCTTGTATGGGTCTCTTCCCCTTTCCTAATTTTAACACAGAGCAAGGAGGAGAAATGATTCCAGCATGAGTGCCTGAGGGAGACAACACTCTTCCCCCACCCTTAGTAGTTGCTTAAATAAATGTTTAACGTTTTGGGGATTTTGTTGTTGTTGTTTTTGGTTGAGTTGGGTCTTCGTTGCTGCGCGAGGGCTTTCTCTAGTTCAGGCGAGCAGGGGCTACGGTTCGTTGCGGTGCGCGAGCTTCTCACTGCAGTGGCTCGTCTTGTTGTAGAGCACGGGCTCTAGGCGCGCGGGCTTCAGTAGTTGCAGCTCACGGGCTCAGTTAATTGTGGCACGCAGGCCCTAGGGTGCGCGGGCTTCAGTAGTTGTGGTTCGTGGGCTCTAGAGCGCAGGCTCAGTAGTTGTGATGCACGGGCTTAGTTGCTCCGTGGCATGTGGGATCTTCCTGGACCAGGGCTCGAACCCGTGTCCCCTGCGTTGGCAGGCGGATTCTTAACTGCTGTGCCACCAGGGAAGTCCCGTTTAATGTTTTCAGTAAGATTTCAGCTAAACCCAGCCAAGGGAGGGATGGCTGTGTTAAGATATTACGTTTCATTTCCTCATGAGTGACACTGATGCATTATAAATAGTTGTTTATTATGAGTTTATGTACTGCCTGATACATGAAATACATTTCCTTTAAAATAATTCCTGCTTATAAGCAACTTATTCGGATTATTGTTAAGATAATGTTCACATTCAAACCTTTCAATCCCAGGAAACCACTACACGCACTCGGGAGGAACGGTCAGTAGTGCTGTTTACCATAGCAGTGTAAACGTTTTTCAGAATAAGGGAATGATTCTAGATTATCCGTGGTGAACAATAACTACCATTTTCTTATGCCAGCAGTG
Source organism: Grampus griseus (assembly GCF_964374135.1). Classification (NCBI taxonomy): domain Eukaryota; kingdom Metazoa; phylum Chordata; class Mammalia; order Artiodactyla; family Delphinidae; genus Grampus; species Grampus griseus. The sequence goes on along the minus strand of NC_139018.1, from coordinate 141,192,181 downwards.
CTCACCGTGCATTCTTAGATACGTGAAAGGCACCACGTCTCTCCTTCCTTCCCTGACTTTAGGAGCTGCAGCGTTAAATAAAGCTGCAACGTCACACACCCAGCCCTGCTGATCTTTCGGGGTGTTATGTGGCCAGTCTACCAGCACTCCATGCACATGCTTTTCCAGAACGAGCCTTGGGCCTTGGCAAAGAGGCTAATGGTCCCACTCGCCGGGGTTCTGCTCATCACGATCGTCCTCCTCCGAGTCAGCAGATACTCTCTTGATTCTCTGGAGCGCCGCCTTGATGCTCCTCTCCAGGTCGCTGGTGGGTTTATTGCTGGGGCTCGGGCCAAGGTCAGGGTGAACTTTCTTCAGTTTGACCCCTTGCCTTATGGCAGCCAGAATGTGCTCATTGACTGAGGCACGGGGAGGGGACAAAGTGGGCGCTTGCGCCTTCTGGAGAGGGGCCCTGTCATGCCTTAAGGAGGCCAGCACTTCATCCATCGACCCTGAAATTGAGTAAACAGAGCAAGGAGTCACGAAATCATACCCTTTCTCCCCGAGATGCCGAGACATTTTTGTACTCGTTAACAGGGTTACGTCACCCATCAGTTAATGCGACGACGTAAACAAATCATCATCATTCCATTAAACAAATGCTTCGATTATCTGCTAGAGAGGTCGACCGTCAGCTCCCTTTCTGAATCCAGGATAGTCTAATTGCTAATATTTTACCTTGACCACTTATTTTCCAGTACTTCTTCAAATCCATAGCAACTCCCAGGCACAGTCAAAAGTCAACATACCTTCTGTTTCTCAAGACACAGGTGTTATCATCCTTTTGTGTAACCCTGAAGATAGTTATGAATTCCTGGGGTATTAAAGTAATCCAACCCAATGTGCATTGACAGCTCTAAAATTGTATCTCCTCCATTTCCCTTCCCACTTAAGAATTTTTTTTAACGTACCCCACTGTATTTCTCCAACTTCAGTCTCGGATATTAGTCAGTGATGACTCGTGCTGTGATAATGAGGCGAGTAGGTTTCTACACATGAAAAGGCTTAAAGCAAAACTTTAATCAGTAGCTCAATGAACCCAGAGTGGGTGGCACTGGCACATTTCTCTGTATATAGTGTGTTTAATTCCACCTACATTACCCTGACGTAACTTACGTGCTCTACTTTTGAGGGTGTGAAATGCTGTCAAAACACAGATTAGATCAGAGTTTCAAGGCCTTGGTGAAGAGAAGCTATTTTTCACTCTGGCACCTTGAGACCCCTGCGGGGGTAAAATCTTTTACCACCTGCTGGAGACTGGGGCATGACTGTAGCCACTCATCTAGGGACCTTCTATATGAGACTTCAAGGTGAACAGTCATTTCTAGTTCAGAATTGAAAGGCCATGCCGTGGCTAACAAGACACTTTGGATTTTAACCTATAACTTGTTATTACATTTCCCTTCTAGGAGTAATAAGACAAAGTTTCACCATCGAGGGCATTTTATTATTCTTTCCAGTGAACTGAGGCACTGTGTGTGAGCTGATCAGGGCTTCCTACACTGTGGGCTACACCAGGCCGGAAACAGCGCTCCCCCGCACAAAGCCCTGCCACGTCCCATCTCTCGTCTAGGCCCAGGCACGTGAGCTCTCGCTTTCATTTACACGATGTTGCCACAGACCCCATGGAAATGGGCCTCCGGTCTCTACCTAAGAGCGTGCACATTTTCATTTGTACCCGGCTCCAGGTGCAAAGAAACCTTGAACTCAGAATAACCAGAATCCGCATTAACCAGAACCACAGTTTGGAACTGTTCTGTTTGTATAATTCACATCACCTAGCACAGTCCCCTTGTATGCTCTAGGCATAGGTACTCAGGCATAATCTGTAAAACAAATGTACACAGCATTTTGATAGAATTTAAACACAGACACAAACACACTCCAGAGCGGTGGGCTCTGAGTCTGGGCAGATTTCAGCACGTCTCCTCCATAGTCAATGTCTAAATCATAATTAGAATAACGAGCAGAACGATAGCCCTCATTAGACAGAAATATTCCAGTGTATTCACTGTGCTATACTTGCAAATGCAAAAAAGTGGTCTACTATTTTTCTGACCGCTTCATGTTAGAAAGATTTCCCGCCGCATTTATATCAAACTCAGATTTAGGCTATGCTAACTTTGCAATAAAAGAGTGATGAGGCAAAAAAATACTGAAATATTTTAAGATTGTAGAGCGTTCTAAAAAAGATTTTGATTTGAAGATGAAGGCTCCTAAAGCTAGAACGCTCCAACCACCTAACCACCGCGGTGAGCAGGGACACCGGCAGATTACCTGGGCAGCTAAGACTGTCTGAGGAACCACACGGGCTCTCAGCGGGCGAGTCACACACTAGAGGAAGTGGCTGATCATCTTTCGCTGAAGTCCTGAAGTGTAAATTCCGATGATTTGCAGATTGAGAAGAAAAGGGCGGAGCAGGGAGGGGCGGTGGCGGTGGCGGTGGCGGTGGCGGAGGTGGCGGCAGTGACAACTCCTCACTTGATCTGCAGTGTGTATGGGCACCAACTGGAACAAAAGTCTGAACAGGGATGTTTCTAGCACAGTCTTCATGCTCAGGGGTTCTCACGTTACTAACTTCGGCTAAGGGAGCGCTTCTGGTTTTCCTAGAGGACGGATGGATCACCGCCGTCATCTGAGAAGTCGGCGGGGACGTCTGCCGGGGAGGTCCACTCGGCAGGTGTGCAGCCACAGGGTGCGAGCGAGAGCTCTTTAGGACAGAGCGACCTGGACATCTCTGAAAATGAAAAACTGCCGTGAGAAACTTGCTACAGACGCAAACCGTCAAAATGCTGAAGCTTTCTGTAAGTGAACACTGAAGCATTTCTGTGCGTGGATTAGTCTAATTCACAGAGAGGCTCCTTCTCACCATGTACCGCCACCCTTGCTACTAAATCTATTAAGGGATAAGCATTTATATCCTTTCATAGAATACTTTCTCTGTAATAAAGATATGAAAGGATATATACAGATGAAAACATTCATCATATCTTTAGTATGAAAAATCAGAAACTTAGTATCAACGATAGCTGGAAAAAATTATGGTGAATTTAAAGTATTAGGCAGCCATGAAAAATCATAAGTAGTGCAAAGTCCAAAACATCCTTAAAAAATGCAGATGATCTGGTGTTAAATGTATAACCAGGTAAAAAACAGAGGTATGAAAAATACCAGCAGGGTGGACCTCAAAGTGACAGTTAAAACAGGAATTATGGATGTTTCTCTAATTTTTATGTTTAGAGCAAATTTTATAATTTAAAAATGTGAATTAAAGAAGTTCTGATGAACGCATATATGTGAAATCTAGACAAATGGCATAGTTGACTTTATTTGCAAAGCAGAAATAGAGACACAGACAAAGCAGAAATAGAGAACAAATGTATGGATGCCCAAGGGGAAAGGTATCTTGTTGGTATCACACAGTGCACCTTCAGTACCTCATCCCAGAATTATGTCTGGGAGTAGGTGGTATTCTCTTTTGGGTCATTATGAAGGTGTGTGTTGCAGGTGTGTGATGAGAACAGGTTTATGTTCTACATTCAATGAATTTAATGTTACTTTAAAGTAAGTATTTACTTTTTTTTTTAAAACCTATTCACTTTTAATAGGGCGCAAAATTATACTTACATCACAATGTTTCCTTGACCAAATTTTAAAGACTTCTTTATTACAAATGAGGAAACAGCTAAATCTAAGGGCAATTTAACTATTTTCAGTTTTCCCTGCCAGCTGACACCATGGTGAGCAGAGTCACACCACCTGGTCAGGGGGCAGAGCAGGAACCCTAGTGTGCGGCAAGGTCAAAAACATCATGATATTTCTAATATTTTTGATTTTTATTTATAGACTACAAATAATGGCATTTGGGAAACATTTTATGTCCCAAATTTCTGTTCCTAATACTTTATACTTTTCTCCTAGGATGGGTGATCTTCGTTTATTTCTCCAGACGATGCAGGCGAAGTGATTATTTCTAGAACTCACCTCTTTAAATGCTCTCAATCGTTGGAGTGTTTTTTGGCGCTCTTGGTTTATCCATTCTTTTTTCTTTTGCTCCTCCTCTTTTTTCTGGTCTCTTTTCTGTATTTAAACAAACACATACTTGTAAACTTCTCAGAAGTTCTGAGAAAGAGAGGGACTGTCACCTGACCTTATTGCCTCCTCTGGCCCCCACGTCTGCCCCCCACGCTGCAGGGCCAGACAGCGCTGTCCCCTCACGATCAAGGCTGACGGGGCAGCGGAGCTCCACTTTGCACAAACTTAAGCCCGTGTGTCATGTTATGCAAATATAAAACATTTTTCTTCAACCACTCACCCTCTGAACGCTATGATGCTGATGAAAATATTTTATGCTTTCTTCAGCCTGCTGCAATCTGAGTCGATGATTTTCTTTGCATTGATCCTGGGGGAATAATATAATTTCATAGATCTGTTTTTCACTTGGTTATAAATTGAACGCCACATGGTTTTTAATATTACCATGGGCTATAGCATAAAAGGTTAAAAGAAAAAAGCACTGCATTGGGGCTGCAGTATAAAGCATTTATTAATAGGAGTTATGGTGTGGCTCATTGCTTCTGCCTTCTCCTCGGTCACGTGATACGGGGCAGTGGGCTGCTTACGGGAATCCCTCCTTCCTGGTAGGAGGGCCACGGCTGGGATTTAGTGCTTTGAGAGATGAAAAAGCAAATCCTCCAAACAAGTGGAAATGAGAGGACATACAGGCAGTCCCACATTCCTAAGTGGGATGTGTCCTAAGGATCTGTTTCAATGCAATTATTTTAAACACATTTCCCCATAATGTTCTAAGTGATATCTCCAAATATACCTACGTAACACATCCAACCTACAATACCTGAAAAATTATATTAAGAACTACATCTCAATTATGCTTAGCCATTCTTAGTATGTTACCTTTTTATGTAATCACGGAGTGTTTAAAAATTAAGAAAAAAATCACTCACCGCATATAAGGATTGAAATGAGCTGAATATTATCTGACTGATATTTTATAATCAACAGTTCACAATAAAATTAATTTTAGCATTTATTATAGCTGATTAGAAGTTTCTACCTATTGTGGTTTTTAAAATACCTGTGTAAGTAATAGGCATTCAATAAATAGTTGTTGAAAGACTTAATTAAAATCTAAAGATGATGGCAAAAGCTTAAATCCAAAAGGAAAAAGAATCTTAAGAAAAACATTTTAAATGTATTTTAATTGTATCCACTGATAGCTACATAAACACACACAAAATTAATCATTGATAAAAAGCCTTATTTTCAATACCTCTTTATCTTTCATAAAAGAAGAAACCCTTAGAAGGGGTAAGAAAAGAAAGCTGCCCTGGGCACTCCTACCTTTCTGTTCCTGAGACGGGCTCTTCTGGCACAGATCCTGCCCCGTTTAGATTCCAGCTGCTGGCACTGCCGGCTGAGTTCCTTCACCTCCAGATTCTTATCATCCTGCAGCCCCATTACATGATCCATGACTTTAAGTTCCTCTGGATTTTCACATGGATCATAATAGATAACTTCATCCTGTTTATCTAGAAACATATTAATGATTTCTTAAAAATATGTCTTATTATTAAAAATAATGCATACTTTTTCTAATGTAAGGAAAGTTAAATATCCTTGTAATTATGATTAACATTTATGTATATGTATATCTATGTGTACACACATACACACACACACAACTTATATAGCTACACATATCAATAAACAGAATTCTTAGAGAAACTTTTCCATGTGATGGAAATATAATTTTAATGGCAACACAGTATTCTCAAATTTAAGCACTCTCTGTTGTTAGAATATTCCAGTGTTCTATTATTATCAATTTCACTGTGATGAACATCTGAATATAAATCTTTGTGTACATTTTTTATTACTTCCTTAGCAGATGAATATTTAAGGCTCTTGATGACTCTTGTCAAATCACCCTCCTCCAGAAAGGCAACTTACATTCCACCAGCAGTATATCATTAAGGTGCCTTAATGATATTTAATCTTAATTACATATTGATTTTTTAAAAATACATGCTAACTGTAACAAATTCAAGCCCTACAGAAGTACACAAAATAAAAAGTGAAATTTCCCTCTTCCTTCACCAACTCTTTGGCATCTTATTCCCAGGGGAAAACATGGACAGTTTGGCATGCATCCTTCCAGATTAACTTTTTTCTAATAGAAGTTTTTCCTAAATATGTAAAATGCTTATAACGTGAAGCTACTGTAAAGTTTTTTGAATATCTAGGATTAAATTAAATGTTCAGGATCTATATGAAGAAAATAACTAAACTTGGAGGAACTTTAGGGAAAAAAAGACTTAAGTAAATGGAGAGACATACCATGTTCTTGGATGGGAAGATTCAAAATTGAAAAGATGACAATTCTCCCCAAATTATCTCTAATGTTAAGTGCAATCCCAATAAAAATTCCGAGTTTTTGGGGTTTTTTTGTTTTGAACTTGCCAAAATGATTCTAAAGTTCATCTGGAAGAATAAAGGAGTGAGAAAAGTCAGAAAATTTTTGGAAAAGTAGAGTAATGAGGGAAGTACTTGCTTTACCTGATACTAAAATGTACCTCCAAGGTACAATAATAGAAACAGCATGGTACTGGCACCAGAAGCCACTCACAAATCAGTGAAAGAAAATAACAATTCATAAATAGATCAAAACAAATATGATAATTCTGGATATGAGACAGGTAAAACTCAAAGCAAAGCAACAGGGGAAAATGTTTTTAAAAACTAGTGATTGGGACTGCTAACAATTTGGGGGGAAAAGTTAGATTCCTACCCCACATCAAAATAAATTTCACCTGGATTAAAGAGCCAAATGTTTTTAAAAACAAAATCATAAGAATACTGAAATAAAACATAAGTAAATACTGATATAATTTTGGGATAAGGAGGTATAACACCAAAGCAGAAGACTGATAGAGGTGACTTCATAATAATTAAATATTCCTACAAGGCAAGAAAAAGCAAATGACAGAGAAATTATTTGCAACATATGACAGATAATAGAATAACATCTCTAATATAGAAAGGGAATGTTCCAAAGAAAAATGGTCAAAGGCCATGAATAGGCCATGAATAAATGAAATACAAATGGCCAGTAAACATACAAAATTGCGTTCAACATCACTTGTGATTAAATAAATGAAAATTAGAAGATGCCATTTTTTGCTCTCAAGTAGGTGAGAATTTAAATGAATAAGTATGGGGAAAAAGCTATTTTATAATCAGCTGATGGGAGCATCATTTTGTACAACCTGTCTAGAGGGCCATTATGTAGAATGAAATTTAGAAATTTAGAAAATAACAGAGGTGCAGAAAAATGCATATCAAATGATTCTTGTAGTTTTTTTTTAACAAGTATGTGTCAAAATGTAAAACATGCATTGTCCTTGACCTGATTCCATCTTTAGAAATTTATTCCAAGGAAATAATCTGTTGTATACACAAAGACATGTGTAAAGGAAGGTTCTTCACTACAATGCTGTTCACAACAGTGAAAAACTGGAAATCCCTGCATGTCTATACAATGGAATACTATGCAGCCATTAAAATTTTTGATGGTTTTATTACTTACTGAAATGGAAGAATGATTATTATGTATTAAGTGAAAAAGAGGTTACTGAACAGGATACATAGTTCTGGTTTAAGAAATTGAAAGATTTATAAACATCAGCATACAAAAAAGGCTACAAAGCTATAGAGCCTAAGTATCTCTAAACGATTTAACTGGGGTAATAATAGTTTCCCTTTGTTTTGCTGTGTGTTTACCAATGAATATATTATTTGAATAATAAAGTACTAAAGGGAAACTTTGTTAGAAAATTTCAGATATATTAGACAATATACAATAATTGATAATATGATCTGTATTTCCTTGAATGTGTAATTTAAGCATATATACATTTAAATATATGTTTTACCTTTTATAAGTCTTTTAATAGAGTCCAACTGTGTAACAAGCAGTATTTCTTCATATTTTAATATCTCAAATTTAACCTCGTATAGTTCTAACTGAACTTCATAATATTGTATTTCTAATTCGTCTACAACATTTATTTTTTTTTCTTGTTCTGGAAGATCTTCTATCTTGTTTTCATGAAAAAAATAAGAGCAAGTTAAAATAATTAGTACATTAAAGGCAAACTTTACAAGCATTCAAGTTATTTTCTATTCCTTGCTCAATATCAAATATAAACAAAGCAAATAGAGAAGAAACACTTTTCCATTTCATTTAATGGGATAAAAATGCCTCCTTCAATGTTTGTCACAAATACTTTATCTCATCCCTGAAATATATGAAAACATTTAGGTTTTGAGAAAAATAAACGGCAATGAGGTATTTACAAATGTTTTCTGCTTTAAAGTCATAATGTTACAGGAAAAAAATTAAGTGACTATGCTTCTAGGATAAAGCACCTCTTTGATTATTCTAAAATTGTGCTGAAAACACGGCTTGATTGATTTTAAACTACTGAGTACTTGATTGATTTTAAAGTACTACATCAGTACTGAGTTTGATGTTATTGTCAAGTGAATCCTACAATATAATATTTCACAAACAGGGACCTCCTTGGTGGCGCAGTGGTTAAGAATACGCCTGCCAGTGCAGGGGACACAGGCTCGATCCCTGGTCCAGGAAGATCCCACATGCCGTGGAGCATAAGCCGATGCCCCACAACTACTGAGCCTGCGCTCTAGAGCCTGTGAGCCACAACTACTGAGCCCACATGCCTAGAGCTTGTGCTCCGCAACAAGAGAAGCCACCGCAATGAGAAGCCAGCGCACCGCAAGGAAGAGTAGCCCCCGCTCACCACCACTAGAAAAAGCCTGCACGCACCAATGAAGACCCAACAAAGCCAAAAACAAATAAATAAATAAACAATTAAAAAAAATAATATTTCACAAACATTTTGACCAAAGGGAAACTTCACGGCCAACCTTCCACAGTCTGCAAATTCTTATCTACTGGAAGATGGTGTTGGAATAAGCAAAGAAAGGAAGCTCTTTCACAATGCCTGGAAAGAAAGATTCTACCTAAAATAAAAGTATATTTTTAAAAGAAAGTTTCACTTATCTTTGTCTCACCTTTCCCTGAATTTCAGCTCTTTTGTGACTGAAACACAACTCTTTGGCTCTCATGAGTTGCAGAGTCTCCCGAGCTAACATCAGCTTGAGTTTTTCTAACCTGGGAGTTGCTGTGGCCCAGGCAGCCTGGCCAAATCTCTTCTCATCCTGTGCCATTTGTTTCTGCATTCCTGTTGTATTGTAATTAATAAAATAAAACATAATTACAACTCATTAAAAACAGAAAAATTTATCCTGAACTAATTCTTTGTTTATTGCCTCCCATGTTACCTGCAAAACATCCCTTTTAAAAGAAAAATTCTTGGATTTTAGTGAATTTTTATTGTCATAAAAATAATGCATGGTTATTGGTATAAAATTTTAGATAACTTCATTTAAAAAAAGAAAATAATAAATCATGAATCTCACTTACTTAAAGCAATTGCTTCTTATATTTTGGTGCATATACTTCTAGACTATTTCTATGTTTAGCTAGACAGACAGGAAGATATAGTTTGACCAAAACAAACAAACAAAAAACCCCCCCACAGGATCATCATTCTGCTTTATATCTCTTTTATTTCACTTAATATATCAGGGAACTCTTGCTATTCATAAAAATAGTTATAGAGAATCATGCTTACTGCTACATGGCATTCCATTTTATAAATGTACTATAGTTCAACAAACTGACAGACAATAAGTTGTTGCTATTTTGGGTCTACTATCAACAATGATTTAAGATCAAAGTCCTTCACCCAGCCCACAAGATCATATGGTCTCATCCCTGCCTGTCTTGCTGGCATTATCTCACACCACATTCTCCATTCAGGCATACCTCAGAGATACTGCAGGTTCAGTTCCAGACCACCACAATAAAGCGAATATCACAATAAAGTGATTCACATGAATTTCTTAGTTTCCCATTGCGTATAAAAGTTATGTTTACACTGTACTGTGGTTTATTAAGTGTACAGTAGCATTATGTCTAAAAAAACAATGTATACTTGAGGCAGGAGATAGACGGGCCCCAGACTACACAGTTTCTCCCCTGTGGACAGAAACTCTGTAATAGCAGAAACTCCATAAAAGCAGGATAATGGGGACTTCCCTGGTGGCACAGTGGTTAAGAATCCACCTGCCAATGCAGGGGACACGGGTTCGATTCCTGGTCCAAGAAGATCCCACATGCCACGGAGCAACTAAGCCCGTGCGCCACAACTACTAAACCCGTGTGCCACAACTACTGAAGCCCACATGCCTAGAGCCCATGCTCCGCAACAAGAGAAGCCACTGCAATGAGAAGCCTGTGCACCACAACTAAGAGTAGCCCCCGTTCGCTGCAACTAGAGAAAGCCCGTGCATAGCAACAAAGGCCCAACGCAGCCAAAAATTAAAAATTTTTTTGAAAAAAAAGCAGGATGATGGAGGAGTCTGGGCCCTTACCAGATAAGAGATAAAAGACCACATATTCCTCATTCTCAAAGTCAAGGAGAACTTCCTGACTACACATGCACAGAAAGGCTCCTTGGAGGTCAAAAAGGGAGGGGGCGCCACCTCACAGTAAGTGATGTCAACCTACCCTAGGCCTCTAGAATCCATCTTGGCTAAGAGATGCGCACACACACGGGAGGATCCTGAGATATACCAAATACAGACTCAGAACCAGGCAAAGCAAGATGATTGGTCAAAGGAAGAAATGCCCCGTAAAAGTGATTCAGACTACCACGAGGGTGCGACTCTCTCTGAGCCCACCCGTGTGTCTATCCACAGTCACTGTCCTCTTTTTCCTTCTAATGAACACTTTACTTGCTTCACTACTTTCTGTCTCTATGTGGAAATTCATTTCTACACAGCTGACAAGGCCAGGGCTTTGTCACTGGCCACTGGTCCCTGGTGGTCTTGTGGCTAGGATTCAGCGTCCTCACTGCCACGGCCTGATCTCAATCTCTGGCCGGGGAACCGAAATCCTGCGTCAAGCTGCTGCAGGCTGAGGCCATCTGAGATCACATACATACCTTAATTTAAAAATACTTTATTACTAAAATATGCTAACCATCATCTAAGCCTTCAGTGAGTTGTAATCTTTTTGGAATAATAACATCAAAGATCACTAATCACAGATCACCATAAAAAATATAATAATAATGAAAAAGTTTGAGATATTAGGAGAATTACCAAAACGTGACAGAGACATGAAGTGAGCAACTGCTGTTGGGAAAACAGCACTTGCTATTTTACAACAGACTTGCTCAGTGCAGGACTGTCACAGACCTTCAATCTGTACAAAACGTAACATCTGTGAAGTGCAGTAAAGTGCGGTGCAGTGAAGTGAGCTATGACATGAGGTGTGCCTGGACTGTGCTCCAGCCCATGGCTTCCTCACACTTGGCATACTTCCCAAGTTCCTCAGACTTGTCAAGCTCCCAAAAACCAGAGGGCCTTTGCAAATGCTACCCCTGCCTGGAACACTCTTCCCTCACTGTTTTGCTTTCTCCACTTCCATTTACCCTTCAGATATCAGGGCAAGTGCCACTTCTCAGAGGCCTTCATTGGCCACTCTGATTGGGCCTAATTTCTCTCTCCTAAGCTCTCAGAGCCCCATGTTTCTCTTCTTCATGTGGCTTGTTGCCAATGCCATTTTCCATGTGTTTGAATGAATATATAATTAATATAATTAAGGTTTTTCTCCCTTCACCTGACTGTACAGTGGCTGTTTACGCTTTTCCTTATATTGAATCCCCAGTACCTAAAAAATACAGAACCTGGTGCTTAAGAGGCACTCAAATGTTCTCCGAATAAAATGAAAATTACATGTATCTTAGTATAGCATTTTAAATTATTACCTGCTAATGCTTCTACTGTTTTTTCAAAATAATTCACTGTAATATCTTGAATCGAGACTATAGCTTCTTCAGCCCGTCTGGTCCATTCTTGGGCTTCCTTCTGCAGGGCAACTATCCTTTTAGGACCCAGACCATCCTCATCCAAGGACTTCTATAGAAAGAAGGCAAAGTTGTATTAGTAAAAGGGAATAGTAACGTAGAGCCATTAGGAAATAGAAAGGAAATTGGTCACACGGATTATTTCAGCTACTTTTATTACTACTACATAGTCAATTAAACTTCACTCATTCATCAGTTCCTTACTGAGTATGAATAAGGCTCTAAGTGGTGCATCCTTTGGATGACAAAGGGATACTCTGAAGTATAAAGGGAAAAAACCCTACTTTTACTTTGTATTACTCAAATAACTTTTTCTGTAAGGGAATGCTGTCAAGTTATGTTTCTCTATTAATAATGATACTCGATTGTTTGAATGAGATCTGTATTGTTAAGCACTCAGCAAAAGCCTGGTACATGACACTCAAGTGTTAGCTGTTGCTGTGGTTTCTTTTAGGGACATGGCAGGAAGCTTTTCAATAGTGAGATTCTTTTCTGAAGGGCAAAAGTAATACAGTAACCTAAAACATGAATGATCGTGACATATACTACGTCATCTAGTATCCAATTCTTCTACCAAGCGTAATTTAGTGACATAAGAAATATACCCAGGTTAGCCATCAGGGAAATGTAAATTAAAACCACAATGAGATACCACTTCACATCTACTAGGATGGTTATAATCAAAAAGACAGACAATAACAAGTGTTGACGATGATGTGGTCAAATCGGAACCCTCATTTACTGCTGGTAGGAGTGTAAAATGGTGCATTTATGGAAAATAGTCTGGCAATTCTTCAAAAGGTTAAACAGAGTTACTGTAGGGTCCAGCATATCCATATATCCAAGAAAAATGAATACATATGTCCACATAGAAACCTGTACACAAATATTCATAGCAACATTCATAATAGCCCAAAAGTGGAAAGTTACAAATGTCCATCAATTGCTAAATGGATATGTAAATGTGCTATGTGCATATAATGAACATTATTTGGCAATGAAAAAAATGAAGTTCTAATACACACTACAACATGGATGGAACTTGAAAACCTGATGCTACATGAAAGGAGCCAGACACAAATCATTCCATACGATATGAAATGTCAAGAACAGGGAGATTTAGAGGCAGAAAGCAGATGGGTGGTTGCCTGGAGTTGGGGGGGAATGGGGAATGCATATGGAGTTTCTTTTCAGGGAGATGAAAATGTTCTGGAATTAGTGCTGGTGGTTGCAAAACTCTGAATATACTAAAAACCACTGAATTGTACACTTTAAATAGGTGAATTATACGGTCTGTGAATTATATCTCAGTACAGCTGTTATTTAGAGAAAGAAAAAATATACACAGGAAGTAAAGACAATCCAAATAATAGATTTGCAAAATAATGAACAGAACAACTTTCTCCACAGGTTAGGCTGGCATGAGTTTCATCTAAACATGATACCATTTTTATGGTAGCCCGGCAGTGGCCATGAGTGCATGTGTGGAAGGATGGCCCAGTGCAGGGGGCAGAGATCAAGAGATCTCTGCTGTCTTCTGATTCCAGCTGGTTTAGAACCAGAGAAAGCTACTGAACCTCCCCACCCACCTTGGTTCCAGATTCATTTATAACACTGGAATGATAATGCTTATTCTAACTAGTGTTCCATGGCTCAATGAAATAAGAGCAATGACAGCATTTACTAAAGTTTAATTTACTGAATTACAATCCAGGGCCTTGCTATTTAAATTTTCATCCTATTTCTCAGAAGTCTGCATGTGTCCTTAGAGGCTGAAAATAAGCTAAAGTAAATAAGCAACACATCAAAAACAAGTCATCACTTCCCTGGTGGCACAGTGGTTAAGAATCCACCTGCCAAGTGCAGGGGACACAGGTTCGATCCCTGGTCCAGGAAGATCCCACATGCCACGGAGCAACCAAGCCCATGCGCCACAACTACTGAGCCTGCACTCTAGAGCTCACGAGCCACAACTACTGAGCCCATGCGCCACAACTACTGAAGGCCGCGTGCCTACAGCCGGTGCTCCGCAATAAGAGAAGCCATCGCAATAAGAAGCCCGCACACCGCAATGAAGAGTAGCCCCCGCTCGCTGCAACTACAGAAAGCCTGCGTGCAGCAATGAAGACCCAATGCAGCCAAAAAATTAAAATTAAAATTAAAAAAAAAAGTCATCAGCAAAGAAAGTGTGTAACCCTTGAAAATCTGCAGAAATCTTAATGTATTAAGATGACCGATGTAAAATGTCTTCATCTGAAATCAATTTAAAAAATAATAAATTCAATATATCTACAATATAACTAAATATAGAGTAAACCCGAAGTGGAAACACAGATTGAATCTTAAATGCAACTGAAGAAATAGTATACAATAAAGAATAAATCTCATAAAGTAAAAATATAAAGAAAACGTACCAAAATAGCAAGCTTACATGAAGTTGCAAGTTCTCGCATATCCCTGAATGGCTGCAGTAAATACTGGAAGAACATGGTTGCAGCAGTAACTAATTCCTGGTATGCTTCATCTTCCTCTCGATACACTTTCATTAATGCTACCATGGTGTTGGCTTTTTCATGCCCTTGAAGCACCTAGAAGGCAAAATGTAAATAAAGCTCACGTGTGGACAGTATTTATAAGATCATACCAAACCAACAAAGCTAAAGAAACCTGAATGTTCTAAACTTTAATGCGTCAATTTAAAATACTGATTAAGGGCTTCCCTGGTGGCGCAGTGGTTGAGAGTCCGCCTGCCGATGCAGGGGACGTGGGTTCGTGTCCCGGTCCGGAGGATCCCACATGCCGCGGAGCGGCTGGGCCCGTGAGCCATGGCCACTGAGCCTGCACGTCCAGAGCCTGTGCTCCACAACAGGAGAGGCCACAGCAGTGAGAGGCCCCGCGTACCACACACACACAAAAAAAAATACTGATTAAACATGAAAATGCTATTGTTCTCCAACCAAAGTGCCCAGTAAGAATGGTTAAATAAATCATGGTATATCCACAGTAGATTATTATTACTATAATCAATCATTCAGCACTGTGCTTTTGAAGACTGTTTAGTAACTGGGGACTTACCAGGGAAGCCCTGGGGACTTTTATAATAATAAGTGGGAGGTGGAGGAGGATGCAGAGTTGAAAATTTTATCTTAACTATGTTTCCTCTAAGTACTCAGAGAAAAGGACCAGAAAAAGGCATCAAATAGGGGGTAGACTGAGGATATATTTCATCACTTTTCCGACCATAAAGGTTTTGTGAGGATGTACTCCTTTTTTAAAAGCTCATAAGGACACAGAAATGCCTCCAAGTACTTCTCCAGCATGCCAACTCTCTTAATTCCCCCAGGTTAATATTGCCACCAAACCCCCAGCAGATTCAGTTAGCATAACAAATGTGGCTCTAGCCTCTGCAGAGTGCTTCTTCTGAGGCAGGACAGAAAATAAACTGAGCATTTATAATCTAGATAAACTCATTTGGTAAGAAATTACCTTACCCCCCAGGAGAAGAGAAATAAAATCAAGTAATAGTATAGACTTTTTTTCCCCAGTCAATAACCTTAAATTCTTCTATTTCCTTCCCTCCACTTAAGGATAAAGTGATCTATGTTCAGCTGACATTTTATCCAGGTGATAATAGGATTAAAAAAAAGTTTCCCTGAAAAATATTAAAACACACAAAAAAGTAAACTTAAGACAACTGATACTTTTCAGTCTTATTGCTTAGACTATTCAGAATTCAAACCATTCAGCTTCACTTTATATACACTAGCAATATTGGCAACTGGTCTAATTCTAGAATCAATTGCTTTCCTGTTCTAAATATGAGCTGAGTATTAAGATGATCACATACACTTCCATGGATGCAGTATATTTTATATTTAAGCCCTCCTCTGCCCACCTGTTACACGTAAACAGGTGAACCACACAAGTGTCAACAGCTAGCCTAACAGTATGAACTATACTGGTGCCATAGTACCTCTGAATGAACTTCAACTTGGGTAACGTATAACTTTTACAATAGTAACATATGTTAGTTTAAGGAAAAACCACTTCTGTCAGAAACTGGTGTCTAAAAAATAAAAGTCTGTCTGATTCAAAATGATAAAGTTGGGCTTCCCTGGTGGTAAGACTCTGCCTGCCAATGCAGGGGACACAGGTTCGAGCCCTAGTCCTGGAAGATCCCACATGCCACGGAGCAACCAAGCCCGTGTGCCACAACTACTGAGCCTGTGCTCTAGAGCCCGCAAGCCACAACTCCTGAAGCCTGGGCCCCTAGAGCCTGTGCTCTGAAACGAGAGGCCACTGCAGTGAGAAGCCCTCGCACCGCTGCAAAGAGCGGCCCCGGCTCGCGGTAACTAGAGAAAGCCCGCGTGCAGCAACAAAGACCCAACACAGTCAAAAATAAATTTAAAAAAGATAAAGTTGACTGGCCTGAAACAGCTCTATGGTTTCCTCACTTTAAATTAGGGGCTTCCCTGGTGGCGCAGTGGTTGAGAGTCCGCCTGCCGATGCAGGGAACACGGGTTCGTGCCCCGGTCCGGGAGGATCCCACATGCCGCGGAGCGGATAGGCCCGTGAGCCATGGCCGCTGAGGCTGCGCATCCGGAGCCTGCGCTCCGCAACGAGAGAGGCCACAGCAGTGAGAGGCCCGCGTACCGCAAAAAAAAAAAAAAAAAAAAAAAAAAAAAGTTCATTCTATATTTAGCTTGAGAGGATATAATTAAGATTTTGAAATGTGGCTGGATTGTTCTCTTACACCTCCCCCTCCTCAAATGAAGGCAGAGAAAAATCATTCAGATTAAGTACAGCGTATAATGAGAAAAAGGCGAGCAAGAGGCATGTCAGGGTGTGGGATAGAGCACTAAATCTTGACTCAGGAGAGTCAGCTGGTTGTGGATATATGAGCCATATTTTTCTCTTAAACCCTTTGGTGAATTTGTGAATCCCCTTCAGTTCTGTAAGCTTACCACTCAAAAAATGAATTGTTCCATCTCGCTAATTACCTCTTTCAAGCTTAAAATTGCACTCATGTTGCTGCTGTTCCACACTGATGAAGACAGCTCACATCCTGTCGGCTGTCCACTTGACCGAGTCTTTATCACCTAAAAAACCTGTGTCCTAGAAGCACCTTCATCCTCTAAAACATTTTGTCTCCATTATCGGTCTTCCCTCATACACAGAACCTGTCAGTGTTTACCTTCAGTCTGTGTTGTCATTTCCTACACGGATGGGATATTTCTAGTTTTGCTTTCAGTATTCTCTGGCACTTCCTGTCAAAACAGCCAGCTCCACCAGCATCTTCAGGGGAAAGGTTTAAGGGCCTACCCTGGCTCCTAACTGCGATTAAACTTTGATTTAACTTAGTCCTCTCGCTATAGGCCCCACGGGGCTTCCGCGGAATTCCCCTCGATGCTCCCCGACAGGTGAAGAGCACCTGCGAGGCTGCTAGCCCTTCCGCGCATCACGCTGTTAACCTGCTCCTTCCCCGCGCTGGTCTGCGGAAGGACCCCCCTCTCGCACTCGTCCCAACCTGGAAAAGGGCCCGAGGCTCAACCGAGAGGCAGAAGGACCGGGCGACGGCCCGGCGGGCGCGTACCTGGCGCAGCCGCGCCCCCGCCTCGTCCCGCCGCGCGCGCAGGACCCGCTCCCGGAACTCGCGCAGGCTCTCGCAGTCGGCCGCGCATCCCTCGGCGGGGAAGAGCGCGTCGCGCACCGCGGCGCCGCCGCAGGCGTCGGCCGCCTGGCCCAGGTAGCGCTCCAGCTGCCCGCACAGCTCCTGCAGCGCCGCCTCGCCGAGGTCCGTGCGCGCCGGCCATACCAGCGTCCACAGCCCGAGCCCCAGGCCCCAGGCCCCGCCACCGCCCGCGTCCAGTTCCGGTGGCAGCCGCGGGAAGCAGCGCTCCAGCGGCGGCCACAGCGCCGCCAGCTGCTGGTGCGCGCCGCGGAGCCCGGCGGCCGAGAGCAGGCCTGCCCAGCTGGGCGGGGGCGCGGCGGCCTCACACACGGGCTCGGACACCAGCTCGGGCCCGGGCTGGCTCCCCTTACGCCGCCGCCGCTGCGCCGTGCGGTCGTGACAAGTCACAGCGAACTTGCCCTCCACGTCGTTCCAGGCCACGAGGAAGCGCAGCTGGTGCCGCTCGGGCTCGGCGAAGAGGTCCTCGCGGACCGGCACCCAGCCCTCCAAGCTGTCGGGTTGCTCGTCTTCCATGACCGCCGGCGGTCAGCGCCCGGAGAGCTCGGCTCGCCGGAGCCTGGTCTCCCTGCACCCCCAGCCACTGGACTGTCCGGACCGCGTCATTTTTCGCTGAACTGAAATCGGCGTCAGCACCCCAGCTGCCGCAACCCTCGGCACTTTTGATTGGCTGCCCGCGGCCTGTGAGGCTTCCAGCACGCTTCCGGGATTGGTTGGGTGATAGAAGGGAGGGTTCGCGACAACCAATGAAAAGGTCAGAAGGTCGCCGCTCCGAATCAATCAATGTCGCAACCTCGTCTGGAGCCCGGAATGATCACTCTTGCCTCACCTTTTCCACCTGTGTACACACTGACGTTGAAAAAAATATTTGTTAAATGAACGAGTTATTGTCTTAGCCTCCTACACTAAACTGTGAACCTCTTGAGAACGCAAACCCAGCTAGCTGACTTGGTCTTCTATTACTGGGTAGAAGCCACAAGCTTATTGGTATCAATTCAACAAGCTTTTATGGAATGTTTGCTGTGTGCCTGTTTTGGGAGGCTAGGCGCGGAGGGGGCATACAAAAAACGTACAGTCCCTCCGCCTTCAAAGCATCCCAGCTCCCAACCAACATGTTTAAATATAATCGGTGTTCTAACACGTCATTTTAGAGATAAGGAAACTGAGACCCAGAAAAGAAACGTTTCTTAAGATACACAGACATGTTTATGTATGACTGATTCACTTTGTTATAAAGCAGAAACTAACACACCATTGTAAAGAATTATACCCCAATAAAGATGTTAAAAAAAAAAAAGATACACAGACACTTAGGCAATTAGACACTTCAGACCACCTGGCTATTGAAGACCTGTTTACGGAGATCAGGAGGTGTAGTTTGCAGGTAGGGATGGAGTGTGGGTTGGAGCTGAACCTGTTCATACAACAGGGTATAAGACAGCACAGGGCTCTACCCAGGAAATGTACAGTGTAGACAGAAATACAGTACATGTCAGCTCCCGTCCTGTGAGAGCACTGCTAGAGGGGTAGTGGGGTTGGAGGACCGAGGGGGAGGAGCGAGAAGCCCAGGGAGCGGGGAAGGAACCCTTCATCAAAACACGGTTTGTGAGGGCTTGATTCAGGAACTAGTGAAAGGGCTTTTGAAGTTTTTGAGCTGGGAACGCCAGGAATCAGATTTGTACTTGCTATTATTGCCCAAGGTAAAACAACAACAACCCCCCTCGCCCCCCCAAAAGAAAAAAACCAGGGCCAGGCTGAAGCTTTGGTTAGGGGCATCTCTACGCCCCCCCCCCAAGATAATCCCAAGGCATCTAGCAGCCTCTGTGGAATGTAGCTTGAAGGTCTAAAGGTTCCTCTATCTGAAGGTCCCTCCCTTTAATGTCGAGGAGAGGTGGGGCTATGGGTTCTTGGATTCCCAATAGCTACTCTGGCTGTCACCCAGTCCTCCTGGAGAGATAACCTTCTAGCTGAAGTGATTTATTTTTCCTCAAACTGTTTTTTAATATATCATTTTATCTAATATGATTTCTTATAATTCTTTAATAGTCTATTTTAATATCTTTGAATATTCTTTACAGTATGTCTTTACTGGTTTTGTTTTATAATCTTATTTCTATTAGTCTTTCTAAATTATTTGCTTTTTCAAAATGAAAATAGCAGGCTTTCTAATTATAAAAGAAAATTTTATTTCTTCTGAAAGGGGAATAAATGTATATATTCTTAGAAAAAATGTGGAAAAGTATACACCAAACCTAATAATTGTTGTTACCAGGATGCATGACTGGTTTACATTTACTTTATGGTTCTTTTGTAGTATTTGCTTTTTTCTCAGCCAAGTATTATATATTATTTTACAATAAAAAATAATTTTAAAAAGTAATAAAAGGTATATATAATTATTATAAAATGGACGAATCAAAGCTATAAATAAAATAACTCAAAAAAGATAAACCCTGCTTTCATTTTGTGTGTGTGTGTATATATATGTGTGTATATATATATAATTATATTGTAATAATATTTTGCATACTCTTCCTACTTACAAATATATTGTGGACATTTTCCACATTAAAAATATAGGCATTGGGGCTTCCTTGGTGGCGCAGTGGTTGAGAGTCCGCCTGCCGATGCAGGGGACACGGGTTCGCGCCCTGGTCCGGGAGGATCCCACATGCCGTGGAGCGGCTGGGCCCGTGAGCCATGGCCGCTGAGCCTGCGCGTCCGGAGCCTGTGCTCCACAATGGGAGAGGCCACAGCAGTGAGAGGCCCGCGTACCGCAAAAAAAAAAAAAAAAAAAAAAAAGGCATTGGGCTTCCCTGGTGGCACAGTGGTTGAGATTCCGCCTGCCAATACAGGGGGCACGGGTTCCAGCCCTGGGCTGGGAAGATCCCACATGCTGCGGAGCAACTAAGCCTGTGCGCCACAACTACTGATCCTGCGCTCTACAGCCCGCGAGCCACAATTACTGAAGCCTGCGTGCCACAATTACTGAAGCCTGTGTGCCACAACTACTGAAGCCCACGTGTCTAGAGCCCATGCTCTGCAACAAGAGAAGCCACTGCAATGAGAAGCCCGTGCACCACAATAAAGAGTAGCCCCCACTCACCACAACTAGAGAAAGCCTGCGCACAGCAACGAAGACCCAACGCAGCCAAAAATAAATTAATTAATTAATTAAAAAAGGTATCTACATCATTATTTTTAATACTTGCCAAAACTGAGTTGACAGTGTTGTGATTTATTTAAAGAATTCTATATTGGTAGGAATAGATTAATTTCAATTTTCTGCCAATATAGATAATGCTGTGGTGAAGATTCTTGTACATATATCTTTGCATAATTTATTCTTTCAAATTGTTTGCTTTTGATATTTTATTTGGCTTCCAATATTTTTATTGTATAGATAACTGGCAGTAACAGTGTTTTAAAAATGAAATTTTGATTAAGGTTTCAAAAAGCAATAGATGTAAAATTCTGAGATCAAATCACCACATGCAAACTTTTCAAGGAAATGGTCCAGAACCCAATTCATGCCCTCCACCAGTGGAAGAAAATAAAAAGGGATCAGAGTGAAGAAAAGAGGGTATTTGAGAGGGAGACTGGTGGAGCGATTTTTCTGGAGAGAGCTATTGTTGGACTGGATGGGGAGAGTTGGAAGCCCCACCCTCTATCCCCAAGCCCAGTGTGGGGTCTTCAAAGGGACCCTTCAGGTAGCTCGCTGTATTTCCTGCAAGTGGGCCAATGGTGGCCTGAGGAGAAAAGATTGGCTGCTTTGGTGGCAGAGCCAGGGGGAGTGGCTGCATTGGAATTGTCTGCACCCCAGAGTTTGCCAGGACCAAGGATGGAGCCTACATCCCAATATCCA
The DNA here is from genome assembly GCF_964374135.1 of Grampus griseus. Classification (NCBI taxonomy): domain Eukaryota; kingdom Metazoa; phylum Chordata; class Mammalia; order Artiodactyla; family Delphinidae; genus Grampus; species Grampus griseus. Next base: position 141,170,547 of record NC_139018.1, on the reverse strand, counting down.
GATGTGGGCCAGCAGGACGACAGAGCCAGCAAGGAGTCACCTAGATCCTGCCTGAGAGAACCAGCTGCATGGGTCAGGAGACCTTATTTGAGAAATCTTGGAGGTGGCCCACCAGGGCCTGGAGGAGGAGTGCAAGGGACCCCCTGGAATAGAGGGGTTCTCAGCCTGGTCATGGGAACTCCAGGGGAAAGGGCTTATCATGGTAAACCCTAGAGATATACAAAAGCTCAGAGAGACAGAGAGTGCTCTAAGCACCTGCCTGCCCCAGAGAGCCAGAAGCTAGCACCCACCCTCTGTGGCACCAACTCAGATAGGAGCTGTCTTATCACCTTAGCGCCTCCTGCCCCTGGCAAACAAACCAGCAGCTAAGGGAGGAGGTGTGGGAACAAGAGGCCGACCTCATCCCCTCCTTTCCCAGGGCAGACTTCCAGCTACAGAGGCCTCAGCTGGGGAGGGGAGAAGATTTTGATGCTGGCTAAACTAAGTTTGACTTTTTTAAAAATTTATTTATTTATTTATTTTCAGCTGCGTTGGGTCTTTGTTGCTGTGCGTGCGCACTTTCTCTAGTTGCGGTGAGCAACTCTTTGTTGCGGTGCACGGGCTTCTCATTGCGGTGGCTTCTCTTGTTGCAGAGCATGGGCTCTAGGCACGCAGGCTTCAGTAGCTGTGGTGCATGGGCCCAGTTGCTCCGCGGCATGTGGGATCTTCCTGGACCAGGGCTGGAACCCGTGTCCCCTGCATTGGCAGGCGGATTCTTAACCGCTGCACTACCAGGGAAGTCCTCTAAGTTTGACTTTTTAATTAACGTATTGGACTGTACATTCCCTTACTGAATGGAGACTATGCCTTCAAGCGACCCCAGGACTCTGTGTTACCTAAGAGGGAGCAGAAAGTCACGGGTGTGCTCGATTTTTATCCAGAGAGGGGAATAAATGAGTAAACGTTCAAGGAATAGTGGGAGAAAAAAAATTAAGTTGCATTTGACTACCTTCAGATTTGTGCTTATTCAAAAGACTCTGGGAAAAGCCCCTCAGGCCAGGTGGAAGGTGCACAGCCTGGGGACTCTCAGAAGTCCTCCTTCTCTGCGTGGCCTGCAGCCACCCCCCTGCCCTTGCTGTGACAGCCCCCAGCCCTCTATTCATGACCATACATCAGGCCCTCGGTGGAGCCACCGGACTCCAATCCCCACAGTAAATGAAGTAACTCAGGGGACAGCATGTAACCTCTCCTGGTGACACTTGAGCAGTCAGCAGTGGGCAGGTCTATATTTGGGCTTTCACTCATGAAAGGCCTGTTGCTATTTGCAGCCGGAGCCAGCTCGTGTTACCCTTGCCTTTGCTGCCCCACTTGTAGAAGCCTGGGCTAAAACAGGCAGGGGTAGCCCGCGGGGCACGCAGAGGTCACAGGGAGGGAAAGCCTGCTGAGCACGGATGCAGTTTTCTAGCAGTTATCCAGAGCCTCCGAGTTAAAAGAAGAATTTATGGATCCTTAAATTAACAGGCAAGTTTTTGGATAGGCATTCTTCAAATGCAAATTGTATATTAGAAGCTCAGTAACTTAGTACCAGAGTGTCAATGCAGTATCTTTCCTTTAGGTGGGAAGAGATATCATCTTAAATGACAGATGTGTACATTGCAATAAACAGTGCGAACATTTCCTGTGCCTTCTTGGAGCAAGGATTCAAGAATGTGGTGTTGGTATGGGACGTGAAAGCCTCAGATGCAGATAGAGAGAGGCTGGTGATTCTTGCAGTGTGTCTTTAGGGTATTTTTAGTACAGGGGTCCATTTGTTAGAACAGTTTGGAACCCTAAATGTTGATACCATTTGGCTATGGTATCGGGTTGATAAATACCTTTTATTTGAATCTGCGTGTGCATGCTGACAAATGATAATTTTATGCTTTGATTCAAATACTGAAAAACAGCTTTGTAATCAGTTTTCATCTGTTATGCATACCCCCTCCTCCTACAGAAAGTTTTCAGGTGTGGGCTGTGCTGATTTGAGCCATCTTGCAAAACTATACAGCTAACACTTTAAAGCAAGTTTCTTTAGCTGTGGCTGAGAAATTGCCAGGGGCTACATTGGTGAGCTTCTAAAATTGTAAGCAAAATTATGTTTGTGCCCTCATGGGCTCACTTTTGGGGAGAGAATTCACAGCTTTCAGTAGATTCTCAGGGATATCCATGACCCATAAAAGGTTAAAAAACTTTTTGGGAGGTGACCTTTCTAATTAAGCACAGGAACACACCTCCCATATAAGACTTAGGCAAAAGTCTTTTTTTTTTTTTGAAACTGTGGATCAATTGCATAGAGTAGAAGCTACCCAGCTAATATATTCGTTATAGACTTGATTTATTACATTTCTCTAAGCCTTGGCTTTACATTTATAAAATGAAAATTTATTGTTAATATTCCTTTCTCCCCCAATTGTGAACATTTTGTTAAGACATGGAAAGAGCCTGGATGTTGAGGGGAAAAGGGAGTGTCAACCGTGGGGTATGTTGCAATACTCCTCCTTTGCTACCCAGGTCCCAGACCAGTTTGTGTTGGTTTATTCACAGGGCAGATGCTGGCGTGGAAGAATTTGTTCTTATTAGCATCTGTGCTCAGTGGTTTCCAGTCTTCTTGCCTGTTTAACGCTTTGATTTAGTGTTTCACATTCCAGCAACAGGCTGAAAGAGTTTCTCAGGATGATTTATTGCTAACACAGAATTCTGGTTTTCTCCCTTTTGGAAGCACATGGAAATATAAGTGTTATTTTTGGCTGGGCTGCTCCTCAGCCCATAGGTGGTATGGTTTTGTGGGAAAATGGGTCCAGATGCAACTCTTTCCCTGCCTGGGTTGAGTCCAGCACTCAGAACGGCGCTGGATACTGAGTAGCCCCAGATCAATCCTTGTTAAATGACATCAGCCACAGTGAGCCATTTTTCCTCACAGGGACTCAGTTTTGCCATCGTAGAGTCAGGAAATTGAGTTATATGCTTTCCAAGGGACCCTCCATCCTTAGAATTCACATCTCTGCCCAGGTTCCTTGGAAGCTCTTGCTGTAAGAAGGGGTGATCTCATAGCCAGTGCCTGTGTCTGGATGTGAGGCTGCTCTGCTTTGGTGCCTTCTCCCATTTTCAGCTGTCTTCAAGGGACAGAATGATCCCACTGTGGCCACAGGTGATTCTACACTGCTCTGGTCGCTGTGGGTTTTCCCTTTCTGACCCCAGCCCTCCCCCTCCATGAGTGACCAGGTGGGAGACTTCTAACCTAGCCCAGGTGGGAGACGCTGAGGTCCTAGTAATAAAAACAATAATAGTAACAGTAACAACAATAACAGCAGCTAACATCTATTGAAGACTTACTTTGAGCCATGTACTGTGCTGAGCACTGTACACACATGTTATTTCCTCTGAATGCCAACTTTATGAGGTAGAAACTATTAATAAACCCATTACACGGACTCATGAAAGTAAGGCCTAGAGAGAGGATTTTCCCAGGGTTACACGGCTAGGAAGTAGCAGAGACAATGCAAACACAGGACTTTCTGAGTCCAGACCAAGGTGACCTCAAGGAGAGGTAAGGGGAGCGGGTAGAGGGATGTTACCTGGAGATTGAGGAGACAGAACCAGAATCAGAGTTAATTGGACATTAGTTAGATTTCAGGATGTCAAGGATGAGCTCCCGGTCTCTGATTTGGGTGCTGATGGGAGTGGGTTACTAATGGCTATTAGGAACGCAGTGGTCCTCCCCATGGTGGATGGGCGGGGAGCTCTCAGCAGGAAGAACAGCCTGAGCCAGGGCCTTGTGTGGGACTTACATGAAAGGATACTGAGAGAGGTCAGAAGGAACAGCAATGTCCACTGGAGAAGGCCAGGCTGTGTGGGGAGGTAGAACTAGGATATGAGGTGTGGGGGATAACTTCCCTGATACCCAGGGGAGTTGGGACTTGCCAGCAGTGGAGCCCTCAGAATGCAGGACATGTAGACTTTCCACATCCTCCTGGGCAAAGCAGCATGGTGCTGTGCTTACACTAGGCAGGGACTCTCCTGAGGAGAGCCATGGGGTGCACAGCCAGTGGACCATAAAGACAAAATGGTTTCAAGGAGGATTCCTGCCTACAAGGTGACACTCAGGTGTGAGGGAAACTGTGTGATTTTGGTCCATGTGACCAGAGCCTGTGCTTTAAGAGGGGGAGGTATCCTGGGGTCCCAGGACAGAGGCAAGTGGTGTCTCTGAGAAGCTGTGCACCAGCCCAGATGGGTCAATCACTTATTCACTTGTCCGGGGCCTCCTTTCCACCAGGAATCATGTCTTGTTCATTGGACCCCCAGCATCCAGCAGTCCTGTTCTCTCTCTTTTTTAAAAAAAAAGATTTATTTTATTATTTACTTAATTTATTTTTGGCTGCATCAGCTCTTAGGTGCGGCACACAGGATCTTTGTTGAGGCATGCAGGATCTTTTCTCTCTCTAGTTGTGGCACGTGGGCTCCAGAGCATGTGGGCTCTGTAGTTTGCTGCATGCGGGCTCCCTAGTTGAGGCGTGCAAGCTCCGTAGTTGTGGAGTGTGGACTTAGTTGCTCCGCGGCATGTGGGATCTTAGTTCCCTGACCAGGGATCAAACCCGCATCCCCTGCATTGGAAGGTGGATTCTCTACCATTGGACCACCAGGGAAGTTCCAGTCCTGTTCTCTTGAATCCACCTGAATCCACACCCCTCCAGGCCCATGAACAGTCAGGGCCGGTGTCAAGGATGATGCCCAGCGCCACAGCCTCTGAACATGGTGGGGTCACCTGTGATCTCTGTGTGAGTGCAGACTCCCAGGTCACTCCGTGTTGCCCCACAGCGTGCTGGGGCAGGACTTCTGAGACTCTGGCCTGACCAGGTGGGACCTGTAACACCCCTGGAGCAGAGAGAGCAGCCAGGAGCTAGGAGTGAATACAGAAGTGCTCTTAAGCTCGGAAGCTGCTGCTGCTGCAGGCCTGTAAGAAGCCCCTGGAAGTGTGACCCTCCCATCCTCTCAGCTTCTATTTCCAGTTCTAATTGCCCTCCATCTCATTCCCCTCCCCTGCCCCCATGATGTTGTACTAGAGCTCAAAGCAAATGTTCGTGGTGAGACACTACTTCTATGCAATGGGGTTCTTCTTCCCCCACCCCCAGCTTTATTGAGATATAGTTGACATATAACTTTAAGTAAGATTAAGGTATACATGTGATGATGTGATGCACATATTTATTGCAAAATAATTACCACAATAAGGTTAGTTACAGCCTCCATCACCTCACATAATTACCTTTCTTTTATGTGTGTGGTGAGAACGTTTAAGATCTACTCTCTTAATAAACAAATGGGACCTGATGAAACTTAAAAGCTTTTGCACAGCAAAGAAAACCATAAACAAGATGAAAAGACACCCCTCAGAATGGGAGAAAATATTTGCAAATGAAGCAACTGACAAAGGATTAATCTCCAAAATTTACAAGCAGCTCATGCAGCTCAATATCAAAAAAACAAACAACCCAATCCAAAAATGGGCAGAAGACCTAAATAGACATTTCTCCAAAGCAGATATACAGATTGCCAACAAACACATGAAAGAATGCTCAACATCATTAATCATTAGAGAAATGCAAATCAAAACTACAATGAGGTATCATCGCACACCGGTCAGAATGGCCATCGTCACAACATCTACAAACAATAAATGCTGGAGAGGGTGTGGAGAAAAGGGAACCCTCTTGCACTGTTGGTGGGAATGTAAATTGATACAGCTACTATGGAGAACAGTATGGAGGTTCCTTAAAACTAAAAATAGAACTACCATACGACCCAGAAATCCCACTACTGGGCGTATACCCTGAGAAAACCATAATTCAAAAAGAGTCATGTACCACAATGTTCACTGCAGCTCTATTTACAATAGTCAGGACATGGAAGCAACCTAAGTGTCCATCGACAGATGAATGGATAAAGAAGATGTGGCACATATATACAATGGAATATTACTCAGCCATAAAAAGAAATGAAATTGAGTTATTTGTAGTGAGGTGGATGGACCTAGAGTCTGTCATACAGAGTGAAGTAAGTCAGAAAGAGAAAAACAAATACCATATGCTTACACATATTTATGGAATCTAAAAAAAAAAAAGGTTCTGAAGAACCTAGGGGCAGGACAAGAATAAAGACACAGATTTAGAGAATGGACTTGAGGACACAGGGAGGGGGAAGGGTAAGCTGGGACGAAGTGAGAGAGTGGCATGGGCATATATACACTACCAAATGTAAAACAGATAGCTAGTGGGAAGCAGCCGCATAGCACAGGAAGATCAGCTCAGTGCTTTGTGACCACCTAGAGGGGTGGGATAGGGAGGGTGGGAGGGAGACGCAAGAGGGAGGAGATATGGGGATATATGTATATGTATAGCTGATTCACTTTGTTATAAAGCAGAAACTAATACACCATTGTAAAGCAATTATATCACAGAAAAAGCATACAGTAAGTGCTCAATATGTAGTAGCTACTACTAATATTGTGTTTACTGCTACTATTATTCTTTCTTTCTAGATTTTGTGTACCTCCATTAAAATAGTGGACCTCATAGTCTCTACATAATGAGTACTCTGTTTATTTTACTTAGTATCATACAGTAAGTCTTTCTCCAAGCTATCATTTGCTCTCCCTAATATTTTAAAGGCTACATTATATTCTACAGGGTGTACATTTCCTTCTTTACTTAACCATTCTCCTAATCATTAGCGCTTTACAATTTTTTTGGCTATTATAAAAAAAGGTTTTGGTGGACATTTTTACATAGAAATAATTTTTTCCACTGTATTTTTTTTTTTTTTTTTGGTATGCGGCCCTCTCACTTCTGTGGCCTCTCCCGTTGCGGAGCACAGGCTCCGGACACGCAGGGTCAGCGGCCATGGCTCACGGGCCCAGCCGCTTTGCGGCATGTGGGATCTTCCCGGACCGGGGCACGAACCCGTGTCCCACTGTGCCACCAGGGAAGCCCAGCATTTTTAAAGCTCTTGATCCATGCTGTCACACTTGTTTTCCAGAAAGGTGGGGCCGTGCATATTCTAACCAACAACATGTAAGAGTACTCACTTCACTGGACCCTTACTCAGCCTTGGGTATCAAAAGGCAAAATGGAATCGACTCATTTGTTCTCTGCTACTCATAAGGATGAACTATTTTCCAAATGTTTTTGTACAGGTAATATTATATGCAAAAGAAATTATTTTGTAAATTCTCATTGCTCAGTAACCTACTGAGATTTTTCTTTCCAATTAATTCATATAATTTGTTTAATAATAATTGCCTGAAACACTTGCTATTATTTTGCCTTTTGAGATTTTTAGGTTTTTTCAGGTCATTTGTTAGGTTTTTAGGTTTTTTCAGGTCATTTGTTAGTCAAATCAATTTATGTGTTCGTTTTTTTTTCATAATTTCTCCTGTCTCTTTTAAGCTTAGGAAACCCATCCTCCTGTAGAAAGCAAACCTTTCTTTACAGATTGTTTAAAGTGAAACTACAACTGAGCTGCTCAGATGATTTTTTGTTTTAAATTGTGAATAAGTTGAGCCCAATTTAATGACCATCTACTGCAACGACCTTCTCATAAATGGGGTTTTGTGTTCTAGGATCCAGCGTATCCACTAAGAACTGTCCAGGAAGAATCCTGCTTGTGCAGAAGTGCTGCCCAGAGCTACGATGGAGGGGGAAGCGGGAGAAGCACCAGGGCTGGGCAGGCCCGCTGCTTCCAAGGACTTCCACTTTCGTCACATGGATCTGTATGACTCTGAAGACAGACTGCAGATCTTCCCAGAAGAAGATACTCAGATGAGAAGAGAAGTAGTTCAAGCCGAAATGACCAATGAGCCAAGACAGCCCATGCAAGGGAAGGCTCAGAGAGACCTTGGAGAGGAAGTGGATGAACTTGTCCATCTATATGGACTTGAAGATGATCACGAATTAGGGGATGAGTTTATTGACAAAAGCACGCCCAGAATAGAGGTTTCAGAGTATCCTCCTTATATGATGATGGGGAGAGAGCCACTGAGGGAGCAGAGAGACTGGAGACTTAGTGGCGAGGCTGCGAAGGCTGAGGACCTGGGCTTCGGGGCATGGGGCTCGGCAGGCCACTGCCGGGACTTGCGGGAAGCCTATTGGTACACCCACGGCCATGCCAGTGAGGAGTATGAGTGCTACGTTATCCCAGAGGAGGAGGACGAGGAAGAAGCTGCCGATGTCTTCTGTGTCACTTGCAAAACTCCAATAAGAGCATCAGGGAAGGTTCTTGTTGAGCACAAGGAGCATGAGGTGACCCCGCTCGGTAAAGCACTGGAAAGTGCCAAGGTAAATAGATCGCCCTAGTCCTCGTTTCTCTGGATATTGCATTTGAATCTGAAGTATGTAGGCAGGGAATAAATCTAAAATGCCTTCTACAAAAGAGAGAGAGAGAGAGAACATAGCATTAATGTCTTCTTGGGATCCTTTGTTTGATAGGATGAAATTCACAAAAACATGTACAAATTGGAAAAGCAGATTATTGAGATGGAAAATTTTGCAAGTCACTTGGAGGAGGTTTTCATCACGGTGGAGGTAAGAGCACGCTTGATGACCCAGTCAGATACACATTGCTTCCATCAGCTGTGTCTGGTATGAGTTAAGGAATCTGTTCTCTTGGAACATATGGTGTCAGTACTGCTCCTCTTCCCTCACCCCTCTTTCTGCCCTCCCGTAGCACAGTGGGCATGCAGCTGTGGAAATGGTTACCTGGCAGCATTCCCTACTGAACTATTAGCTCTCATGGGCTGGGTCTTCGGTGTCTTTATAGCTCCGGTCCTACTACAAGGTGGGACTCTTTCATGGGCCAGCCTGATAAGGTATTGCAAGACACCCATCCTGTCATTGATAAGTGTTCCCCGGCTGTTACCTATTTCTCACAAGATCAATAAGTTTCTGTGCCTGTCACCAAACATGTCACGGTCCCCTGGGTGTGCCTAGTAGGTGTGAAGTCCACTGCTGTGATACCAGCATGCAACCTAGCCATCCAGATGAGGTAGCCCAGACATAAGGACCAGAGGACTTCCTGTGTCCCCTCTCTTCATGTGGATGCTCTCCTTCTATTAATGCAGCCTCAGATTGTATCAACAGGAGCAACTCATAGGAATGAACTAAGCCCTGGGCCCCCTTCCCGTGAAGCTAGACTTTCCTCCCCACTCCCAGTCTTAAAAGGGAGGGCAGCTATTCCACTAATTCTCTATGGAAGGCACAGAGAAGGGACAAGAAGCCCTTACATCTAAGCATAGGGTGGTGGGTGGTAGGAGGGCAAGTATACAACAGCCAGGACAGAACTCCCTACCCTCTGTACTGCCAGCTCACTCTCAGATCAGAGCAGCTTCACCCTCAGTGAGGACTCTAAGCTCTTCCTTTTACACTCAACACTGGTGGGGGTCACCTGCTGCTTTTCCCTCTCTTCCACCATTCTGAGCAAGTCTTAGAATGTGTACACAGTAGGTGCTCAGTAAATACTCCCTGAATGATTGATAAGAGCCTCTTCTTTGGAAATGTCTCTGTTATCTAATAAGGATGGTATAAATCAGAACCCACAGAGCTCTCCTGGGCTTCCAATCTAATTTACGGGGACCAGGATTTGATATGCTTTAATTAATGTTTCTTACCCACTGCCTTCCAGGATTAAGTACTGGCACAACCCTCTCTCTGCCTTCCTGCCTTTTCTCATCTATTAGGCAGCACCACCCGGCTTGTTCCCCTTCCCCTGCACCTTTTTCTTAGTTGATATGAGAATCTGGGTGATCCTGATGTTTGTATAGTCCAAGCATCAGGGAGTGGAGGTGAGTGTTACGAGATGTTGAGAGCTCAGGAGGGAAAGATAGGTGGGATTCTCCCAAGGCAGACATCTCCATGTTAAGGTCCAAAGTTCCAGTGGCAGGCTGACTCATCACTGGCAATCTTCCTGGTCGGTTGTCATGGTGATGGGAGGTGGCTAAAACAGAAGTGGGTGGGGTATGGGGAAGGGGACTGCAAAATGCGGCCAGCAGAGAAAGCAGTAATTCTTGTTAAGATTATTGCTGGGGTTCTAGCTGGAGACTCCTGGTCCTAGCTACCCTTTTGTCCACCTCAGCACTCTGGCAAGCAATGTTAAGACAACAGGGAGGGACTAAAACATCTCTGGATAGATACATTTTCATGCCCCAAATAACTCTGTAGTCAACATACATGCAGTGAAATGATGGCTGAGATCAACTATATCTTGCAGGAGAATTTTGGAAGACAAGAAAAAAACTTTGAGTCACATTACAATGAGATCTTGGAAACACTTGCTCAAAAATACGAAGAAAAAATACAAGCTCTAGGGGAGAAAAAGAAAGAGAAGCTGGAAGCCTTGTATGGACAGCTGGTCAGCTGTGGAGAAAATCTTGAAACCTGCAAAGAACTGATGGAAACAATAGAGGAGATGTGTCATGAAGAGAAAGTTGATTTCATTAAGGTCAGTAATGAAGTGAAATAATGAACTGCAATGACAAGTATGATTAGAGTAGGTTAGATTGTCCCCTCTCTGCCTGGAGATGCTGGAACCAACTTTCACGGTCAGCATCCATTTGATTCCACTGGATGTATCACCATGATGATACATCCTTCGTCTCTCTGCACAGCTTCGCCATGAGTAGCTAAGCAGGCTCATACACAGCTGACCCTTCCCTCCACCATTGCTTGGCTAACACCAGAGACTCATCACTGTCCTCTGTCCTGGTTACCCAGAGATCTGTGCCCTCATCGTGAAATGGGGCAAAAACAGTGCTCTGAGGGGACTTCCCCGGCAGTCCAGTGGTTAAGACTCCGCCTCCCAATGCAGGGGGCACGGGTTCGATCCCTGGTTGGGGAACTAAGATCCCACATGCCGCAGCCAAAAATTAAAACAAACAAAAACAAAACAAACAAAAAACAGTGCTCTGAAACTTTTCTGGCCATCTCAGACAGCCTCCTGGAGGTCTGGGGAGAAAGATCTCCAGGCTAAAAAGGCACCTCCTGTTTCCCAGTTACAAGTGCAGCCATTATACATCTCACTTCATAAGCTCAGACATGCCAAAAAAAAAAAAAAAAATCCATCTCTTGATACCCTTGAAATCCACTTCAGTTTGACCCCAAGTCCCCATGTAGCCAGACTGTGGGAATTTCAAGCTCAGAGCTGGGGTCTCCTTTCTTTACAAGGTCCCACAGGAATATGGGGCAGCAGTGGGGTCCAGTATGTGAGGGAGGGGCCCTCAGCCTCCAGAGCTTCCTAGTTACCAAATACAGCCTTTACATTGGCCATGCCACAGGGGTCCCTCCAAGCCCAACAGTGCCTCCTTCCTGCCGTGCTTGGGGTAGCCAGGGAGCCGTGACCCAAGCTGTACAGCAGGTGGGCAGACACCATCAGAGCCCTCAGTACTACTCAGACCTTTTGAACCAATGGTTCCTCAATATCACTGTAGCTTAGTGACATAATCCAGAATGTGGAGAAAGTGATATATATGAAGACGTTTTCTCTGTTATTTATGATGGTGAGAAATTGGAAACAACCAAAATGTCCAACAGTAGAGTGAATGATGGAGTTTCTATTCAATGAACTGTTACACAGTCTTTCAAATTGATGATCCAGAAGACCATCTGTAACCTGGAAAGTGCTCACATAATGTTAATGGGAAGAAACTATACAGGTGTCATAAGAGTCATTTTTCTTAGGGCTTGGGACATGGCTGATTTTTCTCTTTTACTCATTTCCAAGTTTTAACATGTTTATATTATTATATAATTTGAAAAAGAAATTTATTTCCAAATTCAATTCAATATTTTTTCTCTTTCTCCTTTTTAGGATGCTGTGGCTATGGCTGACAGGTAATACTTTTGTTCTGACATGTATTTTCTTTTTCTGTTCCTTTTACCTCTAGATATCCAACTAGATATCAGTTCCACTTGGTTATATGCTCCCAGTTTCAGCTTTTGTGTCTGCCCCTACGAGTAAATAGCACTGGCTTTGGAAGGACAGTATGGGATCACAAGGACCCTCTAGTACCAAATCTTAGAATCTCAGAGCTGGAAGGGAGCATATGATGAGGCCTAGCCTGCAAGCCCAGGGTCAGATTTCCTCTCTGAGCCCCTCCTTTCAGCAGGAGGAACAGAGATCATCCCCAGCATCCCCCAGCTGGGCCAGGGCCCAGACCGTGTGCTGCGGAAAGCATGCATGTTATAGAGTCAGACTGGAGTTTAGATCCTGCTACCCCCATGACCTTGGGCAAGTCCAACCAGTCTAGGACCCACCTTCCTTACCTACAAACAGGGATAGCTTTATGGGAATAAAATCAGACAATGTCTGTAAAGCAACACGAACACTGAAGCTTAATAATATAAGGGTTAAGAGCATGAGTTTTGGCAAAAGACAGACATGGTTACAAATTGTGCCTCTGCTACTTACAAACCCTGTGACGGCCAGGAGCATGAGCAGGAGACCCAGAGCCCCGGTCCATGGTCATCGACTTGAGGGCACTTGACCACGTGGAGAGGGAGCCCCAGAGGGGCTGTATGTCTTTGGGGCCTGGGGTGATGTGGGGTGGGAACTCCCAGGTCAGCATCGGAGGATCTTCCAGATGGTGTGGATCTGGGGCTCATAGGTGGACATCCTCCCGCCCCCTACCCTCTGACATGACCCCACCCCTTCTCCTCTCCTCAAAGGCGTAAACCAACCTGCCCATCCCCATGGGTGACCTCGTTGGTCAGTCACTGAAGCAGATGCCAGCAGGCAGCCCGCAGCATGTTAAAATAAGGAAATAAAAGTTCATCCAAGAGGCCCTCGTTGCTTATCACTAGTGACCCCCGAGGAGAATGCCCCTCCATTCTCGTTAGTGTGTCTTTTTATACTCACAGACTTGGAAAATTCCTGAAAACAAAAACAGATGTGGAAATCTCGGCGCAGCCTGAATTTGAAGACCAGACCTTGGACTTCTCTGATGTGGAGGAGCTTATGGGCGCCATTAACACCATCCCAGGTGCATATCTCACTTGTGTGCATACTTCACACCAGTTTCCCTGAGCTTTGAGTTAGAAACTTTGATGGCTAAAAAAAAATCATAAAGGTTTAGAAACAGGCATTTTCCCCCCACCAGCTGCATAAGCTTCATGGTTATGTCTTTATGACTTGTAAGGGTGAAAACAGAGGCTGACCTTCCTGGGGTAAATACCCACCCTCACTCTCCAGGGTGCCAACATCTGGCCCCAGAAACTCTAATTTACTCCAAGCAAGTACCCCAAATTTTATTTCCTCGACTGTTGTATTTATGTTCCTCCCAGGTGGCTGTTTTTAGCATAGGGTTAAGAGATGGGCTTTGGAATCCTATGGAGCTGGTGAGAATCCCAGCCCTGCTACTTCCTAGCTGTGTGACCCTGGACAACTTACCTAACCTCTCTGAGCCTTGGTTTCCTTGTCTGTAAAATGGACATAATCATGACTCATGGGGACATGGTAGGAAATAAATAAGGTAATGTATGTACAGCATGTCACATGGTGCCAGGTAGCTCTTAAAAATCTTATTGTGATAACTTATTTTTAAGAATGATACTACAATTTAGCTTTGACTGATTGCTCACCTTTCCTTTCTCACCAACACCCAGCACCATTCTGAACAATGTTTTGTATATCATTTTTGTTTTTCCTTTATACAGATTTTTAAAAAATAAAAATGGAATTGTTTTATAATCTGCTTTCTTTTTTTAGCAAAACAATTGTGACGAATATTTTCTCGCACAGATAAATTCCTCTACAACATCACTCTGATGGCTATATATCTTGATCTGTTTACTTAATCCTCAACTGTTGGATGCCGAGACGTTTCTAGGTTTTTCACCATTATAAACCATACTGCAATGAATGTCCTTAATTATAAATCTTGGAGGCCATTCTTAGACTTACTGGGTCAAGGGGAGATTTCACTGAGCTATGAAGTCCTTTGGATGGTCTAGGGATGGTGTTGCCCAAGTAATCAGGCCCAGTCTTTTGGAAGGAAAGGCACTATCGTCCAAGTCAGCACTTGAGAAACATGGAGATTTTTCCTCATCCTCCTGTGTCCAGGTCCCATGCAGACCATCACCCTCCTGCTTCCATCTGGAGCCATCCCTCTTCTTACTGCATCCCCTGATGGGGCTGTTCTCTGCAGGGTATAGAAGGCATCTTCTGTGCATCCTGAACTCCATCACGTGGGGATACATGTTCTTTCTCTTCTCACCTTTGTCATGTTAGGGTCCTCCAGCCCCTAACCAGCAAGGAAAGGCTGAGTTCATTCCTCTAAGTTTTACCTGGACTGAACAGTTTCAGAATTTGAAAATAAGGATGTTCTTGAAAGCTTGGAATGGAGGGAGGTGCTGCCATTGGAGAATTATGGAAGAAAAACAAGGAGTGTTTCTTGGTTGTGGGTGAGCCTGTGTGGGGCTGGGGGAGGCAGAAATATTAACCTACAGAGAAGAAAATAATTAACTCAGTAGATGGACTCTAAAGGAGTTGGTTCTGAAAAGCACAATTTGGCCAAACCCAATCTTCTCTCATCATAATGAAGGAGACAGTTGTTGGATGGGTCCCCCAGAAAAAGCAAGGCATCCCTGTTAAGGCTTCTTTCACTCCTCTGTTCACTCCAGGGCTGAGGGCAGTAGTGCTGTGGTCCTGGCTGTCCTGCCTCTTTGGATGGCGTGGAAGGGTCAGAGGACCCATCCTTAGGTCAGGACTTACAAACCATACCCCAGCCTGAATTGCTGTCACCAACCCCACCTCCTCTAGCTTGTGTGGATTGGTCAAAGCAGGAACGGACATACCGGTTGCTTCAGGCTCACGGTTGGGGGGTTTGGCCTTCCCATCCCTGTCCACTCTGGGCTGCCTCTTCCATCTCCAAAGCCCAAGGATGCATTGAGGGATTGGTTGTCCTGTAAAAGGGGCCATTCCCAATTCATACCTCTACTTAAGGCTCCTCCTTTGTTTTGTTTTTCTCTGTTTTCCTTTTCTAGCTCCTTCTGCTCCAGTGATAAACCCACAGGCCCCCAACTCAGCCACAGGTTCCTCAGTCCGAGTGTGCTGGAGCTTATACTCCGATGACACCGTGGAGAGCTATCAGCTATCCTACTGGCCAGTGCAGGACAGCTCACCTGGGAAGGACCGAGCAGGTGAGGCTCTGTCAGGAACAGAACCATGCTCCAGAACAGTTAAGGCCTCTCAGAGGCCAGGGCCCTGCCTTCCTGGAGGTTGGGAAGGTAGAGATGGGATGAACCTGCACACCTGGCTCCTTGGAGCTGGCACGATCTGGGAACTACACAGAGGATGGGATGCAGGCAGGTGAGCATGGCAGAAAGGAATAGGAAGGCAAGTTGGGGCCTGACTGGGGAGGATCACAAGGCAGGCTAAGGTATATGGACTGTATCTACCGCCGTCGGGTCAGAGTTGTCCTTGGGATAAGTCTCTGGCTGCACTGTGTGCAAGAGGGGTGGGGACACCCCTCCTTGAAGAGGCCCAGCTGGATTGGCTGGGTTCTAGCAGGTCCTGGCATGTGAGCGCGGGCTGGCTCTCCTCAGAGCAACCCTGTGTTGGGAGAATCTGGAGGGTTAGTCTGCAGACCCCCATGGGGGCTGAGGGGGGTTCTGCAGCCTGGGAGGGCTGCTCCTGATCTGATCCACATTCCCAGATGGAGCCAGCTGCTGGGAATGGCCCCCAGCCTCCACTGTGGGCAGCTCTTGGCCCATTCTCTTCCCAGGGAAATGGAGCTGGCAGGCCTGGGGTTAGGGCTGAGATACCTGCCTACCCCTCATAATAGATAAGCCAGTCTCCTATTGAGAAGGGAGAGTCAAGAGAGCAGAGGAGGGGACTTCCCTTGCGGTCCAGTGGTTAAGACTCCATGCTCCCAACACAGGGGGGCATGGGTTCGATCCCTGGGCAGGGAACTAAGATCCCACAAGCCGCATGGTGCAGCCAAAAAAAAGAGAGAGAGCAGAGGAGCCCCATCTGAGCATCTGAAGGAATCAGGGATTAGGGCCAGACTGGGAGGGCCTGTTCTGTGTGCATGGGGTCAGAGTGAGATTGCTGGAAAGGGATTTAGAGATCTCCATTTTATGGATGAGGAATCTGGGACCTAGAGAAATGAGCTGTCTGTGGGGACACCGTGAGTTACGGCAGAACCAGGATGAGAATCAAGTCCGCAGGCTCCCTGCCCAGAGCTCTTCTCCTTGTACCGGGTCGTGCAGGTGGAGGGTTCTATGTGCCGAAGGGGAGGATGGTTTATCTGCCTAGGGATTTGGAAGGAAGGGGAATCCTTGAGAAAAGTAAGTTTAAGCAATGATGAGGGAGAGTGAGGGTGGTCAGAATAAGGACTAAAGAGGGCGTTGCGGCGGGCGGGGGGTAGGGGCGGGGCGGGGGAAGGGGAGATTTGAAAAGGGAGATTGTGGACCAAAAAGTCAGATCTGATCGATCAGTCAGTTTTTGCCACAAATCAACCCTGTTGGTACCCTCTGCAGAAGAGGCCATTGTGTTGGGGCTTTGTCCTGGGGATCAATAAAGATCTTTAATGGATCACTTTGTTATAAAGGAACTGATATCAGAGAGTGGATTAATGACTTATTACTGCCTTTCAAGAGTCTGGGGATGTTTGGACGTGTATCAGTTAGCTTTTGCTGTGTAACAACACCCCCAAACACACACATGTACACAACACATTGGCTAAAAATGACAAATATTTACATTCATTCATTTGTTGGGAGGGGCAGAACAGGGGTAGGAAATTCAGAGGTACAAACTACTATGTATAAAATAAATAAGCTACAAGGCTATATTGTACAGCACAGGGAATATATCCAACATTTTATAATAACTTTAACTGGAGTATGATCTATAAAAGTATTGAATCATTATGTTGTACACCTGAAACTAACATTGTAAATCAAAGGTACTTCAATTTTTAAAATGACATTTATCCAAGAGTTTGCATGCCACAACTAAGAAGCCCGTGTGCCACAGTGAAGATCCTGTGTGCTGCAGCTAAGACCTGGCGCAGCCAAAATAAATAAATAAAATTTAAAAATAAAATAAAATGGCATTTATGATTTATTATAATTCTCTGAATTGGCTGGACAGTTCTTCTGGTCTGGGTCAGCTTGGTAGGGCTGGATGGGCTAGGATGGCCTTGCTTATATGTCTAGGGCCTCAGCTGCAACGGCTGAGGCCTCTGTCCATGTGATCTTATCCTCCAGGAGGCTGGCTGAAGGTTGTTCCCATGGAAGTGGAAGCATTCCTGGCAGGAAGAAGACAAGGCCCCTGTGCACCAGCACCTCCCAAATCTCTGTTTGTACCATGTTTGCTATAGTCCCATTGGCCAAAGCAAGTCACATGGTTAAGCCCAGCTTCAAGGCATAGTGGGAAAGACCAGACCTCTCAGTGGAAGGATCAGCCGAGTCACGCTGCCGAGGGGCATGCATACACAGATGGGAGGAACTGGTGGCCAGTTCTGTATCCATTACAGGGGAAATAGATTACAGCGCAATGAACTTGGAGCCAGTTGGCCTATTTTAAGGTTGAATACTTGTCTTTATTTTTTCCCCAGAGTTTACGATGACGGTCAAAGAAACATATTGCTCAGTGACAAACCTTGTGCCAAATACCCAGTATGAATTTTTGGTCACAGCTCAGAACAGGGCTGGCCTCAGCCCCGCCAGTGAGTGTGCAGTGTACATGACAGGTAAGGAGGCCATTTGTTTCTGTAGCAGGACCTTCACTGAAGGGGACACAAGAGTCATGGCTTCCTTGACGTGGCAGGGCTCTTGATTTCACTTGGAAGGGCAGGAATACCTTTGCATTTTTTTCTTTCATTTAATACACCAAATCTATATGCCTGATATGGCAGGGACATTTTCTCACAGTTGGTCTCAAAATATCAAAAAGTACTGCTCTTGGACACAGTACCATTTGAACCTTGCAACCATCCTCCATTCCAGGAACATCTGAAAGGGATTCCCTGGTGTCTCAGTCCATTTGGGCTGTTATAACAGAATCCTACAGATTGGGTGGCTCATAAACAACAGAAATTTATTTCTCATGGGTCTGGAGGCTGGGAAGTCCAAGATCAAGGTGCCAGCAGATTCAGTGTCTGGTGAGGACCCTTCCTGGTTCAGAGTCAACTGTCTTTTTTGCTGTGTCCTCGCATGGCAGAGAGGGGCAAGGGAGCTCATTGCGTTTTCTTGTATAATAAACCCCTTTGACCCTCATGACCTAATCACTTCTCAAAGACTCCAGATACCATCACATTGGGGAATAGGTTTCAACATATGAATTTGGATGGGGACACAAATGTTCAGTCTATAGCTTTCTATTGCACTGAATCTCTTGTAGGAAGAGAGTGCTTGCAATGTCTGCCCATGCTCTGGACCACAGGGCTGGATGTGAACAGGTTTGTTCATCTCTCCCTTTCCCCTGCATTTAGCGCCTTGTCCCCCCATTATGAAAAGCAAAGAGATAAGGAGCTGTGAAGAGGCTGCGCTGATCTGCTGGGAGTCTGGGAACCTGAATCCTGTGGACTCATACACGGTGGAGTTGACCCAGGCAGAAGTGCCGGGAGCCTCGGGCGTAACTGAGTGAGTCATGAGGGGCGTTGGCTGGGCACCAGAGGCCTTGACACAGAGACACAGCTTAGGAAATGTGTGGAGTCTGGAGAGACGGTCAGAATTTGTGTCACACAGGAACCTTAATTTTGTGAGAAATAGCTGGAATGCTACCATTGAAGGTGAATGATGGATGAGTGAATAAATGGTAAACCTCAGGTTTGCTTTCTTAGCACAACCAAGGTTTACCATCATTCATTCAACAAGTATTGAGCGCATAGGTGGCGCCTGGGCGTTGGTGAACCAGACAGACAAATTCCCCACCCTTCCAGAGCTAACAGTCGAGTGGGGGGAAATAAACCAAAACCAAGAAAACAAATGCTTAAAATACACAGTGCTATGAAGGGAAAAGAAACTCAATGAAATAGGGAATGCGGTGGAGGTGGGGGCTTACTTTGGAAGAGTAGACGTCTGAACTGAGACCTGATGCGTGGGAAGCGTTGAGGCCTGAGACAGTGGATGGAGGCAGCACCTGGCCCCTGGGCAGGCGTGAGCTTCCTGTACTGGAGGAACCAGGAGACCCACCTAGCTGGAATTTAAGAAGTAGAGAGGACTGTGAGAGGCAGAAGTAAAAGAGATTAGATTTCAATGTACAAAGAACATGATGTCCATGGTAGAAGGCTGTCTGGAGGCTCACATTCCCCTTTGGTTGGCAGAGATCTGGAGGGGTTCACAGATAAACGAAGGCTGTACTCAGTGACCACAATGGCCTGCAGATCCTACGAATCTACAGCTGTGTACAGTGGAGGAAACATGGATGTACCTCTGGGTTACAACCAGGCAGTGCAGAAGCTTGTGGAAGGGGAATGAACCAGGCAGCCCGGTACCAGCCACCAAGTCCCAGGGGCTGCCCTGTTGTGTACCTACCCAGCTCTGGAGAAATGGAAGAGAGGGGTTTGGTGTCAACAGATTCTTCCATGCTAAATTCAGGGTTTGGGCCGTGGCCATCTATCCCACTCACCCATTTGCCCCAGGTAGAATCCATATGTCCACAAGAACATCAGGGCTGCTGACCTTGGCTGCTGATCTACTTCTGGGGATCCTCAGAAGCAGGGCAGTGAGTCCAGTGGTCTGGCCACCTGAACGGTTTGGATTTCCTTTGCAACTTGTGCTGATACTTTAAGGGCACCTGATACCTGGGACCAGCCCATTATGATTGGGGTCATCAGAAGGCTGGTCAGTGACCTAGGTGATCTGGGATGGTGCTGACTCTCCTAGTATAAACCTAATCATGGAATCCTGTTGCTCTGGAGAAAAGACAAAATTCCTTCACGGCTCTGGCCCCTTCCTGTCTCTCCAGGTTAACCACACCAGCTCTCCCTCCCTCTTTGGCCCCAACCACATTGGTCATATTTTAGTTCCTCCTACTTTCCATGCTTCTTCCTGCCACAGGACCTTTGCACATGCTTCTTCTATGTAGGAGACTCTTCTACTCTCTTTTTATCCAATTACCTCCTCGTCATTCTTCAGAGTTCAGCTCAAAAGTCACCTCTCCCCTACTATACCTTCTATAGTACACTGTCAACTTGTCATGGTTACCATCTTATGTTTCTTCCAGTGATGGCTTGAGAAATGCCTCTCTTCTAGACTGTAAGTTCTATGAGGGCAGAGACTACATTAATTTTCCCTAAGGCCTCCCTATACAGTCTCTGAAACCTAAGGTGTTTAGTTAATACTTATTGAATGAAGGGACTTCCCTGGTGGCGCAGTGGTTAAGACTCTGCACTCCCAATGCAGGGGCCAGGGTTCGACCCCTGGTCAGGGAACTAGATCCCACTTGCATGCTGCAATTCAGAGTTTGCATGCCACAACTAAGGAGACCTTGAGCCGCAACTAAGGAGCCAGTGAGTTGCAACTAAGGAGCCCGCCTGCCGCAACTAAGACCCAGAGTAACCAAATAAATAAATAAAATAAAAAATACTTATGGAATGAATATGTAAAAGTGCCCCTCTGCCCAGAGCTGTAGCCTCAGAGTGACCTGGACATCCCGGCCTCGCCAGGTGTGGGTGTTGTATCTGTAAATGGGCATCACCCTGAAGGCTTCTCTTTCCTACTGAACTGAAATGGGGTTGGCAGCTGCAGGAGTACAGACAGTGGCAACCATGGGCTTGTAATCCTGTATTGTACCACTTACATAAATTGGATTATTCCCAGTAGGTAGCTGCCCTCAAAGAGGTTAATAGCAGTGGGCTTCTGTGGGCCTTTCAGCTCTAGCCAGATCCTTTGTTCATAAACGCAGACTGAGAGCCTGCTAGGGGCCCAGCGCTGTGCTTATGTAAGTGGTGCTTGACCCCTGCCCTCAGAGAGGTTGTGGCCCTACCAGACAGACTGAGACACATTGGATTCAACTGCATGCATGCCCCTGCCATGCAGCGCTAGACAAGGTGCCTGGGACACGGGGTGGGGAGCTTGGAGGGGAGAGAGCCACAGACAGAAGGAAGACAAAGAAATGAGGAAAGTGGACCTGAGTGGGAGGGAGCACTGAGGGGGTCAACACTCCTGCCTGCACCGCTGCTGGAGGGCAGAGAACAGGGGTGGTGGCGGGGGGAATTAAAAATCCCTGCTTTGAAAGGGAGGCCTGGTGCTTGGGCCTGGCTGCCCCGGCCCCAGGGTGACTTCAGCTGCCTCCTTGCCCAGGTCTGTTGTGGGCATTCCCACCTGCGAGTGCCTGGTGCAGCTACAGCCCCGGCAGAGCTACACCATCTACGTGCGAGCCCTCAACGTGGGGGGCCCCAGCGCAAGGAGCGAGCCTGCTACAGTCCACACCACAGGTCTGTGACCCCAGCCGCATACTCTCTGGGCCCAAAGTGACCCCCTTGTAGCAGACCCAGGGCTGCTATGACTTCATTGTTAAATCGATAAATGTTCACTGATATGAACACATGGCAAATCAGGCTGGGAAGGGGCTCGGGTGATCAAAGCCCTGGGGTCCCATTTTACAGAAGGGGAGACCGAAGGCCCAAGTCATACAGCAATGGGGTGGCCGAGCAAGCATTAGAACTCAGGGTTTTTCTCCATGACCTTCAGGTGGACTAGAGGCTTGTCACACTGGACCTGGGTGGCCCAGAAAGCACATTTCACACAGGCTGAACACCACCCCTGGGACATGGTCTTTATGAAATTCCCAGGAAGAGCCATGGGCCATGGATTATCTCCCTGCTATCGGCCCAAACATCTCCTTACCCACAGGCCCAACGTAGCTCTGGATGCCTTAGTGGGTGCCCACATCCACGCCAAGCTCCCACCCCCTGCCCGCACTTGCCATCAGCACGTCATGGAATCGTCACATCTCATGTTCAAGTCCTGAGTCAGCAGAGATATCACTAGAAACATTCCATGCATCTCCTGCTATCCCAGCACTGCCACGGCTCTGGGTTCTAAGCTTTGCTGAGGTGTGCTAAAGCCAGGTGGCTCTTCCCACACCTCACAGAGCAAGCCCAGCTCAGGCCAGCTGCAGACTGGGTGACAGGCAGGTAAGAAGCAGAAGGAGGGAGCCTGGGCCCAGGGTTCAGGGGACATCGTTCCTTTGGCTGGGATCTTTCACTGAGGGATGTAGGGTCATTTTGTCCTCATTTCCAATACCAGGAGGAAAGGTATGCGATTAGTCCCCACTTATGTTCCTTCCACAGAAATGCGAAAAACAAGTTACGTGGCTGCCGAAGGCGGTAGGGGTTAGGGCTGGGATTGGGACTCAGGTTTTTCTTTTATATTGTGATGGAACTTTCCTTTGGTTGACTGGCATTTCTAATTTCTTGTGCTGACTTGGTGTTTTGAAATGTCAAACTCTGGCTGTTTCGATAAAAGAGAACAGAGCAAAAGGTACAGTCAGCCCTTGGTTATTATTGTCTCTGAATTCCTTTGTTCAAATAATTTGTTAAGAGTGTACTTACAAAAAACTTGAATAAACATGAATCAGCAAAAGACATATCTATTCGTTCAAAAAACGATCCTTGGGCTTCCCTGGTGGCGCAGTGGTTGAGAGTCTGCCTGCCGATGCAGGGGACATGGGTTCATGCCCCGGTCCGGGAAGATCCCACATGCCGCGGAGCGGCTGGGCCCGCGAGCCATGGCCACTGAGCCTGCGCATCCAGAGCCTGTGCTCCGCAACGGGAGAGGCCACAGCAGTAAGAGGCCCGTGTACCAGAAAAAAAAAAACAAAAAAAAAACGATCCTTGTTTGGGCCTAGAGAGCAGGCAGTAAGGGCCATGCCTGTCAGCTGCAAGGTGGGAACCTGCCTCCCCCTGGTCCGTCCGCTCAGATAGCAAATGAAATTTCCAGGAGCATCGAATTGTGGAAATAAATGTGGACAGCTTGGGGCTTCCCTGGTGGTGCAGTGGTTAAGAATCTGCCCGCCAATGCAGGGGACACAGGTTCGATCCCTGATCTGGGAAGATCCCACATGCCACGGAGCAACTAAGCCCGTGCACCACAACTACTGAACATGCGCTCTAGAGCCCATGAGCCACAACTACTGAAGCCCGCGCGCCTAGACCCTGTGCTCTGTAACAAGACAAGCCACCGCAATGAGAAGCCCGCGCACCACAATGAAGAGTAGCCCCCGCTCGTTGCAACTAGAGAAAGCCCGTGCACAGCAACCAAGACCCAACGCAGACAAAAAAGAAAAAAAAAAAGTGAACAGCTTGATGGCGAGGCCTGAAGTAGAATTTGAAGCAATGAACATGACAGAATGGGAACTGAGGAGCTTGACTAAGAGACAATGATGGAGAATGAGTTACTATGTCCCTAAACAAAGGATTTAAAAAAAAACTAATTTCTTATTAAACCCATTTGGTACCTTTTTTTTTTTTTGATGTGCTTTGTTTTAACCATGACTTGGAGAGGGTTACAATCTCCTTCCTTCTCCCCAGCTGCCCTAATTGAAAGTTGAATGTGGAATTCTGCGAACCTTTGTCAAATTGATCGTTAAGAATTTCCTCAATTGCTATTCCTCTTGGCAAGTAGGTTAGAAATTCCTGTTCACCAGCAAGTATTTACAGCCTCCTATTTAAGGGCGCAGCCACTGGAATCAGAGGGGCTTGGGGTTCGAATTTGAGTTCTGTCATCTGCCAGCTGACTTCTCAACCTCAGTTGAGACTGCACCTGACTCAACTGAGCTGACTTCTGCACCTCAGTTTTCTTCTCTACAAGATGGAAATACTAACCCCTGGGTACTCATAAGGAGTGAATGAGATAAGAGTTACTGCTTAGCTCAGTACTAGACTCACAGTAACCCCCAACACATGTTAACCGCCACCATTATTAGCATGAGGGTCACTACCACGCAAAGTCCAGGCTCACGTGTATCGTGCAGGAAGATGAGTCGGCCATGCGTGGTGAAGCCTCGGCCCGCACGGAGCGCAAAGTGGAGAAAGCAGAGGAGTGACTGGCTGTTGGGGGGTGTGTGTGTCTGTGTGCTTCCTCCCCTCGCAGGCAGCTACTTTCGCCTGAACGAGCACACCTGCCATCCCTGGCTGACCGTTTCTGAAGATGGGCTTACAGTGGTACGAAGTGAGAGGAAAGCCTCCGCCAGGGAGCCACTCCCCAGCGACAGCCGCTTTACTAGGTACTGTATCAGCCCCTCACCCACCTGAACAGTCTGTGAACCAGCCTAATACATGCTGTTATTCGGGTAAAGTTGGATTATGACACATGCAGCCTTGAAGGGGGCTTCAGGCTCACTCCAAGAAATGAGTGAGGGGGAGGGGATGGTGGGGAGCGGAGGCTGGGGAGAGGGGAGTAGGGGGTCTGGCTGGTGCCAGCAGAGGAGACGTGTTGTGGCCTCTGAGGTGGAGTCCTGGGATCCCAGGGCTGGAGGGTCACACCGTCAGGCCGTGAGAGAGCAGCAAGGACCCAGGTCCCCCAGTGCTTGGCCCAGAGCTCTCTCTCCCACACTGTGATACTATCTAACAAAAGCCCTGGTGAAAAACCAGCCCAAAGCTGGTGGAGGGAATGGTGGTCGTGCTAGTGCACGACCTGAGAGAGGGCCGTCCATCAAAGATGCGCCTTGTCTGTCTGGATCTGCGCTATCTCCAGAGCTTAGTACTCAAGATCAAAATGATGTATTTGTAACTCATTTCTTTCCAAATGCTTAAAGAAAACTTAAAATAGGGGGCAAGGGACCTCCCTGGCGGTCCAGTGGTTAAGACTTCACTTTACAATGCAGGGGGTGCGTGTTCGATCCCTGATTGGGGAGCTAAGATCCCACATGCCTCGTGACCAAAACAAAACCAAAAGAAATAAAGAAAACAGAAAAAATATTGTAACAAATTCAATATAGACTTTAAAAATGGTCCACGTCAAAAAAAAAATCTAAAAAAAAAAACGGGGCAAATATGCCCTACTGAAATAGAAAAATCACAGCGATAGATGAAAAACAAAAGAACACAGCTTAACTTCAAGGGCTAATTTCTGTTTCCAAGATTAAACATTAAACACAGCTCTTAGCTTCCTGGTAATCAGGATTAAAAGAATTCTCGGTGGGTTGGTCTTAGAGTCAGGAGGATCTTAAAAGGAAGGAAAGGACTCTCTTAGGGGGGCCAGAGGGGCCACCGATGGAAAACTGCATCCAGCCTCCCTGCCTGGGTCCTGGACTGTCCTGCAGCCGACACTTCCTCTGACACTCGCTCCCTGCTGGCCTTCTTACTGCATGTGTGTTACATACCTACTATATGTTAAGTGTTAGCGTGTGACAGCAGAACAGCACACAGTACAGTGGAACACAACTTTACCCTTTCCTGCCTCTGTCCACTCAACCCAGGGTTGGGGGGCACAGAGAGGATTAAAAAGCAATAAAGTCCTTACCTGCGTTAAAAAAACAGAATGCAACTGATCAAATCTTAAAGAGCTTATTGGCTTTTTTTCAATAATTCATGAGTTGGGCAGCCTCTAATCTACAGCATTTCTATGGTGGGTCTCCTTCATATGTGGTCCTCTGAAAACACACACCTTTGACCAGGCCACTGCTACTTCACTCTTTGTGTGGATTATAAGACAGCTCTCTGGGTAGACACAGCCTCAAGCATCTTCAGCTTCAACCCTTTGGTGTTGCACTAAAAGTTGCAAAACCAGTTTTTGGCCATGTCTTTTGAAAGTCCTGTGTAGGTGGTCCAGCATCTCATATTGTAATATGGGAGTACTTACCACCTACTGTTCCGGTCTTGGCTTTTGGGGTTCCAGCCAAGCTGAGTTAGAGTCCCATTTTAATATCCTGTTACCAGTACATCTGTTGACCCATGAAACAATGTGCTGTGTGCTGGGGGTAAAGAGACAAAGATAGTCCCTGGGCCTCCCTACTGGCACAGTGGTTAGGAATCCGCCTGCTAATGCAGGAGACACGGGTTCGTGTCCCGGTCCGGGAAGATCCCACATGCCACGGAGCGGCTAGGCCCGTGAGCCATGGCCACTGAGCCTGCGCGTCCGGAGCCTGTGCTCTGTAATGGGAGAGGCCACAACAGTGAGAGGCCCGCGTACAGCAAAAAAAAAAAAAAAAAAGAAGTGTGAACTGGGGAGGGAGGGGGAGAGGCAGATGGGGAACAAGGAGACCAGAAGCAAGTGCTGGCCAGCTCGTGAACCTCAAGCATACGGTTCCATCGACCGTGCTGTGTTCTGTTAGGTTTCAGTCCCTTTCTTTTTTTTTTTTTTGCCACGCCTTGTGGCATGTGGAATCTTAGTTCTCCAGTCAGGTACCGAACCCACACCCCCTGCAGTGGAAGCACAGAGTCTTAACCTCTGGACCACCAGGGAAGTCCTCAATCCAAGAATCTTTCTTCATGAACAAGTGAACCAAACCTTTTTGTTACTATAAAAGTCCAATCACTGTAAAAAGCAAACAGAACCTTTTCTATTGGCTTGTCTCCTCCTCACCTATAACAAGCAGTATAATAATCCTCTTCTAATCTTCAGCATCAGTCAAGTGAGCTTTGATAGTTAGGGCAGTGCTGCTTTACAAGTGGGTGTTCAAACACCTGCCTCCATGCTTCTAGACCACCTACTGACTGACCCCAGCAGCTGGTGTCACTCACCTGCACAGCCAGGCTTGGGTCACCCCAAATCACAGATGCTTCTACTTTCTAAAACCAGGTGTGTTGCTGTCATGGGAAACCTAATTCCAGTCCGAGGGCGCCATTACTGGGAGGTGGAGGTGGACGAGTGTTTGGATTACACGGTGGGTGTGGCCTTTGAAGATGTCCCTAAACAGGAAGACCTGGGAGCAAACCGCCTCTCCTGGTGCATGAGGCACACATTTGCATCATCAAGGTAAGGTGAAATCTGGATACGCAAGATTAAAAGGTGCTTTGAAAAGAACAGAGCGAGAGGTTTCCACTAGTAGTAACTAAGGCCCACGTTATGTTTTCTAAAATATGCTAAGATATTTCAGGACTCATTTCCAGCCCCCTTCCCTAAAGTCCAGATGGAAAGAGAAAGCAGCTCTGGGTACTTCCAATAAAATAGCTAAAATTCATGGAGTACTTATTCTACGCTAAGCACTGTTCTACACTCTTACACATACTATCTGGTTTACTTCCCACAATTGTATTATCCCATTTTAAAGATAAGAAAGCTATGCCCCACAGCAGTTCAATAATCCAACCAGCATGGATTCAGAGCTTGGATTCAAACCCAGGCAGTCTGGCTCCAAAGACAGCATTCTTCACCACTAAGTGACTGGTTTTGCATTTATGTTCAACTTCATTGTTACTAAATGAATAGTTTGATTTGAAGCCCCAATTCCATCTTTTTTAGTAGATGTGGGCAGAGGCTTAATGGTTATGGTTAATTCCGGTTTGCTTCTGTCGCTAAGCATTCTATCCTCTACTGGAGTAGTTCCATAAAGCTGGGAAAATCCATGAGGCCCAGGCCAGTAGACATTTCGGACTTAGAAGGCCATGGGTGCAACCACTCTCCATCTCAAAAACTGCAAAAATTTTTACCACACCAGTTTCCCAGTACCGTGGGTACTATGGGGCCTCTGATCCTCGACTTGCTGAATCCTATTAATGTTTCATCCAATGTTTTGTGCCCAGGAGCCTCCATCGTGGTTAGTTTAAATGTTGTCATGCCTAAGCAAAGGTGAGAAGAGCAACTTTCCTCCTGTAAGATATTAAGACTAAAATCAGCTCTGCTAAACCTCAGACCCAGCTTGAGGAATGAAAGAAATCCCATTCACTGAGCCACATACTGTTTTTGGATATTCTGCCTGAAGTAATACTAAAAAAAATCAGTCTCCTCTCCTAGTCGGTTAAGAACAAGGGGCAGGGAACAACTGAAGGCGCATACAGGATGAGGAGGAGTCTGTGTGGAGTGGGAGAGGTGAGGTTAAAAGACAGAAGGGTGGGAACACAAGACAGAGTGAAAAAGGAAGGGCGAAAAGCCCCGTGCTAGAGCAGAAGTTTGTAGTCCCACCTTGGAAAGATGTCCGGGGAAGGGGGGTGGGTGGTGGTATTTGTGTGTGTCTCTTAACAGTGGAGGACTCGTTATTTTTTGGTTCATAGTCTTAGACTCTATTGGTGGTGAGAGGGAAAGTAGAGGGAAGGGCTCATTCAGTTTCTGTTGACTGCTCAGTTAAGAAAAAAACAAGGTGAACTGGGATGGAAAGAGGCTGGTTTGTTCCGACACATCTGGATCATATTCTAAGCGTTCACCCCAGTCATGTGGACCAGCATGCTGGCACACAGAACTTCAAACAACCATAGGGGGCAGAGCTAGGAAATTCCTGTGGCCGCCCTTGGTTTCAGCCATTTTCAAAGCACAAAGAAGTACCCTCCCTTCATGAGAGGGTGCTGGTGCTATACAATACTGAGTGGTGACAGGCCCCCAGGTGCCCCCCTTAGTTTGAAAGTTTAGGAAAGGGATGGCTCAGAGTACTTGTGCACAGATTATACCAAAAGCCCCAATTTATTACATGAAAGATCATGAGGTTTCCTGTTTCAAATGTCTTTATTACAAGGGATTTACACATCTCAACCTTGAAATCCACATTTTTAAACGTATTTCTATACAAATTTTGATGCAATATGAGTTTATGATACTGTATGTTAAGTTTCTGCAGTTAAGTGGCTGCTCAAAAACAGAGTTTTGAAATATAAGTTTCTTAGGACACATTTTAGAAAAGAGATATATAGTTTGAGAAATGGCCTGTTACTTTGATAGTCATTTAATAAAAGAAAATGATATAATTATAGGAGTATTTGAAAATTGAAAATGTTCTGTAAACAGCCCATCTACAGAATTGCTGAAGCTTTGTTATATCAACGTTTAATCTTTAGGCATAAGTATGAATTTCTACACAACAAGATGACTCCAGATATAAGGATAACGGTTTCCCCAAGGAAGATTGGAATTCTATTAGACTATGAAAATTCAAAATTGTCATTTTTCAACGTGGACATTTCTCAGCATCTGTACACGTTCAGTTGTCAGCTTCATCTATTTGTGCATCCCTGTTTTTCTTTGGAAAAGCCTGGATGTCTAAAGATACACAATGGCATTTCAATGCCAAAGCACGTCACTTTCTATTAGACCCTTCGGATGCCCAGCTTCCGGTCTCTTTTCTGTACCTACCCCTCTCCCAGCCACTCATGCCTCAGCTGCCTGAACTTGGCATTCAAGCACCATGCACCCAGCTCATCATTTATGGTTCATGTTGTTTATCTGCCAGACTGTTGTGGGGGCATTCATTTCACCTGACTTGGATCCTGTGTGCTGCCACCTGTGTGATGCTAGGTTAGTCAGTTCTGGCTGTAAAATGACGGCTCAGACTAAATGAACTCAAAGGTCTCTCAGGTTGTCAAACTGTATTGGTCTATCTGTGTATATGCAAAGTATCTGAGTCCCCAAGGCCTACAGAGCTTGGGGGAGAAGGAGGGAAGTGATACATAAGTGTTAGTGGCTCCAGGCGCCCCAGCACTTATGACATTTCATTAGTCAGCCAAGAACAGGCGTAAGAAGGCAGGAGGCCACCCACAAAGAGAACCAGGGTAGCCACGTGCCGTGCTCAGCAGCCTTCTCCTCTCCTGTTTTCCCAGTAGTCAGTGGCACTCCGGTGAGGTTTCTCCCACCGAACACTGTTTCTAAAAACCTCCTCCTCTACTTCATGGTACTTACCCTCTTTAATTTTGAAATGACCTTTGTAACACCTAATTCCATGAAGGCAGGACAGTATCTGTCTTGTTCATCACTCAATCCCCAAGGGCTAACACGTGCACACCAAATACTTGTTTCATCCAGCCACTGCTCTTCGGCCTCTCACTGCTCTCCATGTGAGGGCTGGCAGGGCTTGTTCAAACTATAGCAGAAGACCTATGGCAGGAGAGGGACAAACCTGAGGGGGGGGCAGTATGAAGGAAGAGAGGGGCAACTGTGGCTAGATGGCAAGACTGGTAAAAATGCAACATTACCTACTACTACATGCTTCCTGGTGTCACACAGCAGCCTGCACATAAATAATAATAAATGTGTTGCTTTCACTATGCGCACGTTTGGGGTAGGGGGGCTAAGGTCTCGTAAAAAACAGACAACAGTTGCAACTGATTCTAGGAACTGTCCTATAATGTAAGGAGAACCAGATTTGAAATCAGAAGACCCGAGTTTGATTGCTATTTTGTAGCGACTCTGCGACCACTGAAAAGTCACATTGTCTCCCTGAGCTCTGTTTCTCTTTAAACAAAGAGAAAAATAATATTTGTCTTCTAGGATGGGAGATTTAATGACAAACATGAGAATGCATCACAGTGTATGACATATAGCAAATGCACAACAATCTTTTAAGAGAAAACATCAGTCCACCAAGTGCAAAGCTGGGCCCTGGTAGGAGAGGTGGTCTCTAGCCAGCACCTTTGGGCATCCTGCCTCACTGGTCTCATGCCATTTTGTGACCTCGATGCCCAGCTCCCTTGGCTGCATTTCTGGTTCTCCAGTTCAAGTTTCCAGTTGCCACTTAAAGCTCTGCACACATAGCATTTTCATGCTTACCAGTCAAGATGCAGAGTAAATGACTCCACCTGTAAAGCAATTCTCAGGGACAATTTAGTATTGTGCCCTGTAGATGCTTCTCTAAACATATATGCCCCTGATCTCATCACTTAAAGTTTTATGTTAACTGAAAAATCTTACACTTTAAAGATTTTCACTTTCATGTTTCCCAGTACACTCAAAGTCTGACACAAGGAGCACCTCGTCTCCTATCTCAAAACTCTGCCTATTGGTATAAACAGAAGTTCAGATTCTTGAATTCACAACTCAACTTGAAAATCTTAAAGCTCGTTACAAACACACACACACACCCCTCTGCCCTACCAACCTGGATCACTACCCTTATATAAGGAAGATACAACCAAAGCAAGCACAGAGATGGTTCAAGTTACAAACAATTAAAATATATGTGTGTATTATCAAAAATGTTATCAGCTACTAAAAAAGAAACTACTGAGTAGGAAGTAGGACATCACAGATAAAGTTTGCATTCAGGATTCTAATAGGCTTTATTTCACATGTAATATAACATGGATAAAAACTAGGCATCTATAAGGTTCTAATAAAATTTTATTTGATCAAGAAAAAAATGGTGTAGAAATAGCTTTGATTTTTTAAATCCACTTAATCTAAATAAGGCAGATGACCAACTTCAAGCATCACAATTATTCAGCATAAAGAACCTTTCTTTAAACATGTTTCTCATCTTCCACAAGAAAAAAAAAGTCTAGAAAAAAACCAAAACAAAACTTTTGTTTTTTGTAACATATTCTAGTTCCTTAAAATGCCAAGAACAATCTGCTGGAACTAAATTTCAATAAGGGGCAGGATTTACCTCAAGGCCATGTTCACCTGCAACCTGCTGATAAATCTGTTAAAAAACAAAATAGAAAAAGATTTTTTTAAAAAAATCAGACCATTGTAGCCACAATCCCTCATACTGGGCAAAAGATACCAAAATCTGTTCTTTTCTTAGCTTTACCTATATCACTTTATAACTCTTGAGCAAGTTATTAACATAATCTTTGGCTTCCCCACCTTAACAAAGGGGAAAGAGAATATGTAAAACCACCACAGAATCCTGGTGTAAAGTAACACGGGTTTAATAATTCAAAGTACTCAGAATTTAAGGCACCTTTATTAGATGAGATTGTAAAGCTGGTTAGAGACTTGGGATACAAAATGACACTGGTTTCTGGTAAAATTAAATTGCCTTTTATTTGGAAAAGTGTATGTTTAATAACTGACTTCCTGCTGATTCAAACAATATGCAATCACTTGTACACATGCAATAAAGTAATTTCTGAAGCATGTGCTTGGTCATCAATTTGCTCTTCTCATCCTCCAAAATGTGTTAAAATCTTACGTGGCTCACACAGTAGCAGCTGCCCCCAGCACAATTCACCATGATGTGGCATTCTGTAAATGAGACTAGGCTGGTCTCTATCCAAGGTTTAGCTACCAGAAGACTTCCTGGGTCTTCCCTGGTGGCACAGTGGTTAAGAATCCGCCTGCCAATGCAGGGGACAAGGGTTCGAGCCCTGGTCTGGGAAGATCCCACGTGCCGCAGAGCAACTGAGCCCGTGCGCAACTACTGAGCCCGCGTGCCATCATTACTGAAGCTTGCACACCTAGAGCCCGTGCTCCTCAACAAGAGAACCCACCGCAATGAGAAGCCCATGCACCACAACAAAGAGTAGCCCTCACTCGCCGCAACTAGAGAAAGCCTACATGCAGCAATGAAGACTCAACACAGCCAGAAGTTAATTAATTAATTAAAAAAAAAAAGACTTCCTGGACCCTATGAAGACTGTACTACAGGAAAGGTCCTCTCCTCCACTTTCCTAACCAACTTCTCCAACTTCTAGTCACCTTCCTATCAATTAGAGTAAGATTCTCATGGGTTCACTATGTCTTTCTTCACCCTGACTCATCTATAAATTCACTACTCCTATTTTCTATAGTAAGACAATAGAAAGTGTATAACTGCTGTTGGTAGATAAGTAGGTCTTGAATTCAGTTTGCAAACAAGACCTGTTCTATCTACCTTTTCATTTAGGAGGCTAAAAGCAGAGTCAGCTTGACTTCAAGGACTCTAATTTCTTAGTCTCCAGAAGAACATGACAAGTCCAGCTTTTAAAACACTGTCCTCTAGCATGTCAAGATATTGAGGGAATGGTAATCTATTACTTTTATAACTTCAACCTTTAAGAGATTTGAACTCTTGCATATGCTTGCTTCATGGCAACCAACGCTTAATGAATCTAAATGCAAGGTAACAGTTTGTGGGCTTCCCTGGTGGCACAGTGGTTGAGAATCCGCCGGTCAATGAAAGGACACGGGTTTGAGCCCTGGTCCGGGAAAATCCCACATGCCATGGAGCAACTAAGCCCGTGCGCCACAACTACTGAGCCTGCGCTCTAGAGCCCGTGAGCCACAACTACTAAGACTGCGTGCCTAGAGCCCATGCTCCGCAACAAGAGAAGCCACCACAATGAGAACCCCGCGCACCGCAACAAAAGGTAGCCCCCTGCTCGCCACAGCTGGAGAAAGCCCGCGCGCAGCGAAGACCCAACGCAGCCAAAAAAAAAAAAAAAAAAGATAACAGTTTGTGATTTGCAAAGATTGCACCCAGTCAACATCTTTTCTGTCAGTTAGGAAGTCTCCCGGAAGGAGCGTAACCATGAGTTGGGCACAGCTATGCCCCAAGTTAGTAAAATGTCCCAAATATTTTAGAAATGCTACTGAACAGGGGCTAGTTCATGTCTTTCTACTTCAGGGCTTGTTTTCTGCTATTCCCCAATCCCAGAAAAAAATTAAGCCCAACTAATTAATTGCTTTTTCTTCATTTTTCCCACACATTGATAGATTCAGGTTTTTCTGCTCTATTTCCACCTCACTCAAATCCTGGTAGAATTAAACTATCATTTATTTGAGTTATGCAAATTCAACTAAACAGTTTGCAGCTGATTAAAACAACATGCAGTCATTCAGACATAACCGGTAAAAATGTTTTTATACAATGAACTTGGATTCTAACCTTGCTGTCTCCCCTGTGCTCATTCCTAAGCCTAAATGTGGGTCTCTTCTTTGAAAGCAGCTTACGACATGTCCTTATATTCAAATAGACTGTACTGGAGACAAGAATATAATCCACTCACTGGGAAAGAATCCAACCAACATAGCTGAGATTTCCCAGCTATGCATTTAAACAAAGCAGGAACTTACTTTTTACAAATGGATTTACTGAGTACACACATCACTTCTTGGTAAAGCCATCCTATTATTCGGCCACACAGAAAGATTTCTACCCTCTGACTTCCCTTTATATCCCAAATACCCATCCAATTAAGGGGGAGGGGGCAGTGAGAGAGAAGGAAAACAAGAGAAGCACGATCCAAAAATAAGGAAAGAGCTCTGGAAAAGACACTTGATAGTGTCTTTTGTACAATTTATAAACCAGCCACAGATTCCTGGGAATCTGGAATGAACACCACCCCCACCCCCAGCTCCTGGCCCACCCAAGTAATGCCTGTATAAAAGTTACTTCTTAGAAGCACTGCTTAATTCCTCCCTCTCCCAGGCTAAGTTCCACATACTCACCTCCTTCAGAATACTTAAGTGGCTATAGTGCCACCATGACCTGTGTCTACTCCGCTTGACAGTAAGCAAATCAAAGGCAGGAACTGTGCCTTCATAATCTCTGAATGATCAGAACATGGAAACAACAGTGTTCTGCTTTCAAAGAGCTTATATATCTGAAAAGAAAAGGAGACATCAAATTGTCTTCCAAATTAAAAGAAAAGCCTCTATTAGAAAGTAGCTTTCAAATCTGTGTGTACTGGTAGGAGCAGGGGGAGTACTTCTCAACCTTTCTTCTGTTCCAATACACCTGAGGGATCTAATACATAATCCCATTAGTTAGCAGTGCGCCACGGTGACTTCTAATATGGGCAGAGTGGGAGGGGCTTAGAAGAATCTAGGGGGTGGGGAAGATGTGTGTGGCCTAGAAAGCTCCTCCCCATGACTGCAAGAGCTCTTTGACACATTTAATATTATAGTTTTGACTACTCTTAATTAAGAGAGCCCAAAGGTCTACAATATGTTTACTTAAAATGCTCTGAAACATAAATTTGGTTCATATCCTCTGGAGGCTGGTGAGTGGAAGCTACCCCCTCGGCCCTGAGCTTGACAGATGTTCTGATATCACAGCACAACAGGACTCTGGCTCTCTGCTGGTCTTAGAATCTAAGACTTTGATGGAGGAAGTTATATGCCGTTGAGGTAATGAAAAATTTAGGGACTTACAAAGATCACAGGCGATTCCTTCTCAAATGTTGTGTCCTTTTTTTTTTTTTTAATACTTTTTTTTTTTTGGCTATGCAGCACGGCCTGTGAGATCTTAG
Organism: Grampus griseus; assembly: GCF_964374135.1. NCBI lineage: Eukaryota > Metazoa > Chordata > Mammalia > Artiodactyla > Delphinidae > Grampus > Grampus griseus. Next base: position 141,135,494 of record NC_139018.1, on the reverse strand, counting down.
TTCCCCGACCAGGGATCAAACCCGTGCCCCCTGCAGTGGAAGCATGGAGCCCTAACCACTGGACAGCCAGGAAATTCCTTTAAGTGTCTTTAAAAAACCATTTTATGGGAAAGATGTCCTCACAAGTAATACAAAGTAACAATTACAGTAGCTCAATGCCAAACAACAGCTCCACTCCGTGAGACAACCTTGGCCAAATTTATGTAATACCCGCAGGGTGAAAAATCAGAAGGAGGCACTCCTCATTACTGAAATCTCATCCTTTCCTAAAAAGTTGATGGCTGGATAGAATTTTCAGGTGGGATCCTATGTTTCACTCCTTTAAAGCAGAAAAATATGTTCCCAGCCCTTCAGAGAACTTCAAGCCAATTTCCCCAAAATAACCACATATAACTATCAAAGATTTCTGCAAAAGAGAAGGTGTTTTAAACACCAATTACCTACTTATGTAATAACTATGAACTCAGTATAATTCCAGTAGAAATTATAGAAATATAAGACTGTCCCTGTTATTCCTTTTTTTTTCCGGTACGCGGGCCTCTCACTGTTGTGGCCTCTCTCGTTGCGGAGCACAGGCTCCCGACGCACAGGCTCAGCGGCCATGGCTCACGGGCCTAGCCGCTCCGTGGCATGTGGGATCTTCCCGGACCGGGGCACGAACTCGTGTCCCCTGCATCGGCAGTTGGACTCTCAACCACTGCGCCACCAGGGAAGCCCCTTGTTATTCCATTTTTAAGGTGATACTTCTGCTTATGTCACAATCACTTGCTACAGCAATCATCTAAAATTTTTTTGAAACATTTGTATAGAGCAGTTATTCTTAAAAGTCTGGTCCCTGTGAGGGCCCCTGAGATCCTTTCACTCTAACAACAGAATGTGTGCTTATATATTCTTGTGTTTAAAGACACCTCTCAGTTTTTAATTTCTAATACCATAAATACTGATATATATATAACACACATAAATGAGAGCTCTTTGGAATCCTCAATAATTTGTAAGGGAGTCACAAGAGCAAAAAGTTTGAAAATAATTTATATAGAGTAACAGTGGGTCCCTCACAATGAACATCTAGTTGAATGAGTTTCTCAGTGGAAAGACTTCCCCTGTGTGATGCTAACAGTTTTCAGTATTTGCTAATGTTCAGGTTGTTTTCTAGACCTCTTAGGCTTTCCCACGTTCCTACAAGACACTTCCACCTAATAATATGGAAAAGATGAGAGAGAACGCACAATACTTTTAAAGAGCACGAGCACTAAGTGCAGTATTACTTATGCAGACAGCTGAGGTGTGACTGCAATGCCCTCTACAGCATCTGCCCTGGACTTGCGGGCAACTTACGAGTTCTTTATAGCTAGTTTCTGATTCAGACAGTGTTTTGAGTAAACACTTCCACAGATTGTTACAGTAAATATTCATAGTGAGAACTCAAATAGTTAGTGATAAGTCTTCCAAGGTGAGCATATACCTATGAACACCAGGCCTTTCTGTGTAAAGGTATGTAAGAGGTACGCAAAGTTTCATCTTCACGTTTTGTTACTACACATACGTTCCTGAATAGGAAATGATAGATGCATCTACACCTATAGAGTATCTAAAATGTAAATAAATGACAGTTCTAACTCCTGACACATAGTGACTTTGCCTTTGATGGATTCATACTGCACCTAAATGTACACCACCACCCTCTTCACTCCTGCTCACTTCCCCCCAAAAAGACTTGTTCAGCAATCCAAAGAGATGGTATGGTGTGGAGGAAAGAATTCTGGGTTGGAAATGAAGAAATGTCACTTCTAGTCCCATCTCTATCACTAACAACCTGTGTTACTTTCAGCCTGTCTCCTCTCAAAGACTGAGCTTCAATTTAAGATGAAAGGAGGGGGAACTTCCCTGGTGGTGCAGTGGTTGGGAATCAGCCTGTCGGTGCGGTGGACGCGGGTTCGAGCCCTGGTCCGGGAAGACCCCACATGCCGCGGGGCAGCTGGGCCCGTGCGCCACAGCTACTGAGCCTGCTCTCCGGAGCCTGTGAGCCACAACTACTGAGGCCCGCGGGCCTGGAGCCGATGCTCCGCAGCGAGAGGCCGCTGCACTGAGTAGCCCACGCACCGCAGGGAGGAGTGGCCCCCGCTCGCGCAACTAGAGAGAGCTCGTGCACAGCAGGAAGGACCTAATGCAGCCAAAAACAAACAAACAAATAAATAAATAAAAGATGAAAGAACGGGCATGGTTCTACCTCTAATACCAAGTGACTTTGCTGGCCGATTCAGGAAGCTTAAAAATTACCAACTGTGAGTGTACTTTTTCAAATTAATGCAACAGGCGCTGCTGCCTCAAGCAGGAATCATCGATTATGAAAGTCTGGGTTTGTATAGACCTTCACGTTGCATACCTTCCTCAACACAGGATAGCGCCCATGGGAAATTTCACCTACTGCATTTTTTTCTTAAACTGCATTCTGAGTGTGGATTTCTCCCTTTCATATCTATCCCCACGACAGCTCCGTGAGCTACCAAGCTCGTTTTTCAGACGAGGTCCAGAAAGAGGAGGACGATGACTTAGTAATGAGACCTAGGTCGCCGGTAGCGCTGACACGGCGACAGATACACCGACCCCTCACCTCTACTCCGGTTCCCCTCCGCGTCTCCTGAAGCCCGACACTCCAGCCAGCCTGCCTACAAGGACGCTGTTGTCATCCGCCTCGCCGGGTGTCCGGAGATCGGCCTTACTTTACGTGGCAGAAGACGCCTGCTCTCCGGTGTCCGATCTCGGCGGCAACTCCTTTCTTCTTCCGGCGGAAAAGAGCTCTTTCCGCTTTCCGGGGCGCCGGGAGGAAGTCCCGCCCCACGCAGTAGCGTGGGGTGGTGCGTCGGGTCGAGGCGCCGTGCGCAGGCGCGGAGAGAACTAAGTGGTTGACGCTTTCTGGGAGGGATGCCGTACGCCCGGTAGGGTGGTCTAGAGCAGCTAGGGACGCGGGTTGGGGGAGGGGTGTGTTTGTTGCTGGGTCCACGGCCAGAGAGGCCTGGGAGTCGTTCAGTGGGGCTTGAGAGAGCGTGTTGGAGACTCCATCTATTCAGAAAACAACCCACTTCTCCCACGGGGATCCTCCGGGGAATCGAGGCCCACTACCCCCCACAACTGCCCGTGTTTCTGGCCTTGCTGCACTTGCCCCTTGCTGTATTTAGTTTCTTACTGTCTTTCGTTTATCTGTGTAGCCCAGTATCTTGCCGCATTAATGGCTACCATTTGCTGAACGTTGGCTGTGCATCTCACAGCAGTAGCTCATAAGCGCCTGGTAATTCTTGATTAGTAGGACTGCTGAAGCTCACTCATTCCTTTACCACCGCCGGGATTGAGCGCCTACGTAGTCCTGGGCTGGCCTATGGATATGGCAGTCTTTGGGTTGGGAAGGTAAATTAGAAATTAAAATTGCTGTTGTCTTAGTTTCCTAGGGCTGTCATAACGGAGTGACACCCATTGGGTGCCTTAAAACAACAGGTATTTATTTTCTCACAGTTCTGGAGGCTGGAAGTCCGAAATAAAGGTGTCAGCAGAATCATGTTTCCTCTGAGACTAGGTAAAACCCTTCCTTGCCCCTTCTTAGTTGCTGGTGCTGTCCAGCAATCCTTGGTGTTCTTTGGCTTGTACCTGCCTTCCTCCAGTCTCTTAACTCTTTTCTCATGTTGTGGTCTGTGTCTCATCTCTTAAAAGAACACTAGTCCCGTTGGATAAAGGGCCCATCCTACTCCAGTATGACCTGATCTTAAATAACTACATCTACAATGACACTACTTCCAGGTAAAGTCACATTCTAAGCTCCAGGAAGGACATGAATGGGGTGGGGGTGGGGGGAATGTGACACTGTACAACCCAGTATAGCTGTCAAAGAGCTTAAGAAGTAGGCAAGCCAAACGCTGACGATAAATAGCTGTAGTACAAGTGAATTCAAATATAATTTCATTGGATCTGAGAACTTTTCATGGACATTTGGTCTATCCCCTTGATAGGTGGGTATGATTTGGATGTGCCATCATAGACCATCATAGACAGCATGCTAGGCAGACAGACATCACAGACAAGCACAGGTTGGAATGTAAAAAGAAGTTAGGTTAAAGCAGGAGGGATCTTGAATACAGGCTGGAGTTTGGAGTCTGTTTTGTATACAAAATGAATAAATTGAGTGCAGGGGAGTTGTGATTTGAAGATTAATTAGCAGCTTGGGCCAGACTTACTTTGTGTTACTTATTCCAGTTTAAGAAGTCGTTTACCCTATCCTCTGAGCATATCCTGTGCTTTTTCATCCTGGTGTCCCTGATCATGCTGTCCTTTATTCCTGGAGTGCTACTTTCAAGCTGCATGATTTTTGCTTGTTGATTTTTTTTTGTCATGGAAATTGTGGTATGAAATGAGGTGGGGGAGGAGAGTTGCTCAACTTTAAAAAATTTTTTTTAATTGAAGTATCGTTGACTTACAATGTTCTGTTAGTTTCAGGTGTACAGCAAAGTGATTAATATATATATTCATGTATTCTTTTTCAGATTCTTTTCCACTGTAGGTTATTACAAGATACTGAATATAGTTCTCTGTGCTACACAGTAGGTTCTTGTTGTTCACCTATTTTTTATATAGTAGCAGTGTGTATGTTAATCCCAACCTCCTAATGTATCCTTCCCCCCCCTTTCCCCTTTGGTAATCATAAATTTGTTTTCTATGTCTGTGTCTATTTCTCTTTTGTAAATAAGTTCATTTGTATCAGTTTTTTAGATTCCACATATAAGTGATATCATATAATATTTGTCTTTCTCTGTCAGACTGACTTCACTTAGTATGATAATCTCTAAGTCTATCCATGTTGCTGCCACACATGACGTTATTTCATTCTTTTTTATGGCTGAGTAATATTCCATAGGTATATATGTGTGTGTGTGTGTGTGTATATATATATATATATATATGCCACATCTTCTTTATCCATTCATCTGTCAACGGGCATTTAGGTTGCTTCCATGTCTTGGCTATTATAAATAGTGCTGCTGTGAACATTGGGGTGCATGTATCTTTTAGAATCGGAGTTTTTGACTTTTCCAGATAGATGCCCAGGAGTGGGATTGCTGGATCATATGGTAACTCTATTTTTAGTTTTTTAAGGAACCTCCAGACTGTTCTCCATAGTGGCTGCACCAATTTACATTCCCACCAACAGTATAGGAGGGTTCCCTTTTCTCCACATCCTCTCCAGCATTTATGATTTGTAGACTTTTTGATGATGGCCATTCTGACCTATGTGAAGTGATACCTCACTGTAGTTCAACTTATTTTGTATTGTTAGCATCCCCCTGATAGAAAAACCTGATAAATACAGCACAAGGGGAAGAAAAAAAAATACTAGAGACCAAACTCACATAGATACAAAGCTCTAAAGTAAAATATTAGCAAATTCAATCTTGCACTTCATTTGGAACAAGAAAGCACTTATGAAATGATTTAATGTTAGAAAATCTGGGACTTCCCTGGTGGTCCAGTGGTTAAGACTCTGCCTTCCAATGCAGGAGGCATGGGTTTGATCCCTGGTCGGGGAACTAAGATCCCACATGCTGCGGGGTGCAGCCAAAAACTGAAAACAACAAGAAAAAGAAAGAAAAGAAAATCTGTTGCTATAAATCATTTGTATGGTTTAGAGGTTTAAAAACTGTATGATCATCTCAACTGATAAAATGTTTTCTGAAAAAATTCAGTATCTACTTAAAACACTTTCAGCAAAATTGGAATGGATAAATAACAGTTGATAAAAGGCACCATAAATCTATAGTAAATATTGTACAGAGCGATGAAACATTAGAGAAATTCCCATTGAAGTCAGGGAGAAATGGATACCCACTTTCACTGCTAATTTCAGCATGGTGTTAGATTTTCTAGCCAACGCAACAAAACAAGAAAAAGATAAAAAAGATTAGGAAAGGAAGGAGCAAAAATATTATTTTCAGATGATGTGATTTTCTCTCTAGAAAATGCAGGAGAATGAAATGACAAACTGTTAGAACTAATTAAATGGTTCAGCAAAGTGGCTAAATCAACATATAAAAACTTAAAATTTTCTTACATACCAGTAATAAAATAGAAAAAAAGGAGCCTATCAGAATACACTGAGCAAAAGATGTACAAGAATTTTATGGGAAATATGAAATATTATTGAAAGACATGAAAAACCTAAGTAAATGGAGATTTTCATGTTCCAGGATGAGAAAATTCAGTGTATTAAAGATAAAAGTTTATGACAAAAATTTTTGAAACAGTGCCTATCAAAATACTGATAGGCTCTTCAAATAACTTTATTTGGTCAAAGTATATTATTCTTTTGATACACTCCTAAGTGTCATTTATTGATATTTTATTTAGAATATATCTCATTAGTGAGATTGGTATGTAGGTTTTTTTGGTACTATGTTAATTGTATGTTGGTATTTAAAATTATATGAGATCCCTTAAAATAAATTAGGGAGCATTTCACATTTTTCTATGGTCTGAAATAATTTAAGTAACTTTAGAATTATCTGCTCTTTTAAGACTGAATAGAGAACTTGGTTGTGAAACTATGTTACATGAAGCATTATATGTGAATTTTAAACAAGGTGTCTACTCCCTTCTATGATAATTGAGTTATTCATCTTTTCTACGTTTTCTGGATCAATTATAATTTGCTTGGAAGTCATCCATTTCCAGAAGGTTTTTCAAATTAGTTGTCATTGTGTTAGACATAGAATTCTCTTATGATTTAAAAAATCTGTTCTGCACATGTGGTTGTTTACTTTTCTCATTCCTAACCTTACATAATTTTGCTTTCTTTTTTTCTAAGTCAGGCTCACAAGGGATTTGTCTATTTTGTTGAACTTGTCAAAGAACCAGCTTTGGAGTTTGTTTTTCTGCTGTTCTATTTTTCAGTTTTAGTTTTTGTGATAATTCTTCATCCTACTCTCTTTTGTTGTTCTTTTCTAACTTCTAAATATGGATCTAAGATTCTTTATTTTTTTCTAAGTGCCTTCATTTTTTTTTTTTTTTTTTTTTTTTTTTGCGGTACGCGGGCCTCTCACTGTTGTGGCCTCTCCCGTTGCAGAGCACAGGCTCCGGACGCGCAGGCTCAACGGCCATGGCTCATGGGCCCAGCTGCTCCGCGGCATGTGGGATCTTCCCGGACCGGGGCACGAACCCATGTCCCCTGCATTGGCAGGCGGACTCTCAACCACTGCGCCACCAGGGAAGCCCTAAGTGCCTTCATTTTTAATCTTTTGTTTTTGTTGTTGTTGTTTTTTATATGTATTTATTTATTTTGGCTGCTCTGGGTCTTAGTGGTGGCATGCTGACTCTTAGTTGTGTCACGCATGTGGGATCTAGTTTCCTGACCAGGGCTTGAACCTGGGCCCCCTGCATTGGGAGCGTGGAGTCTTACCCATTGGACCACCAGGGAAGTCCCTTTAATCTTTTGTTTTTAATGAAGACATCTTAAGGCCATAAATGTGCCTCTGAATACAGCTTGTGTTGTGTTCTATAGCTTTTAGTTTAAAGTATTCTCTTTTTCATTCCTCTTTACATATGTTGTAATTTTCTCTTTGATCCAAGGTTTATCCAGGACTTGGTATCATTTAAAAAAATTTTTTTTCAATCATCTTTTTATTTTTTCTAGTTTTATTATGATCAGAGAATTAGGTTCTGTACTTTTTAAATTAAGATTTTCTTCTTTGTCAAGAACATAGTCAACGTTTACATATTCCATGGACATTTAAAATATGCATATTTTCTACTTATATTTGGAAAATTCTGTGTTTCTATTACATCAGGTGTACTGGTTTTAGTATTCAAATTTATTGATTGCAGAATTCAATTCTCTGATATATTTCCTAGATCAGTCTAATTCTAAAAGAGGTGTGATTGAAAATTCCAACTTAAATGTATCTTAAACTAGTTTTTCTTGCATTTCCAACAGGTAGGTTTATGTATTCAATTGCTATGTCTTTGGTTTGTACAGGACTATGACTACTCTATCCTTTTTGTAAATTGTGCCTTTTATAAATTAATTTTTATCCTATTTAGTGCTTTCAATTTATATCTAACCAATATACCCTTATCTGAGGTTAATGTTACTGTTCCTTCTTGCTTCTCTTTACCTCTGTCTGATTTCTCATGGCTTACCTCTTTATTTTCAGTCTTTCATTTTACTTTGTTTCATTTCTAGTAAAAAAAAAAAAAAATTATAGATATAACAAATGAGCAATTTGAATTTTCTTTTTCACCTAGAGAGTTAAGCTGCCATGCAGAAGCCAGCTATTGTGATGAGCAGATCATCAGATCCATGGTGGCTTAGAGCTGGGATACTTTTCTGTTGCCAAAAAAAATTTATATTAAGATAAACAGTAGTTTACAGTTTAGCTTGTGATATCACTATTGTAAAATATCATTAAGTACAAAAAATAGCCTAGAAATATAGCCATCAAAATCTTGACAACAGACTTCTCAGGCTGCTCAGTAATAAAAAACAAATGCACTATTGTTAGGATTATTTACATGCTATATGGAATTGACCAAGGACCAAAAGCCTGTCATCTCCTTAGCTAGAAACAGTGTACCAATGCTCACAACCCCCTCCCCTTTATCTCAATACATTTGGTAGCTTGATGCTATAAAAAAACACCCAGCTAGCTCCTTTTAGATATATTTCTGAAAGGAAAAGGGGAGATCAAGAAATGTCTCAAGTAGAACAGCCAAATCAAACAGAATTGCTAACCAGTCAGGACTTCCTTGTGACTCCAACAGCTGCACATGTGTGCCCTCTAGTGCTAGGTAAATGAGCAGGACTGCAGGAGCATAGATGCTCCTGATAAAGTGACTGGACATCTTTTTCTTCTTCTTCTTGAGCGGCTGTTGCCCACTGTGAACTCTCACAGTAAACTAATCAGCCCCCTGCATTCTATTCCTTTGCAATTGTCCACATAAATGGACACATCTAGACTCACTCACAGATGCTATGACCCCTGAAGACGAAAATCTGGCTTTTTTAAAAAAAACTCTGTACCCTCCATATCACTTAGCTTTGAAAAGCCATCACCCAGACATTGTTGCTAAATTTGAAAGGACAGAGAGTTATATGAAGAAAACTTGTTGAAAGTCCTGAAAAACAAAAAGGAAGGCTTAAATGATGGAAAGGTGCATCAAGGCCTTGAACATGAGGATTCAATACTATAAAGATGTGATTTCTCCTGAAGATACTGCAATATTTTTTCTATCAATTACTTTCATTTTATCAGTTACTCTCATTATGCTCATATCAATTTTCCAGGAGAACATTTCACACTTTCCCCTGTCTCTTCAGAACTCTCCCCACCTCCTTGATTTCTTACTGATAATATAGAAGCAATCAGGAGATAACTCCACACTCTCAGTCCTCCCTCTGCCACCATTTGCCTACCTTCCCAAATCTGTCCCATATAATCTCTCCCGTTAGTATGGATCAGTCTGGGCTCTTATTTACACCCAGTCCCTCCATCTGCGAACTAGATTCCATCTCCTCTCAACCACTCAAGGAGACTGTGATCCTGCCATTATTCCTCTCTTCTCTGAATTGTCCACTTTTCCCTTTCTACTGGATGATTCCTGTTAGTTTACAGATAGATTATAATAACTGCTGTCATTTACAAAGATATCCCTCCTTGACCCAATATCCTATTGCAGCCCCTACTCCATTTCTCTGCTTTCATTTACAGCAATAACTCCTCGAAATTATAGTTCATTGTCTTTATTTTCTCATCTTCTATTGTCTTTAACCCCCTCCCATCTGATTTTCATCCCCACCATAGCAAACCATTCTTGTTATGCCTCCCATAATCTCTTTTTTGGTTGTTTTTTAATTATTTATTTATTTTTGGCTGCATTGGGTCTTCGTTGCTGCACACGGGCTTTCTCTAGTTGCGGCGAGCGGGGGCTACTCTTCATTGCGGTGCACGGGTTTCTTATTGCGGTGGCTTCTCTTGTTGCGGAGCACAGGCTCTAGGCGCACGGACTTCAGTAGTTGTAGCACACGGGCTCAGTAGTTGTGGTGCACGAGCTTAGTTGCTCCGCGGCGTATGGGATCTTCCCAGGCCAGGGCTTGAACACGTGTCCCCTGCATTGACAGGCAGATTCTTAACCACTGTGCCACCAGGGAAGTCTGGCTCCCATAATCTCTTAATCTTGACATTGAAAAGTGTCACAGACAATTCATGGTCTTCATCTTATTCCTTTTCCCAGCAGCATTTGAAACAGCTAATCTCTCTCCCACTTCCTGACATTCTCTTCAGTTGTTCCCAGGGCACCACACTCTCCTCGTTTTTCTCCTACCTTGCTGGCTGCCCTTTCTCAGTTTCCTTTGCTTAATTCTCCTCCTCCTTTTCCTCCCAACCCTTAATCTTAGAATACCCCAGGGTACAGTCCTTTTTCCTTTCTACACTGACATTCCAGTTGGTTTCCTCCCATGTAATGACTTTAATCGTCTCTATTTTAGTGCACCTCAAATTAACTCTTTAGTCTTGGCAGTTCCCTAGAACTCTACACTCATACATCCAGACATTAACCTCACTTCAACGATTGATGGTTTTTTAAAAAAATATTTATTTAGTCTTAGTTGCGGCTCGTGGGCTCCTTAGTTGCGGCAGGCGGGCTCCTTAGTTGCAGCACATGGACTCCTTAGTTGTGGCATGCGAACTCTTAGTTGCGGCATGCATGTGGGATCTAGTTCCCTGACCAGGGATTGAACCTGGGCCCCCTGCATTGGGGAGTGTGGAGTCTTAACCACTGCACCACCAGGGAAGTCCCTCTGATTGATGTTTAATACATATCTCAAGCTTATCAGGTCTAAAATTAAACTCTTGACTTCCACCACTCTCAAACTTGCTCTTCCCATAGTATTCGTCGTCTTATGACACCAGCATTCACCCAGTCACTCAGGCCAGAAACTTTGGAGTCATTTTGATGCCTCTTTTTCAGACACATTCTACATCAAACCTATCAGCAAATAAGTTCTACTTTAAAATATATATACTGAATCTGATCACTTTTTTCCCCCAATATAATTACTAACCTAGTCCTAGCTACCAACATCTTTGCCTGGATTGCTGGCTGAGCATCCTAACTGGACTCTCTGTTTCTACCCTCATCTCTCTCTACCACACAGAAACCAGAATAATCCTATTGAATCACCAGTCACTCTCCTGTCCCAAACTGCCCAGTGACTATTCATCACACTTTAAAATAAAATCCTGTGTCCCTACCATGGGCTTCAAGGCCCAATGAGATCTCTGCCCCAGTCTGCTTCTCCAACTCATCTCCTACTACTGTCCCCTTTGCTCTCACCACTTCAGCGATTCTAGCTTTCTTATTCCTCAAATATGCCAACTGTGTTCCTACCTCAGTGACTTTGTACTTGCTATTCTCTCTGCCTGGAACTACCACCCCCTAAAATGTATGTGTGACTTGCCCCTCACTTCATTCTGAGGTAGGGTTACCAGATACAATACAGGATGCTCAGTTACATTTGAATTTCAGATAAACAATAATTACTTAGTATGTATGTTTTGAATATTTGTTATCTGAAGTTCAAATCTCACTGGGTGTCTTGTATTTTTATTTGTTAAATCTGCCTTTTCTGGAGCTTTTATTGTTTTAGTTCATGGAAGGGGCTGCCCATTCCTGGCACCTCCCTCAGTCTCAGCTTTCCCACTGGCACAAGCCTGTGCCTCAGGTGTTAAAACACAATCCCTAAGGCATATATTTGGTTCAGTTACTTTGTGGATCACAGGGCTTCAATTCTCATTGTTGTAGCCTCTTTATTTAGGGCACCTGAATATTCTCTCTGAGCAGGACCTTATGGGGCTTTCCCCCATAAGGGGGGACAGACAGCACCCCCCCATTATTCCAGCTGCCTCTTGTTTGTAGAAAAACTTTAGCCTCCTACACCTTCCCCAAGTTCCAAAAAATAAATTTAATCAGAGAAGTGAGAAAATGCAGAAACAAAAGAAAACAGTCAAGCAAGACAAAATAATAATAGTTTAGCCATTAAACCAAGTCAAGGACCTTTAGTTCTTCCTCAAGGTCTATAGATAATATTCTGAGCCAAATCCTTTGAGTTGTTTTGCAAATACTGAAACCCCCACCAGGTGGAAGAAGTTAACTGTATGCTGAACACAAGCACATAGACCCCAGACCGGTTGGAACCAGAAGGTTGATGATGTTGACTCCCAATTGCCTCACCATCAACCAATCAGAAGAATGTCCACAATTGATCACGCACCCCGCAACCCCCCTCCTTCACCCTGTCTTTAAAAACCTTTCCCTGAAAGCCATCGGGGAGTTTGGGTCTTTTGAGCATTAGCTACCTGGATACCTTGCTTGGTGCCCTGTAATAAATGCTGCATTTTTCCTTCATTGCAATCTGGTGTGATAGATTGGCTTTACTGCGTTCCGGCCAGCAGATCCAAGTTTGGTTTGGTAACATATACATTATATATACATACACACATACACACTTTTTTTTGCGGTACGCGGGCCTCTCCCTGTTGTGGCCTCTCCCGTTGCGGAGCAACAGGCTCCGGACGCGCAGACTCAGCGGCCATGGCTCACGGGCGCAGCCGCTCCGCGGCGTGTGGGATCTTCCCAGATCGGGGCACGAACCCGTGTCCCCTGCATCGGCAGGCGGACTCTCAACCACTGCGCCACCAGGGAAGCCCCCACATGTTTTAATAAATATTTATTTACATTTATATAAAATAGAAGCAGTCGGGATATATATATATTGGAAGCAATCAGGATAGAGAGGGAGAGAGAGAGAACCAACTCTCTCTATACTTAAGGCCTTCTGCTTTCAGGCTGAACTATGTGTTTAGTTTTGGGTTTGTTTTTTTTTACTATATTACTTTTTTAAAAAAATTATTTATTTATTTTTGGCTGCGCTGGGTCTTCGTTGCTGCGCGCGGGCTTTCTCTAGTTGCGGTGAGTGGGGGGCTACTCTTCCTTGCGTGCAGGCTTCTCATTGCAGTGGCTTCTCTTGTTGCAGAGCACAGGCTCTAGGTGCGCAGGCTTCAGTAGTTGTGGCACGTGGGCTCAGTAGTTGTGGCATGCGGGCTCTAGAGCACAGGCTCAGTAGTTGTGGCACACGGGCTTAGTTGTTTCACGGCATGTGGGATCTTCCAGGACCAGGGCTCGAACCCGTGTACCCTGCGTTGGCAGGTGGATTCTTAACCACTGTGCCACCAGGGAAGCCCTGTTTTTTGTTTTTTGTTTTTTTAAAAAAACCTGCCTCACCTCACCTGGACAGTAATAATGCTGCAGTGAACATTGGGGAACATATATCTTTTCTAATTAGTATTTTCTTTTTCTTCAGATAAATACCCTGCTAGATCATATGGTAGTTCTATTTTTAGTTTTTTGAGGAACCTCCATACTGTTCTCCATAGTGGCTGCACTAATTTACATTCCCACCAACAGTGCATGAGGGTTCCCTTTTCTCCACATCCTCTTCTGCATAACCTTGTTAAGATTACATATACTGATTAATGCCACCGAGGTCTAAATGTACAGGCAGCCCCTCACATCATGTTTATGGTTTCACAGTTTACTTTGGCAAAAACAGTTTAGCAGATAGCTGGAATTGTATTCTAAGGAGTCACAAGGAAATTTGCGTGGAGTCATGGATTTTCCAATGGTAAAGATTATGTTCCTTCTTTATATATTTCAGGTGTCCTGGGAAAGAACTTTGTAATGATGAAATAAAATCCATATATTACGGCAAGATGAGAATAATTTAAACATAAAATTTTTCTTTGCCCATTTGGGCATCCTCTCTTCCCTTTAGTGTGTGTTATGCATCTACATTAACCAGACCCCCTTAGGAGATAACATTCCTCCTTAATCTTGCAAGGGGTCACAATGACCCATGACCCACTGCTCACTTTATATGTGTACATCTGGATTGTGTAAACTGTAAATTATACATCATTTGATGTATAACCCCCTTTGTCTCAAAAACTTATATAACTGTGCTTTGACCTCTAACAGGTGGACGAGTCCTCAGAGATTTCTCAAAGACTCTCAGGTTATAATCTTCAAGTTGACTGGAATAAAATTTTCCATTTCTTTCTTAGTACACCTCCCTTTCTTCCTCCTCTGTAACTCCTAGAATTTCGGAGTCGTGAAAGAAACCTTAGCATCAAGGTCGAAAGTCTTGCTTTACAGATAGCAAAACAGAAAAGCAGAGTGTTGTTATCTCTACTGTCTTACCTGCGTGAGCTTCGTGGAAACTCCCATCATTCGTCATCTGTACAGTTTAGTCAGTGTTTGGACTCTGATTTCTCTCAATGCTAAGCTGAATCTGAGAGCAAGTGCGACACCTTGACGAGAAGAGGAGGTGATAACAGGTTTCCCGTGTGACGAATACAGAGGACAACTCCTGGATGCTTGGTGTGTGATGGTTTTTAAATCAATTCGACACATGTGTGAACGTAAGGGCATTAGGGAGACAAGAGAAAGGAGACCCACTTTGACAGCAGGTGCTGCCAGTACACTGGAAGAGCATTCTTGGGTGAATCACTTAAATGCGTGATGTTAAAGAAAGGGATGTACAATTCTCGGCAAGTGCCTCCTCCTGCCTCACCTCACCTGGAGAGTAATAATGCTGCAGTGAACATTGGGGAACATATATCTTTTCTAATTAGTGTTTTCTTTTTCTTCAGATAAATACCCCGCTAGATCATATGGTAGTTCTATTTTTAGTTTTTTTGAGGAACCTCCATACTGTTCTCCATAGTGCCTGCACTAATTTACATTCCCACCAACAGTGCATGAGGGTTCCCTTTTCTCCACATCCTCGCCAACACTTGTCTCTTGTCTTTTTGATAACAGCCATTCTAGCAGGCGTGAGGTGGTATCTCACTGTGGTCTTGATTTGCATTTCCATGGAGATTCCCGATGTTGAGCATCTTTTCATGTGTCTGTTGGACATCTGTATGTCGTCTTTGGAAAAATGTCTATTCAGGTCCTCTGCCCACTTTCTAATCAGGTTTTTTTGATTTTTTGATTTGATGTATATGAGTTCTTTGTATATTTTGGATATTAACCCCTTATCAGATATATCATTTGCAAATGTCTTCTCCCATTCTATTGATTTAATTTCAGCACTAGTTTTAACTTTCAGGAGGTTTTGTCCTCTGTTACTCTTTCATAACATTCTGTTACTGTTTTAAGGGTGCAGTTTTCTCACTCCGTGTGTGTCTATGTGCATGTGTGTGCGCATATGCATGCATGTTCTCTCCTGTTCCCTGAATTGTTGTTTTCAGTCTTTATATTGGAAGCTTCTTCAACTGTCTGGGGGAATCTTGACTGTGCATATTTAAGAATGAGCTAGCTATGAGCTCTCTGTACTTCGGTGAGATGTGTCATTGGGCCAAGATGATGGGACAGGAATGCTGACATTCTGAATGGAAGAAGGCAGGGTATTTTCTATGGAGCCATCAAATTTATTTAGTGAATAATGTTTCATTGTTACCATTAACAATGGTAAAATCTGAGAGGTAATATCCAAAATTATATGTTTTTATTTCTTTAGACATCTCTGTATTTTCTGAATTTTTAACAATTAGTGTGTTTTTAATAACCAGAATATATATAAATCTATTTTTGAAGTGATGACTATCTGTATACATAAAATTTTGTGTATGTCTTGACTTCTCTAAGCCAAGTGCCCATGTTTAAATTATTTGTTCAGGAGAATACATTATTTGAAGTTTTAAATCCATATTTTCAAATTTTCTCTCCAGAAAGAATGCAAATATATATTTACCAGCAGTATTTGACAGTACTAGTTTCCTAGACCCTATTGGAGCCAAGGAATGATAGGTCTTCACTCATTTTTTCCTTGTTAGCCAATTAGATAGGTTATCACTTCTGGTGCTTTCTACAAGGCACACCTCATATGAATAGCACTCAAGGAGTTAACCTTTTCAAACTGTTATTTATACACTCTCCAAAGTTTTTCTTTGCTTTTAACTCTTTTTATGTCAACTTTTTTTTTTTTGTCTGTCTGGTTTATTTTCTTATGAGTAGTTATCAAAAGAACCACTTAAATGTTTGGAGCCCTTCTTTTCTGAGTCCATAAAAATCTGACAACTAAAACAAATTCCTGAATTCATCAGATTTCAAAATGATTTTTCCTCTGGTTGAGTCAGTATAGGGAGGGAATTAGGAGTTCAGGACTTCAAGCCAGACTGCCTGAGCTCAAATCCTAGCTGTACAACAACATCTGTAACCTTAGTCTAGTTAATGAACTAGACTCATTTCCCTCATCTATGTAATAAGGACTATGTGAAACTATCCATATAAGCATGTGACACAGTGCTGGTACATAAAAAACTCTTAAGTTATGTTTATTACTATCATTGCGACAATTATAAGAAGGAATACTCCTGGATAGGTATAATGCTATGGACTGAATTGTGCCCCCCCCCGATTTATATATGAAGCCGTAACCCTCAATATGATGGTATTTGGAGGTGGGGTCATTGGGAGATAATTAGGTTTAGATGAGATCATGAAAGTGGGGCCCTCATGATGCGATTAGTGCCCTTATAAGAAGAGAAACCAAAGAGTTCTCCCCCCACCCCCCTAATGTTATGAAATAGCAAGACGACAGTCGTCTAAAAGCCAGAAAGAGAGCCCTCAGCAGGCCTCCACTGTGTTGGCACCCTGATCTCAGACTTCTAGTCTTAAATACTGAAAGAAAAAACTGTCAAGCTGGAATTCTTTACCAATTCTATACCTTCTTTCAAAACAAAAGGTATACCAATTCTATACCCTCTTTCAAAACAAAAGGTATACCAATTCTATACCCTCTTTCAAAAGCAAAAGTGAAGGAAAGACTTTCTCAGACCTATTAAAGCTAAAAGAATTCAGCAGCAGCAGACCCTCCCTACAAGAAATATTAAAGGAAGCCATTCAGGCAGGAGGAAAATAGCACCAGATGGAAACCTAGATCTACTCAAAGAAATGAAGCACATCAGCAATGATAATTACATGGATGGGTATATGTTTTCTCAAACAGAACAACCTGTTCCTAGGAAGAGCTATTCTGTTCTTATGATACTACATAACTGAAACAAAGAGTTAAGATACTATGTTTTTCCAGTTTCTGCTTGGAATTAGATATGGATCATTCCCTCCTGTGTTATAACTCCCTTGACTGAGCAAAAACATCTGGAAAGTCATTTCTGTGACTTTAGCCAACAGTTTGTTAGTCATTATCCATTTCTTCACTAACCTGGAGTGTACATAGCAGTAGGAGGCAGATAGTTTTCTTAATTTGTTTTCAATGTTTCACCTCATTTGTTTCTGTGGTTATGAAATGAACAAATTCTCTCCACTCTGAGATACAAAATTTAAAACTTTGGTTCACCAAAAGTTTTAAAAATCAAGGTGAATTTGTGAATTGTATAAGTATCAGAATTAAAAGCAAAATTTTCTGCTTAAACTACCACTTAGGAGCAAATAAATTGTGTACGTGTACTATAAGCTCCTTTATTGATCCTAGGTTTGTCTTTTTGAGATTTTCATAGGCTTCTCCATTTCAGGCTCACATATGGCTTTATTACTTACTTTCCAAACTTCAGTTTGGTCGTTTCTCACCTATATGTGTCTTCATTGTATGTTTGAAACATTGAATGTTTCATTTATGGTTACATACAGATAGAAACTCATTATCTTTTGAAGAAACCAATTTATGGCAATAATCTGTGATAAAACACTATCTTAGAGGAAAAGTGGTTCTTATTTGTTACAGCCTGTTTGTTGGTTGGGCAACCAACCAATTTAGCATTCCACTGCAGGCAGGAACCAGCTGTGGGGTGGGGAGAGTAACATAATCAAGAGCAAGGGATAAACAGGTCCACTATGCTTTTCCTAGGCTGTGGGAAGGGTCAGTTGGTGAAACACCACCATCTTGTCTGGACACTATGAGAGAAGTCCCACCTGGCCACTGGGGAAGATAGGTGATAGACAAGATAGACAAGAAAGACATTGGTGATGATTTTCCTGATGTGAAGACCTCTAAATGTATTCCCTCAGGATGACCCTGAATAAAGATGAGAGAAGGAGCTTTATCTTTAATAAAACATTCTCTCAATAGCCTATCAGCCAAACAAACTGCAGTTCCTCCGTATTTACTCCTGGGGTCCAACTGTCAGAACATCAGGAGTCTGGTCTTGATTGTGCCTTTTGAACCTTGAAAAAGACCACTTAAAATCATTCTGTCTATAATGCTTACCTGTACTTGTTTTGAGAGCATCAAATAAATTGTTAGAGCATTTTGAAAGAGTATAAAGTGAACACGAATAAAGAACTAGGGTGGAAGAAACCTTAACTCTCAACCTACTTCAGTTAGGAAAGGAGATTTGAAAGGATGCCTGGGGACAACCCAATTAAAAGGATTCTCAAGTATCAGTTACCTCAATCTCTTTTTATGTCCCCAGCTTTTTTTTTTTTTTTTTTTTTTTGCAGTACGCAGGCCTCTCACTGTTGTGGCCTCTCCCGTTGTGGAGCACAGGCTCCGGACGCGCAGGCTCAGCGGCCATGGCTCACGGGCCCAGCCTCTCCGCGGCATGTGGGATCTTCCCGGACTTGGGCACGAACCCGTGTCCCCTGCATCGGCAGGCGGACTCTTAACCACTGCGCCACCAGGGAAGCCCTATGTCCCCAACTTTTTATTCTGCCTGCTACCACCTTAGTTCACATTCATCTCTTAATTATTCTTGTGCTCTCACCCAGCCACCCCAAAAAACCTGCTTACCCTGTCTCCGTTATCCTTCACACTGACCACTAGTTATTCTCTAAAACTTACCTAATTACAAAATTCCTATGGCTTAGAAACCTTCAGTAGCTCCTCAGGGGACTACAGGATGGATCAAATTCTTTCCACAGTATATGAGGTCTCTTGCAATCTACTTTTCAGGTTTTTTTTTTTTTCCTTGGGCTACGTTGGGTCCTCGTTGCTGCGTGCAGGCTTTCTCTAGTTGTGGCGAGTGGGGGCTACTCTTCATTGCGGTGCGCGGGCTTCTCATTGGCGGTGGCTTCTCTTGTTGCAGAGCACGGGCTCTAGAGCGCAGGCTCAGTAGTTGTGGCGCACGGGCTTAGTTGCCCCGCAGCATATGGGATCTTCTCGGACCAGGGCTCGAACCCCTGTTCCCTGCATTGGCAGGCTATTCTTAACCACTGTGCCACCAGGGAAGCCCCTTCAGGGTTGTTTTAAACATTAAGTTTATATAATGTCTGACACATAGAATTCAATATATCTGGTATGGTGAAATAATAACAACAACAGTAGCTGTAGGCTAAAAATTCATTGAAACATTTCCTAGACTGAGGAATATACTAGGTTTCAGTATCTAAAAGAAAATATCTACAGAGAAAGACCATTCTTATAAACCCGAGAAACCACTCTCTTGAAGACAGCCTTGGTGAATGGAGCAGGAGTCAAGACACATCTTTCACTCTGTTTCCTCCCCTTTTCTCCATGAAGTGCTGATACAGTCCCAGACTGTAACCTCCAAGGGAGGTTGGACCATGCCTTTTATTTGTTTTGCCTTTTACTTCTTTTTCTTCTCCTACTGTACTAGTGAAGGAAACCAGACTATGTCACCTCAAAACATGCCACTTTAGTATATTGATGATTTTGAATTAAAGGCAAGAAGAAATAGTAGGTGTAAGAAGGACACTCTGACCCTCCTTTTCTTTCTGAAAGCAGGAGCTAGAACTCCCATGTGAAAAGTACTTTCCCTGTACCAGAAGGAAGGAAGACATTCTTGTCATCAGAGATGGGGAATCTGGGGCTGAGAAATCTATACAAACAAACCTTATTAAACTAACCCTTATCTTCCTAGTTACATCTTGAATGGAAAAATTTGCTTTTCCTCCTGTGTGATTCTCCTTTACTCTCACACTAGTACCACAGTCACAAAACTTCTGACAACAGACTGTGTGGGATTTTGCCCACAACAAGCAATTCTTTGAAACCAGCTGGGTATCCTACAAATTAACTCAATTCTGACACTATCTAACTGGAGATAGCTTCAGATCTCACAGGTTAAGGGCTTAGTCCCACAAGACTGCCCCCATGTTAGATGCCAACCTCAAGTACTAGGTCCCCAGGTTACCTACAACTTCTGTCTGACTTGGCTATAAATTGGAGCCTCCCACCATCTCCCCTGTCTCCACCTTGGGTTCATTTAGTTTTTAGAATGGCTCATAAAACTCAGGAAAAGTTTACTTACTACTGTAAAAAATTAATAAACAGAAGGGGGAGCTCTCATGCCCTGTAATGGTAGCTGAGCCCAACAGGAAGAAAGCTGGCTCTTCTTTCCTGGCAAGGACTCAGCCAGTGAAAAGCCATGGACTCTGTTTACTATAGTCTTCCCAACTTCCTTTTTCTCCCTCCCAATAAAAGCATCCTCCTTCCCTTGCCTTTTGAGAACGTTCATGTGGCTCTCCCAGGATTGCAGACCTTGAATTGCAGTTCTCTGCGGATACTAAATAAACCCATCTTTGCCTGAGAAATCTCTGTCAGTCTATTTGTTTCAACACCGTTTGTTATAAAAGGATATGATAGAAGATACAGATGAACATCCAGATGAAAAAGGTGCATAGGGCAAGGTATATGGGAAGGGGTTCGGAGCTTCCATGCCATCTCTGGGCATGCCACTCTCTCAGCACCTCCATGTGTTCACCAACCTGTAAGCTCTCTGAACTGTATAATTTGAGGATTTTTAGGGAGGCTTCATCATGTAAGTATGATGTATCACTAACTCCATTTCCAGCCCCTCTCCCCCCTCTGGAGAATGGGAAGTGAGGCTGAAAATTTCAAGCTTCTAATCATGGCTTGATCTTTCTGGTAACCAGCCTCCATCCAGGAGCCCACCCAGAGTCACCTCAGAACAAAAGACACTGCCAGCACCCAAGAAATCCCAAGACATTTAGGAACTGGAGCCAAAGACCAAATATTAGAACAAAAGATGCTCCTAGTGCTCTTATCACATAGGAAATTACAAGGGTTTTAGGAGTTCTGTGCCAGGAACCAGGGGCAGAGATCAATTTATGTATTTACTATTATATCAGACTTCTTCACCATTTACTATCCTGAGCTCAAACCCCTTTGTCTTATCAATTTTTCACAAATTTATTGTTTCTTTGTCTAAAAGGTATAAAAGCTTCCTGCTCTGGTCACTTCTTTGGGTTTTCATTCTCTTGTGAAGGCTCCCATGTACATGTAAAGATTTAATAAAATGTGCACACTTTTCTCCTGTTAATCTGTCCTATGTCCGTTTAATTCTTAGGCCCAGCCAGGGACCCTAAAAGGGTAGAGAATTTTTTCCTCCCCTATACTAGATAATACCTTCAGTACAATGTTGAATAGAAACAGTAATAGCAGACGTCTTTGTCTTGTTCTAATTTTGAAAGCCAGCTGTATTAATTTCTGAAGGCTGCTATAACAAAGTACCACAAACTGGGTGGCTTAAACAATAGAAATTTATTGCCACACAGTTTTGGAGGCTGGAAGTCTGAGATCAAGGTATCAGCAGGGTTGGTTCCTTCTGAAACTGTGAGGGGAAATCTGTCCCATGCCTCTTCCCTAGCTTCTGGTGGTTTACTGGCAATCTTGGTGTTCCTAGCATTGTAGACACATCACCTTAGTCTCTGCCTTCATGTTCAGAGAGCATTCTTTCTGTGTCTGTATCTGCCTCTGTGTCCAAATTTCCTCTTTTTATAAGGACACCAGTTATATTGGATTAGGACTCACCCTGATGACCTATTTATTATTATTATTATTATTTTTAAAATTTGGAACGCTTCACGAATTTGCGTGTCATCCTTGCGCAGGGGCCATGCTAATCTTCTCTGTATTGTTCCAATTTTAGTATATGTGCTGCCAAAGCGAGCACTGATGACCTATTATTAATTTAACTAATTACATCTGCAATGACCCTCTTTAAATAAGGTCACATTCTGAAATACTGGTTAGGACTTCATCATATGAATTTTTGTGGGACACAATTCAACCTATAACAGAAGCTCTAACATTTTACCATTAAATATATTTGCCATGATAACCTTTATTAAGTAAGTTCTCTTCCATTCCCAATTTGCTAAAGGTTTTGATCGTAAGCAGATGTTAAACTTTGTTCAATGTTTTTACATAATTAACAAGATTTAATATATGGCTTTTATTCTTTAATCTAGTAATGCAATGATTTATACTGATAGATTTCCTAATATTAACCCATGCCTGAATTTTGAGAATAAACCCAACTTGGTCATAATTTTTAATACATTTCTTGATTCAGTTTGCTAATGTTTTAGAAGATAGCTTTTCACATCTGTGTTCATAGGAAAGATTGACCCATAAGGTTTTGTTTGTTTGTTTGTTTGTTTTTTGGTTTTTTGGTACGGTCTTTGTCTGCTTTATATATTGTTACAATAGCCTCATAAAATGAAGTGGGGACTGTGACAGATATTACTAGTTGTTTCAGTTTGGAGTGATAAAGTTCTGGGGATGAATGGTGATAATTGTTGCACAGCAGTGTAAATATACTAAATGACACAGAACTATACACTTAAAAATGGTTAAAGTGGTAAATGTTACATTATGTATAATTTACCCCCCCACACACATACACACAAAACCAAACCCACAGCTAACATCATACTTAATGATGAAAGACTAAAATCTCTCTAAGATCAGGAACAGAACAAGGATGTATGATCTTGCCAACTCTATTTAACATAGTACTGGAGGTTCAGGCCAGGGCAGTTAGGAAAGAAAAATAAATAAAAAGCATCTAGGTTGGAAAAGAAAAAGTAAAACTGTCCCATTTAAAGGTAATGTGATCTTATATTTAGAAAATACTAAAGAATATCCACAAAAAACTGAATAGAGCTAATAAACAAGTTCAGCAAAGTTGCAGGATACAAGATCAATACAAAAAAATCAGTTGTATTTCTATACGTTAACAATGAACAATCTTAGAATGAAATTCAAGAAACAATTCCATTTACAATAGTATCAAAAATAATACATAGGATTCATTTTATACAGGGAAGTGCAAGAATTGTATACTGAAAACCACAACACATTGTTGAAAGAAATTAAGAATTAAATAACTGGAAAGATATCCAATGTTCATGGATTGGAAAATTTAATATTAAGATGGTAGTTCTCCCTAAACTGATCTACAAGTTCAACACAATCCCTATCAAAATCCCAACTACCTTTTAAAAAAGAAACAGAAAAGCTGATCCTAATATTCATATGGAATTGTAAAGGACCTTAAATAACCAAAACAATCTTATATAAGAAGAATAAAATTGAAGGATTCACATTTCCCAGTTTCAAACCTACTATAAATCTACCACATTTAAGACAATGTGGTACTAGCATAAGACATAGATCAATGGAATAGAATTGAGAGTCCAGAAATCAAACCATACAGCTATGGTCAATTGATTTTCAATAAGTCTAAGATCATTCAGTGGGAAAAAGACTACTTTCACAAATGGTGCTAGGATGACTGGATATCCACACGCAAAAGAATGCAGTTGGACCTCTACCTCATACCATAAACAAGAATTAGCACAAAGTGAATAAGAGGCCTAAATGCAAAAGCTAAAACTAAAAACTCTTAGAAGAATACATAGATATAAATCTTTGTGACCTTGTATTAGGCAATAGTTTCTTAGATAAGACACCAAAAACACAAGCAACAAAAGAAAAAATTAGATGAACTACATCAAAGCAAAAAACTTGTGTGTATCAATGGATACTATCAAAAGAGTGAAAAGA
This sequence comes from Grampus griseus, assembly GCF_964374135.1. Taxonomy (NCBI): domain Eukaryota; kingdom Metazoa; phylum Chordata; class Mammalia; order Artiodactyla; family Delphinidae; genus Grampus; species Grampus griseus. Next base: position 141,111,604 of record NC_139018.1, on the reverse strand, counting down.
CAATCCACAGAATGGGAGAAAATATTTGTAAACCATATATTTGATAAAGGTCTAGTATCCATAATATACAAAGAATTCTAAAACTTAATAATAAAAACACAACCTAATTAAAAATGCACAAAGGTATTGAAGACATTTGTCCAAAGAAGATATACAAATGGCCAATAAGCACATGAAAAATGCTCACCATCATTAGTCATTAGAGAAATGCAAATCAAAACCACAATGAGATACCACTTTACACCTATTAGGATGACTGTAATCAAAAAGACAACAAGTGTTGGGAAGAGTGTGGAGAAACTGGAACAGTGCTGATAGGAATGTAAAATGGTGCATTTGCTTTGGAAAGCAGCTGGATAGTTCTTCAAAAAGTTAAACATGGAATTACCATATGACCCAGCAAGTCCACTCCTAGGTATATACCCAAGAGTAGTGAAAACGTAAGTTCAAATAAAAACCGGTACATGAATGTTTATAGAAGCATTATTCATAATATTCAAACAGTGGGAACAACCCAAATGTCCATCAACTGATGAATGGATAAACGAAACATGGTATATTCAAACAATGGAATATTATTTGACCATAAAAATAAATGAAGTACTGATATATACTACAATATGGATGAATCTTGAAAACATTATGCTAAGTGAAAGAAGCCAGACACAAAAGGCCATAGAATGTATAATTTCATTTATATGAAATGTCCAGGCTAGGCAAATCCAGAGACAAAAAGATCAGTGGTTACTAGGAGCTGGGGGAAGGTAGAGAGGAGAATGAGGAGTGACTGCTCGGTGGATATGGGATGTTTTTGGGGGGTGATGAAAATGTTCTGGAATTAGATAGTGGTGATGGTTGCACAAGCTTATGAACATACTAAAAACCATTGAACTGTACACTTTTAAATGGTGAATTTTATTGTATGTGAATTCTATCTCAATAAAAAAGGTACAAGACTTGAACAAACACTTCACCAGAGGGATTATACAGAAAACAAGTAAGCACATGAAAATATGTTCAACATATTAAGGAAATGCAAATTAAAACTATTGTGACCAGAGAAGCCCAAGGAGATATTATATATATGTAATATTTAATTGGTAATATGTAATTTGGTATTTAGGATGGATGGATGTAATGGCATCTAGCACGGAATCCTGGAACAGAAAAAGGACCTCAGCAAAAAAAAGTAAGGAAATCTGAATAAAGGATGGACTTTGGTTAATAATAATATATCAATATTGGTTCATTAATTGTTCCATGTGGGTCATACTAATATGAGATGTTAAAAGGCTTAGTTTTTTGGGATGGTATAACTGTTCTATGTTGATTGTGATGAATCTACTAGTGTGTTAAAATTCATATAAATGTACAACAAAAATAGCCAATTCTTCCTTCCTTCCTTCCTTCCTTCCTTCCTTCCTTTCTTTTTAGCTGCATTGGGTCTTCATTGCTGCTTGCGGTCTTTAGTTGCAGAGAGAGGGGGCTACTCTTCGTTGTGGTATGCAGGCTTCTCATTGCGGTGGCTTCTCTTGTTGTGGAGCATGGGCTGTAGTTGCGTGGGCTCTAGTTGTGGCCCACGGGCTTAGTTGCTCTGCGTCATATGGGATCTTCCCGGACCAGGGATTGAACCTGTGTCCCCTGCATTGGCAGGCGGACTCTTAACCACTGTGCCACCAGGGAGTGGGGCTACTCTTTGTTGTGGTGTGCAGGCTTCTCACTGCGGTGGCTTCTCTTGTTGCGCAGCATGGGCTCTAGATGCACGGGCTTCAGTAGTTGCGGCACGTGAGCTCAGTAGTTGTGGCTCGTGGGCTCAGTAGTTGTGGCTCGCGGGCTCTAGAGTGCAGGCTCAGTAGTTGTGGCAATGGGCTTGGTTGCTCTGCGGCATGTGGGATCTTCCTGGACCAGGGATCAAACCCATGTCCCCTGCATTGGCAGGCGGATTCTTAACCACTGCACCACCAGGGAAGTCCCTAAATGTTAATTTAAAAGAAAAAATTAAAAATTATTTGGAGCAATCAAGAGCCAACAGAACCTGGCGATTTGACCCTGGAGTGAAGAGAACCACACTGGATGAGCTCTGTCTTTCCAAAGCTTTCCCCTTAGGGCCCTCCCCCATCTGTACAGTGTGGTGTGGCTAAACCTCATGCAGAAAGCCACAGAACTTCTTGGCTTAAGACATCAGTGGATAAATTTCAGGGTGGAGCAGCTGGAAACTGAGGGGGGAATACCCCAGAAAGGAGGTATCTACAGAGAGGGGATCCCCTAAACCTGCACATAAAATTCCTACAAGGGACTTCCCTGGTGGCACAGTGGTTAAGAATCCACCAGCCAATGCAGGGGACACGGGTTTGATCCCTGATCCAGGAAGATCCCACATGCCACGGAGCAACTAAGCCTGTGTGCCACAACTACTGAAGCCCGTGTGCCTAGAGCCCATGTTCTGCAACAAGAGAAGCCACCGCAGTGAGAAGCATGCGTACCACAACAAAGAGTAGCCCCCGCTCACCACAACTAGAGAAAGCCTGCACACAGCAACGAAGACCAAACACAGCCAAAAATAAATAAATAAAATAAATAAATTTATTTTTTAAAAAATCCCACAAATCCTTGGATAACTCCTTACTGCACATCCACTGGGTGAGACTCCAAGGAGCCTAGTGGGAAACAACAGCTGAAAGGGAGATATTTCTGCTGCTGTGTACTGCAAGGGAGACAAAATTTGTAGTTTGATTTCCACAAATTTAAAGGGGCTTGGTAAATGCCTTTAGGCTGCCCACTGAAATTCCATAGGGGCTATGCCTTAGAAGACCATGGGGCAGGACTAAGGAATTCACCCTAATAATAATGGTGAAACTTAAACAGACTCGCCGTAACAAAGGGGTGAACCAGAACTCCACAAGCTTCAGGTCAAGTTCAAGCTATTAATTTGACTGCTTGCTAATACAAAAATCAATGTTCTTCAGGAGAAGATAAAAGAATCCATAATCTGTACAATGTATCATCTCCAACGTCCATTATACAAATTTTAAAAATCCTAGACATGCAAAAAAGGAAAATGTAGCTCAACATCATTAGAAAAGTCAGACAATGACAGTAGATACCTACACCACCCAAATGTTGGGGGGAGAAAAAACCTTTAAGCATTTATTATAAATATCTACAAAAAACTTTATGCAAAAGATAATCATAACAAATAAATAGATGGAGAATCTTAAGAAAAAAGAAAATTATATTTAAAAATAGAAATTCTAAAACTGAAAATAAGTAAACAAATAAATGACTGATTTTGGGACTTCCCTGGTGGCACAGTGGTTAAGAATCCACCTGCCAATGCAGGGGACATGGGTTCAAGCCCTGGTCCGGGAAGATCCCATATGCCGCGGAGCAACTGAGCCCGTGCGCCACAGCTAAGCCTGCGCTCTAGAGCCTGCGAGCCACAACTACTGAGCCTGCATGCCACAACTACTGAAGCCCGCACGCCTAGAGTCTGTGCCCGGCAACAAGAGAAGCTACCGCAATGAGAAGCCCGCACACCACAATGAAGAGTAGCCCCCGCTTGCCGCAACTAGAGAAAGCCTGCGCACAGCAACAAAGACCCAATGCAGCCAAAAATAAATAAATAAATAAATAAGTAAGTAAATAAATAAATAAATAAATTTATTTTTTAAAAAAAAGACTGATTTTAACAGCAAGTTGAAGTTGTCAGAAGAAAGGGTCAGTGAAAGTAAAGAAATACCAGGAGACATCTCAGTCAAAAGACGAGAATAAAGACTGAAAAAAAAATGACATATCAAACAATATTAAGGTGATGGTATTAACTGGAGTTAGAGAATGAGAGGAGAGAGAAACCAAGGCAGAAAAATGTGAAGAAATAATGGCAAAAATCCCCGAATTTGGTAAAGACAAAAATGTATATATTCAAAATTCTCAGGGCACCACAATGAGATATAACTGAAGACAACCGCTCCTAGGTACGTCATAGTCAAACTGCTGAAAACAAATATAAAATCTGAATAGTGAAGATAAACAATACATGACATACTGGAGAACGATAATTTGAGTTATCTTTGATTTTTCACCTGGAACTGTGAAGGTCAGATGACAGTGGAGGAAAATCTTTAAACTGCTGAAAGAAAAAGATTGTCAATATAGAATTTTACATCCAATAGGATGAATGAAGTTGAAATAAAGTTATTTTCAGATAAAAGAATTCATCTAAGAGAATTCATCCACCAGCAGATCTGCACCACAAGAAATGCTGGAAGAAATTCTTTAGGCTAAAGGGGAATGATATCAGGGAAAATCTTAGACCTTCATGAATGAATGAAGGGATCAGAAATGGTAAATATCTGGGTAAATATGAAAGACTCTTTTCTTCCTACTTTATTTAAAATGCAGGACAGTTTAAAGCAAAAATTATGACATCATCTTGTGGAGTTTCTAATGTGTGTAGATATGATCCATACAACAAAGCATAAAGGATAGGGCAAGGATTGTCGTAAATGGACCTATTTGGTTATGAGACTTCTACACTTTATGTGACATCGTACAATATCATCACTAAGTAGATTGTGAAAGCTTAAGTACATAGTTATATTGCAGTACTAGAGAAGCTACTAAAATATAGACAAAGAGGTACAGCTGTCAATATGTAAAATGAAGTTCTTTTTTTTTTTTAATTGGGTGAAATTCTTTAAAAAAAAAATTGAATATGCCCAAAGAAGACAGGAAAGGAGAAGAAAGGAACAAAAGTCAGAAGGGAAAAAAACAAATAGTAGCTCAAAATCCAACCGTATCAATTATTACATTAAATATCTATGGAACAACAAATGGTTCAATTTAAAGGCAGATATTACCAAAATGAATAAAAAAGCAAGACTCAACTATATTCTGTCTACAAGAGATGCACTTTAAATATAAAGACACAGATAGATCAAAAGTAAATGAATGGTAAAAGATATAGCTACAAATAGTGAGCATATCAGATAAAATAGACTTCAAAGCAAAAATTATTAGCAAAGATGAGGAATGACATCCATAACCATAAAGGTTCAATTCATCAGACAGACATAACAATAATCAAATGTTTATGTATCTAATAATAGAATTTCAAAATCCACAAGGCAAAATTTGGCAGAATTGAAGGGAGAAATGGACAATTAATCCCTCTATTAATTCATTGAAAAACTACACAAGAAATCAGTAAAGACATAGATGATCTGAGCAACATTATCAACCACCTTGACCTAACTAATATTTATAGAATACTGTACCCTAAATGTGCAAAATGAACATTTTCAAGTGCATATAGTATATTCACTAATATAGACCATAGGTTAGTCAATAAAATAAGTCTCAACAAATTAAAAGGAACTGAAATCATACGAAGTTTGCTCTCTGACCACAATAAGGTGAAGATGGGGCATCTGTGTACCCTGGAGGCCAGTAAGGGGAGAAAGGTAGTTTCAGATTGCAGGCACAAGTGGCACTGCAAGCACAAGCGGGTATGGGGTAGGGGCTGAACACCAGGAGGAGGGGAGAGAGCTGGGTGGGGGCACCAGTTACCCACCCCAGGCCCCAGCCTTACGGTCTCTGGCTGCCACCTGTCCCCAGAGCTGCCAGGAGGAGGGAGTGCTGCAATCAGAATGGCCCAGGTGGTGATGCTCAGAACAGGGCCCCTGGGCTTCCTGCTTGGCTCCTTTGTCTGCCTCAGGGGCAGACAGCTAGTCTTCCCTGCTCTGGCCACAGAAGGAGAGCACCTAGCAAGGTACAGAGGTGACGACTGCAAGGTGAGCTGCTTGGGCTCGGGGCTAGGATTCAGGTGGGATCACTGGGCCAAGGTGGGGGTGGGGACCAAAGGTTTTGTAAGAGAAGGAAGGGCCAGCCCAGGGTGTGCTGGGGGCTCAAAGGAAGGGTCTGCTCTGCCCCAGTGGGGAGCCCCAACCCTTGTTCTGGCTGGAGATGGCCGGCTGAGAGCAATGACCCCAAAACCTTGCTTCCCACAGAGGAACCCTTTGTCCAGGGCTAGACTGAAGGGGGACAGGAGGGGCTAGGCCATAGCCACACCACCAAGGGCCACCACAATGACCCCACAAGCCCTGTGCTCAGTGGTAGGACCTGACTGGGTGAGGTCCTTCAGGGATTTCTGGGGGAAGGGCAGGGCCCCAAGGAGACTGCCTGTCACCCCACACCCAGTTGCAGGGCCACTCTCACCGCTGTTCCTCTGAAATTCTCCATCAGAGTGAAAGGAGAAAGAGATCAGGTCCCCAGTGAGGACCCCCAATGGGATGGGCAGCATTTCAGGCCAGGTGCCCAGAGAATGGGATGCTCTGTCCCCTGGGCTCTTGCTCACAGCTCTGGGACCTTGCTCCTCCTCCTTTCTTACAAAGAAAATGGCAGCTTGGCTCAATGAAAGCCAAGGGGAAGGTCAGGAAGAATACAGGGGGTCAGTAATTCCTGGTGGTGGGGTCTGGGGAAGCGGGTGCTCGTGTGCCAGCAGCATGAGGGAGGCAGTGCTATACAGTGGTTAAGGTCATGGGCGCTGGAACCAGACTGCCTGGGCTTGAATCCTGGTTCCCCCACTTACTAGTTTGTAACCTTGGCAACCTCTCCAAGCCTGTTTCCCTTTCTGTTAAATTGGAAGGATAACAACAGTATCTATTTCATTACATTACTGTTAGGGCTAAGTGGGGTTTTAGCACAGTTTCTGGCAATAAATATTATCATTATGGATGGAGCCCCACATATAGGCCTAGATCCCCTAACTGAAGGGTCACCTCCTCATCCAGACCCTGACTCAAAGTCCAGGGGCCCAGCTGATGGTGGCCAGAGTATTCACCACTGGGGAACTTTTCAGAGGGAGAGTCAGGGGTGGGGCCCTGCTCTCCAGAGCCTTTCCAGCTGCGTGATTTCCTAAGAGCTCTGGGGCAGGGCTCACAAAGAGGCAGCCAGTTTCTGAGGGCCCATTGTTTTTCTCCTGTGAGATGAGAAAGACACTTTCTCCCCACCCCTCCTCCCTTGACGCCCAGCTCTGCATGCTCAGGTGCAGGCCAAAGATAAACAAACGCTGCCCGTCTCTCCTTGTCTTGCTCACAAAGAGCTCTCAGTGCCTCCCAATGGTTCTGTGATGCCCAGCCTTCCAAGCTTATTATCCCCAATTCACAGATGAGGAAGTTGAGGCCCAGAGGGAAGAAGTGGCTTATTTGATGTCCCATACAGAGAAGTGGCACAGCCCGGACTTGGTCTCCCAGTCCTGTATCCAGTATTGCAATAGACTCATGGGCACGCCAAATGCATAGCCACACATTGACGCACAGACAGACAGTCCCACGTGCACCGTGCACAGCCTGAGTGGGGAGAGGCCAGAGGGGCGGTGGTTTGGACCCTCACTCCTCAGGAGCCAGGTGGTGACAGCTGTTTGTTTGGGTTTTTTCCCCTCCCTAGATAAGCTTCACATCCCAGGTAACTGGAGCAGAAATCCTCAGCTTATCTTTTCTCCAGGTGGGGTTCCTGCTGCCCCAGTAGGGGCCAGGACAGTCCACTCTCTTCCACAGCTGTGACCTCTGCTTGGCCCAGTGGGTATGGGGGGAGTGGGAAGCAAGAGATGCTGCTGGTGGATTTCAGGAGAGTGTGACCAAAGTCCAAAGGGCTGTTCACATGACTGGGTCCTCCCTGTGGTCTCAAGGTCAAGAGAGATGGGAGAGGGGAGACCTCAGCCTAAGGTAACCAACTGTCCAAGTTTTCCTGGGTTCTTGGGATGTAGGGTTTTAAATTTTAAACCCTGGAAAGCCCCAGGCAAACTGGGATGAGGTGGTCCCCTGAGTCTTCCACAGCTCCCAGTTTGGGAAAATTGAGATTCACTCCAGAATATGTAGAGGATACTATGGACTGGGGCCAGGAGGGAAGGGAAGGGTCAGGGACAGGGGAGGCAGGCCCTACTTTCACCCCCTTTCCCAGGCTCTCTCTGAGACCAAAGCTCAGGCACAACCACGCAGGCCATCCTCCCAGGTCCCAAAAGCCCTTTGTTCCCAGTAAAGATAGGAGAAACCTGAACTAAATGTATTTCTCACTTCCTTATAGAGGAAAAGGAGGTAAGGGAGGCGACTGATGTTTAGGTCAAAGGGCACATGAAAGAGTCATGCAGACATACATTAAGCTGTGTGCACTCCAGCAAAGTGTAACTTTTGGAAACCTGTTTCTTTATCCTGAAAATGCAGATATGTTCCCATCTTGTGGGATTGTATGAAGCATCAATGAGCAGCAGCTTAATAGATGTTGGTGGCTGAGATTGTGGGAGGGTCTTTCTCCTCTCAGACTTGGCAGGAGAGGCCTGTCTTGGGTCTAGATCTCACCCAGGTTTCTGTTTCTTTCTTTTTTAAAAAATATTTATTTTATTTTATTTATTTTATTTTTATTTATTTTTTGGCTGCATTGGGTCTTAGTTGCAGCATGTGGGATCTTTCATTGTGGCAAGGGCTCTTCATTGTGGCACACGGGCTTCTCTCTAGTTGTGGCATGTGGATTTTTCTCTCTCTAGTTGTGGCATGCGGGCTCCAGGGTGCGTGGGCTCTGTAGTTGAGGTGCTTGGGCTCCAGAGCACGTGGGCTCTGTAGTTGAGGCGCGCGAGCTCAGTAGTTGTGGCACGCGAGCTTAGCTGCCCCATGGCATGTGGGATCTTAGTTCCCCGACCAGGGATCGAACCCATGTCCCCTGCATTGGAAGGCAGATTCTTTACCACTAGACCACCAGGGAAGTCCCCCAGGTTTCTGTTTCTTCAGGACTTCTGCTCCTCTCAGGTTCACATGCCCCTGGTGTTGCCTCCAGGGAATGGCAAGATGGGAGATGACTGGGAAAGGGGGTCCTAAAGGAGGAGGAGGGGAGGGGAATGGCGAGGTTGGAATTTGAGATGAGAAGAAAACGTTGCATAAGGAGGAGGTCTCAACTGCTGGAAACTGAAGGGTGGCTCAGGGCAGAATTTATCCATGATATCCAGGCCTCTGAAGTTCCTCAGCACAGGGAGGCATGTGTGGGGTAGCGAAGACATTCACCTCAGGCTTAGCCCCAAGCCAAGTCTCCCTGAGCCCTGGGTGGCCCATCTGACCCAATGATCAGTGGCTTCTCCCTCATCCCAGCCTGCAAACACCCGGTGGTCTGGTCCATTTCTCCTCCCAGGCCCTGACTGGGGCAGTCAGCACCATTAAGTTCTTCCTGTCTGAGGCTTTCCTGGGTCAACACTTAGAGGCCGTGTAGCACCTGAGCCAGGAGACCTCTTCCTGGTCAGGTTGGTGTCACCCACTGGATGCTGGTGCGGGGCCCACGTGGGTGTGTACTGCAGCCACAGAGAGATCATCCACTTTGAGGGTGAGTATCTCATCTGGAACACAGGCCTTAGTCTTCGAACAGAGGCTACCCATCAAGCCCAGCTCCACCAGTGGGTGGGCCTCACGGGGATGAAGACTGCAGGTCCTGAGCTCATGGTGTGAGTCTCTGAAGACAGGCAGTTGGGCACCCAGGGTGTGGGGCTCAGGGCCGCGGGATCCTGGGAGATAGGGATGCAGGCTGGATCTTGGGGCTGGAGTCACAGGACCTGACCTGGCTCTGATCCGCACTTGTCTGGTGATCCTTGCATGCAAGAATCCTGGTGGCCGCGGGCCGCTCATGTTTCTCGGCTCCTGCGAAGGCGTTGTGTCCAAACAACGGCAGCGACTGCTGCTGCGCCCCCGCTCGCTTTGGAGGGTGCTGTGTAGACAGGGCGGCTGGAGCACCGCATATGCAAAGCCTTGGACGCTGACCCACCTCCCTATCACCCCACGCACAGCAACTGCGTGCACTCTGCACTGCACTGCTCGGCCTAGAGCCCAACCTGGACCCCCTACAAATAGCCCAGAGTCCCACTAGTTCAGTGTGCACGGCCCAGCTACCCATGCAGGACCCCACGTCACCTCCAGAGCCAGTTAACAAATGCAGCTAACCAATGCGTTCCTGGAAAATTCAGGCCCTCCCTCCCCACCCAGGCCACGTTCTTCAAACTCAAGATCCACTTTCCTCTGGCAGACCCAAAGCCCCCAGAAGCAAACTAGGCCTGCTAACTCATCAAGGTTCTACTCCTCTGAAACCCTTTTCGGTCCACTCCAGGAAGATCCCAGCTCACAGATACTGGGCACATCTATTTACTTCAGCCTACTTCAGCCAGGTGCTACCATGGTCCTGATCAGTCCCTATTCCCATTTTCCAATGGAACCCACCTACAGAGACAAATTCCACCTTTCCGGCCCTGCCCATTTCCACCCGGGCCCACCAATTCTGGTTCTGGAGACACCTGTATCCTAATCTATAGATCAAGACTCAGCCCTATGGACCCTTCCACACTCCGTATCCAGGCCTTCTCACCTTCTCCCTGAAGTCCAGCCAAAAGACCCCAGTTATTCAACCTGATGCCCCAAAGTCAACTAGAACCCACCCCTTCCCCCAACCCAGTCACCACTTTCCCTCTGGATCCAGGCCGTCTTTCCTTGGGGTACCTTGGGCCTTGGGGGAGGAGCTGAAGGCCTCACATGATCCAAGAGTCTTGGCAGTCACACCAGACCCTAACCCACCCTCTTCCCTTCCCCTTCTTTCCTAGGTTTCGGTGGATGTGGACTTGACCGTGGACTAGCCATGACCTCAGGCACTCCTGGGTGGGCATGAGGGCTTCAGAAATGGTTATTAAACTATTTTCCAAAGCTGAATTCGGGGTTCACATTCCCCTCTATTCTGTCCCCATTTCTCTACATCTGCATCTACATCTACAGCAGCATGCTGTAGGCTCCTTGGCGCTCTTGGACCAACCTTCCTTAAATTCCAACATCTCCAAGAAACCCTTTTGCACAGCTTTCTCTTACCCCTCCCCCACCCCCGCCCTTTCCTTCCACAGCGTGGGCGAGCATCCGCGCTAGTATCTGGGATGAGTGGAGCCCCTAGAGGCCGTTCCACCGAGACCCGGTGGTCTGTGGTAGGTAAAGACGTTCTGCATCCCCAGAAGGCTGTCCCATAATCAGTCCAGCAACCTCCACCGCCCCCCCCCCCCCAGACCTGGAGCTGCATCAGTCCCTTTAAAGGGCAGGAACCTTCCTTACTGGGGGGTGGAGGGATTTCCGAGGGATTGGGGCGGGGCCAGACCCTGCTACACCTCCCCTCCTGCTCCCTCCTCGGACACGCCCTCCGCTCCGCAGGCGCCGGTACCTTTAAGAATCTTCACGCGAGCATCCCAGATTGATAAATCCGCGCGCTGCCTCCGCCACCGCAGGTTGCGGCCTTTGCGGAGCCCAGGCCGCGCAGCCGACTTCGCCTGTCCGGCCTGCGTTCCCTTCCTCGGTCCCTGCCGCATCCCGGAGGCGCCGCGACCATCCCAACGAAGCCCGCGACCTCCCCTGCCGCCCCATGTCGGCCGCCCCCGCCTACAGCGAAGACAAGGGCGGCTCTGCTGGCCCCGGGGAGCCCGAGTACGGCCACGACCCGGCGAGCGGCGGCATTTTCTCCTCCGACTACAAGCGGTGAGGGAGCCCGCCGAGAGGGTGGCTGTGCCCGGGCCGGCCTGGAAACATGCGCTCCGGTACCATGGACAGCGCACAGGCCAGTCGGCCGCGCCCAGGCCGGGCCCCGGCGGCGCGCACCGGAAGCCTGCCCAGCCCCCTCCCGCCGCGGTCACGGGCCTTCGCGACGCCCGTCCCCAACGGCAGCATCCCGCAGTGAGGGGCCGGCCTGCGACCTGGGAAGGGGGTGGGAGGCTGGTGGGGGATGGGCCAGCCGTCTCTCTTTCTGGAGGACCAATCCTCTCGCCCCAGGTGTTTCTCCTGTTAGTAGGTTTGGATTACACGCGTTCTCCGCCTTTTTTCGCGTGTGGCAAATTGACTCCAAAATAACGTGGGGGAGGGGTCAGAACCAGCAAGCTTGAGCCTGGGGCCTGTCCAGGAAGGCCCGTCCTGGAATAGACTCAGAACCTCCCAGGCCTGGCCCCTCCTACAAATCCATTTTCCCTCATTCTGGTCCCCATGTTCTCATCCCCATCTCCCATCTAGCGCTCACACTCCTGCTCCCCACATTGCCCCTATAGTTCAGCCCTACCTTAACTTCCCACTCTTCCCTTCCGCCTTTGGCTCATTCATTCGTTTATTCGTAAATTTTGAAACAAGCCTTTTTAAGGGCCTACTATATCGAGTCTCGTCCTAGTCACTGTGAATGCAGCCATGAACATGAGACAGTCCTTGTCCTCAAGTTGCTCTAGAGGGGGACACAGGGAAGAAGCTGTCAGTGACAGTTCAGGGTAGCGGGGGCTGTCAGAGCGGTGAGAGGAGCTGGTCCCTGTGCCAGGAGAGAAGGGACAGGGGAGAGCCAGGGATGTTTCAGGCAGAGGAAAGAGCTTTTAGCAAGGTGTGGACGTGAAGGAGAGCTAGATCACAGGTTTTGTAGGTGCTAATACGGTGAGGGCAGAATCTCTGTGCAAGCCACCAGAATGACCAGAAATGAATGTGGGGAGATGCCAAGGTCGGGGGGGGGGGGCGCAACTGAAGGGTTCTAAGCAGGCAATAGCAGATTTGCATTTTAGAAGGATCCCAGGCTGGGTTGTGGAGAAGAGATTGGAGGGGTGCTGGATTCAGCAGGAGACAAGTGAAGGGGGCTGAAGTTAGGGGGGAGGACATGATGGTGGCCGAGACTATGGGCGAGGCACAGGACTTGAGGGCTATTTTAGGTGGTAGAAGCCCCAGACGTGATGATTAACTGGGGGGAAAGGTAAGAGGAAGGGGCTGGGAGAAGATAAGGATAATCTCAGGTTACTAGTTCTTGTAACTGGATAGATGGTGGTGCCATACAGGGTAATTGGGGAAAAAGACATTACAAGCAAATTTGTGGAAAATAATGGCTTTTGACATGCTGAGATTGTAGACTCTGAGGTATAATACATTCAAGTCTAGTAGGTAGCTGGATGTTAGGATTTGGAGTCCAGGAGATTATTATATATATCCATCAAAGCCACAAAAGGAAGCCAAGAGAACCTAGGGAGCATGTAATATAAAATGAGTTCAGACAGGGCACAGGTAGGAACCCTGAAGACATGGAATTAAGAGTGACCAGAGAGCAGGGGAAAAGTGTTTCAAAGTAACTGAGAAAAAGTAAGCCAAGGGAAGGAAGAAAAATAAAATGTAGTTTCAAGAAGGAAGCGATCAGCAGTGTCAATGCCCACTGAGGTCAACTCAAACAAGGAAAGCAATCATGACCATTGGTTAGACAAAGAGCAGGTCAACCCCTTCCTGCTTTACTCCCCACCTTCTGCCCTGGGAGAATAGTTCTGGCAAAGTCAGAAGAGGAGGGGCTAGATTATTTTTCCCCAACATTCTATGATGAACAATTTTAAACATACAGAAGAGTTGAGTGAATAATACAATGAATGTGTGCCCTCCCTCTAGATTCAACCATTGATGACATTCTGCCATTTTGCCTTATCTAACCATCTGTCTATATTTTTGGCTGAGCCATATAATTTGTAGACATCGTGGCGCCTCAGCCCTAAATTCTAATCAGCATGGGAAGCCAGATTAAAGTGAATAGAGGAGTGAAGGGGAGGTAAATAAATAAAACACAGTGGATGGGAATTTTGCTTTCAAGAAGTGTGACTGTAAGGGGGAGAGAGGGAAAGAGTTGCCAGAGGAGAACATCAGTTCAAGAAGGTTTGTTTATTTTATTTTTGTTGTTATTTTTGTTTGTTAATTATTAGGATGGGAGAGCCCAGAGCAAGTTTAACTGCTGATGGGAAGGAGCCAGCCGTGTGGGAGAGGCTGAAAGGAATTGAAGGAGAGAGGGGAGGGGAGGCTTACAGAGCTGGGTGGGAGGATTGGCCTGGCCTCAAGGAGGACCAGCTCTGCCCAGAGGGAGGAGGACAGGAGAGGAGAGAATAGATGCAGATGCTTGGGAGCTGCGGGGGATTTGATCTAAAGCCTTTATTTTCTGTGAGAAGCCAGTAGTGAAGCTGCAAAGGCAAGGCTGTGGGTGGGAATTTGAGGAGCATCAAGGGGGTTTGAAATAGAGCAAATAAACTAACCACTCCTGGCAGGGTAGGGGCTGAGGGGACAAGAGGGCCAAGGATGTGAGTAAGAAGCAGATTGGAGGGGTGGACCTGGGGGGCCTAGGCCAAGTATGGAGGAAGGAGAGATAAGAGAGTGCTGATAGGAAGGAAAAAATCAAGGAAATGGCCTTGGAAAGACAGGTGAGGATCAAGATGGTTAGGGTCAGAGTGAGAAGGGTGTACAAGATTTCTGAGGAAGAGCTGTTCTGAGGAGGCAGAGGTCCAGTTGTGGCATGAGAGTGGAGGAGAGGGATGCCCCACCTCTGTCTGGATCAGCTCTCCTGCCCCCTAGTCCCCTGCCTGGAGATTGGGGGTTGGCCCTGTCCCCAGTCCCTTTCCTCCTCCCCCTCGTGAGTCCTTGTCTCTGAGCAGTGAAGAGGAAACCAGAGCCTCCCTCCCCGCCAGTGTCTAGTTTCTGAGTTTCGGGGCGGGCCGTCTGGTGACAGTGACAGGCATCCCCAGCTCCCTGGTCAGCTCAGTCCCATTTTGGAGCAGGACCTGGTGCCCAATGCAGCGATTCCTGCAGCTCCCAGGGGCCGTGGTGAGGCCAGGGGGCAGAGGGGCTGATGGAGGTGATCAGGAGGCTGCCAGCCCTGTGCTGGCCCCTGAAGGCGGGCCCCCACCCTGGTACCAGGCCCTGCAGCCGGAGGAGCTCCGGTGGCTGCAGGCGCCAGAGGAAGACACGACCCCAGAAACGTCCCTGGAAGGACCTTGCCTAGAGCCTGGCCAAGGCCACAGCCAGAGGCAGCCACTACGGTACAGAGGGGCCCCCAGAGACCCTCACCCAGACAGCCAGGAAGGCAAGGGGTGGGAAGCTGCCATTCTCAGCCAGGACCCATTTAAGTCCCACCTCCTCAGCAGGAGGACTGGGCCGGCATTTAGGGTCTAGGTGGGAAGCGGGGGGCATCAGGGGTACTGTATGGGGGACTGAGAGTTTGAGTTGGGGGAGATAAGCCTAACTCCCTGGAAGCTCTGAGGGGAAGAGGATAGTAAAATATTTGAGGGTGGAGTAAAATATTTGACCTTTTCCTCCCCCCAGGTCCTAGCTAGAGTGGGTTCTGGGTGAGGTTTGGAGACAGGATAAAGCGTTTGGCCACCCTCTCCTGTCTAGTGGGTTGGAACTTGGGTTGTGAGGGGAGGGAGGAAAGTGGATATCAGGTGAGATGAGTATGTCTGGCCTCAAATGCCATGTTTTACCCACCAGCTGGCTCCAGTGCCCCTCGCCCCAGAGAGTCCCTCAGGCCAGGGGTCAGGTCACAGTGAGAGCAGTATAAGGGGATCGGACTGCGGGAGATTAATGTTTCATGGCCTTAGAGTGTTGCTGTGTATCTCTCCCTTCTTCTCCCTCTTGGGAACATAAGCTGGTGGGAGTGAAGATGAGGGACCCAGGGTGGTTACACCCTGGGAGGGAGCTGCTGTCTTTCAGGGGGCAGCTGACAATCCTACCTGTGCTATGTCCGCTATGTCCCCCCAGTCCCTCCGCTCCCTCGATTCCCCTTACCTAGGGCCCTAGAGCCTTCAGGAGCCTGGAAGGTGTGCGCTAGGCTGGGTGGGTGGGAGAACTGTGGGTGCCACAGCACACGCCCTGGGTGTGTGCATTGGACACGGCCCTGTGGCATCTGTCGGGGTGGTGAGTACACCCGGGTGCGAGGAAGCCTGCTTTAGAGAACTCCCAGAGTTAAAGGGGCTGGGCAAACTCTGACAGGTCCCAGTGAAGTCACCCCAGGCTGGCCAGTGAGGACGCCCACGTGACCCCTCAGAAGGAGGTCAGAGGATCATGAGGCTGGAGTATTTGATCCCTTAAAAGCCTGTATTTATCATCAAGAATCTCAAATGGGAGCCCACAGGCCATTTTGTCCAATGAGACTGGAGTAACTCAGTCTTGTCAAAAAGGTGCACGTGTATGTGGTGTGTGTGGTGTGTGTGTGTCTGTGTGTCTGTGGAGGGACGTGTGTGGGGTATGTGCATGTCTGGATCGGGGGTGGGGGAAGTCGTGGTGGATATGTGTCTGTGGGCGTCTATAGGGATTTGTAGGTGAGGTGTGTGCGTCCATAGGTGTGTGGGTTTATGTGTTGAGAGTGTGTTTTTGTGGGAAGTGTCTGTATGTGTGGTATATATGTCTGTGACTGTGTGTATTTCTGTGGGGGTTGTGGGTGTGTGTCTGCAGGGTTTTTTGTGGGTGTGTGTGGGTTTATGTATAGATTTTATGTGTCTGGGGGTTGTAGGTGTGTCTTTGGGGGTCTGGGTATGTGTATGGGGTACAGGTATGTCTGCGGGGAGATGTGGGAGGGTATCCCTGGTACCATATCCCTGCGGGGGTATGTATGGAGGTTCCTGGGGGTGCAGTGGTGTGCGTCTATTTGGGAAGGTGACACCCAGCTCTGTCATTCTTCCCACACCCTCAGTGCTGCCCAGGCCCAGGTGAATGGTCTGTATCTCTGTCTACAGCCATGTGTCCTGAGTTCAAGACACCTAGGAATTGACCACCTGGTTTGTGTTTAGGAGGGTGACAAGGTGGTTGTCTTCTGACCCTGGCTTGGCCATAGGGAGTAGAAAATGTCCTCTGGTTTGGGGGGACATCTTCCTGAATGGAGGAGTTTTGATCTTTTTTTTTCTTTTCATTGGAGTATAGTTGATTTACAATGTTGTGTTAGTTTCTGATGTACAGCAAAGTGATTCAGATATATAGAGATATATATAATTTTCATATTCTTTTCCATTATGGTTTATGACAGGATATTGAATCTAGTTCCCTGTGCTATACAGTAGGACCTTGTTGTCTATTTTATATATAGTAGTTTATATCTGCTAATCCCATATGCCTAATTTATCCCTCCTCCACACCCTTTCCCCTTTGGTAACCATAAATTTGTTTTTTATGTCTGTGAGTCTGTTTCTGATTTGTAAATAAGTTCATTTGTGTCATATTTTAGATTCCACATATAAGTGATATCATATGGTATTCATTTTTCTCTGACTTACTTCACTTAGTATGATAATCTGTAGGTTCATCCATGTTGCTGCAAATGGCATTATTTCATTCTTTTTTATGGCTGAGTAGTATTCCTGAATGGAGGAGTTTTAGATCAACTTGAGTGGGGCAGGACATCTTCTCCTGCCCTCATCTGACAGCTAGCAAGTCCTCTGTGTTCTGTTAAGCACTCACAAATTTCTGCAAAATGCAGCCCTACGACTAGGTGCATGTTATGTCAGGTTCTTTTCTTCCTCTTAGCATTTAGCACTTACTCATTTCTCAGCATCAGCACCAGTCACACTTGCCTCTTTATGACTATTATCATGCTCTTCCCTCTCCTGATATTGCTACCTCCAATTTCTGATTCTCTATTGCTTCTAAATGTTTCACTTCTGTGACTAACTTTGTGCACACTGCTTTTTAACTCCTACCATTGGTGATACCTCTCCCAGCTGGGTTCTCATGCCTAGGTCAAAGCTATGGATTATCTGAGTATCATCTGGGAGATTAGAGAATGTACAGTTCTCCATACACAACCGCTCATCACATTTTGGAATTGCCTGGGCAATATATGAGTGCATCAGTGGTCCCACTGCTCTATCAGCTGTGTGCAGACACATTTTTCCACGGGGTTACTCACACTTCTCTGTTCACTTCTTTGACCACCAGCCCCTGGATCTCTGAGTATGGTCAGGCAGGTTGTTCACTGCTCAAGGGCACATGGCCAAGGAATACCAAACAATGCTCCACCCACTGAATGGGGAGCAGCAGCACAGGGCTGTGTCTACCTGGTGGGGCAAGCGGGTGGCAGAAGGGCTTGCAGTAGCCCTGACAGTGAATACTGAATATAGACCCTAAATTTATATCAGTACTTTATCTATTTTGAATATTGAACTTTTATTCACCATATCCCAAATATTTTCCTTTCTGTTGCTATTATGGGCTGAATTGTGGCCCCCTCAAATTCATATGTTGAAGTCCTAACTCCCAATACCTCAGAATGTGACTGTGTTTGTAGATAGGGCCTTTAAAGAGATAATTAAGTTAGAATGAGGTCATTAGGGTGGGCCCTAATCAAATATAATTCACCTGTTATAAGAAGAGGAAATGTGGAACACAGACCCACAGAGGGAAGACCATGTAAAGATATAGGAAGACAGCCATCTACAAGCCAAGAAAAGAGGCCTCAGAAGAAACCAACCCGCTGACACCTTTATCTCAGACTTCTAGCCTCCAGAATTGTGAGCAAATAAGTTTAGATTGTTAAGCCACCCAGTCTGTGTTACTTTTACGGCAGCCCTAGCAAAGAAACACAGTTGCCTTGGTTTTTTACTTTCTTAAATTTAGTTTACATACAAAAGTTAAAAAAAAATAAACCTAGTAATAATAATAAAAAATTATTATTACTGATAATTTTATGACCTTGAAAATTAAAATTTCCCCCTCTTCCATATATTGAAATAATTTAACTATTAAACAAATGTGGAATTAATTTTGGTGTGAAATATATGAACAAGTTAAATTCTTTGCTACATAGCAGTTGTCCCGACAGCATTTATTTCAGGGGAGGAAAATTTCTTTCTCCCATTGGTGAGTTATTTGTTCCTAATGTATCAACTTAGATTCATTTGTGAAATTTCCCCCCTATGACTCTTGACTTTCTACTTTTAACCTGGTACCATAGGGCTTTTATCGTTGTCATGTTGTTTTGTGTTTTGAATTCTGGTAGGGGGAGTTGTCTGTCATTGTTCCGTTGTTCTCTTGTTCTCCCCCCAAAATTCTCTGGCGTTCTTACCAATTGATTTTTGTTTCTGGATGAATTCTGCAGTCACTTCAGGAAGTTTGACAAAAGGCCTCCATTGAAATTTCAATGGCCATGGTATGAAATTTGTATATTGGCTTGGAGACTACCTTTATTCCCCTCTGTCTTGTGCGAGGGGTTATTTATTTAAATTATCATTTACCTCTCCCATTAGGGTTTTATAACTTTCTTGAATGACTGTTGAATGTGACAGGTCTGGCCTTTGTGGTAAGACCACCTCAACAGACTCTGGAGAATCTGGGACCCGTCCAGTCCTTGGAATCAGCTCACTCTGTGGGGTCAGGGCCTGGGACCACACTCGGGGAGGACAAGGGCATCTTGCTCTTGTTTTGACACCCACCTCCTTTCCACTGGCTCCAGGTCCTTCTCATCTATCCAACTGGCCGTTTCCTGGGAAGGGTCCCTACCTTTCCCACCCCAAATCCATCCTGTCACCTCCTGGCTGTATTAGTTTCCCAGGGCTGCTGTAACCACAAACTGGGTGACTTAATAGAAATTTATTATCTCACAGTTCTGGAAGCTAGAAGTCCAAAAGCAAGGTGTCAGCAGGGCCTTGCTCCATCTGAAACCTGTAGGGGAATCCTTCCTTGCCCCTTTCTAGCTTCTGATAGTTTGGCAATCGTTGATGTTCACTGACTTGTAGATGGATCACTCCAATCCTCTGTCTTCACAAGGCGTTCTCCCTGCATCTCTCTCTTCACAAGGCCATCTTCTTAAAGAACACCAGACATATTGAATTAGGGACCAACCCTACTCCAGTATTACCCCATCCTAATTACAGCTCAAACAGTTCTATTTCCAAATAAGGTCACATTCTGGGTACTTGGGGTTAGGACTTCAACATATCTTTTATGAGGGGGGCACAACTCAGCCCATAGCACTGGCTGGCCCACATGCTCCTCCCACCCCTAAGTCCCCTGATGTGTATTTTACCACCTTCCCTTCTGGTCGAGTCCTGCTTTCCCTGCCCAGGTCCCTTCTTTCTGCCTGGACCCTACTGATTGATAGCCCCACCCCCCCTGCTGTGCCCTCAGCTGACCTCTTGTTTCTCCCACCAGGCATGATGACCTGAAGGAGATGCTGGACACCAACAAGGATTCCCTCAAGCTGGAGGCCATGAAGAGGATTGTGGCGGTGAGGGGGGAAGGAGGGGCCTCCCTTGGGCGAGGGGCCTGGGGATCAAAGAGCAGCTCTCCTCGGCTCCTTGTGGACCTTCTCCTAATGAGAGCCGGCATCCTTCTTCTCCCCCTTCCTTGACCCCACCACCAGATGATCGCCCGGGGAAAGAATGCCTCAGACCTGTTTCCTGCCGTGGTGAAGAACGTGGCCTGTAAGAACATAGAGGTGAGCGCTACCTGGTGTGGGGTCTCTCATGCCCACCTCCACCAGGTGGGCATAAATAAACTGGAGCTGGTTGGGGGTGAGGAAGGGAACAATCCAGTCCTTGGGGTGGGGGGGCAATCTGCTCAGAAAGTTCCTGGTCCAGGAAAAGACACACCATCTAGACATCCCTGAACTAGATGTGGATCAGAGCAAAGGAGCCAGGGTACACCCAGGGTGCTTTCCCCATGGACCACAGCCAGCTGGGGTGATGACCTCTCATGGGGTAGGGGCACCAGTCCCTGCTGAGAAGCCCACTCCCCCCCAGGTGAAGAAGCTTGTCTACGTGTACCTGGTGCGCTACGCCGAGGAGCAGCAAGACCTAGCCCTGCTGTCCATCTCCACCTTCCAACGCGGCCTAAAGGTCAGAGGTCTCCGTTTGCCTCCCTGGGGTCTGGGCCTTGTGGGTGCTGTATTGGAGGAGTGAACCCAGGGAGATGTCTGAGCATGGGGGGACAGGCTCTGGAGGCCTTTTCCTACCTGCCTAAAGTTGGGAGAGTCAGAGGAGGCTGTGATGATGGCTGCCTCAAACGTGAACCACTTGAGCCCCTGACATTGGCCCTCACCCCCATTGATGTAAAGGGACTGAGGCCCACAGCCAGGCGGAAGTCTGCCTTCTTAGGACAGGGCTGTGTGCGGGGAGCTGCTGACCTGGATTCCTCACCTCTGGGTGTCGGAGCCTTGGCACTGGCAGGTTCACCTGGTCTGTGTATCTATCTGTGGAGAACAATGGCTTTGGAACCTTTTCACCTGGAACTGGGTGAGGAGGACAAAAGGGTTTATTGAAAACAAATGAGCTCCATGGAGAGGAAAACCACAAAGTTCATCGAGCAGGAGAGCAGCCTCAGATGTGGAGACTGGGTTCCACGGTCAGCACAGAGAACATAAAGATAAGACCATTCCATTTTCAGTAAGTTCAATACAGCCAATGATTCCTTGAGCGTTGGGACACATTGATTATTCTGTTTAGCACCAGAAGAAGTAGTTGACTTGTCTCAGATGCCCCAGTGTATGTAAAATATCCACCTTTAAAGACCTGGATCACATTTGTTGTGGTGAAATGCTCTTTGAGGCAGGCAGAAATTGAAATCACCCAAGGGAAGGGACAGTGGGAAGAATTCAAGTCCCTTAGAATTCAGTGGAGAGACTTGCCTGGTGGCGCAGTGGTTAAGAATCCACCTGACAGTGCAGGGGACACGGGTTTGATCCCTAGTCCAGGAGGATCCCACGTGCCGTGGAGCAACTAAGCCTGTGCACCACAACTACTGAGCCCATGTGCCACAACTACTGAAGCCGGCGTGCCTAAAGCCCATGATCCGCAACAAGAGAAGCCACCGCAATGAGAAGCCCGCGCATCACAAGGAAGAGTAGCCCCCACTCGCCGCAACTAGAGAAAGCTGGCGTGCAGCAGTGAAGACCCAACGCAGCCATTAATTAATTAATTAAAAAAATAATGCAGTGGAGGCTGAATCCCCCCACGCTATTTAAACTGAATATTCTCGCCTTTCGTTTTGTATATTAAATGCAGGCATGATAGTCTCCACTGGGTGGTTTTCTGGTTAGGATAAGATTTCTTCTGGGTAGAGAAGGCAACATCACTGCTGTTCTATTCTCTCCCCAATCAGACTCTTCAGCTCTGATTACAGCCGTTAACTCCTCTAGTCTTTCCACACGTTTAGTTCAAATTCCTGTGAGAGGGACTCTAAAAGGTCCAGCTCATCTTGTCGTGTTCAGCTGATGCTGTAGGCCGTTGAGCAGACTGAGAGTTGACTGCCAAAACCCGGGGCGCGCACGCCCCTGGTTCAATCTGCTCTGGCCAGCAGGAGGGGATGACAGAGTCTGCTTCTCTGAGGTGGGGCAGAAAGCATGGGCACTTGCATATACCATTCTTTCATTCAGCAAACACTTGGGTATTTCTATGCCAAACACTATGCTAGGTTATTTTTAAAGGTCAAAACCAGGACTTCCCTGGCAGTCCAGTGGTTAAGACTTCGCCGCACTCCCAGTGTAGGGGGCACAGGTTCGATCCCTGGTTGGGGAAAATCCCACATGCGTGGCATGGCCAAAAAGAAGTCAAAACCATACAATCTATCAGAGTGGCTTGACTCGGGGTTAAATCATTTTATAAGAAACATTCTGGAAATTTTGCACGGATTTTACTTTGACCTGAGTTTCTACAGTCTGCCCCTTTTCCCTTTTTGGAAAACCAGAGCTCATTTAGTCCATCTCAGTGCAGTGATTTCTCTAGAACAGTGGTCAGCAAACTTTTCTGTATACTGCCAGGTGATCGTAGTTTAGGCTGTGCAAGCCATGCAGTCTCAACCATGCAACTGCTCGATTTTGCCCTTGTATGAAAACGGCCATAAATGAGTGGGCATGGCTGGGTTTGCATACATTTTTATTTATAAAAAGGGCAGAAGACAGATTTGGCCTGGGGACTGTAGTGTGCCAACCTTTGCTCTAGAACATCTCTGACAGGTCATCTCCAGTGATACAGACCTCACTCCTTCATAAGGCAACTTGCTGCTTCTTAAGACAACTACAACTGTTTTTTGTTTTTATTGAAGTATAGTTGATTTACAATGTTATATTAGTTTTAGGTGTGGATTACAACTTTTTTAAAACCAATGTATTGTTTTGAAACCTCCATCACCATAATTTTTAAAAATTTATTTCAGGCTCACAGAAGGCATAAAGAATAATATAATGAATATATACCCAGCATAAGAAATGAAAGATTTATCAAACAGCCAAAGTCCCCATGTGTCTTCTCCTGCTTATTATTCATATACATGTATTTATTCTTTTATTACTTATTATTGCATTCCTAAATAATGTATAATATTGTTTTGTAAGCAGTATCTTATATGTGTTCCTCTAAAACTCACTTTCTTTTTGTTATTACTACTGTTAGCGGGGGCTTTCCTGCACATTAGAACCAGCCTTTTCTGTCAGCCCAGGCTGAGGCTTTGTTTGCTTTGCAGCCCACTAATGTTGGCTCACTTCAGACAAACCTCCAGTTGGCAAGCAGATAATCTAGGTCTCCCTATATCCTGTCTTTATGCAATTGGTTCCTTGAATCTCCTATGAAACCCTACTATATTCCATTTTATAAGTTTAGCACAGTATCCAAGCCAGGGTGATGCTGAATCTTAATTTTGTCCTCCTGATTTTGTGTCTTCCTCCAAGATGCTGATAAGCTATTCAGACCAGGGCAACAGACTATGAATCCCATATATCATGCTTCCAGGATGACACTCATCTGTTAGTAAATCTTCCCCAAGTACCGCATTTTACCAAACTGTGGATCCACCTAACTGCAATCAGCTGGTATTTTCCCATCTTGTTAGGAAGGATTTTAGCAGCAAGAAAATTTCTTAACACCTTTCACGTGCAAAGGGCTGTGGTTATCCAGAGATAAAATAGACATGAATTCTGCTCTTAAAATGCTTACGTATTAAATGAAACAAAAGGCCTACATCAAAAATGGCAATCCAGGAAACGCCATGAGAGACTCCCACAAATGCTTTGCTGAAATCAAGATACATACTGTTAATAGCTACCAGCCTAGTTACCCTAGCAAAACGAAAAAGGGATTTTGGGGGATAACTTCCTGTGAATCCATAATCATTTCCAAATAAAGTGTTAAATGAAAAAGGAAAATAGGTTTTAGCAGTGGATGTGATATGATTTGACTCACAGACTCCTGCTTTTAAAATAAGTGCTTTGAAACCATCTGTTTAAAAATTAATTCCAGAATTTTAACAGGGATTACCATAATTTTCACCTGTAATTTTGTGGCTCTTCCCTTTCTCCATTTTAGAAAATCAGGGTAGCATCTACCCTTTAGTGTCCCAGCACCTCTCTCACTGTCCACCGTCCTCCAAGATTAACGGTAATTTACAGCTGCTGCTGCTCTTGTAATCTCCTGATTACAATACACTGTGTCTAAGGCTCTTCTCAGGTGTCTGTAGGATGCAATAAGAGCAAAGAGAAGGGGCTTACACACCTATTCTCTCTCTTTTTTTAAAGCAATCAACAATGGTGTAATACCATTTTTGTTATTTATTTTTGGCTGCGTTGGGTCTTCGTTGCTGTGTGCGGGCTCTCTCTAGTTGCGACAAGCAGGGGCTACTCTTTTGTTGTGGTGCGTGGGCTTATTGCCGTGGCTTCTCTTGTTGCGGAGCACGGGCTCTAGGTGCGCGGGCTTCAGTAGTTGCGGCTCATGGGCTCTAGAGCGTAGGCTCGGTAGTTGTGGTGCACAGGCTCAGTTGCTCCGCGGCATGTGGGATCTTCCCGGACCAGGGCTCGAACCCGTGTCCCCTGCATTGGCAGGCGGATTCTTAACCACAGCGCCACCAGGGAAACCCCACACCTATTCTCTTTTAAACACTGTGGAGGAAGAGGAAGAAGGGCAGGTTTGAGAGGTTGCTGGGAGAGAGGACTGTAAGGATGAACTCTCGTAAAGGGAGACCAGGTTGCATTTGCTGGCAGTCCCCTCCAGCATAAACACAAAGACACCCTCCCCCTCCACACACTCCCCTAAGGAACAAGAACTTTAGGTGTTCTGAAAGTTTGCCACTCTTCCTGAGAGTGAAGCAGCCAATGCCACATACGTTCAGGTGTCAGATTTCTGCAGCAGGGCCGAGAGTCGGTGCCTTCAGGCAGCTCCCCCCCAGGTACCCAGCACTAGCACATCATCCAGGCCCCAGAGAGGAGGCAGGGAAGCAAGAGCTGGTGGTGACTAGGGACAGTGAGTTCCACAGGCGTGGCCTCTGCCCTCAGGCCACCTGCTGCCCTCTCATGGCTCTGCCTCCACCTCTGCTCTTAGGACCCCAACCAGCTGATTCGTGCCAGCGCCCTCCGCGTCCTGTCTAGCATCCGTGTGCCCATCATCGTGCCCATCATGATGCTAGCCATCAAGGAAGCTGCCTCGGATATGTCGCCCTATGTGCGGAAGACAGCTGCCCACGCCATCCCCAAGCTCTACAGGTATACCCCAAGCCCCCGCCCACCCCTGGCCTCTCCCAAGTCTTGCAGGCTGCTTTTGGTTTTGCTTGTTTTTTTTATTTTGTTTTGTTTTTCTCTTCAGATGGTTTAAGGCAGTTTGGGGAACTGACAGAGATGGAGGACATTGAAGGCAGTGGCTCATACCTCTTTATGAATAGGGTTGGGGTGAGGGAGGTGAGCACAGCTTGGGTGGATATTGGGAAGGCTGGAGACGGGGGAGGGGCAATCCCGCTCAACAGTTTCTCCCTCAGTTTGGATTCTGACCAGAAGGACCAGCTGATAGAGGTCATTGAGAAGCTTCTGGCGGACAAGACCACGGTGCGTATGTGGACACACAGGGACGGGTGGTGAAAAGGAGCCAGGAAGAGGCCCCTCTGTCCTTCCTGTTCATGTGCTCTTGCCTCTGTCGGTTCCCCAGCTGGTGGCGGGCAGCGTGGTGATGGCCTTCGAGGAGGTGTGCCCAGAGCGCATCGACCTGATCCACAAGAACTACCGGAAACTCTGTAACCTGCTCATCGACGTGGAGGAGTGGGGCCAGGTGGTCATCATCAGCATGCTCACCCGCTACGCCCGCACGCAGTTCCTGAGCCCCACCCAGAACGTGAGTGGCCCAGACCCCCAGGCGGGACCCCAGCCCTCGCCCTAGCAGAGTGGGTAGGCGGGTCTCCGGGAGGAGGTGCCCACTGTCCCGCCTGTCTCCCCCTCCAGGAGTCTCTGCTGGAGGAGAACCCCGAGAAAGCCTTCTACGGCTCCGAGGAGGACGAGGCCAAGGGCCCGGGGTCGGAGGCAGCGGCCTCCACGGCGGTGCCGGCCCGAAAGCCCTACGTCATGGACCCCGACCACCGGCTGCTGCTGCGCAACACAAAGCCGCTCCTGCAGAGCCGCAGCGCCGCCGTGGTCATGGCGGTGGCGCAGCTCTACTTCCACCTGGCGCCCAAGGCGGAGGTGGGCGTCATCGCCAAGGCTCTCGTGCGCCTGCTGCGCAGCCACAGGTGCGCGCCCGCCCCGCCCACGCCCGGGGGCCGGCTCGCCCCGCTTCCCCCCCGACCCAGAGCTCCTGACACCCTCCGCCCCAGCCCACCTACTCCCCGCCCAGACCCCAGTCCTGCCCTCCCCGCGCTGGTGCCCTCCCCACACCGGTCCTCTCCTCCCTCCTATTCTGCCCACCTCCCTTCTCCCGACCTGCTGCCCCAGCCGAGGGGCCCAGGTACCTCTGACCCCTCCTCTCCACAGCGAGGTGCAGTACGTGGTGCTCCAGAACGTGGCCACCATGTCCATCAAGCGCCGGGTGAGCAAGTGACCAAGGCCTGCCCTCGCGGTCCGAGGAGTGTCTCCTGCGGGGCTAGGGGTACTGGGGAAAGGCAGGATGGGGGGAATGCCCTGGCTGTGCAGAGTGTGGGAAGGAGAGACCCCAAATGCAGGTGGAGAAGCAGGGCCTGGATCCCGAGGGCCGCTGAGGGAGGAAAGCCTGATGAAGAAAGACCGAGTTAGATCTGAGAAGGAGGGAAGAATCCAGGACTACAGGACAGTGAGGGGCAGGAAAGATGCTGGGTCCTGGGTCAGGAGAGGAGGAGGGGTGCTCTGGAGGAGAAGCAGGTCTCAGGCTGAGGTGGAGCTCCCTGGGGCTGCCTCTCTCGTGCCAGGGTATGTTTGAGCCGTACCTGAAGAGCTTCTACATCAGGTCCACCGACCCCACCCAGATCAAGATCCTGAAGGTGAGTGATGGACAGACGTGCCTGTGGACTTTCTGTCCCCCACCCCCATGACCCACTTGAATATCCACAGTGGCCACCTTGGTGCCTGCCTGTTTCAGGGGCTGAGCCCACCGTTGCTCCAGCCAAAAGTGTTTGCTCAGGAAGCCAGGCTAATGATAGTGGGGGGACAGGGTGAACGGAGCTGCCCTTTGCCCAGTACCTGTTATACACCTGCCACTTTTCACGTATGAAGTAATTCGATTTTCATAATCACCTCAGGAAGTGTACATTATCTCTATTTTATAAAAATGTAGACTTAAGGAGATGAGGTAACTACCGAAGGTCAGGTCTGCTACTCCCAATTCATACTTTCCCTTGGGACTTCCTTGGCGGTCCAGTGGTTGAGACTCCGCGCTTCCAATGCAGGGGGCTAGGGTTCAATCTCTGGTCGGGGGACTAAGATCCCACATGCTGTGTGCTGCAGGCAAAAAAAAAAAAAAAAGAATTCATACTTTCCCTGCTGCAGTCTCTGTCTTCTACCCACAGTGTAATTACCCTCACACACCTACGCCCTCAGGCTGTCGTGCAGACATACCACCACAGAAAAGGCGGCAGGAGCCCATACCCACGTTCCATCCCTGCTCTGCCTCATTATTGAGTAACTTCCTTCAGCAACAGTTAATTCTCCTAACCCTTCTGAGTACCTATTGTGCATCTCATGGCTAGATCTAGGGGTATCTAGGGGTACAACAGAGAACAAACCAATCAGGTACCCTGCCCTTGTGGAGCTTACAAAATCTCGCTGGGGTGAGGAGGAGACATTGGGCAGCTAATGACACAGCACAGGTAAAAATCCATTTGTGAAATAGGATGTAAAAGGAAAGTGCAGAGAGCTGTATGAGCATAAATAGGTGGACCTGATCTAGTCTGGTGTCAGGGAAGTTTTCCTTCAGGAGGGGAGGCTTGAGCTGAGGACTGAGACATGAACACACAGAGGTGTGTGGAACACACAGAGGTGCTCCACACAGAGGAAATAGCATATGTAAAGGCCAACAGGAGAGTTGTGATTAAAGGCCTGTATGACTGGGGCATAGAGGGTAAGGGGGAGAATGGTGGGAGATCAAGAACTTACAGACCATGGAAAGCATGTTGGTCTTTATCCTAAAAGCAACTGGAGGCTTTAACTTTTCCTTGAAGGTAGAGAGGAGACATGATCGTACTACAAGCATACTCTTTCAGGGAGTCCATTTAAGAAGCAAACTGGTCCTCCTGCATTTTGGATAAGTTTCATGATCTGTCAGTTCTCTCATCAATCTAAGGATGATGCAGGGCTGTCCCGCCTGAGGAATGTTTTCTGGTTGGTGAAGTGTGTGTGTGGAGTGAAGGTTTATGAAAGCACAGAAAGCCCACTGGCCACCCTGCCCATTTTCTGACTCCCTGCAGCTGGAAGTGTTGACTAACCTCGCCAATGAGACCAACATCCCTACTGTCCTACGGGAATTCCAGGTACGGGCCAGGGGCCAGCTTATAGTCAGGCCCATGAGAGTTGTCCTGCAGCTCCTTGTGCTTATGAGAATCGGCCTGGTGGGGCAAACCTTCTCTTAAAAGCCCAAAGTGGAGAAATTTATTTTACGTCCCCTCCCACCGCCTTCTACTGGCTTTGGGTTAGGGAATCACTGGGTGACAGGTGAGGCTGTCATTCCTTTTCCCAGAGTTTAGTCTCTGACATGATGAGTCATTGAATGAGGGGTAACAGCTTTCTGGAAGGCCACCCTCAAGCCTGCAGAGTCACTGCCGAGTCAAGTCTGAGGGATCACTGCCTTCCGGGGGTCACTCTGTTGTGGTGTCCACAGACCTACATTCGCAGCATGGACAAGGACTTTGTGGCAGCCACGATCCAGGCCATTGGGCGCTGTGCAACTAACATAGGCCGAGTCCGTGACACCTGTCTCAACGGCCTGGTGCAGCTGTTGTCCAACCGTGATGGTCAGTGTTTGTCTGTCTGCATATCCAACTTTGATGACTAGTGGGTGCTGCCTGCATGTCTGACTCTGATGGCCAGTGGGTATCCACCTGTCTGTCCAGGAACAATGTGTATTCATCTGTCTGTCTGCCTCAATTAGTATCCAAGTGCTCCCACATCTCTGAGGGCCACTGGAGAAGTACAGGGGGTTGAGGAACACAGCCAAGGGGCTGGGGGCATTGCTGGTGTGCCTGTTCATTGTGTGTGGTCATCTGACTGTCCCGGGCTCATTTCCTGTCCTGCAGAGCTTGTGGTCGCAGAGTCAGTGGTCGTCATTAAGAAGCTGCTGCAGATGCAGCCAGCACAGCACGGAGAGATCATCAAACACTTGGCAAAGCTCACAGACAACATCCAGGTCAGGGAGTGACCCCGTTTCCTTTCTCAACCCAGTGTCCTCCTCATGATTTTAAGACCCTATAATTAAACACTAGCCTTAATAAAAAATCAACTTCCAAACCTTCCCTACTGGCTCGAAAGGTCTTAAGGTGGGAGGAGGGGAAAGATGAGACCATGTGACCCTGGTTCGCCTTCCCTTTGGGGATCCCTTGCTGAGCTTCAGCTTGTACCACCACTCAGGTTTTCTCTAAAGTTCTGACCGAGGGTGGCCAATTGACTAGTCCTGTGTTTTTGTGTCACACTGCCAAGTTGAAACATTCAAGCAAAGGCATTCCTGAAGATTCAGGGAGAATAACAAGGCAGTAAAGCATTGAGGGTACAGTGGATCCAGAAAATCAGTCTTTTATACTAAACTGTGGCTGAATTTGGGGCTTGAAGGCTCTGCCCATGCTAATGAAACCCTAGGGAAGAGGGGAGAGGCTGCCTGGGAAATACGCAACCTTTAATCTCTCTCCCATCACCTCCCACTCCTATTTCCAGAGAAGCCCACGATACAACAGGCCAGCACAGATGGGAGGAGTGCCGATTCCTTGGCAGACCAGGTGCCCACCCACATTCCCACGTTTACCCCAGACCTGACTCCTCTCCCACACCCACAGGTGCCCATGGCCCGAGCCAGCATCCTGTGGCTCATTGGCGAGTACTGTGAGCACGTCCCCAGGATTGCACCCGACGTCCTGAGAAAAATGGCTAAGTCCTTCACAGCCGAGGAGGACATCGTCAAGCTGCAGGTCATCAACCTGGCAGCTAAGCTCTACCTGACCAACTCTAAGCAGGTACAGATTGAGAGATGCCTCCTAAAACACTCTGGGCCCCAGAAACAGCCCAGGCAGTATTCTGTGGGCCCTCACCAGGTAGGCATGAACTTTAGCACCTCTTTCTTTTTTTTGTCACTTTTTTTTCTTTTTCGTATTTTATTTTATTTCTATTAATTTTTATTGCAGTATAGTTGATTTACAATGTTGTGTTAGGTTCTTCTGTACAGCAAAGTGATTCAGTTATACATATATCAGCGCCTCTTTCTGAAGAGGGAGTTCAGGACAGGTGTCTGGACTGCCCAGGTGACCAGTGTTCCCCCAGTGTCCACAGCTACTCCAGGGCCCCAAGGGTCTAGTAGGGATGGTGACCACTGTTGAAGAGGCTCTTCTATGGGGCTGTGACTTCCAGTCTGGCAGTGGGTGTGTCCCTACCTGCTGCCTTTGGAACACTGGGGCCAGGGGGAGGGCCCAGCAGTGATAGGCACTGATGGGAGAATATGTGTCCCAGGAGATGTGGTCTCTGCTTCCTCCCAAAGCTTGGTGATGCTTTGCCAGTCTATGCCGGGGATGAGAGGGCAAGTCACTGCTCAGGCTTGGGTGGTATTGGCAGCCATTGTCATTACTAAGGTGAAAGGTTATGAGGGGCACCATAGCCAAGGACATGGCTCAACTGAGCTGGAATATCAGGATATTAAAAACCTCTTGAGTGTCCAGCAGCCTCTGAGATGGTCCCAGGAGATTCTGCTAAAAACAAAGTGTAATGTTCAGAGCTTCTCAAGGTACTGGGGACACCAAGCACCCTGACAGTCCCCACACTCAGTTAAGTGAGGCAGGGGTTGGCAAACTACCGCCCATGGACCAAGTCTGGCCTGCTGCCTGTTGTTGTAGATAAAATTTTATTGGGACGCAGCCACGTTCATTCATTTGTTTATTGTCCGTGGATGTTGTCGCTGCGATAGAGTCCATATGGCCTGCAAAGCCTGAAATAGTTACTCGCACCCTTTATAGACAGAGCTTGCCAACCCTTGGAGCAAAGCACCTGGGCCGTACCCTGTAGATTGTGGCGTTCCTGCTGGCCTGAAGGTGGCCTCTTTGCCGTCCCATGGAGTCTTTGGATGTGGCACTTGTGCGTCTTCTGTGGCTCTTTTTTTTTTTTTTTTTTTTTTTTTTTTGCGGTACACGGGCCTCTCACTGTTGTGGCCTCTCCTGTTGCGGAGCACAGGCTCTGGACGCGCAGCCTCAGCGGCCATGGCTCACGGGCCCAGCCGCTCCGTGGCAGGTGGGATCCTCCCGGACCGGGGCACAAACCCGCGTCCCCGCATCGGCAGGTGGACTCTCAACCACTGCGCCACCGGGGAAGCCCATTCTGTGGCTCCTTTGATCCACGGTGGCTAGAGTGGGCCCCAGGGACGCAAGCTGGGGAGGCAGGGCCATCACATGCCGGGACTCTTGTCAGGAGCTGGAAAGGACAGCAGTTGTGTAGAAGCAATGAGGGGCTGGATCTGTGGGTGTCAGTATTGTGGGAGAAGCAGATTGGAGACAGAGAAGTTAGAGGGAACACCACTGGAAGCCTTCAAACAAATATTTGTGTGCCTCCTTTATTCAAGTGGGAGGAAGGAGCAGGTTGGAGGAACGTTTGAATAGATGAAGCAGCCTGGGTGGGTAGCGCCCTGGTAGAGGGGGCGTCTGAAAGGCTCAGGACTGAGCCAGAGTGGTGCTGTTGGCATGTTTTCATTAGCCTGGTGTGCTCACGTGGCATTTCCCCAAGTTGTCACTGTTAGCTACATGCACGTTTATTCATGAATTTATTTAACACGCATTTCCCGAGTACCCACTATGCCTGGCACTGAGCTATGTCCTGGGGTGATGACAATGAGCGAGACATGTTTACTGGCCTGCAAGTGCTCATAGCCAAGTAGAGGAAACAGCACAAAACGCAGAGCAATAAGGGCTGGAGTCAGGGTTGGCACAGAGAGCTGTGGGTATATATATAGCTGAACGCCTCTCCTAGGCAGGACACAGGGGTCCCAGCCCCCATCAGGCCACCCAGAGTAGGCTGTTCAGGCAAATGGAACCTCCAGGCACCCTTTACCCTAAGGCCAGTCCTTCCAGGCGTAGGCCCCTTAGAATGGTTCTTTGACTCGATAACGAGAGCTTTCCTCCTTCCTACCCTCCCTGTCTTTCTCTCTTCTTTCTTCTTAGCCTGTTCTGGGAGTGGTGGAGGAAGGGGAATTGTTGGCACACTAGGAGAGAGGTGGTCTGGATGTGTCCATGTCCGTCCTGGCAAAACAGCAATGATACTTCCCCCATCCCAGTACCAAGGGTGACATTCTGGACCTGCCACAAGGCCACAGCAATCCCAGCCATCCCGCCCACCTGCTGAGCCATCCATTGCCTGCCAGATTCCGGCCCAGGCTGAGGCCAAGGAGATGAGGGTCCAGGCCTGGATGCAGCACTGACTGGCTCCTTAGCCTGGGGAAAGTCACTTAATGACTCTGGTTCTCCCCCGTAAATGGGCGCAGTAGCGCCCACCTCTCAGAAGGGTTATGGAGATGACATGAGGTAGTGAAGCACCTAGCACAGTATTTGACACTAGAACGCACTCCATAAATGGTGGCTACCACTGTCATTTTGTGACAGGTTAGACTAGGTCAGGATCAGGGCAGAAACTGAGATTTGTGGTCCTGGGATGTGGCTACCTTGACTGCAGGCTGTGAACCCCATATGACTTGAGCAAACCCATAGGATCGCTGCAGTTTGCTCTGATCTCATTAGGACCTTCCAGGGAGGATCGTGGCCTCTGAGACCCCTGGGCTGCTCAGAATCTACTATGTGGGTCAATGGGGCGTGAGGGCAGCCCCTGCCAGGGGGATTCCTATGTGTTCCCCCTTTCTCTTTTTGTCACCTAGTTCCCCCCAGGTGATGGAGCCTAGAAAATGTGAGGTCTAGCAGAATGTTCCAGACCTTCACTCACTCTGGCACCTCAGGGTGGAAAGATTGGCCCAGCCTGGACTGGGTGGTGTAGGAGTGGGCCTAGGGCAGTGGGGACCACAAGCCTGAGGAAGAATGGCACCCAGGGCCAAGAGGGAGGTTTCCAGAAGGGCAAGCTCTGTTGCTGGCCAAGTCAGTTGTCAGAGTTGGCGTTGGGAGTCAGGGCCGGGGAGGAGGGAGAGAATGCAGGGTCTGGCACAATGGCAGGTTGGGAGGGAAAGTCAGCTGGAGGCAGCAGTGCTTGGAGCTGTTGGCCAGAAGAATCTGGTTCGTGGACTTCCCTGGCGGCCCAGTGGTTAAGACTCCGCACTTCCACTGCAGGGGACACAGGTTCGATCCCTGGTCGGGGAACAAAGATCCCACAAGCCACAGGCATGGCACACACACAAAAAAAGAATCTGGTTCAGAGACCTCCTGTGTCCCCACCCTCTGTGATGGCTACTGACCCACTTCTTGTCCCCCAGACCAAGCTGCTGACCCAGTATGTGCTGAGTCTGGCCAAGTATGACCAGAATTACGATATCCGAGACCGAGCACGCTTCACCCGGCAGCTCATCGTCCCTTCGGAGCAGGGTGGGGCCCTCAGCCGTCATGCCAAGAAGCTCTTCCTGGCACCCAAACCAGCTCCAGTCTTGGAGTCATCCTTCAAAGGTGGGAGCTGAAATCCAGAGTAACCTTCCTGGGGGAAGGGGAGAATTGGCCAGCAACCCGGTCCCAGCCCTTCCCCCTGAGGTCTCAGTCTCAGTCAGGTACCAGCCTTTGGTGGGCAGAACTTCTGGAGAAACGCCAGTCCTGTGCCCCTGGCCTAACCCTTTGCTCATCCTGCAGCATCCAGGGCTTGCTCTTTCACCCTCTCACAACCACCACCACCGTCAACTCACCTGAGTCTCTGCCCTCCCAGGCAGGATGGGCGTCTGGTTTCACTCCTCTCGGGCTCTCCTTTCCATCCTACTCCCTGAGCAGGCACTATATGTATCAAGATTTTACCTACCAACGGCCCAGGAAGGCAGGAAGTAGAACTCCATACAAAGGAGAGCTGTAGGGACTTCCCTGGCGGTCCAGTGGTTAAGACTTTGCCTTCCAAGGCAGGGGGTGCAGGTTCGATCCCTGGTTGGAGAGCTAAGGTCCCACATGCCTCGTGGCCAAAAAACCAAAACATAAAACAAAAGCAATGTTGTAACAAATTCAATAAAGACTTAAAAAATGGTCCACGTCAAAAAAATCTTAAAAAAGCAAAAACAAAGGAGAGGTGTATGTTTGTAAGTGTCCTGAGAAGGCGGCTGCCAGCACTCACTGGGCTGTCACTGGAGGTCAGCCCAAATCCTCAGCCCCAGGCCCTCTGCCTTGCCTCTTCTCTCGGTCTGGTCTCCCGTGACAAGGGCTCTGAGAGATGTGGGAAGAGGAGGGTCCCCCAGCTGACTCTCTGGACCCAGGAACCTACTCAGGAGGGGAACTTCCTTCACAAAGCTCAGTTCTTCTGCCTATCTTTTTGTTCTGCTTTGTCTTTCCCTGGACCACAGGAGCAAGGAGATTCTGAGGGATGGGGCAGATGTGCAAACCTCCCAGGAAGAAGGGGAACGGTCCCTTTCTCCTCCCTCACACCATCCCCACTTACAAGGCTCTGGGTTGCCCTCCTCTGGCTCTGACTCCCTCCTGCTCCCATTTGGACTCACCCCTCCCCACGGAGTCCCCAGCCTGACCAGACACACCTCCCTGCCCTTTGACCCAGCCTGGCCAGCCTCTTACTCATAGTTGCTACCCTCGCCCCAAGCAGGCCTCTTTCCTGAGCCTGGCTGTGCAGCAGCACCACCCCCGTTGCCCTGGGAGAGAAGCCACACCCGCATCTCTGCTTCCCCAACAGGCACCAGGGCAGACAGGCAGCAGTAGCTCTGGGCCCAGAAGCCCCTCCTGCCCTCCTCTGTGGTCCTAGCTCCCCCCACCCCTCAGCCCCTGCTCTAGTCAGCTATACAATCTTTTTTCCAGCATGTGGGCCTGGAGATTCAGTCAGGGCAGAAGAGCCATTAGGGGACGTGTCCACCCGTCTCTTCTGTCTAGCTAGGGAGTTCCCACCAGAATCGCCACCCGGCCCCACCTAGGAAACAACTCCCAGGGCATTTCCTCACAGCCACTACTGACTTGACCTCTCACCCTGTCCCCAGACCGGGACCACTTCCAGCTGGGCTCACTGTCCCACCTGCTCAATGCCAAGGCCACGGGCTACCAGGAGCTCCCAGATTGGCCAGAGGAAGCCCCAGACCCATCTGTGCGCAATGTGGAGGTCAGCAGGGGTGGAGGGTGGAGCTGTGTGTGGGGAAGGACAGACAGCAGGGAGCCCTGGGAGTGCCAGCCTGGCCCTCCTGACACCCTCCCCACACGCAGGAAGAAGATCTCTCCCTTATTGAGACCCATGTGGGCCTGTTGGGCGAATACACCAAGGTCCCCCCGCCCTGTGTGCTGTGTGCCCTCTGCTCTGTGTGCAGTGCTCTCTCCCAGCCTGTGCTGCCCCCTCCCTCCCCCTTGTATGCTGCACCCCCGTGCCGTCCCTACACTCTGTTCCTTCCTGCTGGCAGTGCCGCTCTGTGAGTGCCTCCCCTGCGTGGACAGGGTCCCTTCCCTCCCCCCATTATTCCCTCTTGGGGACAGGACCAGGTGGGGCCCTGAGAAGAGCCAGGGTGAAAGATAAGAGGGGCTTGTGCTTTCCTTCCCCCTCCCCATCCATGATTTAACGGCTCCTCGCCCTCCACCCCACAATCTCCAGGTACCTGAATGGACCAAGTGCTCAAACAGGGAGAAGAGGAAGGAGAAGGAGAAACCCTTCTACTCAGACTCTGAGGGAGAGTCAGGGCCCACAGAGTCTGCAGACAGCGGTGAGGAGATGGGCAGAGCTAGGGCCCTGTGCTCCTGCCTGCGTGTGTGTCTTGTGGCTGACCATCTGGCACACGTGTGTGCTCCTGTATTAGATGGTCACGTGTCCAAGGGGGTGTGCGCCTCCTTGTGTGCACCTATATGTGTGCTTATGCACTTGAGGATTGCACGTCCCAGATGTGTGTGTGCTTGTGTAGGTCTCTATCCACACGGGTCCATCTGTGTTCCGGTCGGTCTGGTTGGTGTCTGGGGCCGGGAGCAGGTCGGGGGGTTGGAGGGAGAAGAGGTGAGTTTGCTGCTTCAGTGCAGAGTCTGAAGCTGGGTGTCCAGGGCTCCCCAGGAGGCCTGCACACGAGGGAGGGAAGCCTGAGACAGTCCTTCCACAGACCCTGAGTCCGAGAGTGAATCGGACAGTAAGAGCAGCAGCGAGAGTGGCTCTGGGGAGTCCAGCAGTGAGTCCGACAACAAAGACCAGGATGAGGACGAGGAGAAAGGGAGGAGCAGTGAGAGGTAAGATGACTGGGCGGCTCCAGGGCTCTCCCTTGGAAACGAAGGGCTAACCCCCAGCCTTAGCCAGTCTCCTAAGAGTCCCTGAGCCTCCTCAGGAGCTGTTCTGCTCACGTGATGGCCGCAGGAGGTCTCTGCGTGGGGCGCAGCATGAAGAAGCAGTCAGGGAAGGGGCCCGAGCTGGCACAGGTGGTCTAAAGCTCTCACTGCGACCCAGGCATAGGAGCTCAGGTGTGGAGTCCACTGGCCCAGGCTCCCCACCCTCACCCCCAATGTCCAAGGCTTTCCCTGCTCTTCTGTGACGCAAGAAGGGGTCATCCAGGCTGGGCCCAAGCCCTGTTTGCCCCTTTCCTCCAGTGAACATAGTGAGGAGGAGGGTAAGAAGAGGAAGATGAAGAAGAGGAAGAAGGAGCCAGAGGGACAAGAAGGCGGCTCGTCCTCAGAGGAGGGCAGTGACTCCAGTAGCAGCTCCTCAGAGTCTGAGATGACATCAGAGACAGAGGAGGAGCAGGCGGAACCTGCCTCCTGGAGGAAGAAAACAGTGAGCGCCTTGGGGCAGGAACAGGATGGGTGTATGGACCGGGGCCCTCCCCAGCCTCTGGGCCAGGCCCAGGCATCTCCCCGTAACCCAGCCCGGGCCAGGGTGCTCCCCTTCCACACTCACATCCCGCTTTTCTCTTCCAGCCTTCCAGCAGCAAAAGTGCCCCTGCAGCCAAGGAGATCTCCCTGCTTGATCTAGAGGACTGTGAGTTTGGGTGGTAGAAGCCACAGGGGGAAGGCGGCCTGGGGAGTATGACTTAGGAAGGGCCATGGGCGCTCTGGGCTAGGTTCCTTGGGGGTTTGGGGTGGGAGGAGCAGACAGAATCCATCTTTGGGCCTGAGAGGGCAGCAGGACAACCTCTCCAGGTGTGGGGTTGGGGTCAAGGATGGATATCTCCATGGAGCCACCAGGCTGCCACGTGCCTCACTGTCCGTGGTGCTGAGCCGTCTACTCCCTAGGCCCTGGGCTCCTGCTCGATCCAAGCCAATTCCACTTTGCCTCTCCCTCGTCATAATGTTTCTCATATCCTCCCACAGTCACCCCTCCCAGTGTCCAGCCTGTGTCTCCCCCCACGGTTGTGTCCACCAGCCTGGCTGCTGACCTGGAGGGCCTGACGCTCACAGACTCCCCCCTGGTGCCCTCGGTGAGTGGGATGGGGAGGGACAGGGCTGGGGCAGGGACACATCTCTGTGCCGCATCCTACGGTATGGATTTGTGTGAAGGGGGTGTGATGGAGGGATGGCTTTGAGCCTCCGTTGCTGTGACCACAAGTAGGGACAAGGCTGGGATGGGCTCTCGCCTTGTTGTTCCTTTCCGTACTTCCCCTCTTCCTCCTCCCCTCCAGCTGCTGAGTCCAGTGTTGGGTGTCGGGAGACAGGAGCTGCTGCACCGTGTAGCTGGCGAGGGGCTGGTTGTGGACTACACCTTCAGCCGCCAACCTTTCTCTGGGGACCCCCACATGGTGTCTGTGCACATCCACTTCTCCAACAGCTCTGATACCCCCATCAAGGGCCTACACGTGGGCACCCCCAAACTGCCCGCTGGCATCAGCATCCAGGAATTTCCTGAAATCGGTGCGGAAGGGCCTTGGACGTGGTGGAGAAGGAGGCTCCTGGGTGGAGCTGGTCTTTCTGTGGCTTCTGAAGCCCCCCTCTGTGCCAGGCCAGGGTCTAGGCTGTGGGGGTGTGGAGATAGCATCTAGCACGATCCACGGACAAGACAGACTAGGAAATGAGCAAGTGCGTCTCAGGGCAAGAGGTGCTTGAGCCTTGGTTGTTTCAGCACTGACTTAAAGGGGGTGAGGGTGAGTGGGGGAAGGGTGTTGACATTTCAGGAGAAACTCAGGAACAGTCTCTCCAGGGGCTCAGAGGGCCAGGAGTCCATAGAGGAGTGGTCAGCTCTGCAAGTGGAGGGGAGAAGGGGTCAGGGTTCCAGACCTATCAGGTGATGCTGTCTTTCTCTCCCCCTTTCCCTGCCTCACACTGCTGCAGAGTCCCTGGCACCCGGAGAATCTGCCACTGCTGTCATGGGCATTAATTTCTGTGACTCGACCCAGGCGGCCAACTTCCAGCTGTGGTATGTTTCCAACTCATGGAGCGGTAGGAGGATGGCTAGGGAGAGGTGGGGTCAAAATAAACTGGAGCTGGAGGTGGTGTTAGGTGGGGCCACATCACGATCTGGTGTGTCTGGAAGGCATCCCAAGACCTCAGGTCTCTTACCTCCCTCTCCTGCTGCCTCCAAGCCCTCCCGTCAGACACAGTGCGAGGTGAGGGGAGAGATGCTGGCCTCACTCCCTCTCCCTCTGTCTCCTCCTACCCTTCCCAGCACCCAAACCCGACAGTTCTACGTCTCCATTCAGCCACCTGTTGGGGAGCTTATGGCCCCTGTGTTCATGAGCGAAAATGAGTTCAAGAAGGAACAGGGTGAGTGTTCCCTGGAGGTGGGCAGGGAGGGTGCTCAGGACCACCCACTGGGGCTCATTCAGCTCCACCATACAGTCACACTGAGGGAGCCTCAGCTCCTGCAGATGGAGGCAGGCCTCACAGCTCGTGGTTCCAGCAAAGGCTTCACGGAGCCTGGGACACTTCAGTGAGGCTTTGGAGACGGTCCCAACTCAGCCAGGCAGAAAATTCTAGGCCAGAATTCCAGCTGGGGGAAACGTTATGAGTAGGTGTTAGTGAAAATTTACAGGAAGAAAGGAGGGGAGCAGTTTGCTTTAGGGCATAGGGGCCCTTAGCAATGGTGAATAGTGAAAACAAAGCTGAAAATATGTGTGGTCTAGTTTCTGGAAGCCTTGAACGCTATGCTAAAGGATTTCGGTCCCAAAATTTCAGAGCTGGAAGGGGTCACAGAGGTTATTGGGTACAGCTCCGTCGTTAGAGAGGTAAGGACTGTAGACTTCGTTTTCCTAGCAGTAGAGGAGTCATTGAAGTTTCTGAGCAAAGACGGTGCCAGGTTCAGACTCCTGCTTCAGAAGGAGAAATCCGGCAACACTTACAGCTAGGACTGGAATTGAGAGAATCTGCAGCAGGAAAAAGAGGCAGAACAGCGTAAGTGGGAGGCAACATGGGGCTTCATGAGTCCCGGCTTTAAGCTCTGAACGTGCCACTTGCTTGGTATGTGACCTTGGACTAAATTCTGTGCCTAGTTATAAGGCTATTACAATAGATCTGATGAGAAATGGTGACCAGGATTAGAACCACAGCAAAAAGAATGAAAGGCTGAGGTGGGGGAGAGGGAAGCCATGGGCATTTGCCCTAAGAAAGTGGAGAGGGAGACATATAAGCTGGCTCTAGAATGTCTGGCTTAGATACTAGGGAGAATGGCAGTGCCGTTCACCTAGACCAGGGGTTAGCCAACTTTTTCCTCTAATGTTGGGTCATAAAGCAAATGTTTCAGGCTTTCTGGGTCATGAGATC
Source organism: Grampus griseus (assembly GCF_964374135.1). Lineage (NCBI taxonomy): Eukaryota > Metazoa > Chordata > Mammalia > Artiodactyla > Delphinidae > Grampus > Grampus griseus. The sequence goes on along the minus strand of NC_139018.1, from coordinate 141,071,624 downwards.
TCTGCTGCAATTTGCCGTTGTAACCCAAGAACAGCCACGGATAATACATAAATGAATGAGTGTGGCTGCATTCCAATAAAATTCTATTCATGGACACAAATTTGAATTTCATACAATCTTCATGTGTCATGAAATATCTATCTTTGATTTTTCCCCCAGCACTTAAAAAATATTAAAAACAAACAAACAAACAAACCATTGTGGGCCATGCAGGTGGTAGGTTGTATTTGGCCTTCAGGCTGTAATTTGCCAAACCCCTGACCTGGAAGAAAGAAGAATGGATTGGGCAAGGGAAAGGAGGGGGATGATCTTGGACAGTTTTGGAGAGGCTGCTTTTGAAATACATTTGGGAAATTCAGGAAGAGGTGTTTAATATGCAACTGAAAATGTGGGTCTGTGCCCAGGAAACACTTCTAGGCTGGAGTCAGGAGCATAGCGGTGATAACTGAAGCTGTGAATATGAGTGAGATCACCCTGGGAGAGAGATGGGTGGGAAGATAAGAAGGTCAGAGACCTTCCCTGAGGAAAACCTGCCTTCTTCGGGAGAAAAAGGAGGGGAGGGAAAAGAGAAGGAACAGTGAGAGGTGGGAGGAGATCCACGAGAGATGAGGAGGTTGAAGAGTGCCTTGGATGGTCTGCAGGCCAAGATGACCAAAGACCTTCAGATCCAGCAGATAGGAAGCTGCTGCCAACATCAGAGAGAGCGGGTCATTGCGAAAGGGGGGCAGAGGCCAATTGCAGTGGGTTGAAGGAGACCAGGGCTTGGGGAAATGGAGTCTTCTTTGGAGGACCTTGGCGGTCATTGGGGAGGGAGACACAGCACTAGCATGATGACATATCCTCTTTCTAGAGAGGACTTCTTAGGATCAAGGAGACTTGATATGGAGAGACTAAAGGTACAGGGACAAGAAAATGTCACTAGTTAGGAGCGGAGGGCATGACAGCGACAGGAGAGGGATGTCCGTTCTCAAAAGGAGGAGAAGAATGGCGGAAGTAGCAGAAGGAGGAGAGAGAGGCTGAGGAGAAGGTGGGCAGGAGGGCAGACGGAGGAGCTCGCATGGCTGGGTAGAGCGTGTGAGTGGAGAGGAGAGGTCAGACCTGTAGAGTGAGGGTTTCTTGGGATGCTGTGAGTGCCCGGGGACGCGACGAGTCCTGGACAGGTTTGGAGCTGTTGCCACATGTGAAATTAGGGGTCCACTTGTGAGGGCTGCATGTGACAACCAGACTCTGGCCTGTGGGGTGAGGACCACCAGTGATCTCTTTGTGAGGACTCGGCCTCCAGGAGCTGGGAGAGAGTTGCACTTGGGTTGGAGGGCCAACCAGGAAAGACGCAAAGGTGGAGGAAACCTCTAAGTACTGACTGGCCACCAAGTCCACTGGCCACTCCCAAGGGGCTGGTGGCCCAGATGTCTGACAGTGGGGAAGCACCCAGTCAGTTTCTGCTCAGCAGTATGGATAGAGCCCTGGGTGGGGTGGGAGGTTGACCAAGGCTCTCTGAGGGAGGGCCAGGTCCGAGAGGGAAGTAGCCCTTCCTCAAGACTGGTGAGGGAGATTCAGACCTGCCCCGCCTGAGTAGAACCTGGTGAGGGTGCTCAGTGGGCAGACCCAGCGGTGCCCCCCGTGGCCTTTGCCCTCATCATAACCTCTGTCCCCAGGAAAGCTGTCGGGCATGAATGAGATCACAGAGAAGCTCACGCTGCCAGACACCTGTCGGAGTGACCACGTTGTGGTGCAGAAAGTGACTGCCACCGCCAACCTGGGTCGTGTCCCTTGTGGGACATCTGATGAGTATAGGTACTGACCACCAGCAGGGGGACGAGATGGGCTCTCGGTCCTGATTTGAAGGAGGGGCCCCGTGCCTCAGGGTTGAACTCATTCCTCTACCCCCACCTCAGGTTTGCAGGGAGGACGCTGACCAGCGGGAGCCTGGTCCTGTTGACCCTGGATGCCCAGCCCACTGGAGCTGCCCAGCTGACAGTCAACAGTGAGAAGATGGTGATCGGCACCATGCTGGTGAAGGACGTGGTACAGGCTCTGACCCAGTGATCCTAAGTGCTGTGACCTCTTTGACTGTCCCTTGTCCCTCCCTCGTGACATCTACGCTGTTAGCCTCTCTCTCTCTCTCTTCCTCTCTCTCATATCAGACCCCTCATTCCAGATAGCATCCGGGGGTCCTCTCTCTCTCTGGTCATGACCAGGCTCCCTCCCAATTCTCCTCCCCATGGGTTCCTTAGTGACCTGTGCAGAGGGAGATGGCAGGGCTCCATTCAGCTTTGTGTAGCTATTTATGTGGCAAAATCTCAATAAAATGTCTTCTCCCTAGATGCTGGCTCACCTTTCCTTGCTCGTGGGTTCTGCCTAAGGGGGTTGGCGGGGGCGGGGGGAGAGCTCCTAAGAGTGACTGTCTGACCCTTGTGAATGATCACCACTGACCTTCTAGGGGAGGCTGTGACTGACTCTAAGAGGTGCCTCTGGTTGGACCCCCAAGATGACCATCTTCGAGTCTCCAGGCATCTCTGTGTAAGAGACATCCGATCGGGGATGGGGAGGTCAGGCTGGAAGAACTCCCTGGTCCTTTTTTAGGAGCCTCTGCAAAGATGCCTCTGCGACATCTGGCAGTCCCTTTTGGTTCCCCTCATGGGCCCTTGGGAAGGAGAACTCATAATGTGGGGAATTCTCAAACGTAGCTGCAAGGTTCAAAATATGTCAACTACATCTAGATATGGGGCCTAGGGCCCCACCTAGCTGGGGAGATGACCCACCTGGCCATCTTGAAGAAGGAAGAACAGGAGATGTGGACCTGTGCTTCTCAAACTGCCGTCCATCAGATCACCTGGGGGGGTGTTATCATGCAGATTCAGATGGGTAGGTCTGAGGTGGGGCCTGAGAGTCTGCATTTCTAACAAGATGTCAGCGACCGACGCTGTTGCTCCATGGACACACTTGAGTGGTGAGGATGTGGAGCCTCCACACCTGGGACAAGCCTTCTAGGGGTGGCAGTGAGGGTCAGGGCCCCTCCCTGATACCTTTCCCGGTGAGGAAAGAGGCTGAGCAGCAGTGGTTCCTAAAGGTGTAAAAGGTGTTCCATGAGCGTGTGTTGTGCCAAAAGAAAAAAGAAAAGTTTGTAATCATGTACATTCAGGAACCGTGGATTGGCATACAGGAAGTTTATTTCCCACAGGCCTTCTCAGAGCCTTTATTATGCTAATGTGCATTGTGAGCCCCGCCCCCCACCCCACCACTCCTTCTAAGAAGGGCTACAGCTCACAGTGTTACCCTTACTTGGTTTTGACCTTGGGATGCCTTTGTCCCAGGACACCTTGATTGACTGTGTTACAGGATGCACGTTCCAGTGATAGTCTGAGACGTGGTGCCTCAGCCCTGGTCCTCTGCAACCAAGACTCTAGTTCCTTGACCACACCTCCCCACAGCCCTGTCACTGAGCAAGTCTGTTTAGAGAAAGACGGGGTGAAGCAGGTGTGGCCCTCTTCTCAGGGAAGGAGAACAAAGGCAGTGCCAGGGGACAGCCCTTTCTCCGACTCCGGGGACTTGCTGGGCTCCGTGGCACCAGACAGCAGCTGGGGCCACTGCTTCACTGAGAGCCTTGGGGCCCCAAAGTCTCCCTGGGATCACTGTTTTTGTTGCTGCAGGTTCTGAGATGGGACTGATCCACCAGTCATGGGTCACTCGAACGGTGGACTTGTTCTCATTTGTGTCTCTGAACCAGCACTGCCCGCAACAGAAGAAAGAAGGTGGGAGCAATTTTCTAAGAAATTAGAACAAGGACCATCAGATAATTCTTTTTTTTTTTAATTAATTAATTAATTTATTTTTGGCTGCGTTGGGTCTTAGTTGCTGCGCGTGGGCTTTCTCTAGTGGCGGCGAGCGGGGACTACTCTTGGTTGTGGTGCACAGGCTTCTCATTGCAGTGGCTTCCCTTGTTGCGGAGCGCGGGCTCTAGGCGTGCGCGCTTCAGTAGTTGTGGAGTGCGGGCTAATCAGTTGTGGCTCACGGGCTCTAGAGCGCAGGCTCAGTAGTTGTGGTGCACGGGCTTAGTTGCTCCGCGGCATGTGGGAACTTCCTGGACCAGGGCTCGAACCCGTGTCCCCTGCTTTGGCAGGCAAATTCTTAACCACTGCGCCACGAGGGAAATCCATCATCAGAGAATTCCTTACCAACTTGGACTTTGCAGCAAAGGCCCCAGAGTGGATTCTGTAGGAACCAGAAGTATATACGGCATGAACTCTAACATCCCTCAAGGAGCTTACAGCCCAGATTCCCAGAACCTCTTGGAAAGGGCACCAGGATCTCCAACCCTGGGTGAGAGTCCAGAGCACGGGAACCTTAGTCACAGCCCTGTGTTTGTTTCTCTGGAACGTGTCCCAGGCTGTGGGGTTAGCAATAACAACCCTTCTTAAGAAAATGATTCTCGAGCGTGAGATTGTCTCAGGGGAGAGGCAGGAGGCAGGAGAGCGAGGTGTAAGCAGGGAGAGTCCGAGTCAGCAGCTGGTCGGGAGAAGGAGCCCAGCCGGGAAGGCTGGGACTGCGGAAACAGGCAGAAGTAGCAACCTTCAACCCAGGACGGGGAAGGGACCCCATTGTCTTCTAGGGAATGGTCTGTGGGGAGAAAACCTCAGTCAGAGGGGAAGGGAGAGTAGCTGCCCCCACCTCAGCCCAGCCCAGCCCATATCTTCCTGGACTCTAGGTCCATGGCCGAACCTTCCACAGCCCTGCCACGTCGGCATCCCCGAGTGAGTCTCTGCAGGGATAAGACAGGGCCTGCCCGGGACACACTGGTGGAAACAGATCAGACGTACAGGACCTGAGGGGGACCTCACTTCTCTCCAGAACATTCTTTCCAACCCATATCATAGCCTGTATTTTCTCACTGATCCAAGTCTCTGCCACTGTGGTCACAGGCCTCCTGGATCTTAATGTGTCCCATGAGAAGCACTGAGGGGCAACCATGGAGCTGTGGGATTCATGTGGGGCCCAGGACCTCAGAGCAGACTAGGAAGGGCTCTTAGGGCTCTGCTGGTGCACAGGGAGGGTTCGGGGGAGAGGGCCAGATATGGACAGAAGCACGGGGACTGGCACTGAGGCAGAATGTGCCCCCGGCGAGGGTCAGGTAGAGCATTAGTGAGGACTCAGGAGGTCCAAGTGTGGTCTGGGCTTGACCACAGGCCTTGACAGGTCAGAGGACAATGAACACAGTGAGGGGCTGAGAACAGGAGCCCAGTCCAGGATGGCTTCCAGGTGGTGCTCCGACAAGTGGCTAAAAGGAATGGCTTCAGTTTTTGGCCAGGTTGCTGTAGCTAGCTGGCTGCAATGACTGGGGAACAGATCCATCTAGGGATACTAAGGAAGCCACTACAAGGACCCCGAGCGGGGGGCATTAGCTGTGCCCGTGCCTGAACCCCCCAGCCTGTCAGCCCCAGGGCAAGCCCCTGGGCTAGTTCAGTACCTTCTGCTGGGCATCTTGAAGGTCACTTCTCAGCATAGCCTGCAGATCAAAGGGGTGGGTGTTGGGTATGTAACTCGCTGTGACACGATTTTCCCCGGCCTTACTGGGCAAAGAAGGAAAAATAGGAAAGTGCTGGACCCTCCCCCTGCCCCCCTCCACCGAGGCCTGGCTCCTGGACAGCCAGGATCCTCACCACCAATTTCTTCCCTGCCTCCCCAGCACATTCACGTCCCTCTTTGTCACTCTTAATTCCTACCATGGCTCCACATGCTGGGGGTAGGGGTGGGGAAAGGCCTGCCTTAGGCCCCTCCTTCCTCATCAAGCATTTGAACAGCCAACAAGTGCTGGGCACTGTGGTGGCAAAGAAGCTATGGGCTGATGACCAACCAGGACTGGGGTGTGAACCGTGGAGGGACTGCTCAGCCCAGTAGGTCCCGTCTCATTCCACCAGCCTGCAACTGGCTGCAGAGCCTGCTGGATTGGGAAAGCCCCAGCTCAGGGGTGGGGCAGGAGAGCGGCTGAGGGAGGGTGTGCATGGACCTGGGTCCTCAAGGAGGTGAGCTGGGTCTTCCTTCTATGATGGCCTGATCACTGTTGTCTCCCAGGGTCAAGAGAAAGATGGTGAACCAGCGCCTAAAAGGGTGAAGCCCAGGATGGGGTTTGGAGAACAGGGGGTAAAGTGGGGCACATCCAAAGGAAAAGCAGTGAGCACCTTCTTGGGTCTTCTGCTTGATGGTGCTGCCTAATCCCGTCGTCTCCTACCCCACTGTCTCTCCCCCATCCCACTGACCTGTCTACTAAGAAAAAGCACTTAGGGCTGCCCTGTTTGATTCTGACCATGAGGAACCCCACCCCCATCCTGATTGCCCCATTACAGCTGAGGATGCTTTGGGGTCACTGAGGCTTGGGATAGTGCTGAGAAAGGTAAGCAATGCTGGGGATTACTTCTTATCTGAATGCCACTTTCACCCCGAACGTTACTTCTTATCTTGCTGCCAAGGACCCTCTGACTTTAGCCCCTTTTCAGATCTTCCACCCATGAGTCCACCTGAGTGGAGCTTCCCAATGGTGCCTGGAGAATAAAGGTTGCCAACAGCTCAGAAAAATTCTTCTGTCTGGGATCTTCCCAGACACGTATGTCCCTGTCTTTGGGACTGTTTTTTTAAAAAAAGTTCAAGTGTACTATTCATACAGTAAATTGTGCAAATCACAAGCGTGCAATCTGATGAGTTTTCGTAGCCTGAACAACAACAGCATCCAGGTCAAGAAACAGAGAGCAATAGCACACCTCCCTCCCTCGTAACCCCTTCCCGTCTGGGGCCGTGTTGTATTTCACTCAAAGATCGATCACAGAGCTCTGAAATGGTTCCACAGCAGTCTGCAAATGGCAATGGGATCCCAGAAGGCCAACACAGACTTGTGTCTGGCAATGCCAACACGGTGGCATATGCTGCTCTCTGGGGCTACTGGGGATGTGTTACCAGCAACCCCTGTGGCAGGGGCAGGGTGTGTGGAAATAAGTGGGGTTGTTTTCTTGTTTTGACTGAAGGAAAAATGTGAGGAAACAGCTCTGGGGGAGAAAGAACTCTTGAGGGCTTGGGCAAGGTGACCTTGATCGAAGTCTTGACGTGCCAGACCCCAGCATCTGCACTTGCAGAGGAAAGGCAGGAGGCTGGGAGAGGGTGAGGCTGGGTGAGGGTGAGGCATGGTCCTTCTCACTCGGACCAAGGCAAGACTGAGACCCTGGGCTCCTGACAAGAGTGGCTGCATACTCTCCAGTAAATCCCTAAACTTCAGCTTCCTCAGCTGCAAAACAAAGGGGAGGGACACTCAGGCTCCCACGTCCCTCCTTGCGCTGAGACCCTAGGCATCCTGTAACCCCTTTACAAGCATTTCAGGACAACTGGCACTCACCTTCAACTGCGATCAGTGAGGTAGCCGACCTCCAACGATCACTGCTTCCTGGCATTCGCACCCTGGTGTCATCCCCTCCTACATCTTATCAGGGCTGGTGTGTGTAAACAATAGGATACTGTAGACACGAGAGTATGTCATTTCTGAGATTAGCTTATGAAAGTCAATGCACCTCCATCTCAGTCTCTGTCTCTCTGGTCATTTGCTCTGGAGAAAGCCAGCAGCCCTCTGGAGAGGTCGGTGTGACAAGGAACTGAGTGAGCTCGAGGTGGAGCCAGGAGGCAGATCCAGGTCCAGGCAAAGCTTCAGATGACTGCGGTTCTGGCTGAGAGCTTGACTGCAACCTCAGGAGACAGCCTGAGCCAGAACTGCCCAGCTAAGTCAGTCTTGGAGTCCTGACTCTCAGAAATTGTGTGAGAGAACAAATATTTGTTGTTTTAGCCTGCTTAGTTTTGGGGTAACTTAACAGCATAAGTTAATACAATCCAGCCCTCGACCCATGTCCTAGGGTATTGAAAAAGTCCTCAGAGGAAGCCTGGGCCCCCAGCTCTGGCCTTCAGAGCAGCTTGCTCCCACATTCAGTGTCAGTGGCGTGCTGGAGCTGGCTCATGCTGGCTCGTGAGCGTCGAATGGGATCATACTGATGGTGTGAAATCAGCCATGGCAGAAGTATTTATGCCACAGAAATAGGTGACTACTGTAAATGACTCCTCTCTTGCAGCCAATTGTCAAACATTTATCAGCACACCACTGCCCTTGTCTCCATCCCTGTATCTCTTTAAACAATTATGATATATTTCAAGTTTAAAGAATAAAATAACAACCTCTTGTGTACTGATCACCCATTTTAAGAACTAAAGCACTCATCAATTCAGCAGACACCCCCTGTATCCCTAGTTTCACAAGCTCTTCCCTCCCAACGTGAAGTAAATCACTATTCTGAATTTTATGTTTATCAAGGCCATGCATTTTTGGGTACTTTTACTACATACAGATGTGTTCCTAAACAATATATTGTCCTTTGTGGTAGTAATGTACTGCATGTTTTAGAATTTTATATAAATGGCATTGTAGAGTATGTGTTCCCTGACATCCTACCTCTTTCTCTCAATGTTGTTTATGAGTCATCCATGTTGATATGATTAGCTTTATTTCATTTACTTTTACTTATATACAGTATATTCCATTGTATGACTAGACCACAATTTATCAAGCCACTCTCCTGTCGGTAGGCATTTAAGGTATTTTATTGGGTTGGCCAAAAAATTCGTTCAGGTTTTTCCATAAGATATTATGGAAAAACCCGAAAGAACCTTTTGGCCAACACAATATTTTATTTTTGCAATTAAAAAAATTATTTTTTTATTTTTGCAATTTTGAATAACACACCTATCGGCATTTTAAACTCCTGCCTCTTTTAACACGTGCGAAAGTTTCTCTAACACATTTCCCTGGGAGTGGCATTCCTGGGTCATAGAGTATACATACCTGCAACTTAACAACATTGCCAAATTGCTCACCAGAGTAGCTGTACTTCAAGTCAAGAATGTTCACAGCACCTTCATTCATGATAGTCCAGTTCACATTGCCAATCACTAGGAGAATGGGGAAACAAATATGGTATATCCATACAATGGAATACTACTTAGCAATAAAAAGGACTTAACTGCTGCTACCTGCAGCAACATGGATGAATCTCACAGATGCTATGTTGAATGAAAGAACCCAAAAGTTTATATGAAGTCCTAAAACAGGCAGAATGAGTCTGTGAGGAAAGCAGTTAGAATATTAGTTGTCTCAAGGAGAGGTGGATGAAGTGGGAAGAGGTATGATGGAACCCTTTGGGCTTCTGGAAGGATTCCATGCCTTGACGTGGGTGGTGGTTACCTGGGTATGTATGTAGGTAAAATACATCAAGCTGTATACCTAAGATTGTGCACTCTGTGTGCTCTCTGTACGTGGGTTGTTACCCCTCAATTTAAAAAATGTAGAAAACAAAAGCCACAACCAAAGTGGCTGAACCAGTTTACACCCTCACTGGCAGTGAGCCTGCTACTAGGATAGTGAGACTTTTCATTTTGCCTATCTAGGAGGTGTGAAATGGTATCCTACTATGTTTCCCTGGTTATTGGTGAGCCATTCCCATCTTTTGCCCATTTTTCTATTTGCCTCATTGTAAAGTTCTTATATATTTTGGCAATGAGTCCTTTGTAGATCATGTATTGCAAATATACCTTCTACCAGTGTATGACTTGTCTTTTCAAGTTTTAAACATCTTTTGATAAACCAAAGGTTTAAATTCCCATGTGATCAAATTTATCAATTTTCCTTTATACTCTGTGCTTGTTGTTCCATATTTACAGAATTTGCCTGCACTATGAGGTAATAAAAATATTCTCCTAATACTGTTTTCTAAAAAAATTTCCAAGTAATGCTGTATACATTTGTATTTTTAACCCACTTAAAATTTACATTTGTGTATGATGAAAGGTGGCGCTGATCTACTTTCTTTTATCCCACTTAAATGAGCAGGAAAAAGAACAACATGGTTTCTTCTGCACAGAGCTTGGCAAAAGCCAAGTAGACACTATGTGCTCACTTTACCTTGTGGTCTTGAGTTCCTAAATGAATCTCCCTTCTGAGCTTTTCCAACCAGGAAAATTATTTTCTCCCTGCAGTCTCTTTTCTTCTTTTAGCTCTCTGCCTGCTGTGGAGGCACTGAACACCTGAGAATATAAAAGAATACAGGGTCCCCCTAGTACATGCATTTAAAACTTAGTCCAGCCAATTACAGTTACACTTAAAACCTGTATTGTAAATCTGGGGCTTGACTGCAGAGATGGTGCCAGGCATAGCTGGGCTCAAAGGGTATTTGTTGACTGGGAGAATGGATAATGCTGCCTGTTTGTTCCTGCTACTTCTGCCAGTGACCAGCTGTGGGGACCTGACCAAGTCATTTAATGCCTCCACCTCTGCCCCTTTCCACACCCCTCCCTGTGGATCATGGACATCTTCTAGTCAGGGGTACTGTTCTTCCTGTATAACCTGCAAGCCTGGCCAAGTCAGGGCAGGGAGACAGGACTGACCAAACACATGACTATATGTGCACTCAGCCACCCTTTCCTTCACTGTCTGGTGAGGGCTGGGGTCAGTCAGAAAGAAGTGCACACATCAGGGTGCTGGACATTTTGTACTTAACTGGTTAAGGCTCCAGGCACTGAAGCCAGAAGACTGCCTGGGTTTGAGTCCTCACTCTTCCACTTCTAGCTGGGAATTCTTGAGCTAGTTACTTAATTTCTCTGAGCTTTAGTTTCCTTGTCTGCAAATGGGTTAACAGGTAAAACACTTAGAACTGTGCCAAGCACATAGTAAGTGCTCAGTGAAGATCAGCTATTACTATTACCTGCAACAGAAAGTTTAGGAAGAGGGATTTTATGCAGCAGAAATTTCTGTTCCACGTCACCTGAAAGATCATTTTCTTCTGGCTGGGAGTTTTAAAATATGAAAGAGCTCCCAGATACTGTTCCCTTGGGCACTGTTCCAGGTTTCGGATTCTTATCTTCCTCAGCTTTGGGTCAGGGAAGAGAAAGGGATGGAAAGGATGAGCTGCATGAGGCCCCTGGACATGCTGGGCTTGACTCTTTTAATTTGAATTAGTGACCAAATTTAAAATTAGGAAGATTTCACATTAAAAAAGAAAACAAAACTGCATTTCCAGCTTGTCTTGAAAGATCTGGCTGGGCTGGGACATCATTCCTGCACGGTATCCAACAGATAACTGCCCTTTTAGATGTGCCTTGGGTCTTCTTGGTGCTGTCATCCACCCTCACTTGGCTCCTGGGCTGTAGGTATTTGGGTGTGGCACCCCCTGAGAGGACAAGCAAGATACACTACCTCTGATGAGTTGTCCTATGCTGTTTGTGGGCCAGGGTGAGACTTGTGGGCGGGTTGCTCCTAGAGAAGGAAGAGCCCCAGGTAGGGCCTGGAGTGGGAGGGTTCCAGGGAAGCTAAACCAGAAGGTGTGGTTTCCTGGGCAGCTGAAATGGGCCATCTTGAGGAGGGAGGGCAAGTGGGTAAGGGGTGCCGGGGCCCCGTCTTGCTCTGCCCCTGCAGCCATCACCTCTCTGCCCATGACCTCAGCAACCCAAGGAAGCTCCTGAACGGGGATATTCTATGGATGGAGATTGGCCAACTCTCATTGCTAACACTGGGTCCTTCTGTGGACTTCTACTCCAGCATCTGTTTTTTTTTTTTTTTTTTTTTTTGCTGTACGCAGGCCTCTCACTGTTGTGGCCTCTCCCATTGCGGAGCACAGGCTCTGGACGCGCAGGCTCAGCGGCCATGGCTCACGGGCCTAGCCGCTCCGCGGCATGTGGGATCTTCCCGGACCGGGGCACGAACCCGTGTCCCTTGAATCGGCAGGCGGACTCTCAACCACTGTGCCACCAGGGAAGCCCTCCAGCATCTGTTCTTACCCTCACCTTCTCCCATTACTGTAATACTCCTGCAATCGTAGGCTAGACCTTGCCTTCCTCTCCTTCCATTGCCTCTGCACTCCCTCCCCTTAGCCATTAGATCCAGGCCAGCCTCACCAGCCTGCCGGGAAGGCAGCAGACTTGTCCTCTCAACTTCCAGGAAGAACCTTAAGCATAGTAAGTGCTTTATAAAATAGTATTTTGTTGATGAGGTAACACATGTACAACCCTTGGTAATGCTCAACAAACGCTGATTCCTTTCCTCCCCACCCCAATCCCTTGTTTCCCCCTTTTTTTCTGTCAAACCTCTACTAAGTCTCTAGTAACATCTCAAAATTTTGAGACCTGATACTGCCATTCCCCTGTTTACAATTCTTAATAGTTCCCTGCTGTCTGCAAAATAAAGGCCTTTCACAAAGTGGGCCCAAGCTTCCCTCCTGCGGTATCGGCACGCATTATCCTCCATCCTGGGCAGATTGAGCCACTCTGTTCAGTCCTCCTTCTCAGTCTTTGCTTGATCTCCCTGCCTGGAACGCCACCTCCGCCTCTGTGCCTGACTGGGGCTTTCGGTCCGCTCCCGCCCCGGCTACCCCAGGACGCCTTTCCTGACAACAGCCCAACCCACGGTGGTCTCTCTTGCCCTGTGACCCCCCCCGCTGTCTCTTGTCCCCTCTCCGAGAAGTTTCCTATTGCAGCCTGGAAAGAGCGTCGGAAGCAGTTTCGTCAGGTAACTGTGGTGCAGAGAGGACCCCTGGTGTCTTTGGAACTTTCCGGAATCCCCAGACGCCCGCGCACCCAACTCCCCACCCCACCCCCGTTCCAGCACACGGGGCAGCCAATCTAGAGTGAGTGTGCCTGCTGGAGCCTGGGAGTGAAGGCTCGGACATGGGCGCGTAGGGTGGGCTCTTGCCCTGGAGGGGTCCTTGGAATAAAAGGAGCGTGGACGCTGTAAAGGCGGCTTTACTGACAAAGCACATGGCCGCCCCGTCGCAGGAGCTTGTGAATCGCGTCCTATTTCATAAGGGTTAAACTGAGGCCCCAAAGAGGTAAATGACTTGACCAGGGTCACTAGGTGAGTGGCATGCCCCACTTGGGCCCCTGGCTCTCGTGTGTGTGTGCGTGTGTGTGCGTGTGTAAGCCGTCCGCAACGGCTGCAGCCGCCGAGCCCGCCTCCGTTCGGGAGCCCGCCTCCGTTCGGGAGCCCGGCTCTGGGTGGGCGGTGGAGCCCTCCGCCCGGCCTGGTGGAAGGGGCGGGGCCCCGGGCGGGGCCGACACAGGTGCTCCGCATACGGCCGGCGGGGGGGAAGGGGCGGCTCCGCGGGGCTTTATAAGCGGCCCCGGGTGCACGGCCGTGCGCGGCTCGCTGCAAAAATAGTGCCCACGTGTCTGTACGTCCCTCGCCGCGCCGGCCAGACGCCTGCCGGCCGGTCCGTCCGTCCCGCTGGGCCACGCCAGCCCCATGGCGTTCCCGCTGGTAAGAGCTGCTCACCGCCCGCCCGGGCGGGGCTGGGCGGGGCCGCGGTCCGTGTCGCGGCAGCTAACGGTCCGCGCGCAACCTCGGCCGGTCCGCGGTACCCTCCTTTCCCGCCCCCACCCGTGCGCGCAAGTCCCGGGCGGGGCGCGGGTCACGTGCCCGCGAGCGTGGGGCCTCGTGGAGGGGTGTGTGGCGAAGGGGGGGGGGTAGGGAGCCTCCTCGTGACTCAGGGCCTTTGGGCTTAAAGGCGCCGCGGCTCTCCGGGGGCGGCCGGTGGGGCCTCCGAGCTGCGTTGCAGACGCCCGTTGGCCTCGAGTGTCTGTCCAGACGGGAGCAGACCGGACGGAAGGGCGCCCCCGCGCCCGGAACATTTCCTTTTCCCGCAGCCGTCGCACGTGAGAGTCTAAGCCACAGGCGCTCCTGGGAGCTCACGCGCCTGGCAGCGACCCCCGCGAATCTCGTTCGTACCCAGTGGGCAGCGGGGAAGGGCGGCCGGGGCGGGGCGGGGCTGCTGGCGGCGAAGACCTTTGCGCTGGGCCTCGGTTCAAGGGACAGCGCCACGACGGCAGTGGGCGCGTCTCCTTTAAGGCGGAGGGATTAGGCCCCTCGTGCCGTCCGCGCGCGCTTCTTTGGCCCGTGAGGTCACGTGGCTTCACACGTTCGTTAGGCGCAGGAGCTGGAGTTCTGGGGCGGGGTTGGCTAGGTAGGGTCGGGCGCTGGAGGGTGGCCGGCACGTGCAAAGCGGCTTTGCGCTGGGGAGCCCCGCGGCACAGAGGTAGGTCCTGGGGGCATGGGCGGGGGTCCTGCAGGCCGCGGAGGTGCCCCAGGTGTGGAGCTGACCTAAGCCGCGCCAGCTTCGGTTTTTCCCACCCCGAGTTCTCTGACCGCGGAGAAGCGTGCGTGTGGCCTTGGCTTTGTCATTCTCTCAGCCCAAGACCAGACCAGGTTCCCAGACTCGGGTGGGTGTTGGCGCGGGCCCAGCGCTGGTTTCGGGTTTGGCGGAGCAGTGGCTGGGGGCACAGCCTGGTTGCTTCGCTTGGTCAGCACGCAGGTTAGAAAGGCCTGTGCCTGCACTGAGCCCCCGGGGCGGGGAGGGGGGGTACTCAGACCAGGAAAAGGTTACTCACCTTTGGTTGTCCCACTTGGCGTCATTCCCCGGTTTTTTCTTCGCGTGAGTGTTGTCTGCAGTCAAGTCGACCCTGACTTTCTTGCGTCATTCCCAGAGGACCCGGGCAGGCCAGGGTCCTTGTAAGTGGCCCAGCGCCGCCCACAGGACTGAGAAAGCCCGAGCGGATACTTGCGCTCTGGAGCACGTCCTCGCGTGCACGGGTTATTTTTTAGTGGCATTTCGCACGGTGCAAGCGGTCCTGCGCTATGATTGCGCTCGCGAAGCAAGTGGGAAGCACGGAGACTCCACGACAGCGCTCAGAGCCGGGGGTGCCGGCTGTGACCCCCTCCCCCACCCCACCCCGCAAGCCCGGCTCTGCTTAGCGCTGCATTTCGTTGGCAGCTGCCTCCTTTGGTCTCCCTGGCTACCGATCTGCTGCCTTGCTCTCTCGCTGGCACCTGAGTAAACTGCTGGGCGAGGGGCGAGGGGGGTTCGCTGGTATCCACAGGTGTACCGCCTGCCTCTGGTCTGCCCCTCAGGTGACGGTGCTGACATGTGCCAGCTGGAAGTGTCTGTCTCCTGAGAATAGTTTGCACCCTTAGGTTCAGGTTCTGTTTGAGCTTAGGGACACAGGCTGGGTTAAAAACAAAAATAAATCGCAACAGGCGGAAGGAAACCTTGGAAACTTCAGGCTGGTGGTGGTTTTCCTGGTTGGTTGATTGGTTTTTGTCGTAGGTAGAAGGGAAGTGGAAGGAAGTTCTGCTTCTGGAGCTCCGTGGAGCTCAGGGCTGTCGGAGCCCCTCAGGAGAGTAGAGTTCAGGGCTGACCGCGGGTCTTGGGAGCGTCCTCGTTGAGCTCGCTTTGAGCTGCACTGTATTCCCGTTGCTGCAGTTTGGCTTTTGCCACAGCGATGTAATTTAAACTTGAGGAGTGGTTTGGCAGTACGTGCTCGGTTTATAGAACTAGGATTAGGAAGTTGACTACTCTATAAAGTCAGTCTTTATAGTATAGAAATACTTGCCATCCCGCCTCCGGAGGGTTGTCTTATAAACATCCCGCTGGCCCAGGCTCCCCTGTGGGGAAGGGGAACTGTGCCGGCCTGTACAGCCGGCAGGAGGTTGGAGAGCGAATGCGTGTGTCGAGTGACCATGGAAACATGAGCAGTTTGGATTGAGCCTTAGGCACTTGGTGCAGGAATGTTTCTGTGGTCTTGTCTTTCTTTCCTGCGGTCCCAGTACCAGTGTCTGTGAGTCAGTAAGTGGAGGAAGGTGATAAAAGTAGTGCGGCTCCATGCTCAACACCCAACTTGTTAAGAGGTTAATGATAATAGCTGTCTTTGTAAGTTTTTTCAGGGGTGACCAAGCAACTTATTTTGTTTTTAATCCTTAAAATGGGTTGCAAACCCAAATCCCTACAGGGGCCTGAGGTAACAGAAATGAGTAAATGGAAAGAAAGTAGAGTAGTGCCTACTGAACTACAGAATTTGCTTAAAGGAGAGCCAGTAGCCTGGTTCTTGGCCATGCAGAAGTGTGGGCCCAGAGTTCATGAATCTTTGACTTTTTTCCTAGTTAAGCTGCCAATCTCTGTTTTTTACATGTAGCAATTAAAAAATTGAGAACACTGGATGGTTCAAAGTCTCTGAAGATTGGATTCAACCTGAGGGCTAGTTTGGGGTCTTTGTCTTAAAACATCCCTTTTCGATTTTCTCCCTATTTTGCAGATGATGAAACAGGCTTAGAAATCAAGTCAGGAGGCTATCAAGTGATAAAACCAGTGTGTGAACCTAGGTCTTTCTGGTGCCGTAGCTGAACCTATGGTATTATGTGTATTCCCGTATGTCAGAGGGGTCAAGGGGTTATTGGTGGTGTGCATTGTATAGAAATGCAGTGGTCTATGGGCTGGTCACATTCATAGGCAAAGTGAGCCTTAACTGCATTGGAGGGAATCTCTGGTTGCTGTGGAAGTCAGTGTGGGTCTTCTGAGCGTTAGCACAGCAGTGTTGATGTCAGGAGGAATGTGCTGTGTCTATCATTCCATAATGTGTGCCAGAGCAGTTAGCTGATTCTGAGAGAGCCAGAGGTCTGGAGAAGTCAGGCTCCTCCCACTGTGGGGGTGACCCTCCCAAACCTCTACACAAAAGACTGTCCTCTTTCAGGACAGTTAAATTTCAGCAACATTTCCCTTCTGAGACTAGGCATATTTGAAATTATGGTTTTGTAAGACCTGTGAAAGTAGAATGGGGCTTATTAAATCTCACCTTTTTTCTCTTAGCTAAAATTTCCATAATTCTGTCTTTTAGATTTCCAGGCAGAATTAATAAGGGTTTTAGCAGTATGTGGTAAAATCTGGGATAAGCTCCCAGGGCATAAAAGAGCCCTGCACCAGGACTAAGGAGCTGGCGTTTCATTCTGGGCAACACTTAGAATCTTAGTGTATAATCCACGGTAGCAGATGTAAAGGGATATGTACCTTTATTTCTGTATCTTATTCCCAAAGGATTTAAAGCATAAGGAAGTGAAGAGCATATTCTGAGATGTTGTCAAAGGAATATTTCAGTGAGAATGCAGACTCACATACACACCAGAAAACTTTTTTTTACCTGTGGTCTGGGAAGTTTTTGGAAAGATGGAAACTTTAAAATGTTACTTGTCCCCAGCTGCTGCTTTAGCTACCTTTACAGGCCAGGGTCTCAGCTGCGAGTTCAGTGTTTGTGAATTTGGTGAAGGGGAATCGTGAGATGACTCAAGTAGCTCTCTGCTCGTATTTTAGTGTTTATATGCTAGGTAATATCTGTGCAAAGCTTTTCATTCATTGTTTTCAGCTGAATGTTCCCTATAATTGTTAGCTGTTTGTTTAAAGGGCAGATTAATTAGTGGGTAGTACTTCTGGCTTGAAGTTTGGGATAGAAATGCATACCAAACCCAGATATTAGTGTTTAGGCTGCTGTCTTCAGTAGCTAGTGGTGGAGGCAGTAGAAGAATCATGGGCTCAAATAGCAAATTATTTTCTCTCATATGGAAGAGCTCTACTAATCCCATCCTGTTCTGCAAATCTGCTTTTCCTAGGCAGTATCTAAGCTGTACTGACTCTGGGGAGAACTTGCCAGAAAGCCTGGGGGTAGGGGATGAGGGATAGGAAGAGGGTTGGACTTAAGAGGTTGGAGTGGAGGAACTTACATAAAGAATTTTTGCTTCTCTCTGTTGTTTGAGTTAAAACCAAGATGCATTGCTTGCACCCTTTCAGTATTTGGATACTGCTGACCCCGCCTCCTTTGCCCCACATACTGCAGCTTTGAAAATGCCCTTTTTCTTTCCTGCCATTGTTGGAGCCTGATTTTAGTTATACCTGTGTATGAGAGCTTGTCATCTTCTGGAAGCACACAGATTCCAGGTGTTGAAAGTTTTTATGTTCAGGATAGGACCCCCCAAAACAAGGCATTTTTCAGTTACAGTAAACTGGCTGAAAAGATTGAACTAAAAAATACATAATATGTATAATATTTCATATTTTTCATAGGGAAATTACCTGACTTTGCATAAGAAGTCAGTATCCAAATTTGAGAGTGTTAAATTTACATTGTAGACAAAATTTTCAGAGTTTTGTTACTGAGATTTAAAAAGACTCCTGTTAGGAACTATTTTGTTTACTCAGCATATAATGTGTTTTTAAGTAACACAGGTGTGGGGGAAATATTCCTGGTTAAATAGGGTTGAGCTTTGCTTTCAGCGGTGCAGAAGAACACTTAGGCATGGATAGCTTTTGAATTCTACTTCACTTTTCAATATTCCTGTATGGTTAGAGTACCCTTTTGATTTTTAAGGCATTTTGTGATGACTTTCCTTGAGGTAATTGGAGAATTCCCAGAGGGCAGGTCTAAAGATTGATTTGTGTGCTAAAAATGGGTCACAGTTGTGTGTAGCTGCTGATTCTGGGAGTAACTTGACTTCTAATAGTGTGACTGGTTTCTTTATTCTTGGCCAGCATAATATGCTGACAAACTATCATCTTGACAGGCTTAGCGCCCTGAAGTTTTCTTTGATAAAGGTGGGGGAGTAGCTCTCCTCTTGTTGAAGGAAAGCATTTACCTTGAAGGGCAGGTTGGGTTTCTTTGTGTCTTTTGACAGAACACTTAATCTCTTACTACTTAACACCTGTGCTCTCTGCATTCTGGCTTTGTGCTCCTGGCTTCTGGCTCTGACACCATCTGTCTCCTGAGTCTGCCCTTTCTCCTGAGACTTTTTTAAGCTGTACGTTTGGAATTGTTTTGAAGCTCAGGAGGTGTTGGAGACCTGTCTGCCTCCCAGGTATAACTTGGAGTTGACACCAAGCCTGGATTATAGTGTCTCAGTATGTTCACGGATGAGGAGAATTAAGCTTAGCATGAAAAATGGTTATTTATACAGTGAGAGGATGATAGAACCAAAACTGGAACCCAGGTCTCTTTATTTCCAAACTAGTGTTATTTCTGGAATTCACGCACCTTGCTCTTTGTTATATTGATCTCTCATTATCTTTCATTTTACTTAAAATTTCCACTTGGTTCATAAGACTCTGGTTTCCTAGTTTTTCTTCTTTTCTCTGGTCTATTTCTCGTCCTGGCACTCACAGGCTTCCTCCTCCTCCCCGTGGATGCCACATTCCTCGTGGCTCATTCTGTTGGCTCATTTTTGTTCTCTTTTACAGAGGGCCTGTGTGTTCCTATAGCACCAGGTCACGTTTTAGGTTGAGCTCTTTTTGCCCTGATTGTTCTCAAGAACCATAGTTGTGATTAGCTTACTGAATGAATGTGTCTATCTGAGGCATATTAAACCTAGGAGGTCTCAAAACTACCAATTTCTTCCTTTTCCTCATCTTCTGGGGCTAATCTAATTATATCCCTTCTACCCAATTACTAGTCAGTTTTTTTCTGACTAGGGTCTAGTGTCCTCTTGGGGGAAAGAACTGTGTTTGGGTGTTTTTTTGTTTTAATTTTTTTTTTTAACCCTGAAGGCCCCAGTACAGATGGATGCTAGGTAAATACGTACTTGTAGCTTTCGTTCGGAAACCTCTCCCCAGTTTCTGTAACGATAAAGCCTTGATGTTATCTAACTCTTGTCTCCCTTAACTCCTGTGTATCCTTTTATCCGTTCTCCATTCCCATTGCTACCACTAGTTCAGGTCTCCCTTGGATGAATATTTTCAGTCTGCTTTTCTACCTTCCTCCTCAGTTATTCCTGCCTATTCAATATCTACCGCTCTGTGTGGAGCTGTGTCATAGTAATGTAATGGTCTTATTGTTCCCAGACACATTCCTCAGACCCGCAGTCCTTGGGTCTTTTTTATTTTTGGCTGTGTTGGGTCTTTGTTGCTGCGCACGGGCTTTCTGTAGTTGTGGCAAGTGGGGGCTATTCTTCGTTGCGGTGTGTGGGCTTCTCATTGCGGTGGCTTCTCGTTGTGGAGCACAGGCTCTAGGCTCTAGAGCGCAGACTCAGTAGTTGTGGCGCACTGGCTTAGTTGCTCAAATCTTACAGTTGCATGTGGGATCTTCTCGGACCAGGGCTCGAATCCGTGTCCCCTGCATTGGCAGGCGGATTCTTAACCACAGTGGCACCAGGGAAGCCCTGGTCCTTGGGTCTTAATGGGTGGTTGTATCTCCCAAGCTGAATAGTGAGCTCTGGATGAGAGGGTATTTTCCTGTATCCTTTCTCATCCCCTTTCTCATCCCCTACACACCTCTCCACGGAACAAATAGTGAGGTGTTGCTGATTAAATACAGGAATTTTAAAATGAAACTCAAACTTCCTTTGGATTTTTGGACTTGAAGAGGCTGAATTTGTCTCTGCCGGTCAGGAGCTTACGCCAGCTCCACCACCCTGCTGCTTTTCCCACTCATATTGCCCTGCCTGAGTTTGGGAGGCTCTCTTAATGCTAAAATTTCTGAATGTGTCAGATGGAGCTGAGAACAGTATTTCCCTGCCCTTGGAAGAGGCTCCCCCCACAGCTTCAGAGTTGGCACAGAGCAGTTCCCTGACCTGGTCTCTCCTCTCCTCCTCTCTTGTTTTTCAGGCTGCCTTGATGCAGAAGGAAGAGGAGAGCCAGGCTGGGATTCTGACTTGAGTACTAGTGCCCTGTTAACCTGGTTGACTTGCGGAAGATTTTCAGTTTTGCTAAGCATGTCTTTTTCTTTGTAATGAGACTCAGACAAGCTCATAAATTTTTGTGACGAACAAAGAAACTGGAGGGTCTGGATGGTTGGTTATATAGGCCCTTTTCTTGCCCTCTCCAGTTGGACTTAGCTTCCTTTACCATCCCTCTTTTCCGGTTATTGAAGGATTGTCCTCCTCCCTATTCAAAGAGCAGTTTTGTGTCTTGGTGTCCATCTTCTCTCATACCTTCAGGACCTCTTGGTCAGTTGTCCCTGCCACATCTTTTATCTCTGTCTGTAAACATGGTCATCTCTCTCTCATGTTTAGACTTTTCCTAGTACAACAGCCCCTCCAGCAACTAGCCTCACTGGCTTTTCTTAGCTTCCCCATCAAGCTTTTGTACAGAGTAACCTGCCCCCCCCCCCCCCCCGCAGTCTTTACTGCCTCACCCTTTATTCATCTCTTAAATCCTTGAGATCTGACATCATAGGATCCTGTTCCCTCTCACACATTCTGTTCTGAAACTCTTTTTAGCAAATTCATTTTGCCCTATCAAATCTTACAGACATATCTTGAGCCTTTCAGGATGTTTGCATTCCTGCTGAGATGTTCTTATAAGATCTTTGAAAAGTGCAAATTTGATCACCTATTCTATGAGGCAGTGGTTCTCAAACATTTTCATCTCAGGATTCCTTTATACTCTTAAAATTTTGAGGACCTCAGGAGCCTTCACGCATGTGAATCATATCTGTCACTATTTACCCATTAGAAATTTAAACTGAAAATAAATTTATCCATTAGTCATTTAAAAGTAACAAATCTATTACGTACTAACAATTGTATTTTCCAAAACAAAAAAAACTGAGAAAAGTAAGCATTTTTCTATACGTTTGTTAACCTTTTTAGTATCTGATTTAATAGAAGCTGGGTTTTGTTGTCTGCCTCTGTAATCTGTTGCCATACGTTGTTTTGGTAGATGTATATGAGGAAAATTTGGTCTCACATAGATATGTAGTTGGAAGAGGAGAAATATTTTAATAGCCTTTTCAGGTGATTTGGCTTTTCCTCTTTGGCGCCAACAAGTGGTAACTTCTTAAAGGTTCCAGTTGTCCTTCAGTATCCATGGGGGATTGGTTCCAGGACCCCCCATGGATTCCAAAATCCGGGATGCTCTAGTTCCCTATGTAAAATCACACAGTATTTGTTTATAACCCGCGCAATCCTTCCATATACCTCAGATCATCTCTAGATTACTTATAGTACCTAATACTATGTAAGTAATTGTAAATACAACATAAATGCCAGTTAAATAGTTGGCCAGTGCATGGCAAAATCAGCTTTTGCTTTTTGGAAATTTCTGGAATATTTTCCCCTAATAATTTTACCCTGTGGTTAGCTGAATCTGCAGATGAGGAACCCAAGGATATAAAGGTCCAACTGTAGTTGCAACATGAAATCTGAAGCCGTATGGATGTACTCTTCATGCTCTGTTATGTTAAAATGCATTGGTCTGTCTTGCACTTTGGATGTCATCTACCCATGTCTGATTTTGTAACATCATGTTTTAATCATTTGACAAATGTTGGTTCACTGAGTTGTGCAGTATTGCAAATACTGGTTAATAGCACCACCAGTCTCATCAGAAAAGTCTTTTAAAGTATTGAGGAAGGTGTCAAGTTCAAGTGGTGGCAAATACAGTTTTTCCAGAATTCTTATTTTTTTCTTCCAAGTTCAGATTTTATCGTTAGCAACAGATACTGACAATGATTTATCTTTTGAAGCTACTGGCTTAACTTTGTTTTCAAGAGAATGTTTGCCAAATACCCAAAATTGATAACCATAGTATGTCAGTTGTTTCAAGTATTACAAAAATTATTTCATGGGAAAAAAAAAGGCTAATTCTTCTTGAAACTCAAACACAAATACTTAAAAAAAATTTTTTTTTTTAAATTCTTATTTTTTGGCTGTGTTGGGTCTTCGTTGCTGCACGTGGGCTTTCTCTAGATGTGGCAAGCTGGGGCTACTCTTCGTCGCGGTGCATGGGCTTCTCATTGTGGTGGCTTCTCGTTGCGGAGCACGGGCTCTAGGCTCATGGGCTCTAGAGCGCAGGCTCAGTAGTTGTGGTTCACGGGCTCAGTTACTCCGCGGCATGTGGGATCTTCCCGGACCAGGGCTCGACCCGTGTCCCCTGCATTGGCAGGAGGATTCTTAACCACTGCACCACCAGGGAAGTCCCCTGTCTCAGAGAATATTAAAGGCATGTACTCAAGGGTTGAGATTTAGTAAAATTTTTACTGTTTACCCAAGGACATAGTAAATCTGGCTTTTTCTGGGAATTCATACCATAAGGAATACAATAAATTTTGCTACAGTTTATTGGCATTGCCTTGATTTCTGCTAAGGTGCCAGATTTACCTACTTCTATTGCTTTTGTATCATCAGTGCAAATGTCAACACAGTGAAAAAATAAACTGATATCTTAGAATTATGAAAATAGTTTTGTTTTCATGGACCTCTGAAAGGGTGGGTACCCAGACTCTGCTTTGAGAACTACTGCCACAGAATAAGGTCAAGTTCCTTAGTTAGTGTATAAAGTCTCTCATGGTCTGACTTCAGCTTAGTGGCCACGTTTGAGCCCTTGCTGGTCTATTCCTTGAACTTTTAAAAAATTGGGTAGTAACATACATGCAGTAAAAGGCACTAGTGTTAGTGTATAGCTTGATCAATTTTTACATGTTTATATAGTTTTATGTATTTTTACTTATTTATGTTTATTATTTTTATATATCACAAATCAAGATGCAGAACATTTCCAACACTCTGTAAGGTTCCTTTGTGCCTTTTATCCCTTCCCCTCTCCACACACACACACACACACACACACACACACACACACACAGTTAAATACTGTTCTGATTTCTGTTGTCATCAGTTGGCTTTGCCTGTTTTTGAACTTCTTATAAATGAAATCATGTAGCATGTACTCTTGAGTTTGGCCTTTTTTTTTTCCCCACAGTTCAGTTTCTGTGAGGTTTCTGTAAGTTGCAGTGTAGTACAGAAGTTTTGTTTTTGCTGTATAGTACTACATTAGAGATGTGAATAATTATCCATCTTACACGTTACAGATGTGAACAATTTAGACATGCTTATGGGTGTGCAGAAAAGAATTAACATAGCAGATCTCACTGCTGTCCTTTGGCTGGTGTCTGGGAACTTGGATTTTGAGTTGCCACCATTCCCAGAACTGGTTAAGAATGATTTACTCTACATAAACTATATTAGGTATAGTAAATCATTGGCTTTAAGTATAGCAATATGGTTTAGGTATAGTAATATGCCTGTTTGGCAAAACCTTTTAACCTTTTTACCTACCTACTATCCTTTCTAATTGCTGTGTATGTTTATTATTAGGCTTATGATATAGCATATAACTTAATTGTTTATGTGCTTGTGTTCCCATTAGACTAATTCCTTGGGAGCTGGGGCTGTCTTATTTATCCTCTCTCCTCAGAATAGCTCCTGGTGTATGGTGAGAATGTAATCAGTAAATATAATTGTAATCTTTGGGTCCCCAAGCACGAGGTCATATTGTTCATGGCTTCCTTGTTTTTTGTTCATGTGGAATTGTCTCTGCTCCAAACTTAAAATCCCAAATCCTGAAATGACTTTGAGTGGCCAAGAGCTTTGACAGTGAAAAGAGATAGAATTGATGAGTGAATATTGGTTTTGTTCTTGTCTTAATAATTAAGAAAGGAGTCACTACAATTTATGGAGGTTGTGATGGAGGTGGTAAAAATACCTATGAAATGAATATAATATGGGTCTGCTTTTCCTGTGGTATCTGTATTGAGTGCCTGCAAATTTAGCAGATATTATGTTGGGTGCTACTTTGATAAAGGCCTTGAACGATCTTACAGTTTATCAAATGCAGAGCTAACTATGCATACAGCAAACAGTTTGACAGGTAAGTGTGACAAGAGCTACAGTTATAGTGACCATGTGTTTTACGTATTCTTGAGCAGTCTTGGTATTAAATATTCCCTTAATGTTCTCATAAACCTGTCCTGGAAATTGTAGTATTTCCTTTTCCAGACTGAGTTTATAGAGCGAAAAGAATATTGGGCATTAAATGCATTCTGTAGAAACTGAAGAATAACCAGAAAAGTAAAGGGAGAGCCAGGAGAAAGTGGTTCCTGAATTAAATGAGTGGAGAGTAGCCGAGGATCAGATACCCAAAGATGTCAATCAAGTAAGATAGATTTGAAGTATCGGTTGGGTTTGGCAACTCAGGTCATTAATGTAGTTTCTTTTGGGGGGAGAAGGACATGCTGGCAGGATATTATGGGTTGAGAGGAAGGATGAACAGGAGGTTCAGAAGTAAATATGGCATATTTTCTAAAAGATTGGTGGTAGAGCAAAAGGAAGAAAGGCAGTGGCTTAACAGAATGTTTTAAATCAAGGAAGATGTGGTTTTTTTTAAGATGAGAGAGCCTTGAGCATACTTACTAATGGGAAGGAACCAGTGGAGAACAGAGAGGGAAGTGAGATCATGAATGAAGAGGAGGTGGTATCTTGAGTCTTGTATCTGGTCTCTTTCTGCAGATAAGGACCTGCAGCCTTATCTCCTTTATTCTTGGTGAGCCTCCCTGCCCAGTCTTGTTCCTGCACTCCCTTTCCTTGAATTTACTGGGTTCTGTATCCACTCTGTGCTTGTTCTTTGTCTATTATGTTCTTCTTCAGACTTGCTTATTGAAATTCTGCTTTTTCATTAATCCCTAGCTTAAAAGTCTGAATTGTTAAACCATCCTAGGTACCTTAAATATACTCATCTCTTCTGTAGTATTTTGTACTTACCTTGATCTCCACTTACCTAGCTGGTTGTCTGTCTTTCTCCCACTTAGCTCGTTCTCCCTAGGGCATGGATTATGTTTTACATATTTCAGTAATCTCAACATCTGACCTAGCAAGTTTTTAGTATTTATGAAATATTAGACTATGTGACACTGTCATTTTGTTGGTAGAAAAGGTAGGATATTGACAACTTCATATGGATCAACCAATAAATTTTTATTCCTTACATTCTTGCACAGAAGACTTGAGGTGGAAGTTTAAGAATGGACAAGCAAGGACCAAGGAGAAAGTTAGAGAAGCATTTCTTAACAGCTGTAGAGTCACTGAAATTCAAACAGAAACTGGCTTTGAGTGACCAGGAGACTAAAGCAAACATGGAAACTTGGCTAGATTTACGTTTTCCCATAATGTAAGGAAAACATCAGTTCCTTAGGGGAAACTGTAACATTTCCTTATCTTGGTCTGAATGACATTTTACTGAGTGGGTAGTCATACAAGTGCTGTTCGAAATTGTGGTAAACAGTATCCTCAAAATCCTGAGTGTACATGCTAAAGAGGTTTTATTCAGCTTTATTATTACTTACTAAAAAATTGAGACCAAATTGCCAAAGTACGTCTCAGAACCACTTTTTTTGGGATACCTAAGTATATTACTTTCTTTTGCTGTACAATAGGTTAAAAAAACCAAAATGTTCAAGACCAGTGCTATTAACTAAAAATATCTGATTAATTAGAAAACTTTATTCTCAGAAAAATTTTTAGCATGAACGGTTTTGCAAAGGGAGTCAGTGGATTCCAATCCATGGAACCCCAGGCTTAAAACTCCATCAGGAGGAGTAGATAAACTGTGTCCCATTCAGACAGTCTTCCATAAATCTTTCAGCTGGCTTTTGAGGACTCAGGTAATAGTCTTGAAGTGGTCTGCAGTGTAGATATTTTGTTGTTGATTAAAGGCAAACTTAATGAAAACAAACCCAGAAGGTGGTAGAGTTGGCATTCATTTGTGACAAATATCCACAAACCAGGATTTTGACCTGAAGGAATGGCCATTTCATCACCATGTTGATCCTGGGTTATACGGTATTTGAAGACAAGGCCAGGGTTTCTAAAATAGGGCAAATCTAGATTTGTTCTGGCATACAAATAGGTATAACATTTTAGGATCTTATTCCTGAACTAGCAAACATAGCTGCATGGTGTGGGTTCAGATTTTAAAGAATTATGAGTGGTAGTTTCAAACCATTAAGGCAAAAAACCCTCTAGTTATGTGCTATAAGCTTCTCTGTGAACTTGATTAGGATAAGTTGAAAGCATACTTATGAGTAACAGTGATGGAGTTGGGAGACATTTGTCCCTAATAAGTTACCGAGCGTATCCAGGCACTTTAATTTCTCATTACCACAAAGTCTGCAAGGTAGGTGGGTACTCCATTTTCTACCTAAGGCAACCAAGGCTCAAAGAAGTTACTTAAGTGGTAAACTTAGTATTTGTACTCCAAAGCATATAGACCTCCTTTCCAGTCTGCTCTATTCTCCCATACCTAACACTCGGCCATGCTGGACCACTTTTGATAATGCTGCTCTGTTCTCTGTGTTCTTCAGACCTTCGTCTTACCCTCACTTCCAGGCACATTCTCTTCCTCTGAGTCCCCTCAGCTCAGAGGACAGTGTATGTTTACAGCACATTGTAGCTTGTGTTGTGATTGTTCACGACATAATCAGGTCTTAGTTCCCTTTCTAGACTTCAAAAAATTTTTTTTGACTGAGTCTCTGTCTAACCTGCCTACCCTTAGAATGCTGCTGTAGATAGCAGGCAATTGGTTAATGGTTATTAGGCAGGGGATGAATGAAGCATGTAGCCTTAAGATCCGCAGATTGATTATAAGTGCTTATTATCTTAGCCCTTGTGAAGTTGCCTTAACGAAGTTGAAAATCATCTTAGAAATCTACAGTTGTGAAAAGGGCCTTGTGTCAGTGGATTTAACCATTCTCGGTGGGACCTCTCTGGAGGGCTTGGGAAAACAACCTTGCAGGACTCTTTCAAGAGCTTGAAAATGATATGGAACTCAAGTTTGTCCCTTTAAGGCCATCCTGCAGAGTTTATAAAATTGTAAATGTTTCTGGTCATTCTCATGCTTATACCTGGATTTTAATAGGTTAAACAAAATAACACCAGGCTTTTTAAATTTTGTTTTGAAGTTATCACCTACAAGATCTTAGGTGCTAGTTTCCTTACTTGGTCTGTTTCCCCCTGCCCCAAGGTAATTGGGAATGATATAACTGATGAGTCAGGCTCCCCTTAGAAGATTCAGTCTGTCAGCCAGTATCTCATTGCTTAAATGTCAGGCATGGGATGTGGTGAGCGAGGGAGATTGAAAAGTGAAGAATGGTACCTAGATTTCTGTCTAGGGCACCTGGAGGATGGTGGTGTTATTTGCTAAGACAGAGAATACCAAAAGAATCACTTGGGTGGGGATTCAGTTCATGTTTATGTATCTGGGAGTGCTTTTCTCATTCAGTAATGTCTTACCTGAGTTGTAAGTACTTTTAATGATCGTGTGGAATTGTATAACTTATTTAAACAATTCCCTTTGGGTGGTGTTTGTACCACTCTTGGTCCTGACCGTGTCTTTTCCTGTGATTATATCTTCAGATGTAAAAATGGTAGCTACCATATGCCAGCACCATCCTAAGTGCTGTAAACATCTCATCAGAAGGTTGGTAGGTACTCTTCTGCCATTTCACAAATGGGGAAACTGTGGCACAGAGATTAATAACTGCCAGTAAATGGCAGAACCAAACTTTTTAAACAACTGTATTGAGATATAATTTGCATAACCGTAAAGTTCACCTTTCAACTGTAAAGTAGGTGGTACTCCATTTTGTACCTAAGGCAACCAAGGCTCAAAGAAGATACTTAAGTGGTAAACTTAGTATTTGTACTCCAAAGCGTATACACCATCTTTCCATACATATATTTACAATATATGTATACATATATACATATATTTACATCACTGTAGTCTAATTTTAGAATATTTTCATAATCTCAAAAAGAAATTTTGTACCTATTAGACACGACCTTCTAACCTGCTCCCCACATCCCCAGTTGAAGGCAGCTAATCAACTTTATTTTTTTTTTATAAATTTATTTTATTTTAGTTTTGGCTGTGTTGGGTCTTTGTTGCTGCGTGCGGGCTTTCTCCAGTTGCGGCGAGTGGGGGCTACTCTTCGTTGCGGTGCACAGGCTTCTCATTGTGGTGGCTTCTCTTGCTGTGGAGCACGGGCTCTAGGTGCACAGGCTTCAGTAGTTGCAGCACGCAGGCTCAGTGGTTGTGGCTTGTGGGCTTTAGAGCGCAGGCTCAGTAGTTGTGGCACACGGGCTTAGTTGCTCCGCAGCACGTGGGATCTTCCTGGACCAGGACTGGAACCCGTGTCCCCTGCATTGGCAGGCGATTCTTAACCATTGCACCACCAGGGAAGCCCCAACTAATCTACTTTAGATTTGCCTATTCTGGATGTTTCATATAATTGGGCTCATATAATCTGTGGTCCTGTGTGACTGGTTTCTTTCACTTAATGTTTTTGAGGTTTACTTGTGTTGTAGTTTGTATCAGTACTTCATTCTTTTTTATTGCCAAATAATCTATTGTGTAGATAAATTCAAGATTTGAACCAGGTGTGTCTGGTTCTTAAAGCTCATGTTGCTGCTACCATGCCATTCTACT
Source organism: Grampus griseus (assembly GCF_964374135.1). Lineage (NCBI taxonomy): Eukaryota > Metazoa > Chordata > Mammalia > Artiodactyla > Delphinidae > Grampus > Grampus griseus. The sequence goes on along the minus strand of NC_139018.1, from coordinate 141,042,486 downwards.
TCCTATACATGTCCCATTATGTTAGAAGGTTCTTGAGGCAGCATCTTACATTTCAGTGTTTCTCCCTCTTATGGTTCTCTCAGGGTGCCTTGCTTAGAGTGAAGTATTTTAATATATAGGCAAGAAACCCAAGTCCTTGTTAACTTTAACTTGTGGTGTTGGATTAGAAGAAAGGAGGTGTGAAGTCTCTATTAAAAGGGAGAGTAGAGGGCTTCCCTGGTGGCGCAGTGGTTGAGAGTCTACCTGCCGATGCATGGGACACGGGTTCGTGCCCCGGTCCGGGAAGATCCCACATGCCGCGGAGCGACTGGGCCCATGAGGCATGGCCGCTGAGCTTGCGCGTCCGGAGCCTGTGCTCCGCAATGGGAGAGGCCACAACAGTGAGAGGCCTGCGTACCGCAAAAAAAAAAAAAAAAAGAAAAAGGGAGAGTAGAAAATCTAAACATCTTTTTTCTGCGTCTAGGAGGAAGACGCAGGAAGGATAAAAGATTGCTGGGACAATCAGGAAGCACCTGCGCTCTCCACGTGTAGCAATGCCAATATCTTTCGAAGGATAAATGCCATATTGGATAATTCTCTGGATTTCAGTAGAGTCTGCACTACACCTGTAAATCGAGGAATCCATGATCATTTGCCAGGTGACTTATATTTGAAAACTTGGATGTGCTAGGCATGTGTACACAGCTGTTTCTAGGCAGCTTCCTGGTGACGCCTATGAAGAATGACCTTGAATCTCTGACAACACTTGCCCCTTTTGTAGTTTGCCTTGTGGATTGGGTCCCCTTTGGGGTGAAGACTTCCTTCGATTATAATACAGAAATCTTTTTTATGATTCACAAGACGATTAGGTGAAAAAGGATAGGTCAAAGTGACAGGGCTATTTATATATACAATTACAGTAGAGTCACATATGTTAAGGTAGGTTTTCTAATAGCTGCATTAGGAAAGTTTAAAAAAGTGTAATACTTGATCTAACCCAGCGTAGTCAAAATATCGTGTCAACATGTAATCAACATAAAAAACTTTTAATGAGATATTCTTTCGTTAGTACTAAGACTTCAAAATCCAGTGTATATTTTACATTTACAGCAGAGCTCAATTTGAATTAGCTTCATTTCAAGTGCTCAGTAGCCACATGTGACTAGTGGCTACTGTATGGGATGGTGCAGCTCTTCAGTGTTTTAATTTCTTTCAAAATGAGTGCAAGTCAACAAGCGTTTGATTTTTATGATATTTAGTATATTCCACAGAATAGTTGGGGAGAGGGGAGCATCTCCTGAAGATGATTCTTCACAAGGAGGCTTGGGTGTCCTAACAGTGTTTCATAATCTTTTTGTGGGAGTTGCAACATATTATAGGAATGTTGATGGAATATTTTTTGTTTGAATTATTTTAGATGAAAATGAACGTGTTTTTAATTTTGTAAACGGACCTTGAAAATATTTGGTAAAACACAGATTCTCAGAACAAGGACTGGTAATTGCTGTTTTTTAGTTACAAATTCTTTGATTTATTTTTAACTTGACCTTGGAAATAATTCCCACAAAGATGTAGGAGCATGTGAACATAAAGTAGCTAAATGTTTAAGGGAGAAGTCCATTAGGAAGGAGATGGCCCCATGGAATTTATTTATTAAATTGTGCTGGAAGGGAAATGAGAGAAGAGCATGGGGGCTGGGAGATACCGGTGGGTCTTGTCTCTTCTAACTTCCAAAAGAGTATACATGGGATGTTTTCTGTTATTTGGAGTCAGCTGTGAGCTAACCCTTATTCTTTAGCTTATGCTGAGTTAAAAATTCAGAGAACCTGCTTGCTATGTATGCATTGTTTTTTCCTTTTCAGAAAGTTGCATGAGTTACATTCCAATAAGAATGACACTCAACAATGACTTAAATTTCACTGGGTTGCTTCAGACATGCTGGAACTTTTATGGTTTATAGCAAAGTATTTTTCAGCTAATGCTAGGTTGTTGACTTGTGTGAGGGGAAGGCTCCTGGTCAGTGAGACAGGAGCTTTGAGGAGTGTACGTTTGCAGTTGGCCAGGGCGCCCGGTGGCCTCGCTGGCAAGATGCCAGGTGCTGGTGAAAGTGACCATCCCACTCTGCCCAGGTCACTGACTGGCCAGACTACAAGGTACAGACTTCTTGGCCTCTTCAGGGTCTTCTCAGGGCACGGGTTCAAGAAGAGTACCTTGAAGAAATAGGGAAACCTGGCTTGTAAGGTTGCCCTTGGGCAGTGAGATAAAGTAGATAGTTTTTCCAGCTGTAGGGCAGAATGGTACCTCCCCAAATGCCTCACAGAGTCCTCCTGGGGGGCTCAATAAGGAAAGCAGTACTGCAGTTTGAAGGGACCTCAAGGGATCGTAGGAGAGGTTCTGGTCAAGGTGTTCTGGGCTGTCCTTCGCACATATCTAGCCCCCACGGTATGGTCAGCTCTCTCCTTGTCCCCACCTGAGATGTTGGTGCAGGGCTGTGGGCTCTTGGTCTTGAGTGGTGAGGCAGGGCTGCCTGGCCTAGAGCAGAGAGCAGCTTTCCCAGGTTTCCCCAGCAGGAAAACCCACCTTGTGGTTAATGAGCAAGTAAACTTGGGCATGTATTTTCCATGAGGAACTTCAACGTGAATTTGCAGCTTCTGGTCAGAAGTAATCCTATTACCTAAGGAGATAATCAGAATGATAAAAACCTAAGAACAAGGGCTTCCCTGGTGGCGCAGTGGTTGAGAGTCTGCCTGCTGATGCAGGGGACGCGGGTTCGTGCCCCAGTCCGGGAAGATCCCACATGCCGCGGAGCGGCTGGGCCTGTGAGCCATGGCCCCTGAGCCTGCATGTTTGGAGCCTGTGCTCCGCAACGGGAGAGGCCACAACAGGGAGAGGCCCGCACTGCAAAAAACAAAAACAAACCTAAGAACAAGATTGGTTATCACAGTATTATAACTAGGGACAATTTGATGACAACAAAAGCTGAAGTAACTATGCAGTGGAATGCTCTGCAGTTATTGATATGATGTTTGTAGAAGACTACTTAATGATATAGATAATCACAGTACCTGAAGTGAAAAAGCAAAGTGCAAAACAGTATGGTCTCAGGTATGTATATATGTATAGAAAAAGACTGGAATGACAAGACATAAATGTAGCAGTGAAGGTGTAATGGGTAATTTGTTTTCTGTGTGCTTTCCCCTACTGGTTCTTCTGTGACAAACATGGGTTTTTTTAAAATAAATAAATTAATTTATATTTTTTGGCCTCATTGGGTCCTTGTTGCTGCACGTGGGCTTTCTCTCTAGTTGTGGCAAGTGGGGGCTACTCTTCATTGTGGTGCGTGGCCTTCTCATTGCGGTGGCTTCTGTTGTTGCGGAGCACAGGTTGTAGGTGCATGGGCTTCAGTAGTTGTGGCTCATGGGCTTAGTTGCTCCACGGCATGTGGGATCTTCCCGGACCAGGGCTCAAATCCGTGTCCCCTGCATTGGCAGGCAGATTCTTAACCACTGCGCCACCAGGGCAGTCCCCAAACATGTTTTATAATAAAAACAACTTGTTAAAAATGGTGTATGTTGGCACAGTGTTTCACATTGCTGTTTGAATTTTGCATAGGCGAATTTAATTTTAATTGCACACCTTGTTTCGTATAGGTATACCTAACTTTGCAATAGTTATGTATCATTTATTTTTTTCATTTGAGCAAATGTTTGCATTGTCATTTGCAAGGCTGTGTGTTAGCTGTGACAAAATTTCATTACATATAGTATGCAGTGAGAGTAGTATCAGAACTACACGCTCAGTTGATAAGGTATTATTGGGAAAGTGCTGTGGCAGGGTCAAAGGAAGGAGAGACTGTACTGGTTAGGGAACTAGGAAACACTTTTGGATGAAGTAGCATTTGAAACGTGCCTTGAAGAAGAGAAAGCCATTTCATTGTAACTGGATGTTGAGTAGATTTTTTTTTTTTTTTTTTTTTTTACTGTCGCTTCAGAATTAGCATTGGGGTCCAAAGCTGAAATTGAAGAGGTGTTGCTAAATGACCTGTGGTACAGTGACAGTCCCCAAGAGTTGGAGCCAGGTACACCTCACTGGCTTCACAGATACGAAGAGGTCACAGAGCTGTCCCTACTACCACAAACATCTCAGCCTTTCCCTGGTCTGTGTAAGAAGACTGCTTAGGGAGGGCAGCATTTGAAGTGATTCCCTCCCCTCTTAGTGGAGCACAGTGGGGCGCAATGCTGCTTCCGCTGTCAAGCCAAGCGAGTTTGGAAGTGTCTTCCAAGAGAAGCATTTGTATAGGTTGAGGGGGCTTCCAAGAAGGAAGGCAAGGTTGAGCCCATTGTTAGGCAGCAGACTTGCTCTCTGTCCTTGACTGAGTAGAGATGAAAGAGAAATTGAGAGAAGATGTGGGGCAGGGAGGGAGGAGGGTGGAGGGTGGCTGGAGCTGTCTGATTCCCACCAGTTGACACACAGGGAAGTTGTGACTTTCTGTGGTTCAGGAGAGGTTGCAGAAGGCCTGAGCTTTTGGGCTAGCATCCCACCAAGATGGCCCTTGTTGTTGTGTATGGGGTGGTAGGAGTTGGGATGGGGCTGGAAGGGTAGGCTAGAGCCGGATCTCTTACACAGCAATTCCTCATGAGAGGGGTGTCTGCTACCTAGAGGGCCCTTTCCCCACTCCCTGGTCCCTTAAACCATAATCTATCAATATTAAACAATGAGGAAGGAGGGAAATGGGCTGTAAATGGACATGTGATTAAAGCATAAATGAACTGAGTATTTATTTAGTGTCTGTAAAGTGTGAAAATTGGTAAGATGAGGTTAAGGGACATCTTAACTACTGGATGGGCTGGAGGCAGTGACTGGAGGAAAAAGTTTCACGTTAACTCCCTGAGAAAAGGGAAAGATTAGTCAAAGTAGTTCACAGTAAGGTGTGGGACTGAAACACTGATTAAGATTTTTTTATTTAAGTGTAATACACATACAGAAAAGTACATATCATAAGTGAAGAGCTCACACCGTCTCCAACTGAACACAAGCATGTAACTGGCACCCAGATCTAGATGAACTGCTGACTTTCAATTTAGGACCAAAGAAGTGTATAATTGTACAGATGTATTGAATTTCTGACTGAGATGGTTTCCTTTTTTATTCTGGAGTATCATCAGTAAATTGTCTGAAAAGCTATTCTGAAATAAATTTTACTGTATTCAGGGACTTCCCTGGTGGCACAGTGGTTGGGAATCTGCCGGCCGGTGCGGGGGACGCGGGTTCGAGCCCTGGTCCAGGAGGATCCCGCATGCCGCAGCGCGACTGAGCCCGTGTGCCACAACTACTGAGCCTGAGCTCTAGAACCCGTGCACCACAACTACTGGGCCCGTGTGCCACAACTGCTGAAGCCCGCACGCCTGGAGACTGTGCTCTGCAACGGGAGAGGCCGCCGTGGTGAGGGGCCCGCGCGCTACAGTGAAGAGTGGCCCCCGCTTGCCGCAAGTAGGGAAAGCCCGTGTGCAGCGACAAAGACCCAATGCAGCCAAAAAACAAATAATAATAATTTTACTATATTCAGCCCCAGCTAACAGGCGACAGTTGAAATTACTCTCGGGAAGTCTTGTTTCCCACGAAATAAATATTTTATAGAACCTTAATATATGGCTTTAGCAGTTAAAAATTTAACTTTTAATCCAGGTATAACATACATACAGAAAAGTATGTATGATACTTTTACTATGATAAATATGCAAATTCAATGAATTTTCACATACCAAACACATCTTGTATATATCCACTCATATATAGAGGCAATAGACCAGAAACCCCCAGAAACTCTGCAGGTTCTTAACTAGTGAAGGGTAAACCACCATGCTGACTTTTAGATGCATACATTAGTTCTGCCTGGTTTTGAACTTACATAAATAGAATCATAAATATATACTCTTCAGCTGTGAAATTCATCCATATCACAGCCAGTAGTTGTGGATCATTTGTTCCCACTGCTATACTGTATTCTGTTGTATGAATATTCATTCTGGCTTATTCATTCTACTGTTAATAGACATTTGGGGCCATTATGAATAGTGCTGCTATGAGCATGTCTTTTGGTGAACTTATTTCTTTTGGGTGTACTCCTAGGAGAGTGTTGGCTTATAGGGTATGTGTGATTTCAGCATTAATAGATGCTGCCAGTTTTTCACAGCAAGTGCACCGGTTTACACTTGTGACAATGTCAGGTGGTTTGGGTTAGTTCCACATCCTCACTAACAATTGGTATTGTCTTTTTCACTGGTCATTTTGGTGAGTATGTAATGGCATCTCTGTTGCGGTTTTAATTTTCATTTCCCTGATGACTCATGAAGTTGAACACCTTTTCATATGTCTGTTGACCTTTGGATATCCGCTTTCCTGAAGTGCCTTTTCAGGTCTTACCCTAATATTTCTTTATGGTTACCTGCCTTTTTCCTGTTTACTTGTTGCTCTTTCCTGTTTACTGTTTATATATTCTGCATATGAGTTCTTTGATATATAGAATAAAAATGTTTTCTTCCAACCTGTAGCTTGTCTTTATACTTTTTTTTTTTTTTTTGCGGTATGTGGGCCTCTCACTGTTGTGGCCTCTCCCGTTGCAGAGCACAGGCTCTGAACGCGCAGGCTCAGCGGCCATGGCTCACGGGCCCAGCCACTCCGTGGCATGTGGGATCCTCCCGGACCAGGGCACGAAGCCGTGTCCCCTGCATTGGCAGGCGGACTCTCAACCACTGCGCCACCAGGGAAGCCCTCTTTATGCTTTTAATTGGTATATTTTGAATAACATAATTTAAGTTTTAATGATGTCCAGTTTATCGACTTTTCAAATGTGGTTAATCCTTTGTGTCCTGTTTAAGAAATGTTTCCCTATTCCAAAGTCATGAAGATATTTTGTGTCTCATTTTAAAAACTTATTGTTTTACCTTTCACTCTTAGATTTCCAACCCATCTGGGATTAATTTTGTACATGGTGGAAGGTCAAGATTCATTTTTTTCTGTATAGATAGCCAGTTGACCCAGTACTATGTTGAAAAAAAAAAATCCCTTTTCATTGCACTGCTGTCACCTTTCTCATAAATCAAGTATATATGTTGTATGTGCATATTGATTTTCTTCCATTGAGCTGTTTATCTGTCCTTGTCTTAGTTACTACAACTTTATAGTAGATTTTGATATTTGGTAGTGAAGTCCTCTGGCTTTGTCCTTCATGATTCTTGGTTCCTCTTGGATTTTTGCATTTCCACATGGTCATAGATTTAGCTTGTCAGTATCACGTCGTTCCACCCCCCCAACCCCCACTCCCAAACGCTGCTGGAATTTTGATTGAGATTTCATTGAATCTATGAATAAATTTATAGAAAATTGGTATGTTGATGACAAATCTTTGAATTCATAAAGTTGGTGTATCCTTTCATTTATCAGGTCTTTAATTTTTCTCAATGTTTTATAGACATCTTGGACATCCTTTTTTAGGTTCATCTCTAGGTCTGGGTAGGTGTCTGTCTAATGCTACTGTAAATGATTTTTGTGTGTGTCGTTTTCTGTTTAGTTGCTGTTGCCTGATGGTCTTTTCTAATGTGGGCTCCAGAGCTGGATATACATACTGTTGAGTTTTGGAAATTTGAGTCCCTCTTACATGCAAATTTAAGTTTATGGTATTCTGTTTTCTAAATGTTCTGTAGTTTCAGTCTGCGAGTGGTTTTATTCACTTTTGTTGATCCATGTGGTTTTTGGAGGATATATGGAGAGATTTGTATTTAGGCAGCTGCCCATTTTCCAATAGGAACCAGGAAATCTGATCGTGCTGATCTTGTTTGAAAAAAAATATGCATGTGCGTGTACACACATACCTTGGCAAAATGTACACCAAAATTTTTTATATTAAAATATTAATGATGTACACACCTTTTAGAATGTCTGAAATTAAGAAGACTGACCATGCCAAGAATGACATGAATGTGGAAGATCTGGAACTTTCATAAACTGCTGGGGGGAATGCAAAATGGTACAACTGTTTGGAAAACAGTTTGGTAGATTCCTAAAAAGTTAAACACTTACCTACCATATGACCCAGCAGTTCTACTCATAGATTTTTTAAAGAAAATTTTGTTTTCGAATAGTTTTTGATTTATAGAAAAATTACAAAAGTAGTGCAAAGAGTTCTTGTATATATTCCTATCCAGTTTCCCCTGTTGTTAACATCTGACATTAGTATGGTGAATTTCTGTCACATTTGTCACAACTAATGAAACAGTATTGACACTATAGTGCATATTTAATTTTGATTTTCTTATTTTTTGCCTAATGTCCTTTTTCTGTACCAAGATCCCATATTATATTTAGTCCCATGTCTGTTTAGGCTCTTCTAGACTGTGACAGTTTCTCACTTCCCTTGTTTTTGATGACCTTGACAGTTTTAGGCAGTACTAGTCACACTCAACAGAAATGAAAGCATATATCCATAGACAGACTTGTACACAAACGTTCATAACCTCTTTATTTGTGATAGCCAACAAAGTGGACACAACCCCAATGTCCATCAGTTGGGAAATGGATAAACAAATGGTGGCATGTCCATACAAAAGAATATTATTTATCATTGTGTACCACAGCATAGATGAATCTCAGGATAATTATACTCAGTGAAAGAAGCCTGACAAAAAAAGAGAATATACTTAAAATTCCATTTACATAGAATTCTAGAAAATACAAACTAGTCTGTAGTGACAGAAAGCAGATCCGTAGTTTGCTGGGGAAAGGGGCACAGGGACGGGGAAGGGGAGGGATTACAAAGGGGCATGAGGAAACTTGGGGATGATGGATATATTCATTTTCTTGATTGTGGTGGTGGTTCCATGGAAGTAACATACTGAAACATCAAAATTTGCACTTTAAATATGTGCAGTTTATTAAGTCAATTATACCTCAGTAGATCTGTCAACATTTTTAAAACAGCAGTTATCTCTGAATGGTGGGATTTAAATGTACTTGTTTTGCTTTTGTAGAGAATTTTTTACTATTAAATATTTCAAAATAGAGAAACGAGTAGAAAATCAATTATCTCTGTGTATCTACCGCCCATCTTTAACAAATGTTAAGATTTTGACATGTTTGAAACTTTTTGAGGCAACATGAAACATCAAATAAAACTTTGCGTTTGTTGTGTTTGTCTGTTTCCCCTAGTCTCCTTGAGGCCAGCGCCATCTTTTTAAAAAAATATTTATTTATTTATTTGGCTGAGTCGGGTCTTTAGTTGCAACATGTGGGATCTTTTGTTGCAGTGCAAGGGCTCTTTGTTGCGGTGTGCATGCTTCTCTCTAGTTGTGGCATGTAGGCTCCGGAGTGCGTGGGCTCAGTAGCTGCAGCATGTAGGCTCTCTAGTTGGGGCACGCGGGCTCTAGAGTTCACGGGCCTAGTTGCCCCATGGTATGTGGGATCCTGGTTCCCCGAACAGGGATCCAACCCCCGTCCCCTGCTTTGGAAGACGGGTGCTTAACCACTGGACCACCAGGGAAGTCCCCCTACTCTTTCTTCTAGAGATAACAACTCTCCTAAAGTTGGTGTATTTCCTTTATACTTTTACGTATTTGTCCATAAACATTGCTTTGTGTGTTTTAATTTTTTATGTAAATAGAACATACATTCAGGAAAGTACACAAGTAAGTATACAATGGGGTGAATTATCACAAAGAAACACCCATGTAACCGTAGCTCAAATTAAGAAACAGAATGTTACCAGCACCTAAGAAGACCCCTTATACCTCTATCTAAATGTCGTGCTTTAAAGCAGCGGTCCCCAACCTTTTTGGCACCAGGGACCAGTTTTGTGGAAGACAGTTTTTCCTCGGATGGGGTCAGGGGAGGTGGTTCAGGCGGTAATGCGAGCGATGGGGAGCGGCAGCTCGCTCGCCTGCCTGCTGCTCATCTCCTGCTGTGTGGCCCGGTTCCTAACAGGCCGCAGACTGGTGCTGGTCCGAGGCCTGGGGGTTGGGGACCCCTGCTTTAAAGGTTTACATAAATAGTATAACATATATTGTCTTTCTGGTATATGCTACCCACCCCCAGTGTATCATTACATTTACACTGTGTCCATATTGATATTGAAGTCAAACCAGTGCATTTGAATTGCTGTGTATTAGTATTTTACATAAATATATACATTATTTACCTGATCCTCTGCTGGTAGATGTTTAGGTCTCTTCCAGTTTTCTGCTGTTGTAAACAGTATTTTGGTGAACATCCTTGTTTATATCTCCTTGTGTGCATGTAACAAGAATTTCTTTAGCATATGTGCCTAGATGTGAATTGCAGGGTAATTAGGTATACTATCTTTAAACTTTAAGTTGCTGACTTCTTTTTCAAAGTGAATTTATCAATTTACAATCCAGTCAGGATTTCATGAGAGCTTTTCTCCATATCTTTGCAGACCTTAATTATTGTCACACTTCAAAATTTCAGTCACTCAGGGTATAAAGCTAACTTAATTTTGTTTTTGTTCATATAAAATATTTTCTTCAGTTAAAAGAATACATGTAGCATATATGATCTGCTGTCAACCCAGAAAAGGTCTCTAGAACTGTGCCCCAGGGTTCTTTTCCTTTATACTGTCTGGTGCGTTTCTTGAGATTCTTTTATATATTAGTATATAATTAAAATCACTGAGTTAGGTGAAATCATGGAGGGAATGCTATTCTGGTACATAGAAGAATTGTTAAGCAGAATACTTAATTGAGTATTCTCTACCTAGAAAAAAAATCCTACCCTTTTTCAAGATTGGCTTGGTTACCACCTCTGAAAACTTTTTCACATTCTTCTGCCTAACGTGTTCCATTGTCTGTTTGATCTTGCTCCATCTAACAGAGCCATTCTTGGTTCTTCCAGATTGTTTGTTAACCCACTATATGGTGGTATAAATGTAAACACGTATTCTGAAGTGGGGAGGTTAAAGTATAGTTTTGAAAAAGCATATTAAATTTGCCCATTTCATAATAAACCTACACAAAGTAAAGTGCAGGCTCTGGTTGCAGGTTACTTGAGAACAAATGGTGGCTGTGTTACTGATTTGCTCTAACCATAGAGATTAAATTTCTGTAACACAGGCATAGTAATAGTACCCATTTATAGGATTTTTGTGAAGCTTAAGATACGTGTATTGAGTACCTAGAATAATGCCTATAACTACACTTACTAAATGGTGGCAGTGATTATGGTGGTGTGTGTATATGAAGAATGCAGTCATGAGAGCATTGCTGGGGTCATGTTTTGTTTTGTTTTTTTAATTAATTTATTATTTGTTTTTGGTCGCATTGGGTCTTTGTTGCTGTGCGCGGGCTTTCTCTAGTTGCGGCAAGTGGGGGCTACACTTCGTTGCGGTGCACAGGCTTCTCATTGCGGTGGCTTCTCGTTGTGGAGCATGGGCTCTAGGTGCACGGACTTAAGTAGTTGCAGCACATGGGCTCAGTAGTTGTGGCTCACAGACTCTAGAGTGCAGGTTCAGTAGTTGTGGTGCACGGGCTTAGTTGCTCCGTAGCATGTGAGATCTTCCCGGACCAGGGCGTGAACCTGTGTCTCCTGCATTGGCAGGCAGGTTCTTAACCACTGTGCCACCAGGGAAGCCCTGGGGTCATGTATTTTTAAAAGTTGAACTACTGGGACTTCCCTGGTGGTCCAGTGGTTAAGACTCTGCGCTTCCACTGCAGGGGGTGTGGGTTCAATCCCTGGTTGGGGAACTAAGATCCCTGCCTGCTGTGTGGTGCAGCCAAAAAAAAAAATTTCAAATAAAGTCTGCTCCCACATTCAGTATTGATAATATCTAAGCGTTTTTTCTTTTTTATTGTGGCAAAATAAAATTTAGCATCTTCACCATTGTTAAGTGTACAGTTCAGTGGTATTAGATACATTCACATAGTTGTGCAAAAGTCACCACCATCCATCTGCCTAACTCTCTTCATCTTGTAAAAAGGAAACTGTATACCTATTAAGCAATAACTCCCCATTCTTCCCTCCCCCCAGTCCTTGGCAACCCCCATTATATTTTATGTCTTTATGGTTTTGACTACCTCAGGTAAGTGGAATCATACAGTGTTTGTTTTTTGTGACTTACTTCACTCAGGATAATGTCCTCAAGGTTTATCCATGTTCTAGTATTTAGCAGAATTTCTTCCTTTTTCAGGCTGAATAATGTACTCCATTGTACATATGTACCACATTTTGCTTATTCATTCATTTATCGATGGATACTTGGGTTGCTTCCACATTTTATCTATTGTGAACAACGCTGCTGTGAATGAATATGGATGTACAAATATTTTTTTGAGATCCTGCTTTCAACTCTTTTGGGTATATACCAAGAGGTGTTATTGCTGGATCACATGGTAATTCTATTTTTAATTTTTTGAGGAATTGCCATACTGTTTTCCATAGAGGCTATACTGTTTTACATCCCTACCAGTAGTGCACAAGAGTTGCAGTTTCTCCACACCCTCACCAACACTTGTTTGCTTTTTTTTTTAATGTGGCCATCCTAATGGGTGTGAGGTGTTACCTTTTTTTTTTTGTTGTTGTTGTTGTTTTTTGCGGTACGCGGGCCTCTCACTGTTGTGGCCTCTCCCGTTGCGGAGCACAGGCTCTGGACGCGCAGGCTCAGCGGCCATGGCTCACGGGCCCAGCCGCTCCGCGGCATGTGGGATCCTCCCGGACTGGGGCACGAACCTGTGTCCCCTGCATCGGCAGGTGGACTCTCAACCACTGCGCCACCAGGGAAGCCCAGGTGTTATCTTATAGTATTGATTTTCATTTTTCTAGTGATTAGTGATGTTTAGCATCTTTTCATGTGCTTATTGGCCATTTCTGTATCTTCTTTGTAGAAGTGTCTATTACAAGCCCTTTGTCCACTTTTAAATTGGGTGGTTTGGTTTCTTGTTGAGTTTTAGGAGTTCTCTATATATTCTGGATATTAATTCCTTATTAGATGTATGATTTGCAAATATTTTCTCCAGTTCTGTGGGTTGACTTGTTACTCTGTGTCTCTTGATGTACAAAGTTTTTACATTTTCATGAAATCTGATTGTTTTTTCTTTTGTTATTTGTGCCTGTGGAGTCGTAGTCAAGAAATCATTGCTAAACCCAGTGTCATGAAGGTTTTGTCCTGTGTTTTCCTCCAAGAGTTTTATTGTTTTAGGTTTTATATTTTGGTCGTTGATCCACTTAGAGTAAAATGGTGTTGGGTGAGGGTCTAACTTCATTCTTTTGAAGGTGGATATCCAGTTCTCCAAGCACCATTTGTTGGAAAGACTGTACTTTCCCCCATTGAATAATCTTGGTATTCCTGTTAAAAATCATTTGACCATATATGCAAGGGTTTATTTCCAGGCCTTCTATTCCATTGGTCTATATGTCTGTCTTTATGCTAATATTATACTGTTTTGATTAGTGTAGCTTTGTAGTAAGTTTTAAAACCAGGAAACATGAGTCCTTGTGTTTTGTTGTTCTTCGTCAAGATTGTTTTGGCTATTCGGGTCACTTGAGATTCCATATGAATTTTAGGATGGATTTTTCTGTTTCTGCAAAAAAATGTTATTGGGGTTTTGATAGGGATTGCACTGAATCTTTAGATCACTTTGGGTAGTATTGACAATTTAACGATATTAAGTCTTGCAGTTCATGAACATAGGATGTGTTTACATTTACTTATGTCATCCTTAATTTCTTACAGCAGTGTTTTGTAGTTTTCATTGTACAAGTCTTTTATCTTCTTGGCTAAGTTAATTCCTAAGTATTTTACTCTTTTTGATGCTATTATAAATGGAATTGTTTTTGTAATTTCCTTTTCAGATTGTTCGTTATTTGTGTATATAATTGCAACTGGTTTTTGTGTGTTGGCTTCTTATCTGTTGCTTTGCTGAATTCATTTATTAGTTCTAACAGTATTTTTGTGGAGTCTAGGATTTTCTGCATATAAGAGTGTATTCTCCTCAGAGATAATTTTACTTCTTCCTTTCCAACTTGGATGCCTTTTATTTATTTTTCTTGCCTAATTAATTGCTCTGGGTGGAACTTCCAGTACTATGTTGAAAGAAATGTGAAAGCAGGCATCTTTGCCTTGTTCCTGATCTTAGAGAAAAAGCTTTCAGTCTTTCACCATTGAATATGATGTTTTCTGTGGGTTTTACATATATGGCATTTATTATGTGGAGGTAATTTCCTTCTATTCCTATTTTGTTGAGTGATCATGAAAAAGTGTTGAATTTTGACAAATGCTTTTCTGCATCAACTGAGTTGATCATGTGGTTTTTTTCCCTTCATTTTGTTGATGTGGTGTATTACACTGGCTTTTTGTTTTGTCTTTTTTGTGTGTGTGTTTTTATTTTTGTATGTTGAACCATCCTTGGCTCTCCAGGAATAAATCCAACTTGGTCATGGTGTATAATTCTTTTAGTGTGCTGTTGAATTCTGTTTGCTAGTATTTTGTTGGGGATTTTTACATCAGTGTTCATAAGGGGTATTGGTCTGTAGTTTTCTAGTAGTGTCTTTTTATAGTATCAGGATTATGCTGGTTTCATAGAATGAATTGGGAAGTGTTCCCTCCTCTTCAGTTTTTTGGAAAAGTTTGAGAAGAGTTGGTATTAATTATTGTTTAAATGTTTGATAGAATTCACCAGTGAAACCATCAGGTCCAGAAGTTTTCTTTGTTGGGAGAGTCTTGATTACTGATTCAATCTCCTTACTAGTAATACATAGATTCAGATTGTCTATTTGTTTGTGATTTAGTCTTTGTAAGTTACGTTTCTAGGAGTTTGTCCGCTGCATCTAGGTTATCAAATTTTGGGGTATATAGTTGTTCACAAGTACTCTTTTAATTCTTTTATTTCTGTGGAATAGGTAGTAACGTCCCCACCTTCATTATTGATTTAGAAATTGGAGTCTTCTCTCCAGGTTTTCTTAGTCCATCTAGATAAAGTTTCGTTTCTGTTGATCTTTTCAAAAAACCAACTTATGATTTTATTGACTTTTCTGTGTTGTTGTTTTGTTTTCTATGTTGTTTATTTCTGCTCTAATCTTTATTATTTTCTTCCTTCTCCTAGCTTTGGTTTAGTTTGTTCTTTTTTTTAGTTCCTTAAGTTGTAAAGTTAGGTTGTTGATTTGAGTTTTTTCTTGTTTTTAATATGATCTTTTATAGATATAAATTTCCTTCACTTTTGCTGCATCCCTTAAGTTTTTGTATGTTGTGTTTTTCTCATTTGTCTCTAAATGTTTTCTGATTTCCATTCTCATTTCTTCTTTGATCCATTGGTTGTTTAAAAGTATGTTATTCAGTTTCCACAGTTCTGTGAATTTTTCAGTTTTACTTTCGTTATTATTTCTAACTCCATCCTGTTGTTGTCAGAGAAGATACTTTGTATGATATGTTTTAAAATCTATTGAGACTTAATTTGTGGCCTAACATATGGAAAATGTCCCATATGCACTTGGGAATGTGCATTTGTTGTTGGGTAGAATGTTCCATATAGGTTTCTTAGATCTAGTTGGTTTATTTTGTTGCTGAGGTCTTGTATTTGCTTATTTAAATGTCTTCTGTCTGGTTGTTCTGTTCATTATTGTGAGTGGGATATTTAAATCTCCAGCTATTAGTGTAGAACCATCTATTTCTCCCTTCAATTCTTAGTTTGTGCTTCATATGTTTTGATGGTCTGTCATTAGGTGCATAAATGTTTATAAGTAGTATATATATCATCTAGCTATATTGAGTCTTTTATTAACATATAATGTCCTTTTTTGTCTGTTTTAACCTTTTTTGACTTAGTCTATTTCGTCTGACATTAGTATAGCCACCACTGCTCTCTTTTGGTTACTGTTTGCATGGAATATCTTTTTATGTCCTTTCACTTTCATTCTGTTTGTCTCTTTGGATCTTGAGTCTCTTGTAGACAGGACATATATGGGTCATATGTTTTTATCCATTCTGCATATCTGTCTTTTGATTGGAGAGTTTAATCCAGTGGTCCCCAACCTTTTTGGCACCAGGGACTGGTTTTGTGGAAGACGATTTTTCCACGGACGGGGCAGGGATGGTTTCGGGATGATTCAAGTGCATTACATTTATTGTGAACTTTATTTCTATTATTATTACATTGTAACATATAATTAAATAATTGTATGACTCACCATAAAGCAGAATCAGCAGCTGTAAATACAGATGAAGCTTCGCTTGCTTGCCCCCCGCTCACCTCCTGCCCTGTGGCCCAGTTCCTAACAGGCCATGGACTGGTACTGGTCTGTAGTCCAGGGGTTGGGGATCCCTGGTTTAATCCATTTACATCATTTAATTGCTGATAAGGAGAAGATTGACATTTGTCATTGTGTTGTTTTTTTCCTATATGCCTTATAGCCTAAATCATGTAGAAAAAGGATACAGCTACAAACCATGTTATAATCAAACTAGGTTTTATAATTGCCCGTGTATTTACCTTTATTGAGATCTTTTTTCCTCCATGCAGCTTCAGGTTCCTGTCCAGTGTCTTTTCATTTCACCTTTCAAGACTCCCTTGACTATTTCTTGCAGGACAGGTTGGTGGTCCTGAGCTCCCTCAGCTTTTGTTTCTGGAGCTGTCTTGATTTTTCCCTCACTTTGGAAGGACAGTTATGCTGGATACAGGATTCTCAGTTAACAGTTTTTTTCTTTTAGCAGTTTGAATATATCAGCCCTCAGTTTTCTGGCATCAAAACCTTTCGATAAGAAATCTGTTGATAATCTTACTGAGGATCCTTGTAAGTGATGATTTGCTTCTCTCTGCTCCTTTCAAGGTTCTCTTTGTCTTTGTCTCTTAAAAATTTGATTATAATGCGTCTTTTTTTTTGCGAAACGCGGGCCTCTCACTGTCGTGGCCTCTCCCGTTGCGGAGCAGCAGGCTCTGGACGCGCAGGCTCAGTGGCCATGGCTCACGGGTGCAGCCGCTCCGCGGCATGTGGGATCTTCCTGGACCAGGGCACAAACCTGTGTCCCCTGCATCGGCAGGTGGACTCTCAACCACTGCGCCACCAGGGAAGCCCATATAATGCATCTTGATGTGAGTCTCTCAGTTCACCTCACTTGGAGTATTTTGACCTTCAGTATTTATATTCATTTAAATCAAATCTCAGAAGTTTCCAACCATTATTTCTATAAATATTCTCTCCACTTCCCTCCCCACCACCCCACTCCTTCTCTTGGGCTTCCCATGATGCATTTGTTAGTCTACTTATGGTGTCCCACAGGTCCCTGAGGTTCTGTTCACATATCTTAAATCTTTTTTTCTTTCTGATCCTCAGCCTTTATAATTTTCATTGTCCCATCTTCAGGATCACTAATTCTTCTGCCTGCTCAAATATTCTTTTGAATCCCTTTAGTGAAATTTTCATTTCAGTTACAGCATTTTTCAGCTTCAGAATTTCTTTTTTTTTTTTTAGGCTGTCTTTTTTTTTTTTTTTTGGCTGCACTGTGTAGCTTGTGAGATCTTAGTTCCCTGACCAGGGATTGAACCTGGACCATTGGCAGTGAAAGGGTGGAGTCCTAACCACTGTACTGCCAGGGAATTCCCTAGGTTTTCTATTTCTTTATTGACATTTCCATTGTTCCATTTCACACATTGTCTTCTTGACTTTACATCTTCCTTTAGTTCTTTGAGTATTTTTAAGACCATTGTTTTAAATTCTTTGTCTAGCATATCTGCCATTAGGTCTTTTTCAGGGACAATTTTATTGATTTCTGTTTTTCCTTTTTTTTTTTTTTTGCGGTATGCGGGCCTCTCCCTGTTGTGGCCTCTCCCGTTGCGGAGCACAGGCTCCAGAAGCGCAGGCTCAGCGGCCATGGCTCATGGGCTTAGCCGCTCCGCGGCATGTGGGCTCTTCCCAGACTGGGGCACAAACCCGTGTCCCCTGCATTGGCAGGCGGACTCTCAACCACTGCGCCACCAGGGAAGCCCAGCATATATATATTTTTTTAACATTGAATTTTAAAAAATATTTATTTTATTTATCTTTGGCTGTGTTGGGTCTTCGTTGCTGCACATGGGCTTTCTCCAGTTGTGGAGAGCGGGGGCTACTCTTTGTTGTCATGCGCGGGCTTCTCATTGCGGTGGCCTCTCTTGCTGTGGAGCACCAGCTCCAGGTGCACTTCAGCAGTTGCAGCACGTGGGCTCAGTAGTTGTGACTCACGGGCTCCAGAGCACAGTCTCAGTAGTTGTGGCACACAGGCTTTGTTGCTCCGCACCATGTGGGATCTTCCCGGACCGGGACTCCAACCTGTGTCCCTTGCATTGGCAGGGAGATTCTCAACCACTGCATCACCAGGGAAGCCCACAGTACAGTACTATTAACTGTAGTCACCATGCTGTACATTACATCCCTTTGACTTATTTATTTTATAACTGGAAGTTTATACCTTTTGAGTTTCTTCACTCACTCCCCACTTCCCCCCACCCCACCTCTGACGACCACCAATCTATCTCTGTATCTGCGAGCTTGGTGGTAACTTTTTTTTTTTCATTTTTAGATTCCACATGTGAGTGAGATCATATAGTATTTGTCTTTCTTTGACTTATCTCACTTAGCATAATGCCCTCCGTACATGCTGTCACAAATGGCAAGCTTCACTTTTCTTTTACAGCTGAATAATATTCTTTGTATACACACACCCCCCACATTTTATTTACCCATTCATCTGTCCGTGAACACACGTAGGTTGTTTACATTTCTTGGCTCTTGTAAATAATGCCACTGTGAACATGGGGATGCATATATCTTTTCAAGTTAGTGTTTTCGTTTTCTTCAGATAAATACCCAGAAATAGAATTGCTGGATCATATGATAATTCTAGATTTAATTTGTTGAGGAACCTCCATACTGTTTCCTGTAGTGGCTACACCAATTTAAATTCTCACCGACAGTGCACAAGGGTTCCCTTTTCTCCACGTCCTCACCAACACTCATTACTTTTTGTCTTTTTGATAATAACCATTCTAACAAGTGTAAGGTGATAATCTCATTGTGGTGTTGATTTGCATATCCCTGATGATTAGTGGCATGTAGAGCATCTTTTTATATACTGCTTGGCCATCTGTATATCTTCTTTGGAAGATGTGTATTCAGATCCTCTGCTTATTCTTTCATTTAATTATTATTATTATTATTTTGCTATTGAGTTGTATAAATTTTCTATATATTTTGAATATTAACCTCTTATCGCATATGTGACTTGCAGGTATTTTCTTCCATTCAGTAGATTGCTGTTTCATTTTGTTGGTGGTAGAATTACTGACATGCTTGACATTGGTAATTTGTGCTTTTTTTTCTTTGTCAGGTTTATTAATTGTTTTAAAGATGAACTTTTGGCTTTGAATTTCTTACCCACTCTCATACTTTTATATGGCATTAGTTTTTTTCTTTTTTTCCTATTGCTTTCTTTGGGTTTTATTTACTGTTCTTTTTCTGACTTCTTGAAGTGGAGGTGCTTAGAGTATGACATTTTAGATAAAATTCATGTATAATATGTCCACCATTTTAAAATGTACAATTCAGTGGTTTTAGTGTGCTCACAAAATTCCGAAACCATCACCACTACCTAGTTCCAGAACATTTTCATCACACCAAAAAGAAAACCCCTACCCATTAAACATCACTCCCATCTGCAGTTCCCCCATTGCCTAGCAACCACTAATTTACTTTTGGTCTCTGTGGATTTGCCTACCCTGTATATTTCACGTATGGAATGATGTAATATGTGATCTTTCAAGTTTGGCTTCTTTCACTTAGCATAGTATTTTCAAGATCCATCCATGTTGTACCATGAATCAGTACATCATTCCTTTTTCTGGCTGAATAATATTCCATTATATGGACATGTTACATTTTCTTTATCCATTAAGATGATGGGTATTTGGGTTGTTTCTACTTTTGACTATTATGAATAACAAACACTGTTAAGAACATTCATATAGAAGTTTTTGTATGGAAATATGTTTTCAGTTTTCTTAGGTATATACCTGGAGTGAGTTTGTGGATCATGTGTAGTATCTCAGTGTTTAACTTTTTGAGAAACTGCCAAACTGTTTTCCAAAGCAGCTGCACCATTTTACATTCCCACCAGCAATGTATGAGGGTTTGAGTTTTTCCATATCCTCATCAGTACTTTTTATTATCTTTTTGATCTTTGTTGTGGTGCTTGGGCTTCTCACTGCAGTGGCTTCTCTTTGTTGCAGGGCATGGGCCCTAGAGCGTGTGGGCTTCAGTAGTTGTGGCTCGTGGGCTCTAGAGCACAGGCTCAGTAGTTATGGCACACGGGCTTAGTTGCTCCAAGGTATGTGGGATCTTCCAGGACCAGGGATTGAACCTGCACTGGCAGGCGAATTCTTAACCACTGCGCCACCAGTGGAGTCCCCCATTGTTTTTTTGATTTCTCTAAGGATGTTGAGCTTATGGGCTCTTTTATATTTTCTTTGGACAAATATCTCTTTAAATCCTTAGCTCATTTTATAATGAGGTGTTTTTTTTTTAACTGTTGAGCTATGAGTTCTTTATACATTCTAGATGTTAGACCCTGATGAGATGTATGATTTGCAAATATTTTCTTCATTCCGTGGGTTGTCTCTTTGCTTTCTTGATAGTGTCCTCCTTTGTAGCACAAAAGTTTTAAATTTTAACGAAGCTTTATTCATCTATTTTTGCCCCGCTTTGGTTGCTAGTATTTTTGGTGTCATATCTGAGACACCATTGCCTGATCCAGTGTTGCAAAGATTTATCCCTTTGTTTTCTTCTAAAAGTTTTCTAGTTACCACGCTTAGTTTTATGATCCATTTTTTGTTAATTTCTGTATGTGGTGTAAGGTAGGCGTCCAACTTCATTCTTTTGCATGTAGATACTCAGTTGTCCAAGAACTGTTTGTTGAAAAGAATATTCTTTCCCCATTGAATGATCTTGGCATCCTTGTAGAAAATCAGTTGACCATCAATACAAGGATTTATTTCTGAACTCGCAGTTCTATCCCATTGATAAAGCCAGTACCACACAGTCTTTATTACTGTAGCTTGGTGGTAAGTTTTGAAATTGGGAAATACGATTCTTCCAACACTGAGATGGTTTTGGGTATTCATGGTTACTTGCATTTCCATATGAATTTTAATATCAGCTTGTTAATTTCTCTCGAAAAGGCAGTTGCGACTTTGATCTGTAGATCGATTTGGAGACTGTTGCTATTTTAATAGTAAGTCTTTCAACGCATAAACATGAGGTAGCTTTAAGTTTAATTTCTTTCAACAGTGTTTTATAGGTTTCAGTGTGTAAGTCTTGCACTGTGTAAGTCTTTTTATTCTTTTCGATGCTGTCGTAAATTAAATTTTTTTCTTAATTTAATTTTCAGATTATTCATTGCTAGTGTATAGAAATAGAATTGATTTTTGTATATTGATGTTGTACCCTGCCACTTTGCTGAACTCATTTATTAGCTCTAATTGTTTTTTTTGTAGATATCTTAGGACCTTCGATATCCAAGATCATGTCTTCTGTGAATAGAGTTTTACTTTTTCCTTTCCAATCTAGATGTCTTTTGTTTTTCCTGCCTAATTGCCTTGACTAGAACCTTCAGTACAATTTTGAATAAAAATTACAAGAGTAGGCATTCTTGTCTTGTTCCCGTCATAGGGGACAGCTTTCAGTCTTTGACCATTAAATATAATGTTAGATATGGGGTTTTGGTAGAAGCACTTTATAAGGTTGAGATTGTTCCCTTCTGTCCCTAGTTTATTGAATTTCTTAAATCAGGAAAGAGTGTTCTGTTTTGTCAAATATAGTACTTTTTCTGGGTTGGTTGAGATGATTGTGTAATTTTTGTCCTGGTATGGTATATTTTACTGGTTGGTTAACATGTTGAATCAGCCTTGCATTCTTGGGAAAAGTCTCATTTGGTCATGGTGTATAATCCTTTTTATGTGCTACTACATTTGCTTTGTTAGTATTTTGTGAAGGATTTTTGTGTTTATATTCATAAGGGATATAGGTCTGATTTTTCTGGTGATGTCTTTATCTACTTTTGGTATCAGGATATACTGACCTCATGACTGAGTTGTAAAGTGTTCGCTCTTCCCTTTTTTGGGGGGGAAGATTTTATGTAGAATTGGTGTAATTTCTTTTTAAGCCTTGAAGAATTCACCAGTAAGGCCATTTGGTCCTGGACTTTTCTTTGTGGGAAGTTGTTGTTCAGGCTCTTCGCTTATCATAGGTGTATTCAAATTGCCTGTTTCTTCTTGTGTCAGTTTTGGTAGTTCGTGTCTTTGTAGAAATTTATTTCACATCGGTTTTCTAATTTGACTTACAGTTATACAATTTTACAAGAGATAGTAATCTCTTTTAGTTTCTGTAGTCCCTTTTTATTTCTGTAAGGTTGGTAGTAATGTCCCCACTTTCATTTCTGATTTTAGTAATTTGAGTCTTTGATCTTGTTTCATGATCAGTCTAGCTTAAGGTCTGTCAATTTTGCAGATGTTTCAAAGAACTAACTTTTGGTTTTGTTGATTTTTCTCTATATTTTTCTGGTCTTTATTTTATTTCTGCTTTAACCTTTGTTACTTCTTTTCTTCTGCTTGCTTTGTTTTGTTTCGTTGCTGTTTTTCTAGTTCCTTAAGGCATGTTGGGTTATTCAAGATCTTTTTTAATATAGGCACTTACAACTATAACTTTCCTTGCAAGTACTGCCTTCACTATATGCCATAAATTTTAGTATTTCATTTTTTTATTCAATTCATTCATTTTGCTTTTTCCCATGTGATTTCTTTCAGCCACTGATTGTTTAATTTCTATGTATTCATGAATTTTCCATTTTTCCTTCTGTTATAGATTTCTAACTCCATTGTGTTCAGAGAACATTCTTTGTGTGATTTGAGGCCTTTCAAATTTGTTGAGACTTGTTTTATGGAATTACATATGATCTGTCTTGGAGAATATTCAGTATCAACTTAAAAATATGTATTCTGCTGTTGTTGGATGGAGTGTTTTATAGGTATCTGTTCTAGTTGGTTTATAGTGTTCAAATCTTGTGTCCTTGGTGATCTTCTGTCTTCTTGTTCTGTTCATTGTTGAAATTGTGGTATTGATGTTTCAACTATTACTCTTGAAATATCTATTTATCCTATCAATTCTGTCAGTTTTTACTTCATATATTTTGGTGCTTTGTTCTTAGATTCACTTGTGTTTATAATTGTTATGTCTTCTTGATGGATTGACCCTTTTATCATTAGAGAAAGTCCTTATTTGTCTTTAATAACAATTTTTGTCTTAAGGTTTATTTTGTCTGATATTAGTATAGTCCCTCCAGTGGTCTTTTGATTACTCTTTGCAGGATATATATATTTCCATCTTTTTACTTTTAACTTATTTGTGTCTTTGAGTCTGAAGTTTGTCTCTTCTGTACAACATATATTTAGATCATGGTTTTCTAAAATCCATGTAAAAAAATCTGACTTATTTATTTATTTTTGGCTGCATTGGGTCTTCATTGCTGTGCGTGGGCTTTCTCTAGTTGTGGCGAGCGGGGGCTGCTCTTTGTTGCAGTGTGTGGGATTCTCATTGTGGTGGCTTCTTTTGTTGCGGAGCACGGGCTCTAGGCGCATGGGCTCCAATAGTTGTGGCATGTGGGCTCAGTAGTTGTGACTCGTGGGCTCTAGAACACAGGCTCAGTAGTTGTGGCGCACAGGCTTATTAGTTGCTCTGAGCCATATGGGATCTTCCCGGACCAGGGATTGAACCCATGTTCCCTGCATCGGCAGGCGGATTCTTAACCACTGTGCCACCAGGGAAGTCCCTAAAAATCTGACTTCTTAATTGGACAGTTTAGTCTACCTATATTTAATGTAATTAATGGCAAGGTAGGATATACATCTATCATTTTGCTGTTTGTTTTCCATTTATCGTATGTTTTTTCTTTCTCTATTCCTCATTAACTCTTTTAAGTAGATATTTTCTAGTGTACCATTTTAATTTCCTTGTCTTTTCTTTTAGAATATTTTTAGTTATTTTCTTAATGGCTGCCCTGGAGATTACAACTAGCATCTTAATTCATAACAGTCTAGTTCAGATTAATACCAATTTAATTTCAGTAGTACAGTTGACCCTGAATGTGGGTTTGAACTGCATGGAACCACTTATATGCAGATATTTTTCAGTAGTATATACTGCGGTATTACACAGTCTGTGGTTGGTTGAATTCTGTCAGTGTGGAGGAACCATGGATATGGAGGGCCGAGTATAAGTTATATAAGGTTAACCTCCACATTGTTCAAGGGTCAGCTGTATGTAAAAACTTTGCTCCAGTATTGCTACATTCCCTCTCTTTTGTGCTGTTAATGTCATATGAATTACATTATGTGCATTGTGTGCCCTTCAACACAGATTTATAATTACTGCTGTATTCATTTATCTTTTAATAAGATAGAAAAATTATGAACAGCTATATTTATGCTGTCTTTAATATTTACCTGTGTAGTTGGCTTTTCTGGTGTCTTTGTTACTTTGTGTGGATTAAAGTAACTTTCTAGTTTATCTTTTCATTTTAACCTGAAGGACTACCTTTAGTATTTATGTAGGGCAAGTTTGCTAGCAGCAAACTCTCTCAGGTTTTATTTGGGAATATCTTAATTTATTCATTTTCAAAGGAATGTTTTATTGGCCATAGAAATTCTGGGTTGAGTTTGTTCTTTCAACACTGTGAATGTGTCATCTTACTGCCTTCTGGCCTCCGTGGTTTCTGATGAGAAATCAGTTGTTAATCTTATTGAGGATATATGATGGGTTGCTTTTCTTTTGCACATTTCAAGATTCTCCTTGTCTCTGGCTTTCAACAGTTTGAGTATGATGTGTCTCATTGTGGCTCTCTTTGAATTTATCCTACTTGAAGTTCATTTAATTTCTTGGATGTATAGATTGATGGTTTTCATCAAATTTGGGATATTTTCTGTCATTTTTTTCTTCACATATTCTTCTTTCCCCTGTTTTCTCTGTCCTCTCCTTTTGGGACTTCTAGATTGTATCCCAGAGGTATCCGAGATTGCTCATTTTTCTTCATTACTTTTTCTTTCTCTTTCTCAGACTGGATAATCTCAGTGGACTTATCTCCAGGTTCACTGATTCTGTCTTCTGCCTGTTTAAATCCTGAGACCCTGTAGTGAATTTTTCATTTCAGTTACTGTACTTTGCAGTGCCACAATTTCTAACTGGTTCTTTTTTATAATTTCTCTTTCTTCATTGATATTGTTTGGCATGTCTACCACGAAAAACAGAAGGCTACAAATCAGAGTTTACTTGGAGTCTTAGTAATTGCAATTCAGGAGACACAGATTTAGGTAAAACTGAAAGAGTGTTCAGGGAAGAGCAGCAGTCAGGGGATTATAATGACAAAAGCCACAAGGGCTACAAGGTTGTCAAAATAGTCTGGCAAGAGTTATGATTGGGGCTTCCCTGGTGGTGCAGTGGTTGAGAGTCTGCCTGCCGATAAAGGGGACACGGGTTCGTGCCCCGGTCCCGGAAGATCCCACATGCCGTGGAGCGGCTGGGCCCGTGAGCCATGGCCGCTGAGCCTGCGCGTCTGGAGCCTGTGCTCCGCAACGGGAGAGGCCACAGCAGTGAGAGGCCCGCGTACCAGAAAAAAAAAAAAAAAAGGTATGATTGGCTCTGATACAAGAAAGGAGATGTTTGCCCTTAAGGGATAGGCTGTAATGAGTTATTTTAGGGTAAGCGTTCAGTAAGGATCTTGAGTTCTTGGAACACTGAGAAGATGTTCTGGATGCCCATGTTAAGACAATAAGTGGTCAAAAGGCCAGGTTCCATCCAGGCTGAGGCATGCATAAGTCACACTTCTCAGTGGCCTCCTGGCTCCATTTTAGAGAGCTCCCTTAGTAATACTGACTCGATTTTGATTTTCCTTTCACAGGTGAGACATTGTTCCTATGCATCCCTTTAGTCTTTTAGACATTTTTTCCTTTGGCTCCTCAAACGTAGTTAAAATAACTGATTGAAGTCTTGGTCTAGTACTTGAAATGCTTAGTCTAAGGTCATTTCTTTTGATTGACTGATTATTTTTCCCCCTGTGAATGGGTCATATTTTCTTGGTTTGTTTTTCTTTGCATATTTTGTAAATACTTCGTTGAAAAGGGGACACTAAATAGTTTAATACGACAAGTCTGGAAATCAGATTACCCCTTTTCCCCAGAGTTTGTTCTTTCTGTTTGTTGTTGTTTAGTGACTTTTCTCAACTAATTCTGTAAAGTTTTCCTTTTTACTTCTTAAAAAAATTTTTATTGCGGTATAGGTGCTTTAGAGTGTTGTGTTGGTTTCTACTGTACAGCAACATGAATCAGTTATACATATACATATATCCCCTCTTTTTTGGATTTCCTTCCCATTTAAGTCACCACAGAGCATTGAGTAGAGTTCCCTGTGCTATACAGTAGACTCTCATTAGTTGTTTATTTTATAATACTATCAATAGTGTATAATCTCTCTTTGGTTATCTTAGTGGTCAGCTAACGATTGGACGGAGGTTTCCTTACATGCCTGGAACCAGTAAGTCTTTCGTCCTTTGCCAAGGGGTCCAGCATGCCTTCCATGCTGATCCATACAGCTTAGTGAGTAGCCTTCACTTCCCTGCTTGTGCAGAGGCTCATGGTTAATCAGAAGTGAGAACTTAGGGCCTTCCAGTTTCACAGGGATATGTTGAACTTTTTAAAGCCCTCTGTGTGTATCTCATTCCTCAGCTTTTCCTTTTAAGCTTTTTTGGTAGTCTATTGTTTGCCTAAACTGTTACTTACTACCTGAGGCACCAGATGTTTAATGCTTGCCTTTGATTGTTTAACAGACTTCTCTCCTAGAGAAAGGCTGTTCATACTGGGTGAGCTCCAAGGCAGGACAAAGACAGCCTAGAAAAATGGAAGCTTCCATGGAACCACTGCAAAAATCAAGTAATGACAGTCTCTGGGGATGGGACTTGACCTCCAATCCTGTTCTGCCCCTTCTGGTGGCTTCCAGGATGCTAATTTTCACTGTGATTGTGGGCTCTTGGTTTTTAAGGTTACTGCAGAGCTAGAGAGGAGGTGGGAGTAGTGCAAGTTAAAAGGTCTGAAAGTGTACTCTTTTTACCAGGATTAGCTACTTTGTGATTTAAATATTCCTGATTACTGCAAGCCTTTGTTTAATTTTCAGAGTTCTGAAAAAGTTCAGTCTGACAGTTTTTGCTGGTGTTCTCACTTCTTTTATGGAGGAGAGAGGTCCTTGCTCTGCCATTCCACTGACATCATCCTGATCATTGATTTGTAATCTTTCGAATACATGCACCACAGGCTGTACGTTTCCTTCTAAGCATGGATTTAAGTGCATTCTGTGACCTGTGATGTGTTTTTACTTATCATTCAGTTAAAAATATTTTCTTAATTCCATTGGATGTCTTGTTGATCCCTGAAGAAGTGTGTGGTTTAACTTCAAAACATTTGGGACTTTTTGTTGTCTTTTTATAAATAGTGTTTTACCTTAATTGTACTATATTCATAGAAAATCTTCCATGTGGTTTTAGTCTTCAGAAGTTGTTGAGACTTCTTTATGCCCTGCTTTGTTAAAGGTTGTATGTACACTTGTGGAGAAAGTGTGTTGACCACATGTTCACTGCAGTGTTGTGTTTGTGTCAGTTAGGTCAGGTTTGTTAATTTTATGTTTGATCTTCCATATTCTTATTTGTGGTTATCTTATTCTATCAGTTACCAAGAGAAATGTGTTAAAATCACTAGCTTTTATTGTAGTCTTGACTATCTCTCATTTGAGGTTTGTTGATTTTTTTTTCTGTTATAGATTTTTATAGACTGTTGAGTTTTAGAATTATCCCTCTAGGGGATTGGTCCCTTTATACTCATGAAATGCCCTTCTTTATCTCTTATGTTTTTGCCTTAACATTATTTTGTTTGACATTTGTTTAGCTACACCAGCTTTCTTTGGTTAGTTTTGGCATGGCGTATCTTTTCTCATATTTTTCAACCTATCAGTAACCTTCTGTTTTTAAGACACGACTTTGGAAAGCAGCATATAGTTGAAATTTTGATTTTTAACTAATTCTACCAATATGTGTCTTAATTGCAGTTTGGGTTTTTTTAAAAAACATGTAGTTGAACTATTAATATACTTACAATATTAAGTATATCACCTTTATTGGGTCTTTGTCCTTCATGTTCTGTGTGGCCTTCTTTTGGGTTAATCAAGTGTTCCTTATTCATACTTAGCCTTCCTGTTGTATGATTTTTTTTTTTTTTACATCTTTATTGGAGTATAATTGCTTTACAATGGTATGTTAGTTTCAGCTTCACAACAAAATGAATCAGTTATATATATACATATGTTCCCATATCTCTTCCCGCTTGGGTCTCCCTCCCTCCCACCCTCCCTATCCCACCCCTCCAGGCGGTCACAAAGCACCGAGCTGATCTCCCTGTGCTATGCGGCTGCTTCCCACTAGCTATCTACCTTACGTTTGGTAGTGTATATATGTCCATGCCTCTCTCTCGCTTTGTCACCGTTTACCCTTCCCCCTCCCCATAGCCTCAAGTCCATTCTCTAGTAAGTCTGTGTCTTTATTCCTGTTTCACCCCTAGGTTTTTCATGACATTTTTTCCCCTTAAATTCCATATATATGTGTTAGCATACGGTATCTGTCTCTCTCTTTCTGACTTACTTCACTCTGTATGACAGATTCTAGATCTATCCACCTCATTACAGATAGCTCAATTTCGTTTCTTTTTATGGCTGAGTAATATTCCATTGTATATATGTGCCACGTCGTCTTTATCCATTCATCCGATGATGGACACTTAGGTTGTTTCCATCTCTGGGCTATTGTAAATAGAGCTGCAGTGAACATTTTGGTTCATGACTCTTTTTGAATTACGGTTTTCTCAGGGTATATGCCCAGTAGTGGGATTGCTGGGTCATATGGTAATTCTATTTTTAGTTTGTTAAGGAACCTCCATACTGTTCTCCACAGTGGCTGTATCAATTTACATTTCCACCAACAGTGCAAGAGTGTTCCCTTTTCTCCACACCCCCTCCAGCATTTATTGTTTCTAGATTTTTTGATGATGGCCATTCTGACTGGTGTGAGATGATATCTCATTGTAGTTTTGATTTGCATTTCTCTAATGATTAGTGATGTTGAGCATTCTTTCCTGTGTTTGTTGGCAGTCTGTATATCTTCTTTAGAGAAATGTCTATTTAGGTCTTCTGCCCATTTTTGGATTGGGTTGTTTGTTTTTTTGTTATTGAGCTGCATGAGCTGCTTCTAAATTTTGGAGATTAATCCTTTGTCAGTTGCTTCATTTGCAAATATTTCTCCTATTCTGAGGGTTGCCTTTTGGTCTTGTTTATGGTTTCCTTTGCTGTGCAAAAGCTTTTAAGTTTCATTAGGTCCCATTTGTTTATTTTTGTTTTTATTTCCATTTCTCTAGGAGGTGGGTCAAAAAGGACCTTGCTGTGATTTATGTCATAGAGTGTCCTGCCTATGTTTTCCTCTAAAAGTTTGATAGTTTCTGGCCTTACATTTAGGTCTTTAATCCATTTTGAGCTTATTTTTGTGGATGGTGTTAGGGAGTGATCTAATCTCATACTTTTACATGTACCTGTGCAGTTTTCCCAGCACCACTTATTGAAGAGGCTGTCCTTTCTCCACTGTACATTCCTGCCTCCTTTATCAAAGATAAGGTGACCATATGTGCGTGGGTTTATCTCTGGGCTTTCTATCCTGTTCCATTGATCTGTATTTCTGTTTTTGTGCCAGTACCATACTGTCTTGATTACTGTAGCTTTGTAGTATAGTCTGAAGTCAGGAAGCCTGATTCCTCCGGCTCCGTTTTTCGTTCTCAAGATTGCTTTGGCTATTCGGGGTCTTTTGTGTTTCCATACAAATTGTGAAATTTTTTGTTCCAGTTCTGTGAAAAATGCCAGTGGTAGTTTGATAGGCATTGCATTGAATCTGTAGATTGCTTTGGGTAGTAGAGTCATTTTCACAATGTTGATTCTTCCAATCCAAGAACATGGTATATCTCTCCATCTATTTGTATCATCTTTAATTTCTTTCATCAGTGTCTTATAATTTTCTGCATACAGGTCTTTTGTCTCCTTAGGTAGGTTTATTCCTAGATATTTTATTCTTTTTGTTGCAGTGGTAAATGGGAGTGTTTTCTTGATTTCACTTTCAGATTTTTCATCCTTAGTGTATAGGAATGCCAGAGATTTCTGTGCATTAATTTTGTATCCTGCTACTTTACCAGATTCATTGATTAGCTCTAGTAGTTTTCTGGTAGCATCTTTAGGATTCTCTATGTATAGTATCATGTCATCTGCAAAGAGTGACAGCTTTACTTCTTCTTTTCCGATTTGGATTCCTTTTATTTCCTTTTCTTCTCTGATTGCTGTGGCTAAAACTTCCAAAACTATGTTGAATAAGAGTGGTGAGAGTGGGCAGCCTTGTCTTGTTCCTGATCTTAGTGGAAATGCTTTCAGTTTTTCACCATTGAGGACGATGTTGTCTGTGGGTTTGTCATATATGGCCTTTATTACGTTGAGGAAAGTTCCCTCTATGCCTACTTTCTGCAGGGTTTTTTTTTTATCATAAATGGGTGTTGAATTTTGTCAAAAGCTTTCTCTGCATCTATTGAGATGATCATATGGTTTTTCTCCTTCAGTTTGTTAATATGGTGTATCACGTTGATTGATTTGCGTATATTGAAGAATCCTTGCATTCCTGGAATAAACCCCACTTGATCATGATGTATGATCCATTTAATGTGCTGTTGGATTCTGTTTGCTAGTATTTTGTTGAGGATTTTTGCATCTATGTTCATCAGTGATATTGGCCTGTAGTTTTCTTTCTTTGTGACATCCTTGTCTGGTTTTGGTATCAGGGTGATGGTGGCCTCGTAGAATGAGTTGGGGAGTGTTCCTCCCTCTGCTATATTTTGGAAGTGTTTGAGAAGGATAGGTGATAGCTCTTCTCTAAATGTTTGATAGAATTCGCCTGTGAAGCCATCTGATCCTGGGCTTTTGTTTGTTGGAAGATTTTTAATCACAGTTTCAATTTCAGTGCTTGTGATTGGTCTGTTCATATTTTCTATTTCTTCCTGATTCAGTCTTGGCAGGTTGTGCATTTCTAAGAATTTGTCCATTTCTTCCAGGTTGTCCATTTTATTGCCATAGAGTTGCTTGTAGTAATCTCTCATGATCTTTTGTATTTCTGCAGTGTCACTTGTTACTTCTTTTTCATTTCTAATTCTGTTGATTTGAGTCTTCTCCCTTTTTTTCTTCATGAGTCTGGCTAATGGTTTATCAATTTTGTTTATCTTCTTAAAGAACCAGCTTTTAGTTTTATTGATCTTTGCTATCGTTTCCTTCATTTCTTTTTCATTTATTTCTGATCTGATTTTTATGATTTCTTTCCTTCTGCTAACTTCGGGGTTTTTCTGTTCTTTCTCTAATTGCTTCAGGTGCAAGGTTAGGTTGTTTATTCGAGGTGTTTCCTGTTTCTTAAGGTAGGATTGTATTGCTATAAACTTCCCTCTTAGAACTGCTTTTGCTGCATCCCATAGATTTTGAGTCGTTGTGTCTTCATTGTCATTTGTTTCTAGGTATTTTTTGATTTCCTCTTTGATTTCTTCAGTGATCACTTCGTTATTAAGTAGTGTATTGTTTAGCCTCCATGTGTTTGTATTTTTTACAGATCTTTTCCTGTAATTGATGTCTAGTCTCATAGCGTTGTGGTCGGAAAAGATACTTGATACAATATCAGTTTTCTTAAATTTACCAAGGCTTGATTTGTGACCCAAGATATGATCTATCCTGGAGAATGTTCCATGAGCACTTGAGAAAAATGTGTATTCTGTTGTTTTTGGATGGAATGTCCTATAAATATCAATTAAGTCCATCTTGTTTAATGTATCATTTAAAGCTTCTGTTTCCTTATTTATTTTCATTTTGGATGATCTGTCCATTGGTGAAAGTGGGGTGTTAAAGTCCCCTAGTATGAATGTGTTACTGTCGATTTCCCCTTTTATGGCTGTTAGTATTTGCCTTATGTATTGAGGTGCTCCTATGTTGGGTGCATAAATATTTACAATTGGTATATCTTATTCTTGGATCGATCCCTTGATCATTATGTAGTGTCCTTCTTTGTCTCTTCTAATAGTCTTTATTTTAAAGTCTATTTTGTCTGATATGAGAATTGCTACTCCAGCTTTCTTTTGGTTTCCATTTGCATGAAATACCTTTTTCCATCCCCTTACTTTCAGTCTGTATGTGTCTCTAGGTCCGAAGTGGGTCTCTTGTAGACAGCAAATATATGGGTCTTGTTTTTGTATCCATTCAGCCAATCTGTGTCTTTTGGTGGGAGCATTTAGTCTATTTACATTTAAGGTAATTATCGATATGTATGTTCCCATTCCCATTTTCTTAATTGTTTTGAGTTCGTTATTGTAGGTCTTTTCCTTCTTTTGTGTTTCTTTTGTGTTTCTTGCCTAGAGAAGTTCCTTTAGCAGTTGTTGTAGAGCTGTCTCTCAGCTTTTGCTTGTCTGTAGAGGTTTTAATTTCTCCATCAAATCTGAATGAGATCCTTGCTGGGTAGAGTAATCTTGGTTGCAGGTTTTTCTCCTTCATCACTTTCAATATGTCCTGCCACTCCCTTCTGGCTTGCAGAGTTTCTGCTGAAAGATGAGCTGTTAACCTTATGGGGATTCCCTTGTGTGTTATTTGTTGTTTTTCCCTTGCTGCTTTTAATATGCTTTCTTTGTATTTAATTTTTGACAGTTTGATTAATATGTGTCTTGGCGTATTTCTCCTTGGATTTATCCTGTATGGGACTCTCTGTGCTTCCTGGACTTGATTAACTATTTCCTTTCCCATATTAGGGAAGTTTTCTACTGTAATCTCTTCAAATATTTTCTCAGTCCCTTTCTTTTTCTCTTCTTCTTCTGGAACCCCTATAATTCGAATGTTGGTGCGTTTAATGTTGTCCCAGAGGTCTCTGAGACTGTCCTCAGTTCTTTTCATTCTTTTTTCTTTATTCTGCTCTGCATGAGTTATTTCCACTATTTAATCTTCCAGGTCACTTATCCGTTCTTTTGCCTCAGTTATTCTGCTATTGATCCCATCTAGAGTATTTTTCATTTCATTTATTGTGTTGTTCATCATTGTTTGTTTCATCTTTAGTTCTTCTAGGTACTTGTTAAATGTTTCTTGTATTTTTTCTATTCTATTTCCAAGATTTTGGATCATCTTTACTATCATTATTCTGAATTCTTTTTCAGGTAGACTGCCTATTTCCTCTTCATTTGTTAGGTCTGGTGGGTTTTTATCTTGCTCCTTGATCTGCTGTGTGTTTTTCTGTCTTTTCATTTTGCTTATCTTACTGTGTTTGGGGTCTCCTTTTTCAGGCTGAAGGTTCGTAGTTCCTGTTGTTTTTAGTGTCTGTCCCCAGTGGCTAAGGTTGGTTCAGTGGGTTGTGTAGGCTTCCTGGTGGAGGGGACTAGTGCCTGTGTTCTGGTGGATGAGGCTGGATCTTGTCTTTCTGGTGGGCAGGTCCATGTCTGGTGGTGTGTTTTGGGGTGTCTGTAGACTTATTATGATTTTGGGCAGCCTCTCTGCTAATGGGTGGGGTTGTGTTCCTGTCTTGCTAGTTGTTTGGCGTAGGATGTCCAGCACTGTAGCTTGCTGGCCGTTGAGTGAAGCTGGGTGCTGGCGTTGAGATGGAGATCTCTGGGAGATTTTCGCCGTTTGATATTATGTTCAGCTGGGAGGCCTCTTGTGGACCAGTGTCCTGAAGTTGGCTCTCCCACCTCAGAGGCACAGCACTAACTCCTGGCTGCAGCACCAAGAGCCTTTCATCCACACGGCTCCTTAATTTGGGATGATTCGTTGTCTATTCATGTATTCCACAGATGCAGGGTTCATCACGTTGATTGTGGAGCTTTAATCCGCTGCTTCTGAGGCTGCTGGGAGAGATTTCCCTTTCTCTTCTTTGTTCTCACAGCCCCCAGGGGCTCAGCTTTGGATTTGGCCCCGCCTGTGCGTGTAGGTCACCGGAGGGCGTCTGTTCTTTGCTCAGACAGGACGGGGTTAAAGGAGCCGCTGATTCGGAGGCTCTGGCTCACTCAGGCCGGGGGAGCGGGGGTGGTGGTGGTGGTGGTGGTGGTGGTAGGGAGGGTCATGGAGTGCGGGGCGGGCCTGCGGCGGCAGAGGCCGGCGTGACGTTGCACCAGCCTGAGGCGCGCTGTGCGTTCTCCCGGGGAAGTTGTCCCTGGATCCCGGGACCCTGGCAGTGGCGGGCTGCACAGGCTTCCCGGAATGGGGGTGTGGATAGTGACCTGTGTTTGCACACAGGCTTCTTGGTGGCGGCAGCAGCGGCCTTAGCGTTTCATGTCTGTCTCTGGGGTCCGCACTTTTAGCCGCGGCTCGCGCCCATCTCTGGAGCTCCTTTAAGCAGCGTTCTTAATCCCCTCTACTCGCGCACCAGGAAATAAAGAGGGAAGAAAAAGTCTCTTGCCTCTTCGGCAGGTCCAGACTTTTCCCCCTGCAGGCTGTGTTCACGCCGCCAACCCCAGTCCTCTCCGGCGCTGCGACTGAAGCCGGAGCCTCAGCTCCCAGCCCCGCCCGCCCCGGCGGGTGAGCAGACAAGCCTCTCGGCTGGTGAGTGCCCGTCGGCCCTGATCCTCTGTGCTGCAATGTCTCCGCTTTGCCCTCCGCACCCCTGTTGCTGTGCTCTCCTCCGCGACTCCGAAGCTCCCCCACTCTGCCACCCGCAGTCTCCGCCCGCGAAGGGGCTTCCTAGTGTGTGGACACTTTTCCTCCTTCACAGCTCCCTCCCGCTGGTGCGGGTCCCGTCTCTATCCTTTTGTCTCTGTTTATTTTTTTCTTTTGCCCTAATCAGGTACGTGGGGGGTTTCTTGCCTTTTGGGAGGTCTGAGGTCTTCTGCCAGCGTTCAGTAGGTGTTCTGTAGGAGTTGTTCCACGTGTAGATGTATTTCTGGTGTATCTGTGGGGAGGAAGGTGATCTCCGCGTCTTACTCTTCCGCCATCTTCCCGGAAGTCTCCCACAGGTAGGAGACAGCTAAATATGCAAGTATCTCAGTGGCTTCTTAAGTGATGGGGAAGATGTGATGCACGAAGGACACCAACTCAAGTCTCACAGCTTAGTTCTGTGATCTTGGACCAGGCAGTTAACTTCTCTGTGCCTCAGATTTCCTTTCGTGCAGCACCTCCTCGCCGCAGAGGCCCAGTCAGGTGCGAGGGAAAGGCTGTCGCTTTCATGCCGCGCACGGAAGAAGCCCGCGAGGCTGGCGCAGGACGCTCGCGCATGACCCCTGTTGTATGATTAAACATTCTTTTACTGTTCTTTTTCTGGGTGCCCTAGGGATTACAGCGCACATCTTTGACTTATTAGTATCTCACAAATTAGTGCTTTCATCACTTCTGGAAAATGTGAAGACCTTATAGAACTCCAGTTAGCCTGTCCCCACAGTTTTTATGTTGCCGTTACTAAGCATTTTAATTGTGTATCTATCTATCTATCTATATATATATTTTTTTTTTTGCGGTATGCGTGCCTCTCACTGTTCTGGCCTCTCCCGTTGCGGAGCACAGGCTCCAGACGCGCAGGCTCAGCGGCCATGGCTCACGGGCCTAGCCGCTCCGTGGCATGTGGGATCTTCCCGGACCAGGGCACGAACCCTGCATTGGCAGGCAGACTCTCAACCACTGCACCACCAGGGAAGCCCTGTATATATATTTTTTAAATCCCAGAAGGAATTATTTTATATAATCATTATTTACTTAGTCTTGCTCACATATTTCCTATTTTCATTGTTCTTTTTTTCTGAATTTCTGTGCTTTCATGTGGGTTCATTCTCCTTCTGGCTGAGGAACATCTTTAGTGTGAGTGTACTGGTAATGAATTCTTTTTTATTTTCCCTGAAAATGTCTTTATTTCATCTTCCTTTCTTAGGCTATATTTGCTGGTTGTAGAATTCTGGCTTGGCTCATTCAGTCTGTATTTGTTGTTTATCTTCAGGCTTTCAAGGTTTTGTTGACAAATCAATCTTTTTTTGAAATCTCTTGTCTTTGTCTCTTCTGTTTGTTTTAATTTTCCCTGTGTTTTTTCTGCTATTTCACTCTTAGTCTACATGTGATACTTTTTTTTTGTTTGTTTTAATTTTAATTTTGTTTGTTTTAATTTTGTTTGTTTGTTTTAATTTTCCCTGTGTTTTTTCTGCTATTTCACTCTTAGTCTACATGTGATACTTCTTTTTTTTTTTTTTTTTTGCTTATGAGTTCTTGGTCTTCTTTTATGTATGGATTGGTATCTTCGGTACTCAGTTTACAGCCATTATCTCTTCATATATTTCCTCTGTTTCCTTTTGCTGTGACTCTAATTAAACATTTATTCTACTTTCATTTATTCTACTTTCTCATTCTGTCCTTCTCGCATCCTCTCTTTGGTATTTTCTTTTTTTGTTGTTTCTCCCCTTCATTTTGAATATTTTGGTGCTATGTTCTAGTTCACTTCTTTTCCCAAACTGTGCCTCATTTGCTGCCAAACTCCACCTTTGAGATTTAAATTTCCAGTATCTTGGCAGAGGTTTTGGGCCTTGATTTCATTCTGGTTCACTTTTACCCTGAGGTATTCTTGGGGATCTCAGCTCAATAGATACGGTGTCCTATTAGACTCCCTGCTGGGGCATGCTTTGAATCTTCTCTCCCTTTGCCTCTCCAGGCCTTAGAACCAAAACCCAACTTTGCTGAATGGGCATATACATTCATAGGATCAGTGATTTTGGTGCTCTGGTAATTTGCTTTCTCTTCTGGATTTTGGCTTTTCTTTTTTCCCCAGAATTAGGCTGGTTTTCCACTATCTTCTAAGATCTAAGATGTCTTTTTTATTAATTCAGGATTTTCTATTTTTAGGAAGAAGATTAATCTGAATAACCTTGTCATTACCGCAGATGAAACTTGAATGGTTTAAAATTTTTTTAACTCTTATTTTAATTGTCCTCTGGTACTAGTACCTATTGTGAACAGTTGCTATAAAGAGGAGTGAGATAGTACATGTAAAGAGCTTAGGAAGTGTCCAGTTGAATGGTAGTTTTGCAGTTTTCTTTCATTTTTCAACATATATTGTCCTCCTGCTTAATATAATTCTGGGAAAACTGCTTTGTCTTTCCACCTCACTATTAAGTTTTCAGGGTCTATCTTTTCTATCAGTCAGACCACATATTGACTTTACTTACATAATCACATTTTAACTTTCAGTGTCTCCAGTGGATGTTCTAGGATCTTTCTGGGAATACAATATTTATTTTAAAGTCTTGTTCTTGGCTTTATTTTCCTTTATTTCATCAAGTATAGGTTTTATGTTAAGATTTGCTGTCTCATTGAATCTGTTGGTTTTCTGAAAATATTTGGTCAGTACCGGTTGTAATTTGTATTTTAAAATGGGTTTTGTATTTGAGATTGCCTGAAGGCGTGTTTGCGTGCACTGTGTAAGTTTACTCCAGCCTGCCCTCAGAATGGAAAGAATACTTCATAGGTGATATTGGGTACTTCTGTAAATTGATCTTAGCAGCTATTGATCATTACTACCTAGTTGCATTAATTTATTAGGGGTTGCCAAATAGCAGTTTTCTAATTCTCATGCCTTTATTTATTAGCTGGTATACTTTTACAGAAGTAAACTTACTTTCATCAACTGTTTGGTTAACCTGAAAAATAGGACACTTAGAAAAGGCAGATAAACGCTTGATGATTATTCTCTATTTTCTTTCATAATATTGACCTGATTTTCCAGGGTTCTTCAAAGCTGACCAGTAAATTGTTTTTCAGTGTCACTGTGGACTCATGGATTTAGTGTGTTTGATGTGTCTTGATCCATTGCAGTCATCCTTTTTTGCTCAGATTATCTAGTCTTTGAACAGTTGAGCTTCTTCACGTCCAGTAGGATGGCTGTAAGGAAAAAAAAAAAGATAATAACCGTTATTGAAAAACTAGTACTCTCATACATTGCTAATGTGAAATATTCTAGCCGCTTTGGAAAACAGTTTGGCAGTTACTCCAAAGGTTAAACACAGAGTTACTGTATGACCCAGAAATTTGTTCCTGGGAGTATACTTAAGAGAAATGAAAGCATGTGTCCATGCAAGACTTGTACATGAATGTTTACAATATTTTTCATAGTGCCCAAAACATGGGGACAATTCAGATGTCAGTTGATGAGTGGTATAACAAAATGTGGTATATCCATACAGAGGAATAGTTGGCAGTAAGAAGGAATGAAGACCTGATTCATACTAAAGCATGGATGAACCTTAAACAGTATGCTAAAGTGAGAAAAGCTAGTTAAGAAAGATCACATATTATATCATTCCACCTATATGAGTTGCCCAGAATAGGCAAATACAGAGATTAATGGGTTGCTTAGGGCTGGGAGAGGTAGGAGGGAATTGAAGTGACTGCTGAAAGGGTATGGGTTTCTTTGTGGGGTGATGGAATGTTCTAAATTTAATTGTGATCATTGCACAACTCTGTGGAAATGTTAAAAACCATTGAATTATATGCTTTTAATGGGTGAATATGTGATCAAGGAGAAAAGATATTTGTACTACATAACAGGATTAAATTTCTTAAATTAGAGTATTCTTATGAATTTAATGAGACTAACAACCCTGTAAAAAGTTAAAACACACACGAAGAGACAGTTCTTTTAGTCAGCGTATAATAAACTGCTCTAGACGCTATGAATACAGTTGTGAACAGATATGCTCCTATAAAAGAGGTGTGAACTATACGTAACTACAGAAGTATGGTGGGGAATAGGAACAAATAATATTTCAGGTTACGCTAAGTAATAGGAAAGAAACTGAACAAGGGGACGTGATAAGGAATGACTGGGGTAGGGGATTAGTGGTTACATAAATTATTTCTCCACACATTATTGAGGGAAGGCCTCTGTCTGAGGAGGTGACATTTAAGCTGAAGACCTGCACGATGAGCCAGCCATGTAGAGAAACTGGTTTAACACCAGGATAAAACTGTTATAAGCAGAGGGAACAGGAAGGCCTTGGAGTGGGTGGATGGGCCTGAATTTGGTATATTTAAGGGGCGACAAGGCTTTTAAGGGTGTGGGAGGTGATAAAGCAGAGAGAACGGTTAGGAGACTGCTGCAGTAGTCCAGGTGAAAAGTGTGTTTGGCTTGGACTAGTATGGTAATAATGGAGACAAGGTAAGTGGACAGATTTAGTATGAATTTCACAAGTAGGTTTAATAAGACTTGCCAATTGTGGGGGCTGAAGGAGAGCAGAATCGAATTTTGTCTGGCAAACTTAAGTGGATCCATTTTCTGAAATGGGAACTATTGGGGGAAACGGGGACAAATAACAAATGAAAAAATGCTGAATTTTGTAAAAGTAAGTTAAAGAGATATGGTAGACCCTTGTCATTCAGTCTCAGAATCTTATCACAAATTTAAACAATGGGATTTTATTTTTTACCTGTCAGATTCATAAAAAGTAAAGTTTGGCAAGGGTGTGGAGAAATAGTCCTTAGTAGTTGGAAAAAATTTTTTAATTTATTTATTTTTTGGCTGTGTTGGGTCTTCGTTGCTGCACGTGGGCTTTCTCTAATTGCGGCGAGTGGGGGCTACTCTGTTTTGGTGCGTGGGCTTCTCATTGTGGTGGCTTCTCTTGTTGCGGAGCATGGGCTCTAGGCATGGGTTTCAGTAGTTGTGGTACACAGGCTCAGTAGTTGTGGCGCATGGGCTTAGTTGCTCTGCGGCATTTGGGATCTTCCAAGGCCAGGGCTCGAACCTGTGTCCCCTTGCAATGGCAGGCAGATTCTTAACCACTGCACCACCAGGGAAGTCCCTGTAGTTGGAAATGTAAACTGCTATGACTCTTGGGGCAGTTTTGGCCAATGTCTTATTGATTTAAACCTATTGGATCATGAGGTATTTGCACTTACCAAGTATGTTTGCCTGAGAAAGTCAAAAATAAATAGATGTTTATTGCCCTATTTTTATTTATTTATTTAGTTTTTTGAAGAACATGACCAAAGACACGTGATTTATTTGATTTGGAGTGGCAATAACATGATACCAAAATTTGATTTTCCCAACAAATAGATTTGAGAAATTGGGGTACCATTATTATAAATTCTAATCCCACCTTTGATACATTGAAAATACTCCAGATGATACCTCATTATGCAATTATTTTATGACTTATAATAATTAAATAACTTGCTTCTGTGAGCAAATGGTTTTCACCATACACTTAATCATATTACCAATTTAGTTAACGCAGAAGTCCTGCCCTTAGGGTCTAGTATTTTAAAAGACTGTAAATGGAATTTACAGTGTTTCAGGTAGACCAACATGGAAGTAACAAAAGAAACAATTTCCTATATCATCTTGGGTTAT
Organism: Grampus griseus; assembly: GCF_964374135.1. NCBI lineage: Eukaryota > Metazoa > Chordata > Mammalia > Artiodactyla > Delphinidae > Grampus > Grampus griseus. The sequence goes on along the minus strand of NC_139018.1, from coordinate 141,001,979 downwards.
CTGCTAACCTCCTGAAGCATGAGATCTTACTACTCCTATAATTATTTTTGCCCTATTATTTTAGAAGAAGAAATAACTACTGGGAACAACCTGAATGTTCATCAATAGAGAAATAGTTGAATATATTTATTATGTTCATAAAATGGACTACTTGTCACAAAAGAAGAAAGTTGATCTCTGTACACATCTGGAAAGATATCCAAAATACATCATTTGAAAAAATTGTGAAATAGTGTATTTGACTTTCGGTGTATATTTTAAAATTTTTATTTTTTAAACTTTTTTTAGTATTTATTTTCCTTATTCTTTTAGCTGTATTGGGTCTTAGTTGCAGCACACAGTATCTTCGTTGAGGCGTGTGGGATCTTTCGTTATGACACACAGTCTCTGCGGCGCACAGGCTTTTCTCTAGCTGTGGCGTGCAGGTTTTCTCTCTAGTTGTAGTGCATGGGCTCCAGGGCCTGTGGGCTCTGTAGTTGTGGCACATGGGCTCCAGAGGGTATTGGCTCTGTAGTTTGTGACATGTGGGCTCTCTCGTCGAGCTCGGCACATGAGCTCAGTAGTTGTGGCACTTGGGCTTAGTTGCCCCATGGCCTGTGGGATCTCAGTTTCCCGACCAGGAACCAAACCTGCGTCTCCTGCATTGGAAGGCAGGTTCTTTACCACTGGACCACCAGGGAAGTCCCGGGTTTTTTTTTTGTTTTGTTTTTTAAAGAAACTGTGCATTTACATGTTTGTGTGCATGAAAGAATCTTCAAAAGGCACCTTGGGGCTGGGGAATTTGAGGAAGGAGATGATTCTCACTTCAGGTAAGAAAGGAAAATATGAAGTTGTGCATGCTATTATCAGTAACTTTTAATGTGGCAGTGAACTTCCCTGTAAGTCTTTGTATCTCATTCTCCTAATAGAATCCTGGAAGTACTAGACTACTAACATTTGTTCTGGATATAAACATAAAGAGATGAAGAGCATCCCAAAAGTTTTACCAAATCCTTTTTTTAAAGAAGACGGTTTGTTTTTATTTAAATGTTCTGTGTGTGGTTTTTTTTTTTTTTTTTTTTTTTTTTTTACCATATTGTGAGTTCCTTTGTCAGAGAGCCATACCCAGATTTTAAATTCTTAAAACCATTTTCTGAATTCTTTTTTGTAATTTATATTTGCTATAGACAATAGCAAATAGACTATTTGCTATTTACATTTGCTATAGACAATTTGGAAAATTCAAGTACAGATATATCCTACTACCTATAGTCTACTTCAGTTGTTTAGATGCTGTTAGAGTGTCTTTCTACATATTTCTGGATATTTTCATGCAGTTGTGATCTCTTTCCCCAACACTTGAGCATTCTTCTTTATCATGTACTGAGATATGAATTTTAATGTATAAGTTCCTACTCCAGAAAACTAGTTTTTCACCATTAATAGCTTTGTGACAGATATCTTTATAGGTAGATATTTCTCTGCATTTATGAGTATTTAATTAGCGATTTTTAGCAGTAAAGTTACTAGGTTGAACAGTTAATATTTTTAATGTTTTTGATGATTTATGGAAATGCTCTCTTTTTATGATCCCTGTAGTAGGTTAGAATGCTTATCTCACCATATATGCAGAGAAGGAAATTATCAAAATGACTGAGCACCGTTGAATATTATACCTTTAATTTTCCTAGTTCGGTAACCAGAATTCTTATTTTAATTTCCATTTCTTTCTTTTTTTTTTTTTTTTTTGTGCGGTACGCGGGCCTCTCACTGTTGCGGCCTCTCCCGTTGCGGAGCACAGGCTCCGGACGCGCAGGCTCAGCGGCCATGGCTCACGGGCCCAGCCGCTCCGCGACATGTAGGATCTTCCCAGACCGGGGCACAAACCCGTGTCCCCTGCATCAGCAGGCGGACTCTCAACCACTGCGCCATCAGGAAAGCCCATCCATTTCTTATAAAGTGGAATAAAATTTTTTTAGAAAAACACTACAAGTCCTGTATCTTTTTCCTTGTTGAATTTCCTGCTGACATTTTTTTTATGGCCGTGCCATGTGGCTTGCAGGGATTCAGGGATCGAACCCGTGCCCCTTGCAGGGGATGCAGGGAGTCTTAACCACTGCACTGCCAGGGAAGCCCCCAGACCTTTTTTTTTTTTTTTTTCTGTTGGGGCGGAAACTCCACAGGCAATCTGAAAAATCAGACTACCTTAAAGACAGTTGTGATTCCTTCCTTTGTAGTGAAGTTAAAAGAAGATATGTAGCTTTTTAATTCATTGTTACATAATTTCTAATGAATAAAATCCCAGGGGGAAATGCTTTAAAATGGGTTTAGACTGGCAAATATTCCTTACAGGCAGCTTTAACTCTGAAATGTTAATGATGGCTAGGAATAGTAATCGTCTTAAATTCACACCTGTGTAGTTCTATATCTCTGTGTACAAAGGTGTGTGTACAGGGGAGAATCCAAATTTAGAATAGCTGTGAAACCAGTTTGAACATATGTCCTTAGATTCTTTCCCCATAAACACAAAAGTACAAACTAACTTATAAGTGGTACTATTTATTCTTATGTGGATCAGTTTGGTTATTACTAGCAATCTGGCTATCCTAGACAAAATGTAACTTAATTAACTTTTTGTTCTGACCAAAACCCAGAGAGGGAGAGATCAAATTTATTTAATGTGCCCGTTTTTTTTAAAGGGAGGTAATATTTTTTTTTTAATTAATTAATTAATTTATTTTTGGCTGTGTTGGGTCTTCGTTTCTGTGCGAGGGCTTTCTCTAGTTGCGGCAAGCGAGGGGCCACTCTTCATCGCGGTGCGTGGGCCTCTCGCTGTCGCGGCCTCTCCCGTTGCAGAGCACAGGCTCCAGACGCGCAGGCTCAGTAGCTGTGGCGCACGGGCTTAGTTGCTCCGCGGCATGTGGGATCTTCCCAGACCAGGGCTCGAACCTGTGTCCCCTGCATTGGCAGGCGGACTCTCAGCCGCTGCGCCACCAGGGAATGCCAAAGGGAGGTAATATTTAAAACCAGAGACCTCTACAGACAGTGCCATAGTTTTAAAGTGCTTTACGTCTTACCAAGTGCTTAGAAAAATGTAGTCATAATGTTTTTAGAATATTCTTCTTCTTCTTTTTTTTTTTAATCCTTACAGAGCACAATAATACCAGCTTGCTAATGTAGGGGAAAGGCCACTGGATAAGAACTCATCCTCAAAGAAAAGAGGGCAGAGGAAATGAAATTGATAGCTACTGGCTGTTTTTTTCCTTCTGTTTGGAAAAAAATGCTTCAACTGTCTAATAATCAGATGTTGTAAATTAGATTAACAAGATATTTGAAAAGCATACTTAAGGAAATCTTAACCGACATTCCCCCATTAGGCCAGGGAACCCCCTTAATACTTTAATATCATCATATCTCTTTCCTTCCTAGCTCTTCACTCACATTATAGTTTATCACTTGTATGATTATTTAGATTGTCTTCACCACTAGATTGTCAGTCCATACAGGCAAGAGCTGTAGCTGGTTATCCTTACTTATCATATTCCTGTTGCCTAGCTAGTGCCTGACACATGAGACTCTCATTTAATAGGTAAATATTTTTTTTAACCTATTATTTTGGCAGAGCTTAAACGTTGGATATTATCAGTGTTGATAAAGGTGTTCACAAATGCATAGAAAATGGTATGAGAGGAATATATATTAAACTGTTAATTCAGAGGAGACTATAAGATTGAGAATGGAGGAGTGCTGCAAGAATGTGAAAATGATCTTTTCCTTTTTACTCTGTGTGTTGTCTTGATTTTTACCTTTTTTATTCTTTTTTAACACATAAAGTGTACTTCTACACTGAGTGCTAGCTGTGTCATCTTGCTCACATTGCTTTACTTCTTTTGAGCCTTGGTATCAATACTTGTAAAATGGACGTAGTGCCTTCTCCATATGGTATTTTAAAATTTTAATAGTATATTTTATTATATTCATCAATTTATTTATTTTTTTTTTAGATTTCACATAAAGGTGATATCATACGGTATTTACCTTTCTCTGTCAGACTTACTTCACTTGACACAATACCCTCCACGTCCATCCATGTTGTTGCAAGTGGCAAAATTTCATTCTTTTTTATGGCTGAGGAGTATTCCGTTGTTTATATCTACCCGTCTTCTTTATCCATTCATCTGTTGATGGACACTTAGGTTGCTAATAAAAAAGAAACAGGCTCACAGATACAGAGAGCAAACTAGTGGTTACCAGCGCAGGGGGTGGGGGAGGGAAGGGACAAGGTAGGGGTAGGGAATTAAGAGGTACAAACTATTATGTATAAAATAATCTACAAGGATGTACAACACAGAATATAGCCATATTTTATAATAACTATAAATGGAATATAACCTTTAAAAATTGTAAATTACTGTTTGTATACCTATAATTTATATAATATTGTACATCACCTGTACTTCAATTGAAACATATTTTTCTATTTAATATAAAATATTTTAAAATGTGATTTATATAAAAATTGAGGTATTTTATGATTTGCTTTTTTATACTAAGTCTTCAAAATGCAGAAATTAAAAAATTTTGAGATTATAATTGATGTACAATATTGTGTTAGTTTTAGGTGTACAACATAGTGATTGTATACATGTTTATTGTGAAATGATATACAGCTTATTTTCCTGATATGCGTTATATTTTATACTCACAGCTCATCTTGATTTGAACTATAAATTTTCATCTGAAGTAGTCGATACGTATTTAGGTGCCATAATGTTGAAAATGTAGATTCACGTATTCAGGTTGTTCTGAACCATACTTAAAAGTTTTCCAGTAACAGACTAGAATTACCAGATTTTTAATTTAAATTTCAATCAGTTAAAATTTAAAATTCCTTTCCCACTTGTAACAGCTACTTTTTAAGTGCTCAGTGGCTTCCTGTTGCTAGTGGGTTCCGAATTGGACGTGACAATTCCAGAGGAATATGTATTAGATTGACAGGACAGTGAGTGGTGTCCTTTTGTTCTCACTAGGGCTCTTCAATCCAGGTTTGCTCTTGTCCTTGGCTCTCTAAGAGAAATTCCCAGCTACCATATTTACTGTAGGGATGACTTCCATTGCGCCAATGTCTCGACAGACATTGATCAGGAAGCAGAACCACAATGAGTGTTGTGGACTAAGGGATTTATTATAGGACTTAACTCATTACACAGTTGAGGGAGGAGTGGGGTTTGGAAGATCAGGGAAGCTGCACTAACCAGCCTTCCTGAAGCACTGGCATAGGTGGACAGTTGGGGCCCACAGGGCACTCCAGAAAGCCAGGCCCATCTAGCTGCTAGAGTCAGGCCTGAAGGGTTGCTGGTGGAGAGTCTGTAGAAGGCTGTTGCCACTGCACCTGGTGGTGGGCCTGGGCTTGCTTTTGTCTTCAGGGCCTGTTGTAGGGTGGAGGAGTTGGATGTGGAGTGGAGGAGAACAAGCAGAGCTGGAACCTGCCAGCGTCTCAGTGTCTGTTCCTCACTGTGTCAGCGCTGCCGACCTGAGGTTCTTTTACTTTCTCAGCCAATTCCAGGCACAGTCACCTGTGGAGAGCGGGACAGAACAATACTTGGACTTGAGGAGTACAAGTGTGAAAGAGCTGCAGTGGAAAGTGGAGGGGTGTGTGTGTGTGTGTGTGTGTGTGCAACCTTAAGACTCCAATCCGTGAAAATAAATAAACCTTGTGCGATTGTTCTAGAGCCTTTCCACAGACTCTCCTCTTTTTCTCACTTTTTGAAGTAGGGAATGTGATGTTTAATTTCCGATATCCTTGGTCTGCATAGTACCATCCCCATCTGTTGCAATGTCGGGGCTTTACCACTAAAAGCCTAAGGCTTGATTATGTCTTGATCACAAGTAAGATTACTCCCACTTTAGTGTGTGCATTCTAGTTTTTGAATGTAGATGTTTTACATCTTTTTGACTGAAAAAGAAATGAGTACTATTAATGGGGGAAGAGGGAAACGTCAAGGATTAAGGCTTCTGGAATCAATCCAAGAGAGGGTGTTTCTGCTGTGAGTTGAGGGGCTTAGACTAAGTAGACTCCAAAGTCTCTTCTATTTTTAATATTCTGTGGTTTATTTTACTTTAATTGAATTTTAATCCTAATTTTATATTGTCATTGAACTCCTAATGTCAAATTTAAAATCTCTCTACATGAACTTTTCTTTGTAGAAATTTTTAATTTTTCAAATTTATTTAGGGGATGTTAAGTCTGAGTTACCCTTCTTAGTAACATGTATTTTTTTCTTATTATCATAATATGTTCATTGTAAAAATTTTGAAGAAAACAGATAATTAGAAGGAAAAAAATCATAGGTAATCCCGCTACCCAGATACAACTACTGTTAACATTTTAGTGTATCTCTCCAGTATTTTTCTTATATTTACTAAAGAGAAAGCTTTCTGAACATACTATGTAGTAATTTGCCTCTTTCTCTTCTTTTATCTTTTTGTGTCACTAACTTCCCATGTCTTTTTCAACGTTACATAGCATTTTACTTTGTAAGATTGACGCATTATGGGATTTTTAACCTGAGTCTGTGGATAGAATTCAGGGAGTCGAGTATCTTGGGCAGGGAAACACTTAGATATTTATTTTCACCAGCGTTTAACTGAAATGTAGCATTTCCTTCTAAATGTGGACAAAAAGTCAAAATAATATTAGCCGGACCTAATTCTTCGGCAATAATAATAATCATCAGTAGGATGATTAGACATTTCTTGTCTGATTGCTTTATAGTCATTGTACATATCTTGAGGTGTTGTACATTCATCACTACAAAATTATGATCACTATTGTACATATTTAACATTATTTTTAGAAGGTATCCATTCATAGGCTTTAGCACATTGCCAAATGGTTCATGGAACGAAAAGTTAAGAATTTCAAACTGTTGGAGATAGTTTGCTTAAATAGGTGTCTATTTTAAACACTAGTAGAAGTACCTGAAGTTAAACTTTTGCTTATATCTGTGATTATTTGGACATAGGATAAATCTCTAAAAGCAAAATTTTTTCATCAGATAAGTACTTTTAAAGCATTTAGTTAGATTGGCTTCCAGAAATGTTGTATTAGTTTACTATCTTACTAAACTATCTGAAAGCACCCAGTTCTTTCTAAATCATTAGCTTTTATATTCTCTAGATCTGTTATGATTGGCACTGTAATGGGTCTTCAATTTGGTGTAATGTTCAAGGAACTTCTGCAGATCCCAAAATTTGAACCAGTATAGCATCAGGCATAGTAACATTTTGTTGTGTTTAGATTATGCTAGTTTTATTTACAACTTGGGGACACCACCTGGACAGCATGTTGTATTCCAGGACTCTGTACCAGAGTCTTCAAAACATTCTGCTTCAGGAACTCCCACACCAGAGCCATAGATGAGGTGGAGCTAGACTTAAATCTGCAGTTTTCGTTTTTGTTCTCCATGAGGAAGAAATTGTCACCTTCAAAAACTATATATGTACATGGCAATGGAATCTTGGAAACACCAGAATGTGAAATTGACATTTTACTGAATAAGTGGGTGTTTAGGGGAAGGATGATAAGAAGGGGGAGGAGCTAGTATTGAGAGTTGAACTCCTGGTAGGATGGGATAGGTTTAGAACAGAGCTCCATAGGGACCTAACTGGAGAAAACAGAATCCATTAATAATTTACTGATAAAGCAAGTCTGATTTGGGGTAGTATGAGTGTAGACCTGGACCTGAGAAAGTGCCCTGGAGCAGGGGAGAGGCAGGAAAGCAGGTTGGTCCCTGGATTTGGATCCCACTTCTACCACTTAGTAGCTTTCTTGCTTTGGTCCTATCTGATCCTTGTTGGCTCACTAGTTTTAAAAAAAAAAAAAGAAGAAGAAGATGATTTAACCAGGTGGTCTTTTTAGCTCCTTTCTTGCTTTCCTTTATTGCTGACTCTCTCATCTGGTGCCGGCATCAGGGGCTTTGTCCAGAGATACTCATCCTGCCTGTAGTAATTACTTGTTTGGTCAGTCCTTGCTGAAGGGCTTGAATTACACAGAACACTCTTATTTGCAAATGATCAAACACCTAATTAGAATTAACTTTAGCAAAACGTGGGATGTGTTGGAAGGCTGTTGGTATATAGCTCACAGAACAGGAAGAAATTTTGTTGAGGTTGTATCTCTTTGCTGCCTCTCTTCCAGTGTGAGTTTCATTTTCTCCTTTTGCATAATTTTCTTTTATCTAAGGAAGGGGCTGTGTTCACATCCTCTGGCATCATGAAGTCAGGAAATGATTCTTTCTTTCCAATACCCAGTTAGAAAAATCTTAGGGAAAAAGTCTCAATTAGCTTGGCTTGAGTTATGCCCATACCAGGACTGGTCTCTGTAGTCATAGGGATGAGTTATTATGACCCAGGTTGGGTCAGATGCCCATCTGTGGACCATCACTGTAATCAGTGATGCAGAATCCAGCAAGAAGATGGCATTTGCCATTAGGACCACTTGGATGGTATAGAAAGAAAAACAGTTCAACAAAAACCTGGGGTGTTGGAAATTTTTAAAAACATGATCTTGGGGTTTCAGGGACTAAGCAGCAGCAGTCTTCAAACATTTGTATCTATCCAATTTTTAAAAAACAATGTACCCCACAGTGAGATCCAGTTCACACGCATTAGGATGGTCATTGTCCCCCGCCCTTCACAAAAAAAAAGCCCAGACAAACCAGAAAATAACAAGTGTTGGCAAGGATGTAGAGAAATTGAAACACTTACGCTTTGCAGAATGCAAAAGGGTGTAGATGCTGTGGTAAATAATGCAGTGGTTCCTAAAAAAAATATTCAACATAGAATTACTGTATGATCCAGCAGTTCCACTTCTAAGTATATATATGTAAAAGAAGTGAACTCAGGACGGGAACACATATTTTTACACTGATATTCATAGCAGTACTATTCATTCACAGTAGCCAAAAGGTGGAAAGAAATGGCCCAAATGTCCATGGACAGATAAATGGATAAACAAAATGTGGTACATACATCCAGTGGAATATTATTCATCCTTAAAAAGGAAGGAAAATTTGATACATGCTACAGTATGGATAAACCTTGAGGATATTCTGCTAAGCGAAATACGCCAGACGCAATAGACAAATATTGCATGACATTACTTCTTGGAGGTACCTGAAATAATGGAATTCAGAGGCAGAAAATGGCTACCAGAGACTGGGGGAAGAGTTAGTGAGGAGTTAGTATTTAATGGGTACAGAGTTTTAATTTGAGATGAAAAAGTTGTGGCAATGGTTAGTGGTAATAGGTGCGCAAAAATGTGAATGTACTCAATGCCTCTAAATTGAACACTTTAAAATGGTTATAATGGTAAAATTTTATGTTAGATATATTTTACCACAATAAAAAACATTAAAAAAACACAATGTACTCCTTGCACATTTAACTTGGTATCTAAAATTTCATCGAAAAATGTATCCAGTGGAATCAAAATTTGTAGAGATTTTTATCCATAATATCTGTTTAAAAAACTGTAAATTAGCTCTTTAATTAAAGTTAAAGCTCTTTAATTAAAGTGGGAAATTTCTCGTTATTCCTTTTCTCCTTTACTTGTATTTCTAGTCTACTTCTCGCACAGAACGTTATACTAATGAAATGTTTTACAGTTTTAGTCTTCTGTTGATCACGTGTTATACTTCTCTGCAACAAAAACTACATAAATTGAAAATTTAAATTATTTCCTGTGACTAAAAGGCTGTAAGTGTTTTGGATTGCTGTGGCCATTGATTGCTAGGACAATTGATTAAGACTTTATTGGAAATGCTTTTTAATGAGAGAAATGAGGCGTTTTTATAACTCATGTAATTTTGGATGACTCACGTATTGCCAGAATGACTCAGCATTTTCAACACCAAATACATTCCTCTTTTCTGTTTTTATAGATCTGTGCCCTACTGAGTAAACTTGTTCACATAAATAAGTAGATGGGAAATGAGGGTATTGTTATAGAGCAGTGTCATTCAGTTGTTTGAACTCCTTGACTTGTATGCAAAAAATCAGTCATCTATCATTATTTTTAGTCATTTACTTGCCAGCAGTTCCATTCACTCCTTCATATTTGTTGAAAAGAAGGAACTGGAAACCATCTAAGTTGTGAAAAGATTTGTTACCTGAGGCATCAGTCATTGAATTTCTCAGTTTTTTGGAAGTATTCCAAGAATGCTTATGGAGATTTCAGATGACTATGTTTTTCTTTCACTTAGAGACCTGTTTAACTCATTACCTGAAGGATTGAGAAAATTAAAAGGCTGTTAAGTTAAAAAATATACCCTTACGAATACAGTGTTTTTAAATGCTTTTTTTTTTGGCTGTGCCGTGTGGCTTGCGGGATCTTAGTTCCCCTACCAGGGATTGAACCCAGGCCCTTGGCAGTGAAAGTGTGGAGTCCTGACCACTGGACCGCCAGGGAATTCCCTTAAAATACTTTTTATCTTATCACTTGCTTTATGTTTTGTCAAAACCTTGGGTCTGTAGATCTTAACTCATTCTGTTTATGGAAAATGTCAACCATAAAATCTAATTTAATGAAGTTCGTTTTTATCATCAAACCAGTTACTGCTTTTAGTCAGAAAAAGTCTAACTTCATTTTCCCCCAGCGTTTTATTTTGAACATTTTCAAGCATACAGAAAACATGAATGAATTATAAAGTGAACACCCATAATACCCATCACCTAGACTCTGCAGTCAACATTTTGTCATATTTATTTCGCTCAGTGTAATTGAGATTCATCCATGTTGGTGTATGTATCAATAGTCTATTCTTTTTTATTGCTGAGTAATTTCTAGTATATGTATGTATACACCACATTTTATTCTTCTGTTAATGGTCACTTGGATTCATTCCAGGTTTTGGTGATTATGCATAAAGTTGCTATCACCATTCACGTACAGGTCTTTTTGTAGACATACACTTGCATTCCTCTTAGTTCAATACCTAGGAGTAGAATTTCTGGGTCATAGGATAGTATATGTATAATTGTATAAGAAATTGGCAGAGCTTTTTCAAAAGTGGTTGTACCATCATAAAATAATATATGGAAGTTCTGATCGGCAACACCAAATGTTGGCAGACTGTGGAGCAGTCTTTAATTTTAGCCATCTGGTGGGTATGTAGTAGTTTCTCATTGTGGTTTAATTTGCATTTCTTTGATGACTAATGGTGTTGAGCATTTTTTCTAGTGCTTATTGTCCAGTTCTGTATTTTTGTGTGAAATGCCTTTTGAAGATTTGTCTGCCCTTTTAAAAATTGATTTTTTCTTTTACTTTTGAGTTGTTAATATTTCTTATATACTCCACATACTAGCCATTTGTCAGGTATGGTTGCAGATACTTTCTACCATTTTGTAGGTTACTTAATTATTTTCTTAATGGTGTCTTGATGAGCAGACGTTTTTAATTTTGATAAGTCCAGCGTATCAAAACTTTCTGTAATGATCGTTGCTCTCTGTGTCCTCCGTAAGAAACATTGCTATGCATCCCCCTGGCCCCCCCGCCCTAGGTCAGAAAGATAGTCTGTATTTTCTTAGAGAAGCTTTAAAAAGTTAAAACTTTTACTTTTAGGTCTCTCTGATTAATATTAAATTAATGTTTGTAAATGGTGTGAGGTAGGGGGGTCAAGGTTCATTCTCCCCCCCCCCCCCCCGCCGCATATGGGTATTTGGCTGTTCCAGCACCATTTGTTAAAAATGTCGTCATTGAATTGCTTGAAGGCGTGTATATTACTGGGGTTGCATTGAGTATGTGGATCAATTTGGTGGGAAATGACTTTTTAATAATATTGAGGGCTTCCCTGGTGGCGCAGTGGTTGAGAGTCTGCCTGCCAATGCAGGGGACACAGGTTCATGCCCCGGTCCGGGAAGATCCCACGTGCCAATGCAGCGGCGGGGCCCGTAAGCCATGGCCACTGAGCCTGCGCGTCCGGAGCCTGTGCTCCGCAACGGGAGAGGCCACAACAGTGAGAGGCCCACGTACCGCAAAAAAAAAAAAAATAAAAAAAAAATAATAATAATAATATTGAATTTTCCAGTATGTAAACATGTTTATATGCCATTTTAAAATCTAAACATTGTTAATATTTATTTTCAGAAACATTATAGAAATTGCTTTGAAATAAATTACAGAATTCATTTGAAGATCATTAATGTGGTTGAGACTAAAATGAGCCAATGATCATATTTTTATGGTGGGAAGTACAAAGTAAACCTAATAACCTCTCATACCTTAATCTGTAATGTGGCTAAAGTATAGCTGAAATTATAAGGAAGCTTTCTTTGAACATCCTAGGCATCATGCATTCCCTCTCTTCTGAACTACTGTTATTAACACACAGGTTAACAGTACATGGTTCTCTTAGAGTGTGAACTTCCAGGGAGTTGTGATTGACTCAAGTTCAGCCTTTAAAGTTTGATGAATAGTGTGAGAGAAAGTTAGTAAGCCTGGAGATTGGCTTTGATCTGAGAGGCTACAGGGAGCCGTTGAAGGGCACTTGTTTAGGAGAATGAACACCATGAAGAGGGGGTGTTGTGTAAGAATGGGATGAATTACCTGGAAGAGAGAGTCTGGGGCAGGAAGACCATTTTAAACTCTTAATGCTCAAAGTGTGCTCAGCAAACCAGTAGTGTAAGATATCACTTGGGAGTAGGTTAAGAATGCAGATTCTGGGACCTGACCCACACCCACTGAGTTAGAGTCAGTGTTGTAAAGATTCCCAAGTCATTCCTATGCCCATGAAAGTCTGAGAAGTACTGCTTTAGGGAAACGTTCAGTCCCCCTGGTGTGAGTGGTTAAAGGGCCCCAGTGCACACAACAGTTGACATGATCGTGGCAGATGTCTGACTTCTTGCATGTTGGCTCTTTCTCTTTAGATTGTCAAAATGGATGTTTAGAATCATTTCTGTTTTCTTGAGTTGGCGGTGTGGGGGCAGGGGAATAGTCTTTCAAACAGTCTTTTTAGAAATACATTCTAAGAAATGCTACTTTATGGGCTTTTTAAAACTTCAGGAACCATATATCGTTGATTTAAGTAGCCTCAACAGACTGTAAGGTCAGTTATTTAAAAGAAATTTAATGGGGACAAGTGATTCAATGTCCTTTGCTATTCCCAGGGACTGGAATTTGGAGATGAAGTTGAGATTTTGTAGAAGATTTCAAGTGTGGTTGCTGTACAAATTGTAATAGTGCGCTTGTTGAAAGTCTAAAGAGAAAGAAAGGAGAAGACGGCTTTCGTTGTACAGTTTGTGCAATAACTAAAGTACAGTAAATCCACTAGCAGCCTGCTACCCTCACACATAAACTGTTTGTATTTTTCTGTACTCCTTTACCACCATCATCTGTCAACATACAAAATTTTCACATAGTTATATAATCATGATACAGATGCAACTTTGTAGTCTGCTTTACGTCATTTAACATATTACCCTGCTCCCCAGCTCCTCCTCTTCCCTCCTTATCCAGCTGTTCTGCCGTCTTCTTCCTTCTCTTTCCTCTCATCCCTTACCTCCCTGGCTGGCCTCCCTAGCTTGGATCTCTGGTTCATCTTGGGCCCTCTACCACATTATTTCTTATTTAAGAGTGTACAGAGATTTTCCACTGCATGCTTGAGCATCAGTTTGATATTCCTCAGTTCTCAGTTCTTCCTGGCTTGGCTAGCCCAAACACACGTTGCTTATTACCTTCTCCCCTATTACCTCCTCCGAACCAGGTCCCTTTCTGCCGAGGATCAGCTCTTGATGCATCTGCTGTGTGAAGCCATCTCTGGTTTCCCAGGGGCCTCAACAGACTTCTTGCAGTCACCATCTACCTTTATACAATGGAACCTGACTTAATGGTTTCATAAATGGGGGCTTACTGCTCTGCTCTTGTTTCATTTCCCTACTTGGCAGATGCTCAAGAATGATAGCTGCAGAGAACCCTGAGCAGCTTCATGCTAAGTTTTGTTGGCAGAGGAGTCATCAGAGGACAGACATGTTCTTATGCTGAGGATGGAAATGACTAGAGTTGAGGCTATACTACTCTGAGCCCTAGAGCCAGAGCCCCTGGGTCACCTCTGCATTTTGAGTCTGCCAGGGGTTACTGTATTTTAGACTGTGGCAGACTTTGGGTCAGTTTACTTGTTTCCATGAGTTGTCCAGTTGCTAAGAAGTTTGAGAGATTAACTATAAAGAAGATAACTGATATTTTCAAAGGGAGATGCTTTTAAATTTTTGAACCAAATTAAGAAACTTAAATCGGAAATGTTGTGTAGGTACTGATAGAGAAACGTGTAGGGTTAGGGTTAGGGTTGATGTAGAAAGCATTTAAGCTGAGACATTATTCAAATAGATATCCTTAGAAGGAGAAGTCTCACTTCATCATGTGCTCGTTCCCAGTTTTTAGTATCTTCGGAGTGTCTAGTTTGTGCTTGGCTAAAGGTTATAAAGAATATCCTCCCATAAAAAGGGTCAAGTTCCTGTCCAGCATCAGGTGTGAGTTTGAGAAGCAAAGATGGGCTTTACTTAGTAAAATCAGGCTTTGTGTTTCAGACCTTTCAACTTACTGAGTGTTATCCTGTGTTGACAGTTAACTTCTCAGACTTCCTGTCAATGTAGATCGAAGAGGTAGAACAGAATGGACATGTTTGGAGAGCTGGGATCAGGAAGCCATTAGAAAAGAGGCTTTTTGGGGTAAAATGTTTTTGAACACAAATGGCCGCAGATAAGAGTGATCGTGCCTACCAGTTCACCTAGGACTGTCTCTGTTCAAGCTTGCTGTCCTGGTATGATTATTAATATTTGCCCCCTTTCTCTCTCAAAAGTGCCTTCGTTTGGATGATAACTTATGTGGTCATCTACTAAAAGCAACATACTGATAAAATACTTTGTGCCAGACACTGTACCAAATGCTTTATGTAATCCTTGCAAAACACCTGAAAGGTAGCTGCTGTTGCCGCTTTACAGATGAAAAGATGCTCAGAAAGGTTTAGTAACTTGACCAAGATCACACGGTGGCAGACCTGGTGAGTAAAGCAAGGTCTATCAGACTTTTAAAGCGACTTAATTTTTCCCAGCCTGCCACACCAAGGGGTTAACAGGGTCTTCTATTAATTTGAGGAACTAGTGAAAGAATCCTACAATGGTAGTGCAAGCCTTTACCTAAAAGAAACAGTGGAATGGAGAATGTCTGGATAAAGATAAAAAGGTGATGTCTTAGTGGAAATGCTGGGATTAAAGGGAGAGAGTTACACTGTATTTAGATCTTCAGGCTCCTAGATGCTTGTAGCCATTTGTTTCTAAATGGACTTAAACTGATGTGCTGCTCAGGCCTGAGGTCTTTCTGCTTGGGTTTGGAAGTTCATGGTAGTTGTATAGATCAGTGCTACTCAAACTTTTATGTGCATTAATATCAACTGGGAGTCTTGTTAAAATGTAGATCAATTCCATAGGTCTCAAGTGGAGTCTGAGATTCTGTGTTTATAACAAGCACCTAGTGATGCTGATATTGCTGGTCTGCCACACTGTAGTTTGGGTAGCAAGAGTATAGTTGATTAGATTCTCTCTGCCTGGGGCATGAGGGTACCCATATCCACAAATGCCCTGATTTTAGATGGGGAAGGGAGGAACGATTGCTTCTAGTTGTAGGTGTGCTCACATTGTGGTGGAAGGGACTACATAGATAGCTGGTGTAGGTGGGGAATAGGTACTTAAATATGGATTTTTTAAAGGAAGCATTGTGTTTTTATAATTAATACATATGGATTATTTTTAAAGTATATCCTTAGCTTAGGGGAAAGGGGGACAGAGAAGCAGGAGGGAGTGGTCTGGGGTGGGGGCGACACCAGCATGGGTGAGTTCTTGCTCAGCCTGTGCAGTGGTGAAGAAGGCTTTGATAGACACAGACAGGGAGCAAGCAGAGTATCTACAGCCAGACAGGAATAATGTGGATGGATGACACAGCAGCAAAGCTCTTAAAAAAAAAAAAAAAAAGCCAAGGGGAGGAGTCCCTCCCACAGACTGGCCATTTTCCCCCTCTAGGCTATGCCTGAGTGCCTGTGGACAGAAGGGTATACTCAGGAGGCTCTGGCCAGCTGTTCCTGTGGATAACAGCATTATCCTCCACTCTGCCCACTTCGTAACCCTGTCCTGGGCGGTCCCAGGTGGGCATGCTTCCCGTATCTGGTTACTTCTTCTTGTAACATGGGAAAACAAGCAGGGTGGAGTGCTGCCTACCTGGTCTAGGTGCGAGCAGCGTGCTCGCTGAAGCTGGGACCTTCGCTTTACCCTCCTTTCTGAGGAAGAAGCCTTGTGACTGGAGGGCATGTTGGAAAAGGACTGATGCAGGAGAGTATGTTGGCAGACAGGAAATGGCAGTTTCCAGAAGCTCTGGGCAGAGCTGGACTTGGTGCTGGAGCTGTGAGTGGTCACCGAAATAGGGCTTTGGTCCTGGGCAGCACCCCTGAGAAGGGGGCCTGGGCAGCCAGAGGCATCAGTGATCCTTACAGCTGGCCAGTGTATCCTGAGTGCTCCTGGAAAAGCAAGAGAAACAGTATTGACAGAGACAGGTGATGTGAACTCCTGCACATGGGGTTTCTGATAAGGCATAGTCCTGCTTCTGAGACTGTTTCTCTTATTTCGGTCTGTCAGACACTGTTTTGGGAGTGTTTCCTCAGTCTGTACCTACACTTGCAGGAGGGAGGAGCTGGTCCTGCTGTATCTGCTCGTGATTGATGCCCATCCTTTTTGGGGTGAGGGAACTTGGGAGCAGGGAGTATCCTAGTCAGGACAGATCTTACTCTGGCATGTGGGTTGCCCAGTGACTCCCCCTCCCCCTGCCGAAGCTGACCCCCTTTCTCTGATCAGCTGCTCCTGACAAGCCTGGAGCACCAAGTGTTGTTCCCCAGGGTCTGAGTGTACAGTGTTTTTCTGAAGGTTGTCCCATCCTCAGTGGTAAACACTGCTGTGTCAGGGTACTGCTCAGGGGCCACTTGGAGCACATAGATTTTTGCTAGCAGAATTGTGAAGCTTTGCATCGGGCTGCAAAACCAGGGCTTGAGCAAGCAGCTGGAGAGAGTCCAGGACTAGAGTGTTTTTGGGTTTGGGGGGTGGAGAGCAGAGGGAGGGAAAGGGAGGGGCAGGAGGGCAGAGCTACACAAGCAGGCAGTCTGCTGCTTTGGCTTTGCTGTCGGCAGAGAGGACTTCAGTCGTGCCTGAGGGCCGCTTGGCCACTATTGCTGTAGACCGGAGGGCGCTGCCTCGCAACCCTGACTTACCGGCACTGCACCCGGACTGTTCCAAGTAGCTGTTGTGCTGTCTTTTCCCTGGGAGGCAAGTCTCCTCCCTGTTGTCCCCTCCTGCTCCTCCCCCGTTCTGTGAGGGATGATGCCGCTCTCTATTGCACGGCTCAGCCGGCTGATGTCACTGGCAGCGGGAAGCATCAGCAGCCTGATCACATGCTGGCCCAGTCTGTAATGCAGACGGGATAGGGGTGTGTATGTGGGGAGAGGGGCTGTATGGCAACTGCTCTTCCTCTGATACCCCCAAAAGTGCAGGGGCAGCGGCTGCAGCATCCAGCCAGCTTGGATGTCTGGTCCTTGAGCCTAAGGAAACTATTATTAATATTATTTATTGTTGATAATACTGGGGAAAACAGCCCTTAACTCTGGGGTTCTGCTGTCCTCCTGTCCAAAGCAGACTTCCAGGACTCTGAAGAAACAGTTACAAGCAGGATGCTTTTCCCCACCTCTGCGCAAGATTCTTCCCGTGGCCTCCCAGATGCAAATGACTTGTGCCTTGGCCTGCAGTCCCTCAGTCTCACAGGCTGGGACCGACCCTGGAGCACCCAGGACTCAGATTCTTCAGCCCAGAGCAGCACACACTCAGGTGAGTGCCAGAAAATGAGTTGGCTTGGGGTGGTGGTGGTGGTGTATGGGGTAGTGAGTGAAGATATCCACAGCAACAGTTGTTCTGTTCACCTTTGCATCTCCCCCCCTCCCCATACAACATGGAGCTGTTTTGCAAAAGATGGAAATGCTGGCTGTGAGTGTGGCAGGACAGATGGTTGCTTGTAAAAGCAGGCATGGCTTTTCCACTTACCCTGATAAATTCCCTGGAGTTGTTAGTCTGTACCTGAGGTGGCCCCGAGAAGGGTCCACAAGGTGACAGTCTTATGCAGAAAAGATCCAGCTAACCCCCTAGTGCCCAGGCCTGTCTTGGAGATGATGAAGCAAAACACTTTTAGGTGGGGGAGGGGACTTAAGGGGCTGATTACTGGATGTCCAGATTCTATTTCTCAGTGGCTTTTAAAACTAGGGAGCTATGTGTGAAGGATGGATGGTCCCTGAATCATGGCAAGGGAAGAATTTTAACCATAAGTGAGGCTGGGTAATACTGGGATATTGGAATTGGCTTAACATAAGGTTAAGAGCATTGATCCTGGAAAGGGGTAAGCAGGGTAAGTGGGGTGGAGTAACTCTCAGCTGCGGAGGCTTTTTTTTTCTTTCTTTGTGTTAAGGGTGACCAAGTAGATGAAGGAAGAACCACTCCCCTTTAGGATCCCTTGTCATCTTGGAAGGATTTGATGGGGACAAGTTGAAGGGGCTTCTTGGCAACCCCTTGAACTGCTTCTGCTCAGACCTTCCCATTGCCCGTTTATTTCCCTCCTGTGGTTCAAGGGGGAGGGTTGGCCAGATGCAAGGCTTGGAGTATTCAGGAAGAAATGTGAACTTAAGAAATACTGTAACTATACATAAAAATCTATGTATTTTCGCTTTACGTAAATTACACCTTAATAAAAAGAATATTGGCAGCAGGTACTTTAAAAAGATGGAAAGGGGGGGTGGGGGCGGCCATTTGCTGTTGGTGCTGACAGTGGGGTTCACAGAGCCTGCCATCCTTCCTTTCCTCCCATCTCCAGAAGCTGGCAGTCATGGCAGCAAGGTACTGTCTTGTTGATTTCTCTGGCCTCCACCCTGTTTGGCGCAGGTCTTTTTTTAGAATGCTTTGCAGAGCCTGGGACTGTTGTGTCTGTTGGCATTTTAATGCCCGGTTTTTTGGTAAATCCCATTTGATTGGGGGTAGAGGGTGGATTTTTTTTATTTGGCTGCAGGTGGGGAAGAGCTTCACCTTAGTTGAGTTGAGGTAGAATTTCTTGAAGTTACCAGCCTTTAGCTGACTCAGGTTTTTCCCTGGGCTGGGAAGTGTGGTGTCACTGTTTGGTATCCTGTGCCTGGAGATCTTGGCATGGAGGTAGTGGTAGTTTCTTTTATGTGGTATTACGAAGCCAGCCGGGGGGGGCGGCCTGTGAAGCTGACCTTGTCCCCACCCTCACTGCTGTATCTGAGCAAAAGACAGGGGAGCCCACCCAGGAGGCAGGCACGTGTCTGTGGTGATCAGTGTTTGACCAAGACAGTGTCTCTCACTGGCATCACGTTGGGTGTGGCCCTTATTTGGCTCTGGTTTCTCTTAGCTGCAGGGTTCCTTCTGAAATGTATTATAACAAATAGAAATGTAGGAGGGGCCAACTTGGGGCTTGGAGAGGGCCTGAAAGTCATTCTGAAATTAGGCTGTTAAAAAAAAAAAAAAATAGTTTGGGCCCAGCCATAATTTCCTCAGTGTCCCCACCACCTGAAAGGCCTGTTTGTAGTTATTTGTCTCTGAAGTGGGGGTGGATTTACTTCTCCATGTTCTGTGTCAGGCACTTAGGTAATAAACACTACATGATTTTTTGGATCAGGGAGGGCCTGTAATCTGTGGCCCTGGCATTCATGGGAACCCAGAGAGTTGCCCCAGAGGTGTGACTTAGCCAAGGGCAGGGTTAGTGTGTGTATGTCTTCCTTTCCGAGGGTTGAGGGCGCAGCCATCCCTGATCCCCACGTTATCCTTGGGAGCTGTGGTGATGGCCATCTCTCTCCTTTCTCTGAGCTCTGGGCCTTCTTGGAAAGCCCACATGAGGGTGCCGCCTCCTGGAGTAGGACGCAGCCCTCCCACCAGCCAGCTGCACCCTTGCCAGCAATGCAGGAACATGCAGCCCACATTCCAGTGCCTACACTGCCTCCCCATCTGAAGACCAACTAGCTCAGTTTCTTCAGGGAGGGAGGAGGTATTTCAACAGCTCTGGACAGTCTGGGAGTCATCACTGCAGACAGCCTGGTAGCTTGCTGTCTCTGCATGGAGCGCCTGGTGCAAGCTTCTTCCTTGGCCCTGCTGGGGGATATATTGCCCCATGTGGCTATGGGTTTACATCTGACCATTTTCCACAACTCTTTAAGTTTTCAGCAATGTGTAGGGGGCAAGGTTGGAGATAGCAGGGCTCTTGCCTGAAAAATCTTGGCTAAATTCATTCAACAAATACTTGAGCACTGGCTGTGTGCCAGGCACTGAAGATACATCAACGAATAAAATTATTGCCCTTAAAAATCCCCTTAACTATCAAGGGGAAATAGAACGAATACCAAATGCAGCATGATAGTTGCTGTGCTTGGGGGCTTTCATTTTCTCCCTTAAGGATTTTTTTGGCATTGGGGCAACATTTCATTGGATTCTCAGCATGAGACTGGTACATGGAGACCTGTCTCCAGGGGCTAAGGTCCTTCTGCTACATGGATTTCATTGGCCTGGGAGGCCTGCAGGAAGACCCTGGGGTGTAATCTGTTTTCGAGAGTTGTGCCTGTAAGGCCAGCATTGGTTTGGGTGTGGTACTCTGTGAGGTCCCTCCCTTCTAGACTCTGCCTACCCCTAAGGCCTCATCTCACGCTGGGAAAGGAGGCCTTCCTTCCCATCAGGGCGAGATGAATGTTAGAGGTGACCCCAGTGACATGTGTCTGGGGCTACCTTTGTCTTACTTGCAGTGTCCTAAGTCTTGTAATGGAACAGGAGGGCTATGAAAGCTATCCTCAATGTCCTGGGATGGGGGAGAGAGTGACTAATCACCATTTATCGACTACTTCCTATATGAAGTATATCACATGATTTAATGCTTTCACAATCCTGTGAAATGGGTACTATTATTGTTCCTATCTGAAAGATGAGGAAATAATGCTCACAGAGCTCGTGAAGTGCCAAAGGTGAAACAACGACCAGAATTCGAGCCTGGGTTTCTTTGATTCCAAGCCTCTTATGCTTCCTATCACACCTGTGTTCCTGTGGGCAGAACCCTAACGTGCTGAGCAAGAACACTTCCGGGAAGGTATCTCTGTATATACAACTCCAGGGCTGTTCAGCCATGATGTTTTCCTTTGCCGAGGGTCCCTCAAGGCTAGGGCACGAGACAGTTCTGACTCCCTCTTCACCCTGAGTCTCAGCTCATCAGCTGTGCCCCCCTCCCCGATGCATTTGTGTTCCTGCCTTCCCCCGGTGACTCTTGCATGCAGCATTACTCAGCAGGAAGTGGGGTGACTGAGAACCTACTTTAGGGGACCTGGAAACAAGGACTCCTAATGAAGGCCTTGTGCAGAAGCCCAGTGGGCAGACCAGACGCTCAGTCTAAGGATGCCAGAGGACGTGTCCTGTTTCCTCCCACTCTCCTTAGAAGTCCCTTGGAGATTAACCTGTTCACCCTCTTTGATTTCTGCCCTGACCAGTGAAGAGTATGTTCCCTGTGCTTTGTCACTTACAGGCTCCCCATTGGTCTGCAGGCTGAATCAGCCTGGGATGAGAGGGGAGTCTTCAGCATTTTGCTTCTGCTGCTGCTCTACTTCCAAATAACCTTTCTGAGGCAACGTTCAAAGTAGGGTTGGGTTCCTTCTCTGTGGAACATGGACTTCTGGGCCCAAACAAGTTCTCCTGCAAATCTACCTCAGCTGTCCAAGTCTTCACTGCTTACATTCCCAGTATGTAGCACAGAGCCTGGCTCCTGTCTTTTTAGTAAGTATTTACTGAGTGAATGATGAGTGCTGAGTTAATTCCGGGTAAGTTTGAACTACAGAGTTCAGACAAAGTCTCTTTCTCTTCTGCTTCCTACTTGTGTTGATCATCTGGACGGACCGATGGTTCAGTGATCAGTATCTCTGAGCCCTCATAGCTTTTAGGGCATGATGATGCATTTACAGAAAGTTTTTTTCATACACCGGAGCATGAATTCTGTCACGGAGTCAGGTAGTCTACTGAGGAGAATAGCTTTTAGTGCAGAGAGGAGGGAGGGCCTGAGGAGCAGTGTGACAACGTGGTACCTCCTAGGTGAGAAAGAAGTTGAGGTGGTTGGGTCCAGGGACCGAGTATGCTGACCTTACATGGGACTTGAGCATGTCATTTCTTCAGGTTAATGAAACTTGTCCAGTGATCAAGATCGGGGAGGAAGGCTATGTCGGGTACCACCTTGGACCTGTGGGATCCAGAGTTGGTGGAGGGAATTCAGACTCGCAGGATCACCGCCTGAGTTGGGGTGTGTTGTAGAGTTGCAGGGTTGGGGTCATAGGCAGAGAGCGTTGTTATACCTGCAATGAGTGCTCCTCACTTATGCCTTTAGGTAGATTTTGAGCAGGCAACCCAGGACCAAGGGTTGGGATAGGGAAGAAGGGTTCCAGGTGCAGCCTTGTGTCTCGGGCTGGAAATAATGGCTCCTGGTCTGGGTTTTTCCCATGATTACTCCTGTTAGACAGACTATGATGTCTCAGGCCTGGGCTCTCCCTGAGCTGAGCTCAAGCTCAGTGTCTTGCAGTGCAGGCATCTGGTGCCTGGCTCCTGCTGCCATTGCTGCTGCCGCCATCACTCTTGGGTGCCTTTGTACTCTTGGGGAAGGCTTCAGAAAATTCCAGCAGTGACTCAGCTGTAAAACCCACAGGAGCTGGCACAGAAGGGTGAAAGTGGAGAAAGTTAACAATCAGTCTAAAAATATTACTGCTGATTTGGTCTCTTGTACCCTCTGAGGTAGCATTAATGAGCTGGAACCCTCTGCCAGGTCCTCTTCTCCCCGTGACTTCTGTTAGAACTGTCTGTAGCTGATGCGGATTCCTGCCGGCATGTGAGTGGGGATGGGTGCCTGTGCTCCAGGGAGAGCATACTGTTTTTCTTAGTCACTTTTGGAAGATAAGGATTTGCCGTACACTTGGCCACCAGGGCTGGAGGCACCTGGTAAACCTCAGACTTCCTTTGATCCCTGAGTTGTAGAGGTCAAGATAGGAGCAGAGCAAAGAGGTCAGGGCCTTGGCCACCATTGAAAGGGACTATGGGACTTGTCTCCCCCCGCTTAGTCCATCTAGGTTAATACTCGACATCTGACTTTGATGAAGTTCTATGCCGTACGATGGGGAGTGTAGTTTGAGATCGGTCACTGGCCTACAGCATAAGGAACCTGTCACTTCCACTGGATTTTGGGTTATATGGCTTGAAGAGTGTGTCTTCCCAGGAGGTATACTTTATACTTCAAGTTAGGAAGAAGTGATTGCTCCTTCCCTCCTGATTCCCAGCTGGTGGGAATCAATGCTCCTTACTCAGCAACCTTATATAGGGGAATATAGTCTCATGGGCTGAGCTGGGAGCAAGACAGGCTCTGTCTCTTGAAACGAGGTCCCACCTTTCCAAGAAGCCCACTGTCTCTGCTGCTTTCCTCCCTTTGATCTGTAGATACTCAGAGAACTACATAGCCAGGTCATTTGTGAGGTTGGGCTATATAGAGGGCCAGTCAGGTCACTGTAGGGCATCTGACCATGAGTGACAGTTTCCAGAACTTGGCTCCTTCTGTGGGTTGAAGAAACTATCAAACCACCTAGAAAATCCTTGGCCTCTTGATACAGGTTTTCTTGTCTTCCCTATATCTTCTAGTCAAACTCCTGTATTCTTGGCCTCTTCCAATTTAATATTTGCAGGAAACTGATGTGGAGGTGCTGATGTGACCCAGGTGTGTTAATTCTGGTACACTCTGATGTTTCATGTTTGTCTGACAGCACTGTCCCTTTCCCGTTTTCCTGTGTGGTTGGAATTAGTGTTCAGTGGATACTCTTCCCTGCTCCTTGTATTTGAATGTAGAAGTATATTTCAGTGGTTGTGAGGATCCCAGGGAGAGTGACTCTCTTCAGCCTGTATCTATATATGTTTAGTTCTCTTTGAAGAAAGTATTTGAAACTAGTGGAAGGAATATTGTCACAAATTTGGTATGGCAAGTAACAGTACTTTCAGCTTCTGTTTTGGTGATGGGCTGGGCTGGGATGAACTAAGGTTTTTTCCCCTCTAATTCTGAATAGCATCTCAGTCAGCACTGTGTCCTTAAACTGAATAACCTTGATAGAAGGGGAGTAGCCTCAGTGAGCATACTGGCTCCTAGGGATATGATACTCCCTTTCTTTCAGTACTATTCATATTCAGCAAGCGTTGATCACCTGCTTTCTGCCAGGTGTTGAGCTAATTACTGCTGGAGTGGGGTGGTAAGGATGGCCCTTGGTGTGCTTGGTTGAGAAGGCAGAACTTTGTACCTAAGTGTGTCTGCAAATATCTATGCAAGTGTTTCTGATGCTTTAAAAAGCTTGTTTAAAAGAAGATGATTTCTCTTACAGGTAGAGACTCCAAAGGTACTCAGTTACCATTTTTTCCCCTGGGATTCTAGTCCCTATTGGTTGTGCTTGATTTCTGTTTTCTGGTCGGATCAGTTGCCTTGAAAAAGGTGAAGAAAGTCAAATGGGCATTGACTGGTTTTCCTTCGGTCATAAAAAAATTTTTTTGTTTGGAAATTTCAAATTTACAGAAGTCACAAATACAGGAGAATCTGGATAAATGAAATACAAGTAACCTTTGTATAATTTTTATTTTGTATTTCATTTATCCAGATTCTCCTGTTGTTGACATTTACCTCATTTGGTTTATCATTTTCAATTCTCTCTCTATATGTATATCTCTCTCTATAATTTCTTCCTGTACCATAAAGAATAATGTTCTAACGTACATTCATGTATAGCAAAAGCTATGAACTTCAGTCAACTTAAAATTGATATAATACTCTCATTAAACTGTTGTTCATATTCCAGTTTTCTCTGGTGACCCAATAGTGTCCTTAATAGCACTTTTCTCTCCTTTGTCTCTTAGCAGTTGTCTGCCTCAAGCAGTAGGCCCACGCTCTCTTTGTATTTGCTTGATATAAGCTTACAGAGTTCTTGTCTTGAATGTTTTTCACAATGTTCAGCTTCTTTCTGGCTGTCACTTTTCCTGAAACTATTATCACAGTCCATGCCAATTTTTTTAATATTAATTATTTTTCCTGGTTAGGTCTCTTTCCCTCCCTCCTCTCCTCCAGCACCCCCTCCCCACACCGGTGGGGGTCGGGGGGGTTGGGGGGCATGTTTCAGAGATCAGACTCTTTGGGAAATGTCCTACATAGCCACCTTGGGTTCTTTTTTCCTCCTGTGTATTAGTTGCCATTGTGCTGTAAGAGCTGTATTTGAATAACCTACAGTTTTTTAAGTCAAGGAACTAATTACATACAAAAGGTTCTGGGGTGTGGTAAGGGGACTGATTAGAAGCTTGAAGTAGCAAGCCTCAGATTTTTCTAGATTAGTGCCTCTCAGACTTTAATGTGCACACAAATCTCCTGGGGATCTTGTTAAAATGCAGGTTCTGATTCAGTAGGTCTGGAGTGGGGCCCAAGATACATTTTTAATGAGTTCCTGGAGCAGCAAGGTCCTAGAGAAGTTTTAAGACCTGGATGATTTAGATCCCAAGGTATTGACCTCTGGAACCCGAGATGGCTTGTCTGTAGTTGATGGTCTTACAGGAATTTGAACAAAAGAGAGGTGTCAAGAACATGAAGACAAGAAGATGTAAAGTCCTGAGTATTAAAAAAAAAAAAAAAAAAAAAAGTAGGGAATGGTGTGTTACAAAGGATAAAGCAAGGAATCAGAAAGAATTGGGTCCCACTCTGTCACTAATTAGCTGACAAACTCACTACAAACACTTGCCCTTTAAGCGTTGGTTTCCTTTTGTTAAGATGGGGTAATAATACCCCCTTCTTAGGATGCAGGGAAGATTATTTACCTAAAGTGCTTCTGACACAGTATCTGGCATATACTAGATGTGCAGCATGTGGAAGCTGCTATTAGTGAATGGTCGGAGCTTGACTGCACCTGTTCCAGACTGGAGAACAGATGATTGACCATGAACTCTGAGCACTTAAGGAAGTGGAGTTCATTAGTGGCCATTGTGGGTTGTCATGCCATTTTCTTTTTAGACAGGCTTATTATCAGATTAGAGGAGTGTTACAGACATAATCGCTAGCTTTGACACAGGAATTTGACAAAGCCTCAAGATATACCTTTGTGGGCATGTCAAAAAAAAATTGTAGGTTAGTTGAGGTAGATGGATTTGTGGGTGTTAGAACAGATGTATCAACACAGTCATGAATACAGGTTGTTGTAAATGAGAAAGGTGGTCTACACTGGCACCCATATTGCTTTTTGACTCTTTCAAATACACTATTTTAAAATCTTGGGTAAAGACGTAGTTACTGTGGCCCATACTTATCCTCCTTGATGCCCCCCTGACACAAGTCCTTTGGGCCAGCCATCTCCTTGAGCGTTTTTCTGCATCCTGCTTAATGCTGTGTTTCCCTGACAACTCTTGGAGCTCTGCTGTGCCACCCTTCCTAGGATTAACAAACTGCCCTTTATCTTGTTTGTCTCTGGCGAACGCTCCTGCCAACTTCTGCCTCCGCTGAAGGTTTTTTCCTTCAGGATGTCACTTTCTCAAGTGGAGGCTGCATGTTCTCCCAGCCTTATCTACCTCAGGGTCATTCTTTTTGTTGTTGTTACCAATTCCCCCGTCCTTTCCCTTTTCTGAAGATCTCAATATGTGTTTTCTGTTTGTTTTAACCCCAGGCCCACTTGTCACTGTGGGTCCCTTTAACGTCCACGTGAATGACCTATCCAGTATTTTAGCCTCCACACAGTCCACCTCAACCACCTGTGGTCGCACACCCTGGACCGCACCGTCCTCAGGACTTTGGACTTCACTGTTCCCCTCTTCCTGTTTCTCCTGTCTGCCCCTCCCCTCCTCTGGTAGCTGTCAGCACATGGGCCATTGCTGCTTCTCCATTTGCTTCCAGCATCTTGACTCTCTCCTGTCTTTCACCTGTAATGCATGACCCCTTCTTCATCTCTGTTGCTGGGACCATCAACCCTGTTGTCTCATTTCCTCCTTCACACCCTCTTTGGGAAAAACCCGCAGCCCTGTATGGGTGCAGTGTCCACCCAGGTTCCCAACGCTGCTGGAGAGAGTCACCCAAGTCTGATTTAATACTCAGTCCCAGCCGGGCACTGGGTACCGGCACTGTCCTCCCCAGTGTCCCTGCTCAGCCTCCTTGGCTGTCCCCATGGCAGCTCCCCAGTATCTCCCACTTACCTTCAGGATAAAATCTAAACACCCTAATTTGGTTTTCGAAGCTCTCTGTGATGTGACTGTTACCTCATCATTCACCGCTCTAACCTTGTTTCCGTAAAATGTGAAGAAAGGTGAGGCCCTCTTAGGGCAATGGTACCACTTTTAAGACCAATACATGTGATATGTTAGTTTTCACAGTGCTTTTTTTTTTTTTTTGACACGTCTTGCAGCAGCAGGTAGGAGCCTGGAATAAATCTTCACATCTCCTGCCCTCTCAGGGCGTGAATTCCAGGGGCTTGGGCTCGGTGTTTCATTGAGGTAGGGGTTTGTCAGGAGTATTTGAGAAATTTGACAAAAGTATTTCTGATGGGTGTCAGAATCTAAGCGTTGAGGGACACTTAGTTTCAGCATACCTGTGCATATTCAGTGCCTGTGCTTGGGAAACTGCTTTGAAAGTCCTAGTTTTAAAAGAATGTTTCCTTAAGAAAGGAAGTCATAAACTAAGTAATAAACTCCTTGCTGAAGATGGTAAAGCTCCCCCCTCCCCAGCACACATACATGTTAGACTGGCTAGATTTAAAAAACCAACCCTACTTAGTGTTGGCCAGCATGTGGAGGGACTGAAATTCATCAATGCTGGTGGGAGGGTAAAATGGTACATCTGCTTTGGAGAACAGTAGGACAGTTTCTTTAAAAATCAAGGATAAATAAACACAATAAAATAAACACATCCACACTGTTCCCTGCATTTAAAAAAAAAAATTGATACACCTACCTTATTTTGAGCTGAGAGGGAGGTGGTTGGCCAACGGAGAGCAGGTTGGTCTGATCTTGCACATACCCTCTGTCATGAATACCCTGAAAGAATGCTTTCACTTTGATTTCATGCTTAGAGAGGTTTATTCCTGCCTCAGGAGGCTCACCACAGCCCCAGCCAGACATTCAGGCTGACTTTCAGGCTGACTTGGACCCTGAAAGAAAACCAGCTTTGGTGACCTGTGTCTCACTCAGGTACTGGTGAGTAATTATGAGGTAGAGCCAGTCACAGCCACCGTTTATTGAACACTTTCATATGTAAACGCATTATTTTGGTTTCACCTCACAGCCTTTTTGAGGGGGATGTTTTCCCCTTTCTCCAGATGAAAAAACAAAATCAGATTAATATGGCTTCTTTCTTACCTAGCTTTGGTGCCACCATAGCTCCATGGCCAAAGCCCTCTTCCACCCCCTCCTCATGGATAAAAGGGTGTTTTGCTTTGCTTTGGATTCCTTATTTCCCCAAGGCCAAGTGTGGGAAAATGCTGCTCTCCCTTGCCGTCCTCTTTACCTCCCTTATCTTTCCTGGCCTCTGCTTCACTCTTTTTTGATGTTTAATATTTAAATATTGTGCACTGGGTACTGCTGTGCTGAGCACTCCATCTGCTGTCTTAATTATTGAACCCTCCTGACAATGTTATGAAATAGTTGGTATTCCACCCAAGATGCCATGAGAAAATGGAGACTCAGAGAGCTTCCCCGAGCACGCAGCCATATAAAGGTGCGTCAGACCCAGGGTTTCACCCCAAGATTGTCGTAAGCCAGAGCCGGCTTAACCACAGCATCACTCTGCTTCCATCCTAAATGTGTGAAGTCCAAGGGTGCATAGAAGAGAATCTGCATATGCTAGAATTTTGCATAAAGGAATCTCTTAGATGAGGTGGTATGTCATGCTCTACCAGACTTCTGGGATGTGCCATGAAGTTCTGTATTTTAGCTATGTAGTGTTAGAAAGGTGGGAGTTCCTCTAATAAACATAGTAAGGAAGGAGTATGGTTTGGGCTTCCTAATTGTGCTGAAGGCATCTCCTATGGCAACACGGGCATGTGTGTCCAGACATTAATAGCAGTTGTGACCAGGGTCCCCAGTGGTACAGGTTCCCAGATGCTGGCCCTGACCCGCAAGCCTGGGTGGCAGAGAGCAGGAGTTTTGCTGCTTCTGTTGCAGCAGGAACTTGGGTCTTCAGAATGCCATCCTGTCCCTTCCGCTCATGGACCCCGGGTGTCTGTCTGCTCGTTACACTCTTAACTGCGGCTCTGTCATGCTTTCGGTGGTCGTGGCTTGGTCCATCTTGCTGGGTGGCTGTGGGAGGGAAAGGCAAGGGCTCTTGGCTGGAAAGAAAACTAAGAGGTCATGAGACTTCCTTTTTATTTCCTCCCTTTTTTTTTTCTCTCTTCCTAGTATTGAGCATGCTCCACAATCCATTGGGCAGTGTCCTGGGGAAACCCCCCTTGAGCTTCCTGCCTCTGGACCCCCTTGGATCTGACTTGGTGGACAAGTTTCCAGCACCCTCCGTTAGAGGATCCCGCCTGGACACCCGGCCCATCCTGGACTCCCGTTCTAGCAGCCCCTCTGACTCAGACACCAGTGGCTTCAGCTCTGGATCAGATCATCTCTCAGATTTGATTGTATGTAACTTGCTGCAGAGTGGCGTGGGGAGAGCACGTGAGCTGGAGGTGGGATGCATGCCCACTAGAATGCAGGCCGCGAGGTGGCATGATGGGAGGTGTGGAGACATGTATAGAGCTTTCCATCCTCGACAGAATAGAGGGTGCCTCGTATACCCATTATGTGCATTGAGCAGTACATTTCGGGACCTGACCTGAGGACTCTACAGGTTGCTCCAAGAGCCCTTGGGAAAGTTAGTTTCAAAAATAAATATGGGAGTCCTGGCAGTGTTCTGTTTCTTGACCTCCATGGGTGTTTTCTTAGCCTTTAAACAATATCATTTATGTACCTTTATGTATGATACCTCAAATATTTTAACTGATGATTTTAAGAATCACAAGTTAGTAATCAGTGGGTCTAGGGTTTTAATCCGGATCTGACTCCAGCTCTTTTTCAGAGGCCATGACGAATCCATGAAATAATGTCTCAGAGTTAATCTTTGCATCTCCTGCTCTGCATCTACAGCCACGTGTGACATGTGTGGCACTCGTGCTAAAGGGAGTTGGAAAGTGGATTACGATAGATGAGGAATAGGGGATATTAGAAGTAAATATATAGGAATGGCAGGGAGAAATCATCCTAAAGTAAAATTCAATTTAAGGTGCCTTCTGAGCCGCCTTCTCTACTACCAAAGCCACTGAGCTGACTGTTCAATGAATATAATGGCTATTTTCCTTCCCCCTTCTCTTCCGTATCCAAGACTGGCAACGCTGGTTGTTGCCACGTCCCATTCATAACATGACCTCTTAGGGCCCACCTTGCCTCCCGCCAGTCTGTCCTAGGATATGAAAGCTGGCATTGGTGTCCCCACTACTCCCTGGTTTTATCTGTTCAGGATGTGTTTCCAGAAAGGTAACTACAAGCAGGGCTCCTTTGATTCTCTGGGCTGCAGTTTTTATTCCCCTATAAAATGGGATTAGATGGGATGCTTATATATATATATTTTTTTTTATAATTCTTTTCATTACTTTATATGGGCCTTAGTCTTGGAAATTTGCCTCATAACCAGCTTTAATGTTTTGGGATTTTGTTTAAAGAACTTTTCTCTGATTCCCACCCCAAAGGTTAATTGATGAAGGGGTATGAACAGACAAGTCACAGAAGAGGAAATAGAGGCAGTATTTGAACTTACAGGAAATATTCTATTGAGTGATTATTTTAGTTCATTTTTTGATAATGTGGTATCATTTCTACCCACTTAAATTAGTAGAATTTAGAGCCTTGACACAAGCTTGTTGTTTTTAGAAACTTGTGTTCTCATATATTTCTAATAGAACACAGAACCTTCATAGAAAGCATTTTGGTATTCTACGTCTAGGAATCTGACCAGAGAACACACAAAATATGAAGAAGCTACGTTTTATTTAAATGTTTTTTAAATAAAGTTTAAAGCTTTTATTTATAATCCTGAAAACTTGCAAAGTATCTAAATGTTTAACAGTAGGGGGAATAGGTCAGTGGAGTGTAGCTTGTTCCCGAAATAGAATATCATAAATTAATTAAAAATGGTTATGAAGACTGGCAACGTGGAGAAAAAGACTGAACTGGGGAGAAAAGAATTTGTTTAAATTATGGTATAAGGACAGCTAATCTTAAGAACGCATAGGAAGAAAGTCTAAACGAAAATATATCAAATATTGGTATTTTTCATAATTTCTATAGTGTGATTATTACTTTTGTAACAACTGTTCTTTAAAAACCTATCTTCCTTTTTTCTTCCCTAGTCAAGCCTCCGAATTTCTCCTCCCCTGCCCTTCCTGTCTCTGACGGGGGGTGGTCCCAGAGACCCTTTAAAGATGGGGGTTGGGTCCCGGCTGGACCAAGAGCAAGCTGCTCTGGCTGCAGTCACGCCCTCCCCAACCAGCGCATCAAAGAGATGGCCAGGAGCTTCTGTGTGGCCGTCCTGGGACCTCCTTGAAGCCCCCAAAGACCCCTTCAGCATAGAGAGAGAGGCCAGGCTACACAGGCAAGCTGCAGGTGAGTGTGGCTGTGGGCCTGCTGGGGGCCTGGGGCCTCATTCTCGGGCAGTGAATAAAAGTGACCTTAGTTCACAGACTGGGGAACTGTCCACAAGAGGACTTGACTGCATGGTGACGTCTGCTTCTGCACAGAGTGGTCTATTCTGAGGAGTGAGTGCTAATGCGGACACACTCGGTAACCTTTTTGAGGCTGAGCAGAGAGGAACAATAGATAATCTGGCACACTGGGTTGTGCCTATTAGGGGTCGGATCCATCTCTGACTTCTGCTCTTCTGTGGAGATTGTGCACTGCTCTCGCTTTTGATTCTTTTCACAGGTGCATGTGTTCAAGAGAAACCCTGGAAATGGTGCCTAGAATTTTGTCTCCCTCCCCCTTTCTAATTCAAAGACATGTCACGCACAACCCACGCTGGAGCTTTCTTCCCCAGGGCTGTCTGATTGGTATACACAGGGATGCACTGGGGGGGGGGGGGTGGTCCATTTGTCAACCTCCAAGGTAAGGGATGTCCCCAGGTGTACTGGTCTCTCAGGAACCCTTAGATTCTGTCGTTTAAGTTACCTTAAAATCCATTATTAAATCTGTTCATCTTATACCAGTACTCGGAAGCAAATGAGCTGTATATGTCATTGTTTACTAGTGCTTCAGGGAGATGCTCACTGACCACTATTGTAAGGTTCTGGAATTGATTAAATGAATGTTCGGTTTCTCCATTCCCTTTGTTTCCATAGGTTTCAATATGTCTGTCTTTCTACTCACAGAGCTAGACCTGATCTCATTCTCCCTAGCAGTGCTCCTGCCCTATTTTAATGGTTTCGGCAATCTGTGTTTGTACTTTCTCTGTTGCCATTGTTTTCCTGTGAAATGACTTTACTGTGCTTTTGGATGAGGCCATTATATCGACTTCTGTTTTTGTTTGCAAAATATTGCTGATGGTGCCTAATTTCTTGCTGTAGCAACACATTGGGCCTATGCCTTTTAGAGAATGACCTTCCATGTTATTGTCCTGAATGAAAATGGTGGTTCATTTCATTAGCTGTCTGCTCCAGTGCTGGAGGAGGAGAGTAAAATAGGCGAGGACTAGCCAGTTCCCACTAAGGTCAGTCTCTGATCTGGAAGGGCACGGACTGAGTGGGGACAGGATTAAAGACCGATACGATAGAAGGCCCGGTGGTGTCTCTTTAGGTACCATAACGATAGCTTTGGAAATGATGGGGAATTGTTCTGACTTGGAACAGTTGTGACATTCTTATCTTGGGTTGCTGGTGCTGGTTTTTATTGGCAATGTCCTAACTTCTGTGAGTGATGAGTTCAGGGAAACAGTATAATGTTCCTTATTTGAACATTTGGGGAGAAGGTCCATTTGGACCAGTAAGCATTTAGGATGTTGTATGAAAAATTGCCCTGTTTACTTTCAAGTACAGGCATACCTTGTTTGATTGAGCTTCACTTTATTGCACTTCACAAATGCACTTCACTGCATTTTTAAAAAAATTTTTATTTTATTTTGGAGTGTAGTTGATATACAATGTTGTATTAGTTTCAGGTGTACAGCAAAGTGATTCCGTTATACATGCACATGTATCTATTCTTTTTCAAATTCTTTTCCCATTTAGGTTATTACAGAATATTGAGCAGAGTCCCCTGTGCT
Source organism: Grampus griseus (assembly GCF_964374135.1). Taxonomy (NCBI): domain Eukaryota; kingdom Metazoa; phylum Chordata; class Mammalia; order Artiodactyla; family Delphinidae; genus Grampus; species Grampus griseus. The sequence continues at coordinate 140,968,555 of NC_139018.1, read as the reverse complement.
ATACAGTAGGTCCTTGTTGGTTATCTGTTTTAAATATAGCAATGTGTACATGTCAGTCCCAAACTCCCAATCTATTGATACTGCATTTTGGTTTTTTTATATACAAATTGGAGGTTTGTGGCAACCCTGTGTTGTCAGATGATGGTTAGCGATTTTTAGCCATAAAGTATTTTTAAATTAAGGTAGGTACATTGTTTTTTTTAGGCATAATGCTATTGCACACTTAATAGACTACAGTATAGTGTAAATGTAACTTTTATATGCACTGGAAAACCAGAAGATTTGTGTGACTAGCTTTATTGCAATATTCATTTTATTGTGGTGATTTGGAACAAAACCCTGCAGTATCTCTGAGGTGTGCCTATAATTACAAATTTAAATTAATTAGTATTGCAAGCAATGACTAGATAAAACTGCTTTCTGGTTATATGTTATATGTATGAAAATAGCTTGAGTTGTGATCATTTTTACCCTACACATCTGGTTTGCTATTCCTCTCAGTTTTAGTGGAGACAGAACTAGTGAATTAGGGTTATCATACTGGGCTGACTGGTTTGGTGAGGTGTAAGTTTTCTTGCTTTTCAGAGTAGTCACGGATGTTGTCCCAGGCAGCCAGACTAGGACTGTGGCCTCTCTCCTCCTTCCTGGATAAAAGTTCACCACAGAGAAGGGCAGTGACTTTGTTAATTCTTTGACTCCTGTTTTCTCTTTGTCTTCTGCCAAAGCTGTGAATGAAGCCACCTGTACCTGGAGTGGCCAGCTTCCTCCCCGGAACTACAAGAACCCCATCTACTCTTGCAAGGTGTTCCTAGGAGGTGTCCCTTGGGATATTACGGAAGGTGAGCTCTGAGACCTTCTGCTTCAAGTGTTGAAGGTGGGGCATGTCTTTCAGGAACAAGAAACTTGGACTTGAGGCCAAGAACTGAACCTCTGCCTGGGCACAGGGTATTACAGGAGCAACTGTGATGGGAAAGGTGCACTTCATAGACTCCTACAGTGCTTCTGTGTCTGTTGCATACAGTTGTCACCTGAGACCAAAGGTCAATTCTGAGTTGTCTGTCAAGGAGGATGAGCCCAAGAGAATACTAGTGGCCCTGTGCCTTCCTCGGGAGGATGGTGTCTCAGTTTCTGTCATTCTTTTCATCTCTTTGCAGCTGGATTGGTTAACACCTTCCGTGTTTTTGGCTCTTTGAGTGTGGAGTGGCCTGGTAAGGATGGCAAGCACCCCCGGTGTCCTCCCAAAGGTAATATGCCTAAAGGTAATAAAGACATGGTAGGAGCTTTTTTTCCCTCCTTAGTATGTAATTGCACTGAGGGACGCTGGGGTGTCACAGCTGCATGATGATAAGAAGGTTTGGGCACTCCACAGCACAGAACTTTCAGCTCTCGGCACTCCTTCTCAACCTCACACATCCTTCTGTTTCTTCTGAGCCAGTGTTCCATCTGTCCAAACTCACACTGCGGTTGGAGCTCCCTGTGAAACGGCCTTGTGCACTTCCCTCCAAACCTGAACCCCAGCCGTTCCTGACCTCTCAAAATGAGGCGTTTGAAAAGCTTTCCTTTACTTGCCTTTCCTTCCCAGTTACGTTGTTGCCTGACCTAATTCTGAGCTCCCTTTGGAGTTAGCAGGAATGAGGACCAAGCATCTGATTTCTCACTGGTCTGAAATGAGATCCCTTCCCTGTAGAAAGGAGCAAGTGCTATTTTCACTCTGCCCCATCTTCACTGAAAGTGTTCCGATGAACTGAGCCAGTGGTCTAACTAGGCTTTTAAAGGAATACCTCCATCCCCTGGCCCCAGACCTGTCATCGCTCCTGCCCCCAGGAAAGCCAGGCTTGCTGACCTGAACATGCTTTGTGTTGTGGGATAAAGAGCTATGTGGTAATGATAGGATCCTCTGTCCTACTTTGCCAATCCCTTCCCTTACTAGGGTGGGAGATGGTGTGCTTCTCCCTCCGTTGGCCTGGTTGTCCAGCATAGCAAATGCTTCCATTCAACAAGACTTTCAGGAGTAGGACAAAAACGTGTCTCACCCATAAGGCATCTTTCTCGGAAGAAACTCCCTGCCGCAAAACCAAGGCTGAGGAGTTAGCCACCTGAGGGATGTTAATGCAGTTTCTCCTTCCATTGGATATAGGGTATGTGTATCTGGTCTTCGAACTAGAGAAGTCTGTCCGGGCCTTGCTTCAGGCTTGCTCTCATGACCCGCTGAGCCCAGATGGCCTGAGTGAATATTACTTCAAGATGTCTAGCCGGAGGATGCGCTGCAAGGAGGTGAGTTGGCACAGCGTCCTTTCTGGATCGGGTGATTGGCATATGAGGCAGTGGATTTCATGGGGTGGGTGGATACACAGGCTGCAGACAAGTATCCCTACTGAGGCAAGAGGGCTGCTCTTCTTGCCCCACGTTGAATACAACAGAACACTCTCAGCTGCATTAACCCCCCACCCCGCACCTTTGGGCCGTAATGGTATGTATGTGCTTCTGCCCATGGAAATCAAACTGTCTCCCAGATCTCCTTCTATTCTAGCCAGTGCTTCTGTCCCAGACCTCTTGTCTTAGAAATGAAATTGAAATTAGCAGCTTTCTCTGCTTGGACTTAACTGAAAATCTACAGTTGTTTCTCCCTCGTCCTGCTCTCAGGATGTGCCTTCTCACCTCCTAATCTGTGGTGCGTAGACCCCTCTGAAGCCCACATCCATGGATGACTTCTTCACTGCCATTCAGGGCTTTATTACTATCTAGTTTCCTCCATCTGGTTCTCTCTCCTTAGGCCGTCTCTGGTATCAGCCTCAGCATCGTGAGTCTCTAGCATAGAGCCATCCTGCCTGGGAGCCTCGTTGCATATTCTTGGACCCTATCTCAGGCTTACTAAGTCAGTTTGGGTGGAGTTTAAGAATCTCCACTTTAGGACTTCCCTGGTGGCGCAGTGGTTGAGAATCTGCCTGCCAATGCAGGGGACGCATTGGGGTTCGTGCCCCGGTCCGGAAAGATCCCACATGCCGAGGAGTGGCTGGACCCGTGAGCCATGGCTGCTGAGCCTGTGCGTCCGGAGCCTGTGCTCCGCAACGGGAGAGGCCACAACAGTGAGAGGCCCGCATACCGCCAAAAAAAAGAAAAAAAAAAAGAATCTCCACTTTAACCAAGTTCCCCATTGGTGCTAGTGGGTGGTGTTTGAGAACCACTTGTCAAAGGAAGTTTTGAACTCCGGAATCAGTGTTATTTTTTAAAATTTGGTTCCAGAGTACATTACTTTTGTGATATTGGATGAGATATTTAATATCATGAAACTTCATTTCCTCATCTATAAAATGGAAAATTGAAATGCCTCTTTTAGTAAGAAGATTAGCAGTTGCCAGGGGTTATGAGGGTAGAGGGGATGAATAGGCAAAGCACAGAGGATTTTGAGGATGGTGAAGATACTCTCTGTGATACTGTAATGGTAGATACATGCCATTATACATTTGCCAAAAACCCATAGAGTTACAGTGGTAAAACAAACCCCAAGTGTGAACCCTAATGTAAACCATGGATTTTGGACAATACTGACGTGTCAGCGTAGGTTTCCTGATTGCAGCAGGTGTGCCAGTCCTGTGAGGAGTGTTGAGAGTGGGGGAGGCTGTTCGTGTATGGAGGCGGGGGGCGGTTATATAGGAACCCCACATTTTCAGCTCAGTTTTGCTGTGAACTGGAAGCTGCTCTAGAAAGTAAAGTCTACTAAAATCTGTAGGGTAATAGAGAAAATGCCTGTTTTATTGAGATAGTCACATCGGATTTAAAATAAATGATGCATGTGACAAAGTTGGCTCTTTGTTCTACGATGTTTCCTGGTGTTAGTTCACATTGATTTTGTCCTCTGGCTGTGCACGGTGCCCCACAGTTTCCCTGCCTTCTTTCTTGCTGTGTGGAGCTTATGTAGTTATCACAACTTATGCTCTGGGACTTAACAACATGCTCCTTCTTCCCTATCCCCTGCTTTCACAGTGAGAGGCTGCCATTGCAGCACCACAGGCCCTCACCCTCCTCAGTGCCCTGCAGACACCTTCCTGCTCCTAGTCCCTCGTCACCGCATCGCACAGTGTTTGAATAGCTTTCTTTGATGCATGGGCTGTAGGCAGCTCTGGTTCTCATCTCTCTCTGACCCTCTATTTCCTTTGTGTTTCCCCCTCCACACCAGAGTAGTAGGTATTTGATTCCCCCCTGTCTTCTTCCCCATGTCAGACAAGTTACTCACTTGTGTGGCTCTGCTCTTACCTTTAGACCACACTCACCTCTCTAGTCTCATGTCCTACTTGAGCCCCACCTTCCTGTGGGGCCTTTCTTTGGCATGTCCTATAATTATAAACTCCTACTTTTAAGAAAGCTTGGAAAGCGTGGTGGCTGTTGGGATGTGAACCAAGATTGTGATACTTTCCCATGGTAATGGAAAAAGCAAGATGGGCTTTTGCATCTTCCAATGAAATTGGCTCCCCCTGGTAACTTCTCCCAGGCTCTCTCATCTCAAGGTTATCTAGGTCTAGAACCCATCAGACCTGATTCTTGTTTTCCCACCATGCCCAGGCAGTCTGAATTCTGCAGATTCTCCTGTTGAAGAATCTTCTTGATCTTGGCCTGTTCTTTGCCCAGTACCACCAGCCTTCTCCAGGTCTTTTTCAGCTGTCCTGTGAACTACTGTTCTGCCTCCTTGCTGGTTTATGCCTCAGGTCTCTTCCTGCTTTGAGACCTTTTTTTTTTTTTTTTTTAAAAAAAAATCTTCACAGATTAATCTTCCAAAAACACTTACTGATCATCTGTCAACTCACTTCATTCTGGAGCCTTCTGTCTGCTATGCCAGGTTTTGTTCTAGGCTCAGGATTTGGAAGCAGAGGACATGGTCAGTTCCTGCCCTAGTGTCACTCTGCCCTGCAGAACCTCAGTGTTTTCCTGTGTGTGACTTTTCACACTACCTCTCTCCAGTTACTCCCACTGCTCCTGTCACAAGCCCTCTAGTGAGTACATTGGGCCAGTAACCATCTCACACAGATACCTTCAGCAACCCTACTCTCTGTCCTTCAAGCTCCTATCCTGTCGTTCTCTGTGAATCCTTCCTGTCCCAAGGACTCTAGACCATGCTGTCTGTTCATCAGTGTCCATGGTCCTTTGTTGGAACCACATGGTTGAAGGTTGTAACAGTGCTAGGTTCCTGGGTATGACAGTTTGGGACTATTTTGCTTACTCTTCAGAATGGGTAGACTACTACTCTACCATTTTTTTTAAAAAACCATTTTGGACTCACGGACTTAGTAAAATTCAAGTCTAGTTGTGTTGGGGTGAGGGTGGCTTGCCGAGTACCTGTGTGTCTGGGAGTGTATGGGGCTCAGCTTAGCATCTCCAGAGCATGTGCCTCTCCATACGAGAGCCTTTTTCTGGCTCCCTACCAGGGCTGATATACCTTTGGGTGGTTTTTAGGTACAAGTGATCCCCTGGGTCTTGGCCGACAGCAACTTTGTTCAGAGCCCATCTCAGAGACTTGACCCCAGCAGGACGGTATTTGTTGGTGCTCTGCACGGGATGCTGAATGCCGAGGCCCTGGCAGCCATTCTGAACGACCTATTTGGTGGTGTGGTGTATGCTGGGATTGACACAGATAAGCACAAGTATCCCATTGGTAAGTGTCCCACTTCTGTGTGGGAAAGCTGGGTGGCCCCTGGGATGTAGACCAAGATTGTGATACTTCCCTATGGGAGTGGAGGGGGAGACCTGACTCACACCTGCAGCTCAGCATATACCAGCAGTATAGCATCTTTTTCTAGACAAGCCACCAGTACTGACCCCTCTGTACCCATCCCTCTCCCACCACTTCCCTTGAAGGGGAGAAAAATTGATAGGAGGTGAAAATGAAACAGGAACTTTGGTTGGAAGCTCAGAGTTAACAGCCAAACCAGTCTGAGACAGACAACAGGTAATATTTCATTAAAAGGTCAGGACTTTCCTGAACTTGCTTGGTTTCCTTTGTTAAGAGGCCTTGAAAAGCGGCCTTGTCTAGGGTCAGAGACCACGTGAGGCTGAAGGAAGACTCTGGGTGACTCAGCCAACAGAGTATGGTCATGGCCTATGCTGTCCTAGTGTAGGGGAGTCTGGGGGCCTAACCACTGGGTTTTGGTCAGCCCCACTGGGAAAGGAGGGCAGTTTCCCAGTCGTGGTAGAATAATCTTAGTGGTGGGGTTTGGAGGTGGAGCAGAGCTTCAGCTTCCTGATCAACACATGGCTAATCCACCTTCCCACATGCTTCTTCGTCTGCCCACCCACACAGAATCTGGTCAGGAAGGAGCATCTTGTGCCTTTCAGTGCCGCACCGCAGATTGAGAACAGGGACTTCAGAGGCTGCAGGGGCAGAGGCGGCACTTGGCAGGATGAGGCTGCTTCTGGCTCCCCTGCTAGGCTCTGGAGTACCTCCAGGCCAGGAGGGCCTTGACTGCTGGGCCTGCCTTCAGAGAGGTGTTCTATCTGCATCTTGCTTTCCACTCTGAACCCTTGTAACCGTGCCTGTGCATCTGCTTACACAGAGGAGTCTCTTCCCTCCTCCTTGTGGTCAGCAAGTCCTCCCCCCATTCCTGAGGGGGTTGTGCCATCATGGTCTACAGCTACACTGTCTGATACAGTGCCACCAGCTGAATGTGACTCTGAGTGCTTGAAGTGTGCCTAATGCCACATGTTGAAATGATAATATTTTGGATATATTGGGGTAAAGAAAATTAATTAAAATTAATTCCACTACATTTTTCTTCTTCATTCCACTACATTCATTAAATGCGGCTACTAGAAAACTTAAAATTACATAAGTAGCCCATACTATATTTCTATTGGACAGCACAGCACTGATCTAGGAACAGGGTTTCCTGAGCGTTGACAAGTGGTGTTCGGGAGAATTTGGCTGGAAGGTAAGTTTTCCTGTTTTTCCTAGGGTCTGGTCGCGTGACTTTCAATAACCAACGTAGTTACCTGAAAGCAGTCAGTGCTGCTTTTGTGGAGATCAAAACCACCAAGTTCACCAAGAAGGTGAGTGGGCTGGTCTGTACCCTCACTCTGGGCCATCTGAGAGGGGTCTGGGCCAGCCACTACCCAGGGCAGGCCTGAGACGGAAGCTGTCCCTGTGCTGGATATGCTTTGGGGAATGAGCCAAGCTTCTGAGGACACACTTGAGGTGAGGTTTGGGTTTGGGAGGGGCCTGGTCTTGGTCCACTCGGGGGGATGGGAGCTTGGGACTGTTGAGCCTCCTCAACATGTGGGGTGCCTTCCTGTGCTGTGTTATTTGGCCAGCCTTGCAAGGCAGCCTGACTTCTATTCTCCAGCCTGACCTGCATTTTCTGATTGCTTACTTGTTGCTGGATGATAGAGTGCCATGGTCCGGTTTGCCGAGAAGACCAGGCAGTAGTGTGTGTGGTTGCACACACTTTGTAGAGCCAGCCTGGCAGCTTCTGCAGTTTGGGCACCTGCCATCAAGGATCTCTGTACTCTCTGCCTATAGTTCTCTCTGGGCCCCCCTTAAAACAGGAAGCCCCCTGTATTCATATGGATGGCCCATGACATGCCCTTCTCTTCTGGCCCATTTGGCCTCCTGGTGAGAAGCAACCACTTCATTATCCTGTTTTGCTTTGTGCAGGTTCAGATTGACCCCTACTTAGAAGATTCTCTGTGTCATATCTGCAGTTCTCAGCCTGGTCCTTTTTTCTGTCGAGATCAGGTGAGTCCCCTGGGCACTTGAGATGTTTATAAAATCCCCGCCTTCAGTTAAAGATTGTCATGTCTCATTTGTCACAGGGAATGTTGGAGTTCTCAGGTGCCTTGCGGTTGTCTTAAGAGCATAGAAGAGGCAGCAGTAATGTTTGCTGATGATTAGACCAGAGACACACTTGACCCAAAACTGTTGGGAAAGCTCGTTGAGTCTTGATACTTTGGCCTTCTCCTTGCCTGGGATGTTGGTTTTCAGTGTGGCACTATTGGTAATGGTGATTTTTGAGGATGATAGGAACCTGCTGGGCGTGGTCAGCAGTACCTATGAGCCAGGCACTGTTGTTCTAAGTCTAAGGCCTTCTAGATGGATTTTCCCCTATGCATGGAAGCTTGCTTTTTTTACTTCTGAACCTCTGGACTGTTTTGATATTTGTACCTGGTTTGTACCCAGTTGTCAGAAGCAGGCAGAAAGCAGCATGGCAGTTTTTGTTGAGTGTTTCTGGGTGGTGGAGCACAGATCTGGATGTATTTGGGCAGTGCTTCTCATAGTCTAACGTATATACGCATCACCTAAGGATCTTGTGTAAATGCAGATTCTGATTCAGTAGGTTTGGAGTGTGGCCTGAGATGCCTTGTTTCTGACAGGTTTCCAAGTAGTGCCAGTGTTGCTGGCAACAAGACAAGTTTGGGATGTGTTTGAATACTAGCAGTGCATCCATACTTAGTTATTTTTGCAGTGGTGCTGTCACTCAGGTTTGGAGTCTCTGGGTAGACAGTAGTTAAACTGAGGCTGCAAAATGAGGATATGAAGTGAGTTTGGGTTGCTGGGTAAAGCCGGAGAATAAGTGTATCTCTGAATAGCCTCTTCTAGCAGGCTTTTGTGTGTGTGTATCTTCCACAGATGATCCCCATTTTTGGATAATGGCTCAGAAGTTTAGTGGCTTGCCCGGGCTTACACAGCCAGCGGGAGTGTGGGCCTGGGACTGAGGTAGTGCCCAGTGACCTCTCCTCACTTAGTGTGACGAGGGAGCCGTGCTGCCCGGCATTAGGATCTGGAGTCACTGTCTTTAAATGTTCTCCCATGTTAGCAGGCGTGTGCTACAGCTGCTCCATAGGAGGTAGGAAGGGCAGGGGACTGGAAGAGCAGCTGTGGTGCTAAGAGGAGATGAGGGAAGCTGGCACAGTCTCTACACAATAGGAGCCCAGCATGCTGGATTAAGTCTGGGCACCCATAGAAACAGGCAGTGGATTTGCCATGGTTTGGTCAGGCCTCTGTTGGGGATGAGAGGGATCCCCAGGACCATCTCTTCTAACCCCACAGAGGCCATCAGGAATCCCCCACTTGCTCTTGGGCAGAGCAGGCAGCTCATGCAGCTGCCCCCCTGGCTGGTGCTGACACAGGCCTGGCTTCTCTCTGTTTTTCTCCGCTCCACCCAGGTGTGCTTCAAGTACTTCTGCCGGAGCTGCTGGCACTGGCGGCACAGCATGGAGGGCCTGCGCCATCACAGCCCCCTGATGCGGAACCAGAAGAACCGAGATTCCAGCTAGAGGAGCTGGCCTTGCCCAGTGGCCTGTGGCGCCTGAGGCTGGCAGGTCAGGCAGTAGCCTGCACCACCCTGCTGCCACTGGCCACCAGGGAGCTGGCTTCCCGAGGACAAGGGAAAATCGTAGTCACCTTTGCACTTGCTGAATCTGTCTTTGTTTCTGCACTAATTAATGCACAATGAGTTTTGTCGGATTTTGTTTTCAGGGGGTGTACCAGGGCAAGGACCCTTAGGCTCACCCTCCAAGCGACTCTGTAGTTTTCCCAGATTTTAGTTCCTCATTTTGCCGATGAAAAAGCAAAAAAGAACTACGTGTCCAGAAGGTATTGACACGATGCCTACATCTAGGTTTATTTATTAAAAGCGCTTTTTTACATTCCTTGCAATACTGATGGTGATGATGTGCAGGTCTCATTGGTTTCATTCTTGCAGTTGCCATACAGTGCCTTTCCATTTATTTAACCCCCACCTGAACGGCATAAACTGAGTGTTCAGCTGGTGTTTTTTACTGTAAACAACAAGGAGACTTTGCTCTTCATTTAAACCAAAATCATATTTCATATTTTACGCTCGAGGGTTTTTACCGGTTCCTTTTTACACTCCTTAAAACAGTTTTTAAGTCGTTTGGAACAAGAGATTTTTTTTTCTTTCCTGGCAGCTTTTAACATTATAGCAAATTTGTGTCTGGGGACTGCTGGTCACTGTTTCTCAGAGTTGCAAATCAAGGCATTTGCAACCAAGAAAAAAAAATTTTTTTGGATTTGAAACTGGACCTGATAAACGGTGTTTGAGTGGCTGCTGTATATAGTTTTAAATGGTTTATTGCACCTTCTTAAGTTGCACTTACTTGGGGGGGGAGGGTTGATAGAAGTTTTTAATCACAAAGTCACAGGACTTTTTTCTTTTGTAACTGAGCTAAAAAGGGCTGCTTTTTGGTGGGGGCAGATGAAGGCTCACAGGAGCCCTTTCTCTCAGAGGGGACAAGTACCCTTCCCTTATTTCTTTCATTTGAGAAATGTATGAAGCAACAGTTGCAGTTGACTGAAATGCTACTGGAATTTGAAAACTTGACTTTTCTTTTTTTTTTTTTTTTTTAAAAAAAAGACTTGCCCCTCTTTGGGAAGCTGTGTGCCAAAGAACCAGTGTCATAACCCCCCCTCCTCCCTCCTGCTGAGCTGACGTTGCATTGTTGCATATCCCAGCTACTCTGTGGGTTTTGTGAAGCTGTGTGTGAAGTCTCTACCTCATTGTAGTATATGCAGGCAAGACTGCACTCTCCTACAGATGTGTGGAGTAAGCTGTGGTGTAGTTTTTTTGGCACATAATAAACACGTTGCAGCAGAGTTCTGGTTTTGTCTCTGTGTCTGAGCTGTGGGAAAAAGGGGGCAGTGGGACACCAAGATTCCAGAGTAAAAACCCACATTTCCTTGGATCTTCTGTGATGAGATTCCAGCCCAGGTTGATAGTGGGGCCATGTGGGGACTTGCCCCTGTAAGTCCTTCTTGGTCACTTCCGTGGTCAAATGCACCTCGGAGGTGCCTCTCTAGTAAGTGGGTACCTCTAGTCTAGGTATGTAAAAAGCCCTCACAAATAAACTTCCTGGGGCTCCTCTTTTCATAATCCTAGACTCAGCTTGGAGGAACTGGAGGCATAGCTCCCCAGAGGTCGGCACGAGCCACTTGTTCTCAGCTTCTCCTGTAAGCCTCAGAGCTGATTCTTCTTCTTGGGAGGCTTCCTATCTCTTGGAGTCAGCTGTGCTGACCCAGTTCTTTACTGAGTGGGAGTAAATTTTTGCTGTTCTTCAGGACTATCATCTGGACTCTTTCTCACAGGCGGGATGCCAGGATTTTTGAAAGGGTCTGCTGATGATTTTTTCAGGTAGGTTGTTCCTGGGCCCAGCTGCTGAAGTGATCTTTGGAAGATTCCATTTTAGTCTGCGGTGGAGGGAGCCCTGCACACTGAAGCATCCGTTCCGTGAGAGGTGCAAGAAGTCACTATCTGAGGGGGTGGGGAGTCCCTTCGGCCAAGAATGAGAGGCCTCATCTTTCCCTTGAGGCCTGATGGCAGCAGCATAGTTTGAAGTGTGCAGGTAAAGTAAACTGCATCTCTCTTGAAGGAGAGTCTGACTCTCCCTTTTGGTGTCCTGGTCTGTCCTGTCCTATTCAGAGAGTCATCTCTTCTCCCCTTTGGTCCCTCTTTTGTCCAGGTGCTACTTTCAGGGTAAGGGCTCCCTGTCCTTCAGCCTTCCATTCTCAGTCAGTTCAGAGACTGACTGGACTGTCCAAGGTGACCAGGAGTTGAGTTGGGGGATGAAGCACAGCCTGGTGCCCCTTAACTCATCCAAACTGGGCAGCCCAGTCTTTCTTTAAGTCAGGCGGGGACTTGGAACCCACTTAAGCCAAGTTGGAGATAAGGAGCAGGGCACTCCCGAGGCTAATGAGGCTACCAGGGGTAGCCTGTGCTGGTGGCCTCAGAAGGACCTGGTTTGCGGATGGGTACAGCAGGAACAGCCTTATGACGGTGGTGGTTGGAGAGAGTGCCTCAGCTGGGAGCGCTACGGGTGAACTGGGCCCTTCACTTAAACATTTGAGAACTTGCTTTGTGCCGGGCACTGTTCAAGGCAAATACTGCCATGGAACTCATCCTTAGCTGAGAAAATTGAGACAAGTCACTGTGACGTGCTAAGAAATACTAGAGCAACTTTAAAAGGCTAGCAATGCTAAATGATAAAAGGATAGCAGTGTTACTTTGTATAAATTGGAGGGAAAGTTCCTCTGATAAGGTGACGTTTGAGCAAAGACTCGGAAGAAGTGAGATAATTCTTTCCCAGTTGTACCTGTGTCTCCACCAGGCTAGACACAAGTCTGTGACCCATGGATTGGGTGGGGATCCTGTGCACGGCGCCATCCCCTACTTCCTCACTTTTCCGCGCTCCCGCCTTCCTGATGGCTCTTAAGCCTTCATCCCTCTCCGCATCATGTGTGGGAGAGATACGCCGCCGCTCTTAGTCTAGGGCACTTTAATGGGCGACCTAACCACTGAAGAAGGGTCTAGAGAAACCTGCGTAAGACCACCCTAGTTGGGGCGGGCCGGGGCGGGTCAGCCACTCGCTACGCCCACTGGATGGCAATTGGCCATACTTCCGTTCCATTCCGCCCCGCCCCTCTAGGGGTCGCTGTGCCGCGCTTACAGTCGGCTCAGCGCATTTCAGACTAGGCGGAAGCGGCTTTCTGGCCTGCGCTTTATAGGCCTCTCGTGCTTCCTGTTTCCTCTTTTACCAAGGACCCGCCGACATGGTAGGTGTTTTTGTTTCCAATCTGGTACCCCCCACAATCGTCCTCCATCCGCCGCTTTGCACGGCCCCCAGCCCGCGAGGAGGGGCGCAATACCCTGTGAGGCCGAAGCCTCCGTGGGCCGCTGGCTTCCGCGTTGACCCCGCGCTCCAGCACTGCCCGGCCGGCCTTCTCCCCATCCTGGGCTCAGACCCAGCCCACGAACCCCGCTCCGGTTAGGGCGTGACGCCGTGCTGTTCCCCGGAGGGGGTTCCTGAGTCGCGAGTGACCCTGTGTTCTCCACTTGCAGGGCCGCGTTCGCACCAAAACCGTGAAGAAGGCGGCCCGGGTCATCATTGAGAAGTATTACACGCGCCTGGGCAACGACTTTCACACCAACAAGCGCGTGTGCGAGGAGATCGCCATCATTCCCAGCAAGAAGCTCCGCAACAAGATCGCAGGGTGAGTTCAGCCGGCGCTCGGCCTCCAGGGCCTGCTGGGAGACGGAGAGTCGTGGCCCCGCGGGTGGGTCGTGGGAGCTGGGTTAGCACTAGTCTCCCGCTGCTCCGAGAAGAGCGCTGGAGGTGTGCCTTTGCCGGGTTTCTTGGTGGGGTTGTCTTATGTTCGCGTTGTATTTGGCGGTTTGACTGGCGGGGGCGCTTGGACGAGGTTAGCCACAGTCGACCTCTGGAAGACTAACGTTAAGTAAGGGTGTACTCGATTTAATGCTAACTTATGTACACTGGAATTCGAAGTAAAGGAAATGAAGGTTGGGAGGAGGGGTTGTGAAGGTTTGTTGGGAGTACTTGGTAGCTTTGAAAGCGAATTTGAATAGAGAGGATGTGCGACACCAAAGGGACAGGCATGCCTAGGTAAGTGGAGCTGCGTGTGGAGGTTTTGTGTATGTAGGAGGTTCAGAGTCAGGGCCCCCAAGGTGAATCTTCTCCCTTCTCACTGCGGGAAGAGAACTAAAATACACATGCAGACGTTCTGGGTACCAGTGGGAGCCAATGTGTGTTCTTGGGCATTTGTTCTTTGTAGCTATGTCACACATCTGATGAAGCGGATTCAGAGAGGCCCAGTGAGAGGTATCTCCATCAAGCTGCAGGAGGAGGAGAGAGAGAGGAGGGATAATTACGTGCCTGAGGTAAACTTTCTGGGTCTTATTCTGGATCTCTTGTTCATCCTGAAAGATAAAGCAGGTTCTTGAGAACCGTTTCAGGTACCTGGTTTTCAAAGGGACCTCAGCTGAGTCTTCATATACCCTTTGACCAGCTGTAGGTGCCTATAATTTACTTGCCTGTATGTTAGGTTCTGTTCTGCCCTGTTGGGATCATGTAAGTCCATTCTGTTTTATACATGAGAGCCTTTTAATGATGTTTGTTTGGTGACTTATGTCTTCTGGTTTGATTATTTGCCCTAGCATAGTATTTCTGCAGTATAAACCCAATCTTAAGGTTTTCTAAATACTGGATTCGTGGGATCCTACTGTATCCTCTCTATGCCACCCATCCCCGTCCCCCACCCCCTTTTTTTGTTCCTCATTTAAGAATCTTAGAGAAAAGGCAGGGAAGGTGAGAGATAACTCATTGCTATTTGGGGCCTGCCTTGTTCCTTACAGGTCTCAGCCCTGGATCAGGAAATCATTGAAGTAGATCCTGACACTAAGGAAATGCTGAAGCTCTTGGTAAGTGTTTGCTGAATTCCTAAAGTAGGGCTTCCCTGGTCACCATCCATCAGTAGCTTTCTACTGTGGGTAATACTTCTAGGTAACACTTACTGAGTCTTTAAAATATATCAAGTAATCTCAATGTTTCTATATGGCGTTTCCCTTTTCCTCAGTGTGTCCCATGAGGCACATCCTGTTATTTACATTTTATAGATGATGAAATGGTAATTTCAAGGTGAGTAGGTGGCAGGGATGGGAATCCATCCACCCTTCTAACCACTAACCTAGACTGCCTTCAGAGTGGGTTTAGCTAGTTAGTGAAGGTTCATTTTGCTCTCCACACGAGGATAACTCCCAAATCCAGTGGCTGTTCTTCCAGGACTTCCAGAACACCCCTTCTCTCAGTTCCTTCTGTTCTCTTCTCGATTTTGTGGCTGGCTTCTCACATTTACCCCCTTGGTTCCATCCTTAGTTCTCTTTTCAGTCTGCCTCCTTACTTCTATATCTGTATGCTAATCACTCAAATGAGCTGTGGTCTCATTTCCAGTTGCTAACTGGGCACTACTTGGGTAGTTCAGCTATCTTCAATACAATCTGATAAGTGTCTCTTCTGTGACATATCTTAGTACTTTAGTAGTTTGGTGAAAGCATGAGCTTCAAAGTCCAGGAGGCAGTTAGTGATTTAGAGCAACTTTATTTTTCCTTTTTATGATCATGAAACGTCTTAAGACGTTCAGAAAGGTAATGAATAGAGTGAACACCCATATACTACCACCTGGTCTCAGAAAAACATAACCAGTACAGCTAACGCCTGCTACAGATCATTTTGTCCTGAAATACTACTCTGGAATGCATCTTTTTAATTTCAACTGTAAAATTGGTTTTTGAGGATAAAATGAGGAATTAAATTCTGGTTATATGGTGGGCCCTTGGGTTCTTTTTTCTTTTTAACATCTTTATTGGAGTATAATTGCTTTATAGTGGTGTGTTAGTTTCTGCTTTATAACAGTGAATCAGCTATACACATGCTCTTGGGTTCTTTGCACTTAGATTGAGCCACCTTAAAGGCAGGCCCTGACCTTGTCCTACCACTATTCTACCCGGGCCCTTCACAAATGTTGATTGCATAAGTGATGCCTCCTACCTGAGGGCTGGTCTTGGAAATGAAGTGGCACTGTATATGCCTTAGAGGAGTGATTCTCAAAGGGACAGATTTTGCACCCCACAGGGAACATTTGGTAATATCTGGACACATTTTTGGTTGTCACAACTGGGGGATACTAGCAGACATTAGTGTGCATAGAGTCCAGGAATGCTGTCAAATGTCTTAAAGTGCACAGGACAGCTCCTTCATGGCTGACTGTGGAGGATCCTTCAGATCGCAGGTAGACCCCCTATAGAGTTTTATTGCTCTGGGGTGGGGAGGAGAAGGCTCTCTTGGTTTTCTGCAGGGTCCCACCAATCTGACCCCAAGGTTGTGGAGGCTGACAGAAGCATAGCCTAATGGTGGTGCCGGGGCTCTGGACACAGATCTCACCAGTACAGCCACACTAAGCCCCTTTTTATTGTTCCAGGACTTTGGCAGTCTGTCCAACCTGCAGGTCACTCAGCCTACAGTTGGGATGAATTTCAAAACACCACGTGGAGCCGTTTGAATCTTTCTGCTGTGCTGTAATATTTTCAATAAACCTCGGACAACAACCGTGCCTGTGTCATCTGTGGGGTTGGGTGCCGGTGGAGCTAAGGGCAGGAGTTCTTTCTCAAGGGAGATGTATCCTGAAGAAGAGCGGTCTGCAGTGTGACGCATCTGTAAGTGGCCTATGGGCAGCGCCCATACAGATTATGGATGTGGTAGGAGGCCTGAGCCTGGACACCTGCATCACTTCTTTGGTTGCCAGCTCTACCCTTCTTGGTCCTCCCAGGCCCTGAGCACGCACTCTGGCTTCAGACAAAAGTCAGGAGATGCTTTTCCCTCCTCACCCTGTAGGCCCTGCTTCAGCCTCCTCCGAGTACATGCAGTTTGGGTTAATGAACCTGCCGGTCTTGAAAGGGTAACGCTCCTCATGTGTGTGAGGGTTGGGCTTTCTGTGGGTGGGAGATAGGATGGGTGTGGAGGCCAGTACTTGGAGCATAGGAGATTGAATGAGTGTGAATGGATGTGTGGGGGAGGATCAGTGAAACACAAGCGGATGTGTCAGTTCAAGGGAGGCTGAGCTCAGTGGGTGGATCCCGGGTGGGTGGATCTGAGCTTGGGGAGCTGCTGAGGCTGTGGGTCCAACTCTGTTGTGGAGAGTGCTGGGTTGGGCTGGTCCCTGCTGAGCAGTGGGAGGACAGCTTGCAGCACAGGCTCCTCTGCTTGACTGTCCTGGGCTGAGCTGGGCCTGTTTGTGTACATGTGCATGTCAAGATCTCTGCAAGGTAGTGGCAGGACCTAGGTCAGTCTGGCTCTCCATTGATCCTTTGCACATCTGGTTCTGTGAGGCAGATACGTGCAACAAACATCCTAAAAATGTGTATTGTAGCAGTACAAAAATTGTAACAATTTTGATTCAATTTCAGACTTGAAAAGTTGCAAGAATATATAGCACAAAGAACTTTAAAATACTCTTACCCGACCTCAGCTCACATTTTGCCCCAATTGCTTTAATTCTGTCTCTATACACACTTTTTTTTTCTGATCCATTAGGATCAAGTTAGAGATGGGCCCTTTTGTTCCAAATATTTTATGGTCAGTTTGCTAAGAACAAGCATAACTGCAGATCAATGATCATAATCGGGAAGTCTAACATTGATATCATACTGTTACCTAATCCATAGTCCACTGTAAAATCTTGCCAATTTTCCCAATAATATCTTCCATAGTTTTCTTTCCTGGTTCAGAATCCAACCCAGAATTACTACAGCTAGTTCTCATGTCCTTCAGCCTTCTTTCCATGTCTGTCTTGGAAAAGTATTGGCTGATTTTGTAGAATGTCCTTCAATTTGGGTTTGATGTCGGCTCACAATTAGATTTAATTGAGCTTTTTTGTGTAGGAATACAGATGGTCCCTGACTTAAAATGGTTCGATTTAAGATTTTTTGACTTTAGGATGGTGTGAAAGTGATATTATTCAGTAGAAACTACTTCAGATACGGAATTTTGATCTTTTCCCAGGCTAGTGATACGTGGTAGGGCTCATGATTCTGGGCGGTGGCAGTGAGCCACAGACCCTAGTCAGCTATGTGATCTCAAAGGTAAACCCAACAATACACAACTCTTTTTTTGTACCCATACAAACATTGTTTCACTTTCAGTACAGCATTCAATACGTGAGATACCCAATACTTTATTATAAAATGGGCTTTGTGTTAGATGATTTTGCCTAACTGTAGGCTAATGTGTTAGGACATTAGAAGTAGCCTCAGCTAAGCTATGATGATCAGTAGGTTGTGTATTAAATGTATTTGTGACTTAGGGTATTTTCAATCTACGATGGGTTTATTGCAACATAACCCCATCATAAGTCAAGGAAGATGTGTACCACAGAAGAGATATTGTGTACTTGATGCATCATATTGGGAGGCACAGAATACTTGGTGAGTTTTAGTGATGTTTACTTTGAGCACTTGGATTAAGGGGCATCTGTCAAGTTTCTCCACTGTAAGTTATAAGGAGGTATTTCGAGGCTAAATATCCTGTTCTTCAACTTTTCACTCACTAGTTAATAGCATCTATTAATATTTTAACTCCATTATTACCTTTATATTTATTAGTATTGTACAGTAAGGAAGAGCTTTCTCTTAAAACTTTTTCTTTCCATTTTTTGATGTGGAGTCGGGCATTCTCAGCAAATACTCTTGCCTTCTAAATACAGCTCCGTATAAAGAAGCCTTTCCTCTTGGTTTTTGGTGTCAGTGATGAGGAAAGGGGTGGGCTTTCTGTATGGGGGGAGAAATTAGAGCTGGGTTAAAATTACCAATGGGTAAGAAAATTAACAAAATGCCAAACCAGCAACAAGGCCGTTTGCTGTGATGTTTGCCACACTCGCCTACTAGGAGGCAGTGTCATTGCTATTCCACATCTGCCTGGCTCCTCTACCTCTAGGCCCTGTGCTCTAGATAACTTAAGATGAGGGATGGGAAGGGTTGGGGGAGGAGGAGGGAGCCGACTTGGGCTGCACGAAGAAGCTGTTTATCTTCCATCAGTGTTGAGGAGCTTCTCTAGGCCTTAGTTCTTTCATCTGTAAAATAAGACCTGTGCTCATTAGAACTTCCTGTGGAGCTTGTTAAAAGCAGGTGGCCAGGCCCTGCCCCTGATTTGGGCTGTGATTTGTGTGTTCAGGAGGTGGGTGGGGCCTGCGTGGGTGTTTCCACAGGTACTTGCTGGCAGTTCCAATCCCAGTTGGGTTTGGAAACTGCCAGCCTAGCAACTAGCACTGGCTGGCCCACGGTGCAGTCTCCCATGTTTGGGGTCAGATAATGCTCTTCGCATAAAATAGACAAGAGAGTCTTCTGCCTTCTGTGTCACAGATTCTGCTTCTTCAAGATTTGAAGGGCCCCAGGAAAGTTTTGGAGGTAATTATCTTCTTTTTTTCTATATTGCCCTTAGTTGTGTTAAAGTATAATTTTCAACAAAGTGAAATGGCTCTCATACAGATGGATATAAAATGAACACATGTTAAGCATTTTTAAAAACTCAAAGAACTGAGATGTTACAGTCAGTTCAAAGGAGAAGTCAAGGACAAATTTGGAGTAAAAGACCGTTGAAATGAATTTATAAATGGACACGAGACTGACTTCTTCCACAGGAGGGAAGTCAGCTGAACCTCTACCCAACAGAATTTATTTATTTGCCTTTGTCTATAGATAAGAATTATTTGTATTATCAGGTATCTATAACTTACAGAGTTGTAAAATAGCTCCAAGGCAGTGAAAGGTGCAGAGCCTCTCTATAGAATCCAAATCAAAACCCAGGTTGTTGCTCTTAACAGTTGAAGCACAAATTTCCCCCTCTATCTGTAAATTCATATTCTCTGTATTGCTTATGTTGTTAATATTTTTAATTTTATTAGTATATAATTAATTATAGTTTTCTCATAATTAGGAAAACTCCGTTATTATGTGTCATTTTAAATGTTATGTTTGTTTTCTTTTCTAAATTAAACTTGTCAGATGTTTATTTTATCCATAGTTTCAAAGAACTAGCACTTGGAGATGTAACTTTCTTTTTACTTTACTTTTACTTTCCTCATTAGATACTGGAAAAAAACATGGATTCAATTGTGAGGAATGTGAGTAAAGCTCATTTTCTTTTTCAACTGCAGGGGTCAGCAAACTATGCGCAGCTGCCTGTTTATGGGTAAGCCGTGAACTAAGAATGGTTTTTCACATTTCTAAATGCTTTAAAACAATAGCAACAACAAGAGGAGAATACTGTGGCCTGTGGAAACTATACGAAATTCAAATCAGTGTCTACATACAGAGTTTCATTGGGGTGCAGCCACATTCATTTGTTTACAAATTGTAGATGGCTGTTTTCCTGATGCACTGGCTGAATTAAATAGTTGCCACAGAGACAGTACGCAGCAGTGTTATCACTTTGCAGTACAGACTGCAGTTATACATTTATAACTCAGTAGTGTTATGAGGGCCATACCTATCACCATATCGTGACATTTAATTTTTTTAAAATTATTAGTGCATACTTAACGTTAAAGAAAAAAGAGCCCCCCCCCGCCCCGTCTAAGAACGTGCAGGGCGACGGCGGCCGGGGTGGGGGTGCGCATGTGCCCTGGGCCCGGGCCCCCCGGGAGCCATAATCCTGGAGGGACCCGCTCCCAGGAGTCATGTCCCTGCGCCCCGGCCCCCGGGAGACATAATCCATGCTCCCCGGCCGGGCCCCTAGGAACCGTGTATACAAGTCCCGGGGGCCGGCGTGGCAGGGGCCGGCGTGGCAGGTGCTGGGCTCACTCCGGGAGGCGGCAGGCGCTGTGAGCCCCTTCCCGCAGGAGCGCCTGTGCCGCGGACCGGCGGCCGGGGATCGCGGGGATCGCGGGGGACAGGAGCGCAGCGGACAGAGAGGCCTGGGCGCCGCCGGTTCATGTTGCTGTTTACGCTGCGGGCGCGCAGTGCCCCCTGCCCGCCCGCCAGCCCGCTGCTCCCCCGCCCGCTCCAACATGCCCTCAGTGCGCCTGCCGCTGCGCCCCCAGGCGCTAGACCGCGCGGCCGCCATGGGGAATGGGATGAACAAGATCCTGTCTGGCCTGTATATCGGCAACTTCAAAGATGCCAGAGAAGAACAAGATGACACACATTCTGTCTCTGCACTACAGCGCCAGGCCAACATTGGAGGGGGTTAAATACCTGTGCATACCAGCAGCGGATTCACCGTCTCAAAACCTGACAAGACATTTCAAAGAAAGTATTAAATTCATCCACTAGTGCCGCCTGCGAGGTGAGGGCTGCCTTGTTCACTGCCTGGCCGGCGTCTCCAGGAGTGTGAGTCTGGTGGTTGCATACATCATGACGGTCACCGACTTCGGCTGGGAAGATGCCCTGTGCACTGTGCATGCAGGGAGGTCCTGTGCAAACCCCAACCTGGGCTTCCAGAGGCAGCTCCAGGAGTTTGAGGAGCACCAGGTCCATCACTTCCGCCAGTGGCTGAAGGAGGAGTACGGAGAGAGCCCTTTGCGGGATGCGGAAGAAACCAGAGGCATTCTGGCCACCCCAGGAATTCTGAAGTACTGGGCCTCTCTCAGAAGACTGTAATGTACCTGAAATATTGCAAAGCCAGAGTTTAGGTGCTGCCCAGAAGAAAAGCAGACAGAGTTTAGGTGCTGCCCAGAAGAAAAGCAACCAGAGTTCATTTTTCAGCGTCCAGAAGTAATTTGTGAACTCGCCTGTTTTCATTTTAAACAATATATATGCAATTGTGTCATCAAAAGAAAGAAAAAGAGAAAACTGGGCTTTAAATGTTATGTTTTTAAGGTATGAGTAACCCATTCATTCGGTAGGCAAGGGAAGCTGTTTACCAATGGTGAGTTAATTTCTCTGGAAGAAACATGTGCAGAGTAAGTAAACTTATTTAAAACTATTAGCCTTTGGGTGAGAATGGTTGCTTAAAGGGGTGAGAATCGTTGCTTAAAGGGTTGAGAACATTGGGAGCAATATCAGTAGTCAATTCAAAACAAGGCAAATGATTTTGAATGGTTTTCCTTGGTTCTTGATGAGTCAAATGTTACCAATACTGCTCAGCTGTTATGCAAGGGTCAATGCCAACTTTGAAGAGTAAAGAATTAGCCTCTAGAATAATCTGCGTAGAACAGCTACAGGTGAGAATAATTTTAAAGATGAGAAATCACTGATTCAGTATAACCTGAAGTGGGAATTGGCTGAGCTAATGTTACAGCTGATTGTGGTAGAAGTACATGCAGAGCAGAAAGGGCTTATTTGGACAGACTTCAAAGCTTGCAGAAAGGTAAAGTGTTTAAAACCTGTGTTATTCATTTTGTTACTCATTAATACGTATTCTGTAGAAAATACCTAAATTTCAATTATTGAACCAGTACTGTTAGCAGTGAATTTTACTCTCATAGAGTTAACCATCATCAGTTCCATGAATTTTGGTAGTTGTATTTAATTGTGGTAATGTTTTTTTAAACATATAATATTTGTTATTTTAACCATTCATAATTGTATAATTAGAGGCAATAAATATGTTTACGGTGTTATGGTAACCATCATCACTATGTCTAAAACTTTTTCCTCATCCCCAGCAAAAACCGTGTACTCGGTAAACAATAACTCCCTATTCCCCATATCACATTTTGTTTATCCATTCATATTTTGGTGGACATTTTGGTTGCTTCTGCTTTTTGGTTGTTGTGCAGAATGCTGCTATGAACATGGGTGTACAAATATCTGTTTAAATCCCTGCTTTCAGTTATTTTGAGTATATCCAAGAACTGGAATTGCTAGTTCATGTGGTAAATCTATGTTTAATTTTTTAAGGAAATGCCGTACTATTTTCCACAGCAACTGCACTATTTTACATTCCTACCAGCAGTGTACAAGTTTCTCCACATCCTTTCCAAAACTTGTTACTTTCTGGGGTTTTTCTTGGTTTTGATTTTGTTCTTTTGATAATAGCCATCCTTGTGAGTGTGAAGTGGTATCTCATTGTAGTTTTGATTTGCATTTCCATAATGATAGTGATATTGAGCATCTTTTTAGGTGTTTATTGGCCATATGTATATCTTCTATGAAGAAATGTCTGTTCAAGTTCTTTGTCAGTTTTTAAATTGGTTGTTACTGAGTTGTAGGAGTTCTTTGTATATTCTGGATATTAATTCTTTATCAGATATGATTTGCAAATATTTTCCCTCATTCTGTGTGTTGTCTTTTCTCTCTGTTGATAATGTCCTTTGATACACAAAAGTTTTAACTTTTGACAGAGTTCAATGTGTTATTTTTTCTTTTATTGCTTATGCTTTTGGTGTCATATCTAAGAATCCTTTGCCAAATCCACAGGCATGAAGAATTACTCCTATGTTTTCTTTCAAGAATTTTATGGTTTTAGCCCTTATATTTAATCCTTTGATACATTTTGTGTTAATTTTTGTATATGGTATGAGGTAGGGGTCCAACTTCATTCTCTTGCATATGGAAGTCCTGTTGTCCCAGCATCATCTGTTAAAGAGACTATTCCTTTCCCATTGATTGGACTTGAGACCCTTGTCAAAAATCAGTTAGCCATAAATGTATGGGTTTGTTTCTGAACTCTCAGTTCTATTCCATTGGTCTATAAGTCTGTCCTTCTGTCAGTCCACAGCATTTTGATTACTGTAGCTTTGTAGTGAGCTACGAAGTGTGGGTCCTTCCACTTTGTTCTTTTTTAAGATTTTTTTTTTTTGTCTACCTGGGCTGTATAAGTTTGCTAGTGCTGCCATACAGAATACCACAGACTTAAACGGAGATTTATTTTCTTACAGTTCTGGAGGCTAGAAGTCCAAGATGAAGATGTAAGCAGGTTTGATTTCTCCCGAGGCCTCTCTTCTTGCCTTGGAGCTGGCTGTCTTCTTGCTATGTCCTCACATGCTCTTAGCCCTGGTCTCTCTGTATCCAAATTTCCTCATCTAATAAGGACACCGGTCAGATTAGACTAGGGCCCACCCTAATGGACTCACTGTAACATAATTACCTCTTTAAAGGCCCTGTCTGCAAATATAGTCACATTCTGAGGTACTGGAGTTAAGGCTTCTGCATATGAATTTTGGGGAATGCAGTTCAGCCTATTACATGGACTCCATGCACTGAATTTGAGAATCAGCTTTTCCATTTCTGCAAAAAAAAGCCCACTGGAATTTTAATAGGAGTTGCTCTGAATTTTGTAGATGGCTTTGGGTAGTATTGACATCTCGACAGTATTAAGTCTTCCAGTCCATGAGCATGGGATCTCTTTCCACTTATTTAGATCTTCTTTAATTTCTTAGAGGAATATTTTGTAATTTTCAGGGAACAAGCCTTTCACTCCTTGCTTAAGTTTATTCCCAGGCATTTTATTCTTTTAGATTGTGCTATTGTAGTATAATAAGAAATACATATTTGGTCTTTCTCCCCAGTTCTTGGCATAAAATCTTCTAAAACCCTTGGAATTTCCTGAGTATTATTCATAATAAGCCCCTTTCAACCATACCTGAGTTTATGCTAATGAGGTGACTCTTGGTGGGCTGTAGATCACTTCAGGATGGGGGCTAGTTGCTAGAGGAACCAACCATGTGAATAGAGGATTGGAACTTTTTAGCCCCACCCCCTGACCTCTGTGGAGGGGAGGGGGCTGGAAATTGAGTTAATCACCAATAGCCAATGATTTAATCCATCACGTCTACATATTTGAACCTCCATAAAAACTCTTAAGTGATGGGGTTTGGAGAGCTTCTAGGTTGGTGAATGTGTGCTGGGAGGGTGGCACATCCCAAACTCCTTGGGGACAGAAAATCCTGTGCTGAGGATCCTTCCAGACCTCACCCTATGTACCTCTTGGTCTGGCTGTTCATTTGTATCCTTTATAATAAACCAGTAATAGTAAAGTTTATCTCCAAGTTCTGTGAGCTGTTATAGCAAATTACTGAACCTGAGTTGGAGTCATGGGAACCCCCAGTTTGTAGCCAAATCAGACAGAAGTATGGGTAACCTGGGGACTCAAAACTTGTGACTAGCCTCTGAAGTAGGGGAATTGAGATTTTAATCTGTGGGGTCTGTGCTAACTCTGGGTAGTGAGTGTCAGAAGTGAAATAAGTTGTAGGGCACCCAGTTGGTGTCTACAGAGAACTGGCGAATTGCTTGGTGTGGAAAACCCACACATAGATATTATTGTAAATTGAATTGATTTCTCAGTTTTCTTTTCTAATTATTCATCACTGGTATATAGAAACAACTGATTTTTGCAATTTTGCTGAATTTGTTGATTCACTCTAGTAACTTTCTTGTACATTCCTTGGGATTTTCCATGTGTAGGATCATGTCACCTGCAGATAGTTTTACTTCTTCATTCCCAATTTGGATGCCTTTTATTTCTTTTCTTGTTTAATTGCTCTGCTAGAATTTCTAGTACAGTGTTAAATAGCAGTGGTGAAAGCAGGCATTCTTGTCTCATTCATGAAATTACAAGTAAAAAGCTTTCAATCTCTCATCGTGAAGCATAATGTTAGCTGTGGTTTTTTTCATAAATGCCCTTTATCATGTTGAGGAATCTTCCCTCTATTCCTAGTTTTTCTGAGAGTTTTTATAATGAAAGAGTGTTGGCTTTTGTAAATGCCTTTTCTGTATCAATTGAGATGACAGTATGTTGTTTTTTTCTTCTACTGCTGTGATATATTACATTCATTTTTCTCTTATGTTGAACCCTTGCATTTCTATTATAAATTCCACTTTGTCATGGTATATAATCCTTTTAATGTGCTCAGTTTGGTTTGCTAGTATTTTGTTGAGGATCTTTGCATTGATATTCATAACGGATTGATTTGTAATTTTCTTTTTTGTGATGGTCTTAATATGGCTTTGGTATTAGGGAAATGCTGACCCCATAGAACGAGATGGAAAGTGTTCTCCTAGTCTATTTCTTTGAAGAGTTTGAGAAGGACTGGTGTTAATTGTTCTTTAAATTTTTGGTAGAATTTACCAGTGAATCCATGTGGTCCTCGACTTTTCTTTGTTGGGAAATTTTTGATTACTGATTCAATGTTTTTACTTGTTATAGGTCTAGTGAGATTTTCTGTTTCTTCAGTCAATTTAGGTAATTTGTGTGTTTCTAGGAATTTGTCCGTTTCATCTAGGTTATCCAATTTTAGAACCCAAAGAAGGATTCCAGTTTTTTTGTTGTTGTTGTTTGTTGTATTTATTTTTGGCTGTGTTGGGTCTTCGTTTCTGTGCAAGGGCTTTCTCCAGTTGCGGCAAGTGGGGGCCATTCTTCATCACGGTGCGCGGGCCTCTCACTGTCGCGGCCTCTCCTGTTGCGGAGCACAGGCTCCAGACGCGCAGGCTCAGTAGTTGTGTCTCACGGGCTTAGTTGCTCTGTGGTATGTGGGATCTTCCCAGACCAGGGCTCGAACCCGTGTCCCCTGCATTGGCAGGCAGATTGTTAACCACTGCGCCACCAGGGAAGCCCTCCAGTTTTTTCTTCTGTTAAACCTTGGCTATTAGGAGCTAGGGAGTGAGAAAATGTGTATGTATGCATGGATAGTTGAATATAAATATATAAAAATGTATTTTTATTTATAAAAGTGCAATTTGATTTAGGACTTCAACCTAACAAATTCAGCTAGCAAAGCAAGATATTTTCCTTCTTAAAAGAAAATGAATTTTTTTAAATTTTTAAGATTGTTTTTAATTATTTGAACAGGCAGCACGTCACATGGTTCACAATTCAAAAGATAAAAATGAGCTTACAGTGAGCAATCTCCATCCAACTCATGTCCTCCAGCCTTCTAGTTCCCCCTTTGCACATGGAGCCCTGTTGTCAGTTTCTTTTGTGTCCTAGATATGTTACATGTATATGTGATGGGTTTTAAAGTGTGTCCACACATTATTAAAGCCCCCTCCCTTCCAGAGGTGTAGGTTTCATCCCTCCTCTTGGTTATGGACTGGACTTAGTGACTCCCTTATAACTAATAGAACATGACAGAAGTGATAGTGTGTAACATCCAAGACTAAGTCATCAATATATTTTGTGACCTCCTCCTTGCTCTTTCTTGGATCAATTGCTCTGCGGCAAGCCAGCTGCCATGTTGCAAAGACACTGAGGAACTGAGGCCTCCTGGTAACAGCAATGTAAGAAACTCATCTTGGAAGTAGACAGACCCTTCAGCCCCAGTGAAACTTTCAGATGACTGCAGCCTGGATAACACCTTTTTTTTCTTTTTAAAGAGTTCCCGGGTTTCTATTTTATTTTATTTTTTTGGCCACGCCGTGCAGCTTGTAAGATCTTAGTTTCCCAACCAGGGATCAAACCCGTGCCCCCAGCAGTGGAAGCATGGGGTCCCAACCACTGGACCGCCAGGGAAGTCCCAACATCTTATTTTTAAAAATTGAGATATAATTCATATACCATATAATTTTCCCTTTTGAAGTATAAATATAGTGGTTTTTAGTATATTCACAAAATTGTGCAACTCTCACTGCTGTATAACTTCAGAACATGTTCAGTACCTCCAAAAGAAGCCTCAATTCACTCCCCATCTCCCCACCCCCAGCCCATGGCAACCACTAATCTACTCTTAATTTCTGTGGATTTGCCTGGAAGTTTCATATAAATGGAATTGTATAATATATGGCCTTTTGTGTCTGGCTTCCTTCACTTAGCATAATGTTTTCAAGGTTCATCCATGTTGTACTTCATTCCTTTGTATGGCTGGATAATATTCCAGTGTATGGATAGTACCACATTTTGTTCATCAGTTTATGAACATTTGGGTTGTTTCCATTTTTTAGTTATTGTGAATAATGCTGCTATGAAATGTATAAAAATTTTTGTGTGAACATATGTTTTCATTTCACTTGAGTATATTACTTAGGAGTGCAATTGTTGGGGTCACATGGTAACTTGATGTTTAACTTCTTGAAAAATTGCAAAACTGTTTTCCAAAGTAGCTGCGCCATTTTACATTCCAACCAGCAACGTATGGGGATTCCAGTTCCTCCACATTCTCACCAAAACTTGTTATTAACTGCCTTTTTTGATGACGCCATCCTAATATGTGTGAAGTGGTATCTTATTGTAGTTTTGTTTTGCATTTCTCTGGTGGTTAAGGATGTTGAGCATCTGCTCATGTGCTTATTGACCATTTGTATATATTCTTTGAAGAAATGTCTATTCAAATCCTTTGCTCATTTAAAAACTGGATTATTTATCTTTTATTGTTGAGTTGTAAGAATTCTTTATATATTCTGATTTCTACGACCTTATCAGATACATGATTTGCAAATACTTTCTCTCATTCTATCAATTGTTTTTTCACATTTCTGATAGTGTCCTTTGAAGCACAGAGTTCTAAGTTTTGATGAAATCCAATTTATGTTTTTTAAAGTTTTGTAGTTTTAGCTCACATGTTTAGGTTCTTGACCTGTTTTGTGTTAATTTTTGTATGTTGTGTGAGGTAGTGGGTCCAATTTCATTCTTTTGTGTGTAGATATACAGTTATCCCAGCCCCATTTGTTGAAGACTGTTCTCTTCCCCATTGAAAGGTCTTGGCACCCTTGTAGGAAATCAGTTAATCATAAATGTAAGGGTTTATTTCTGGACTCTGAATTCTATTCCATTAACTTATGCCTATCCTTATGCCAGTATTACACAGTCTTGATTACTGTAGCTTTATAGAAAGTTTCAGGAACTGTGTGTATTCCAACTTCGTTATTCTTTTTCAAGATTGTTTTGGTTATTAGGTCTTCAGTATTTCCATATGAATTTTTAGGATCAGCTTGTCAGTTACTGCAAAAAAAAAAAAAAAAAAAAAGGCAGTTGGGCCTTTAAAAGGGATTGCATTGAATCCATAAATCAATTTGTGGACTTTATTAGTTTCCTAGGGCTGCCATAGTAAAAACCACAAACTGGGTGGCTTAAAACAATAGAAATTTATTGTCTTATAGTTCTGGAGGTTAGAAGTCTGAAATCAAGGTGTCTTCAGCGCCATGCTTCCTCTGAAACCTATAGGTGAATCCTTTCTTGTCTCTTCCTGGCATCTTTTTATAAGGACACCAACCATATTGATTTAGGGGCACACCCTATTCCAGTATGACCTCATCTTAACTAATTACATTTACAAATGACCCTATTACAAATAAGGTCACATTCTGAGGCACTAGGGTTAAGATGTGAACGTATCGTTTTGGGGAGGACACAGTTCAACCCTTAACGGGGACTACTGTGTGCCTAACAGTATTAAGTCTCCCAATGCATGAACATGGGATATTTTCAACTTATTTATTTCAGTGATATTTTGTAGTTTTCAGTATACAAGCCTTGTACTTCTTTATTCCTAAGTAATTTTATTCTTTTTGATGCTATTATAAATGGAATTTTCTTAATTTCATTTTTTGAAATTGAAGTGTAGTTGATTTACAATATTGTGTTAGTTTCGGGCGTACAGCAAAGTGATTCGGTCATACATATATATGTGTGTGTATATATATTCTTTTTTTCGATTCTTTCCCATTATAGTTTATTACAAGATTTTGAATATAGTTCCTTAACTTCATTTTTTGATTCTATAGCAATAGACTTGTTGACTTTTTTTCTTTTTGCTGCACTAGGTCTTATTTGCAGCATGCGGGATCTTTTAGTTGCAGCATGTGAACTCTTAGTTGCTGCATGTGAGATATAGTTCCCTGACCAGGGATCGAACCTGGGCCCCCTGCATTGGGAGCACAGAGTCTTAGGCAGTGGACCACCAGGGAAGTCCCTACACTTGATTTTTATATTATTGAAATTGTATCTTGCAACCTTGCTACTGTTGGGGAGAAGGACATTTCCCCCCTACCCCTCTTGAGTTCTTCAGGCTGGTATAATAATTAAATTGACACAAAACAGATTAACAGGAGGAAAAAAAAATAATTTGTACACGTGGAGGTCTCATAGAAATGGGACCCTCAAAGTGACCAAAGCAGGCTGTTTATATATCATTTTTAAACAAAGAAACAAGTATTTGTGAAAATTTTAAAAAGGGTCTTGTGCTTGGGGTTGCAGAGTAATAAAGAAGTAGCAAAATGTGTTTATACAGCTTTCTTAGCCTTGAATTCTCTAGCTCTGATGATAAGGATACTTTCTATCTTCTTGGTATAGGGAGGATACTTACACATGGGAGATTTTTTCCCCCCCTTTCAGGGGGAAATAGGTCAGAGTATTTTTTATATCATTTTTTCCGCTAGCTGTTTCTTAAGTAATTTTAATTCAAAAAAATCAATATGCCGTGTGACATACCTTGTGGTGGCCTGCTCTGAGCCCCAACCCTAGCTCTTATGGGTTTTTGTGTGTGTGTATTCCTTAAGATTTTCTATATACAAGATTATATTATCTGCAAATAGACATAATTTTTCCTTTCCAATCTGTAGGCCTTTTCTTTCTTTCTTTTTTCTTTTTTTGCCTATTTGTCCTAGTGAGTACCTCCAGTACATTGCCTCAGAACAGTGTTGAATAGAAGTAGTGAGAGCCAGATATCTTTGATCTTAGGGAGAGAGTTTCCAGTATTTCACCATTAAGCATGATGTCAGCTGTGGGTTTTTTGTGATGCCCTTTATCAGGTTGAGGAAGTTCCCTTCTATTCCTAGTTTATTAGTGTTTTTATCATAAGAGAGAGTTGAATTTTGTCAAATGCTTTTTCTGTGCTTATTGAGACAATCATGTAGTTATTCTTTATTCTATCAATAAAATGTTTTACAATGATTTTCCTACATTGGACCAATCTTGCATTCCTGAGATAAATATCACTTTTTTGTATGTTGCTGCATTCAGTTTGCTGTTTTTTAGTAGAGGGTTTTTACATTTATATTCATAAATGATATTGGTTTATAGTTCTCTTGTGATATCTTTGTCTGGTTTTGGTATCAGGGTAATACCTCACAAAATGAGTTTGGAAGTGTTCCTTCCTCTTCTGTTTCTAGGAAGAATTTGAGAGGGATTGGTCTTAATTCTTTTTCAGGTGTTTGGTAGAATTCAGGGGTGAAGCCATCTGGTCCTGAGTTTTTCTTTGTGGGAAACTTTTTGATCATTCATTCTATCTCTGCTTATTGTAGGTCTATTCAACTTTTCTATTTTTTACTGAGTCAGTTTCATTCATTTGTATCTTTCTAGGAATTTGTACATTTCACCTGGTTATCTAATGTGTTGTTATATAGTTATTCATAGTATTCTCTTATAAAACTTCTTATTTCTGTAAGGTTGGTAGCAGTGTGACCACACACACACCCCCCATCTTTCATTCATGATTTTAACAGTTTACGTCTTTTCTCTTTTTTATTTGTCAGTCTAGCCTGAAGTTTTTCAATTTGTTCTTCTTTCAAAGAATCAACTTCTGGTCTTGTTGATTTTTCTCTATAGTTTTCCTATTTTTATTGCATTTACTTCTGCTATAATCTTTATTATTTCTTTCCTAATGTTTGCTTTGGTTAGTTTGCACTTCTTTTATTGGGTTGGCCAAAAAGTTCATCGGGGTTTTCCCATAACATCTGAATAAACTTTTTGGCCAACCCAAACACTAACGTATTAAGAACCTACTGATTTGAGTTGTCTTCTTTTTTATTGTATGATTTACAGCTGTAAATTTTTCTGTAAGCACTACTTTCACTCCATTCCATAAATTTTAGCCTCTTATGTTTTCATTTTCATTCATCTCAAAGTATTTTCTAATTTCTCTTCTGACTTATTCACTGATCTATTGGTGATTTAAGATTGTGTTAATTTCCGCATATTTGTGAATTTCCAAATTTTCCTGTTACTGATTTCTAGTTTCATTCCATTTTGGTCAGAGAAAGTACTTTGTATGAGTTCAATTCTTTTAGACTTATTGAGACTTACATCATGGCCTATCATATGGCATATCCTGAAGAATGTTCCATGTATAATAGAGAGGAATGTGTATACTTCTGTTGTTGGATGCAGTGTTCTATAGATGCATTCTAAGTGGTTGCCTTATAGTGTTGTTCAAATCGTCTGTTTCCTTGTTGATCTTCTGTCTACTCATTTTATCCATAATTGAAAGTGGAGTATTAAAGACTCCAACAATTATTGTTAAATTGTCTAATTCTCCCTTCAGTTCTGTCAGTTTTTGCTTCATGTATTTTGGTGTTCTGTTATTAGGAACATATGTTTATAATTGTTATATCTTCTTGAGAGATTGTCCCTTTTATCATGATAAAATGTCCTTCTTTGTCCCTAGTAACAATTTTTGTTTTAAAGTGTATTTTGTCTGATATTAGTATAGCCACTTCAGTTCTCTTTCAGTTACTGTCTGAATGGTATATTGTTTTCTCTCCTTTTAGTTTCAACCTATTTGTGTCTGAATCTAAAGTGTGTCTCTTGTAGATAGCGTAAGGTTTCATTGTTTTTTAAAAATCCCTTATGACAATCTCCACCTTAATTGTAGTGTTTAATCCGTTTATATTGAGTGTACTCAATGTAAAGGTGGAATTTATGCCTTCCTTTGGCTCTTTGTTTCCTGTATGTCTTATGTCTTTTTTATTCCTCTGTTTCTCCATGACTGCCTTCTTTGTGTTAAGTACATATTCTCTAGTGCACCATTTTAATACCTTGTCATTTCTTTTATTATATAATATCTTTTGAGTTATTTTCTTAGTGGTTGTTCTGGATATCTTAATTTATAATAATCTATTCAATAGTTAAGATTAATTTTATTTCAGTAATATACAAAATTTTGCTCCTATATAGCTCTATTTCTCCCTTCCTTTGTGTTATTATCATCCACATTAGATCTTTATATATTGGATGCCCATCCACATCTCACTGCCATGTCATGTCACTGCCTTCTGGCTTCCACAGTTTATGATGAGAAATCAGCTGCTAATCTTATTGAGGATGTCTTGCACATGATATGTGCCATTTCTCTCTGGTGGCCTTTAAGATTCTCTCCTTGTCTCCAGCTTTCAATAGTTTGATTATAATGTGTCTTGGTATGGCTCTCTTTGAGTTTATCCTACTTGGAGTTCATTGAGCTTCTTGGGTCTGTAGGCAAATGTTTTTCATCAAATTTGGGAAATTTTCTGCCATTATTCCTTTAAATATTCTTTCTGGTCTTTCTTTTCTCCTTCTAGTATTCTCATTATGCATATGTTGGTACACTTGATGCTGTCCCAGAGGTCTCTGAGGCTTTGTTCAGTTTTCTTTATTTTTTTTCTCCTTTCTATTCCTCAAGACTGGTAAGCCCAATTTACCTATCTTCAAGATCACTGATTCCTTCCTCCACCTGCTGAAATCTGCTGATGAACACCTCTAGTGAATTTCTCATTTCAGTCATTATACTTCTCAACTCTAGAATTTCTGTATGGTTCTTTATTTATAATTTCTATCTCTTTATTGATATTCTCTTTGGTAATACATTTTTTTTAATACTTTCCTTTAGTTTTTCAGATAGTATTTCCTTTAGTTCTTTGAACATATTTTAAATAGCTGATTTAAAGTCTTTGGTCTGGGGAATTCCCGGGAAGTCCAGTGGTTAGGACTCCAGGCTTTCACTGCCGAGGGCCCAGGTTCAATCCCTGGTTGGGGAACTAAGATCCCTGCAAGCCATGTGGTGTGGCCAAAAAATAAATAAATAAAGTCAGTCTTTGGTTTTCCTCAGGAACTGTTTCTGTTGATAGCTTCCCCTGCCCCATATGGATCACACTTTTTTTTCTTTGCATGTCTTGTAACATTTTGTTGAAAACTGGGCATTTAAATTGATATAATGTGGGAACTCTGGAAATCGGGTTCTCCCCTCATCCTCAAAGGTTTTCGTAGTTGCTGGGGTTGT
Source organism: Grampus griseus (assembly GCF_964374135.1). Taxonomy (NCBI): domain Eukaryota; kingdom Metazoa; phylum Chordata; class Mammalia; order Artiodactyla; family Delphinidae; genus Grampus; species Grampus griseus. The sequence goes on along the minus strand of NC_139018.1, from coordinate 140,935,362 downwards.
TTGTTTAATGATTTTTCTGAACTGTTTTTGTAAGGTCTGTATTCTTTTTTGTGTGTGGCCACTGAAGTCTCTGCCTAGTTAGATTAGTGGCCAGCTAATGACTGGTCAGAGATTTCCTTTAATATCTGGAACCAGTAAATCACCCAGTCATTGCCAATGGGTTCTGTATGCTTGTTGTGGCATGCCTTCAACACTCGGCCAGACACTTGACAACTCTGCCTTAGACTTCACTCTCTCCTTGTAAGGAGCCTCAACGTCGGCTAGAGGTGACAGCATTCTCAGTTCTCTTCTGAGCATGCACACAGTCCTACATATACCTTAACCTTATAGGTTCTGAGGAGTATGTCAGATTTTCACAGCCCTTATGGGCATCTCCTTCCCTAGATCTAACTTTTAAGCTTTTTGGGTAGCCTGTTGTTTGCCCCAATTGTTATCCACTGCCTACAGCAGCCATAAAATCAAACAATTGCATTGAAATGTTTTTACCAACACCTCCAGGGAAAAGATTTTCACACTGGGCAAGCTCCAAGTCTAATCAGTAAAGACGGCCTTGCAAGTAGAGTCTTCCAGGGAGCCACCAGACAGGTCATATAATGACAGTTCTACGGGAATGAAGCTTTTAAGTAGCTCCAACCCTGATTCACCTCTTCTGTTGTCTGCCAGGCTGCTATTTTTCACTTGTGACTGTTGATTTTCAAGGCTGTCATGGAGCTGGAGAGAGGGGGATGAAAATAGGACAAGTTAATTGCCACAAAGCTCGCTGTTGTTATTGAGATTTAGATACTTTTCTTGATTAAAACTCCTCATATTGCTGCAATCTTTTGGTTAACTTCCAGAGTTCTGAAAAATTTGTTCTGACAATTTTTGTCAGTTTTCTTATTGCCTTTATGGAGGTTATAATTTTTGAAGGTCCTTATTACTCCATTTTCACTGGTATCACTCACCAGCCAACATCTTGACTATAATCCCATGAGAGACACCTATTAAGCCACTCCCAAATTCCTGACCCACAGAAACTGAGATAATGAATGTTTGTTCTTTTAAGTTGCTAAGTGTTTGAGTAATTTATTATGTAGCAATGGATTATTAATACCATTAGCAAAAAAATACATATATTTCTCTCTTTTTAAATACATTTTTAAAAATAAATTTATTTATTTATTTTTGGCTGCCTTGGGTCTTTGTTGTTGCACGCGGCCTTTCTCTAGTTGCAGTGAGCAGGGGCTACTCTCTGTTACGGTGCGCGGGCTTCTCATTGCAGTGGCTTCTCTTGTTGTGGAGCATGGGCTCTGGGCACGTGGGCTTCAGTAGTTGTGGCACGCAGGCTCAGTAGTTGTGGTGCACAGGCTTAGTTGCTCTGCGGCATGTGGGATCTTCCTGGACCAGGGCTCGAACCCATGTCCCCTGCATTGGCAGGTGGATTCTTAACCACTGCGCCACCAGGGAAGTCCCCATATTTCTTTTTATTTAAAAAAATATTTATTTATTTTTAAATTAATTATTTATTTTTGCTGCACCAAGTCTTAGTTGCAGCATGCGGGATCTTTAGTTGTGGCATGTGTGCAGGATCTAGTTCCCCCACCAGGGATCAAACCTGGGTCGCCTGCATTGGAAGTGTGGAGTCTTACCCACTGGACCACTAGGGAAGTCCCTTAAATACATATTAGAGCACACTATACACAGTGCCCTACACTTTTTTCACTTAGTGAATACTGGTTTCTTTCCCATTCCTTTTTTTTTTAAAAAACATCTTTACTGGAGTATAATTGCTTTACATTGTTGTTAGTTTCTGCGGTATAACAAAGTGAATCAGCTATACGTATACATATATCCCCATATCCCCTCCCTCTTGCATCTCCCTCCCACCCTCCCTATTCCACTCCTCTAGGTGGTCACAAACCACCAAGCTGATCTCCCTGTGCTATGCGGCTGCTTCCCACTAGCTATCTGTTTTACATTTGGTAGTGTATATATGTCCATGCCACTCTCTCACTTCGTCCCAGCCTACCCTTCCCCCTCCCTGTGTCCTCAAGTCCATTCTTTACGTCTGCATCTTTATTCCTGTCCTGCCCCTAGGTTCTTCAGAACCTGTTTTTTTTTTTTTAGATTCCATATATATGTGTTAGCATATGGTATTTGTTTTTCTGTTTCTGACTTACTTCCCTCTGTATGACAGACTCTAGGTCCGTCCACCTCACTACAAATAACTCAATTTCGTTTTTTATGACTGAGTAATATCCCATTGTATATATGTGCCACATCTTCTTTATCCATTCATCTGTCGATGGACGCTTGGGTTGCTTCCATGTCCTGGCTATTGTAAATAGTGCTGCAGTGAACACTGTGGTACATGACTTTTTGAATTACGGTTTTCTCAGGGTATATGCCCAGTAGTGGAATGGCTGGGTCATATGGTAGTTCTATTTTTAGTTTTTTAAGGAACCTCCATACTGTTCTCCATAGTGGCTATATCAAATCTACATTCCCACGAACAGTGCAAAAGGATTCCCTTTTCTCCACACTGTCTCTAGCATTTATTGTTTGTAGATTTTTTGATGATGGCCATTCTGACGGGTGTGAGGTGATACCTCATTGTAGTTTTGATTTGCATTCTATAATGATTAGTGATGTTAGGCATCCTCACTTGTTTGTTGGCAATCTGTATATCTTCTTTGGAGAAATGTCTATTTAGTCTTCGGCCCAGTGTTTGATTGGGTTGTTTGTTTTTTTGATATTGAGCTGCATGAGCTGCTTTGTATATTTTGGAGATTATCCCATTCCTTTTTTATGGCTCTTTGAGATTCCACTGTGCATGCATCTGACTAATGATTTATGATGGATATCTGTCTCCACTCACTTAACGATGTATTTTAAGATTATATCCAGTCTTCTGCTCTTTCAGATAATGCTGGGATGAAATAGTCTTATTTATGCAAGATTTCTCTTGTGTGTCGAAAATTCCCATTTCTAATTCTGTATTTGCCCTCTAAAAATTGGGCTTTTACATTTTGTTTCCATAGAAATGAAAACCCTGAATGAATCTAGTGGAAACAAGATTCATGAACAGGAATGAACAGGATTCATTCATTCATAAGGACAGGCAATTATCTCACTGAACAGGTAGTCTAGAGTTTTGAGGGTTCCGGGAGTGGTTGATAAACACTGACCCAGGTTTCTTCCATCCTTCAGCACTGTCACTGTTGGAGGTGGCTTCATCCTTGGACTGCAGTATGGCTGCAGCAGTCCCAAGTGTCACATCCAGACCCAGCCCACCTAGAGAGAGAGGAGATGGTCTTTTCCTGTAGCTCTCTGGTGGGAGTGAGAACTTGATTCAGAATCATCCTTGTAGACTTCTCTTTGTGGCGTATTGGGCAGAATAGGGTCACCTGTCCACTGCTGGAGCAGTCAGCGGTAGATAGAGGGTAATCATCTGGTGGGAGAGGTAACCCCAGTGTCGGTGAAGCAGAGACGGTGGACTTCCTGCAGGCAGTGAGTGTCAACATTAAACCTGAACTTGGAGCTTTGTTCTAAGGTCTTTTTAAAAAGTGTGTGTGTGTGTATGTGTGTGTGTGTGTGTGTGTGTGTGTGTGTGTGTGTATTAATTAATTAATTAATTAATTTTTGGGCTGTGCCAGGTCTTAGTTGTAGCATGCAGGATCTTCGTTGTGGCATTCAGGCTTCTTAGTTGCAGCATGTGAACTCTTAGTTGAGGCATGCACGCAGGATCTAGTTCCCCGACCAGAGATTGAACCTGGGCCCCTTGCAGTGGGAGCAGGGAGTCTTACCCACTGGACCACCAGGGAAGTCCCCAGTTCTAAGGTCTTGATGTCATAGTACAAGTACAGCATTTAGTCAGAAGTACCAGAACTACCTTACAGAGTATCCCACAGGAGAAATTTTCTCAAATCTCTAAGAAAAGACTTCCAGAGTTTCCTGCTTATTGTGTTGTTATCAATTTTGAACTGATCTTGTTCTAATTGTTACTTTGGCTGCTAGGAAACTCCAAGCTAAATTTGCTGCTACTTGTAGCAATTATGAAACATTGTAGCATGTTTTATCCTCCCTTTAGCTTGTTTTAATCTTCATTTTTAATCTTGTGTGAAATTCTGGAAACTATACATTTTTGGAATGGAGCATACTAAAAAATATTTAATTTTCAATTTTTAAAAGTTAATCTTAAGGGAAACTTGAGTCTTTTTATAAAATCATTTCGAACATAAATCACTTTTTTTCCTTCTGAAATCATTTTCTTTTTGAGAGTTCCACCCCGCCTACAGGCCATGGCCTTAAACCAGGTTTGTGGCCAAATTGCTAGGTACTTTGGGATAATTTGAGCTGAACAATAGAGTGAGAAACCAGTGCCTCATGTGAGGCCAGTCTCTCTGTCTGGAAGGAAACTTATTTTTAATATCTGAAAATCCTCAGATAAGTTCTTAAACCATTATTTCTATTTTTATAAAAACACTGCCCAGTCCACCCTCCACATGTAATTTGCACTCGGGCCTCCTTTCTGTCTTAGTGACCAAAACCGCCCAGCTAAGCTGCCTTGATCCTCCCCACGCCGCCTCTTGCATTGTTCTCCGTCTGCAGTGTTGTTTTTGGCCCCTAAGTTAACGCTATTGCTTCCTGATGGCCGAGTGTGTTTCCTCCTTTTCTAGATTAAATAGGATCTATTCCATGGGACAAGAATGGGGCCTTTCAGCTGGGGTTTGAGGCGCTGGTGAAGTGGGGGTGAGAGGAAGTGGGAAGGGTGGCTTGTGAAAACACCTTGTTGCAGGGTGCTTTTCATTTTGCACAGAGAGCGTCTGTTAAACCACGCTTTTCAAAATCAGTGTGCTGGGGACCGAGGGAGACAGACTGCTGAAATGCAGGTTCTGGGCAGCAGGTCTGTGGGCCCAGAGGGCTGCGTGTCCAGCCAGCGCCCACACTGCCGGTGCACTGCCCCCACTGTGAGAGGTGAGGGGCTGAGGGCTTTGTTTTCTTGCGCATAGGCCTTTGGGAAGGAGTGAAGACATTCTTGTTTCTCTCGTGATTTGAGACCGTGTCAGTGGAATGAAAGGGCGTGTAACTGTACACACGTGATGGTTCTTAACTTTCCGAAATTTCCTCTTTTTATAGCAGGATGAGACAAATTGTTCAAAGTTTATTCAGCTTCTTCCTGAGCTTGTTGTGAACTGATGGTTTTAATAATTCCTTTCCCCATTGTTTCTGATCCCAATCCTTGGGGAAAAGGTTTCCTTGTGACTCAGAAGCCAGTTCTTCCACATCAAATTATTTCTTTGAAGAACATGGGGGAGCAAAACTACTTCTTACTTTTCTTTGGCCTTTTTCTCTCCTTTATGGAAAGGTTCAGCTCAAACAAGGTGGGCACACAAACCTCCTCCTCCCAGGTTGGTAACTTTTGCTTCACTGCTTGGCCCCTCTCTGCCCCCAAGGACATGCTAGCAGAGCCCACTCGCCACTGTCCTTTCCAGCTGGGAGGCCACAGTCCTCTGTGAGGTTGCTCAGACAGGAGGTGAAAAATCTGGAACACTGTCATTGCTCTGCTCCTCTCCAGCCTTGGGAGGCCCTGGGGGTTCAGGCCTCATCTGTGGCTGCCCTGTGGACCCTGACAGCAGGGTTTACAGCTGTGCCCTTCAGCTGTTCCCTCCCCACCTTGCCCTTGACTACTTCAAGGCTTGTGTCATGTCCACAGAGCTAAACACGACACAGGCTTCACTACAGAGTCCAGGCCTCACTTCCAGCTGGCTCCCTCCTTGGGTGTCCACAGGCCATCAGAGCGGTTACGTCCAAGTCTGGACTGGCCGTCTCCCCTCTTGAGTCCTAGTTACGTGACTCACACCACCTTCTCCGTCATTCAGATTTCAAACCTTAGGGCCTTCTAACTATAGAAATAATCACATGTATTAAGTTTGGGGAAACCCGGAAAAGCACAAGGTGGGCAATGAAGCCCCAGTAACCCCAGTCTCCAGAGGTAACAACCCTTGCAAACATGCCGGTGCATTTCCTTCTAGTCTTTTTTTTTTTTTTTCTAATCACATGTATCTTCCCCTCTTCCTCCAAAATGGGTCATTCCATATTCTTCAACGAGTTTTCACTTAATAACACCGCCTTGAGTTTGCCCCATTTCACTGAATAATTTTCTAAATCATTATTTTTTACTGGCTGCAAAGATCTCCAGTTTGGAATCATACCAAACTTTTCTTCTTAATACTCACCTATTGCTGGGCATTTTGGTTGTTTCCAAACTTATGAACAGCTGTAATGCACACGCATGAGTTTTCTGCATGGTGCCCATGGTTGCTTGAGTTAGTGCCGTGTGCCAACTTCACCATCTCTCTCTGCCCACTGCTGGCCCTGGCCCAGGGGCAGACTGTCTTTTCTCTTAAACTCGGGTGAAATTAGCAGGGTTTCGTTGCTTTGTTTTGAAATAAACTCTGGATTTTTTTTTAACGTCTTTATTGGAGTATAATTGCTTTACAATGTTGTGTTAGTTTCTGCTGTATAACGAAGTGAATTAAACTCTGGATTTTATATCATGCCTTTTCCACTGTGAGATGATAAAGATAGTTTCTTCATGGTTTTTTCTAATACTTCTATGTTTAATTTTCACTTCTAAAGCATTGGTACATTAAGAATCAGTTTCTCAGATAGCCACGTAGTCATCCCAACACCATTTATTGAATAAATCCATCTTTCCTCCAGTGATGTGAAGCAGCACCTTTAATATTCTACTAAACTCCTGGGTGTGTTTGGTTATATTTCTGGCTCTATTCAGTTCCATTTACTCATTTGCAGGGGTCAGTGTCTCAGTGGTTTAATCATGGCAGCTTTATGATATGTTTGCATGTCTTGGGCTAGTCCTCTCTCTTTACTCTTCATTTTCAGAATTTTCCTTTCCTTCATACAATAGATGAACATTAGAATGACAGCTAGATTAAAAAGATTGTTTTAAAATTGGGAATCATTCTGAATTCATAGAATAATTTAGGGAGAAATTGACATTTTTACAAAATTAACTCGTGAAAATAGGGTTTGCGCCTTTTCATTTATTCAAACCTTTTGTATTCATCAGGAGCACTGTTCAGAATTCACATATGGACATAGAACGAAGAGTCTTCCCCTAGGCTATGACTGCTAGTCACCAGAGGCAGTCCATGTCACTTGTTTCTTGTGTGCACATCCAGAGATTTTAAACTTATTTAGCATTTAAACAAATGCTAGCATATATGTATATTCCGTGTTATGCTCTTTTTCCACGTATTAATATATGTTGGCAATCTCTTAATATCAGCACACAAAGAACCTTCTCGTTCTTTTTTTATTTATTTTTGGCTGCGTTGGGTCTTAGTTGCGGCACGCAGGATCTTCGTTGAGGTATGCAGAATCTTTTGTTGTGGCACAACTGCTTCTCTCTAGTTGTGCTTGTGGGTTTTCTCTAATTGTGGCACACAGGCTTCAGGGCATGTGGGCTCTGTAGTTTGTGGCATGCAGGCTCTCTAGTTGAAGCGCGCGAGCTCAGTAGCTGTGTTGTGCGAGCTTGGTCACCCCACGGCACATGGGATCTCAGTTCCCTGACCAGGGATTGAACCCGCCTCCCTTGCATTGGAAGGCAGATTCCAGACCACCAGGGAAGTCCCCTTCTCATTCTTTTTCATACCTAAAAAAGCGTAGGGTTCTATTGTAGGGACATACTATCATTTATTTACGTAATTACTCTTCTTTAATGATAGACATCTGTTTCCAATCTTTTACTATTACAAGCATGGCTGTCATAAATAATTCTGTATACGTATCATTTCCCATGTGTGAGTATATCTTTGGAAGATATTTCTGGAAATTGATTTCTGGAAGTAGAGTTGCTGGGCCACAACACACATATATTTGTGATTTGGCTGGATTTGGCAACGTTGCCCTCCATGGAGGTTGTACTAATTTACACTCACCTGCCATGTATGAGCGTGCCTGTGTCCACACCTTTCTCAACACACTGTTATCAAGCTCTTTGTTCCTTACTAATCTTAAAAGTGAGAAATATCTCAAATTGGTTCTAATTTGCATTTCAATTACTATTAGATTTAGCATAAACGTTAAGAATCTTTTTATACTTTTTTCTATGACTTTCTGTTCATGTCATTTCTGTTCATATCATATCCTATTTCTTCCTACTATTTATGTTAAAAGTTTCCAAAAATCAGTATTGTAGGGCTTCCCTGGTGGCGCAGTGGTTGAGAGTCCGCCTGCCAATGCAGGGGAGGCGGGTTCATGCCCCAGTCCGGGAAGATCCCACGTGCTGCGGAGTGGCTGGGCCCGTGAGCCATGGCCGCTGGGCCTGCGCGTCCGGAGCCTGTGCTCCGCAATGGGAGAGGCCCCAACAGTGAGAGGCCCGCGTACCAAAAAAAAAAAAAAAAAAAAAATCAGTATTCTAGAAGTAAGCTTTTTGTAGAATGAATTACAAACATTTCCCTTTTTTTTCTTTTTAAACAGAGAACAGGAGTATTTATTTAAAATTTTATTTATTTATTTAGGGCTGTGTTGGGTCTTCGTTTCTGTGCGATGGCTTTCTCTAGTTGTGGCAAGCGGGGGCCACTCACTATCGCGGCCTCTTTCGTGGCGGAGCACAGGCTGCGGACGCGCAGGCTCAGTAATTGTGGGTCACGGGCCCAGCTGCTCTGCGGCATGTGGGATCCTCCTAGATCAGGGCTCGAACCCGTGTCCCCTGCATTAGCAGGCAGATTCTCAACCACTGCACCACCAGGGAAGCCCCTCCCTGTTTCTTTTTTCTTTTTCCTTTTTTAAAGTTGGAAGATATTTAAATTTATTTTTACTTTCCCACATCACTAATCATGGGTATGAGTGGCTTGTATCTCCATCCAGAAAACATAGCACTATCAAGTTACTATTATATCCAGTGGAGAACTCAGTCTTTGGTCACATCCCTGTTTCTTTTATTGTGTTTGGTATCTAGAATATGTTTATTTTATAATTGAGTTCATTATTTTTTCATATGGTTTCCCTGTTTTGTATACTACTTAGACTTTGTCAAAGATAAAATATTCTCCTAGCCATCTTATCACCAGGCATGATCTCCACATTAAAAAAAAGACTATGAAATATTTCAACATTTAGAAAAGTGTAGTGATATATTTTTAAACAACTGATATACCCATCACCAGAATCACTGTTAATATTTTGCTGTGTCTGCTTTAGATTTCTTGCCTTTGAAACCAAAAGGTACAGATAGTTCCCTTTGAAGTCTCCCCAGTACCAGTGCCTCCCCTGCCCGAGGTAACTGCCTTCGTGAAGTTGGAGTGTGTGTCCTAGTGGTCATGGTCAAGAGCCTTTATTTTGAGACCGGAGAACCCCCTCTGGCTAGTTGAAGTGGAAGGGATTTATCAGTGGAAGGGCTAAAGAAACAGACTCGTGACTGAGTTTCCTGGAAAGTCTCCCTAAACCACACTTGAGGGCTGGGACGCCCAGGCAGCTGCTGCAGCCCCAGAGGCTCACTGCTTCTACTGCAGTCAGAGCTGCTGGTGGAGAGAAATTTCAAAACCCGATGCCTCTACGTGTGCTCTCCGTTGTTGACGCATTTCTAAATCAGAGCCTTGCATCTGACAGGGGAACCTAAATTAGATACAGAAACCTGGTGCAAGGGAGTGTGGAGGGAAATTTTGTGGTTTTCTAGTTTGTGTGTACACCAGGGGCTTAGTGTCGCACAAGCCAGTTCACAGTATTTGTAAACTCCCTGAGCATTTGAATGCTCCTACTATTAATTTTTCCATGAACTATAGTGTATTGCTTTGGGTATGCAAAAAATGGACGCAAATGCTGTCATAATGCAACTTAGCCTTTTCATTCAATATTATTATTAAGCCTTTCCCAGTTGACATCTGTAGCTCTGCTTCATTCCTTTTAACTGCTGTGTATCGTATGTGTATTAATTGTTACCCTGTAACAAATTACCGTAGTTTACTGGCATAAAATTAGCTGTTTACCCTCTCACGGTTTCTGTGGGTAGGAACCCAGGTGTGGCGAAGTTGGGTCCTCTGGCTCAGGGTCTCTCATAAGGTTGTGGTCAGTGTGTCTGCTGGAGCTGTGGCGGAATCTGCTTCTAACACACTCCTGTGGTTGCTGGCATATGACTCAGTTCCATGGTGGCTGTGGGCTGGAGGCTGCCCTTGCTTCCTTGCCATGTATTAGGCCTCCCCATGGGGCAGCGCGCAGCACAGCAGCTTGCTTCATCAGAGCAGGCAGCTAAGAACAGGAGTGTGTGCACAAGATGGATATCACCGTCTGTAACGGGCTGGATAGTGTCCCCCAAAATTCAGATACCCTGGAACCTCAGGATGTGACCCAGTTCTTGCTGTTATTTTTTCCCCCACTCAGATATACCTGCTTAGTTTTGTCTGGATGTTTACCAGTGTCTGTTTACCACTGCTTTCTATACCCTACTTCTTCTTTCTGAACTCATGTTAACGAAGTATCTCTTCCAGCAGTTTTTTCCACAGTGTATCACTCCTTTGTCTTTTGGTTGTTGCACGTGAGAAGAAGTCTGATGGCAGTCTAACACTGGTTCCTTTGTAAGCCATCTGTCTTCTCTCACAGCTTTTACTCTTGGAGCTCAATGCTCTGCAGTTTTACTGTGTTGTTTATTCCTCCTACTTGGGATTTGATGTGCCCTGTAAATACGCGGACTTGCATCTGTCAAGTCCTGAGGGACTCGCAGGCTTCCTCTGGATAGTGCTTCTCCCCATTTCTTCTCCCCTCTGGATCACCTAGTTTCGACACATTTTGAAGCATTTCATTCTACCCTCCGTATTTTAACTTTGCCTTCACATTTTCCATTTTTAATCTCTGTGCTGCATGCTGAGTCATTTCCTTAAGTCTTCCAATTTACTAATTCTCTCTTTAGTTATGTCTGGTTTCCTGTTAAGCCTGTACAGAAGTTTTCCTTTTTAAAAAAAACAAACAAACAAACACATTTATTTATTTATTTATTCATTTGGCTGTGCTGGTCTTAGGTGCGGCATGAGGGATCTTTTAGTTGTGGCATGCGGGATCTTTAGTTGTGGCATGTGGCTCTTAGTTGCGATATGCATGGGGGATCTAGCTCCCTGATCAGGGATGGAACCTGGGCCCCCTGCATTGGGAGAGTGGAGTCTTAGCCACTGGACCACCAGGGAAGTCCCTCCATTTGTTTTGATGACTGTATCCTTCATACCTAGAATGTCTCTTTGGTTCTTTTTCAAATCTTATTTTTTTCAAAACTACTTTGGTTTACCTTATGGTTTCTATTGCTTCTTGTACCTCTTCAAACATGTTAAGATACTTAAAGTCTCCTTCTGATTTTTCTGTCTCTACCTCATGATGGTTGAGTTCCTTGTGGGATCATTTCCTTTTCTTTCCTGGCACCTAGAGGAGCGGAGAGGGCTTTCTTCCCACATCAGTCCACAGTTATCAACTTAGGTCACATGTCTCCACACAGGAAAAAGGGGCCTTTGTTTCTTTAGACAAAGAGACCCCTGAGGGGCTGGCCTTGTCAGACCTCCAGAGTGCCCTGACATCTCTGAATGGGCATCAGGTACCCAGGACCCATCCCTGAGAGCCCCTCCAGGGTGCATGATCTCTCTGAATGGGTACCAACTGGTGAATTAATTAAGGTATCTGAGAATTTGTCAACATATTCACCTGGCCCTTTGTGACCCTGAAAAGGTCATTTAACCATTCATCTTTTTTCTGTAAAATAAAGGTATCTATCTTCTTTATTTGCAGGGAGAAAAAAAAAGTATTTTAAGTAGTATAAAACTTCAAAGAAAAGGTGGCACATTTTGTCTTAAAAACAAATAGTTTAATTTCACTTTTATCTGGAACAAAACAAGTTTAAAAGGAAAGAGCAAGCGCTTTGACATGTCATCACGTGTCATTTTTTATGGTACTACTTTTGTTCAAAATGTGAAGACACAGAACCTTTATACATTTCAGGAAGCAAAATGCAGATGAAAACAGATTGGTTATAAAATGTCAATTCACTAAATACTGCATTTTCTCTGTTTTTATGGAGAATATTTCATAGAAACACTGTATAAAATAAGGCAGACTTTTGGAAATTCAATTATAAAATTTTAGGAAAAAAGTGTGAAGTCCTAGTTTCTTTCACTTTGGGGAGTCACCTGCAGAGCCCGTCAGACAACTAGAGCAGTTTCTGAGCTCTGGTTGCTGTACAGGAGCCCTTCTCCTTGAGTGCTTCTAGAATCAGACCCACCCACAAAACAGCTTTTCCCAATTAGCATCAATCAGGAAAGTTTAACATACACAAATATTTCTATAGTGCAGTAAAAATGTGTCATTTTGTATTTTAAATTTGCATTATGAAAATAAGTCTGTACACAAAGTAATACATATTTAATGAATATGAATCATGTAAATTTGGTTATGGCATTTAAAAGTTGGCTTTGGCTTTGAAGTATTTTTAAATTCATAGAAAATATTGAACTTCTAATAAAATAAATAAAACATTTTAATAATTGATATTAATAACTTCAAAATTTCTTTGCATTTTCTGTTCAATTTTAAAAGAGAAGTCATTGCACCTTCTACGATGTGAAAAAATCCGATTGCCATTGCCATCCGATTGTTCTTTAGTGCTGAACATAACAGAGAAACTGCAACAAGACACTCTCTGTCACTGGCAGGAAATCCAGCACCGTCCCTCGCGGGGGCAGTCCCGAGCTCATGTTTTAACGGGCGTGAATGCAAACCATGGTTCTCACGTGACTTTCTGAGGCCCCCCCCCGCAGCAGGCCCAGGTACCTTGAGTGGACTAAGTCTCACTTTATGGCAATGGCATCAGATGGTGGCTACAGAAGGTTGCCGACGTCCCTGTGTGCTCTTACAGGCTCTGCAGACCGGGGGACGAAAGGACCAAGGAAATCTGACTGCCCTCAGGAATCCCAAGTGACTGGAGGGACACAGCGTCAGGGCCCCAGGCAGTGCTGCCCACTATTCAGGAGGTGGGCGGAGGCTCCGCAGCTTCATTTCGTCCAGTCCCTTCCAGTATTTAAAATTGTTGTCAAGATGCTGCATTAACTCAGGCAGGTCTACAAAGGCTAGAGAAAAAAGATGGCACTGTGATACCCTTTCACAGCCTCAGTAAATTTAGACTTTGAGGCTTTCTAAGGAGAGAGCATTTTACGGAAGAGGGGCAGACAGGAGCAGACAACTGCACAGTGCTCAGCAGACACAGCAAACCCAGTGGCCGGAATGAACTAAAGCCAAGTCCTGTGCTCAGTGCCAGCAGCTCCTCTGTAACCACCTGGTGAGCTGACAACTGGTAGGTGAAGCAGAAGGGGAGCTCATCTGCATACTCACCATTTGATCAGCACCTTTGGGGCCCAGGGTGCCAGGAGCCAGGCCCTAGGCCCTGACTGGCTCTCCTGGGAGTTCTCCCTGCTTCCCCCCCCCCAATTTATACCACCATCTTCCACCTGCAGCACATGCCCTAGGGCATGAGTGGGGAGCAAGTCATTTTACATACGAAGAAAATGGGGCCAGGAGAGGCCATGAATCTGGACTCAAGGAGCTGCAGAGCCTGCAGTCTGGCCCCAAAGCTGCAGCTCTTTCCACCGTCTGAGTTGTCCTTCCCCCACCTCCCAGCACCCTGAGATGGGGGTTTGTCTCCTGCCCATGGATCTGGACAGGGAGTATTAGTGGGGCCCCTTCCCTGAGAGTCCTTTACGTGACAGGCTCCTGCAGGCACCTGAGGTTAAAGAAGAGGGACGTGTACCCGTCAGAGACCAGCCTGCTCTCGGGTCGGCTACCACGTGAGGCGGGAGAAGCTGGGGGAGCAGATGGCAAAAGGGCTCCCACAGAACGACGTGGGCTTTGGAGTCAACGTAAGTGTTTCTGAATCCTGGGCTCTCCACCACCGGCTGTGCAGCCCCAAGTTCAATCCTCTCATCTATGAAACCGGCACAACAACGTCTAGCCCCTGGGGCCAGGGGCAGCTGAGGAGGAAGAGTACAGAGAGCATCCCGCCCTCACGGCCCTCGGTGTCAGCTCACTGCTTCTCCTCAGCCCTTCTTCAAAGTCTGAGCCCCCAAACATATATCTACAGTCAAAAACTACACTATGCACTACTTAATACGCAGTTCCCCGTTACTGAGGGAAATATGCTCAAAGCGTTCTTACCGTCCCAAGCAGCAAACATGTCTGTGATGAAGTAGTCAATGAAAGAGATTTGGGATTTGGGGATGCTGCAGGTATTTCTGTCAAAAACTGGCATCACCACAGGCAAGTCCTGTCGCTTCTCTTCATCAGTCTGCAAAGCAGAAAATGCCAGAATTACGAGACTCCAGTATCTGGCTCCACTCCCCGTCAGCAGCAACCCCTCTGCCAAAAGCCTCTCCTGGCAGCCCAGAGTGCTCGTGGGGAGAAGCCGATCGCAGCACCAGCCAACAACCCGGATCTGCCACTACATACCACGTCGTCCCCGATGGGGGCTGCTCTATGCCAGGGGCACCAAGGACACCCCAACCCAACCCACATTTTCAACATCTGGAAACCTCTTGCTGAAGCTCCTGAGGTACGACTGCAAATGGTACCTGCGGTGCATGAGCACACTAGTCAGCTCAGCCATCCTCCCACCCAGCAGGCGTTTCAAGGGCCTGATCCAGGGCGGCAGTGGTGAGTGAGAAACAGCCCCCTTCACAGAGAAGGGACAAGTGGCTGCTTCTCATCTTGGGCCAAATTATTTTATTTGAAAAAGTTATGAACACGCTTGAGGTAAAAAAGAGCTCTGGGATGAGTTTTTTATGTACTTTGATAGACGCTTCCAGAACATCTTCAGGATTCCAGAAAGATTTGTAAAAAACTGAAAATATAATTAAGATCCTGGGGGGAAAGGCAAGTATATCTTGAAAGATATAAAGGAGTTTCTTGTTCTTTTTATTCATAAGGTTGCTTTCATCAAAGGATCCTGGAGAAAAGGATGAGGGGATGCCTGGAGGGTGATGATGAAGCAGGAGGTCTTCCTGGAACGAGGTGGGAATGAGGTGCGATTAGAATCACCGAGAGGTCCCTGCTGGAGCAGGCAACCAGGGCTGAGAGTTAAGCAGACGGTCACACCAGGGGCAGGGTGAGGGGGACTGAGTGTAGGACAAGTAAGGCCGGGGCGGGCCTGGCTAGAAGGGCTGGAGCCATCCTCTGGCTCTGGAAGGCACAGCTGTCCTCAGGGGCACCTGGATCATTGTTCCTGATGGTCCGGGCAGGCTGCCCTGTTGGGCCAGGCATAGTGAGAAGATGACAAGACGGGTGGCGATCCTGGGACGAGATAAATTGTTGACCAGTCGTGGCCTGTGGAGGGCCGGTCAGTGAGAGCAAGGGCTGAGGACAGGAGGTACGTGGTGTGCTCGGCCATCTGCCAGAAGCCTGACTCTGGTGGCTGAACTCTGTGGGCCATCTGGGGCTGTGGGAGAGTGGAGGACATTTCTTGAGCAGCCAGCACTGGGACAAGAATTCAGGTGTTCAGCGGGACCACAAGAAAACCTACTCTTGGGGCTTGGGAGCCTGTCCATCCAACTCTTACCCCTGGAACTGTTCTCACAGGGCAAACTGGGCCAGTCCCCCTTGTTGATCTTGACAACTGGCCAGCAGCTGCCTCCCCTGTTCCGTTCCACTTCTGTTCTGCTGTCTTGGCCGAGGCCTGGCAATCATCAGCAGGGCCGCAGGGACTGGTTAGAAGCCACCTTGCCCTGCACAAAGGTGGATCCGAGGCCCGGGCGACTGGAAGAACTAGGCCCCACAGCTAACGGCAGGTGACTTTCCCTGGAAGTGACAATGACTCACTACAGCTCTCAACATGGAATCTCCACTTGGGGGCAGCAGGTAACCTTTGGGGGTTTTCCTAGGAGGGACTGTACCTAGCACTGTGCTGCAGAGATGTACTTATGCTAGGTGGGTGTTGAGGGTGCCGGGGACAGGGCTAAGAAAGAGGCCTGTGCTCCGTGTTCAGGTGGATGGTGCTAGACTATGGGTCAGGGCAGAAGCCAGCAGTAAGAGCCCCTGCCGCTCCAGGCCAGGGAGCCAAGTCACACACACTTGACTAGGATTGTACAGGCCAGGGAGCCCTGAGAGGCAGGGCAGAGACTGACTACACCAGTTGTCCAGCCAGGAGCACACTCCAGGAGGTGTGGAAGGTAGGGTGAGGGTGCTCTGGGAAGAGACTAAGTAGGGAATACTGCCAAGTCTTGGCCTCTGCTGGCTGGTGAAGCCTCTGCTGTTAGGCCACAGGCTGGCAGCCCCGTCCCCCAGTGCTGTCGCAGAAAATTGCAGGGTTAGCTCTACGTGAGTCTCTGCCCTGGTGTGTATGGGAAGGGGTGGAGGGTGCTGGAATAGCCTCAGGTTCACAGCCCACTGGCCTGTCTGGCTCAGAGAGCAGTACCACAGGGTGGGTGCTCTCCTGGCACTCCCCCCCTGGTCGTGCTGGATAATGAACCAGCTCTCTTGGGAAAGCCATAGCAGAGGCTCACTGAGCTCAGCAGTTCATGGCTCCAGAGGCTTTTCTGTCAGTGCTGCACTCTAGGCCTGCCCTCCCCTCCACATGGAAGCAGCTGCCTTGTTGAAGGGCAATGAAAACGCTCATGCTTGTATTTCTTCTCTCTGGCCCAATGTGACAGGTACATGGAGCTTCTCAGGCCCTATTCGCTTTTGAAGACCACTGTTTGCCAATGAAGTCCTCCGTGCCCATGCCCCACTTCTAGGCCATCAATGAGATCTCCATGCCTGGGAGACAGTCAAAGATTCTACAGTAACCAAGTGAATCTCCAATCAAGAAAAAGCCATATTCAAAATGGTAGGAAGTGTCATGGTATTTTTACTCACCCTTGCCCCACTCCTCCCTAGCACAGTCTTGGTCCGGATGAGACAGCAGCCCAGCTCTCAACTGTTTAAATCGAACTGGAAGGAGTGTAGAGCTGACCTCATTTACAACATTACAACCTGTCTGGAGTTTGTCTAAAGGACTAGCCTCTATTTCACCTAATCCAGCTCTCAGGTGGAAAAGCAATGGTTACTGCCTGGGAAAGCTGCATGGAGATGACAGACACACAGATGCCTGGGGTAAGAGATTACAGGTGGAGACAAACAAATGCACCATTTAAGGCCCCAAGGAAAAGCCTCTTGGGGAAATTAAGATATTCAAAAGCAGCTGTATATAGAGGGGAAGACATGCTCAGAAAAGACCTGAAGAGACCATAAGCTTTCACACTGGGCTAACCCCAAGACTCAGAGCATGCCCAGATAATTAGCAAAAGAAAGACTTTCCTGGCACAGAGCCAAAGTGCAAAGACTGGGAGAGGTGGCTGTTTTTTCAAACGTCCAATTTTCAACAACAAAAGAAATCACAAGCCCAAAGAAACAGAAAAACATAACCCATTCAAAAGAAGAAAATAAATTGGCAGAAACCATCCCTGAAGAGGTACCCGCAATGATTTATTAAAGACTTCATTCAAAACAACTATCTTAAATATGCACTAGTGCTAAAAGAAAACATGGATTAAATGCTAAAGGAAATCAGGAAAATGATATATGAACAAAATGAGAGTATCAATAAAGAGATAGAAATTATAAAGAAGAGCCGAATAACAATTCTGCAGCTGAAAAACACAAAAAGTGAATTGAAAAATTCACTAGAGGGGGTTCAACAGCAGATCTGAGCAGGTAGAAGAAAGAATCAATAAAAATTTGAAGATAGGACATTTGAAATTATCAAGTCTGAAAAGGAGAAAGAAAAAGAAATAAAAGTGACAAGACCCTAAGTAATTTACAGGAAACCTCAAACAAATACATGCATTATCAGAGTGTAGGAAAGAGAAAAGAGAGAAAAAAAAAAAAAGGAGCAGAGATTATTTAAAGAAATAATAGCCCACTGGGCATATACCCAGAGAAAACCATAATTCAAAAAGACAAATGCACCCAGTGTTCACTGCAGCACTATTTACAATAGCCAGGTCATGGAAGCAACCTAAATGCCCACTGACAGACGAATGAATAAAGAAGATGTGGTACATGTATACAATGGAATATTACTCAGCCATAAAAAGGAACGAAACTGGGTCATTTGCAGAGACGTGGATGGACCTAGAGTCTGTCATACAGAGTGAAGTAAGTCAGAAAGAGAAAAATAACGCATATATGTGGAATCTAGAAAAATGGTAGATGAACCAGTTTGCAAGGCAGAAATAGAGACACAGATGTAGAGAACAAACGTATGGATACCAAGCGGGGAAAGCGGGGGCATGGATAGTGTTGGTGGGATGAACTGGGAGATTGGTATTGACAATATATACACCAATATGTACAAAATAGATAACTAATGATCCTGCTTTATAAAAAAAAATAAATTCAAAAAAAAGAGGAAGAAATAGCCTGTAACTGCCGTAACTTGAAGAGAAACACACATCTACAAATCCAAGAAGGTAAACGACTCCAAGTAGGATAAACCCCAAAACAACCATATTGAAACACATTATAACCAAACTGTCAAAAGCCAAGACAAAGTGAGAATCTCAAAAGCAGCAAGAGGAAAGCGACTCATCACATACACACAAGAAGACAGTCTCAATAAGACGATCAGCTGATTTCTCAGCAGAAACCTTGGAGGCCAGTAGGCACTGGGATAATTACATAAGGGGCTAAAAGAAAAAAAAAACTGTCAACCCAGAATTCTATATCTGGCAGAACTGTCCTTCAAAAATGAGGAAGAAATGAAGACATTCCCAGATAAACAAAAGCAGAGAAAATTTATTACCACTAGATCTAGCCTACAAGAAATGATCAAAGGGAGTCTTTTCAGGTTGAAATGAAAGGAAGCTAGATGGCAACTTAAAGTCATAAAGATATAAAGATCTCCAGTAAAGGTAAATACATAAGCACATATGAAAAAGAGTATTATTGCAATTTTGGCTTGAAATACCACTTTTTATTTTCTACAGGATTTAAAAGACAAGTGCATAAAAATTACAAATCTGTGTTAATAGGCACACAATATATAAACTGTGACATCAAGAACATATTTGTGACATCAAGAACAAAGTGGGGGACCTCCTTGGTGCCACAGTAGTTAAGAATCCACCTGCCAATGCAGGGGGCATGGGTTCGAGCCCTGGTCTGGGAAGATCCCACATGCCGCGGAGCAACTAAGCCTGTGCGCCACAACTACTGAGCCTGCACTCTAGAGCCCTTGAGCCACAACTACTGAAGCCCGCGCACCTAGAGCCCGTGCTCTGCAATAAGAAGCCACCGCAATGAGAAGACCACGCATTGCAATGAAGAGTAGCCCCCGCTCACCGCAACCAGAGAAAGCCTGTGCCCAGCGACGAAAACCCAATGCAGCCAAAAAATAAATGTATTAAAAAAAAAAAAAAAGAAGGTGGGGTGGAGAAACAGAGCTGTAGAGGAGTTTGTGTATACAACTGAAATATAGGCTGGTATCAACTTAACATAAACTGCTAGAACTTCAGGATGTTATAATGTAATTTCTACGGTGACAGTAAAAAAAAGTTACCCATAGAATATCTGCAAAGGAAATGAGAAGTGGATCAAACATGGTGCCACAAAAAGAATCAAACACAAAGGCGGTAATGGAAAAAATGAGGGACAAAAAAGCTATAAGACATGCATAAGACAAAGTGGCAAAAGTATGTCCTTCTCTGTCAGTAATTATTTTAAATGTAAATGGATTAAACTCCCCAATCTAAAGGCACAGCTGGCAGAATTGATAAAAACACATGATCCAACTATATTTTGTCTACAAAAACTCACTTACATTAGATACCAGGACATAGGTTGAAAGTGAAAGGATGGAAAAAGATATTCCATGCAGATAACCAAAAGGAAGCTGAGGTGGCTTTGGTAATATCAGACAAAAAAGACTTTAAGTCAAAAATGGTTCTAAGAGACAAAGGACATTATTAATAAATGGGTCAATTCACCAAGAAGATTTAACAATTATAAGCACATATGGACCAAACAATTGGAGTTCCAAAATATATGAAGAAAACACTGACAACTGAAGGGAGAAACAGACACTTCTACAATAATAGTTGGAGACTTCAATAACACACTTTGAATAATGGATAGAACAGCCAGATCAATAAGGAACTAAGGACTTGAACAACACTGTTAACCAACTGGACCCAATAGACATAGAGAACATTCACCCAAAAACAGAACATATTTTTCTCAAGTGCAGATGGAACATTCTCCAGGATAGAATATATGTATGTTAGGCCACAAAACAAGTCAATGAATTTTAAAAGATCAAAATCATACAAAGTACTTTTTCCAATAACTCGTCTGTAAATGTTTGATAGAATTTGCCTGTGAAGCCCTCTGGTCCTGGACTTTTGTTTGTTGGAAGATTTTTAATCACAGTTTCAATTTCATTACTTGTGATTGGTCTGTTCATATTTTCTATTTCTTCCTGGTTCAGTCTGGGAAGGTTGTACCTTTCTAAGAATTTGTCCATTTCTTCTAGGTTGTCGAGTTTATTGGCATATGATTGCCTGGAGTAGTCTCTTATGATCCTTTGTATTTCTGTGTTGTCAGTTGTAACTTCTTTTTCATTTCTAATTTTATCAATTTGAGCCCTCTCCCTTTTTGTCTTGATGAGTTTTATCAAGAAAAAGGTTTATCAATTTTGTTTATCTTTTCACAGAACCAGCTTTTAGTGTCATTGATTTTTTTCTGTTTTCTTCATTTCTATTTCATTTATTTCTGCTCTGATCTTTGTGATTTCTTTCCCTCTACTAACTTTGGGTTTTGTTTTGTTCTTCTTTCTCTAGTTGCTTTAGGTGTAAGTTTAGGTTGTTTACTTGAGATTTTTTTCTTGTTTCCTGAGGTAAAATTGTATACCTATAAAATTCCCTCTTAGAACTTCTTTAGCTATGTCCCATAGGTTCTGGATTGTCATGCTTTCGTTTTCATTTGTCTCTAGGTATTTTTTGATTTCCTCTTTGATCTCATCAGTGATCCACTGGTTGTTTACTAACATATTGTTTGGCCTCCACGTGTTTGTGTTTTTTAGTTTCTATTTCTTGTAGTTGATTTCTAATCTTATAGCCTTGTGGTTGGAAAAGATGCTTGATATGATTTCAGTTTTCTTAAATTTACTGAGGCTTGCTCTATAGCCCAGCATGTGATCTATCCTGGAGAATTTCCATGTGCACTTGAGAAGAATGGGTATTCTGCTGCTTTTGGATGGAATGCTCTATAAATATCGATTAAGTCCATCTGCTCTAATGTGTCATTTAAGGCCTGTGTTTCCTTACTGATTTTCTGTCTGGATAATCTGTCCAGTGATGTAAGTGGGGTGTTAAAGTCCCTCACTATTATTGTGTTACTGCTGATTTCTCCTGTTATGGCTGTTAGCAATTTGCCTTATATCATGAAGTGCTCCTATGTTGGGTGCATATATATTTACAAGTATTATATCTTTTTCTTGGACTGATCCCTTGATCATTTTGTAGTGTCCTTCTTTGTCTCTTATAACAGTCTTTAAAGTCTATTTTGTCTGATATGAGTATTGCTACTCCAGCTTTCTTTTGATTTCCATTTGCATAGAATACCTTTTTCCATCTCCTCACTTTCAGTCTGTATGTGTCCCTAGATCTGAAGTGGGTCTCTTGTAGACAGCATATATAGGGGGTCTTGTTTTTGTAACCATTCAGCCAGTCTATGTCTTTTGGTTGGAGCATTCAATCCATTTACATTTAAGGTAATTATCGATATGTATGTTAACTGTTTTAGATTTGTTTTCGTAGGTCTTTTTTCTTCCGTACCTCTTTTGTTCTCCTGTGATTTGATGGCCATCTTTAGTATTGTGTTTGGATTGCTTTTTCTTTTTTGTTTATCTATTGTAGTTTTTTGGTTTGCGGTTACCATGACGTTTTGATATAGCCGTCTATATATATACAAGATTGTTTTAAGTTGCTGGTCTCTTAGTTTCAAATGGATTTCCAATATCCTGTGTTTGTACTCTCCTCAAAACCTCTTTGCTGGTTTTGATATCATATTTGTGTGTGGATGATCCCCTACCTTTACTGTATGTTTGCCTTTACTGGTGAGCTCTCCCATTTGTAATTGTTTGTAGTTGTAAATCTCCTTTAGCATTTGTTGTAAAGCTGGTTTGGTGGTACTGAATTCTCTCAGCTTTTGCTTGTCTGTAAAGCTTTTGATTTCTCCATCAAATCTGAATGAGAGCATTGCTGGGTAGAGTATTCTTGGTTGTAGGTTTTTCCCTTTCATCACTTTAAATATATCTTGCCCCTCTCTTCTGGCCTGCAGAATTTCTGCTGAAAAATTGGGGATTCCCTTGTATGCTATTTGTTGCTTTTCTCTGTCTTTAATTTTTGTCAGTTTTATTAATATGTGTCTCAGTGCGTTCCTCCTTGGGTTTAACCTGTATGGGACTCTCTGCGTTTCCTGGACTTGAGTGTTTCCTTTCCTGTGTTAGGGAAGTTTTCGGTTATTATCTCTTCAGATATTTTCTCAGGCCCTTTCTCTCTCTCTTCTCCTTCTGGGACCCCTATAATGTGAATTTTGGTGCATTTAATGTTGTCCCAGAGGTCTCTGAGATTGTCTTCATTTCTTTTCATTGTTTCTTCTCTTTTCTGTTCCGCAGCAGTGATTTCCACCAACCTGTTTTCCAGCTCCCTTATTTGTTCTACTACTTCATTTATTCTGCTGTTGATTCCTTCTACTGTATTTTTCATTTCAGTTATTGTATTGTTCATCTCTGTTTGTTCTTTAAATCTTCTAGCTCTTTGTTAAACATTTCTTGTATCTTCTCAGTCTGTGCCTCCATTCTTTTTCCATGATCTTGGATCATCTTTACTATTGTTATTCTGAATTCTTTTTCAGGCAGACTACCTATCTCCACTTCACTTAGTTGTTGTTCCAGGGTTTTATCTTGTTCCGTTGTCTGGAACATATTTCTCTGCCATCTCATTTTGTCTAACTTTCTGTGTTTGTGGGCTCCATTCCTTGGGCTGCAGGACTGTAGTTCTTCTTGCTTCTGGTGTGTGCCCCCTGGTGGGTGAGGTTGGTCCAGGGGCTTGTGCAGGTTTCTTCATGGGAGGGACTGGTGTCTGCCCATTTGTGGGTGGAGCTGGATCTTGTCCCTCTGATGGGCAGGGCCATGTCAAGGGGTGTGTCTAGAGGTGGCTGTGAGCTCAGGACAACTTCAGGCAGCCTGTCTGTTGATGGCTGGGGCTGTGTTCCCACCCTGTTGGTAGTTTGGCCTGAGGCATCCCAGCACTGGATCCTGCAGGCTGTTGGGTGGGGCCAGGTCTCAGTGCCAAAATGGCAACCTCCAGGAGAGCTCACACCAAGGAATATCCCGTAGGGGCCTCTGCCGCCAGTGTCCTTGCCCTGGCAGTGGGCCACAGATGACCCCCATCTCCTCAGGAGACCCTCCAAGACCCACAGGTAGGTCTGGCCCAAGCTCATATGGAGTCACTGCTTTGCCCTGGGTTCCAGTGGATGTGAAACCTTGTGTGTGCCCTGCGAGAGTGGAGTCTGTTTCCCCCAGTCCTGTGGAGCTCCTGCACTCAAGCCCCACTGGCCTTCAAAGTCAAATGTTCTGGGAGCTCCTCCTCCTGATGCCAGACCCCCAGGCTGGGGAGGCCTGACGTGGGGTTTAGAACTCTCACTCCTGTTGGAGAGCCTCTATGATATATATTTTCCAGTTTGTGGGTCGCCCACCTGGTGGGTATGGGATTTGATTATATTGTGAAAGTGCCCCTCCTACCATCTCGTTGTGGCTTTTTGTCTTTGGATGTTGAATATCTTTTTTGGTAGGTTCCAGTCTTTTTTTGTTGATGGTTGTTAAGCAGTCAGTTGTGATTTTTGTGTTTTCGTAAGAGAAGATGCACTCAAGTCCTTTCTACTCCACCATCTTGTCTCCTGTAATTTTTTCTACTGTCTGTTTTCTATTTCCTCATTTTTTGCTCTTATATTTATTATTTCTTTCTTACTTACTTTGGCTTTACTTTGTCTTCTTTTTCTAGTTTCTTAAAGAGAAATCTAAGTCATTAACTTTAGGGCTTTTTCTCTAATTATAAATGTCCCTTCTAATCACTTTTAGTTGCATCCCACAACTTTAATATACTTTTATTAACATTTACTTCTATATATTTTCTAACTTCCTTTATCTGACCTATGGATTATATAGGAATGTGTTGTCAATTTCTGAATAGTCGGTGTTTACCTAGATACCTTACTGTTACTGATTTCTGATTTAATTCCACTGTGGCTGGAGAACATATTCTGTATGATTTAAATTATTTTATCCTCTACAATGCAATGTTATAATTTGTGCTTAAAATAGCTCTATGTATTTAGAGAAATTAAAAGGAGGAAAAAATCTTTTATAGTTACCCAGCTGTTTACCATTTTTTAAAGTGTTTTGTCTTTTTATTTTTATTTAGTTATAATTGACATACAACACTATATTAGTTTCAGGTGTACAACATAATGATCCAATATTTGCATATATTGCAAAATGATCACCATAATAAACCTAGTTAACATCTGACACCATATATAGTTACAGAATTTTCTTCTGGTAATAACAACTTTTAACATCTACTCTTTTAGCAACCTTCAAATATACAGTACTGTATTAACTACAGTTGCCATGTTGTACATTATAACCCCGTGACTTATTTACTTCATAACTAGGAGTTTGTACCCTTTTGACTCCCTTCACCAATTTTGCATCCCAACTCACTCATCTGGCAACCACCAATCTGTTCTCTGTAAGATTCCACATATAAGTAAGATCATATGGTATCTGTCTTTTTCGCTTAGCATAAAGCCCTTAAGGTCCATCCATGTTGTCAAAAATGGCAAGAGTTCATTCTCTTTTAACGGCTAAATACTGCGTGTGTGTGTGTGTGTGTGTGTGTGTGTATACACACACACACACACATCTTCTTACCCACTTGACCCATCAGTAGATGTTTAGGTTGTTTCCAACTTGGCTATTGTAAATAATGCTGCAATGAACATGGGGGTGTGTACAGCTTTTGGGGTTCGTGTTTTTGTTTTCTTTGGATAAATACCCAGAAGTAGAATCGCTGGATTATAGGGTAGTTCTATTTTTAATTTTTTGAGGAACCTCTATACTGGCTGCACCAATTTACATTCCCACCAACAATGCGTAAGGGCTCTCTTTTCTCCACATCCTTGACAACACTTGTTATTTCTTATCTTTTTGATAATAGCCATTCTGACAGATATGAGGTGATATTTCATTGTGGTTTTGCTAGTTACCATTTTTGGTGCTTTTCATTCCTTCCTGAAGATCCAAGTTTATATCTAGTATCATTTCCTTTCAGCCTTAAGAACTTCCTTTAGCATTTCTTACATTGCAGGTTTACTGGTGATGAATTCTGTTAGCTTTTCCTTGTCTCACAATGTGTTTCTTTTGCCTTCATTCTTGAAGGATATTTTCATTGGATACAGAATTCCAGGGTGACAGTTTTCTCCTAACAGCATTTTAAAGATGTTGTTCCACAGTGTCTTCTGGCCTGCATAGTTTCTGACATGAATTTATAAAAGATGAGAATCACTCTTCTCTTTATAAGTAATCTATCATTTTTCTCTGGGTGGTTTCAAAATTTCTTCTGTATCTTTGGCTTGTAGCTGCTTGACTGTGACGTGCCTGGGCATGGGTTAGGAGTTGTTGGGTTTCTTAAATCTGTATGTATGTATCTTTCACTAAATTTGGAAAAATTTTAGCCACTATATTTTCTAATTTTTTTTCTGCCTCACAAGAAATTTTTCCTACCCAGAGAGACTATGAAGGGCAGACAACAGTGTAACTAACATCTTTAAAGTCCTATTAGGAGAAAATGTCAAATATCCAGTGAAAATATCTGGCAAGAATGAAGGCAAAATAAAATACATTTTCAGACAAGGGAAAACTAATAGAATTATAACCAGTAAGCCTGTAATACAGGCAATGTTCTTCAAGGACAGAATTGCATTTAGAACTCTACTTCCTAGTTTTAAGTCCATTACTTCTTACGGTCCTTATGGTGTTTCTCTCTCTTTTACTTAAGGAATTAAGAAGCTGCATCTTACCTGAGAAAAATATTCTTCTGAGATACGTGCGGCCCACTCAATGCACTGTTCCAGGGGTCGGCAGGGATTGGACACATCAGCACACTTAATCAGCATTCGTTTGATCAAACTGCGGTTGTCTGGAGTTCTGAGCATAGTGATTATGGCTTCTTGATTTTTATCAGTTTCCTAAAACATGAGTGGAATTCAAAGCAATCAAAATGGGGCCCCAGGTACCAAGCCGGTTTACTCCTGCGGTCCCACTGTAACCACAGTAAGGCACTGCCCAGGATCTACAAGTTAGGATCTCACAAACAGTGCGGAGGATACTCTGCGGATTGAGCTTGGCCCCTTACTCTACAAACGGGAAAACCAAGGCCTAGTGAGATTCCAGCAGGACCCAGAAGTAGAGGGTAGCGCTGGAGGTTGGCGTATCTGCCTTTCCTCTTCTTTTTGGCTCTTCCTCTCACTCTCACAGTTACCTTTTCTTTCTGTTCTATTATGTCTATCATGCTCCCTTGGTAAGCACTCAAAAGACTGGCTTTATCTTTTATTATATTCACTAAAAAACAGAGTGAACTGAAAAATAAAAGATTTCTCTGCCCTCATAACAAAGCATCTTATAGTCCACCAGGGGCTCTGCTTCTCACACGCCAATCTCCAGTCACCTAGCTCTGTGAGAGGTATGATCTTGGGAACTAGCTGTCCGTGTACCAAGGCTGTGTCAGATATAGTGATACGTCCTCAACACTGCCCTAACATTTTATGGTGTACAGAGGACTTAGTCATTCTCTTTTGGTCTGCACTCACAAAAAGGTCCTGTGGTAGGCATGAAAATCAGTATTATTTACACTATTACATTTTACAGATGAGAACCCTGGGACCCTGAGAGGTGAAGAAACTTGTCCAAAGCTACCCAGCTGAGCCAGGATAGGAACCTAAGTTCTACCTTTAGTCCTGGATTCTGTCTATTCACAGTACCACATGCGATCTGATTCGCAAGGAGCCCCTCTGGATATGGAATCTCAATCCAGGGTGTGAGGGACTCTCTGCTTATTGGCCCCCTGAAGCAAATTCAGATTGGAAGAGGGAGTCCTGGGGCAAAGAACGTGGTAAGAGGCATGAGCAAGCATCTCCTCATTCTGATCCTGTGCCCATCGGGCAACTTTCCAGAGGAGTCAGTCATGTGATTTCTGTGCGTAGTCACAGTAGTCTAAGAAGGCCTGATGATCCTGTCTCAGTGGGGACAGATCTACCATCAAGATGGGTAGGAGGCATCCCGAGCCCAGGCTGCCTAGTCTCCTGGAGAGCGCCAGAGTGGACACTGCGAGTGTCCTCAGCAGTTCTCCTTGTTTCCCACTGCCAACCAGGTTTGTGCTGACCCCTCTCTCTTCAGGTGTGTGACTACAGTACTGCCAGCTGGAAACCATTTTCTTTCATGATACTTTGTCCCTGCTCTGACCCACTGGATACTGATTTCCAGTCTCTCAGAAGTAACTCCAAGTACCGACAAAAGAGATGAGAAACGTTGACTGGCAAGTGGAATGGAAGACTCAGCTAAGTCTAGGAACTTCCCAGAATAGATGGAGGAAACCCAAGTCTACGAGGTATGTGGTTTCTTTCTGTGGGAACGGGGTCAGCCAGGAGCAGTAGCCCAGGCAATAACCAGCCCTCTCCAGGATGGCAGGGCATGAGTCAGTGAGAGGCTGGTGTGGGTGCCTCTGCTCTGCAAGTCCTTGGGAAGGGAGTGAAGTAAAAGGCAGACTGACAAACTGGAGAACAGGGAAGGGTGAAGGGAGCAGAGTTCTCAACAGGTTTCCAATCAGGTGAAACAGGAACAAGGGTGAAGGGTAATAAGCTAGAAAGCCAGGGATAGTCAAAAGCCATGGCCTAACACATGAGTTGCAGAAGTAGAGTTAGAATTCAAGGAGCTGTCATCCTAGCCTGAGGATAAGTCATCCCTGTGCGTGGTGACAGGCGCTGGGGAGGAGGAATGTGGAAAAGGCTGTGAGCTGATGCCGAGATGTTCAGTGCACATGGGGTGGTAGGGCAGGCACGTGGGCCTCAAAGGAAGAGGGTTCATGAGAAGAGCATGTTCTCTAGGTGCTGCTCTCACCTTGAATCTAGTATAACAGATACCATCTATTCAGTGCCTACCTTGTGCCATGCCCATCAGTCCTATGCCTTGAGACCTGTTATACCCATTCTACAGACGAGGAAGTGGTGAAGGAGAACGAGGATGAGAACTCAGACTGGGCTGCTTCCTCAGCCGTGGTCTCCTGCCTGGGGAAAGGGTTAATGTTCTCCTTCCCAGGAAGTTGTTCTGGGCTCCATGCCTCAAATCCAAAAATGAGGAGCAACGATAATGTCACCCTTGTGGTCCAAATACAGAATCCTTCCCAACCCCACCCTCCTCTGACACAGACCAACAGAGGACAGCTGCTGCTACCACAGAATATGCACGGCAGGGCGTGGCTGGTGAGAGACCTCATGGGCTCCAACGGACCCCAAAATGCGCAAGAAGAGGGGAAGGGGGCAACTGTTGAGAAAGGGCTCAGGAATGGCCCACCCAGCTAAAGGTAGTTTATCTAAAACCTGACCCTCCCTTCAGAGTTTTCATATCTATTTTTGTATATCCTATTTTTTTTTCCTTCCAAGTTTTTGTACTTTAACTTTTTAACCAATGGAAATTAAATTCAGTGAGCCCAATGGGGGTAATGATAACACTCGTGATATCCTAGGCCCATGCTTCCCCACAACACATAGGAATAAGGGCCCCAAACACAAGCTCCCTTTGCAACCAGCTCGCTTACCCCATCTTCCTCTAATGCTGCCAAGGGCTTGTTGATGCTGTTGACAAATTTGTTGACGTGCTCAAAGTGCTTTGTCATTTCTGTGGCTAAGACCATGTCGATAATACTCTGGCGCAGCATCCGGTAGTCATTCCTGTTTCAGACAACAAACGAGAGAGGCTGCTGCCGGTTACTGATCCAGACCAGACAGATATTCCTGAAAACAAGCTATTATCTAGGACACATGTCCACTGTGGCTAAAATTCTAATGCACTGGAAGTCAGTGGCAGGGCATACTTTAAAAGAATGTGGAAGTTAAAGGTTTTACTGCCTAGATTGCTGTTAGCAAGGGGAACCTGAACAGAAGTTAAAATCAGAAGCTTATGGGTAAGACTATAGACACAATGTTCACGGTGTTGTCGTTCTGAAGTAAAAAGCACATAGTTCTTAAGATAAAAAAAGATGGAATGCAGCAGGGGTGACCAAAGCCAGCTCTCTGAATGAAGACGGAGGTCTGGGTTATGAAGAATGTACTCTACACAGAGGAACCTTGAGACCCAATAATTTTAGTGCCCAGAAACGTAGAGGGCAGACCTTCTGAAAGCTGAGAGAATCACAGGGCATACTTGATTACCTCTTCCTCCAGCCCTTGTTTTTATTTAATTACTTTAAAGTTGTTATTTTTTGAGGATGGAAATGATATAATTAAAAATTCAAAAGGTACATAAACTGCCATCTCCATTCAGCCCCAGCTGCCCTGCTCTCTTCCCTGGAGACAACCAAAGTTATCAGGGTCTTGTGACTTTTTCCAGAGGTAACTGATATATATACAGGCAACTACGAATAAGACCAACTTTAAGTCCACGTATGAAATTCTAAAACATGGCAAAAGGGAGTTATTTTTTAAATCCCTTAAAAGTTTAAAAGCCTTCCTTAAAAATCCAAATTGGTAAGTGTTCCTGACAGATCACTTCTTCCACCTAACAGTTATCAGGCCCCATACTAGACACTGAGGGCACAGTGAGGAAGAGAAGACATATGACACTGTGATCTTACAGCGCTTAGCAGTCAAACCAGAATCAGGCAAACGAAGGAACCTGGGACTGAACAATTAATGTGAGGGGTCAGGGAAGGCTTCCGCAAAGAAGTGACGTGTGAACAGAGACAACGACGAGACGTCTGCTGGGCAGAGTGGAGTCTTCCAGGCAGAGATGTAAGGTGACAGCTTCTCTGGGTCTCTCGAGGTGTCTGCCTTATACTTTGTCGTCTTGGAATGTCAAGACACAAAGGAACTGAACCTTGAAAACATCGTGCTAAGTGACAGAAGCCAGACACAAAAGACACATATTGGGGATGCTTCCATTTATGTGAAATGTGCAGAACTGCCAAATCTATGGAGAGGGAAAGTAGACCTAGAGCTGTGGGAGTTGAGGGGGGAATGGGGAGAGACTGCCAGTGAGCTCGAGGTTCTTTTGCGGGGTGATGGAAATGTTCTAAATTTCGACTGTAGTGATGGTCACACAACTCTGAATAGAAGAAAAACCACTGTACACTTTAAACGGGTGAACCGTAGAGTACGTGAATTATATCTTAATAAAATTGTTTTTAAAAAAAAGAGAGAGGAAACATACTTTCCAACTCGTTGTTCTTACCTCTCCATGTTTTTAAAGATGTTGCATTTATCATCACCAGTGGTCAGCTGGAAGGCCAAGGCCGCGTGGTGTCTCTCGAGCACAGCAGTGTCGTTATACAGAATGGCCAGCTCACTCCCAGCATTGCACAGGAAGGAGTTTGTTCTCCCGGGGTGGTCCAGGTCATGGACAGTGGCTGCAATGAGGGCAGTGACCTCATCAAGTGGATCTAAAGTTTGCTGAAAACAAGAGATCATTTAAAAATTGGGGCAAGGCATTGAAAGCAAGGTAGCCTTCTGGGTAGTAGTTTTCTTTCTGCCCTATTACTTTAAGGTAAGGATATTTCGGATTTCTGAGAAAAGCATAATGTTGAGCAAACTCAGTTTTCCCATCTCCACTCAGACACAGTTTCATCTTTGCATGTTTATTAGGAAACATTATCTGATTCTCAGTCTCACAAGTTAAGGACTTAACAAGACACAGGTGTCCTCAACAGACAGGAGTCACCTCCTCAGAAAGTCTGTCTCTAGACCCATCACAAAAAAAGGCCTTTAGTCTGAGATATTGACTTAGACCAACATAAACTAGTATTACTGAATAAAAGAGAGAAATAATTTTTTAAGTTATGCATCTCTTACATTAACTGGGGATTGGTCTATAGTTTTCTCCCCCCTTCTGCTGCTACCTTTGTCAGGTTGATTTCAGGGTTTTGTGACTCTGTAAAATGATCTGGACGTTTTCCATCTTTTTCAAGACTTTGAAACGGTTTATGTAACATGGAAAAATTCCTTAGAGGGCTAAAGAACTCACCTGTCCATCTGGGTCAGGAGCCAGGTTTTGAAGAAATTAGTTGATAGTTTAAAAACAACTCCCATGGTACTGACCTCTCTCTTGGTTTTCTACTTCCAGCATTAATTTGATTTAAAACTCTAAGTACAGAAGTGTATGGTACTTTCTTCTATTAATCTCCATTTCAAATGCGTGTATTTCTGTGTTTACTGTGTTTCTGATTAGTTTGGCTAGAACTTAATTCTCTTGGTGTTTCAAAGAATCATTCTGGATTATCACTTTGCTCTTCCCATTTTACAGGTTTTGATACATAGGCTTCTCATTTTGTTGTTTTCTAAACTGTTATTTTTGGCTTTATTTCCTTGCTTATCCCTAAATTGTTTGAAATATTTTCTCATTTGTAGTGACTAACATTTTTTATTTAACTTTTAGTTATTAAATTCTAGTTTTTGTTGTGGTTAGAAAATATAGTCTATGAAATTTCGAAGTTTATCAAGACAGTAATTGTGTCCTAGTATAAGATCATTTTTGGAAATATTCTACAAACACTTGAAAACAAGGTGTATATCTAATAAATCAGTCTTGTAAAATTTACTTAAATTGAAATTCAACAGTTTTATCTTTAAATGGGTGAATTTTATGATGTGAATTATATCAATGCTATTAAAAATTAATAAGTTAGCTTTCTGAATATATATTTGTATGTTATCTATAGAGGAGTTCAAAATCAATAAATTACAGCAAAAGTTAGGTTGTCTTTATATGCTGAACCATATTGACACAGACATCTCTCCTCTGCCATTTGTCTTCATGCTTTATAAAAACAGCCCTCTCTCTGGACTCTTATTATGCCTACAGTCTGTTGTTATTAAAACAACAACAACAACAACAAAACCCGAAAAACCAAACTAGAGGGAAAGAGAAAGCGCAAATGGGAGACCCAGCTCTGAGAAGATAGGATTTCAGGGTGAGGAGTGACTCAACATGACCACGTGCTGGAATCATCCCCGCACGCTGCTCTCCTCCCTACAACTAACTAGTCGCAGGTACAGATGAGGTAGTGGGACCGGGATGCACTGGCCCTCACTCTGCTGACTGCCAGGGCTGGTCCTGGCCACCATGTGGCCTTCCTCAGATGCCAGGACATCAGGCAGTGATGCCTCACTGTCTCATTCCTCACGAGGCCCTGTTTCCTTAGGTACAAAACCAACAGTTTGATTCAACTGCTCTCAAGTATACAATACTTCTGAAAGTGAAATGGCCACGCACTAGAGCTCCCTGGACCCTCTGTACCATTTTATGATGGATGCTGAAGGAAATAACACAAATACTTTGGCAAATCAGTGAAGGTCTAGTTGCTGCTTCGAAAATTTCCCCAATGAAATAATTGACAACGTGAAAAGGCTTTCTAAGGAAGCTTGGTTTGGGAGTGGGCAGTAACATTCCCTGAATGGAACCTTTCTCCCATGACGCCCTCCTTACTGGGACCTACTCCCATCCCCCTATGGCCTCAAAGCTGGAGCTAAAGCTGCTACATGGCCCCCAGGCAGATCCTGGGCCAGTTGTGAACGGCCACCAGTAGGTGCCAGTGGCCACTGCACCTGATGCTAGGAGCCTCGCCCTTCCTCCCCTGCGCCGACGAGATGGAGCAGGACAGGCACTGGGCTACGAAAGGAGCCTGCCGTCCAAATGAAGTGGACGGTACAATCAGGAGGTACCCAGGAGGGTGTGGGGACACGGAGGAGGGTGCCCCAGGGAGGGCTTCCTAGAGGAATGAAGGCTGGTGTTGATTCCTGAAGGGCAGGGGGAGATGTGAGGGAAGCCGGCACCAGCAAAGGGAATGGCATGTCAAGGGCAGGAGCGTTAGAAACTAAAGTGGCTCAGCACAGCCCAAACATGGCCTGTGTGTTGCGAGTGGTGCACACCACCTGTGGGGTTTGAAGCTTAAATCCTGTGGGAGATGGGAGGCTGCTCCTGGGACCCATATGGTCAGAGCGAGTTCCCTAGGAGGCCGGGCAGCCAGGAGTTCTTGTTTGGTACCATCTAGACGACAAATGACGGGGCCCTGACCGGGACGGCGGCAGGGGCATTGCGAGGAGAAGACGATTCTGAGAACACTCAGGGGTTGTAGTCAGCAAGGTCAGATGACCTACCAGGTGCTGGGGGCTGGAGGAGAGGAGAGAACTGAAGATGACCCCAGGCTTCTGACGTGGGTATCTGCTTGGATGATGGATGGGACTCTGGGCCAGGCAGGTGACCCTGGGTGGGAGCAGTGCTGGGCAAAGATGATGAACTTGGTCTCAAACACCGCTGACTCTGAGGGATGCGGGGGGCCCTAAAGGGGCCATATCCAACCTTGCCTGCAGGGTCAGAGTAAGACCCCTCAGAAAAACAGCCTTCTCCTGTTCTTGCTGGCCTCCTCCCCGGAGAACAAACCCTGCTCCTTATTCTTCCAGGAATGGCTGGAGTCATGTCATGAATTCATTATCAACTCCCCAGAGCCACAGCGTGGCCTCCTGCCTGACTTCTCCTGTGGCCGCCCCTTTCCTGGGCCAGGCTGCACCCGTGCCGGGCCCTCCTGAGCAGTGACACTGCACAGCAGCCCGCCCCACTGCTCCTGCCTGTTAAGCGTGGAGCACAAACCCAGCTCACCTTTATCCTCTCCTTGCAGAGAAAATAGGCAGTGGCGTGAAGCACGTCGGCAGAATGTGTAGAATTGTGGTAGGGGTTAGAAGCATGATAATTGGCTTCGATAATTTGCAGCCAGGATCTCAGCGTTGTCTCAGAGCATCTTAAGACTTCACAGACTCCAAAGCGAGCAAATATTTTGAGACCAAGATAAATCAAAGGCCTACAGAGAAAAACATCCACAGTGTTAAAACAAAGCAAAGAAACAGGCAAAGTGTTGGATCTACTCAGATCCAACAAGCAAACCCGAGCCAGGCTTCAGAGAGTGCGCAGGGCAGCAGAGTGGAGCCTGTGCAGGTGGCACGTGGGTGGCACGCGGGTGGCGCTCTGTTGCCCTCTCTCCTGGTAGCCAATGCCAACCTTTGGGTGGAGCCCAGCTCCAATTCTGGGAGCATTCATTCACCTGGTGCGCCCCACTGGCTGGGGCGAGGTTTGTTCACCCTGCCCTTCCTGATGCAGACTCCTACTGACACTAGTAGAGTCTTCAAATCAACATGCTGCCAGGCTAAACCTGCTCCAGCTTAAACCCTATCCTCTCCTTTGGACCTGCTGGACCTATGTCATTGGCCAAATGTCCTGTGTGGGAGAAAACAACAGTTCCTGATGACAGCCTATGAGCCAGAGGCTGTCACATGTCATGTGACGGTCTCGACAATCTGGAAGTGGGTGTTACAGTATGAGGAGGTTTCCCCAGAGAAGCTGACGAACTGGCCAGCAAATCAGGCCCTTCCTTGAGAAGTCACCTTCATCCAGCACCTGGCCTTTGCTTGGAAGATCAAGAAACTTGGCTCTGCTGAGGCAGTATCCAGAGGTGGTCGGGCTCACAGGACTTGAACAGACCTGCCTTGTCCCAGGTTCACACGAACACAACGTACCAGTAATGTAAACCAGGTACCCAAAGCTCTGTTTGCCACGGGCATATTCTTTTCTACAGTCCTTGGCTGTGTGGGGTACCTGGACACAGAATGTTTTAGAGGGTCGACTCACTGTGAGCATATGAGCCAAGGGTAGGGGCTGGCTTGGGGACCGTCACCCAGACTGGGATGAGACCCGATGAGTTATCCCACGGCCAGCAGAGCACCCCTCTCCTGCAGTGGCCTTCCGTCTGCCAGGGTCCGGACCTCACCCTCCTGAAGGTTAACGCTGGCTGGCAGCAGGCCGGGACACCCTTTCCTGTGTGCCAAGCCAACCACACGCCTTTGCTTGACCGTTCTTCTCCAGCAAGGTACAAAACTGAAGGTAAAATCCCAATCCCACCCTACTCTCGGTGACCACGTTCAGATCAGGATGGCTGGAGTTTGGGGTGTCCCCATGCCTGTCACCAACACAGCAACCAAGATCTGGGGACAGCTCTTAACAACGTGTATGTCTGTGTATTTCTAATTTTTAGTTCTAGGCTCTGAGTGGGGCTCTTTGCTGCTATCTCAACATATCACTACCTACAGGAGAAATTAATAACCCTATTTTACAGAAAAAGAAACCTCTGCTATTTGGAGAGGTTAAATCACTTGCTCAATCTCACGCTTGCTCTCTCTGCGGAAGTCACCGCCAGGCAGACTCCCCTTGGCTTCTCACTGATCCCCTCGTTGAGGCCTAGGCCTGGTGACTCAGGGCACCTGCTGCCCTGCTGTGCTTTCCTGAGCCTCCTCCCTGACCAGGGACTGGCTCTGTGCAGAAACCATACTCCTTGGGTGGCTTTCTCCACACCGGCCCTTGGAATCAAGCTCTCTGTCTGCCGAGCTCCATGTGGACTCACCTTTTGTGAGTGGCAGCCTCCAGTTCAAAAATATCAAAGTCCCAGGATTCCTCATTTTCCATGGCCTGAGTTATCTGTGATGGGATGTCGTGAAGGGAGGTGGGGGTGATCACACTGCTGGAAGCCTGCTGAAGGTCTGCAAAGTGATGTGATTCAGAGAACAAAATTAAGAGGCTTTACAGCATTAACTGTTCCTTAGGGAGAACAGTTCTGCTTCAGGGGGTGGTTGCTTTGTTTCTCATTTTTGATGATACACCAAAAAACTTCTTACTGATAAAAAAAAAATTATCTTAAAACTTTTACCTGAAAAAATTATTTTCATCACTTAAGCATGGCTATAATAGTAATAGTGGTCCAAAAAACTAAAAAGGAGAAACTTACTTTTTGTTGAAAGAACATACTCATTCCTGGATGGTCTTCGAAAAACGTCCTGATAAAAATCAAGGAAAGAAGAGAAAGGGAAGTCACAGCTATTCTGTACTCCCTGAAAACCCCAGGACAGCGGGCCCCAGAGGACGCTGCGGACAGCCCTCCCCATCAGTGCGTGCCGAGGCTTCCCTGTGCTCACCTCTGCGGCCAACCCCGAGCTCAGTCACTCACCCAGGAGCACACAGCCTGACGCTGCATGGACCTGCTCAACTCGGGGGTAGGGGCATCGCCAGGACGGCGAGCTCGGGAGA
The DNA here is from genome assembly GCF_964374135.1 of Grampus griseus. Classification (NCBI taxonomy): domain Eukaryota; kingdom Metazoa; phylum Chordata; class Mammalia; order Artiodactyla; family Delphinidae; genus Grampus; species Grampus griseus. Next base: position 140,898,902 of record NC_139018.1, on the reverse strand, counting down.
CTCCCCAGAGCCCAGCGTCCTGCTGGCACTCAGGACCGGATGACGCCCCTCTGCCCTCAACCCTTTCCCCCCGTTTCCTGCCACCCTCCTCAACGCTCGTGGACACCAGCCTTCCTCAGGAAAACTAGATTCTTCCCTGCTCTCTAAGCACCCTTGCTCTACCCCCGAGCCCCGGAGCGGCCCCTCTCCTCAGCCCTGCGGTGCTTTCTCCCCATGCTGCCTCTCTTCACCCCTCACCCCCGGGCACTATCGCACCCCGGCCCTCATCCTTTCTCCCCACCCCCTCACCTACAGGCTGGAGGAGCCTCTGTCTCAAACAGACAAGACCACAACTAGACATCATCATCGCTGGGAACCCTCTACCCAACTGATTTTTGCTTAAAACCTTATTTTTATGAAATCAAGTGACTTTAGAAAGCAGGAATTAGGAGGGGGGATGAATTTTTACTTCTGAATTTTGTCACCAAGACAAAAAAGGTGACAGATGGCAATGGAATGATCTGTTTTCCACAAGTTGTTCTTCCCCTGTAAGGCCTCTGTACTAGATGGGGTGGAGGAGGCATCTAGACCCCTCAAGAGCCCATGGTATAAAGCCTCCTTCTAATGAAATGGTTCCAAGGCCTTCCTTCCCATGAAGTCACCAAATCTGTATAGGATGCTCTAGAGGGAAACCACGCCCCATTCACTGGTGCCTCTTTTTTGGGGGGGGGGGGGTTGGGGGGTGGCGCCACGCTGTGCGGCTTGTGGGAATCTTAGTTCCTGGACCAGGGATCGAACCCATACCCTCTGCAACGGAAGCACGGAGTGCTAACCACTGGACCACCAGGGAAGTCCCCCTGGTGCCTCTTTAGACATAGACAGTCATTCTGTTTTGTACTATGGTATGAAATATTTCATAAATTTTTCTTTTCTGCCCATCTTCAAAATCTTAAAACTAGCTAGCTGTCTAGAATGTGCTCCTCCCTTCTCTGCTTCAAGCTGCGGTCCCCCTGGGCGGCAGGCAGCAGGTGGGTGATGGCTCAGCCAGAGGGCAGCAATGGAGGGTTTAGGCCTTGACTGAGCCCCACACAAAGAGCGCTGTGTAGGCCAGCACGTAAACAAATAACCTCTGAGAAAACAAATGAGAACAGCAGGATCTAGCCAGCAGCTTGGTCAACTATACTTACAGACATTAAGCCCCCAACAAGGTCGATGGCATGAGGATCATCGTCCTTAGCATCGAATTGTGGTGAATATAATTCAGTGGTTCTTAGAATTTCCAGCACACGATCTAAGGCTTCTGTCACAGGCATGGGACTGCTTTCCTGGGCAGCACTGATGATATTGATTGCCTATAATACGGAAAGAAAACGACCTGAGTTTCATAATCTTAAAGACGATGGGAAAGCAATCCAGAGAGTCAGGCTGGCAGTAGGGCTCAACGCTAACTTAAGGCTGGTTAAAGTGCTCATGTCCCGCATCCTCTCTCTTCAGACGAGGCAGCTCCATACAACTAGGAGCATCGTTATTGTTGTGGGTCCCTTGGTGGTTCTTCTTGCTGAAAACAATCAACCAGGAGAACAAGGGACTCCCATGCTCAATGGAGACGGACCACAAACTGTTTCACCTTGGTGATGGGCGCCTCGATCTTCATGGAATGTATCCGGGCCGTGGAGGAGCGTCGTCTCTGGCTGGAAACTGTGGAGAGATCACGTGATACAGAAATCAGGGTGTTCACAGCCTTGGGTATCTGTCTCCCTTCCCGCCCCAGGCCCCACCCAGCGTGCTCAGCTGCACAATGAAGGGGTAGGACCAGAACTACCTGGTCGCTGAGCTTCCTTCCCATCCTAACAAGCCTGGGATTCTGGCATCACCAACTCTGCTTCCTTCAGCTCTAGGCACTAGGTTGCACGTGCACCCACAGACTGAAGTTCTGAGGTCACAGGCCAGAGAGAAAACAGAGGAAACAATCTAGCAAGTCAGGGCCAAACAGTGAGCCTCTTTTTGTGTTTCTAACAATAAGGCTTTATAATTATTCCGCTTGCTGCTCTCCAGGAGTGAAAATGTTCTGAAAGACAATGCCACAGAGGCTCCTTGTTTCATATATGGCGGGAGCAATAAATACAACTCAATTAACTGAAATACATGAATTTCTGGTTCAATTTTTCAAGGCATCCTTTGGTGCTTTCCACTGTTCTGCTCAATCTAGACGGGTTAGGTAAATATCTTAAGTGAGGCAGGCAGCAAATCTTAGACTCTAAAGTTTGTTAATTTTTTTGTTGCTCCTGTCAAGATCCAGTTCCTTTGGGGTGGGGAGAAGCCTGGGCAGTGAACTGGCAGGAAAACATATTCACATAGTGTTCTGTGTCTCTCCCTGAAAGCCCCACTGTCAGGCCAAATGCTGTTTACCAAAGGTCTTAAAGGACCACAGACTGTTCCACAGCCTTATGCGTCAGCCTTATTTTACCAAACTGGGGCCCAAGGAGAAACAACCAAGATTAACCAACTCAGGGGCTCTCAAATGCTCTAAATTTCAGAGACCAACAAAACTCCTTAAATCTAATTTTGGTGATCAGCACATGGTTGCCATCTTTCCATTTTACCCAACAAGGTCATTAAACCAAAAATAAAAACCACTCTTCTATCACTATGTCATAAAAAGACTTGTTCTCATTTAGAAATATAATGAAAGTGACATATACTTATAAAGACCAAACAATAGTGTGAATGCAATAAAGTAAGAAAAAGAAATAAAAGGTATAAAGATTGTCATGACTGTGTATGCAGAAAGTGAAAGAATCTACAAACGCTACTCTTATAATCAATAAGCTAGTTTATCAAGGTTACTGGGTACAAGGTCAATACATAAAAATTCAATTATATTTCTATATACTAGCAACAAACAATTGGAAACTGAAATAAATAAACACCATATGACAGCATCATAAAAATCAATATTTAGGAATAAATCTAATGGAAAGATATGTAAGATTTATACACTGAAAATGCAAAACATTGCTGAGAAAAAATAAAAGGCAACCTAAATAAAGACAAAGAGCATGTTTACGTTTTGGAAGACTCAGTGTTGCCGAGATTTCAATTTTCCCCAAATTGTTCTATAGATTTAAGACACTCCCAAATAAACTCCCAAGAAGCTGTGTGTGTGTAAACTAACAAGCTGATTCTAAATGTTATATGGAAATGCAAAGGACCTAGAATAGCCAAGATAATCTTGAAGAACTTTATACTACCAGATATCAATACTTACCATATGACTGTAGTAATCGATCGTGGTATCAGTGTAAGCAAGGACTAACAGAACAATGAAATAGAGTCCAGAAACAGGCCATATATTTATAGTCAACTGGTTTACAATAATGATACTACTGCAAAAGATGGTTTTTCAACATGGTGATGGGCCAGCTGGGTTTCCCAGTGTGGGGGGGATATTAATCTTTGATCTCTACCTTCACTAGATGTAAAAATTAATTTGAAATGGATCACAGACCCCAAGTGAAAGATAAAACAATAAAGCTTCTAGAAGAAAACATGGGGGAATATTCTTCATAACCTTGGGATAGAGAAAGATTTCTTAAACAGGACACAAAAAAGCACTAGCTATAACAGAAAACACTGATAAAATGAACTTTAAGATTCATTAAGAACCTCTGTTCATTAAAAGACCATTAAGAGAGTGAAAAAGCAATCCACAGACTAAGAACAGTATATTTGGAATACTTATATCCATATCTAGAATATAAAAAGAATTCCTACAAACCAACAAGAAAAAGATAAACAACCCAGTGATAAAAATGGGCAAAAGGGGCTTCCCTGGTGGTGCAGTGGTTGAGAGTCCGCCTGCTGATGCAGGGGACACGGGTTCGTGCCCCAGTCCAGGAAGATCCCACATGCTGCGGAGCGGCTGGGCCCGTGAGCCATGGCCGCTGAGCCTGCGCGTCCGGAGCCTGTGCTCCGCAACGGGAGAGGCCACAGCAGTGAGAGGCCCACATACCGCAAAAAAAAAAAAAAAAAAGGGGCAAAATATTTGAACATTCACGTCACAAAAGAGGATATCCAATGGCCAGTAAGCATATGAAAGGGGTGCTCAACCTCATTAGTCATCAGGAAAATTAAAGTTAAAACCACATCCAGTAGAATAGCTAGAGTTTAGAACACTGGTATAACCAAGTGTGGGAGGATGCAGAGCAACTGGAACTCTCATAGGTTAGTGATGGTACATGGTACAACCCACAATGGAGAATTGTCTGCAGCTGCACAAAGGCCCAGCTATTCCACTCCTAGGTAGGAGATGAACACACATGTCCACACACACACAAAATACTTGCATAAAAATATTCACAGCAGCCTTACTCTGAACAGCCCCAAAGTGGAAAGGTGAACAGAAAGGGCCATTAATAACAGAATGGATAAGCAAATTGTGGCACAGTCATACAGTGGAGTACTACCAAGCTATAAAGAAGAACGGTAGCACCTAGCAACAAGGATGAATCTCAAGAACACTAAAATGAGTGAAAGATGCCAGACACACAGACAGTGCATACTATACGACTCCATTTCTATGAAGCGCAAGAAGAGGCCAAATTAACTTATGGTGCAAGAAATCAGTGGATGCCTCTGTGTGGTGAAATATGTGCGCAAGTGCAGGCCCGCACGTATTTTCTGTATCTATTTTGAGCTGGGTGGTTACAGTCTACACAGTTCAATGTACAGCACTGTCAAAACCTATTGAACTCAACACTTAATATGAATTGTATTATATGTAAATTATAAGTCAATTAAAAAGAACAGTGGTTAAAACCCACAAACATTAAAAGAAAAGTGTTTTAACTCTCAAAAATACAGAAATGGACAAAGTAATCCAAAGGATGAACAGAAGTCAGCGTGTGGCGGTAAAGACAGTTTGGGGCACGAGTGACCTCGCCTCTGCTCTGCTGTGCCCGAGGGCCATGACCATGAGGGCCACAGTGAGGACGGTGACAGCTGCTGCCACGACGCTGGCCAGGCACCACGCTCACTCATTTCATCCTTACGTGGTCCTCTGTGGACAGCATAATGATCCCCATATGATGATGAGGAAATGGAAGCACAAACGTCTACCCCCAAGGTTGCACAGAAAGTAGATGAAGCTGGGACCTGAATCAAAGCAATGCTGAGGCCGAAGTCCATACTCTTCCCTGTAACACCACTTTGCTCCCTGCCCTTGCAGCAGGAGTGGGATCCGTTTCGTCTTTTCAGTGCAAGGGACACACGGCATATTTTCCGGTCCTCACGACCAACCCATGAGAGAAGTGAGGCACTGGATCTCCACTGTAACATCTGCAAAGTTTTCGCTGTTAATCTAGTAACAATCAGCTCCCTATTGCTTCCCAATTCATCTCTGAGTCAAAGAAAGTACATAGCTAGCAGTAATATTTGCCTCCACACTATCTATAGATAATTTTCATTGCATTTTTGAAACTTCTAGATCATTCAGGCCACATATCTACATAACCGTTAAAAAATTATATTCCACTTACAACTTAAATAATATTTGCTTATGAAAAGTCTTTCACATCCCCAAATGCAGCTCACTTACTTCCCCACCAAAAGGTAAGCTTCCATGGCAAACTGCAACCCACAATGGAATATATCGCTGAGAACTTCCAAATGCATTACTCATACAGTTACAACAGATAAACTGACATCTGCTGTTACAGTTTAGAAAATCAACTAGAGGACTTCCCTGGTGGTCCAGTGGTTAAGAATCTGCCTGCCAATCTGCCCCCTGCCTGCAGGGGACACGGGTTCGATCCCTGGTCTGGGAAGATCCCATATGCCACAAAGCAACTAATAAGCCTGTGCGCCACAACTACTGAGCCTGCGCTCTACAGTCCTCGCGCCACAACTACCGAAGGCCCGGTGTGCCTAGAGCCCGTGCTCCACAACAAGAGAAGCCACTGCAATGAGAAGCCCACACACCGCAACGAAGAGTAGCCCCCACTCGCTGCAACCAGAGAAAAGCCCATGCAGAGCAGCGAAGACCCAACTCAGCCAAAAATAAATTAATTAATTAATTTAAAAAAAATCAACTAGAGAACAGACGGTAAAATGTCTCTTTTTCTTTTTCTTTATTCCCTGACTCCATCAAAAGGGTCAGAATGGAACCCACTGGCAAAGGAGTTGGGGGTGAGGGAGAAATGGACACAGACTGCTAGAGGGTCCCCTTCCCTCTCCTGAGCTGGAGGGGGGCAGTGACCCAGAGATCAGACTGGGGAGGGAGTGTCACACGTCTCCATGGGTTCAACACTCACAGGACCATGCTTTCTCCTCTTGTCTTTGTCACCTACCTTTGCTTGTTCGAGAGGCAGCAGTTCTGACATCTAGTGAGCTTTTCCTCCTGTCGTTATGTTTGCCTGACTGATGATCTGTGGAAACAATTAAATTATACATTACCTCTGCAAAGGGATTTTAACAACATATTAGGAAACTTACCAATATAAAGGTTTTAAAAAACAAAATTTAAGCATTAGAATACCATTTAGGAAGCCACAAAAATCAACGGAGTGCACAGAGATAAAGGCTGTGAACAATTACGTTTTAAGGGACGCTGACTTTCTCAAAATGTCCCACCTGGTGCAGTCATAAAGTAGTGCTTTTCAGTTTCCAGATTATGTAATCACAGAGTCCCACGATGCAAAAACTAGCAGAAATGAACTCAAGAGAATTTCACCTATTATATTTCTATGTAATTGAATAAAGTGGTGGGAAAATTTTGATCTCCATCCACCCTTGCCCCAAAGGGAAAAAAAAAAACAAAAATCTTTTTTTGTATTTTTTTTCTACAATACAAGCTCTAAAATGTCCCTGGGAGGAATGTGCCTCTCTCTGGGAGGGTGGCACAGGAGCACTAGTCCGGGGCGCACTTCTCTGCCCCTCCTCCCGTGGATGGCACCACTGCATTTCGAGGCCCAAACAGGGCTTGTCTTTGACACCTCTCTCCCTCACTCCACGCCAATCAATGACAAGGCAAAGCTGACCTTCCTTCTCGTGCCCTCCTCTGTGCACCTGCCACGTGTCACACGTGGTGGCAAGCCTCCCCAACCCGTCCCCATTTCACAGACGAGGAGACTGGGAGCCGCTGTGCGGACAAGTGAGCACACAGCCGGCGCTCGAGCTCAGCTCTCCGCACCTGCAGCTGCTTCTGTCTTCTCTGCCTTCTCCCGGCTTCCTCATCTGGATTCCTGCTCACAAACAGGATCCAAAGGCAGGCCCTTGGTACTCCTCCCCACCATCCGGAACCTTCTCCACTTGCTATCTGCTACCTTCTCTTCCATGTGGGCACTGGCAGTGACCTTGTCAAGGTCACTGATGACCTCCCTGTTGCTATATCTGAAGGACACCGTTCACTTCTTACCTGACTTGTGGTACTAGACACAACTGATCATGCTTCCTGGAGACTCCTGGTTTGCACAAGTCCAACGCTGGCTTTCCTTGCACCTCTTACTGTTCCTTCCTAGTTTCCATCACGATTCATTCTCTCTTCCTCAGCACCCCTGGTGTTCCCAAAGGTTCAGTCCTCTTAGCCCTCCCTCTCAGACAACGCAATCTCCTCAGGAGACCTCATCCTTTTCTACAGCTTTTCCCAATTCCTGTGTTGCTGTCTTAATGCCAGGCCTTTCTCCTGAGCTCCAGACTTAACATCTTAACTGGCCACTCGTCACCTCCATCTGGACACCCTCGGGAATTTCACACGAGCTCACTACCCAGATGAACTCAGTATCTTCTCCTAAATCACTGCTTATCCCAGGCTGCTGAACGGCATCTACCTTTTTGCTTAAGTTGGAGACAAGTCATCCATGACTCCTCCTTGTTCCTTGCCCTCAAGTGGTCAGATAAATCTATGGATTCAACCTCCTAAACACCTCTTTAATCTACCCCTGTTCTGTCCCTGTCCTGGCTCAGACACCTGTCATCCACCTCTGGATTATAATGACAGCCTCCCCTCATTGGTCCTACCGGCCCCAACTTTGCCCCCTTCAACCCATTCTCCATAGGCAGCCAAGTGATCCTTCTGAAACAAAAATCTGATCAGATCACTCTCCCAATTAAAACATTTTAATGGTTCATCACTGTTTTTAGGATCAGATTTAAATTCCCCAGTGTGGCACCCAGAGTCCTGTGATATCTGGACCTCCTCTCTCCAGCCATCATGAACTATTTATGATGTGCTAGTTCACCTCCCAAACCTCTCTGCCTTGGTGTAAACTGCTTACCCCCACCTAGGAAGGCACCCCTCCCTTGACGCCTCCTTCACCTGGTTAACTCTCGATCCTCTTTGAAGATGCAGGTAAGATGCAGCTCAGGTATCATCACCTCTGGGAAATCCTGCCCTAATGCCTCACCCCCAACATTGCTGGTAACCGCCTGCTTTACTGACTTGACTGACTTCCTCACTAGCTGTGAATGACACGAGGGCACTCAACAAACATTTACTGGGCACCTACCACGTGTCAGGCTCTAAGCCAGGCACTAGGGGTGTGAGGATGAATATAGTAGGGTCCATGCCCTCAAAGGGGGTAGTCGGAGGGGAACAAACACGGGTGAACTAAGAGTGACAGTCTTGATGCTGGGGAGCAAAAGGAGCCCCAGGAGGAAGGGGCAGGTCTCCTCTGGGAGGGGGGCAGAGAGGAGATGAGGCATGTTTTGCAGCGGGAGGCCGGCAGAGGAGGAAGGCACTTCCTGGAGGAGGACGCTGCCTGCACAGACGGGGCAGAGCTGGCTGGAGGGAAGCAAGGAGCAACGTGTCCCAAGGCCAGGGCTGTGGCAGGTGTGGAGGGAGGCGAAGCAGGCTTGAACTTCTACTCAGCGTTTAAGTGACTCCCCTAAGGCAAGACCAGACCTTCCTGTGACCGCCCTGTTCAGCCCGCTTCTCTTCCTCTGTCTGAGTCCCTGCAGAGCTCTGCAGCTGGTTCTTAAGGTACCTCCACCTGCTGGGCTGCTGCTCCTGGGCCGAGGGGCTCGCAGCAGGGTGACCTTGACCTCTCAACCAGCCCACAGCCTGAACGAGCCCGCGCACAGGCCCTCCTGCCTCGAGAGGGCTCCACGCCCACGAATGACCCGAGACCTGAGGCAGCCGCGCGCCGCAGGAGGGAATGCTCAACAGGCCTTGGCCGCCGAGCCAGCTCAGGCTCAGCACCGCCCGCGACTTCACGTGTCTGCACTCGGCTTCCTGTTCCAGAAAATTGCGATCCTTCGCACTGCCCATCTTTTTAGGAGAGGAAGGTTAGCAGGGTTTCCTTGGCCTGCTGGGCAAATCCAGGAGACCCTGGAGAAGCCGTGAGGAGCAGGAACCATCCCGCAGCCCCGCGAACGGGCAGCCTCCATCCCAACACCAACACCGTGGTCCCCCGGGGGGAGGAAGCAGAGAACCAGGTTTCTTGCATGACTTGCCCCAAAGTCACTCTGCTGGGAACAGACTTTCAGAGAACTTTCTCAGACACTCTCAACCGTCCAAGCCTTTAAGGAGGGCCTGCCCTGCACCGGGACACCCCCTCCCCCCGCCTCGGGGTCTCACCGACCCCACACTGCCAAGCCTCCAGCCGCTGCCCAACCGCGGGTTCCCTGCGGCCTCGCACACGGGGAGCTCCCTCCTCCTGCGCCTGAGAAAGCTCACTTTCTCCAGATCCAGAGTAACACTCCTTTCAGGTCTGCCCAGCCCCCGCCCTGGCAGCGCACGAGGACACCTGTAAAATACGCTGAAGCCCTGCTCTGCACCACCCGACCCGGAACCTGGCACGTTGCTGGCAAGGCCCTTCCGGACCCCCTCCTCCTCCCCTGTGCTACCCATCCCCCTGCTAAGAAGCACAGACAGCAGGCTTCGCCAAGCAGAGACAGTCACTTGGCCTGGCACGTGGTGCCCGTGCACTGTTTTGGATGAATTATGCCCTGGCCTGTTTTCTCTCCTCTACACGATGGCAATGCTGGTATTCTCATCTCTGGTCCCTCCTTCCATGTAATCTGTTACATACAGGCTCTAAAAGCTTAGAGCTCAGGCGTCATTATACTATTCCCTTGCTCAAAAATCCTCAAACTCCCACTGCCTACCGATGAAAATCCTGATTTCCCACCTAGCATCTAAGGATCCTTCACGATCCCAACTCCCTTCCACACTGACCTTTTTTATACCAGTCAGAATTCTAACCCTGCTCTTGCTCTTTCTAGAACACACTCTGTACTTTCCCTGTTCAATAACTGTATGTATTTCTGGAATGCTTTTCCTCTCACACCCATCTTCTTACTCAAATCCACCTCTCCCTGTCTGGAACGTCCCCCTCCCTCTTCCTCTGCCTTTCTCACCCACTAATGATCACTTCTTATCACTTGCTATGTGTCCCTTCGTGTCAGTATGTCTCTCCTCTTTTCCGATTCAAGCCTGATTACTCTTGGGGCGCCCACAAGAACTGTTCCAGCATGTGCTTCAGAGCTTCTGGAGTTGGCCATCTGGATTTGAGTGCCAACTCTCCCACTTCCTAGATGGATATCCCTGGGCAAATTAGGTAGCCTTTCAGTTTCCTTATCTGTAAAAAGGGAACTTCATCTATTAAGCGTCTATCCCTCTGGGTTATTGCAAGGCTTCAACTAAATACACCGTAAGTTAAGCACTCAGCACAGTGCCTTGTACACAACAAACACTCAGAAAAACTTGTGGGAAACATTCCTAGAATGAATGAGTGAACTGTGCCGGTACTGCTGAAAGCACACCATCAACAGCTGACGGTATGGAAGACAAAGTCTTCTCCTTGGAGGCTCTTACAGACCAGCTGGGCAACCAGAGCACTGCCTGGGCATGGCAGGGTGCTATAAAGCACCCACACAGGCTGGATGGAGAACCTCTGGCATGGAGCCGGAGAGGACCTGCACCATCACAGGTAACGGCCAGAGTAGGAAAGTGGCTTGCTGAAGCCATGATATATGCTGGAAGGAAACAGGTGATTCCAGGCCAGGCAAAAACATAGACATGGGGTGAGCGGATGGTGTCCAAAGCACATCAAGTCCTCACGAGACGGATACGACGTGAGGCAGGTCTGATGGGGTCCACCTACCTCCCCGTAGGCTGGTGGTGAAAGCATCCCTGCTAAAGCACTGTAGTCTGAAACCAACACAGTTGCCTCTTCGAGCACAGATGATGCCAACAGACCACACTCCACTCAACACATCTTCACAAAAGTTCATGCAATGGAGGTGACCAGTTCTCTCCCCACAGGCTGAGACCCACCCCAGGACACCTGTCGTATCGCCCACCTGTGCTCGGGTCCTCTGACTCATAAACCAGCCTGGGAGTCAGGGAGAGAAATGCTGCCACGGTGCTAGGAAAATACAGTCCCACCTACGCAACAGACAAGCTCGTCAGAGGCAGGGCCTGTTTTTATTTTTTTATTTTTTCAAAAGCTCAGTGAACCCTAAGAATGAATATGGGGCACCATACCTGTATGAGTGTCAGACTGAACACATTCAGCTATTTTCGTAGCCTAAAAATGAATTTTAGAAGACATTAGTTTTGAGTGCCTAGTTATACGGTAAGGGAAATCTTGCTGGGTCCCTGGGGTCCCAAGGGCTCTCCTTACATACCTTATTGTTGCCATTGCATGCTCTGACAATGGACACATAGTGTCTAATTTTTCTGCAAGTAGAAAACAATGTATTATTTCTCTCCTGGCTCTCTATTCTGGTGGATATCTAGCTAATTTTTCATTAGGAAAGGAGCATCTCTCTTTCACAATACATACAATGCTTGGAGGACAGCAGTTCTATTTGTGTGTGGCCAAGGCCACCAATAAACAAACAAGAGTCTACAAGCATCCTCTGGTGTCTCTGTAGAAGAGAAGTTGACTCTTCAGTGAAAACAACAAAATCCTTCTGAGTCATCACGACACACAATAAAAAGTACCTAGGTTTTAAAAATGTACTACATGTTAACCAACCCAAAGCCTCTAATTCCTTAACATGTTTTCACAGTTTCACAGCCCTCTCTTTTGATGCTCTTCTTGAAGTTTCAGCAAACAATCTGCTCACAGTCATTCATGGAAACAGCCACAGGCCACACTGGGGCCGAATGTGCGAGTCTAGAACAAAGCAACTGGGGCTTATCTCAGAAGATGCTGACTCTCCTCACTTATTTTCGATTTTTCAGCTTTTCCCCTTGATAATCCAATCCCTACAGTTATCCTCCCCCAATTTGGAAAGGCCAAAAAAGGCAGAGAATCAGAACAGAGAGCCCACACAGAGCCGTCTCCCTGGGGCAATCGCCAGCCGGCAGCAGAGCCTGGTGACCAAGCACGTGAGCCATGCGGTCAACGCAGAGGCCTGCAGCCCAGCTCCGCTGAGCGCTGGCGGCTGGACTCTGCGCCAGCCTCACCTCTCTAAGCCTCAGGCTCCTCGTCTGTCAAACAGAGACGGTCACAGTGCCGACATCATGGGGCTGTGGCCAGGATGAAATGAAGTGACACCTACCAGGCACTGAGAGCCTGCCCAGGGAGCGAAGGGCTCACGGACAGCGGCAGTTGTTACAACCATCATCGCTACACCTCCTCCTGGTCTTTTTGTCCCTCGTTCATGTTCATGACTGAGAGCGTACACTAGGTACGATTTTACATTTTGACTTTTGCATTTATCAAAAACATTTTCCCCTATAATTTAATTTTCTATGATCATCATTTCTAATGGTTGCATATTTTATCGTTGGGTATTCTACAGTTCACGTTCATAATTTTCCACTGTTCGTATTATTTAAGATAGATTCTGAGACAAACCATATGACATTTTCAGGCTCCTGATATACACTGCCTTCCAATCTGTGGTCACATCTGCTTCATGTGCGTTTCCGTAAATGAGAGTATTTAAAATACTTTTATCTAATTTGATAGTTCTGTGCAGAAATAACACATAGGCTATCAAATTAGATAAAAATCTTTTAAACACAGGGAGTCCACCAGTGAGTGTTCTTAGCACACAGCTCAGTAAAGTGGCATTCAGATTGAAATACTTTAGTCTCTTATGTGTTCACACAGCTTAAGACTGTCGGAGGGTGGCGGCTCTGGGTCACCAGCTGGAGGGTCAGGCTGTGACTATGAGGAAGCCACCCTGGAAGGCCATCCTTTGATGGTACCTGACCTTGTTACAAGTCTTTCTTATAAATTTCTGCATGCAGTTCTCAACTTACTTAAGTATTCAAAACACATTTTGCAATAAGCCGAACATGGTATGTTGATTGAAGTACTCGTTTTTTCCACTTACCCTCCCTGCCCGATGACAGGTAGTATCTTCACATTTTGTTGTACATTATCTCCGTTCTTCTCTTTGGCAGAGCAAATTCCTTGCCATTCCTATAAATGGAATGTAGACATCATTATACATTGTGTTCAAAACATAAACCCAACAGCATTTTCCACCTCAGGTTTCCACACCTTTACCATGGCCACTAAAGCTATTAGGATAATAAAATCATCCCAACCCCAAAGGCAATTTTGGGTAATCGGACATTTCTTTCTCAACCTCCCAAGTCCATCTCCTCCCTAGACTGACAACAAAAGCCAGGTCAGCACAGTCTAAATGGCCATATGTTTTCAGTGGCTTTCTGCCGGCAAGAGAGGCCCTGGGCCCATGAATGAGGAACACCCTTCTCGTCCAGGTTCCTCCTCTCACAACTCCTACCTGCCGCAGTGGAGGGGGGAAGTGTGGCCTCTGCCCCTGCATTTGGGAGGGGGAGAGTCTCAGACTGGGGCAGAGAAGGAGCCACCCTCTGTGCTGTGTACCCTCTGCAGGTAGGGTGGGGATAATGAGGTAACAGCCAGGACTGGGCTCAGGCAGAATAACCAAGTGAGACCTTAGAAGCCAGAGCTGCCATTCCAGAATGGAGCTGCACTGGGAGAGCAGGTGTGCCCAGGCTATGACCACAGTGAGCAGACAGGGGCTACAGGTGGCTCCCCTACTCTGAGGGTGGTGGAGACAAGCGTGGGACGGAGCTGGGTTTTGTGACCACCTAAAACGTTCTGAATTTCTCCAAGAGTCATCAAGGTCCTTAAGCTAGAAAAATCCCTAAAACCCTCTGTAGGACCTTGAACTCCCAGGGCGTTTCATACCCTTCTCGACCTTCCAGAGTCCCACAGGGGCTAAAGCTGACCCAGGTGGGAAGGGGAACACCATGGCAGCCTGGCTCAAGTCTCCTGTCCATACTCTTACACAAAGTCAATTCTGGAATCTGTGCTTGGGGCGTGGTGACCTGCATGCAAATGCTAATGGTAAAATCCCATCTTCAGACTCCTCTGGCAAAGTGGATCCAAGAGAAACCAGGACACTGACAGAAGCAAAGGATGGTTACTGGGGCTTCCCGACGTCCTTCTGAAAACAATGGGCGCCAAGAAAGGACTAAATTAAAAAACAGCCCAAGAGCCCGCTAGGTGCTTACTTGCCCTGGAGCAGAAGGGAGGTGTGGGCCTTCCTCACTCCAGTTCTGAGGGGAGAGTGGCCTGGGCCCGAATCGGGCAAGGACTAGACAGGGATCCCTGGGCAGGAATTTGGAGCCTGTCCTCCACGTCCACAGCCCCATGCAGCCACCAGAGAAGGCTTCAGCAGACAGGTCTAAGAGTTACTTCTGAAGCTCACTATCAAGAGAAATACGGGAAGCTGACTGAGGTGATATTTGCAAAACTCTGTGAACATACTAACCACCACTGAACTGTATACTTTAAATGGATGGAGTGTATGGCATGTGAATTATCTCTCAACAGAGCTGTTACATAAAAAGAGAGGGAAAATACGGGAGACCGATTCGGTCAATCAATCAGCACTTCAAAACACATATTCAGGATTTTCTCCTTCAATCCTTTCTGAACAGAGTGGGTGGCTGCCGGACCCCAAGTCAAGGCGTAAGAAGCCACGTCAGCCAGCGCTGGACGGTCCAGCTAATGGAGGACAACTTAGCCAATGACTTTGCTTAGATAACAGAGTTGCCTGTAAGTCTTCCAGTCAACAATGGAAACAAAAAATATTCACTTAACACAGATCATATTTCTTATCAAAAATACATCAAAAATCGAAGTTTCAGTTCCTAAAAATAGTAAAGTCCTACCTAGCATGCTGTTATGAAGAATAAATCTGGTAACACACATAAATTCTTAGCCAAGTCCTGACACGCGGCAAATGTCCAGTACGTGGCCTGTTTGGTTTCGCACAGGTGTCTGTCTGTCTCTCTCAGGCTGAGCTCCTCTCAGAACTACACTGAGGCGTGCACCTCCCTTCTACTCCGGGGCAAGCTCAGCACCGAGCTGGACTTCGCTGACTACTGAGACAGTTCCTTCTTGGTGTGTGCCCACTGGCTTAAGAATTAAATCATCATCATCCAGCTGTCCTATCCCAGGGGCTAGCACTGTGCTGGCAGGTGGTAAACAGTCAAAGAACACTTGGGGCTTTTGTTTACGGAATGGAAAAGTGAGGCCAAAGTCAGATCACGGAATCCTGGCACCCAGGATAAGGGACTTGAGCTCTACACAGAGGGAGTGACATGATCAAAGTGGTGATCTGGTGAGACAAATCTCCAGTAGCGTAGGGTGGAATGGCCAGAAGTGGAGGGTCCTGGGACAGGGAGGCCTAACTGCATTCAGCCACCGCAGTCTCAGGGTGTGGGAAGGGGGCTCTGAACACGGTCAGGCCCAGGCAGTGGACTCTCAAAGGCAGGGGTTTAACAGACATCAAGCCTTGGTGATGGATTTGATGGAGGGGGCTAAAGGGTAGGGAGAAACCAAAACTATTCCAGGAATCAAAGTCCAGGCAACTGTGTGGACGGTCAACGAGCAGTAGACAGAAGAGGTGGAGGGGGATCGGGCTTTTTGTTAATGGGGGATGAGAGAAAATCACCGTTATATAAGGTGATACCAAAATGACAGCAGGATGTTGAAACAGACCTTGGAAAAGACACTGTGGCTAAAACTGGGAAGGTGGGAGACATCTATGCAGAGCAGGAAAGATGCTCAACAACAAAGGGAGCTTTCTGAGGAACCAGCAGGGGACAAAGAGCCCTGGTAAACCTGGGAGGAAAGAGATGGGGGAAAAGTGGGAGAAGAGGGGAGGCGGCGAGGGAGGAAGGCTCCTGGCTTCCCAGGAGCTGGGGAAGGTAAAAGGTGCGAAGAGCTAAAGGGCTCTGCGACTGCACATCATTATCGGAGGCAGCCAGCCGAGCAGCCAACATTCCTTCAGCACCTGCAAGACAGTTTCTGAGGGGAAAAAAATGCAAAATTTCTAAAAGAGAAGAGGCAATATAAGGCTCAGGTATCTGAGAAGATAGGAGGCCAGGGGTTCTAGGGCCCTGACAGAGAAGACCTGGGGAAGAAGAAACAGGAGGAGAGCCAAGAAGGATACATAAAGGGAGGAAGGAAGCAGGAGTGTGGGACTGAAAATCAAGGTGCCTCATAGTATCAGTTTTACCTGAAAGGGGAGCCAGTGGCTGAGAACAGCAGGCAGAGGAGGTTTATAGAGAGCGGTGTTCGCAGTGTTCTCTGTTTGAACATCATCAGAATTTCTCCTCTGCCCCCAAGAATATCCAACTGGCTGGACACCTAGAATCTGACATTCCAAAGCCCCTCCCGGTCATCTGACCACTTCCAAAGGCTCCATCCTGGTTCCCAGCACGTGTCTGAACTCTCTCCACTGACCATGGTACCATTGTTTGCCAAGGGCTGGCTGATTCTCAACAAGCCCTTCTTCTCCCGAGGGAGACTTGATTAGAAAGGCCATATATCTTTCTCCTCAAAAAATTGCCCAGCTAAGTGGTCTGTCCTGCTGCAGTGTTGCCCGTGAACCCGCAGGGTACCAACAAAGGACAAACAGCAGCTTTTGCACTCTCCCCAAGAACTTGCAATCATGCAAAACAAATGCCCTGGTTCCTTTTCTTTTTCTTTTTTTTTTTTTTAAACATCTTTATTGGAGTATAAATGCTTTACAAGGGTGTGTTAGTTTCTGCTGTATAACAAAGTGAATCAGCTATACATATACATATATCCCCACCTGGTTTCTTTTTGAAATAAAGCAGTACAGAGGCTGACAATGCGATAACCTTTCAATTATTCTCTGCTCATAGCAAATACAGACTTTAGAGAGCAGGTGTCCGGCTGTCGAGGCCCTTTGCACCTGGTGCCCAGTGGCATACCTCGGGAGGCAAGATGCTGCTCACAGGGATCTGGGTGAATCCCAGGGCCTACAGCTAATCCACTGGGTGCCCCCACCCCCATCTCAACTTGCTCTCCTCACTGCAAGGGCAGCTGCCAGATCAAGGAGCATGAGAGCCACCATCTGCTTCACACCCTGCTGAACCTCACAGCAGAACTGCTGGCTGACCCAGTGGCAGCACTGGACCAAACCGCCAGGACTGGGGAGGCCATGGTAAAGCCCCTCAAAGGCTGCAGGGGTCTGGAATGGCTGCCGTTCTGGAGCTGCCTTCCGAGGACGCCCCTCTCGGCCCAGGCAGGGAACACTGGTGGGCCTGAACACCTAAGGGTCTGTCTCTTCATTCATCTCAGCCTTCATTTCTCTATCCAGAGGACCTGCCACTCTCTCTAGCAAGAAAATCATCATCCTGACAGAAAAGCTGAAGGCAAAATAGGATTCAAGCAGTGCCCATTTTTGTGATTCCCCTGAGAGTGCATCACCGGGCCCCGCCGCTGGCCTGTTCTTTCCCTGTTCTCACTGCAAAGCCATCTCGTGTGCTCAGAGCCGCGGGAAAGCAAAGGACAGCAGCCCACTCACGGTGTCTTCGAGGGGCCCAAGCCAAGTGGGGGTATAAGCTTTGCATAGCCCTTCTGCCCCCTCTGGCAGACTGCCCTTGTGTGCTAAGGGATAGGCACCAGAGAAAGGGCATCACTTCCACAGGGCCTCCAGACAGCCAGCAAGAGAGCAGGTCACCAATTTTTCAAATGTTCCGAATAATCAGATTCACAGTCCCAACTTCTAAAAGTTAAAAAGAGCCCAGCAGAAAAGCCTAAGAATGACTATGGAAAGCAGTAGCCTTTTCCTTCTCATCATATTTTAAAACCTAATGTAACAGTGAGGTGCTGTCAGAAGCCACAGTTCAGAGAGAGAAATAACCTTTCAGACTGAGCCTGCCTTGCTTTGTCTACCCCTTCAGCACCAGGGTGCTGTAACTTCTCACATCACAATGCAATGACTACTTTTATCTGTCTGTTTTGCACCCTGGAATGAGTTCTCTAAGGGATTTTTGTTTTGCCCTTCTTTCTATACCAGAACCTAGCACACCTGGCATTCAAAAAATGCTGAATGAATGAACGAGGCTCAGAGAACCGATGGGCTCCAATGTGCTCTGAGAATGTGTTAACTCACTGGCAATCCTTTACCCAGACCATTTGCCAACAGCTACCACTTAGAAGATCAATTATTAGAAAGATCAACTTAACTCACTTATTACAAAAATGAAAACAATGATGTTAAGTGTCAAAGTTACTCTTATTGGCTGGTCAGGTTTTATATACTTTCTTGGCCTCAATTTCCTCATCTGCAAAATGGGCATAACAGAGAAAACACTACCTACACTTCCCCAGGCTTCTGGGAAGAGTGAGACTGAGATCACCTGGCTCTAGCAGTGCTCAGTGAGCGCTAGGTCTCCTTCCTTCCCTCTTTGTTATGTGAGAGTAACAAGGGTAGTGACCTCTTACTTACCTTGCCTATCCTGATGCATGAATTTATAGTATCGAGCAAATCAGGCTTTTTTTCATTTACAGGCACTTCTGCTAAATCCTTCCCTATTAATTCACCTGACTCATAGCCCATTGTTGTTTCAAATGCTGGATTTGCATACTGGGGGGAGACAAAGGAAAAAACATCATGTGAGTTAAAAGAAATTTTGAAAAGAGGACAATCAAAGATGTTCAACCTAAACCATCATATTTTTCCCCCAGAAAGCCCAGGGGCCTGGCGCTCACTACGACGGTTCTAAAGCCACAAGAGCACAACCCCAGAAAAACCTTGGAGTCTGGAGAAGCCTCTGCTCCGATGACACCGGGCTGGGCTTGCTGCCTTGTTCTCCTGAGGCTGCAGGGAGGGCAGCAGGCCCACTCCACTTAAACACCAGCAGAGGAAAGAAGCTGCATGGAGACAGACCCAGGGCTGCTACAAAAGGGCTGTTGAGATTATGATACAGTGGAAGAAAGCACCAGACTGGGAGTCTGCAAACCCAGGGGCTACTCCCACAAGTCACTTAACCCCTCCAAGTCTCAGTCTGCACATCCGTTTAATGGGAATGAAACACTTATTTCGCCTCTCTCATATGATGCAAATGAATAATGAGTTTGGAAAGCAGGCTGTGAACTAGGAAGTGTTTACAAATGCAAGGCTTTATGGTTAAGTTTCAAATAGGGCTGTAAGACTAGAAGAAAATGTATGGGAAAGCTGTGCATGTGCTGATAGGAATAACAAATAATGACGATGATAAAACAATAATCATACTGTTTAAGGTCTGTTTTCCTTGCTAGGCACTGTAGTAAAAGCACTTCACACACAGTAACACATTTAATCCTCAGAACATCCTTACAAAAGGTAAGTCGTTGTTAGCGTTAATATTATTCCCATTTGTACAAATGAGACAGCAAATTCAGACAGATTAAGTCACCTGCCCGAAGATGCCCAGCTAGGAAGGGGCCGAGGCTGACTGGAAGCCAGGCCTGACTGATACCAAGCCTGTGCCCTCAAGCACTGGCCAATGTCGCCTGTCAGGGCACCATCCTGAATGCTAACATCATCAACTCTTTACCAAGAAAGTCACTAGTTCGATTAAAGTGAAGAACTGGAGTGCTCAGAACTAAAATCAAAGTGGGGCTCATTCTCAGACAAAAGGCACATTCCCCTGGCACAACTCCCTCTTTTGCTGTTATATGAAAATACATGTTACCTGTTTGCTGTTATCTGAAAGCCATGTTATCTTCAGTCACTTACATGAAGCCACTTTTCTAATAATGGATAATTTGTGAAGTAATTGCTAGTTTATTTTTGAAATTTTGAGTAGTTTCTAGTAAATTCCTATAGGTGTAAACTATCTTCAAAAACAGTAAGAAAGGTGAGAGCGTGCAGCCCTTATGGGCAGAGCCTCTCCTTGCTCCAACAGTCTCTCTCTACCCCACTCCGCCGCAGAAACCATCCTCTGGATAAAAGTCCCTCCTTGCTAAGTAAATAAATATGCAAAAAAGTGAGAAACAGCAAATGCTAATTGCATTTACAGAATATTTTCTAGCACATTAAGTAATTATTGGAACCTTTTCTTACCTATAGGGAACTTATTTTAAATTATATATTTTATAGATTTTGTTCTGATAATCCTCTAAGGAAAAACTGGTCCCTTGAACTTCAAAGAGAGGAAAAAAACACAAAAAAACATACTGAAGGGGTTCAATCTTAAAAATGCAAACAAACCAGAAATTCAGCAGGACAAGCTTCCAAAACAACAAACCTGTACAATGTGGTCTTCACTTGTAATTTCAATTGCTTCTTGACTTTTCTCTAATGCAGTGAACGTTGAGTTACAAGCCCTTTATGGGTGGAAAAGAAAAAGGACTGCTTAATGTAAATATTATAAAATGTAATACAATCTTGGAATATTACATTAACTTACTTAAATGTGTTCTTTGATTATAAAGGTAACTAATGCTAACTCAAGAAAAAGTAGGGGGAAATACTAAAAAGCATAAGGAAGAAATAAGCACCTCCTGCCACCTCAGTACTTGGGATCATGACTACGCACAATCTGGTGCCTTTCCTTCATTCTAAGGACAAGTGGACCCGGTGGAACACACCCCAGGGTCTGATCACAGCCCTTCGCTGGCTGTGGGACATGACTGAACCACCCTGGGTCTCTGCCTTCTCACCATCTGAAGGGTCCGCGTGAGGACTCAATGAGAAAATGGAGTCAAGAAGCCCACACGAAGCCGGGTAGAAAGGAGGCGGCCCACCATCTGTAGCTATTATCACTTTCAACAAATCCTTTGCTCAAAACTGGGATCATCGGGATCATGAGCTTTGTTTTCTGCTTCCACTTAGCCTTATATTGCGAGCATTCTCCCTTGTCCTCAGTGTTTGAAAACATTTTTAAATTGCACAGGTAACTAAAGGTTTATTTTTTAAAAATTAGAAAATAATAATAAATGAGATACTACATCATACCCACTAGGATATCTACAATCAAAAACAGAGATAAAAACAAGTGTTGGTGAGGAAGCCTCATACACTGCTGGTGGGAGTGTAAAATGGTGCAGCTAGCTGCTTTGGAAAACAGTCTGGCAGTTCCTCAGGCTGTTAAACATAGAGTTACCATATGGCCTAGCAATTTTACTCCTAGGTAGATACCCTACAGAAATGAAAACATACATCCACACAAAAACTTATAGCCCACAGGTGGAAACAACCCTAAAGTCCATCAACTGATGAATGGATGAATAAAATGTGGTCTAGCCATACAATGGAATACTATGCAGATATAAAAAGAAATAAAGCCCTGATGCATGCCAAGATATGGACGAACCCTGAAAAACATTATGCTAAGTTAGAAGGACCACATATTGTATGATTCTATTTATATGAAATGTCCAGAAGAGGCAAATCTATGTATAGAGAGAAATTAGATTAGTGGTTATCTAGGGCTGGGGGTAATGAAAATATTCTAAAATTGTGGCAGTGGTTGCACAACTCTGTGAATACATTAAAAGCCATTGAACTGTGTACTTTAAATAGGTGAACTGTATAGAATGTCAATTTTATCTCGATAAATCTGTTTAAAAATAAGTGAGATTAAATCATCTGAAATCCCAACACCTACGCATATCAACTGGTGTTCTAGGCAATTTCTTGTGTAAATATACATGTAATACATATACTTATAAAAACAGGATCATAGTCGACAGTTTTATCATCTGCTTGTACCACTGAACCATATACATTAACATCTTTCCATATCAATAATTAGTTCCTTATCATCACTCTTAATAACTATATAATATTCTATTGTAAAATTATACCATAATTTAGTCAAACAAATTCCCCATAACTGGGGAATGCTTTCAGTTTTTTTCTTGTATATGCCTCAGAAGATGAAAAAGAGAAAGCAACTGTCTACTTGTTCATAAAGTGCAGAGATTACATTTATAAAACCAATAATTACAATGCTTTTACTTTATTCCTGGTATTACTAAACTGTCTAGCTAAATAAGACAAAGCAGCTTTAGCCAATAAAAATTAGCTCTTCTTTCTTGGCATATAAAAATCAAGTGAATTACCTCAATAAAGCTGTTATTTAAAAAAACAAGAACCAAAAAACAACGAGAAGTAAGTTCCCACCTCTGATATAACAAGTTTGGAGGAGATGGATCTGTGAGAAGCCCTACTGGGTTTTATCACTCTTTTTTAATTTTTGCAGATGTGGTAAATATAAAATGGTACATCATTTTCATTTCTTTGGTTACTAGTGAAGCTGAACATTTTTTTCATGTTTATTGGCCATTAATATCTCCTACAAACTGCTTGTTCACAACATGTCCTTTTAAATTTTTTCTACTGGGTGTTTCCATTTTTAAACGGATTCATCAAAGCTCTTTACGTATTTAGGATATTAACCTATCTGTCCTGTATGTTAAGAATGTATTTTTCCCAGTTTGTTATTTGTCTAAATTTTTAACATTATTTAAGGTATACTTACTGAGACAAGCTTAACATTTTTATGTTGTCTAATCTGATTCTCTTTCTTTATAAAATTTGGCTTTCACACCATTCTGAGTTTAAAAAGACTTCATTATCCAAATACATATGCTCACTTACATTTTTAGTACTTATGTGGCCACACTTTTTAACATTATGCACACTGGAATTTATTTTGGGACTGGGTGTGAGATCGGGATATAACTTAATTTTCTTTCCAGTTAATAAGTTGTCACAATTCTATTCATTGAAAAGTCCACCCTTTCCTGTGTGGATTTAAATTGCCATGTTGAACACATATACTTATGTTCCTAATTCTTAAATACATGCACGTCTACTTCTAGACTTTACATTCTAGTTTACTGATCTAGCAGTAACACAAAGATGCTTGTTATAGCTTTTTAGTGCATTTTAATATCTCTCAGAACAAGTCTTTCTCTACTGCTCCCAATTCTCTAGCCCCACATTTACCCCTTTTCTTCATTATCAATATTTTCATATCTCCCTTCATAGTGGACATCTCCCTTTAGCTGTCAGCTGGCACACAGAGAACAAAGTAGAGCATGAGGAGAGACCATGAGTGCAGTTTTGAAAATGGGGGTTACAACCTAAAGGACTACCTTTGCCACGTGCCGCGTGGGAGATCTTGGATGTAAGTCAGTTAACCTCCCTGGGTCTCGGTTTTTGCATCGTGATTCGTGATTTGATGAAATAGGCTCTAACATCACCTCCTGCTCCACAGTTCCGCTCTCCTCTCAGAGAGGGCAGCAGCCCAGCTCACTGTGGGAGTGCTGCAGCCAGGCTGCGGAAGACCCAGGAATGAGAAGGAGGCAGGCCCAAGGCCAACCATCCATCTCAAGTTTCCCTGAAAACTCTGGCAATAAAAAGGAGCTCTTCTGTAGACCTCACTAGCCCTGAAACATCTCTGCTCAGCAGCACTTCTTTGCTACCTCACACTTCATTTTGTCTATGAAGTATTTTCTTCTCTGCATGTGATACCCTGTGCTGGTCCCTACCAACATTAGTACCCCAAATTCTAATCCCCTTATCTCTGCCTTGGGCACATATGAACAGAATGATTTCATTCTCTCTTTGATCCTGGTAAAGGAAATGTTAAAGAATAGTAGACCACCCAAGGAAGAGACCTAGGATGATACAGAGAGACTGACATTTTTTTCACTTCTGTCAACCTCATATAATTTTACCAATTTTTCTGCTTTTCTCACTCTACAAAGAACTAGGTTTCTACTCATCAGTTAAAAAAAAAAACAAAAACTGCTGAGCAAGAGCAAATTACAAAATGCTTATTGTAGAGAAGAAAACATGTCACCTACCAGAGATAATAATGTTAACGGGTTGGGTGTATGTGTACATTAAAAGTAATTTTTTAATTAAAAAACAAAACAGATAATTCAGTATATATACTTTCGCATCCTGCTTTTTCATTTGCTATTATTTTGTTGCCCCATCCTTTTCTTTCTTTTTCTGGCCACGTCATGTGGCTTGTGTTATCCTCCCCAACCAGGGATCAAACCCAGGGCCCCGGCAGTGACAGTGTCAAGTTTTAACCACTGGACCGCCAGGAAGTCCCCCCACTGGAGCCCCATCTTTAAATGCTGAGTCTCCAATCACTAACATAACCACCTATTAGACATCCAGGCAGACTCCGAAAGCATTTTGTGAGGAGAGATGCCTTCCCACCACCCCATCCCATTTTAGCAGGAGGTCAGTTACAGCCAAAATATAGCCGCCCACAACCGAAGTCCTCACTTGCAACAATGCTCTGTGTGGTATGGTCGGCTTACCAGAAGCAGCAGAATTACCTGAGTTTCAGCTGTGGGCGCACCAATCCAAACTCCATCTGGAGCAGTTCATTGTAACAGGCCATGGCGCTGGGGTTTTCTACATACCTCTACAAACAGAAAGAGGATTTTGTGGATAAACAAATGTGCACCTTTAAATGATTAAATACTTATATAAAAAATAATTCTTTCCAACAGGCTTCTCAACTTGGTACCTGAAATCTAAAAAATAATTTATCTTTCATGATGAACAGGAAATGAGAGATGAAAACTTATGGGTACCAAATTAGCTTTTAAAAAATAGTACTTGCACATATCTGAGAATATATTAAGAAACCACTGAGTTGTACACTTTAAGTGGCTGAATCGATCAACTATACCTCAATAAAGAGAAAAAAAGGCAGAAAGAAGGAAGGAAGGAAGGGGGGAGGGAGAGAGGGAGGAAGGAAGGAAGGGAAAGAAAGGCAGAAAGGGCAAGGTATTTGCTGGAAAGAGAAAAAAATAAAATAATTTTTTAAATAAATTAATGTAAAAAACTATAGTATACTATAATATAACCATTTAATAGAACAGCATGCAGCTATTACATGCACTTATATGGAATGATGTACGAGACACACTGTCAAGTAAAATGAGGAAATGGAAAATTGCATTATAATTATTTTACATTTTTATAAAAATATTACATCAAGTTTAAAATAAATAAATAGCTGAATTACATGGTATATGAATAGTATCTCAATAAAGTAGTAAATAAATGGAATTAGAAAAAAATAGGCCTCCATTCCTGGGCATATATCCAGAGAAAACTATAATTCAAAAAGATACATGCACCCCAACATTCATAGCAATACTATTTACAATAGCCAAGACATGGAAGCAACCTCCTATTTCTGTGACACCCCTATTTCCATCGACAGAGGAATGCATAAAGAAGATGTGGTGTGTGTGTGTGTTTATATATGTACAGTATGTACAATGGAATGTTACTCAGCCATAAAAAAGAATGAAATAATGCCATTTGTAGCAACATGAATGGACCTAGAGATTATCATACCAAGTGAAGTAAGTCAGACAGAGAAAGGCAAATATCATATGATATCACCTATATGTGGGAATCTAAAAAAAAAATACAAATGAACTTATTTACAAAACAGAAATAGACTGACACACATAGAAAACACACTTATGGTTACCAAAGGGGAAAGGATGGGGAGAGGGATAAATTAGGAGTTTGGGATTAACAGATATACACTACTGTATGTGAAACAGGTAAACAACAAGGTCCTACTGTATATCACAGGAAACTATTCAATATCTTGTAATAACCTTTAATGGAAAAGAATCTGAAAAAGTATAAATATGTATATATATACATATGTATATATATATGACTGAATCACTTTGCTGTACACATGAAACTAACACAATATTTAATTCCACTAAAAAAAAAAGTTCAAGGAAAAAGAAGAGCGCTTAAGAATGCTTTTCTGGGCTTCCCTGGTGGCGCAGTGGTTGAGAGTCCGCCTGCTGATGCAGGGGACACGGGTTCATGCCCTGATCCAGGAATATCCCACATGCTGTGGAGCGGCTGGGCCCGTGGGCCATGGCTGCTGAGCCTGTGCATCCAGAGCCTGTGCTCTGCAGCGGGAGAGGCCACAACAGTGAGAGGCCCGCGTCCGGCCAAAAAAAAAAATGCTTTTCTTTCACTGCCTTGAAGTAAGAGGATTTTTGATGTCTACATGTTACTAGCAGAGCCTAGAATATACAGGAGGAGGAAATTTATTAACTAAAGTCCTACCTATATTAACTTTCAGAGTCTATTCACCTATTCAAGAGCAATATGTTGTCCTCTTTCGAGCTGTACAAGCTCACGGTAAGCAAAAATATGCTTGCACATCTCTTTGCAGCTGAGTTTCACAGAGGTAACTCGCACTCAGGCAATTCTCCTACAGTCACTTCAAACAGCAGCTCAACTAAGCTGACAAAGGATTACCCTCCACGGCAGAGGTACTGGCAGAGCCATGGCTTTGCCCAGTCTTTCTTATTGCTGTGGACAGTAACTGTTTTGTATAATAACCTTTACAATAATGGAAACATCTCAACAAAGCAAATTTACATGGGAATGGGAAGCCTGAGCACCACCAAATTATGTATTTCATGAAGACATCTTACAAGTCGCTACGTTCTGTCACGTAGTTACATTCAGATGTAAAAAAATATTTGTGAACATTTACTCACCCCTATTTCTGTGAACAGCTCTTGCTTTCACCTGCTCAATACATGGATAATACTCTATCTCACCGAGGAGGAAGCTGAGGCTAAGAGGCAGGGCATCTGCAGGCCACTATCAACAAGCCAAAGCCGGACCAATCTAGGGGACAGGGCCCCTTGTGGAGCGCCTTCTACTGCCAGTGAAGGCAGATACCCCTGTATGGACAGTGCTCAGGGTCTTGTCTTTGTGTCAAGAAACCTAAAAATCCAGCCCCAAGTTCATGCCTTAAAAGCTGTATGATGCTCCATGAGGCCCTTAACCTTCCTGAGCCTGCTTCCTCACCTGCAAAACAAGACACCCTGCTCCACCACAGACGACCATGAGGAAGCACTCTAACTTGTAAACTGTTGCACAAACATAAAGCACAGTGACTGCCGTCCTCTGGGAGGGAAGGTAAGGCCTGCTGGCCATGGACATGATGGTTCCCGGGTCTGCAGGCCAAACACAGCCCTTCTTACCCACAGAAGTCTGAGAGAGGTGACATGCCTACCAGCTCCCCGCTGCTGAGAGGGGAGGAGAGTGCTGGCCCTGCCGCTCCCTCCTCAGTCAGCCATGACCCCTCAGGCACATCCAGGAACACTGCCCACCTGCAGAGGTGCCCACTGCGGACCAGGCAGGAATAGGGAGGAGAGATTTCCGGGTATAGTGCTTGTGCCACTCCAGGAGACAAGGGGTGGGGGACAGGTGTCTCCAGCTGTCCACGCACTTGCCTGGCTTCACCTGCTCTGCAGGCGACATCTTGGGACACGGAGCCATGTGTATTATGTGTCATGGCCTCCCATGCACGCAACCAGAGTTTTCACTGGGTGTGAATGTACATATCCAAACTTTTTTACCCCAAAGGTGGGCATCATGGCTAAAAACAAGCACATGTGACTAAAAGTACAGCATCTTGCCCCTGCTACCTGCCCCTCCCCCTCGCTACCTCTGCTTTGTTCTGTGTATCTAAATATCCTGTCTTTCCTGCCCTTCTCCACCTTTCATTCATGTCCCAAGGATTCCACAGGGCATGGAGGGTGGAGAAGGGCAGCAGGTCCAGGGATCTTCAGGCATCAGGCTGCTATTCCCTCTGCTTGAACAGCAGCTGGTCTCCCCTCCCCAACCCATCCCACAAGAGGGGCCGGGGCCACAAGTCCTGCAGACTCCTGAGACAACTGGGCCTTGCTTTCTCCAGAGCATACCACACCCACCTTGCTGGGCCCCACCCAGTGGTTCTCAACCCTTGGCTGCATATTAGAATTCCCTGCAATCTTAAAAAATAATACCAACGTGCAGGCTCCTCCCCACACCAACTGAAACAGGGTCTCCGGGGAAGCCTTTCGGGGGTTCTAACGCACAACCAGTGTTGAGAGATACCAAACCCTAACCTTCGAGATTTTAGTCAGCAAAAGCTCAGCTGCCAAGTCCACCTGAGGAGGCAAGTAGGTCTCCATCCATCCATCCTGAACTCCTGAACTACGGCCAATCCACAGAATAGCTGACTGCCCCCTGAATCCCAGAGTTCTCACTGTGGTGATGGCTTTCAGGTCCAGGGCTGGGTTCAAGCATGGGCCCCACTGCCTCCCAGCCATGAGACTCTGGAGAATCGCCTTCCCTCCAGGTCTGGATGCTCTGCTCTGTCTCCGTGCCCTCTGTCACCTCACTATCCTTTTGTTACCTGAGGGTACAGGACTCTGCATGAGAAGAGTTAGCACGTGTAGTCTCTGAGGACTGGTCACTGACTTGGATTCGTCACTTATAAAGTGGTGAGGCTGCTGCTATCTCCATACTTCCTAAGTCACAGACCTCTAAAATGACTACTTTAAATTAAACCCTTTGTGTTTTTTGCATGGGAGTGTTTTCGCAGAGACATGCACTTAACCGTGGTTCCCAGCAAACGCTTCGGGGGGACACCTTGATTAAGTTGTACGGGTGAGAGGGCAGGCAAAGTGTGTATGTCGGTTACTTTTGAATTTTCAAATTAGTTTCATGATAACTCAATTATACTAGGAAAATACAAAGTCCATGGCTAACTAGACTTTCTACCAGGACACGCTTCCCAGTCCACGAAGCTGTGCTGATGGACTTCCTTGTGCAGAATTTCAAACACACAATTTCCAACACTGCATCTATGACCTCGTACAAATAAAAAGCTTAATGACTGCTGGTGGCTGTAGGTAAGCAAACAACCCAAGGCAAGATGAATAATCTATCCCACAAGTTTCACTAGTTTCACTGCAAAGTGGAAGCATCGAAGGTCTTTGTTAAGAATAGCCAGTTCTGGGCTTCCCTGGTGGCGCAGTGGTTGAGGGTCCGCCTGCCGATGCAGGGGACACGGGTTCGTGTCCCGGTCCAGGAAGATCCCACATGCCGCCGAGCGGCTGGGCCCGTGAGCCATGGCCACTGAGCCTGTGCGTCTGGAGCCTGTGCTCCGCAACGGGAGAGGCCACAACAGTGAGAGGCCCGCGTACTGCAAAAAAAAAAAAAAAAAAAAAAAGGATAGCCAGTTCTGCAGCTTAAGAGTAATAATATAAAGATCTTCAAAGTTATCTGGGAAAGTTTTTTGCCTCTTGTGAATGCTTCCCTAAGCAGTTTAAGGAGGGATGACCTAACGATTCTTGGGAATAGGTGATCCACAACTTCTAACCTGGGATTCTTAAAGGAATGCTCACCTTCACGCTGGCTGATGTGGTTTTTCTCATACTAGCTCACATGGATTAGTGGAGGTCAGGGAATGGGGACAGGCACTGATATGTGTGAATGTTGTCGGAGTGTCAAAAAGGGAGAACCAAAAAACTATGTAATAATAATAATCTAAAATTTTTATATAAAATTATGTGTGTACAAAACAAGGTCTTAAGTTCCACCTTATCTGATGTTAATATTGGAATTCCTGTGTTCCTTTTGTCTGCATTTATTTGCTACCTCTTTGTTTCTTTATTATTAAGCTCCTTTTATCACTGTCTTATAAACATCATATAATTGTACTTTTGTAATCCAATCTAATGGCTTATCCTTTAATGGGAGAATTCAGCCCATTCCCATGCACTTGATTTTATTCTTATCTTAGTGTTTATGATTGCTTTCACACTGTTGTTTCCCCTTCCTTGGATCTGCCAATTTGATCAAGTTGCTATAAATTCCATATGTTTTTTTTTTTTGTTTTTTGGCCGCGCTGAGCAGCTTGCGGGATCTTGGTTCCCTGACCAGGGATTGAACTCGGGCCCTCGGCAGTGAA
Source organism: Grampus griseus (assembly GCF_964374135.1). Lineage (NCBI taxonomy): Eukaryota > Metazoa > Chordata > Mammalia > Artiodactyla > Delphinidae > Grampus > Grampus griseus. Next base: position 140,868,886 of record NC_139018.1, on the reverse strand, counting down.
AGCGTGGAGTCCTAACCACTGGACCCCCAGGGAATTCCCGCAAATTCCATATTTTGTTAATTTGGAAGTTTACTTAAACTTCTCTGTTAATGGTTACTTTCCTTTTCAACGATCTCAAAAGCAGACATAGATTTCTTTACTATTATTTGAAAACAAGATACCAATTACCTCCAGAACAAAGTATCTCCCACCAGCACATTTCCCATAAAGAAGCAAACTTCAGAATACTTTCACTGCCCACCCCCATTCCCTGTCTGCTAGGTGAGGTCACGAGAATCCTTTTACCTCTACTTCCTCCCCCGAAACCTTGAAGACACCTAGGGTTTGTTCAGATAGTCTAGAATTTAAATACTGAGATATTATTGGATGTTATGTAATAATAATTACATATAAACATATATATTCTACATTGCACACACATACCCGTACCTGTGTATGTACACACGCAGACACAGAAAGAAGGAGGGCTCGAGAAGGAGGGAGGAGCAGGGGAGCATGTGCGCAGGGCAGGCTCACCTCCCATCACTTCTCTCTACTGCTCTCTCCCTCATCTTAGAGTTTCTGTTCCAGTTCATTTGTTCTATGGTTGAAGTCCTTACTCAATTATTTTCCTCAGACAGGGCTACTGGGGAAATACATCTCTGAATTTTATGTATATCCCCCAAAAGGAATATCTCTTTTGCCCTAAAGGGCACGAACAATAACTTAGCCGGGTGTGTGACTCAGGTCACAGTCCTTTTCTCACCGTAATCTCTAATCAGATGAGACATTATTACTGTTTTGTACAGTAAATATGTGTTTATAATGACCCCACATTCACATTTTCTTGTTCCTCATCCCTTCTTGCCTTTCAGGCCTCCCACTTGGGATTTACCTTGCTTCTGTTTGAAGTACCTCCTTACGAATTTCCTTGTGAGAATCTGCTACTTACAAACTGCCTCAATTTTCATATTTCTGAAAGTCTTTATTACACCTTCATTTTTGAAAGTATTTAGGCTTGGTATAACAATCTAGGTTGGCAGTTATTTTCTTTTATCACACTGAAAATATTATTCCACTGTTTTCTATCTTCCGTTTATTGCTGCTGAGAAGCTAGCTGTTAGTCTGTTATTCTTTTGAAGGTTAATCTTTTTTCTCTGGCAATTTTAAGATCTTCTCTTTGTTTTTTCACTATGATGTGTCCTCTCTATTTACTCTACTTTGGAATTTTGGAATCTGTGGACTAAAGTCTTCCATCATTGCTGGAGAATTCTCTTCAAATACACTGCCCCATTCTCTCTCCTGTCCTTCTGGAACTCCAGTTATATACATGCTAAACCGTACATTCTACCTCCACATTTCTAAACCTCTGTAACTTATTTTCTATTTTTTTAACTTTGTGCTACATGCTGGATAACTTCTTCTGACCTACTAAGTTTTCAAATTTTCAGTTATTATATGTACACCTCTCAAAATTCAATTACGTTCTACCTAAAATGTACTGTCACTTTTTATACTTTCTTATTCCTTGCAGATATTTCCAAGCTTGTCTTGTCTTTATTTCTTTACATATAATAGGCATAATTGTTTTACAATTCATATCTGATCATTCTAATTTCTGAGGACTGTGAGGGTCTGTTCCTGCTGTCTTTCTCCCCCCGCTAGTTCTCACTTGCAATGCCTTGTCTCCTGGTGGACTGGTTAATGCTGAGTGCTGCCTGCTGCCCCTGACTGATTATTTGCAGAGATTCTCTGAGGCCAAAGAAGGAGGTGTCTTTCTCTGGGAGGATTTGTAATTTGCTTCTTCTGAATACTTGGGAGTGCTACCATCCAGAATCACCTTATTTATTATTTTTTTAATACATTCATTTATTTTATTTTATTTTTAGCTGCGTTGGGTCTTCATTGCTGCGCACGGGTTTCTCTCTAGTTGCAGCGAGCGGGGCTACTCTTCATTGCGGTGCACAGATTTCTCACTGTGGTGGCTTCTCTTGCTGCGGAGCACGGGCTCTAGGCGTGCAGTCTTCAGTAGTTGTGGAGCACAGGCTCAGTAGTTGTGGCTCACAGGCTCTAGACGCAGGCTCAGTAGTTGTGGTGCACGGGCTTAGTTGCTCCACAGCGTGTGGGATCTTCCCGGACCAGGGCTCAAACCCATGTCCCCTGCATTGGCAGGCGGATTCTTAACCACTGTGCCACCAGGGAAGCCCCAGAATCACTTTAAACTAAGTTCAAGGCTTGAGGTTTCTGGACTACGTCACTGATAATATTAATTTGGGCTACAAATCTGCCCAACAATCAGCCTTACATAAGCTCTCTCCATCATGATTCCCAAGGCTCATTGCCAACCAGCTGACCAAAGCCTTCAGAAGCTTTTTGGCTTAAGAGAAACCAACAGACTGGAGCCAGTGGTGGAAAGAAAGGGAGCCACGTTGGGGAGGTCTTACTTCCAGAATCCTTAAACTGGCTTTAAAGTTGCATGTATACATGTAAGCATTATAACAACACATCCTATGGTATAATTTTTAATGAGTAAGCCATTAAAGGAGATTTTAGTATGTTTAGATGACTTTAGCAGGCATAATTTTGAGAGACTAAGAAAGCAAAGTGTTGTGGATTATGAGATTACCAGATTATAAAGTTAAACCAAACTGTAACACAGCATAAGGACAATTTTTTTTCTTCAAATTAATTCAAAACTATTGCTGGGCTCTAAACTGAGATAAAATACCTTCTCATGCTGAATTACACTTGTATAACAAAAAAGTGGGTACCTACCCTTGTAAAGCCAGCCTCAATGAGGGACATTACAGATGACTCTTCTCTAACCGCCCTTCAAAAGAATACAGTAAATGGTTAGAGACAGTTTTTATCAATTACATCTCACATCTTTAACTACTCATTAATTTACATAATATTATAATTGTCACATAATGAGCCCCTTTAGATGAATTAGATTAACATACAAATCAAACGTATAAAGTCGAAAACAGTTTTCTGTTTTAGTTTCACACTAGGCTTTTTGGCAGTGTGTATTATTGCCTGAAATACAGAGATTACACTAACAGCCAGGACACAGGAGTGACTGTATATCTATTTGATACGTAAAACTTTTAACTTAAACTAAATTACTTCTGTTCTTTCCTTACCTCCAATTTTAAAATGAAATATAAGATTTCCCCCAATTATGTATAATTCAAATCTGCATAGATATTTGGAGTTTGAGGTCCCTAGGAAATACGCCTGGAAAACATTCATACTTTAGGAATGGAATTCTCTCGTGGTTTGCCTATTTCTAAAGGGAAAGGCAGTCCAAAATCACAAAACCTAGTATGAGAGTACAAACTCCAGCCATGAATTTAACTGCCAAAGTGAAAGAAAATAAGAAAGAGTAAAGAAAAAAAAGGCCCAACTAAAAAGGGTGAGGCCTGTCACGGCCCACAAGCTGTTATTTGGGCCTCTGTTAAAAGCAAACATTACACTGACACCTGAATTTCAACATCAAAAAAGAAGGAAAGAAGGAAGTATCTTACCTGCGTACTACACCAACAATAACTGTGTTTTCTGAGAGTTCTGATGATCTGATAGACCTTTAAAAAAAAAGTTTTAAAATAAATTTAAAGCAATTCTTTAAAAACTAAATATACCTAAACGATTTTGGTAGACCAATTAAAGTTGGGGAGAGGGAGAAGGAAGAGCAAAAGATCCCTTCATATGCTGGAGTCACCTTCTTAGCTACTTGATCTTTCTCTCTTTGGAGGACAAACTCCTAACCAGTGGCCTATGGTAACCCTGACAATTATGGAGTGTGAAGATAGTGCAAATGATGTGCCTTCTACTTGTTCTGCTCTTTGTTAACCTAAGCTGTTTCAAGCGGAAAATTTTCCCTACCTGGGGCTTACATGAAAGGGGTTACTCATCTCTTCCTACCAAAGGAAAATGCAAGTTTATGTATATTACCACTAGCTGATGGCGACAATTCCAGTGGGGGTGAAGAAGCCCAAGGGTCAGCTCTCCACTGTATTCTAAGCAGTGCAAAGAAGGGTTCCCAAGTAGAATGCAGGCAAAAACAGTAACAATAAATATTCAAAGCTTGGAAATGCAAGATATTCTTATCAGTCAGAAAGAGGAGAATCAACACCTGACAGGAAAAATTAAGAATGGAAGACTGGTTGAGAAAAGTAGGAGACACTGCTCCACTTAAATGACCCACGGAGTATGAGTCTGCCCGCAGGGACTGAATTTAACCTTCCGGAGAAGCAGCTTCCCAGAAAGTCACGGGGAATGAAAATCCAGCCAAAAGATGAGAGAGGGCAGAGATAAATGTGACAGAGAGGAGCAGGAGGAAAAGAAGTTGCTCCACTGGAGATATGCAATGGCTTTGACCCATCCTACCCTGGGGAAGAAAGCTGGCCTATCCAGAGAAGAAGAGCCAGGACACAGGGAGGGAGGGAGGAACTCGGCCCCTGGCCGGGAAGGAAGAGGACTCACACCGGAGGGTGACTTCAGACGGAGGAGATGGAGAGGACTGGATCCAGACTGCCCCAGCCAAGTCAGAAGTGCGCTGGCCCCTGGACAATGTGTCCGGGATGAGACAAAGAGTAGCCCAGACTTACTGCCTTACTTCAGTTCTGCTGGTTCAAGAATCACTTGTGTCAATTCTGAATCACTAAACACGGAAACTGATTTGAGTGACTATTTCTCAATTCTCCCAAGGATGGTTCATAACATAACCATTCCAGATGCATAAGAGAAAAGTCAATTCATCATATACAACGGATGCCTCAGTTTTGGCAAAATTTCTCTGTAAAGGGCCAGATAATAAATATTTTAGGCTTTTTGGGCCATACAGACTCTGTCACTACTCAATTCTGCCATTGTAGCACGAAAGCAGCCACAGACAATACATAAACAAATGGGCCTGACTGTGTTCCCCTTTGCCTATCCCTGCCTCAGGGCACTGAGGCTTAATTTTCTCATGGAGCTCAGGGTGAGAAAGGCTGAAGTCCAACGACAGATGCAGACTAGCTCTGGGGTTGGGAAGTTGCTCAGGGATGGAAAAGCAGCCCTAGGGACCAGCCAGTCTCTCTCCTGGACCACGTAGCTCGTAACACTCTCTCTCTCGCTCGCTCTCTCTGTGTCAACACTTCTGCTTCTCCTAGGGTCCACTGTACTCCTCCAGCTTCTATTTGCCTACCATCTCCAGAGGGAGCCAACCTAAAGGGCACTGGCTACCTGGTTCTACCAGAAGAGCCCTCTTGAAAGGTCGCTGAAGGGCTTGCTGACCAGGTGCCAGGCCCTGGTTCAAACATGGTCTCCCTGCCTAGAAAATAGCCAAGCTCACCTTCCTGGAGAAGGAGCCATGGGAAGGGCTGTTTCGGCTCGGGAGGGTGACTGGCATGGCAGACCCTCACACAACAGACAAGGCCAGGTCACTTTTCAAACCTGTTGGCTAATACTCACCCTAGCACTAATCTTAGACAGGGAATGAAAGACATGGACTCACGAATGGTATTTCCATGACTTCTTAGGACACTGTAGTTGTTCTTACATTTATACTTCTATCATATCACGAAGATTTAGAGGGAGAAAAGGCAATTTAAGTATGCAGCCAGCCATTTCAAACTAGCTCTCATCTTTTTACAAGAAAAACAGAGATCTGAGTGGTATAATAGCAAGTACGCAACCACGTAGATGGTCTCAGTTAAGTAGATTTGAATACACAGATGAGGGGCACTGGGCTAAGGACAAAGTAGAAGGAAAGACCATGTTTCCTGGAGACAAGCAGATCCCTGCAAAGGAGGTCTAACACGGTATGAAAAGGCAGAGGTGTATTCTTAACTTTCTCTGGTCCATAAGAAGGAAGAACCAGCTAGAAAATAGAAATGTCAGGAACCCGGGTTGCAAAATAACACCCTTTACTTTAGAATTCATGAAAACTAAGAAAGAAATGACATGGCCTCATCAAAATATACACCCGGACATTCGGAAGGAAGATTTCAAGAAGTCAGAAAAAAGGATGGGGCGTGAGGGACTTCCCTGGCGGTCTGGTGGCTAAGACTTTGCCTTCCAATGCAGGGGGTGTGGGTTCGATCCCTGGCCAGGGAGCTAAGATCCCACATGCCTCCTGGGCAAAAAAAACATAAAACAGAAGCAATATTGTAACAAATTCAATAAAGACTTAAAAAAAAAAAGGTCCACATCAAAAAAAAATCTTAAAAAAAGAGTAAAAATAGAAAGATGGGCCGTGAGTCTACAGCATGAGATTCTGAAAGGCTGCACAAGCATACTGGGAAGCTCTCAGAACCATGCTACCTGGTGAAACATTTGCATTTGATTTGGTTATGCACAACAGAAAACTCCAGAGAAAGTGGCTTAAACAAGACTTGTCTCCCACATGCAAGGTGTGCAGAGGTGAGCAGTCCAAGCTGCAATGGCACTCTGCAGCATCAGGAACCGGGCTCCTTCTGTCTTACGTTCCTCTATTATTGTCTGTACGTGGTTTCTTCCTCATGGTCCAAGACAGATGCTGAGCTCTAGCCATAACATCCATGTTCCAGACAGCAGGAAGAAGGACATGCATATTCCCTTCATGGACACTTTTCAGAAGATGCACATGACACTTCCATTGGCCAGCTGCAAGAAAAGCTAGGGAATGCAGTATATTTTCTAGGTGGTCGTATTCCCACCTAAACACTAGATATTCTGCTATTAAGAGTAGAAATGGATATTGGGGGGCAACTACCAGTCTCCAGATACACTAGGAAACTACAAGTAATTCTGATGATGGTCTTGATACAAAACTAGAAAAAAGGCCACATGCTGGAGGCTTACTGTATGAACATAGCAAAGCTCTTCAACGACTTAAATTTTACAAAACCACAACTCCATTACTTGTACTATGCCACTGTTCCCTCTGCCACGTGGAATGAGTTTCACATTGAAAAGAATGGAATTTACGATAGTAAAAAGGACGTTCAGACCAAGGTAAATCCAGAGATTGTTATGAAAGCACCCAGCACTCTGCGTTCAATCTTGCTTCTGCATTCAACACAGACTTTTTTTAAAAAACATCTTTATTGGCGTATAATTTCTTTACAATGTCGTGTTTCTGCTTTATAAAAAAGTGAATCAGCTATACATATACATATATCCCCATATCTCCTCCCTCTTGCGTCTCCCTCCCACCCTCCCTATCTCACCCCTCTAGGTGGTCACAAACCACCGAGCTGATCTCCCTGTGCTATGTGGCTGCTTCCCACTAGCTATCTATTTTACACTTGGTAGTGTATATATGTCCATGCCACTCTCTCACTTTGTCCCAGCTTACCCTTCCCCCTCCCCGTGTCCTCAAGTCCATTCTCTACACCTGCGTCTTTATTCCTGTCCTGCCCCTAGGTTCATTGGAACCTTTTTTTTTTAGATTCCATAAATATGTGTTAGCATACGGTATTTGTTTTTCTCTTTCTGACTTACTGCACTCTGTATGACAGACTCTAGGTCCATCCACCTCACTACAGATAATTCAATTTCATTTCTTTTTATGGCTGAGTAATATTCCATTGTATATACGTGCCACATCTTCTTTATCCATTCATCTGTTGATGGACACTTAGGTTGCTTCCATGTCCTGGCAACTGTAAATAGTGCTGCAATGAACATTGTGGCACATGACTCTTTTTGAATTATGGTTTTCTCAGGGTATATGCCCAGTAGTGGGATGGCTGGGTCGTATGGTAGTTCTATTTCTAGTATTTTAAGGAATCTCCATACTGTTCTCCACAGTGGCTGTATCAATCTACATTCCCACCAACAGAGCAAGAGGGTTCCCTTTTCTCCACACCCTCTCCAGCACTTATTGTCTGTAGATTTTTTGATGATGGCCATTCTGACTGGTGTGAGGTGATACCTCATTGTAATTTTGACTTGCATTTCTCTAATGATTAGTGATGTTGAGCATCCTTTCACGCCAACACAGACTTAATTCTGTTAACTTATGTTGGGTTTCTACGCAGTGCTTTACTTCCTCCATCTCCCTTTATAAAAATCTTCCCTTTCATTACAGAGCCCTGCTCCTGTTGCACAGAGGACTAGCTCTTCATTTCTTCTGAGTACACTAAGCATATGTCTTCTAAAAGGTTCTTCAGTTTCTTATAGAAAACAATTTTCTTTGTCTTCAGGCTGTTCTTTCCCCCTCCATAATTTGGCAGCTTTTTGGTCCCCTTCTTTATCCTTGAACGGGAGCAACATCCACCCAGGCAGACTGTCTGCAGCAGAGATGGTCAGAGGAGTCTCCCTTGCACCCCCCTTGGGGTTAGCAGCCGTCCTCCTCTGAGGTCTGGACCTGCAGATCAGGTCAACAGGTGCAAGTTTGTGCTCAGAGAGCGCTGCCAGCAGGCATGAACGGCTCTGCTGCACAGAGGGGACTCCTGGCCTGCCCTCTGCCATTCTCTGGCTAAACCTGACAACTGATGCAGTTTGCTGTTTTGAAACTGCAATATGTGAAGGAATGTTCCCAGGCTCCTTATGCCTCTGCCCCTTCTTACAACATGGCAGGAAAAACCACGTCTTTGTCCATCTCCCTCTGCTCCCTGTCTTGGGTTCCTAGTGGATGTAGAAAGTAAATCACAGAAGTGATGGTGCTCGGCTCTGGTCGGTGCAACTCCAGCTTCCCAGGCTCAGCAGGACACAGTGGGAGTAAAGCAAAGCCTCTTCCCACTTCCTTCCTGCAGGGCCATTGGAATTTCAGCTTCAGAGGCTGAAGTATGCAGAGGACATTCCAGGAACAGGCTTCTTTATTGGTCCCCATAGCACAAGAGATACAGTGAGAATCCCTGTCCTTTTCAGTCTCCCAACTTCTGACATATCTGTCATCTTATCTTTGGTTCGTTCATTGCTGTGGTCAGTTTTTGTCTCTACAGAAAGTTGGGAGGAGGCCCTGACCTCAGCCTCACAGCTGGCTGACAGGCCTCCACTCCTTCCATCTCCCTCTCCACTCTCCAGGCGGCAGCCACAGTGCTCTGGCAGTGCACTCCGGACACTCCCCTGCATAGAATACGCAGACTACCCCAGGGTCTCAACTGCCTACAGGGCAGACTCCAAAGCCTTTGGCTCAGCACACAAGGCCCTCCAGATCAGGCTCGTCTGCTGCTCCAGCCTCACCCTGAGGCAGGGCCCGTACCTGCTGGATCCAGCAGCCACCCGACACCAGGTAGAGGAGCCCTGGACACCCTGCCCGGTCCTACACATGCTGCTTCCTCCACCCAGAATGTTTTTTCTCCACCATCCTTCCTTTCAGAACTCCCGCTTATCCTTTGGGACTCAACTCAAACACCCCCTTGTGAAGCCCTCCGAGACAAAGGCACCCGCAGCATACCTCCTCTGTGGGCATCTATGAGCTGTGCTGAAATCGCTCGCTTGCCCCTGCCAACAAAAGCATTTGTTCCTCAGAGGCAAGAATGATGTCTTATTCACCTGTGTAGCTCTGGTAACAAGCACAGTGTCCTGAACCAAGAAGACCTGCCAAGTAGGGTTCTCTCAACTGGTGAGTTTGAAAATATCGCAGACACAGAATATCTAACCTCTAGGAAGGCATCTGATAAGGAGTGTAAGGAGTTCCACATGCCCCCAGTAGAGAGATACAGCTGAATGTTAATCATTTAGACACATCAGCAACTGACGAAAAACCCTTCACAGGGGGTGTTGATCAGGTATCCCAAAAGGAAGAAGAAGGGACAGACGGGGCTCTGCCAGGGCTAAGGTCTCTTAGGGAGCAGTGTAAGTGGAGAGAGAGGGCGAGCAGGTTCAGGAGGGACGGCCTGGAAAGATTCCTTGAAGGAACAGTCCACAGTGGGCAGGCACCCTTAAAAGGGATGATCTTAAGGGAGATAAACCAGGTAAGGGCCAGAACTGAGATGAAACTGACTAGGAAAGTAAATCAGGGCCCACTCCTGCCTCTAGAAAACTCACTACAAATGGCACAAGGACTCCCCCCGCCCCTTGTCCTCCAAATCCTCAGCCAACAAGACAAAAGTGACGTGGTAGAACACAGCTAGCAAGAAAGACTTCCGATTCCTGGCCAGGGCTGTGACACAGCTGTCAGGAAAGGAGCGTGACCGGGGTGCCTTTGTAGAGGTCTGCTCTCTAGCTAACACAGCGGGGTGACGGCTCTGCTTACTCTACGCTCACCTACCCAAACCCGTGAGCTTCTCGGGTCGGGAGCCACGCCTACAAGAGATCTTGATTGGAAGAAGGTACTCAGAGGAGGCCTCCTTGATGGGGCTGGAATATGAAACCACACTCTGTGAGAAGCCGCTGACAGCAGTGAGGATGTGCTCCAACCAGAAAAGACCACTCCTGTCCTCAAATGTTGGAAATCTGGGGCCAAATATGGACAGAGCTGGACTCAACATGGAGGAGAACTTATGAAACTCAGAACTCTCCCTTGGGAAACCCTAACCCCCATCAGAGGCTGGATGGAGGGTGGTGGGGACTTGGTAGAAGGCATGCACTCATGACAGTCTAAGCTTCTCTAAAACCGCATGTTAAGCAACCCAGGTCACTTTCTCTGTTTTAAAACTGTATTAAGTTGTAAATTTATAAATTTGCTGAATGAGTTACCCTATTTGTTTAGAATATTCCCAAAATGTGTAACAACAGTACTTTCTCCTCCTTCAAAAAGTGGAGCATAATTGTATGTTATGTGTACCTTACCACAATAAAAAAAAGTAGACCATAACTACCACAACTTAGTTTTTCTTTTATAACACAGGACGGTCTAGCAGAGCCATCTTTATGAGTATGAATGTCATTGTCCAGCACATACCTGTGGCCAGGACAAGACTGTGAAGGAAGCCAAGTTGTCCTCAGCACCTCACCCCCCTTCACCTTTTCTGTTTGGGCTCTTTGGCTCTCCTTAGATATTTCTCCGGCCTAGCAGCAGTCTACCAAGACTAAAAGCACCACGTAACTAAGATATTTTCTTCCCTTCCTCTGAGTGCTATCCATCAAATGCTAGAGAGAGAAGGGATCGTGGAAACCAAGTGTTCCAAATTTACAGCTGAGAAAACACATCCTCAGAGAAGACAGAGAGTTACCCAAAGGCAGCTGGGCAAGGGAAGAGCCGAGCATAGGACCCAGGGTCAGAGCTCTCTCCACATCTCCACATCCCTCATGGGTGTGCTGTCAGATAACACGCCAAACAAGTCTGGGCTACAGTGACAATGGCTAACTGCCATCAACCAGACAGAAACAGGAAAGGAACACAGGCAGCATGGCAGGCAACACAGAGCAAGGCCCGAGCGAAGCTTTACTGGAGGTGGATTGCACCTGGGTAAAAGCCACCTCATCTGACTACCTGAAAGGTGAACTCTCAAGTACATGGAAATCACCATGTACCTGTAAACAACCTTCTGAGAGGATGTCATTTTCCTGTCAGCTCAGTTTTTAACTCCTGTTATATTTGGTTTTCAACCTTTTCTATCTCCTAAAAGTCAACATTTAAATGTCCTTAAAATTAATACATTATAAAATTTTACATTATATTGAAATTATGATTTGTCTTCCCCAACATAAAAGTTTTCTTTCAAATAAAATTGATATTTCACTTTCGCCTTGCTTCCATCAGCGGCAAATGACTTTCTTTAGAAAGTACTTTTCTTAGATTTATGTCTGCTACCCAAATTCTCTCATGATATTGATATTCTGCAAGTATGAGAAACAAGGCACATACACCTAACATTAGAAGACAATTTTCAAAATTTTTATAACTTTAAAAACATCTAGAAAACTATAATAACTCTTGTTGCAGTACTATGCAGGTGACAGTTGTGGTTAATTACATACAGGATTTCATCTTAACCCTTAACGGTTCACATTCAGATTTTCTTACTGTTTTAAGCAAAGCAAAACAAAACAAAAGAGATAGAGATCCCTCCCAGAAATAATAATATTCTAATGTCTTGCTTACTTTATTTGCATGGAAGGCAACTTAAAAGACACTGAATTTAACCTAATGTATTTGGGGCTGCGTTTACTGTCACAAATGCCAGCGGGACTCTTGAGGCCTGAGTCTCAGGCTTACCTGCACAGCACCTCCCCGTCCAGCTGTTGGGGATTTCTGTGGTCAATGATGATGATGTCATGATGTTTGTCCAGGAAACAGGCAAGGGCCGTCTGAGCCTCCTTGATAACTGTACACTTAAACCCTGCTTTTTCACATGCCCTACAGAATCCATTACACTGCTTATCTTCTTTGGGAAACACTAAAAGTACCTGAATCAAAAAAGCATGAACACTTTTAAAAAAAAAAAAAAAAGAAAGGTGTCGTTAGAATTGTCATTTCTTAACAAGCCACAGAAAACTCCCAAGTGTTTTCAAGGCAAGTACACAGATGTGAGCATAACGATGTGTTGAGTAAATCCTTTTCGTACATGTAACTCTGGGACGTTATCACTCAGCTCCCTGAAATGAGTGCTATCCTATCTGTTCTTAGTCTGGAAGTCAGTGCATGGATCATAGGCTTATTTCTTTTGCTAATAAGCCCACTGGAAGAACTCAACAAAGACTTGATTAAGTACTTTATCTTAAAACTGAATCAATTAAAAAACACAAATATTTATTTTAGTTAACAGTAAGTTAACTAGGTAAGTCCTTAGATAGCAAACACCAATATTTCAGTCAAACTCCCAGAATACTTAATACTTTAAATAATACATTTAAGTATTCTGACTCAAGACTTTATGTAATTCCTCCAAGTTAAAAAAAAAAATTCCTTTGATTATAAGAGAGGAAACTTAAAGTAGACCAAAACGTTACAACTCAAAAACTGCCCGTTTAGTGACACAAAAATAGAACCAGGTGCAAGAGACAGCTGGCTGTCCTCGCGCCTGGCCTGGATGGGCGAGGCCTGCGTCTGCTGCCCTTTCCCCTGCGCAGCCAAGCCACCACGCCAAACCTGGGGCAGGAGCGCACTGCTCCATCCCTTCACACTCAGACTGACTAACAGGGGGAAACTGTGGTACGTTGTACAGTCAAGGTGGGACAGCCTAAGGGAAAGAGACTGCAAAGCTGACAGAAACCCCATTCCCCAAGACTCAGTCCCTCTAAGCTTACCCAGGTGCATAAATACCACAAGTGCAAAGAGTTAAGAGAGCACATTTCTTCTGTGCTGCACAGCATGTGGGATCTTAGTTCCCTGACCAGGGATCAAACCCAGGCCCCCTGCATTGGGACCGTGGAGTCTTAACCACTGGACCACCAGGCAAGTCCCAAGAGCACATTTCTGCAAGTCCTTTTCACATTTTAAAAAATGTAACAGTGAGCATGCGTTTGTGTACAGGAAGCATCAAGTAACGCTGGAGCTAAATTTCAATTGGTTATTTTAATATTTTGGATTAGAAAATTTATAGATATTTTCTCTCTGCTAAAGCTGATTCAGTAACAGGAGACCATGCTTTTACTCTCTGTATTGGAAAATTTCAAACCTACAAAAAGTCATGAATGACAATAAATGCTAGAACACCCTTCTTCTAGTTTCATCAATTGTTAACATTTTGCCACCTTTGCTTTCTCTCTCTCTCCACATACATACTACACACGTACGCACACACACAATTATATATATTATTTTATTGCTGAACCTTTTAAAGTAGGTTGCAGACATTTCACCTCTAAATACCTCAATGTGTATTTCTAAGAAGAGTACATTCCCTGATATAACTGTAGTACTGCTATCAAGTTCAGGGAATTCAATATTGATCCAATATTTTATCTAAAACAGAAGATTATTTTCAATGTGTAACTTTAGATCCTCTCCCTCCCCGTCTTTAAAGAAAATCAAGGTGAAAATTACAGCATGGTATATTATTACCTGGAGCTGATCTGGATGAAATCTCATGGGGCCAAACTGTATATCAGCTACTGCTACCTGCAAGAAAAAGATCTGCTTAAAAATGAAAAGAGAAAAAAAAAAAAGACAAGCTTGCTTAAATTTTTCTCTCATCAGTGCCACAGATGAAAATGAAATTTCTACTCTAGAGAAAAATTATGTAAATACTTATTAGACACAGGGATCTCAGTTATCTCCTTATAAACCCCAGGAAAGGTGGAGAGCAGAGAAGGACACATAAAATGAGTCTGATCCCGGCTTTTCTTTTCCTAGCTGTGTGTAAGTAATTTACCCAACCTTCAGCCTCAGTTCCTCATGTGTTAAAGAGATCACGTGAGATTACAATATAAAGAGCCCCCAAAGATTAGACACTGAACGAACATTGGTTTCTTCCATCTTTCCCCTGATGGACAATGAAATCTTACATCTAAAATGGCACACACACAAAAAAGAAATCCAGCTATCAGAACCATGGGACCTCAAAGACTCCTTGTTGAGAAACGGTTAACACTTTCATTTTACAGACAAGCACGGTGCTTATCAATAAATGCTTATTGGGAATTTCCCTGGTGGTCCAGCGGTTAGGACTCTGTACTCTCACTGCTGGGGGGCCCGGGTTTGATCCCTGTTCAGGGAACTAAGATCCCACAAGCCTCGTGGTGCGGCCAAAAAAAAAAAAAAAAAAAAAAAGCTTATCTATTTGAGAACTTAACACCAACACACAAAGATAAATACAGTGTCATAACCAAACCCCAACAAGTAATAGAATCATAGCACCAATGGAGGGCTCAGCATATACTGGGCACTGTGCTAAGGGCTGAACATACGTTATCTCGCTGAACCTTTGCAACATGTTGAGAGTTTACTTTGGAAAGCTGAGGTTCCAAGTACTTTGTTTAAGGCCACACAGCAGCAAGTGGCATCTGGGATTCCACTGACCAGTCTGTTTAGTTTTATAAACCGTGCTGCAAACCCAGGGCCACTGGAAGGTTTGGGAAGTCTGTGCACTGCACAAAGGAGCACAAGGGAGGGAGAATGGAGAGCTAAAATCCAGCCCCAAGCCATGAACCCTGGCCTTGGGTTGCTACCTGGAGGAAGGGACACATTTTGCAATTTTTCCAGAAACACTGTATATATGTGTTGAGGGGATCCCTACCCTACTCCAGGCCGCTGGGTGACGGGTGTGATTTCATACCTAAAACACAGCAGCAGCAGAACTAGATCTATAAACCTTCCCACAAGATACTTCCTAACTGCCTGCCACCTCCCATCTCTCCCCTCAAGCAGTGATCTCTCCTACAGTAAACATATGCAACAAAACCTGCTTAGTGATGGAGGAAGTCCATGTATATTTTTAACTGCTAGAAGCTGATGTCTACTAATTATGGGACACTGGCTCAGTTTCTGATTTGCTTTGTAGTAACTTCATCTCTCAGAAGGTGTAGAATGAGGGTCGCTACTACTCTAGACCTGAGACTGAGGAGGAGGGCTTTGCAGTAGGGTGGAAGGGTGAGCACAGACATCCCACAGCACCGTCTATCCTCCAGAGCTGGGCAGTCACCGGCCTCATCAAGAGGCACAGCTGGATGCCAAAGCCAGAATTTCTGACGGAATATGATCCAGGAGGTCCAAGAGAGTCTTAAAAGAGAGAGATGTGCTCTACGTAATCATACTCCCACAGTGCAGTGAGAAGGAAGGCAAGAGGCACCGAGAGAGACCAATCTGAACAATGACTATTTTGTTGGTTTTTATGAACAAAGTTTAAAGAAATGAATGAATGAAAGAACAAGAAATGATACAGGCCTACTGCTTGGAGAAGACAGTGAAACTACTCAGGAAAAAGAAAGAGAAGGAAGAAAATGACAGGAAAAAGAAGGGAAATCATTTTGCTGATTTTCTACAGTGTTGGGGCAGGGTGGAGTTGCACAAAAGAAACCAGAAAACCCATCAACAGGAGCGCTGTGCCACTGCCTAGGATGAAGCGGTTGCTGGACAGCACTTGGGTCCTCTGTGTGAAACGGCGGCTGCAGCCTCTCACAGAGGATACTCATGAAATTTGCTATGAAGGATCAAGGAGACAAAAGATAAAGTCTGAACGGACAGAAAGAAAATATTTATAAATATCGTAAAAACATATACTAGGTCACAAAGAAAACTTTAAAACATATTCCTTGTACAGCCTTTATTTCCAACCATAAGGCAATCAAACCAAAATTAAAAACAGAAGAAATACCCCCTCCTTGGAAATTTTTAAACTCATGTAACTGCCGGATCAGAGAGGGAAATGCAAACTATGCCTACAGATTGCTTGGAAAATAATAAAAATGAGAATGTCATGTAATAAAACCTACAGGATACTAGTAAATTTTACTCAGAGGCAAAATTCACAGTCTTAGATCTTTCTGTCATGAAACAAGAATTAATATACTAAGCTTTCAAATCACTAAATTTGAGAAAGTCAACAGTACAAACTTAAGGAAACCAGGAGGAGAAAAATAAGCTAAAGGCTATAATAATTAATAAAACTTTAAAATGTTAACGACTAGCTTGATTTTAAAAAACACATACTATATAGTGTCGGTCACAAGCTGAGGGACGAGATAAAAGAATGGACAGCTATATGCTAACACATATATATGCAATCTAAAAAAAAAAAGTGGTTCTGAAGAACCTAGGGGCAGGACAGGAATAAAGTCATAGATGTAGAAAATGGACTTGAGGAAACAGAGGGGGAAGGGTAAGCTGGGACGAAGTGAGAGAGTGGCACTGACATATATACCCTACCAAATGTAAAATAGATAGCTAGTGGGAAGCAGCTGCATAGCACAGGGAGATCAGCTCATGCTTTGTGACCACCTAGAGGGGTGGGATAGGGAGAGTGGGAGGGAGACGCAAGAGGTAGGGAATATAGGGATATATGTATACGTATAGCTGATTCACCTTGTTATACAGCAGCAACTAACACAACAATATAAAGCAATTATACTCCGATGAAGATGTTAAATAAATTAATAAATAATAAATAAATAAAAAGAATGGACAGCTAAGGGCAAAAGTCTCATTCTTCCTGGGAAAACAATTCTGAGTACATGGTCTACACCCAAAGTGGGTGAAATAACTTTTACAAACAAAGGACAGAGTAACTTTATGATCTCAACTTGTAAAAATAACTCACCGCCACATTAATTCTAAGAAATAAAAGAAGATATAGATTAATTTTTTTAAAGAGCATGGATTCTACTTCAGTATAATTTTAGCAGTATCATTTTAAAACATTAATGTTTCAGCAACTCTATTTTACCATTGAATACTTTCTTTATTTACTTAACTAGATTGCATTTTAACCTTACATCCTGTCTGCGGGGTATATCCGGCTCTCAGGACCTCTGTCAAGCGGTGTCCCAGCAGAGCCGGACAATTACTTACACCACTGCCCCCCCCAAAATAACCACCACCAGGAAATCTGATGACATTACTCAGTGAGCAGACGTCAGCAGTGGGCCCTCAAAGAGTAAACAACTTCCCAACTGCTCTGGATAAGGGGATCGGAACTACTAGAATTCGTGCATTCATCCTTTCTTTGTGTATGAAAATCAGAATCAAACTGACCTAATGCTTCAGGCCATAGCCCTCTTAATAATTATTTATTTTTCACATTAATATTTAGAAGGGAATAGTCATTTTCAAATCAGTTTTAATAACAGCTTTCAGCTTCAAAAGCAACTGATATTTTTAGGTAACACAGGAGCAATAATATATTCATGAACTGATATCAGTAATTATACAAGTTGTTGAATTTAGTCTTTTGGGTTTTTAAATATTTATATATTTATTAAGATTTATTGTTAAAAAAAGACTGTTAAACTGGGATATCAGATAAGAATGATGTCTGTTTGTATTTTATTATTTTAAAGTAATTTTTTGTTAATGGCTGATGGAAATCTGAAATACATTATTATTAGACACCTTGATGAACCACCTATCAGTTTTCTTTTGTTTGCCTAACTGACCTAACTGCGGGGCAAAGTTACTATGTTACCAATCTTGATCACCAGTGGGGGTAGGAGAGGAAAGAGATATATAATTCCAACCTGTCTAAATATTCTACTCCTCTGACCCTCCCTTATCCCTTGCCTGCTTTTTTATTTCTGCAGCTTTAGTTACCATTTGCCCCACTACATATTTTATTCTCTTCTTATTAAAGGAGTGTCTCTCCCATGAGAATGCAAGTTCTACGAAGACAGGGATTATCTGCTTTATTTATTGCTATATTTCCAGTACCCAAAACAGTGCCTAGCACATGGCAGACATTCAAAAAATATTTCTGAATGAATGTTTGCCCAACAGCTAATCTTTTTTTATCTCTGTATTTAAATTTTTATTTTATTAAGTCTTTTGAAAATGTAATATATTTATTTTTTAACATCTTTATTGGAGTATAATTGCTTTACAATGAGCTAATCTTTTTGAACCAATCATTTATCTAAAAATCATACTCATACCAGCTTATACATATACACATGTATATAATACAGCACTTCCAGTTTTCAGAGTATTTTCATATATATTTTATATTGTAAAGGAACAGAAAGGAAGGAAGCAATCTTAGGAAAAGCCTAAGCACTAGGAACCACAAATGAATCATGTGATCTTTTTCCTACATCCTTTTATTAGAAACAGAAAGTTATGCTGGGATCAATTTATATTAATTGCTTACAAACCTAGGAACTATAGCAAAGACATAAATCAGATTTTGTCTTGAGCCATACTGTCCCTCCAGGCTTTCCCTGTACAGCCAGTGGCCATCTTGTCTCTCTCTGGGCAAAGAGTGGTAAATTGATCAAAGGGGCACAGCCTGGACAAGAGTCAGGAGACACCAGTTCTTAGGTGGGGAGAGTCAAAATTAACCCAGACATTTGGGGACCACCTACTTACTATGTTATAAGCCAAGCACAGAGGTAGGTACTGAGAGTGCAAAGACCAAATGCCTACCCTGTCCTGAGTAGGAGAAGGGGAAAACGTAAATTATGACAACATGGTGCAGATTTAATATAGAAAGAAGGTGTCTAGTATGTGCTAAAGACTTTGCTTCCAAACATATTTAAATCCAATTTAGTCCTTACCCTATGAGTAAGGGAAGCTCATTAACTCCATTTTATTGATGACCAAACTGAAGCTCAGAGCCGTATTATTAAAGCGCTGGTAAGTGGCAATGGTGGGAACTGGGCCCAATTCACAGGAACTTAATTCCTGTCGTCTTTTTTTTTAAAATAATAAATTTATTTATTTATTTTTGGCTGCGTTGGGTCTTCGTTGCTGCGCGCAGGCTTTCTCTAGTTGCAGCGAGCGGGGGCTACTCTTCCTTGCGGTGCGTGGGCTTCTTATTGCGGTGGCTTCTCTTGTTGCGGAGCACGGGCTCTAGGCGCGTGCGCTTCAGTAGTTGTGGCTCGCGGGCTCCAGAGTGTAGGCTCAGTAGTTGTGGGACACGGACTTAGATGCTCCGTGGCATGTGGGATCTTCCCGAACCAGGGTGTGAACCTGTGTTCCCTGCACTGGCAGGTGGATTCTTTTTTTTTTCTGCGGTACGCGGGCCTCTCACTGTTGTGGCCTCTCCCGTTGCGGAGCACAGGCTCCGGACGCGCAGGCTCAGCGGCCATGGCTCACGGGCCCAGCCGCTCCGCGGCATGTGGGATCTTGCCGGACCGGGGCACGAACCCGTGTCCCCTGCATCGGCAGGCGGACTCTCAACCACTGCACCACGAGGGAGGCCCCCTGTGGTCTTTTCATGCTTCACTGGGAAAGGCCTAAAGTTACCTGACCCTAACCTGTATCTAGCTGAAATAAGACCAAGAACCTGGAAAGCAGCATCCATCCATTTGACAAATCTCTGTTGAACACTCACTGTGTATCAGATGGTTTCCTAGGCACTGGGCATTCAACAGAGAACAAGACAGATAATATTGCTACACAGCAGGGAGGGGTTTGATGGAGAGTAACTGGGTTACTGTTTTGAATCAGAGTCAAGGAAGGCCTCTCTGAGGGGGAACTGTGGAAGGCGAGATCTGAATGACGAGGAGTCAGCCACGCCAGGAGTGGAGGAGGGAGCACCAGGCAGAGCACAGGACTGAAGGTGGGAACAGGGTGGACATTTGAGGAAAGGAGAGGGAAGAGTGCCGAGATGAGCTCACGGCTAGGCAGGAGCTGTAAGATGCGGAGCTTTCTAAGCCAGAACAAGAAAACTGGGTTTTATTCTAAATTTCATGAAGAGCCACTAGAAAGTTTTATACAAGGAAATGATATGATCTGATTTTTATTCTTTTAAGATCCCTTTGGGGACTTCCCTGGCAGTGCAGTGGTTAAGACTCCACGCTCCCAATGCAGGGGGCCCGGGTTTGACCCCTGGTCGGGGAACTAAAATCCTGCATACTGTGCAGTGCAGCCAATAATAATAATAATAATAATAAAATAAATGAATGAATGATCCCTTTGGCTACCTGTGGAAAACAGTCAGTGAGAGAGTGAGAGTAGAGGCAAAGAGACAGTAAGGAAGCTTCTGTAGTAGTCCAAGTGAGAGACGATGGTAGCCTGGCCTAGCAGTTGCCACGGAGATGAGTAGATGAATCTGGGGTGTGTTTTGCAGGTGGAGTGATCAGGACTTGCTAATGGACAGAACACAACCAAATCCACCGATTCCAAGACCAGAATCCTGATATCTGACTTGAAGTTTTACGTCAGTGCTGTGTGGAAATTTGGGGTTCTGCAGGGCATCCTAGTAGAAGCTGGTGTGGATCTGCTTGGTCCTTTCCAGATCCACCCACAAGATGGCACCAAGATCTACCCTGAGGCAAAGCTCCTTCCTAGCCGCTTCCCCTGGTCCTTCTCCCAGAGCAAGCAAAATACTCCATTATCCATCCTCAATGTCCCAGTCTCTTTTTTCTCCCCTTACCTGGTCTTAATATGCCCTTCAGTCAATTTAAACAGCACATATTTACAAGAAGGCTTTTATGTTACCTTGGATGCCAAAATCAAGTCACATGCTAGGGTGAAACAGTTCAGGTCCTTTTTTCCCAAACCCATAGTGCTGGGCAAAAAATGGTGTCTGGATTAAATGAACTATTTCAAGAGCTTATCACAGGGCTTCCCTGGTGGTGCAGTGGTTGAGAGTCCTCCTGCCAATGCAGGGGACACGGGTTCGTGCCCCGGTCTGGGAAAATCCCACATGCCGCGGAGCGCATGGGCCCGTGAGCCATGGCCGCTGAGCCTGCGTGTCCGGAGCCTGTGCTCCGCAACGGGAGAGGCCACAGCAGTGAGAGGCCCGCGTAACGCAAATAAATAAATAAATAAATAAATAAAATAAAGAGCTTATCACAATTCCTGACAGTAAGCAAATGCCCAATAAATTCTAAATATCTACAGAAAAGGTTTTCCAAGAAGTTTTTGCTATGAAACTATAATTTTACACACCCAGAGCTATTTCTTTCAGAGCACTTAGGTAATCTCTAATAAGAACCATTAACATCACAGTACCTTGAAATACTGTACAAAATAGGACCCACTTCTTAAATATTATGTTAATGTAGTTGATACAGGGGACAAATAAAGGTTTTCTAGAAACCCTGCAAGGAGACTGCCTCGGAAGGTGAAAACAGAATCAACCCAGAAAAATTGAGGATAGCCAACTGAAGGATTAACCCAACCCATGAGCCTCTCTTTCACTGTGTCAGTGAAATTTAAGAATCCTCAAATCCAACTGCAGAAATCTAGCTATAACATCATGGAGGCAAGACCAGAATCTACTTCTTCCCCACCCCCTCCAAAAAGAGAAGACTGACCACTTGGATCTTCCCGTCAGAATGAGGAGGGTGTACAGGCAGCCCAGCAGAGGGAAGCCAGAGGTTGAGAACTCAGTGCTATTGATTCAGCTCCCTCCCAGAGAAAAACTGAATCCAGCAGGCATGGATGATCTAGATATCAAAAGGAATATTCCTAGCTTATAAATTAATAAATTAGCATCCTGCCTTTCTCTGGGACAAGTCTATTTCAGGCGTATTTACATTTATCAGTCGTGTTTATCTCACACCCTGCACACTCAGACAGCAGTGAGCCTTATTCAGAAGGCTCCACAGCTGCTTGCCCGCCCACATGACCACTCCCACAAACCCGACTGCAAGCCCCAGCCTAGATTTTACTGGGTTTGCTTAATGGACCTCAGTGCTGTCTGAAGGGGATTACACTGAGAATGACAACCCACGCAACACAGTGAATTATCCAGAATCATCCAAACTTCCCTTCACCAGTACTCCTGAGGTGGGACACATATGGGTTTGAACTCTGACTCCTCTCCCCTGAAAAACTGTAACTTTAGGCAAGTTTCTTCACTTTGCTAAATCTCACCTGGAAATTAGTGACTGTGAAGATGAAATGAGTAACAGATATGCAGCTCTCTGCATGGTGCCTGGCATACAGTTAAGTGCTCCATAGCGAGCAGCCATTATCACTAGTGAAAGGGGATGCATGAGCATTCACGATGCCCCTGGTTTGGTTCTAGAGCAATGAAGAAATCCTTACTAGGTATGGAAGCTAAAAACGTAGGTTTTGACAGAAAGTGGGTTTCCAAACTCAGTTGTGGCACGCAGGCCCTAGAGTGCGCAGACTTCAGTAGTTGCAGTGCGTGGGTTCAGCAGTTGTAGCTCGCAGGCTCTAGGGTGCAGGCTCAGTAGCTGTGGCGCACGGGCTTAGTTGCTCCGCGGCATGTGGGATCTTCCCGGACCAGGGCTCGAACCCGTGTCCCCTGCATTGGCAAGCGGATTCTTAACCACTGTGCCACCAGGGAAGTCCTAAGGTAAAATCTTGACCAGAAGTTGTCTGGTATTTATGTTTCTAAAATGTATATCTACATCCACCAAACTAAATATATTTTTAAGACTTTTTTCAGAGTACTTTTAGGTTTACAACAAAATTAAGAGGGAGGTACAAAAATTTCCATTATACCCCCGCCCCCACACAGGCACAGCCTCTGCCATCATTAACATCACTCACCAGAACAATACATTTTTTAACCAAGGATGAACCTACACTGACACATCATAATCACCCCAAATCCATACTCTACCTTAGGGTTCACTCTTGGTGTTGTACATTCTATGGGTTTGGACAAATATACAGTGATGTGTATCCATTATAATATCCTATAGAGTATTTTCACTGCCCTAAAAATCCTCTGTACTCTACCTGTTCATCCCTCCCCACCCCCTACCACTGGCAACCATTTATCTTCTTATTGTCTCCATAGTTTTTTGCCTTTTCTAGACTACCATATAGTTGGAATCATACAAGTATGTAGCCTTTTCATATTGGCTTCTTTCACTTAGTAATACGGATTTAAGGTTCCTCCATGTCTTTTTTGTGGCTTGATAGCTCATTTCTTTTTAGTACTGAATAATATTCCACTGTCTGGATGTACCAAATTTATCCATTCACCTACTGGAGGACATCTTGGTTGCTTCTAAGTTTTGACACTTATGAATAAAGCTGCTATAAACATGCTTACGCCGGTGTTTGTATAGATATGTTTTCAACTCCTTTGGGTAAATACCAAGGAGAGCAATTGCTAGATCGTATGATAAGAGTATGTTTAGTATTGTAAGAAACTGCCAATCTGTCTTCCAAAGTGGCTATGCCATTTTGCATTCCCCCTAGCACTGTTTGCACCCTCCAACCCCATTGCTCCACATCCTTGTCAGTATTTGGTGTTGTCAGTGTTCCAGATTTTGGCCATTTAAATAGGTGTAGAGTAGTATCTTACTGTTGTTTTAATCTGCATTTCCCTGACGACACATGATGTTGGGCATCTTTTCATATGCTTATTTGCCATCTGTATATCTTCTTCGGAGGTGGCTGTTAAGGTCTTTGGCCCATTTTTTAATCAGATTGTTCATTTTCTAACTGTTGCGTTTTTAAGAGTTCTTTATGTATTTTGGACACCAGTCTCTTATCAGACACATCTTTTGCATATATTTTTCCCAGTCTGTGGCTTGTCTTCTAATTCTTTTGATATTGTCTTTCACAGAGCAGAAGTTTTTAATTTTAATGAAGTCCAGTGTATCAATTATTTCTTTCATGGATTACATCTTTGGTGTTGTATCTAAAAAAGCATCACTATAACCAAGGTCATCTAGGTCTTCTTCTATGTTATCTTCTAGGAGTTTTATAGTTTTACATTTTACTTTCAGGCCTATGATCCACCCTGAGTTAATTTTTGTGAAGGGTGTGACAACTGTATCTAAATCCATTATTTGGGATATGGCTGTCCAGTTGTTCCAGCACCATTTGTTGAAGTGACAATCTTTGTTCCATTGTATTGCCTTTGCTCCTTTGTCAAAGATCAGTTGGCTATATTTATGTGTGTCTATTTCTGGGCTTCCAACTTTGTTCTTTAATATTGTATAGCTATTCCGGGTCTTTCGCCTCTCCATGTAAATGCTTTAATCAGTTTGTTAATATCCATAAAGTAACTTGCTGAGATTTTGACTGGGATTGCATTGAATCTATAGATCAAGTTGGGAAGAACTGACATCTTGACAGTATTGAGCCTCCCTACCCACAAACATGGAATATCTCTCCATTTACTTGGTTCATCTTTGATTTTCTTCAGAATTTTTTAGTTTTCCTCATATAGATCTTGCACATATTTTGTTAGATTTATACCTAAGTTTTTTTTGTTGTTTTTTGGGTGCTAATGTAAATGGTATTGTGTTTTTATTTTCAAATTGTGCTCGCTCATTGTTAGTATATAGGAAAGCAATTGACTTCTGTATATTAGTCGTGTATCCTGCAACCTTGCTACAATCACTTACTAGTTTCCGGAGTTCTTCTGTCTGTTGTTTTGGATTTTCTACACAGACAATCATGTCATCTGTGAACAATGACAGTTTTATGTCTTCCTTCCCAAGCTGTATACCTTTTATATCCTTTTCTTGACTTTTTGCATTAGCAAGGACTTTCAGTATGATGTTAAAAAGAAGTGGTGAGAGGGGACATCACTACCCTGTACCTGATTTTAACAGGAAAGCTTCAAGTTTCTCGCCATTTAAGTATGATATGAGCTGTAGGTTTTTTGCAGATATTCTTTACCAGGTTGAGGGAGTTCCCCTCTAATCCTAGTTCGCTGAGCAACTTTTATCATGAATGGGTTTTGGATTCTGTCAAATGTTTTCTCTATCTACTGATATGATCATGTGATTTTTCTTTTTTAGTCAGTTGATGTTGTGGATTAATTTTCTGATGTAGGAGCAGTCTTGTTTACCTGGGTCTGTTTATATCTTTTTTATTTGATTTGCTAATACTTTGTTGAAAAATTTTGCATCTATGTTCAGGAGAGATGTTGGTCTACAGTTTTCTTTTCTTGTAACGTCTTTGTCTGGTTTTGGCATGAGGGAAATGCTGGCTTCATAGAATGAGTTAGAAAGTACTCCCTCTTCTTCTATCTTCTGAAAGAGATTGGAGAGAACTGGTATAATTTCTTCCTTAAATGTTTGGTAGAAATGATCATATGGTTTTTATTCCTCAGTTTGTTGATGTGGTGTAACACTGATTGATTTGCGAATACTGAAGAAACTTTGCATCCCTGGGATAAATCCCACTTGATCATGGTGTATGCTCCTTTTAAAGTATTGTTGGATTCACACTGCTAGTATTTTGTTGAGGATTTCTGCATCTATGTTCATCAGTGATATTGGCCTATAATTTTCTTTTTTGTGGTATCTTTGTTTTTGGTATCAGGGTGATGGTGGCCTCACAGATGAGTTTGGGAGTATTCCTTCCTCTGCAATTTCTTGGAATAGTTTCAGAAGGAGAGGTGTTAACTCTTCTCTAAATGTTGATAAAATTCGCCTGTGAAGCCATTTGGTCCTGGACTTTTGTTTGTTGAGAGGTTTTGGCTTTTGTTTTTCTTTGGCTGTGCTGCTACACAGCTTGCGGGATCTTAGTTCCCCGACCAGGGACTGAATCCGGGCCCTCGGCACTGAAACCGCAGTCTTAACCATTGGACCACCAGGGAATTCCCTTGTTGGGAGTATTTTAATCACAGTTTCAATGTCAGTACTTGTGATTGGTCAGTTCATATTTTCTATTTCTTCCTGGTTCAGTCTTGGAAGGTTGTACCTTTCTAAGAATTTGTCCATTTCTTCCAGGTTGTCCATTTTATTGGCATATAGTTGCTTGTAGTAGTCTCTAACGATCCTTTGTATTTCTGTGGTGTCCATTGTAACTTCTCCTTTTTCATTTCTTATCTTATTGCTTTGAGCCCTCTCCCTTTTTTTCTTGATGAGTCTGGCTAAAGGTTTATCCATTTTGTTTATCTTTTCAAAGAACCAGCTTTTAGTTCATTAATCTTTTCTATTGTTTTCTTCGTTTCTGTTTCATTTATTTCTGCTCTGATCTTTATGATATCTTTCCTTCTACTAGCTTTGGGTTTTGTTTCTTCTTCTCTCTCTAGTTGCTTTAGGTGTAAGGTTAGTTTGTTTATGTGTGATTTTTCTTGTTTCCTGAGATAAGATTGTACAGTATTGCTATAAACTTCCCTGTTAGTACTGCTTTTGCTGCAACCCATCGGGTTTTGGATCATCGTGCTTATGTTTTCATTTGTCTCTAGGTATTTTTTGATTTCCTCTTTGATTTCTTCAGTGATCCATTGGTTGTTTAGTAGCATACTGTTTAGCCTCCATGTGTTTGTGGGTTTTACAGCTTTTTTCTTGTAGTTGATTTCTAATCTCAAAGTGCTGTGGTCAGAAAAGATGGTTGATATGATTTCAATTTTCTTAAGTTTCCTGAGGCTCGCTTTGTGGCCCAACATGCAATCAATCCTGGAGAATGTTCCATGTGCACTGGAGAAAAATGTGCGTTCTGCTGCTTTTGGATGCAATGCTCTATAAATCTCAATTAAGTCCATCTGGTCTAATGTGTAATTTAAGGTCTGTGTTTACTTATTTATTTTCTGTCTGGATGATCTGTCCATTGATGAAAGTAGGGTGTTAAAGTACCCCACTATTATTGTGTTACTGTTGATTTCTCCTTTTATGACTGTTAATATTTGCCTTATATAGTGAGATCCTCCTATGTTGGGTGCATATATATTTATAATTGTTGTATCTTCTTCTTGAATTGATCCCTTGATCATTATGTAGTGTCCTTCTTTGGAAGAATCAATATTGTCAAAATGACTATACCACCCAAGGCAATCTACAGATTCAATGCAATCCCTATCAAATTACCAATGGCATTTTTCACAGGACTAGAACAAAAAAATCTTAAAATCTGTATGGAGACACAAACGATCCTGAATAGCCAAAGCAATCTTCAGAAAGAAAAACAGAGTTGGAGGAATCAGGCACCCGGACTTCAGACTACACTACAAAGCTACAGTCATCAAAATGGTATGGTACTGGCACAAAAACAGAAATACAGATCAGTGGAACAGGATAGAAAGTCCAGAAATAAACCCACACACACCTACGGTCAATTAATCTACAACAAAGGAGGCAAGACTATACAATGAAGAAAAGACAGTCTCTTCAATAAATGGTGCTGGGAACACTGGACAGCTACACTTAAAAATAAATGAAATTAGAACATTCTTTAACACCATACACAAAAGTAAACTCAAAATGGATTAAAGACCTAAATTTAAGACCGGATACTATAAAACTCTTAGAGGAAAACATAGGCAGAACACTCTTTGACAAAAATCGCAGCAATATCTTTTTCAATCCGTCTCCTAGAGTAATGGAAATAAAAACAAAATAAACAAATGGAACCTAATTAAACTCAAAGGTTTTTGCACAGCTAAGGAAACCATAAACAAAATGAAAAGACAATCCACAGAATGGGAGAAAATATTTGCAAACAATGTAACCTAGAAGGGATTAGTCTCCAAAATTTACAAATAGCTCATGCCATTTAATATCAAAAAAACAAACAACCCAATCAAAAAATGGGCAGAAGACCTGAATAGACATTTCTCTAAAGGACACATACAGATGGCCAAGAGGCACAAGAAAAGATGCTCAACATCGCTAATTATTAGAGAAATGCAAATCAAAACTACAATGGGAGAGCACCTCACACCAGTCAGAATGGCCATCATCAAAAAATCTACAAACAGGGCTTCCCTGGTGACGCAGTGGTTGAGAGTCCGCCTGCCGATGTAGGGGACACGGGTTCGTGCCCCGGTCTGGGAAGATCCCACATGCCGTGGAGCGGCTAGGCCCGTGAGCCACGGCCGCTGAGCCTGCGTGTCCGGAGCCTGTGCTCCACAACAGGAGAGGCCACAACAGTTGAGAGGTCCGCGTACCACAAAAGAAAAAAAAAATCTACAAACAATAAATGCTGGCGAGGGTGTGGAGAAAAGGGAACTCTCCTACACTGTTGGTGGGAATGTAAACTGGTATACCCACTATGGAGAACAGTTATCGAGGTACCTTAAAAAGCTAAAAATAGAGCTACCATATGATCCCACAATCCCACTCCTAGGCATATATGCGGAGGAAACCACGGTTTGAAAGGATACATGCACCCCAATGTTCACTGCAGCACTGTCTACAATAGCCAAGACATGGAAGCAACCTAAATGTCCATTGACAGATGAATGGATAAGAAGATGTGGTACATGGACTTCCCTGGTGGCGCAGTGGTTAAGAATCCACCTGCCAATGCAGTGGACACAGGTTTGAGCACTGGTCCAGGAAGATCCCACATGCCGTGGAGCAACTAAGCCCGTGCGCCACAACTACGGAGCCTGCGCTCTAGAGCCCGTAAGCCACAACTACTGAGCCCGTGTGCCACAACTACTGAAGCCCAAGCGCCTAGAGCCCGTGCTCCAAAACAAGAGAAGCCACTGCAATGAGAAGCCTGCGCACCACAACGAAGAGTAGCCCCCTCTTGCTGCAACTAGAGTAAGCCCGCACGCAGCAACAAAGACCCAATGCAGGGCTTCCCTGGTGGCACGGTGATTGAGAGTCCACCTGCCGATGCAGGAGACACGGGTTTGTGCCCCGGTCCCGGAAGATCCCACATGCCGTGGAGCGGCTGGGCCCGTAAGCCATGGCCGCTGAGCCTGCACGTCCGGAGCCTGTGTTCCGCAACGGGAGAGGCCACAACAGTGAGAGGCCCGCATACCCCAAAAAAATAAATAAAAATAAAAATTGAATGTTTAAAAAAAAAAAAGACCCAATGCAGCCAAAAATAAATTAATTTTAAAAAAAAAGATGTGGTACGTATATACAATGGAATATTACTCGGCCATTGTAAAGAATGAAATAATGGGACTCCCCTGGTGGCGCAGTGTATAAGACTCCATGCTCCCAACGCAGGGGGCCCAGGTTCGATCCTCCCTGGTGAGGGAACTAGATCCCATGTGCATGACACATCTAAGAGTTCGCATGTCACAACTAAGGAGCCCGCATGCTGCAACTAAGGAGGTGGCGAGCCGCAACTAAGGAGCCCACCTGCCACAACTGAGGAGCCTACGTGCTGCAACTAAGTAGCTGGTGAGCTGCGATTAAACAGCCCACGAACCGCAACTAAGGAGCCCAGCAGCCGCAACTAAGACCCAGTGCAGCCAAATAAATAAAAGAATGAAATAACGCCATTTGCAGCAACATGGATGGACCTGGAAATTATCATACTAAGTGAAGTAAGTCAGACAAAGACAAATGTCATATGATATTGCTTATGTGCAGAATCTATTTAAAAAACGATACAAATGAGCTTATTTACAAAACACAGACAGACTCACAGACTTAGAGAACAAACTTATGGTTACCAGGAGGGAAGGGTGGAGAGGAGGGATAGACTGGGAGTTTGGGACTGACATGTACACCCTGCTATATTTAAAATAGATAACCAACAAGGACCTATGGTATAGCACAGGGAACTGTGCTCAATATACTGAAATAACCTAAATTGGAAAAGAAGCTGAAAAAGAATAGATACATGTATATGTATAACTGAATCACTTTGCTGTATACCTGAAACTAACACAACATTGTTAATCAACTATACTCCAATAGAAAATACAAATTAAAAAAAATGTTTGGTAGAATTCACCAATGAAACCATACGGGACTGGTGCTCTCTGCTGTGGAAGGTTATTAACTACTGACTCAATTTCTTCAATAGATATAGGTCTATTCAGATCTATTCCTTCTCACGTGAGTTTTGGCAGATAGCGTCTTTGAAGGAATTTGTCCATTTCATCTATGTAATCAAATGTGTGGGCACAGAGCTGGTTCACAGTATTCTTTTACTAACCTTTCAGTTTCCGTGGGCTCTGCAGTGAAGTCTACTCCTTCATTTCTGATATTAATCATTTGTGTCTTCTTTTTTAGTTAGCCTTCTATAGAGGCTTATAGATTTTATTGATCTTTTCAAAGAACCAGCTTTTGGTTTCAAGGATTTTCTCTACTGATTTCCTGTTTTCAATTTCATTGATTTCTGCTCTAATTCTTATTATTTCTTTTCTTCTGCTTACTTTGGATTTAATTTGCTCTTCCTTTTCCCTAAGTTTTCTAAAGTGAAAACTTAGATTACTGATTTTAGATCTTTCCTCTTTTCCAATATATGTATTCAATGCCACAAATTTTTCTCTAAGCACTGCTTTTGCTGCATCCCACAAATCTTGATAAATTGTATCATTTTCATTTAGTTCAAAATATTTTAAAATTTCTCTTGAGATTTCTTGTTTGACCCATGTGTTATTTAGAAGTGTACTGTTTAATCTCCACATATTTTGGGATTTTCCAGTTACCTTTCTGTTATTGATTTCTAGTTTAATTCCATTGTGGTCTGAGGACAGACATTGTATGACTTCTATTCTTTTAAATTTGTTAAGGTGTTGTGGCCCAGAATGTGGTCTATCTTAGTGAGGGTTCCATATGAGCTTAAGAAAAATGTACATTCTGCTGTTGCTGGATAAAGTAGTCAATAGATGTCAATTTTATCCAGTTAACTGATGGTACTGTCGAGTTCAACTATGTCGTTCCATAGTTTTGCCTGCTGGATTTGTCCATTTCTGAAATGGGGTGCTGAAGTTTCCTACTGTGATAGAAGAATCCACTATCTCTCCTTGCAGTTCTATTGGTTTTTGCCTGATGCAGTTTGATGCTCTGTTGTTGGGTGCATATACATCAAGAATTGTTGTGACTTCTTGGAGAGCTGACCTCTTTGTCATATGTAGTACCCTTCTTTATCCCTGATAACTTTCCTTACTTTGATGTCCGCCCTGTCTGAAATTAATGTAGCTAGTCTGCTTGCTTTTGATTAGTGTTAGCGTGGTACATCTTTCTCTATCCACTTTACTTTTAATGTATATGCGCTTTTATATTTAAAGTGGATTTCTTGTAGATAACATTTTTTTCTGCTATTTACTGTGGGAATCTGCTCAAGCTCCTGCAGATAAATCTCACAATGTCGTGGGGGCCGCCATGCCACGGTTCCCCTGGAGATTTTAACTCTGAGTTACCTGCACTGAGCTGCCAGCAATTCACTAGTCACAGTTCAGGTTTTCCTACCTGGCACTGTTTGGTGTGGAGGTTTCTCTGCACGCGTCTCTGGTAAGCAGTGACTCCCTGTATTTGCCTAGCTATCCAATCTCGGGGGCAACAGTTTACCCTGTGCCTTCCCCTCTATTATGGATTTAAGAACAGTTGTTAACTTTTCAGTCTGTTCAGCTTTAATTGTTGTTAGGACAGAGTGTTGACTTCCAAGCTCCTTATGTACAGAACTGGAAACCAGAAGTCTAATACATTTTGAACAAAATTAGGTGCAGGAAGTCTCAATTTACAGTCCGAATATACTTGTTAGATCATAGTAGTCATAACTGTATAAGAGTGCTGGAAAGCAGGGAGTGTCAAAGGGAATGTCATCTCTGAAACTGGTGCAGAGAGCATCCCAGCACCATCCTCCCTGAGACCGCTCTCTGCTTCCTTTGACAGGTTACGGGGGGGAGGGGAAGGGGGGCAGGCAAATTGACCTTATTAGCGCATTCAGAGCAACCACTTGTTAATAACTATTGGTGATTAAAAAGTGTTATTTTAAGCATTTTACATTCTAATATGCTAGACTTATTCATGTACAGTGGTTTAGTAAGTTACAGTTATGCTTTAGGAAATAAGTTCAGGGTTTTGAGTTGACTTATAATGAATTGTAATTTTTCCCATTCAAAACAGTAAGAAATGACTCCTAGTTGAAATTTTCACTTAGAGTATGTGATGTTCAGGAACCAATCACTAAGGTTACGCCAAAACTGCCTATGCATACCCTATGTCCCAGAAGTGAGAATTTTGGGTCTATTCACATAGATCTTTAAGGGGACATGAGCAAAGATGCCTGTCCAGGGTTATGCGTAGTGGTGGCAAGGAATTGCAAGCAATATGGGTATGTCTAACTGGGGGACAGTAATATAGTAGATCTTTTCTTTTCTTTCTTTTTTCTTTTTTTTTGGCCACACCATGTGGCATGCGGGGTCTTAACTCCCCAGCCAGGGATTGAACCCGTGCTCCCTACAGTGGAAGCTCAGAGTCCTAACCACTGGACCACCAGGGAATTCCAATATGGTAGATCTTAAAAGCATATGCTAAGTGAAAAAAGTAAGAAAACAGAATGGGATCTGTAATACAATACCACTTACATAAATTAAAATACATAAGCACATTAACAGTACATACTTTATAAGAACACATAAAAACAAAATGACATACATTAAACACATTAGAATGGTGGGCACGGAGGGAGTGGAGAACCAGATATAAATAAACCAAGCAACAAAAAAAGAGAGGAATCTTGGGAAGTAGGCAAGGATTTTTAAACACAAAAAGCAATAACCATTAAGGAAAAGATTGATAAACTAGATTTTTAAATTAAGAATTTTGTTCATCAAAAGACCCCAGTCAGGGACTAAAAAGGTAAGTCACAGAATGGGAGAACGTATTTGCAAAACATATAACCGACAAAGGACTCATACCCATAATATATAATGAATGCCTGAAGATCAGTGAGACAAAACTAGACAACCCAACTGGAGAGAGCCTTGCACAGGCAGATGATGTTAATACTCTAAGAACTAAGAAGGATAATTCAATCCTCTGCGTCAGAATTTCAACCAGGAAAAGAAAGTGAGCTCATCAACAATTTTTAAGTCTTAACAATTTTACAAAAATCCATGTAAGCAGGAAATCTGAACAGTTATTTTAAACTTTATATAAAGTTTAAAGTTATATATAAAACATATAAACAAATGTCATTGGCTAAAGTCTCTTCTGTTTTAAGGGAGTTCTTGACAGAATGGAAAAAGAAGCATGTGCATCTACAATTTGTGTATCTACCAGGGGAAATGAGTTATTTATGCAATTACTACACAGTAGAAAGCTTTGTTTCCATAGAGATTATGACACAACTGATTTAGGCCTTAAATTAGAATATTCCGATTTGAATTGAGAAATGATCCTTTTGTCTAAATGAATAGTGTATTCAGTGCGAATAAAAGCTCCACACATCTGCTGATATCATTTCCTCTTCACTTCAGTAATAATTAATAATGAGAATACATCCACACAAGTCCTAAAAAGGAATTCATACCCCTAAAGTTTCACAAGTGCCTGAAAACATATAGGGAATGACATTTTTACAGGATGTACAAAAATACATAAAGAACACAAAACATTTCAAAATATCTTTCTGCTCATTTCATATCTATTACACTTAAACAGTCTCTTGTACTAACGGTGTGAACAGCAAGACAAAAAAGTCAGTTCTATCTTCCTTCTGTCATCACTACCTGAATTTAATAGATAAACTGTATACTGTCGGTGTTGGGAGGGGGTGAGGAATCCATTTAATCCAAAGCAGAAAAACATCAGAATGTTACGTTTCAAAAGGAGGGAAATATATGACCCATAAATATAGTACATGTAAAATCCTTCAGGGGCTCCACATTGCCCTACATAAAGCCTGGACACTCTGATATAGCATTCAAGGCTCCTGTAGTGCTTGAAGCCTAAGCTTCAGCTGCCCCAACCACTTAGAACTCCTTGAAAGCCCACGTCGCTTGCCGTGGCCATGTCACTCATTCAGTGTGGCACACTCCTGCTTTCTTCCTCTTCTCCTCTAATTCCTCCTCATCTTTCTAAACCCAATCATGGGGAAACCCTACCTATGCCTCTGGCCCCAACCCTTATCTGGATGAGCTGCCACACCTATGTGTTTCCAAGGCATCCTGGGTTTATCTTCATCACAGTGGGATTATATGCACTTGTCTCCCCACCTACCAGACTGGCTTCTGAGTTCTATTCACTTTCATAAAACTGGAACCTAGGAAAGTACAGTGCTCAGTAACTGCTGAATGAATTACTGAATTCTGAATTCAATTACTAAATAACTATAATCCCCAACATTTCCCCATGTTTTCATAATAAATGTTCCTAAAGGAAATACCTAAGGAAAAAAAGAAAAGAATAAATCCCAGCTGTTAGAGTAAAATCAAGATTGACTAGGTTTCCTGATAGGCTTATATTATATCATTCTGTTCTCTTTCCAATTTCACTGTGAGATCTTTCCAGCTGAATGGCTATTCTACCTCTCTCTCAAAGGTCTCCAAAGAAATGATCCAATCTTTAATTTTGTTACAGTTGAGTGTCTTCTCAATTAGCCAAATACTCAAGAGAAGTTCTGCTTGATTAGATTCTTATCTTGTTGCTACTCTGGGTATTTTGGCTCCCCAGGTCAACTGCTATTGTCAACATTTTGTTTAGATATCATAGAAAGTGCCTGACCTCTTTTTGAAAAATTGTTTGCCATTAAATTATAACATATAATAAGTGAAAAACAGCACTGGTTTTGAGCACACATAATTGAATCTCAAAAGAAAGCATGATATACAAAAAACTGGAAGTAAGCCTTCTCTAGTTCATTCAAAGGCACAATTCTCATATAAAAATGTTAGGATGTGGGCTTCCCTGGTGACGCAGTGGTTGAGAGTCCGCCTGCCGATGCAGGGGACACGGGTTCGTGCCCCAGCCCGGGAGGATCCCACATGCCGCGGAGCGGCTGGGCCCGTAAGCCATGGCCGCTGAGCCTGCGCGTCCAGAGCCTGTGCTCCGCAATGGGAGATGCCGCAACAGTGAGAGGCCGGCGTACGGCCAAAAAAAAAAAAAAAAAAAAGGTTAGGATGTGACCACATGATTTTGTAGAAAAATTTGTAAGACCAATAACAAATAACAGCAAAACTATTTTGGAGATTAATAATAAATTTTGAATGTATATCTATATATACTCAAAATATCTTTATGTATCAAGCTAAATGAAACTTTAATTTTATCATGCTGACTTAAAATTTTTCCAGTAAAAAGAGTTATTAGAGGGCTTCTCTGGTGGTACAGTGGTTAAGAATCTGCCTGCCAATGCAGGAGTCACAGGTTCGAGCCCTGGTCCAGGAAGAAACCACATGCTGCAGAGCAACTAAGCCCATGCGCCACAACTACTGAACCTGCGTTCTAGAGCCCATGAGCCACAACTACTGAGCCCACTTGCCACAACTACTGAAGCCCACACACCTAGAGCCTATGCTCTTCAACAAGAGAGGCCACCGCAATGAGAAGCCTGTGCACCGCAAGGAAGAGTAGCCCCAGCTCACTGCAACTAGAGGAAAGCCACGTGCAGCAACGAAGACCCAAAGCAGCCAAAAAAATTAATTATTTTTAAAAGAGTTATTAGAGAAAGTATTAGATAACGTAACAAACATACATGGCAGTGATAAGGAATAAATCTAAAACATGAAGCTATATTCATGAATTATCCTCAGAAATGAAATTAGGGCAGATGACTTCTGTAAGTAGCTAGTTTCACCTATTATATGTTACTTTTTCCTAAATAGTTTTCAGTAAACAGGTAGCTGAGGACTTGAGGAAACATACAGATTCCTAGCACACTGAAGACTTTTCAAGAGAATGACACTGTGGGACAGGTCCATGGGGCTGGCTTAACCCACCATACCACAGGTGGTTTGAAGAAAGACTTTTAACAGGAGAGAACAAAAAGTTTGAATACGTGGTTTTGTTTTTACGACCTTTTAACTTGGATTAGCTTTATGTACTGCATGGCAGAGAGGGCATGTGAACTTGCGGGCTTGTGACCTGTGGTGGGTCTGAGGACAGGGCCCCATCAGGAATCCCTGAAGAACTTCTCACAGAACCCACTTCCAGAGGTGAATGTGCTTGGGAACATGGGACTCAGAATAAAGAGCCTGGTAGTGAATGCAATGCATGAAATAAATCTGGGGAAAGTCTTATCTCCACTGCCCTTCTGGAAGGTGAACATTTGAGAGTCTGATATTCCAGTGAGCCAATAGTTTGCTTCTATAATTGGTACGTTGAATATGCAAGGCTCTTGCAGGGTAAACAAAAGGGTCTTTAAGTCATTTTCCGGCTTTAAACCTGTTTAATGGAAGTAGTGCTTCCTCCACTCCTAAAATGAGGACAAGTCTCATAAATTTTCTGCCCTCTCTTTCTTAATACTCAGTCCTAGAGTTGCATTTTATTAGTTTCCTAAGGCTGTTGTAACAAATTACCACAAACTAGGTGGTTTAAAACAATAGAAAGCTATTCTCTCACAGTTCAGGAGGCCAGAAGTCCAAAATCAAGGTGTAGGCAGGGGTGCTTCCTTCTGTAGGATCTGAGGGAGAAGCTATTTCACGCCTGTCTCCCAGCTTCTGGTGGTTGCCGGGAATACTTGGCTTTCCTTGGCTTGTAGCTGCATCACTCCCATCTCTGCCTCTGCCATGGCATGAACTTCTTACAAGGCCAACAGTCACTGGACTTAGGGCCCAGCCTAATCCAGTATGACCTTGTCTTAACTAATTACATCTGCAAAGACTATTTCCAAATAAGTCACATTCTGAGGTTCCAGTGGACATTAAATTTGAGAGGACACTATTCAACCCCGTACACTCATTAAGTCACAAATACATCCTCAATTTAGTAATTAAAAGTGATCAGTCTACTTCATTTACATAAAGTTCAAATCAGGCAAAACTAATCTACAGCATATTTTGGCGGGGGTGGGGGTAGCCTAGTAGGTGACTGAAAGAGAGTATCAGGAAGACTTATAGGTTCCTGGAATATTCTACTTCTTGGTCTGGATGCTAGTTACATGTACAAGAATTCATCGAGTTGTACACTGATGAGTTATGCATTAACTGCATTAACTTTCAAAAAGAGTTTAGGTACTTTAAAAAGAAAACGATCAGTCCAGTAGCTTAACAGCACTTCAGTTTTCATCTGAAGAAGATTCTCTCTCCACCAGCAGGGCCAGTTGCGGGGCAGCACGCCTTTGGAGAAGCAGGTGCTGCTTCTCTCCCCCTCACTTCCTCCCCTACCTGCCAGCTGCTGTTTCTGCGGCAGGGAGCATAAGAAAGGACCAGGGAGAAGGTCTCATGCGACTGGTTCTATTAGACGATTTCTCACTCTAGGAGCCTGATGGATTTTTAAAGCTTTTCCTCTTATGGAGGGAGCATTTTTGTGGTTTCTCTGGAGTGTCCTGCTGTGTCCCTCCCACTGCAGCGCCTCTTCTGTTAGGGAACCATATTAGTGCAGTATGTGATTCGACTTCCTGATGACCAAGCTGATGACCTCCAATTTCCATTTATATTTACTGATATGACAGATAGTGGCCTTAGTTCTATCAATTATTTTTGTTATCCTTTGTAGAGACTGTTCATTTTCCTTTGTGTGTATATTTTGATATTTCAGATGGTTTATTTTTTAATCTATTGGTTACTTTTATTAATATCTGAAAGCCTTTATTTCTTTAGACAGTATCTATTTAATCCCCCATGAGAAATAATAAAATTAAGATATTTTCTTCTCTTGCACCATCCCTCCACTGTCCTATTTTAGTCCATCATACTACATCCTGTTTAACTTTGTACTCTTAAATATACCTAAACCTCCAGTAGTTTGTCTGTTAGCTTTAAACGATACCCTTTTGAACCCTACCTATTAAAGATGAGGAAAGAATATTCTAAATTTACTACCATCTTCTTTCCTCTTCTCCTCTCAGATTCGGTTAGATAATTTCATATTGTCAGGTCATACAACCGTCACATTCTGTTCTATTGCACTAATCTCCAAATTTGTTTTAATCTACAGGTAAACAGACTTGATCAATGCTTTTAACGGTTCTTTTGCTGGAGTTTTTCCAGTTACCGCTTGGTGGACTGAAGTTTGTCTTTCACTAGATTCCTCAAGAAGAGTTCATGGGGATATTTTTTCTCAAGATCTTATATTTAAAAACTTGGGTTTTTTTGTTGTTTGTTTTTTTGTGGGTTTTTTTTGCGGTACGCGGGTCTCTCACTGTTGTGGCCTCTCCCATT
The DNA here is from genome assembly GCF_964374135.1 of Grampus griseus. Classification (NCBI taxonomy): domain Eukaryota; kingdom Metazoa; phylum Chordata; class Mammalia; order Artiodactyla; family Delphinidae; genus Grampus; species Grampus griseus. The sequence continues at coordinate 140,830,601 of NC_139018.1, read as the reverse complement.
GCGAAGCACAGGCTCCAGATGCGCAGGCTCAGCGGCCGTGGCTCACGGGCCCAGCTGCTCCCTGGCATGTGGGATCCTCCCAGACTGGGGCACGAACCCGTGTCCCCTGCATCGGCAGGCGGACTCTCAACCACTGCGCCATCAGGGAAGCCCAAAACTTGTTTTTTAAAAAAATACAATTTCAATGAATATAAAATCCTTGGGTCAATCTTACTCTTCTTAAGGATTTTGTCAGTCTTCTCCCATGTTGATTGATGATAAGGAACAGCCAAATTTTCCCCTTTTATAAGTTAGTTGATCTTTTGGCCTGGCCGTCCAAATAATTCTTTAATTATTTAAAGAATTAAATTAAATTAAATTCTTTAATTTAAGTCCAATAACTTTACTGGGATACACTGCAATGCTGACGGTTCTATGTTAATTTTTCCTGGGTATACAGTGCGTCCTTTCAAACTGTAGATTCAAGTTCTCCTTTCTGGAAACCTTTAAATTTTTATTTTGTCTATTATTTGTTTCCTTCTTCAGGGAATTTTTGTACTTTTCATTCATAAGTCTAAACTATTTCTGTTTTCACTTTGCTCACTCCTTTTCTGTTTTCTATACACTATCTTGGTTAATATTTTTTTTTTTTTTTTGCAGTACGCGGGCCTCTCACTATCGTGGCCTCTCCCGTTGCGGAGCACAGGCTCCAGACGCGCAGGCTCAGCGGCCATGGCTCACAGGCCCAGCCGCTCCGCTGCATGTGGGATCTTGCCGGACAGGGGCACGAACCCGTGTCCCCTGCATTGGCAGGCAGACTCTCAACCACTGTGCCACCAGGGAAGCCCTGTCTTGGTTAACTTTTAACTTGCCTTCATTTCTTTGATGGGTTTTATTTTTCCCTTCACTTTCTTTCTTGAACTTAGGTTTTTTTGCCTACTGACTTGCCATTTCTTCCCTGAGCTCCTGTACTTCCGATTTGTGCTCCAGCTATTTACAGCAGTAAACTGACATTTTTCTTTAATTTGTGAAATATTTCATCATAATTTCACTTGTTCTGTGCCAGTGTTTTTCTAGTGAGTGCTGGTCATCATCATCTTTCTGTTTTTTCATGTTTCTTCATCTTCTTTTAAGTAATTATGTTTGACTAGATCCTGAACTGGTCCATTTTTGATTACTCATTTTTGAAGGTGGTTTATTCTAGACCAGTTATTTGAAGAAGACTCACTTGGGAGAAGAGCCAGAGCCATGTTCAGAGGAACGGGAGTGTTCTTTCTTTTTCTGGCGGGATGGTATACGTGGACACACAGAATGGGGACGGGTATTCCTGAGCTTCTCTCTCTCTCTCCAAAGAGACAGGCAGCTGTGAGGGCTGTTCACAGCACAGAGTCCTCTCCTTCCTGTCGTCACAGCTCAGCCTGCTCCCCACAAATGTTACTTGAGATAAGTCCTCCTTCAGTCCATGCTCCTCTGCATCTTGGTATCAAACTGCACCCGGTGAAGCTTCTGCCACCAGCCTGTGCACTCATTTCCACCATTTCAAACTAAACATTTTGGTTTTGAACCCCAGGGTGCATCCCTCACCTTAGAAAGTACTATTTGCTACTTGAGTTTTCTTTTCCTAAGTTCTGCAGCTGCAAGTGTCTTCTGTCTACTTCCTCTCATACTCCTGGTCCAATCTTTCAAAAACCCTTTCCACTTATTTTCTGGTTTGGGGTTTCAGACATCTCCTAATTTCTTCAAAGACAGAGTTTTCATTTCTGGGTTTTTCTTCCCCCTCCTAGTTGCTTGGGGTAATTTTCCAGGGGAGAAAGAAGAAAGGCTTACTTCACAAACTGTCCCAGTAAGAATGCTTAATAAAAAATTAACTTTGTTCTGCTGAATGCTTCAAAAATCGCGTTTCTGATACTATTTTCTAATTACATATGCTTCAGGTACAACATGCATGCTAATGAAAGTGAACCTCAAATACATGTGCAATGAAGCAAAGCTGATGTTCCAGATTACATTTTAATAGTCCCAAAGAAAATGGAAAACTGCAACTGCATGCTTGTGCAAAGCTGACAGAGGGAAAACGCAACACGGTGGTAGGGTCCAGTACCCCGGCTTCACAGTGCTAGCCGACCTTCCCTTTCCACCACGAGAACCAAAGGAACAAAGTTCACACTGACTTAACGTTCAGGGTCGCGCCAGAATATCCTGGGGCGGGGCGGGGGGGGGGGGTTCCTCTGTTTGGGAGGTAATGGATGCAACCGCCTGGGTCAAGTTCACAGAGGTCCCTCCTGCTCGACACGTCGGGTCGGATGTGTCCCAGGAACCGAAGCCGCGGCTCGGAAAGCGTCTTAAGCACAACTCTACTAAGCACGGTGCCCAGGACTAGGGTTGGTACGCCTCCGGTCGCTGCCCTGGCAAGACGGCGCGCTGGCGTCCGTCAAAGTCATCCAAAGCCGGGCGACAGGGCACCGCGGCCCAGGAGGGAGCCCCACCAATCCCTGTGGGAAAGCTGCCGCAACGCAGGGCCCGAATTTCACCGCAGACCGCAGCCTCGGAGCACCCGCCCTCCCGGCACTCCTTACCGCGTTGCCGATGCTGCTGCCGCTGCCGCTGCTTGGCTCGGACTCCACGAGGCTGGAGCCACAGGACCGGGCCGAGGCAGCCGTCGTCTGGCCGGGTGGGAGGCGCGGCCCGCCGGGCTGCAACGGCGGCGCCGCGGGGCCCGGCGCGTCCTCGGCCTCGTTGCCGCCGTGGTACACAACCCGGCTCTCGGAAGCGTGGATGCTCTGGGCACAGCCCATGCTGGAGGCGGCGTCTCCGACACGCTGGCGGGTAGCCGCGAAACGGTCAGTAAACGGCCGGCCCAGTGCCTCGCGGCTGCCGCGAGCGCCCTGTCATCGCCGCCTGGGCGGGAGCCGGCGAGCGCGGGTCTCGCGCCAGGAAGTGCGGCCGCCCCTTTTATCGCGGTGCGGGAGCAGCAGCTGCGGCGGTGGGGAGGGGCCGGTGGGAAGGGGGCGGTGGGGCGGGCAGCGCACCGCGGCCGCCCCTCCGAACATGCCCTTCCTGAAGCGGGAGCCCTTAGCCTCCTCCCTCACATCGCCGCGCTCGCCTCTGCCGAGCCGCGCTTCCGGGGAATTTCGGGGGAGGAGATTTGAGCTCTCCCGACCCGAGTGTAGACGAGTCCCCCGAGGGAGGTGAGATCCCTGCTGCGCCCGCTCACGGCCCGTTCCCGCTCCGCGGCGCTTTAGCAGCCAACTCTCGAGGCTCGGGCACCCACGCCGCTCCGCCTGCCGCCCCGCGAATAAATGCTCCTGGTGTCAGGGCTGGTGGCGGAGAAAGCTAGCCTAGATCTCTCGCCGTTGAGGGGTAGGGGCCAAAGGAAGCCGGTTGGGGCGACGAGGCAGCGTCCGCCCGGGTAGGGAAGGAGAGACCTCGGCTCCAGTCGGATCTGAAGCCGTGCCGTCGAGAAGCACTGAAGCGGCGGCGCTCACCCGGGAGCTGCGGACGGAGCGGCTCCGGCTCCGTTAACCGGGCCGGGTCTTCCCGGCAGCACGCCGCGCCCAGCCCCCAGCTGTGACCTCCAGCGGGTGCTGGCGTCAATGCAAAGCAGCTGGGACGCCCGCTGCCTCCTCCCGGGCCCCTCCCGCCACTGAGCAGGCGCGGCCACAACGGGAGGGGCGCTGCCTGGCTGCGGGGAGAAAGACTTGCCCAAGGCCACACACAGCCACCCCGAGCCGGTGGGCTCTGATCTCGGGCCTGCGGCCACCAAAACCCAGACCAATGGGTTCGAAACCGGCTCCGGCTTGTAACTTAGCAGCTGCATGACTAATACATAAGTAGAGATAACGGTCACTATCTCTGAGCTATTAAAGAGGCCGGTGGAAGGACCTCTGTTTCCGGTGGTCCCAGGCAGATGGGGTCCGGGCGTCATTGTCGGGGGCCGCAGTCCTTGTGCGTTCCCTCTGGCGCCAAGACCTGGAGCACCATGCCCGCCTACACAGGCGACCGGGAGGCTGTGATGCTGGGATGCTAAGAAGCTACATTTAGGGGCAAGCTGGGGATGCCGTCCCACTCTCCTCTTAACCAAAGGACGGGGCGCCCAAGGCCCCAAAGGCTCCTTGCTTGCGGGAGCAGAACCAGGTGTCCGCCGTGCCGGGCGCGGCCTGTGATGACGCGAGACGCGTTGGCAGAACTACATCCCACACATATCGCCAGCGGCTCGCTGTGTGACTTTGAGCGAATCACTTAGCCTCTCTGTGCCTGGGTCTCCTCCCACGATCAGCGAGAGGGTGGCACTCCTGGGCGTCCATCAAGGACCCCGGAGCAGCCCACCTCGGACCCGCCCTTTCTCCCGCCCTCCCTGCGGCTCCCGGTCAGCCGAGACCCCGACGCGACGGGTCCCTTTCCTCTCCCGCCGTCCACACCTTTCCTAGCGCGGCCCTGGCAAGACCCTGAGGTGCCAGGGCTCCCGCCTCCAGCCCGGCTACTGTAAAGACCCGGACGCGTGCTCCGGGCTGGAGTCCCTGTTGCAGCGCTGAGACTGCCAGACGGGCTCAGGAGGCGGGTTCCCTGCGGTGACTCGGGCTTCAAGACGAGCCTAAGATCCACAGCCCTGGCGCCCCTCGAGCCGGGATATTCCGGGCCGGAGGTGCGCAACGGGCAGTTTCCTGAGGGCGGCAGAGCTCAAAGGCCGGGTAACCCGAGGGCAGTTTTGTGCTATTGGCCCTCTTTACTAGCCCGAGCGGGCCCAAACCACTGGCACCTGACTTACACTATCAAGTTTAAGCACATTTAGCATAAGCACATTTAGCAATCTTATGTGTGCCTCCACGCCTTATAAAAGTACCAGCGGCTCAAAGAAGATGTCTTGAAAGACACAGAAAAAGAAATTTACCATCAATTGTAGTGTTTTCTGCCTCTCTTTTGCTGGGTTTTGAACGTAATTTTTCCAGGCAGAATCTGCACTCTTCTAAATAAACAGTAACTGGTGAAGAAAACGCTTTGAACCGTCAGAGTGCTTGAAAGTCTATCTCACGCCCTCTGTCCTCCCCTCCCCACCTCACTGAGAAGCCGGGCCTTGATGACTCCCGGCACTGACCTTGCCTCCTCCAGGGGCTTCAGGCTGCCCTCTGGGCTCCCCTTCGCAGGTAGGACCTCGGTTTCCTGGGCTCACCTTGGAAATCCTTGATCCCTGCTCTAATTCGGGGTGGGGACCCTTATCCCCAGCCCCGCCTCGCTGGCCTCCTGCGCTGCCCTTTGCTGTCCTGAGCTGGACTCTTGCCCTCTCTGTTGCCAGAGACCTGTTGGATGGCAGCATTAACTGATTTCCAGCTCTGCAATTTGGAGACTCTAGACTTAGAAAGCTAAGGCTAAGAACAAAGCAGGAGCAGACAGCAACGGCAGGAGTCCTCTGCCCACTTCTGGGGTCACAAGGAACAACCGCCCACTCACTTTCATCCATACTCTGGAACTCAGCCTGGGACACTCCAGGAAGTCACAGTCTCTCCCTGCCACCCCCCATCTCAGCTTCAACTGCCTAACATCAGTTCCACCCCACCCCTCCTTCCCTGGCCATAATCTGCACCTTGAGGTCCCTGAACACTTCTCTACCCAGTTTCCCCAGACCTCAGTGACAGGGGACACAAAAGGGGTCACAATGACAGAACTAACCCAAACCTCACTGGCATGGGCCACCCACTGGCTCACCCAGGACTCCTGATCCCCTATGAAGAATTCCAGCCCGTGCGGTATGTAGGGGGCTCACGAACCATCCCACTCCTGCTGCAGGAGAGGCACCCCCAGCCATGTGGGTACCCGGAAGTTCCATGGCACGCAGGAGAACATACTCCTCCACCACCCCCCCAATCCATTCCCCCAAGCAGAGGTGCTTGACGCCCACCAGGCTCAGAATTGTAGTTGAAGGTCAACTTCAATTTGGTGGTTTTTTTTTTTTTTTTTTTTTTTTTTGCAGTACGCGGGCCTCTCACTGTTGTGGCCTCTCCCGTTGCAGAGCACAGGCTCCGGATGCGCAGGCTCAGCGGCCATGGCTCACGGGCACAGCCACTCCGCGGCATGTGGGATCTTCCCAGACCGGGGCACGAACCCGTGTCCCCTGCATCAGCAGGCGGACTCTCAACCACTGCGCCACCTGGGAAGCCCCCAGTTTGGTTTTTGTTTTTTTTAATGTGGACCATTTTTAAAGTCTTTATTGTATTTGTTACAATATTGCTCCTGTTTTGTGTTTTGGCTCCTTCGCCGGAGGCAAGTGGATCCCAGCTCCCCAACCAGGGATCCAACCGGCACTCCACCCCACCCCACCCACATAGCCCTGCACTGGAAGGAGAAGTCTCAACCACTGGATCGCCAGGGAAGTCCCCTCGAGCAGTTCTTACTCTGCGGTCTCAGGCATGAGGTCAGTGGGGCTGGGAAAGAAGTCACCCAAGGGACAGAGGCCAGCCTGGGCCCCCACCCACCCACCCACTAGCACAGGCCATTCCCAGGAGACTCCTCAGTCCTCATGGCCGCTTCACCAGTTCATGAGAGACATGAAGATGCAGGGTCCCACACAGCTTTATTCTATCTAAAACCCAAACCGACTCCGTTTCCACACCTCTTACACTTAAGCTGACCCTTTTTACAACCGATGCTCCCTCCTGGCTTTATTTCCTCCTCCACCCAGGAGTCAGCGTTCAAAGACTGCTATTGGCACTCAGTTTTCTACTCCTCTCCTCGCCTTCCCCATTGAACTGGACTTGAAGCAGCCACAAGTGGGAGAGATCCTGCACCCTGAGGTGTGAACCCCAACCCTGCCAAACATCCCCTCTCCAAGCTGCTTTCCTCTACTGTAAATCTGGGATTAAGGGTATCTACCTCTCAGGGATTAAATGGGCTAACTGACATCAGGTGCCTAGAATAATTACTGAGCGCCTGCATCTTAGCTCCCACCTTCTCCTGGGTCCTTTCCACACCACCTTCCTCCAGGCCTCCGCACAGACTGCCAGCAACTGCTGGAGGAAATGAAATGACCCCGAGGTTCAATACCCCTACAAATCTGTGGCATCAGACTTCACCAGGTTCATTTCTCTAGCTTTCACACTTTTGTACAATGTAATTTTTTTAATGTCTTTATTGGAGTATAATTGCTTTACAATGTTGGTTAGTTTCTGCTGTATAACAAAGTGAATCAGCTGTATATATACATATATCCCCATATCCCCTCCCACTTGCGTCTCCCTCCCACCCTCCCTATCGCACCCTTCTAAGTGATCACAAAGCACCGAGCTGATCTCCCCGTTCGATGCAGATGCTTCCCACTAGCTAGCTATTTTACATTTGGTAGTGTATATATGTCAATTCTATTCTCTCACTTCGTCCCAGCTTACCCTTTCCCCTCTCCGTATCCTCAAGTCCATTCTCTACGTCTGCGTCTTTATTCCTGTCCTGCCCTAGATTTCTACAATGGAATTTTTAAATTGTTTTAAAATTACACATTTTATAATTTACACATTAATACGTGCTAGAAAAATAGTAAAAAAAAAAAAAATCAAACTTAGCAGAAGTATATAAAGTGTGCAGAGGCAAAGGAGAGTCTCTCTTCCTTCCCACTCCCTTCCTTCCGTAGAGGTAACTACTGTTAACAGTTTGGACCATATGCTGCCAGACCTGCTTCTATGTTAAATATTACACACACACACACACACACACACACACACACACACACAGCTATTAGGATATCAGAAACAGGGCTGCCGTGAACATCCTTGAATGTATCTTTTTCTGTAAGGTGGACTGCTAAAAGTTGAATTGCTTGGTGAAAAAGTTATGTACCCCTCAGCCCACCGCAGCTCCAGAAGGGATGAGGGGAAATGAAAACATAGAGCCTGGCTGAGCTGAGGGACTGAGAAGGGGGAGCTCTTTGGACATGCCCTCTGCTCCTGGATAAGGGGGATCCAGCCACCCCCAGATGCAAGGCCTCTGTTGATCATCCTCTCCAGGCCCCTGGCCTCCTTATCTTTATTTCTGTCCGTACTCCCAAGCCTTTAGTAAAGTGTTTGAACGTTCCAGCCTTTCTCAGATAAGGGAGGGAATGGATGATCCACCCCTAGGCCAGAACTGTAAGGAGGGAGCAGCACTTCCTATAGGTGAGAACAGTAGAGAGAAGCCCCCAGATGCTGTCCTCTCGCTCCAGAATTCAGACGTACACCTGCATTTCTCTCCTCTATTTGGCTCCAGACCTTGGTACTCGTGGTTCTCCTGGAGCTCAGGATTGACAACCTAATGTGGACCCCCTTCCTCAAAACGACCTTATTAGCTCCGGCCGTCTCAGACTCCTCCACTCCCAACAAGGAGCTCTGCCCCCAGTGCCAGCTCCCTGGCTCCATCCACACTTGCCCACCACACCAGGGGGTCATATCCTCTCCCACCTACTGGAGAAAGTCCCAAATTCCTAACACTGCTATATTTGTTTGTAAAGGTCAGAGACCAACTCCACTAGCTCAGCCAGGGTAGGTATTTACTGCTTCATTTCCCAAGAATACCAGAAGGGAAGAATACAGGGACCCAGATGCCACTAGGACCGTCTCGCTGTCCTGACACCTCAGCTCTCCAGATGCAGTTTGCTGTGATGCTGCGAGCATGGCCTTTGGGAGCCCTAGTCTCTACCTCCACAGCCGCACAGCAACACCGTTGCTTTCCACACCACAGGGAGTTCCTTGTCCCAAGTTCCTAATTTGTTCTGTCCCTAATCCCAGGCCCCCATCACAGGGCCCCATGCTTACAAGGGTCCCAATCTCGGTTTAATGCTCAGCTGTGACCATCTTAAAATTCTTAATAAGTGCTGAATGAGGAGCCCCATATTTTCATGTCGCACTGGATCCCACAAATTCTGTGGCCAGTTCTGCCTACCTCCTCTGAAAAGTACACTGTCCAGGTGTGTGCAGGGGGAGACAAGCATGGGGCAGTGCGGGGGAGGAATCTGGTATCTTGGGGGAAATTCACAGGGTCTGCCCTGCAGGTCATGTTGTTATTTAATAAAAACAGTCCATGCCTCCCTCTATCCTGGACCCAGTGCCCCAGCCCTGGCTCCGTCCCTGGCCTCACTCCACCTCCCGGGTAGGTGGGACCGGCCTCAGGTTTCCTCAGGAATGGCCGTCTCAAGAAGCAGGTCACAGGGGGTCAAGTGACACGCCAAGGTCACACAGCTGGATGGGCCACAGCCAGGACCCATGAAGTCCTCCAGCTCTTGTTCTTTCCCTGGGGGCTCATCCCAACCCACCCAGCCTCCCAACCGCCCAGCCTGTGGCTCTCAGCCAAATTCTACCTGAAAAGAGCACTTGGTTTCTGGGGGCCAGGATCGCTGTTGACTGCCCCTCCTTCAGGGCAGGAGCAGGGGAGCAACACAGGGTCTCCTGGCCTGGAGGAGGAGAGCAGTGTGTCCAGACAGCCCTGAGATGGAACCTGTGACAGCGATGACACCGGCCAGCCTGTGTGACAAGCACTTCACATGTGTGAGCTCACGTATTCCTCAAAACGGCCCCATGAAGTGGTTACTATTGCTCCTCCCACTCCCCTACCCCTGCCCCCATTTTACAGACGAAGACACTGAGGTTTCTTAGAACGAGAGCTGATGCAGGTCTTTAATAACCCAATACCCACCCTTTACAAAGGCTCTTAAAAACAGAAGATGCTTCTTTAATACAATGAAGCATATTTATTTCCAGCTAAGAGCTTTCAAGATATTTAATAATGAAGCACTAGAACACTCCCCAGGGCTGGGACTCAGCGGGTCTACTCTAAAGAGTGCCCCAAGACCAAGAAGCACTTGACTAGAGCATAATTAATGGATTCAGAAATAAAACAAAAGGCAACAACCAGCGCTGCTATTAGCCAATGTTATCTAGATGGTCTGAGAAGTGCAATGAGACGTGGCTTAGAAAATAGAGCACAGATATTGGAACTGGAGATAAAATTGATCATTAATGGCAAGTAATGTCGCTTTATACTCAGGATACGCAGAAATCAATTCAAGAGTTATCAACATGAAAGGTTTCCCTACAGTGACCAGATTAAAAGTAAAAAGTAGTACTCTAGACTATCAATGGCCCAATAGAAAATATAATGACAAAAATCACACTAAGTGCCGGGTTCTGGCTCGGCCCTTATATGGAACCCATGTTTCCCCAGACCTCACCTTGGTCACCATGTGGTAATGACCCACATTTTGCTGGCTCTTTCCCCCTCTACTAAGGCAGGCCTCCAGCCTCCTGCAACGTTTCAGCCAGTTGCTTCTGGGAGTGTCTGAGGGGGTCTGGGGTGAGGCAGTGAGATCACCCCCCACTCTCTCTCTTCTGCTGGCACCCCACACCATGTTAACAGCTGGGCCCTGGCACCGACTCCTGAGGCTGTGAAAGCTGAGGCCCTGGAGTCCTCAGGGTGCTGAAGCTCCTCTGGGCTCCAGGCACAAGTCGGGGAAAAGACACACTTACAGGGTCACCAGCCGCGTCTCAGGTTGCCCAAGACTCTCCTCTCCAGCTTTTCACACTGAAAGTCCTGCACCCTGGGAAACCCTCAATCCCAGGCAAACCAGGCCGACCGGTCACCCTACACCTTCATACACACGCGTGTGCGCACACACACAGTGTCTCACTTTGTCTCCTAGGCCCTGAAGGCATGCTGTTTGCGCCCTGTGTCTGGCAGAGTTTATATCTGGGCAAAGAGCCCTTCCAGCATCAGTTCACAGATTTTCTACAGGGGACTCAGACTCAGGCTCACCCCTGGGTAGAGCAGGGAGACCCCAGAGCCCTGCGGCTTCCCCGTTCTCCTCCCTCTCCTGTCGCACATGCTCCTTCCCACCCCTTCCATCCACCTGCCACAGCTTTGGTTAAACCTGGAATTTGCACTACAAAGAAGCATCCCCGTCTAAATATCCCCAAAGCCCTGAGAGGATGATGTTCTCATCTTTTCGCTATTGGAGAGAACATGGAGGCTCGGGGAGGTTAAGTAACTTGTCCTAGGTCACACAGAGAGCAGACGGCAGAACCTGGGTGCACACTGTGCCCTAACTGACGCCAAAGCCCAACCTGTCCCTACTGTGCAAGCACTTCCATGAAAATAAGTTTTGGCGACAGTAAGTTACATACGGGAAACTGAGGAGCCAAACATCACTGATGGTTGAGAAGCAGAAAGTGAAATATGATACACCCCAGAGCGACTGTGGGCTGCTTCAGTCCCAGGATAAACGGGAGGCAAAATGCAAAGCAGCACACTGTTCACCAAAAGTATTTGGGGCTTTTTAAATGTCAGCCGCAATGATCATGAATCACTCCTCTTAAAGCTCTTAATCCAAAGTAACCCTCCTTTTTCCTCTGGCCTCTCTCCTGATTCATCAAGTTGCTTCTGATGGCCTGAATCACCCGCCCTGAGTTCTGGGTCTCAGGCCTCCCACCTCCCATGGGAAAACTGTCATTCTCTTCTCTCGGGAGGGGTGTCCTGTATAAGTGTGCCCAAGCCTGCTTGCAGGGGAGAGAAGACTTTGGAGGGGAAAGACTCCAGCCTAAGAAGCAGTGCAGCTGGAAAAAGTCACAGTAGCAGGCTGGGCCTCATAATAACCGGGGTCCCAGATTCATTCCTTCACGTACAGACTCTGTTGAGCGTCTAGCAAGTGTAGGCACTGGGCTGGATACTGACGATACAGTGATGGCCAAATAGCCCCTGCCTATCAATGGAGCTCATAATCTGGGGTGGAAGGCAGGCTCCTTCATTCAACTCCATCAGAGTATAATTATAAGCTGATGAATGCTGTGACGTCCAAGGAGCTCTGATTGTGTAGCACAGTGGGAAATGACTTAACCTTGAACAGAGGAGAGTGAGCACCAGGATGTTTTCCCTGAGCTGAAATATGAATGGATAGCTGTTTTTCCTGCCCAGCACCCATTCATCCTTATAGCTACCTAATTTTCCTCTGGGAAACCACAGTCACGCCTAGTATCAACTCAAATTATTTGGGTGGAATGTTTAGTATGTACCACATCCCCAGCCACAGAAATTGATTTCGAGATAGGCACATGATCCAATCCAGAGTTAATGTGTGTTGATGTTACTGCTTGAACCCCTGATCAAGCCATACCTGAAGTCCGAACTATGCTGGGACTTTTCGGCTTTAACCACTTCTGCTTTTGATTAAGCCTCTTTGGGTCTAAATTTTGGTCTCTTGCAATTAAAAATGTCCTATCTGGGCTACAAAGTAATTACATTAAAAAGTATATAGGAAGGAACATTCCAGGCAGAGGTAAGAGAAAGCACAGAGTACAAAGGCCCTGAAGTGAGAGGCAGGAGCAGGGTAGGTTCAGGAACTAGCCCCTTCTAAGCTGTTGGCCACTTTTCTGAAGCTCCTTACGATCATTTCCTTTTGAGCCTTCACAAGCACTCTGAGATGAGTATTACCATTCCTATTTTATAGATGAGGAAACTAAAACTCACACAGGGGAGGTGACCTGCTCCAGGTCACAGAATAAGGACACCAACCCAGGCCTCTCTGACTCTGAGATCCATGCTGTTGACCTTCATCTCACGTGTTTCTGTCCCACATACGATCTAACGGGACCTCCGTCCCTTCTTTTCCATCCCACTCCTCTGACCAGCTGGTTTCTAGTTGGGTTCAGCGCATGGAGGCACAGAAGAGGTTAGAATGCAGGAGGAAGGGGAAAGCCAGTCTGGCTCTGGCAGCATCACGGCAGTGGCTGCAGCTGGGTTGGTGGCAACAGTAGCTGGCGGTGAGCATCGGGGCGGCACCTCTAGCAGCTCAGCAGCAAGGTGTGTGTCCTCCTGGGGCCTGGCAGCTTCCTGATCCCTTTGGAAACACCCTTGTCATGCTTCTGTGTCTCCCGCTCTTCCAACACCTTTTAGCCAATTCCTCTCATCAACACTGCTTTGCCTGAGATATCTCGAGTGGTTTGTATTTTGCTGGCTGGCCATGGATTGATGTAATCATTGATGGGGTGACTGTTATGAACAGTCTCACTGGCAGAAGGTGTTACTGCCAGCTGCTGCCGGGGTAGTCCGCTGGGCTCAACAAACAGCAGATAAGGCAGGGATGGCAGGGATGGGGTCTGATCTTGCTCTGCCTGCCTTCAGAGCTTTTAAGTACCGAGCCATAGCAACTTCTCATTAAGGCAGGGAAGCCTGTCTGCCTCCTACTGAGCCAAACATCAAGGGCTTGAGTTAACTCTGGAGAATTATGTCCCAGGCTGGCCATGGACTTAAGGTGACTCTAGAGAGAAAAGTTTTCAGAGAGAATCAGAATTTTAGTTCCAGACTCAAGATCACCTAGGCCAGGACCAACAGGTTGTGATGAAATAGCCTGCCCAAGAGTCAGAACTGCATTCACCCCTGACTGCCCCCAGCTCCTGTGTGACCTGACTTGAGAAAGTTCCCCTCCCCCTCCAGTCCCCACCTATGAAAGGAGGAGCTGAGCCATGGCAGACACGGTGTGTTTCCTCCCCAACACACCGTGAACGGCCTGGGGAGCCGTTCTCCTCTCACCTGCTTCCCAGGCCCTTCCCAGCCCATGGCGTGATGCTTGATGGGTTCCAGCCAATCGCAGTCACTCCTTTCCCCGTGTCAGGGATTGGTTTAGTCATGAGCACGCGACACACCCCTGGTCAATGGGATGTAGGGGGTCTCTGGGGGATGGTGCGGAGAGGGGTTTCTGGGAGGGTTTTCCTCACTCTGAAAATAGAGACACGAGAGAGACACCTGACTGCTTTCTGCCTACAGAATGGCTGGGCAAGAAAGGGATGCCTGGTGCTGTTTCAGCAACCTGACCACCGTGAGGGAGAGCTGCCAACACCTGAGGGCGGCAGAGTGGAAAGATGGACAGAACCTGTGTCCTCGCTATCCTGAGTGTAATCCCATAACCGCCCAACATCTGAACTCCTTGTTAGGTGGCGTAAAACAGTTTTGTTGTGTAAGCTATTTTTAGTTGGGCCTTCTGTTATCTGCAGCCCAAAGCCTTCCACCTGACATGTGAGGCCACCCGATGAACTTCCCTGTCCTTTTTAGATCTAACATTTTGTGATCCAGCTCCTCTTTTCAAAGGGGCAAGAGGGGACTTGTCCAAGGCCACACCATGCGTGTGGTGGAGCCAGGACCCCAAGCTGCTGCATTCTCTCCCACCATATACCCCTTTACCCCTTTGCGCGAGCCCTTCACGCAGTGATGGACATCACTTATTGTTTCTAAGAAATGCTTCATTTGTCACCCACAACTTCTCTGAGTTGAAAGGGAGTATGGGGCTGGATAAAGATGACCCTAGAGGACTTCCCTGGTGGCGGCGCAGTGGTTAAGAATCTGACTGCCAACGTAGGGGACACGGGTTCAAGCCCTGATCCAGGATGATCCCACATGCCGCAGAGCAACTAAGCCCCTGCGCCACAACTACCGAAACCTGCATGCCTAGAGCCCGTGCTCTGCAACAAGAGAAGCCACCGCAATAAGAAGCCCGTGTACCGCAACGAAGAGTTGCCCCCACTCGCTGCAACTAGAGAAAGTCCGCGCGCAGCAACGAACACCCAGCGCAGCCAACAATAAATACATACATACATAAATTTATTAAAATGAAAAAAGATGACCCTATATAATTTCCCACCCTGCAGCCTGTCCCTCTGCATGGGTGCCCTTGGGACCCAGCAGAATACAGAAGTCTGGGTGGGGTCTGACTCTTTCCCAGCACATAATTACTAAGCTTGGCAGTGATGGTGCTGCTAGCGTCCATGGGCCACCCAACTACCGTGCTCCCAGCTGCAGCTGATCCAGAAGATCAGAGAAGGTGAGCTCAAAGAGGCTCCTCTTCCTTCTGAAATGTGAAAACTTGCCAGTCCCACATGAAGGCTACAGAGAGCTCAGAGAATCCTGATTTCTGGCCTCCCTTTGGTAGGAGACCAGACTTGTGTAAATTTAGTGTTCTCCTGGCCCACGGTAGCAACTTGTGAGATCCTCCTGGTTGCTGGCCACCCAAGGGATAGAACCTGGGAATCTCTGCTGGAATCAGCCCCATCCCAAAGGGAAGCAGGGAATCTCAGCCCGGAGAGAAAGGAGAAGGATTCCATCCCTCCACAGAGACTCAGCCACAGAGCTAGCTGGAGAATCAGGCAGAATCAAAGTCGTGTCACTGCAGCAAGGATTTTTCTTTAGTATTTTTACCTAACTATGACTATTTAGGCAGAGAAAAGCCGGGTTGTCTCTCCCCTCACAGTGCTTATTCTTAGACCCTGGACAACCAGGTCACATTTGTGAGGTTTGGAGTGACAGTCACAGAGGATGCCTGCAGCCCAGGAGCCCAACTTTCCCTCTTCAAGGCTGATGGTCTAAACTTACTCTCTGGTATCAGTCAAGGACTTTAGTTTGTAAGTCACAGAATCCAACACTGGCTGTTTTAAGCAAAAAAACGAAGGACTTTTGGGGAAGGGCTATCAGGATGCTTTGGGCTGTAAGCAGCAGAATAACAACAGGACTTCTTATGTCACATGACAAGAAGTCAGGCAACAGATGCTCCAGGACTGGTTCAGCGGTTGTGCGGTCACGTGGTCCCAACCCCCAACAGAGCCTGACGAGCCCCACTTCCTGGTACTTGCACCCTTGTGTAGCCCCTGCCCTGCTGTGAGGACTTCCCTGGTGGTCTGGAGGTTAAGACTCTGGGCTTCCACTGCAGGGGGGACGGGTTCCGTCTCTGGTTGGGGAACTAAGATCCCGTGTGCTGCACGGTGCGGCAAAAAAAAAAAAACATACTAAAAAATAGCGCAGGGCTGTGTGGCCTGTAGGACACTGCAGGAATGACGGCATGTGACTTCAAGGCTGGCTACATGGTAAAAGTCACTGTGGTTTCCACCTCATTCTGTCCCTTGGATCATTTGCTCTGGAGGAAGCCAGCTGCTGTGGGGTGAAGACACTCAGGCAGCTGTAGGAGAGGCCCATGTAGAGAGGAACTGAGGCCTCTTACCAACAGCCTCGTGGGTGAGCCATCTTAGAAGTGGATCCTCTGGCCTGATCAGGCCTTCAACGGTCTGCAGCCCCGACCAACAGTTTGACCACAACCTTGTGAGAGAACCGGACCGGAGCCACCGGCTTAGCCACACCAAGCTGGGCCTTGGACTGAGTTTTTGCACATCACCCTCACCACGTGCATGCAGTAGGCATTATTATTTTCCTCATGCTGCAGAGCAGGAAACGGCACAACCAGGAGGTGGCTGAGATAGGATAAGACAAAGCCCTCCCTTTAGGGGTCAGGCTGGGAGAGCTGCCCCATCTCCTGCTTAACTGTAGCACTTCAGGGACCCCCTGTTCTAGGCCACTTGCCCTGGGTGTCTTGGACCCCAGTTATTCCTCCAGTATAGGGCTCTGCTAGTACCTCCCAAACTGCCTAGCTTTCTGGTGGGGCCAGTGGGAAATCTTTACTCCCAGGTTCGCTGAATCCATGTCTGCACTTACCCCTGCCTTGTGCATCCCCGAGCTGACAACTCACCCTCAGCCTTATCCACAAACCCAGACAGTTCCCGGGTTGCACAGGTGCTCCTGAAGGCAGTAGGTCCAGGAACAGCGATGCTTTGTTAGAAACAAGGCCACCTGAGGCATGATGCAGCACCCCCAGGAGTAGATTCCATCCCAAAGTGGCCCTCGGGGAGGTCCCTGCAACAGCAAGGCCCATACAGGGCTGCTGCCAGCGACATCGTCTGGTGCCAGGTCTCTCCTGGGGGTTTAGGCTTATGCAACTCTTTCTAGGATTTAATTTCCTTTTTCTTTTTTGGTCTCTATGTTCGTTACTATGCCCATGTCTGAATGAGTTTTGTGCAACTCCTATGTAAGCGGGTAAGAAGTAGCTAAACAGCCGGGAGCGGTAGGGTCGGAGAAGGACAGTGGGTCAGGCTGTCACCATTCATTGGAGAACCAGTGGCTTTCAAGTTGCTTCTTAGGAAGGGAACAATTTTGTCAAAGGATATAAGCGCAGGAAGCACTGAAGCCTTTGGCGAGATGGGAGTAGAAACCTGACCACTCATCAGTCCCTCACTCCCAGGGGCAGCCCCCGAGGCAGCTCTGCGGAGAACAGTGAGCACTTTCAGGACTGCCCACCAAGCCCCCACCCCCTGCACAACTGGCAGCGCAACAAACCAGCATCTGTCAAGGCTTTAGTCCTGTTTCCCTACCATTAGGATTAGGTGCAGCTTCATGTGCCAGAGAAGCCTAATTAACAGCAGCCTATACAGCACAGACGTTGATTTTTCTCACTGGTCAACAAAGCCCAAAGGGAGTAATCAGAGATGCAGGCTCAGGTGATCCAGACTCAGGACCATCTGAGTGGCCGGAACTCACTGTGCAGGCACCGGTCTAGCAGCCCAGCCTTCTCGATCCCCAGCACGTGGCTGCGTCTCATGGTTCCAGGCCGCTTTCTCTCACGTTCACATGCTGGCCAGAAGGAGGTGACTGACTCCCCTGGTTTGCCCAGGACAGAGGGATGGCCCAGGACGTGGCACTTTCCGTGCTAAAACCAGGAGAGTCTCAGGCAAACCAGGACGAGTGGGTCGCCCTAGACGAAGGGCACGGACCCTCCCTTCAGGACACTTTGTGGAAGTCATACAACATGTTTCTTCTATCTCACTGGCCAAAACTTAATCACGTGGCCCCGTTTAGCTGCACGGGAGGCCGGGAAATGCCGATTTTATTCTGGTGGCCATATGTTCAGTTAAACACTTAATATAAGAAAAGAGGGGGAAACAGATATTGGGATCAACAAGCAGTCCCTGCTGGTGTCCCTCCTTCATCCCAACCCGCCCTCTGAGCACGTCCTGCTGCTGCACCTCACACAGATGCAGGCTTTCCCCTTGCCTCTGACTTTTATTTTTCTGCTTGGCTGCAGTTAAAATTTCCCTCCGGCAATGTGGCTCCCAGCTGCCCTGGGTATCGTCACCCCAGCCTGTGCTTAATCCAGGCCGGAGACTGGACTGCTGGAGTCACAGCCTCCCGAACCACCTCAACTAAACTGCCACCCAGGCCGGATGCTAGGCTTCCTTATTGAAGAGCTTCAAAGGCAAGGAAGTCTCAAGGTTCGTCGGCAAGGCAAGAAGGGCAAAAACAGCCGTCTCTTTCCTCCCCTCCCCTCCCTTCTCTTTCTCTTCCTTCCCTTTCCCTTTCCATCCTCCTTATCAGACATCAGGTACTAAAGGTACCATGATAAATGAAACAGACACAGTTCCTGCATCCAAGAGATTACACAATAGCCTATGGAACAGACAGTGAAACAATCCTGTATAACAGGTATGACAAGGACCAAGATAGAAAACCAGTGCTGTGGGGTGCCTAGAACAGATCCCCAATCCAGATTTGGGGGTTCGGAGGGTTTCCTAGAACAGAAGACCAAATTTGGTCCTGAGGGACAAGTAGGGGCTGAGTCCTGACGGATGAGTAGAATGAGCTAAGTGGGAGAAGGGAGTGTTCCAGTACAGGAGGCAGCCTGTAGAAAAGCCACAAGGCAGGAGAGAATGTGGTCCCTTCAAGGGACTGGAAGCAGCTCAGGGAGGTTGGAACTAGGAGAAGGGAGGGGCTGTGCTGGGAAGTGGCTAGAGATGAAATGAGGGCGGTCATCAGGGGCTGGATCACAACCGTCCTCATGAGCCATG
The DNA here is from genome assembly GCF_964374135.1 of Grampus griseus. NCBI lineage: Eukaryota > Metazoa > Chordata > Mammalia > Artiodactyla > Delphinidae > Grampus > Grampus griseus. The sequence continues at coordinate 140,811,963 of NC_139018.1, read as the reverse complement.
ATGAGGAGTTGGCACTTTGCCTGAAAGGACCACCTGGGCCATCTGCCTCTTAACCACCCAGTTGCCCTTGTACTCTCAGTTGTCATCCAGGGCTTGTCCTGGGTCAATCCCATCATGAACTGGCCTGGTGGGCAGTGGCTGATAGAAGACAAGAGTGTAGCTGGACCCCTAGGAAGGTATCCTGCCTGGTCAGGCCAGAGCTGAAGATGAGCCAGCCCTGCCCACTGCCACGCTGTGGGGTGACAGATGTCCCACCCTGTGCCCCATGCCCGCCATTGGGTGGTTTAGCCTCTCCCCTGCTCCCAGACCTGGGCCCTGCTTCCCCACCTCCCTCTGGTCAGGAAATGTTCTGACAGCCCATTCTAGCAGGACCTCAGGATGGAGGATTTGGGGGCCCCTCGCCCAGGGACATGCAATTGGTCGGCCTCCACTCCTGAGGGGAGGGTTGCAAGGAGCTTCCCGTCCGGTAGCCACTTGCTTGCTGGCGGGCATGGGAGCGAGCGGTGGGGTTAGGGACTGCCTGAGGGATTGCAAAGCTGCAGCGGTCTGGCATACTTCTTTATTTTTTCTAATTCAATTTAAAGCTGACTCTAAATCACTATCCCACTGAGCTGGTAAGAAATTCAATCTCAGACATATCATTGAGCTTCCCTCCCCCAACTCCAATGTTTTGTCAAGGTGCCAGGGGTCTTCTTAGACAGTACCAAACCCTTGGGGTGACCCCTCTGGTCATACCAGTGGTTGCAGGACTGTCCCCTATCCCAGCCCTTGTACCCCCTCAGGTGTGGGGACTCAGCTGATCTGGGGTGCCCCTCGGGGTGTGGGAATTGCAGGCAAGAGGTGTGCACTCTGCGTCTAGCGGACCCTCCCTGAGTGTACCTGGCAGCCTTTCCCTCCAAGGCCTTGTCACCTCCTGCACACTGCCTAGAATCAAGGCGTGGGGACTCTCCCTACACTTCCCTGCCCTAATCACACTCTGCCCCTTTCCCGACTTGGGTAGAAATCTCTCTCTCTCCCTCCTTTTAGCTCTTAAAAGCCCACCCTTTCTTCCTCTTCTAGGATGTGTCACAGAATCTCCACAGACCCAAGGTTATTACAAAAGAGAGCCATCGACTTCCAGAAGCTTCTGTGCTCTGACCACCCAAAATACCCAAAGCAAGGAAATACCAAGAGACTGGCTCCTTGCTTGAAAGAGCCAGGGGACGGAGGAATACAAAGTTAATATCTCCACAAATCATCTGGCCTCTTCTGCATGAGGAAGGGCACGTCTCTTACTGTCACAGGTACTGCTGTTGTCAGTCTCACACACTTCCTGGCTCTGTCAATCTGCCAGTCTTACCTGGTGACTTTCCCTGGTTGGAGCTTCCCTCACCCAACATCATCCTGGGGTACTCGGACCCCCTTAGGCTGCTGCTGTATTAGTCAGCTTTCGTTACGTTATGCTGCAGTGACAGGCAAACTCAGAGTCTTAGTGGTTTACAACTATATAATGTTTAGCATACTATGCTTCCAACCTTGCAGTGAAATAATGCAGTTTTTTTTTCATTTTCGATGTGATAAAAATCAACTCTGTTATGAAATTAAATGACTCCTAATGGACTGCAATCACAAAATGTATGTAAATGTAACTTTGCGACTTGAATTATAAAAAGGAAACATCTATTTAAATGTGGAAGTATACCTACTCTGTCAGAGGATAAAGATTAAGGTAGCTTGATGATTATTGACTCTACTTTGTGTCACCCACTAAGTCAAAAATGCTAACTGAAAACATTTTTATTTTATTTGTTTAATTTAATATTTTATGTTATTTATTTCTTTAGGCTGAACCAGGTCTTAGTTGCAACATGTGGGATCTTTTTTTGTAGCTGCGGCATGCATGTGGCATCTAGTTCCCTGACCATGGATTCGGGCAGACAGTCAAGTGAGGGCGGAGAGTCACGGTTGGGTGGTAGGATCTCATCCTTGGGGCCTACAGTCAAAAAAGGGGGATGGCCAAATGCAAAGGAGGCCTCAGCTGTGGGGAAGCCAGGGCACTGGCAGGGAACTAGGATAGAATATAAGAGCAAGACCCATACCCGGCAGTGGAATTAAAGATGGCAGTGTGTCCGCAGCAACAAGGGCCAGTTACTAGAAATGAGACTGTCCCAGAGCGTGGAAATAGGATGACTTTAATTTCCTGCAACTAAATTGGTGGGGGGGGGGCATTACACAGTGAGGAGGAAGGGTCTGTCTGGTGGGTCAAAACAAATCTAGCCAAGGTCCAAGGAGAAAGGCAGTGACAGGGAGCCAGGCAGACCACCACAGGTATCAGCCGACTGAGAACGGAATTCGGAAAATACACTGGAGCAGATGTAATTAACCTATATTTCACTGTCACAACACAGCGAATGTCACCTGGCTTCTGACACCTCTCTGTGCCACTAACTACGCAACAGAGAGACTGCTGGGAAAGCCCTGGAATAAAACTCCGCAAAGCCCACAGCTGCCCGCCTCCAGACCACTCTGTCAGAGAGAGGCTGCTCCTGATGCCCCCACTGTCACTCCCAGACAGCCACCCCAGCTCTGACCCTCTGAGACTCACATCACCCCGCGAGGCCACCGGCTACTCACACTCACTAGGGGCCTTGGGACTTGACATCAGTCTTCTCCACCTCACGTCCTAGGCAAGGTCAAGGTTCACGTGGCGACGCCACCCCACAACAGTTCCTTCCGTTTAGTTCTAACTGACCCCCGGTCCGGTCCACCCAACCCCACTCAGGCACCACTGCATGGCCACACTCAGGACATCATCTGACAGAATGTCCACTAGCTTTCTCTGACCACAACTTCCCAGTTCATCAGTTCTCTCTCATACCTCTTCGCTTTATAATAGCAATAACCATTATTAACCAAAATAACTAATAATAGGGAGTGTTTACTATTTGCTAGGCACTATTCAGAGCACTTGACATGTATTGAGTCATTTAATCCTCACAGCACGCCTAGGGTCTAAGTGCTATTATTATCCTCATTTTACATGATTTGAAGTCTGAGGCACAGAGAGGTTCAATAATTTTCCCAAGGTCCCACAGCTATAAAGTGGCTATAAAGAGCTGGGATTTGAAAACAGGTGGTCTGGCACCGAAGTGTGCACTCACTCTCTCTTTCATTTCTTTACATTTTATTGAACACAGAGAAAAGTACATATATCATAAGTGTACAAACAGATGAATTTTCACAAACTGAACACCCCTGTATAACCAGCACCCAGATGGAGAAGCAACACTACCAGCATACTGGAAGCTCCTCGGGCCCCCCTTCCAGTGCCACCCTGTGCCCTCCGACAGCAGGATTTGTTTACCCGTCTTTGGGCCTCTGTGGCTGGCCTCTTCTGTCGTCCTCACTGCTCACCGCCAGCGCACGCTGCTGGGAGACTTAGTGGTACTGAGCAGTTCTACACAGCAGGCGCTGTGCTGAGCACGAGGCTTGTGTGCCTTCCACTGAGATTACCAGGCCTTAGCTCACCTGTTATCCTAAACTCCCAGATCTCTTCTTGGGTCAGCTACTTCTGTCAAACCCAAACTCACAGCCTTTACTCTTGCTCTCTTGTGTGCCTTGTCAATAGCTAGTGGACATTCTGAGAAAAGCAAAACTCCAATTCCAGATCAGCCCAACTGTCCTGCTCATGCCCACATACACAAGAGTGGCAGAGCCCTGCCGGAGAGTAACACGACCTTGCAGAATGGAATGTAAATGCGTGACGTCCAAAGGCAGCTGGGTGCCACGTGCTGCCCAGGGTGCTTTCTCCACGCCCCCGACCACACCTTCTCCCCTTCTTAGAGAGGCTATTCCAAACGTTCCCCCTTCTCAGGCCAGCTTCCCTAACCCCATCCTCCCACTCCCAGCACAACTGCTTATCCCATTTCAGTAAGCAATCCTAGAAACATTTGCCATAAGCAAATTTAAAAGGCAAACTAGGAAAAAAAGTTAGTAACCATAAGTGGCAAATGGACTAATAATATTCGTAACTTTAAAAAAAATTACGTACAAATTGAAAAAAAAAACCCTCTAGTTCTCCAATAGGAAATCGCCAAAGTAACAGACAATACACAAAAGAGAAATTACAAATCGCTGATAAACATTTGGCAAAAGACTAATCTTCACTTCTAATCAAAAAAATGTAAATAAAATTGGCCAAGATTAAAAATTGATAATGTCACATTCTTCCAAACAGACTAAATTTTAATTCCTGAATCCAATTAGCAGGGTGCCTGGGTCCACTTGCTCTGGCCTGACCTGGAGTCCACAAGTATCACGCCCTCAGCTTGCACTGAGGGACACTCACCACCATATTTATTATGGGAACATTGTTGACAGCCCTGACCCTTAAAAAGGGAGAGTGATTTCTTCAGGCCTAGGCTCAGAAACTACACTTCTCCTGAGTCACTGGCTTCTGTTAAATCTCAGGAACTCTGGGGCTGCTTTCCTATCTGTTGAGGCTGTAGAAGCTCAGAGCCAAATGTGTGACCCAACCCCCTGGCGACCATGCAAGTCTCTGCGGCATGCATTGCCACATACGACCTGACACCTGACTCAACTGATTAGTCTACCCCTGTGTTCCCTTGGCCCCAGTTCTCTTTATCTGCTTCCTTTTTAATCCTACAGTAAGTATTCTTTACCTCAAATCTTTTTTGAATAAGCAAAGGAGGGCAGTTCTAATGAAGAGGTCGTCAGCCCTCTGCTGTTCTCCATACTCTGAATGAGTCAGGTTGGACCTTCAGGTTCACATTTGTCACCACAGCAGTATGAGGTGTCTGTGCACTGAGCTAACGGCTTCTGGCTGTGCAAGTTAGTTTCTTGAACAACAATTCCTAAATACTTAACAGGTTATTTTCAACTGCCTTACTGAATATCATATAATTTTCTCAAAATGTTCTTTCAGGAACACCATGTGGCATTCTTTTTCAAGACGGAGGTGCTATAAAATCAACAAATTTGATAAACTGTTCAAATTTCAAAAGGGCTTGGAACATTTCAACTCAAGAAATAAAGAAGGCCTATATAATACAGAGACAATACCCAGCTATATAAACCAAATGTCTTCTGCAATGTGTACATTTATTCCATATATTTTCTTGATGAAAAGGCAAACTTTAGAGAAGTTGCTGAAATAAAACATGGGAAAAGAAAGCATATGAACTATGCTCTGTTCACTTTGGTAGAAGACAAATAAAATGTCCAAATTGATCCTTCAATGAAACTGTCATTCAATCCAGAGAGAAATTATTGTTTAAAGGTAGAAAAAAGAAGAATGTTAAAAAATAGTTATCTCAGCTGTAATTCCAGGGAACTCAGAAGTCAAACTAGGATAACATCCATTCGGACCCTGCCTGGGTGTTCAAGTATTTGGAGAAACATCACAGACGTGGTAGCAACGAGCCAAAGCAGAACTTAGACATCCAGACTCTATCCTTTCTCTCTCCCTGCTCCCCTTCCCTTTCTTAAGTTCTATCAGTCAGGATGCTTCTGGCTGCAAGTAAGGAAAATTAACCTCAAATTATTGTGTGATAAAGTCGATTTATCGACTCATGCAAACACGAAGTGCAGAGTGAGATCTTTCGAGCCTCAGGAGAGGTTCGGTAGGGACTCTGGCTCTGGGATTCTGCAATTCTCCGAGCTTGTTCTTGCCCAGGAGCTGGCGTTGTCCTCACTGGGGGGTGGGGACATCTATCCCATAACCACTCCAGTCCAATTGAGACATATCACATGCCTGCCTTTGAACCAGTGACTGGGACCAGAGGACTTCATGTCCTGTCTGGCTTAGGCCTGGGTTATGCATCTATTACTGAATAAATAACTGTGGCAACAAGCACATGAGGGACCACCCTGGCGCTGGAGGTGGGCTCAATCCCACCCAAACTTCACAACTGCTATGCACAGGAGAGGGGAAAAGGAGAAGAATTACAAAAGTTACCAAAGAGAAGTGGTAGAGACTGGCTGGCTGTTCAAAGACAGTTCCTCTCCTTCCTGGGCACAAACAGATACAGATGGATCACATTTCCCAGCCTCCAGGGCGGTCAGGTGTGGCCAAGTGGCCAATGGAACAGACAAGGACTATTTCCAGATCTGGTCCCTAAAAACCTCTCACCCACAGTCCTTCATGCTCTTTCCCCTTCTGCAAGCTGTCCGTGCAGACGTGCACAATGATCTTGGGGAGCCATGTGTTGAAGATGGCAGAGCCACAAGATGGAAGGAGCCTTGGTCCCTGAATCGCCACTTAGAGAAGAGTCCTCCACTGATCAGGAACACCTATCTTAAACTTCACGTGACTGAGCAACTTCTTTCAAGTTGAGACTTTTGTATATTTGGGGGTTTGTTACAACAGTCAGCCTATCCTAACAGTTGAAGGAATTAAGGTCCACAAGGTTGGATGACTTGCCCAAGATACAGTTAACTGACGAAACAAACACAAAAACACAGAATGCAGTGATCTTGCCACTGGAATGCAAAAACAGAATAGAAAAAGTAATAGTTATGAAACCACAGGATAAAAAGAGACGTAATGAGCAATACAGCATCACTAAGTATCTTTTAGGCAGAATGCACAAGTAAGGAAGCGGGTCAACTGGAAAGCCCTTTCTATGTCAAAACTTGTGGAAATTTTCCCACAAGTTATCTCCCACAAGTTATCCATTCTTCTCTTAGCAAACAGAATTACTGGAAAGTTTCTCTGATAACTGAGAGTGCAAACTGCCTCAGAGTCAGAATTAGGAATAATAACTGTCATTACACATAAAAAGCAGTATTAATTCTCAAGCTGAAAAGCATTTGTGGGGCTTGGGCTGAACCCCAGTGCAGGGGCAGCTACCATCTGTCTGACCAGCACCCTCCCCTTCCTCTGAGAGCTGCTCCCCATCCAACTACCTACTTCTGTGAAAGCTGTTGCTCATCACAGAAGCCACCAGGGGCCGCTGGGCAGGCAGGTGTTCCAAGCCAGGCTGTCCTGGCTCTTCCCAGGGACTCTCAAATTGGAATCAAAGGAAGAGGCTCAGTCCCTCCCCATTAATGAAGCTGTGAAATATGAGGCCAGGAGCTATTGGGGGGCACTGTTTCTTGCCGAGCAGAAAGCAGCAGCCCAAGAAAATGAAGATGACACCACAGGAAAGGGAAAGATGGAGAAGGGTCCTGGTTTCACGTGGCCCAGAGGCAGGCACACCCCTGTCCTTCCCATGGTTTGGTTACGTAAGCCAGGCCATGGTGGCCCACAGATTTCACTTTGGGCCTCAGCTTGTTTAGATTAGGTTGATGTAACTTGCAATCAAAAGAATCCTGACCAACAGAATCAGGAAAATTGCCTCAAAAAACAGATAAACAAAAAAATTCACAATATCTCACAAATCTCCAAAAGTAAAATGAAAAGTACAGAAGTATCAATGTCGAGTATGGACTCAGAAATCAGTGTACTGGGATTGAATCCAGGTGCTGCCAGTTTCTAGCCAGGAAACCTCGGGGAAATTGTTAAGCCTCCCACTTGCCTCAGTTTTCTTACTCTTAAAGGTGAACCTTTAGGGTGACACCAAGCCCACTGGGTTTTCTTAAAGATTAAATTAGTTAATACACATAAAGTACTTAGAACAGTACCTGGTATGTAGTAAACATTCAATACATGATGGTTTTATTGTTACATTTGATCAATTTGAGTTGATTTTCAGGTTAGTGTCCCATGTTTTCAGTAAGTCAAGGTGGAACCAGCCAGGTGAAAATAGGTGCTGACCAGAGAAAAAAGCATGTTTGTCCCACACAACCTGACCCTCAGCAGTGCCCCATCAAATCCAGATGCTCTTTCATTTGTAATGAAGGGACTTCTTCAGGGGCCCACCAAGGAAAGACCAGTTCGGCAGTCTCAGACCCCTCCAGGAGGTGAGCAAGGATAAGCTGTATCAGCCACCAGCACGCTCCTCTGCTCCCTAGGACATCCATTCTCTCCGACCTCCTTCAACTCCCCGGGCCCTCAGGGCCACAGTGAAACAGGCAGGAGGGTAAATGCTGCCCCAGCGCAGCCTATAGGGACCTCTCCATCTTCTGAGCATGCATGACCTCGACAGTTAGAACCCTTCGTCCCATCTTAGGCTTGTCTTTTTTTTTTTTTTTAGTAATGGAATTTCACAAACACAAAAATTTGACGGCATTTTTTCCAGACACAAGATACTTCCTACAGAGCTCTACCTTCGCCAAAGTTCTTCTGCTATTTCTGCTGATTAAGTTGGGGAGAAAGTGTCAGCAGAGCACTTTCGTGGAAACTGCACAGTCAAAAGCCCAGAGGTCTTTAAGTGCCTAGAAGTATAAGTAAGTATTTGAAGCATTCAGTCTGTAAAAGCATGGGATAAAGCTAGAGAAGCGGGCAGAAGGTACACCAGGCTGGGCTTTGAGGTCATGGAAAGGAGTCTGAATCTGGCAGTGGGAAGCCACAGAGGGTTTGAAGCAGGGAATGGCATAATCAGGTCTGCATCTGATCACCCTGCACCTCCTCTGAACCATCTGCTAGCAGATGTCTCAGACGTCTGCATGTGGGATCAGCTTATCTAGGAACCAGAGAAATAAGGTCTGAAGACATGTTTTTCAGAAGAATAGCTTAGGTAGGGTAGAAATTCCAGAAATTTTCCTCATGACGGAGAAATAAGAAGAAGGTAGATCATTTTAGCAACCTGGCTCTAGAGTAGTAGAGAAGGCTGAGAATACTGGGAGCGGGGCAAAGCCTTCATGCCACCGATTAGAAACCACTGACTCCAAAGCAACCTGGTGGGGAAGAGCCAGGGCCCAGAGAAAGTGTCACGCTCGCAGGGCTTTCTAGAGCCTGGCAATGGGACAGGCACGCTGCTCCAATTGGCCAGAGACTGCCCACTGGAAGAACAAGTTCAATTCCTACTAGCCCTGACCAGAGACCCTCTCCAGCCAGCCTACGTTATTTTACTCCAGCAAAAAACTGAGCACAGTAAGCAAACTTGACATTGTAGCAAAGCTAGCCTTGTAAACAAGTGAACCCAAACCAAAACTGTGCCATTACCAGAGAGATTCATGTGGGATCTGAAGCTGTCCTACGTTGCAGAAATATTCTTGGCCTCTCAAGACAAACATAGCTTTTGGCACTGAAAACTGTTTTTTGGTTTACAGGCCAGAAAACCACTGCACCCGTTTATTTTCCACAAAAAAAAAAAAAAGTGTATATAATTAATATACTCAAAAAGATAACGAGTATGCTGTAACAAAACAAAACAAAAAAACCCATGAATAAGCAGTTATAAAAAGAACACACCACAAATCTTGAACACAAAAACTGTCCAATTTAAAAACTCAAAGGGTGGCTCAGTGGTTAAGAAGCCGCCTGCCAATGCAGGGGACACGGGTTCGAGCCCTAGTCCGGGAAGATCCCACATGCGGCGGAGCAACTAAGCCCGTGCGCCACAACTACTGAGCCTGCGCTCTACAGCCCGTGCTCCGCAACAAGAGAAGCCACTGTTCGCCTCAACTAGAGCAAAGCCCACACGCAGCAACAAAGGCTAAGTGCAGCCAAAAATAAAATAAATTTAAAAAACAAAAACTCAAAGGGCTAGATAGCTGAGTAGACCCTGAGGAATGAATCAATGAGCTAGGAGAGTGAGCTAAAGAACCCTCCCAGACTATAGCACAGAGATGGGAAGTAAAAGAAAACTGAAGAGATACAGAGGACAGATCAAAGATGTGCCTAAATCCGATCATTTGGAGGAATCTGCAGAAGGGAAGGAGGAAATGGACGGGGGGGACAACATTTGAAGAAATAACTATTAAATGTTTCCTAGAACTAAAAGAATAAAACCATTTTAAAAAATAGTTTTTAATTACAGTTATTTAAAGTGATCTACATGGATGGAAGGAAACATACTACCATTTTATGAGTAGCTATCTCCTGATTATGCAATTTAAGGTCCTTTTCTTTTTCAAGTTTTCTAAAATGAACATTACTTTTGTAAGAGAAAAAGTAATAAAAGTTAACTTTTATAAAATAAATCCAGAACCAAGATACAAGAAAGGCTTTTAAAAATTCCCTCTCTTTCCTCTGACTTCTACCCTATGCTATTATAGTGGACCTGTTTCTGTAAGCAGTCACCACAAACTTGGGCAAGTCATTTGATCTCTTTAAATTTCTGCTTCTTTTAGGTCTTCAACAGGGAAAATAAAATCCCTCCTTCCTACCTCACAGGAGTTTGGTGAACATCAAATGAGATGATGTATAAAAATTGCACTCAGTATACTCTGATTTCTCTTCAGATCAAATAAATCTTTCGCCTTTTACTAAAGATTTCCATGGAGAGAAACAATTCTGAGACTCACAGACATTAGAAAACAAACTTACTGTTACCAAAGGGGAAGGGGGGAGGGATAAATTAGGAGTTCTGGATTAGCAGATACAAACTACTACATATAAAATAGATCAACAACTAGGTTCTACTGTATATCACAGGGAACTATATTCACTATCTTGTAATAAACTACAATGGAAAAGGATATGAAAAAGAATATATATGTGTGTGTGTGTGTGTGTGTATATATATATATATATATATATATATATATATATAAAATCAGTTTGCTGTATACCAGAAAACACAGCATTGTAAATCAACACAACATTGTAAATCAACTATACTTCAGTTAAAAAAAAAAAAATAGCGCCCAGTCAACTATACGGCACTGCAGAAATTGAGCATGTTATCACAGTCCTTCTAAGCTGGTAAACCCCAACCTCTGAGTCACCCTCCACTTCCCTCATCCCTCACTCCCCAAATCCAATCCATTCCCTAGCCTGCCAGCTCTTCCTTCCTTCCTTTCCCAAACCACTGTACTACCTAGTTACACCTGGTCATACCTTGTGCCTGAACCACCACGATAGCCCCCTGGGTGATGCCCTGCCTCTAACTTTTCCTTACCCCACCCAGTGCACTTTCCTCCTAAAACTTAATCTTCATAAAATACATTCATCCTGTAACTACAGTGCTGAAAATGAAAGTTCTCTGAAGTTTACAGGATGGACTTCAAACTCCTTAACCTGGCTTTCAAGCCTTCCCTCCTATCCCTGGTCAACCTCCTCGCTGTTTGTGGAACAAGGCAGCAACCCCCCCCACCCCATACACACCCCCATTCTCTACCCATCCAGGTCCTCCCAGTCTTCTTAGCCCAGGCCAAACCCCTCCCTCCCTTCCTCCCTCTGCACCTTCTGACCAATTGAGACCAAGCTCCTGCCAGTTCTCAGAACACCCACTCCATCCCTCAGGCCTCATCCTCACTTCCAGGTCAGAGGCCTGCCCCACACTTCCAGAGAGGACTCTTTCTGCCCTGAGGGCAGGGCCTCCTGCTTGGCTCCTGTATCTTCTGTACTAGGCACTCAAATTAACCTGCTAATCATTTTAGTCTGTAAAATAAACTTTCTCTGCCTAACTGAATTTTATTGTAATTATTTCTTTAGTTTTCTTTATAGTTTTAATATCTATAGGTACATCACATATATTCCTATATAACATACGATTTAGCTATTAAACTTTAAATAAAAAGAATTATACTTTATAAATTCTTCTATAAGTTCTTTCTTTCAACATTGTTTTTGAGATTGATCTATGTTCATATCTGTACCTATAAGCCATTCATTTTCTCTTCTTTTTTTTTTTTAAGCCATTCATTTTCAAAGCTGAAAAGCATTCCTTTGCATATCACAACTTATTCATCCATTATGTTGCTGAGAGATATTTGGGTTTTATCAGAAAGTTTGCTATTAAAGGCAATGCTCCTATGAACATTCTTATGCATGTTTCAATACACATATGTGTCTCTAGGACTGAAATTGCAAGGTCATAGGGTCACATGTTTAACTCTACTTGGTAATGACAATGGTTTTCCAATCGGTTTTCCAACCGATTTATGCTTTTACTTACAGTGTTGAAGAATTCCTCAAAAATACTGTCAGGCTTTTAAACATTTGCCCATTTGGTGGGTGTAAAATGTTATTTCATTGTGGTTTTAATTTGCATTTCCCCAGTGAGGCTGACATCTTTTCACACATGTATTGGTCATTTGGTTTCCTCTTTGATAAGCTCCCTGAGTCTTTGTGTATTTTTCAACTGGGCTGTCCTTTTCTTATCTACTGTAAGAGTTCTATATTTATTCTGGATACCAATCCTTCACTGGTGTTATGTGTTGCAAATATCTTCTTCCAGTTTATGGTTTCCTTCCTTTTCACTCTCTTTTGATGAGAAGTTCTTTATTTTAACTTAGTTGAATTTATTAACCCTTTCCTTTATGGTAACTGCTTTGTGTAACTTGTTTAATAAGTCCTTCCCCTACCCAGAGATCATGAAAACATTTATATTTCCTTTTAATAAAAAACAGTTAAAATAAAAACTTCAAAAAGGAAGTTATATAAACAATCAATTAGCACATGAAAACATACTCAAAATTATTAGCCATCAAGGAAATGAAAATCAAAACCACAAGGAGACACCACTACACACCCACCAAAATGCTTAAATTAAAAGACTGATAACACCAAACGGTGGCAAGGACGTAGACCAACGACATTTTTGTCATATACTGTTGGCAGGAGTGTGGCATTGTATAACCCTGGAGAAAGGTCAAGCAGTTTCTTAAAAAGCTAAATATAATAGCTATCTTATGACCCAGCAATTCTACTTCTTGGTAGTTACCCAAGAAAAATGAAAGCATATGCCCACATTATGATTTATACTAGAATATTCATAGCAGCTGTATTCTTAATAGCCCAAAATTAAGAGCGGCCCTACCATCCCTCAACAACAGAATGAACAAGTGAATTGTGATCTAGTCACACAACAGAATAATACTCAGCAAGAAAAAAAAGCAACATAGATGAATCTCAAAAATACTATGCTGGGGCTTCCCTGGTGGCACAGTGGCTAAGAATCTGCCTGCCAATGCAGGAGACACGGGTTCGAGCCCTGGTCTGGGAAGATCCCACATGCCGCGGAGCACCTAAGCCCGTCCGCCACAACTACTGAGCCTGCGCTCTAGACGCTTCGAGCCACGGCTGCTGAAGCCCACGTGCCTAGAGCCCGTCCTCTGAAACAGGAGAAGCCACCGCAATAAGAAGCCCATGTACCGCAACAAGGAGTAGCCCCCACTCGCTGAAACTAGAGAAAGCCTGCACACAGCAACAAAGACCCAACTGAGCCAAAAATAAATAAATGAATAAATTTATTAAAAAAAAAATACTACGCTGAATGAAAAAAGCCTTACACAAAAGAATACATTCTTTAAGATTCTATTTATATGACACCTAGAACAGGCAAAAATAATTTACAATGGGAAAAAAAAACTGTGGTTGTAGACAAAGAAGGACACTACATAAAGATCAAGGGATCAATCCAAGAATAAGATATAACAATTGTAAATATTTATGCACCCAACATAGGAGCACCTCAATACATAAGGCAAATACTAACAGCCATAAAAGGGGAAATCGACAGTAACACATTCATACTAGGGGACTTTAACACCCCACTTTCACCAATGGACAGACCATCCAAAAAGAAAATAAATAAGGAAACAGAAGCTTTAAATGATACATTAAACAAGATAGACTTAATTGATATTCATAGGACATTCCATCCAAAAACAACAGAATACACATTTTTCTCAAGTGCTCATGGAACATTCTCCAGGATAGATCATATCTTGGGTCACAAATCAAGCCTTGGTAAATTTAAGAAAACTGATATTGTATCAAGTATCTTTTCCGACCACAATGCTATGAGACTAGATATCAATTACAGGAAAAGATCTGTAAAAAATACAAACACATGGAGGCTAAACAATACACTACTTAATAATGAAGTGATCACCGAAGAACTCAAAGAGGAAATCAAAAAATACCTAGAAACAAATGACAAGGGAAACACGATGACCCAAAACCTATAGGATGCAGCAAAAGGAGTTCTAAGAGGGAAGTTTATAGCAATACAACTCTACCTTAAGAAACAGGAAACATCTCGAACAAACAACCTAACCTTGCACCTAAAGCAATTAGAGAAAGAAGAACAAAAAAACCCCAAAGTTAGCAGAAGGAAAGAAATCATAAAAATCAGATCAGAAATAAATGAAAAAGAAATAAAGGAAACGATAGCAAAGATCAATAAAACTAAAAGCTGGTTCTTTGAGAAGATAAACAAAATTGATAAACCATTAGCCAGACTCCTCAAGAAAAAAAGGGAGAAGACTCAAATCAACAGAATTAGAAATGAAAAAGAAGTAACAAGTGACACTGCAGAAATACAAAAGATCATGAGAGATTACTACAAGCAACTCTATGCCAATAAAATGGACAACCTGGAAGAAATGGACAAATTCTTAGAAATGCACAACCTGCCAAGACTGAATCAGGAAGAAACAGAAAATATGAACAGACCACTCACAAGCACTGAAACTGAAACCGTGATTAAAAATCTTCCAACAAACGAAAGCCCAGGACCAGATGGCTTCACAGGCAAATTCTATCAAACATTTAGAGAAGAGTTAACACCTATCCTTCACAAACTCTTCCAAAATATAGCAGAGGGAGGAACACTCCCAAACTCATTCTACGAGGCCACCATCACTCTGATACCAAAACCAGACAAGGATGCCACAAAGAAAGAAAACTACAGGCCAATATCACTGATGAACATAGATGCAAAAATCCTCAACAAAATACTAGCAAACAGAATCCAAAGGCACATTAAAAGGATCATACACCATGATCAAGTGGGGTTTATTCCAGAAATGCAAGGATTCTTCAATATATGCAAATCAATCAATGTGATACACCATATTAACAAACTGAAGGAGAAAAACCATATGATCATCTCAATAGATGCAGAGAAAGCTTTTGACAAAATTCAACACCCATTTATGATAAAAACCCTGCAGAAAGTAGGCATAGAGGGAACATTCCTCAACATAATAAAGGCCATATATGACAAGCCCACAGCCAACATCGTCCTCAATGGTGAAAAACTGAAACCATTTCCACTAAGATCAGGAACGAGACAAGGTTGCCCACTCTCATCACTCTTATTCAACATAGTTTTGGAAGTTTTAGCCACAGCAATCAAAGAAGGAAAGGAAATAAAAGGAATCCAAATCGGAAAAGAAGTAGTAAAGCTGTCACTGTTTGCAGATGACATGATACTATACATAGAGAATCCTAAAGATGCTACCAGAAAACTACTAGAGCTAATCAATGAATTTGGTAAAGTAGCAGGATACAAAATTAATGCACAGAAATCTCTGGCATTCCTATACACTAAGGATGAAAAATCTGAAAGTGAAATCAAGCAAACACTCCCATTTACCACTGCAACAAAAAGAATAAAATATCTAGGAATAAACCTACCTAAGGAGGCAAAAGACCTGTATGCAGAAAATTATAAGACACTGATGAAAGAAATTAAAGATGATATAAATAGATGGAGAGAGATATACCATGTTCTTGGATTGGAAGAATCAACATTGTGAAAATGACTCTACTACCCAGAGCAATCTACAGATTCAATGCAATCCCTATCAAACTACCATTGGCATTTTTCACAGAACTAGAACAAAAAATTTCACAATTTGTATGGAAACACAAAAGACCCCGAATAGCCAAAGCAATCTTGAGAACGAAAAACGGAGCTGGAGGAATCAGGCTCCCTGACTTCAGACTATAATACAAAGCTACAGTAATCAAGACAGTATGGTACTGGCACAAAAACAGAAATATAGATCAATGGAACAGGATAGAAAGCCCAGAGATAAACCCACACACATATGGTCACCTTATCTTTGATAAAGGAGGCAGGAATGTACAGTGGAGAAAGGACAGCCTCTTCAATAAGTGGTGCTGGGAAAACTGGACAGGTACATGTAAAAGTATGAGATTAGATCACTCCCTAACACCATAGACAAAAATAAGCTCAAAATGGATTAAAGACCTACATGTAAGGCCAGAAACTATCAAACTTTTAGAGGAAAACATAGGCAGAACACTCTATGACATAAATCACAGCAAGATCCTTTTTGACCCACCTCCTAGAGAAATGGAAATAAAAACAAAAATAAACAAATGGGACCTAATGAAATTCCAAACCTTTTGCACAGCAAAGAAACCATAAACAAGACCAAAAGACAACCCTTAGAATCGGAGAAAATATTTGCAAATAAAGCAACTGACAAAGGATTAATCTCCAAAATTTAGAAGCAGCTCATGCAGCTCAATAACAAAAAAACAAACAACCCAATCCAAAAATGGGCAGAAGACCTAAATAGACCTTTCTCCAAAGAAGACATACAGACTACCAACAAACACATGAAAGCAATGCTCAACATCATTAATCATTAGAGAAATGCAAATCAAAACTACAATGAGATATCATCTCACACCAGTCAGAATGGCCATCATCAAAAAATCTACAAACAATAAATGCTGGAGAGGGTGTGGAGAAAAGGGAACACTCTTGCACTGCTGGTGGGAACGTGAATTGGTACAGCCACTATGGAGAACAGTACGGAGGTTCCTTAAAAAACTACAAATAGAACTACCATATGACCCAGCAATCCCACTACTGGGCATATACCCTGAGAAAACCATAATTCGAAAAGAGTCATGTACCAAAGTGTTCATTGCAGCTCTATTTACAATAGCCAGGAGATGGAAATGGAAACAACCTAAGTGTCCATTGACAAATGAATGGATAAAGAAGATGTGGCACATATATACAATGGAATATTACTCAGCCATAAAAAGAAACGAAATTGAGCTATTTGTAATGAGGTGGATGAACCTAGAGTCTGTCATAGAGAGTGAAGTAAGTCAGAAAGAGAAAGACAAATACCGTATGCTAACACATATATATGGAAGTTAAGAAAAAAAAATGTCATGAAGAACCTAGGGGTAAGACAGGCATAAAGACACAGACCTACTAGAGAATGGACTTGAGGATATGGGGAGGGGGAAGGGTAAGCTGTGACAAAGCGAGAGAGAGGCATGGACATATATACACTACCAAACGTAAAATAGATAGCTAGTGGGAAGCAGCCGCATAGCACAGGGAGATCAGCTCGGTGGTTTGTGACCACCTAGAAGGGTGGGATAGGGAGGGTGGGCGACACAAGACGGAAGACATATGGGAACATATGTATAACTGATTCACTTTGTTATAAAGCAGAAACTAACACACCGTTGTAAAGCAATTATACTCCAATAAAGATGTTAAAAAAAAAAACCTGTGGTTGTTAGTGGGTGGGGTTAGGAATGCAAGAGGAACACAGAGAACTTTCTGGGGTGATGGTAATATTCTGTATCCTGACAGAGATTTGCATTACACGAGCATACACACTTGTACAAAAAAAAAAAAGGTAAATTTTTAATTCTAGGTGATATGCATACTGAAGTGTTCAGGAGTCACGTATACTGATATGTGGAACTTACTTGGAAATGACTCCAAAAGTAAAATGGATTTCTGGGTGGATAAAGGGATAGAGAGAAGTGGTAAAGCAAATAAAAGAAAGTGTTAACAGCAGAATCTAGGTGGTAGGTAATTAGGGAAAAGACAAAAATATATTTTAAAAAGGAAGAGATGTGCTTTAAAAAATAAGCAGATAGGGACTTCCCTGATGGTCCAGTGGTTAAGACTTTGCCTTCCAAAGCAAGTGGTGTGGGTTCGATCCCTGGTCGGGGAGCTAAGATCCCACATGCCTCGCAGTCCAAAAACCAAAACATAAAACAGAAGCGATGTTGCAATAAATTCAATAAAGACTTTAAAAATGGTCCACATCAAAAAACAAAAATCTTAAAAAAAATTTAGCAAAAAAACAAAAAGAAGCATATATATTGGAGCAAAGTTTGCCTTTGAAAAAGGTAACTGAAAGAAAAAGATCAATCCTTATATGTACTGGTGCTTTGGAGTTTACAAAACACTTTCACACAGATTATTTTAAGTGATCCTCACCAAAACCCAGGTATTCTAGTCTCATTTTATGCTTGAGAAAACTTAGGATCAGAACTTGCCAAATATTACACAGCTGGTACCTCACAGTGCTGGACTTAAAAACAAACACCTCCGGCTCCTCCACCTCCGTTCTTTCAAACACACCTCACGAGGGACCTGCCGGCAACCGCAAACATTTGAAGACCACGTGGAAACTGCTGATGTGCCACCAGCCCTTTGCTTGTCCCATGAGCAGAGTGACAAGGCTGAAGCAGCTGTTGTACTTACACTAGCAGGACACGAAAGGGAGAGGCACGCAGACAGTAAATGAGCATGAACTCAACAGACTGAAGGTGTGCTTCCAACCCACACAGAATAAAAGAACTGGCAAGCCCCCCTTGCTGAGTTCTTTGAGGCCATCCCCAAAGTCTGGGGAAATCTGTGATATCCTTCCTGTCTATATAGATGGACAAACTGCATACGAGGCCTGTAGCTAAGAAACTGCAACACAAAACTTGTCAAAACAGCTCTCTGACAAGATATTCCACCACTCTTCTTACCAGAGCAGAACAAAAGTAGAAGAGAAGGACGAGACCCAGGAACACTGCTCAACCCTGACACGGCCAAAATGAGAGGCAAAAGCTTTACTAATCCCTCCACAGATGAATCACTGGCTTCAGGGTATTTTGGCTTTTTATTAAAACATTTAACAACACACTCCAATAATTTTGGTTAAATTTAAACAGGTGAGATAGACCCGTGGAATATGAATAAAAGCCCTTTCAGCCTTAGAGACTGGTGTATTTATCCGAACATTTACTTAGTGTGCGAAACACTTGGGGAACCGTAATGAAACTAGGACACAGTCCTTGCCCTTAAGTGGCCTATAATCCAGCCGGAGGCTCAAAAGAGAAAACCGAGCCCACAAGGGCTATAGGAGAAAGTCCCAAGAGCAGGGGAAAGAGAGTGCAAGTATAACCAGGGCCTCAAGAAAGACTTCAGCTGGGCCTAAGTCTGGGAGGATATGTATGTGCAGAACTGTGGGCAGAAGAAGGGGGCGAGGGGCTGCACTCCAGGCTGGCTCCTACGGAGGTCCTGGCTAAGGAAGGCTACCTGCAGCCTGAGCACGAGGGAGAGGAAAAAGTACCCCTGAGGGATGCCTGCCAACTCATTTTAGAGAGTGAAGAGGACAGATCAGAGGGCCTCACAAAATGCCTTACTTGAGGAGTTAACTGGGATAGGGCTGAATATGGCTGCGACTTCCACAAACATGGGAACCTAAGGTAGGCCTGGAACCAACTGCCCCAGGAAGTCAGGATGCCTGCTTAAAACCCAGGTGGACCTGCGATGTCTGTTGCCTAGCAGAAGGCCACAGAATGGTAGATGTAATAGAGACAGGTGGTTCTCAGAGCAACAAGCCAGGAGGTAAGCACCAGGAGCAATGGCTTTGAATCCCAGCTTAATGTATGGCCTTGGGTGAGTTTCTAACCTCTGGCGCCTTATCTGCAAAAGGGAAATGACACTAGCCACCTCACAGGGTTGAAAGGAGATTATATCTGAAAGGCATCCAGCACAGTGCCTACCACGTAGGAGGCATCAAGGAAAGGGGGATATTACTCATATGAACAGTCTACTCTCTAAGAACTTCAGAGTCCAATGCCTCCTACCATTCCACTGTGTTGAGAAACCAGGCTGAAGCCACTGACTTTGGATACCACCAAGGGCTTACTCATGTCCTAAGCAACTTCTCCCTCTGTTCTTTGATTTCTTTTTATGTTAATTTTTAAAAATACTCTGCCCATTAAGGCATTTTAGGTTATTCTGAGATGTCTGCCTCACCCTGCGGTCTCACATCACAAACCTTCCCTTACTGAAGAACTCAATCCAAACAGGCAAGCCGTCCAAGGGAAAACCAGTGTCATAAGCCACTTCACAGGGAACATTTGTGCCAGAAGGGACCACAGGTCCCATCCCAACACTCACTTCAGCAAGGATAGGGCCAGGGCCAGCCCAGGGCAGGTCTGAGCCGATAGAGCTGTGACATTCATAACATCACTCTTAAGAACCAAACTTAGAGTTATAGTGGCAATGATATTAAGCACTAAATATATAGATAGATAGATAGATAGATAGATAGATAGATAGATAGATATAAAATACAAAGCACTTTATGTATATAATAGGCATTCAAGAAAAATTTTAAAAGCAGTTATCTTTATAGCTAGGCCTGGCAAGATAATGAGATTCTATATACCAAAAGGCATAAGAACACAGTGATGACAGAACTCACAGCCCATAAGCTCAAGATAAAATTATAGTCACTATTTCAGGAACAGAAAGTTGGGTCTCATTTTCTCAACCACACTTTCACAGGGAAACTTTCAGTAACTCCAATCATCTATGAAGGGCCGGTGACCCCTAGTTGCAGGGGTGGGGGTCACTCAGGTCACACACAAAGAAAAATTCACTTTCTTTTAGGAAAATATAAAAATTTGATTAATCCACGCTGTATGTCAAGAGCAGGCAACAAATTTTATTCCATAGCTAGGAAACACCAAGAAACCACTAAACTTTGGTGGACTAGGGTGGGTAATTTCACCAGTTTTGTGGAGGATGGTGGGCTGGCAGGGAAAAGGAGGGAGGAAGACTAGGAGGAAGGGAAAGGTGGTGAAAAATAAGAGAAAACTACGTGGGGGAAAAAAATGACACAAGCAAATACTAGAGATAGACAAATGGAGAATCGGTCTGAGAGCTGAAGGCAGTAACCCCTGGTTAGAGGTTAGCGTGTGACCACGCCATCATCTGACACCTGTTGTGTTCTGCCCACCCAGCTGCACTAATCCTTAAATCTCTATAGGGAAATCTACTGGGCTTACCAGGGTGGAAATACATTATTCTCTGAGCACAAATGCTCTGAAAGAGCAGTACCAGAGACTTCCAAAAACCAAATCTAAATTCTACAGCCTCCACTCTAGTTAAAACTGGTTTCTATTTCTCCTTTATATGGGCTGGCTGTCTAGTCCACACAATTCTCCAATTCAACCAATGTTTGTGGAAGGCCTAATGTGTGGGGGGACACAGCAGGGAACAAAACAGACGTGACTGCCCCTCACAGAGCTGATCAGTGACACACGGTGGGGAGGGCATCCGTCTTCAGCCGTGCACTAGGTGTTCGCAAAAAGGGAGGGAGGGTGAGCGTAGGGTCTCCTCGGATACTCACATAAATCTTTCAAGGGCAACTCAAAGTCCTAGCTAAGGAAAGGGAAAACGGAGTAAATCTAAAGACTGACAAGAAAATATTAAATGTTACAGTTTAGAGTGCATCCTGATACAAAACTGTAAGTGTTCAAACTGAACACAGCATTCATTATCTGTAACCACATAGACTATAACTCCTGAAATGGATAAACAGCCAGAGTATTTTTTAGTAATACTTAAATACGTTCATAAAGATGACCCAGTCTAATGTATTACAAGATCCTAAAGTACCTTTGGAATCATTAAGAAGCAGATTATGTTTATTGAGTTTTACTGTTAAGTACATTTCTTGTACTTTGAATATCGGTATCTCATGTTAGGAATCGTGTCTTAACATGTGGCCTAAGATATACCTCAACAAATGGGCTCCATAATCAAACACGTTTGGGAAATGTTGCACACTCTAAACACCACTTGGAGATTCACAGTGCATTTTAGGAAATTAAGCTTTCTGACAAATCCTGTATGAAAGAAATCTGCCAAACTTAGTCTGAGCCAGTAATTCCCAAACTAATTTGACCACGGACACTTTATTCATTTAATACTTATTAACAGTCCACAAATTGCTTCATGGAACACATGTGGGATACGCTACAGGTGTAGGGGATGATTAATCGGAGAACGCAATTGATTATCAACTCCCAAGCATTCTGATGAACTGGAGTTTACTATATGCTACAGAAATACAAAAACTTCCCCAATGAATTTCTGACTGGAATTCACTCAACAATAACCTAACTTAATATATTTTTAAGAAAAATATTTTTAATGAACTAAAATTGGATCTTGATATGTTAATATAAAGGAATTCAAATTCATTATACAATAATTTGACTTTGCTAAACTGCTGAAAACTTATCTTCCCTAAACATGGGTTTTTAAATTTCCAAAGTATATTGAATATCTTAATTTCAAGATTCATTTCCTTAAAGAAAAAATACTGAACTAAAAAAATGCTGATATTTACCTCTGCCTATTATCTGATATGCCTAATTACAAATATCTGTAACTGAGATGTGGTATCAACATATATAGTTCATGAATAACAAGCATGGGACTATTATTTCTATGGTTGTGGGGTTATTTATAATTTGACTCCTCCTCCTGAAAAACCTAACCTTAAAGCCTACATTGGAGGTTTCATGGAATCCAATTCCAGGGACTGAAAAAGTTTCTTCAGTTAACAACAAAAATAAAACTCAACAAACATTTATTTAGCACCACTATACGCATACCAGTGGATTAAGCACTGTAATGATGAATGTATTTTTCTGGACCCTAACTCAAGACAATGGTCTGACAATGGGCAGAATACTTGAGACTCTTAGAAACACAGGGGACCTCTAGGCAATGTGGATGGCAGAAGAGCAAGCTGCTACACTGGAAATGCTTACAAGACACCTGGGTGAATTCAGGACCCAGGACCCAGGACTCTTTCTTAAAAAGCTACGTTAGTGACTAAAAGTTTAATACTACTTAATGCAAGATAACCAATATCAGATTTGGGTCAAACACTTGAAAGCTGTTAAAGCTTCCATATTCAACTTCACCTGTGACGTCTTTTTTTTTTTTTAAGCCAGTTAGGTAGCTTAACATACAAGCATTACAGTGACATTAAGAGCAGCTTAGGTTAATAGTTTAAAACTATCACAGGTTTCTACAAAGACTCTGTAGGAGAAGGAATCCAAATCTGATCATCAGAATAAATTTGAATTTTCAGATAGCGCAAGACAGGGGGAGAAATCACTTCATCTGTGTTATGCAACACTGAAAAAGACTTTTCACTTTTATAGAAAAGGCACGATGACTGCTAGTAATTTAAGACAGAAAATGAACCAATTTCTATCCCTCTAATTTGGGAGGTCTAGCAGTACTCAATAAGCAAGAAAATCAAGACAGTTTTGCAAATGACTCTTAAAACACAGCAGCAACCAGAGGGATGATCCTCAACAATCTGCAGCCATTCATACAGGAATATTTTCCCCTAGTTTAATAATACATAAACCAACGCGTGAATTCCAGCTCTAACATTTCAAATCAGAGAACCCGAAAGCTGCTGCAGTCTGCCTTCATGAACATTGTTTTCCTTTTTCTAAAAAGGAAAAATACCTTCCCTTTAGAAAACCTTAACAAAGACTAAGCCCAGAAACTCTGACAAAACATAGCCAAGGGATTAGGCGCTGGAGAAGACATGCAATTTAAAAACACAGTCACAAACTGTCCCAGTAAGACCGCTTAATAAAAAATTAACTTTGTTCTGCTGAACGCTTCAAAAATCGCGTTTCTGATACTATTTTCTAATTACATATGCTTCAGGTACAACATGCATGCTAATGAAAGTGAACCTCAAATACATGTGCAATGAAGCAAAGCTGATGTTCCAGATTACATTTTAATAGTCCCAAAGAAAATGGAAAACTGCAACTGCATGCTTGTGCAAAGCTGACAGAGGGAAAACGCAACACGGTGGTAGGGTCCAGTACCCCGGCTTCACAGTGCCAGCCAGCCTTCCCTTTCCACCACGAGAACCAAAGGAACAAAGTTCACACTGACTTAACGTTCAGGGTCGCGCCAGAATATCCTGGGCTGGTGTCGGGGGGGGGGGGGGGGGGGAGGGGGGCGGTGTTCCTCTGTACCCGCTGTTTGGGAGGTAATGGATTCAAGAGCCTGGGTCAAGTTCACAGAGGTCCCTCCTGCTCGACACGTCGGGTCGGATGTGTCCCAGGGACCGAAGCCGCGGCTCGGAAAGCGTCCTAAGCACAACTCTACTAAGCACGGTGCCCAGGACTAGGGTTGGTCCGCCTCCGGTCGCTGCCCTGGCAAGACGGCCCGCTGGCGTCCGTCAAAGTCATCCAAAGCCGGGCGACAGGGCACCGCGGCCCGGGAGGGAGCCCCACCCGTCCCTGTGGGAAACCTGCCGCGCCACGGAGCCCGAATTTCACCGCGGACCAAAGCCTCGAAGCCCCTGCCCGCCCGGCACCCCTTACCGTGCTGCCGTTGCTGCTGCCAACGCTTGACTCGGACTCCACGAGGCTGGAGCCGCAGGACCGGGCCGATGCGGTCGTCGTCTGGCCGGGTGGGAGGCGCGGCCCGCCGGGCTGCAACGGCGGCGCCGCGGGGCCCGGCGCGTCCTCGGCCTCGTTGCCGCCGTGGTACACCACCCGGCTCTCGGAAGCGTGGATGCTCTGGGCACAGCCCATGCTGGAGGCGGCGTCGCCGACACGCTGGCGGGTAGCCGCGAAACGGTCAGTAAACGGCCAGCCCGGCGCCTCGCAGCCGCCTGAGCGGGCGGCGGCGAGCGCCGGTCTCGCGCCAGGAAGTGCGGCCGCACCTTTTATCGCAGTGCGGGAGCAGCAGCTGCGGCGGTGGGGAGGGGCCGGTGGGAAGGGGGCGGTGGGGCGGGCAGCGCACCGCGGCCGCCCCTCCGAACATGCCCTTCCTGAAGCAGGAGCCGTTAGCCTCCTCCCTTACATCGCCGCGCTCGCCTCGGCCGCGCCGCGCTTCCGGGGAATTTCGGGGGAGGAGATTTGAGCTCTCCCGACCCGAGAGCAGGCGAGTCCGCGCCGTGGGGCGGCACGACCCCCGAGGGAGGTGAGTTTCCTGCTGCGCCCGCTCACCGCCCCGTTCCCGCTCCGCGGCGCTTTAGCAGCCGACTCTCGAGGCTCGGGCACCCACGCCGCTCCGCGAATAAATAAATGCTCCTGGTCCCAGGGCTGGTGGCGGAGAAAGCTAGCCTAGATCTCTCGCCGTTGAGGGGTAGGGGCCGGAGGAAGCCGGTCGGGGCGGCGAGGCAGCGTCCGCCCGGGTAGGGAAGGAGAGACCTCGGCTCCAGTCGGATCTGAAGCCGTGCCGTCGAGAAGCACTGAAGCGGCGGCGCTCACCCGGGAGCTGCGGACGGAGCGGCTCCGGCTCCGTTAACCGGGCCGGGTCTTCCCGGCAGCACGCCGCGCCCAGCCCCCAGCTGTGACCTCCAGCGGGTGCTGGCGTCAATGCAAAGCAGCTGGGACGCCCGCCGCCTCCTCCCGGGCCCCTCCCGCCACTGAGCAGGCGCGGCCACGACGGAAGGGGCGCGCTACCCGGCAGCGGGGAGAAAGACTTGCCCAAGGCCACACACAGCCACCCCGGGCCGGTGGGCTCTGATCTCCGGCCTGCGGCCACCAAAACCCAGACCAATGGGTTCGAAAACCGGCTCCGGCTCCATAACTTAGCAGCTGCATGACTAATACATAAGTAGAGATAACGGTCACTATCTCGGAGCCATTAAAAGAGGCCGGTGGAAGGACCTCTGTTTCGGGTGGTCCCAGGCAGGTGGGGTCCGGGCGTCATTGTCGGGGGCCGCAGTCCTTGTGCGTTCCCTCTGGCGCCAAGACCTGGAGCACCATGCCCGCCTACACAGGCGACCGGGAGGCTGCGATGCTGGGATGCTAAGAAGCTATATTTAGGGGCAAGCTGGGGATGCCGTCCCACTCTCCTCTTAACCAAAGGACGGGGCGCCCAAGGCCCCAAAGTCTCCTTGCTTGCGGGAGCAGAACCAGGTGTCCGCCGTGCCGGGCGCGGCCTGTGATGACGCGAGACGCGTTGGCAGAACTACATCCCACACATATCGCCAGCGGCTCGCTGTGTGACTTTGAGCGAATCACTTAGCCTCTCTGTGCCTGGGTCTCCTCCCACGATCAGCGAGAGGGTGGCACTCCTGGGCGTCCATCAAGGACCCCGGAGCAGCCCACCTCGGACCCGCCCTTTCTCCCGCCCTCCCTGCGGCTCCCGGTCAGCCGAGACCCCGACGCGACGGGTCCCTTTCCTCTCCCGCCGTCCACACCTTTCCTAGCGCGGCCCTGGCAAGACCCTGAGGTGCCAGGGCTCCCGCCTCCAGCCCGGCTACTGTAAAGACCCGGACGCGTGCTCCGGGCTGGAGTCCCTGTTGCAGCGCTGAGACTGCCAGACGGGCTCAGGAGGCGGGTTCCCTGCGGTGACTCGGGCTTCAAGACGAGCCTAAGATCCACAGCCCTGGCGCCCGTCGAGCAGGGGTATCCCGGGCTGGAGATGCGCACCGGGCAGTTTCCTGAGGGCGGCAGAGCTCAAAGGCCGGGTAACCCGAGGGCAGTTTTGTGATATTGGCCCTCTTTACTAGCCCGAGCGGGCCCAAACCACTGGCACCTAACTTACACTATCAAGTTTAAGCACATTTAGCATAAGCACATTTAGCAATCTTATGTGTGCCTCCACGCCTTATAAAAGTACCAGCGGCTCAAAGAAGATGTCTTGAAAGACACAGAAAAAGAAATTTACCATCAATTGTAGTGTTTTCTGCCTCTGTTTTGCTGGGTTTTGAATGTAATTTTTCCAGGCAGAATCTGCACTCTTCTAAATAAACAGTAACTGGTGAAGAAAACGCTTTGAACCGTCAGAGTGCTTGAAAGTCTATCTCACGCCCTCTGTCCTCCCCTCCCCACCTCACTGAGAAGCCGGGCCTTGATGACTCCCGGCACTGACATGGCCTCCTCCAGGGGCTTCAGGCTGCCCTCTGGGCTCCCCTTCGCAGGCAGGACCTCGGTGTCCTGGGCTCACCTTGGAAATCCTTGATCCCTGCTCTAATTCGGGGTGGGGACCCTTATCCCCAGCCCCGCCTCGCTGGCCTCCTGCGCTGCCCTTTGCTGTCCTGAGCTGGACTCTTGCCCTCTCTGTTGCCAGAGACCTGTTGGATAGCAGCGTTAACTGATTTCCAGCTCTGCAATTTGGAGACTCTAGACTTAGAAAGCTAAGGCTAAGAACAAAGCAGGAGCAGACAGCAACGGCAGGAGTCCTCTGCCCACTTCTGGGGTCACAAGGAACAACCGCCCACTCACTTTCATCCATACTCTGGAACTCAGCCTGGGACACTCCAGGAAGTCACAGTCTCTCCCCGCCACCCCCCATCTCAGCTTCAACTGCCTAACATCAGTTCCACCCCACCCCTCCTTCCCTGGCCATAATCTGCACCTTGAGGTCCCTGAACACTTCTCTATCCAGTTTCCCCAGACCTCAGTGACAGGGGACACAAAAGGGGTCACAATGACAGAACTAACCCAAACCTCACTGGCATGGGCCACCCACTGGCTCACCCAGGACTCCTGATCCCCTATGAAGAATCCCAGCCCGTGTGGTATGTAGGGGGCTCACGAACAATCCCACTCCTGCTGCAGGAGAGGCACCCCCAGCCATGTGGGTACCCGGAAGTTCCATGGCACGCAGGAGAACATACTCCTCCACCACCCCCCAATCCATTCCCCCAAGCAGAGGTGCTTGACGCCCACCAGGCTCAGAATTGTAGTTGAAGGTCAACTTCAGTTTGGTGTTTTTTTGTTTTTTTTTTTTGCGGTACGCGGGCCTCTCACTGTTGTGGCCTCTCCCGTTGCGGAGCACAGGCTCCGGACGCGCAGGCTCAGCGGCCATGGCTCACGGGCACAGCCACTCAGCGGCATGTGGGATCTTCCCAGACCGGGGCACGAACCCGTGTCCCCTGCATGGGCAGGCGGACTCTCAACCACTGCGCCACCTGGGAAGCCCCCAGTTTGGTTTTTGTTTTTTTTAATGTGGACCATTTTTAAAGTCTTTATTGTATTTGTTACAATATTGCTCCTGTTTTGTGTTTTGGCTCCTTCGCCGGAGGCAAGTGGATCCCAGCTCCCCAACCAGGGATCCAACCGGCACCCCACCCCACCCCACCCCACCCACATAGCCCTGCACTGGAAGGAGAAGTCTCAACCACTGGATCGCCAAGGAAGTCCCCTCGAGCAGTTCTTACTCTGCGGTCTCAGGCATGAGGTCAGTGGGGCCGGGAAAGAAGTCACCCAAGGGACAGAAGCCAGCCTGGGGCCCCACCCACCCACTAGCACAGGCCATTCCCAGGAGACTCCTCAGTCCTCATGGCCGCTTCATCAGTTCATGAGAGACATGAAGATGCAGGGTCCCACACAGCTTTATTCTATCTAAATCCCAAACCGACTCCGTTTCCACACCTCTTACACTTAAGCTGACCCTTTTTACAACCGATGCTCCCTCCTGGCTTTATTTCCTCCTCCACCCAGGAGTCAGCGTTCAAAGACTGCTATTGGCACTCAGTTTTCTACTCCTCTCCTCGCCTTCCCCATTGAACTGGACTTGAAGCAGCCACAAGTGGGAGAGATCCTGCACCCTGAGGTGTGAACCCCAACCCTGCCAAACATCCCCTCTCCAAGCTGCTTTCCTCTACTGTAAATCTGGGATTAAGGGTATCTACCTCTCAGGGATTAAATGGGCTAACTGACATCAGGTGCCTAGAATAATTACTGAGCGCCTGCATCTTAGCTCCCACCTTCTCCTGGGTCCTTTCCACACCACCTTCCTCCAGGCCTCCGCACAGACTGCCAGCAACTGCTGGAGGAAATGAAATGACCCCGAGGTTCAATACCCCTACAAATCTGTGGCATCAGACTTCACCAGGTTCATTTCTCTAGCTTTCAAACTTTTGTACAATGTAATTTTTTTAATGTCTTTATTGGAGTATAATTGCTTTACAATGTTGGTTAGTTTCTGCTGTATAACAAAGTGAATCAGCTGTATATATACATATATCCCCATATCCCCTCCCACTTGCGTCTCCCTCCCACCCTCCCTATCGCACCCTTCTAAGTGATCACAAAGCACCGAGCTGATCTCCCCGTTCGATGCAGATGCTTCCCACTAGCTAGCTATTTTACATTTGGTAGTGTATATATGTCAATTCTATTCTCTCACTTCGTCCCAGCTTACCCTTTCCCCTCTCCGTGTCCTCAAGTCCATTCTCTACGTCTGCGTCTTTATTCCTGTCCTGCCCTAGATTTCTACAATGGAATTTTTAAATTGTTTTAAAATTACACATTTTATAATTTACACATTAATACGTGCTAGAAAAATAGGAAAAGAAAAAGCAAACTTAGCAGAAGTATATAAAGTGTGCAGAGGCAAAGGAGAGTCTCTCTTCCTTCCCACTCCCTTCCTTCCGTAGAGGTAACTACTGTTAACAGTTTGGACCATATGCTGCCAGACCTGCTTCTATGTTAAATATTATACACACACACACACACACACACACACACACACACACACACAGCTATTAGGATATCAGAAACAGGGCTGCCGTGAACATCCTTGAATGTATCTTTTTCTGTAAGGTGGACTGCTAAAAGTTGAATTGCTTGGTGAAAAAGTTATGTACCCCTCAGCCCACCCCAGCTCCAGAAGGGATGAGGGGAAATGAAAACATAGAGCCTGGCTGAGCTGAGGGACTGAGAAGGGGGAGCTCTTTGGACATGCCCTCTGCTCCTGGATAAGGGGGATCCAGCCACCCCCAGATGCAAGGCCTCTGTTGATCATCCTCTCCAGGCCCCTGGCCTCCTTATCTTTATTTCTGTCTGTACTCCCAAGCCTTTAGTAAAGTGTTTGAATGTTCCAGCCTTTCTCAGATAAGGGAGGGACTGGATGATCCGCCCCTAGGCCAGAACTGTAAGGAGGGAGCAGCACTTCCTATAGGTGAGAACAGTAGAGAGAAGCCCCCAGATGCTGTCCTCTCACTCCAGAATTCAGACGTACACCTGCATTTCTCTCCTCTATTTGGCTCCAGACCTTGGTACTCGTGTTTCTCCTGGAGCTCAGGATTGACAACCTAATGTGGACCCCCTTCCTCAAAACGACCTTATTAGCTCCTGCCGTCTCAGACTCCTCCACTCCCAACAAGGAGCTCTGCCCCCAGTGCCAGCTCCCTGGCTCCATCCACACTTTCCCACCACACCAGTGGGTCATATCCTCTCCCACCTACTGGAGAAAGTCCCAAATTCCTAACACTGCTGTATTTGTTTGTAAAGGTCAGAGACCAACTCCACTAGTTCAGCCAGGGTAGGTACATACTGCTTCATTTCCCAAGAATACCGGAAGAGAAGAATACAGGGACCCAGATGCCACTAGGACCGTCTCGCTGTCCTGACACCTCAGCTCTCTTCATGTCGCACTGGATCCCACAAATTCTGTGACCAGTTCTGCCTTCCTCCTCTGAAAAGTGCACTGTCCAGGTGTGTGCAGGGGGAGACAAGCATGGGGCAGTGCGGGGGAGGAATCTGGTATCTTGGGGGAAATTCACAGGGTCTGCCCTGCAGGTCATGTTGTTATTTAATAACAACAGTCCATGCCTCCCTCTACCCTGGACCCAGTGCCCCAGCCCTGGCTCCGTCCCTGGCCTCACTCCCCCTCCCGGGTAGGTGGGACTGGCCTCAGGTTTCCTCAGGAATGGCCTTCTCAAGAAGCAGGTCACAGGGGGGTCAAGTGACACGCCAAGGTCACACAGCTGGATGGGCCACAGCCAGGACCCATGAAGTCCTCCAGCTCTTGTTCTTTCCCTGGGGGCTCATCCCAACCCACCCAGCCTCCCAACCGCCCAGTCTGTGGCTCTCAGCCAAATTCTACCTGAAAAGAGCACTTGGTTTCTAGGGGCCAGGAATGCTGTTGACTGCCCCTCCTTCAGGGCAGGAGCAGGGGAGCAACACAGGGTCTCCTGGCCTGGAGGAGGAGAGCAGTGTGTCCAGGCAGCCCTGAGATGGGACCTGTGACAGCGATGACACCGGCCAGCCTGTGTGACAAGCACTTCACGTGTGTGAGCTCACGTATTCCTCAAAACGGCCCCATGAAGTGGTTACTATTTCTCCTCCCGCTCCCCTACCCCTGCCCCCATTTTACAGACGAAGACACTGAGGTTTTTTAGAACAAGAGCTGATGCAGGTCTTTAATAACCCAATACCCACCCTTTACAAAGGCTCTTAAAAACAGAAGATGCTTCTTTAATACAATGAAGCATATTTATTTCCAGCTAAGAGCTTTCAAGATATTTAATAATGAAGCACTAGAACACTCCCCAGGGCTGGGACTCAGCGGGTCTACTCTAAAGAGTGCCCCAAGACCAAGAAGCACTTGACTAGAGCATAATTAATGGATTCAGAAATAAAACGAAAGGCAACAACCAGCGCTGCTATTAGCCAATGTTATCTAGATGGTCTGAGAAGTGCAATGAGACGTGGCTTAGAAATTAGAACTGGAGATAAAACTGATCATTAATGGCAAGTAATGTCGCTTTATACTCAGAATACGCAGAAATCAATTCAAGAGTTATCAACATGAAAGGTTTCCCTACAGTGACCAGATTAAAAGTAAAAAGTAGTACTCTAGACTATCAATGGCCCAATAGAAAATATAATGACAAAAATCACGCTAAGTGCCGGGTTCTGGCTCGGCCCTTATATGGAACCCATGTTTCCCCAGACCTCACCTTGGTCACCATGGTGGTAATGACCCACATTTTGCTGGCTCTTTCCCCCTCTACTAAGGCAGGCCTCCAGCCTCCTGCAACGTTTCAGCCAGTTGCTTCTGGGAGTGTCTGAGGGGGTCTGGGGTGAGGCAGTGAGATCACCCCCCACTCTCTCTCTTCTGCTGGCACCCCACACCATGTTAACAGCTGGGCCCTGGCACCGACTCCTGAGGCTGTGAAAGCTGAGGCCCTGGAGTCCTCAGGGTGCTGAAGCTCCTCTGGGCTCCCGGCACAAGTCGGGGAAAAGACACACTTACAGGGTCACCAGCCGCGTCTCAGGTTGCCCAAGACTCTCCTCTCCAGCTTTTCACACTGAAAGTCCTGCACCCTGGGAAACCCTCAATCCCAGGCAAACCAGGCCGACCGGTCACCCTACACCTTCATACACACACGTGTGCGCACACACACAGTGTCTCACTTTGTCTCCTAGGCCCTGAAGGCATGCTGTTTGCGCCCTGTGTCTGGCAGAGTTTATATCTGGGCAAAGAGCCCTTCCAGCGTCAGTTCACAGATTTTCTACTGGGGACTCAGACTCACGCTCACCCCTGGGTAGAGCAGGGAGACCCCAGAGCCCTGCGGCTTCCCCGTTCTCCTCCCTCCCCTGACGCACATGCTCCTTCCCACCCCTTCCATCCACCCGCCACAGCTTAAACCTGGAATTTGCACTACAAAGAAGCATCCCCGTCTAAATATCCCCAAAGCCCTGAGAGGTTGATGTTGTCATCTTTTCACTATTGGAGAGAATATGGAGGCTCGGGGAGGTTAAGTAACTTGTCCTAGGTCACACAGAGAGCAGACGGCAGAACCTGGGTGCACACTGTGCCGTAACTGACACCAAAGCCCAACCTGTCTCTACTGTGCAAGCACTTCCATGAAAATAAGTTTTGGCGATAGTAAGTTACATACGGGAAACTGAGGAGCCAAACATCACTGATGGTTGAGAAGCAGAAAGTGAATATGATACACCCCAGAGCAACTGTGGGCTGCTTCAGTCCCAGGATAAACGGGAGGCAAAATGCAAAGCAGCACACTGTTTACCAAAAGTATTTGGGGCTTTTTAAATGTCAGCCGCAATGATCATGAATCACTCCTCTTAAAGCTCTTAATCCAAAGTAACCCTCCTTTTTCCTCTGGCCTCTCTCCTGGTTCATCAAGTTGCTTCTGATGGCCTGAATCACCCGCCCTGAGTTCTGGGTCTCCGGCCTCCCACGTCCCATGGGAAAACTGTCATTCTCTTCTCTCGGGAGGGGTGTCCTGTATAAGTGTGCCCAAGCCTGCTTGCAGGGGAGAGAAGACTTTGGAGGGGAAAGACTCCAGCCTAAGAAGCAGTGTAGCTGGAAAAAGTCACAGTAGCAGGCTGGGCCTCATAATAACCGGGGTCCCAGATTCATCCCTTCATGTACAGACTCTGCTGAGCGTCTAGCAAGTGTAGGCACTGGGTTGGATACTGACGATACAGTGATGGCCAAATAGCCCCTGCCTATCAATGGAGCTCATAATCTGGGGTGGAAGGCAGGCTCCTTCATTCAACTCCATCAGAGTATAATTATAAGCTGATGAATGCTGTGACGTCCAAGGAGCTCTGATTGTGTAGCACAGTGGGAAATGACTTAACCTTGAACAGAGGAGAGTGAGCACCAGGATGTTTTCCCTGAGCTGAAATATGAATGGATAGCTGTTTTTCCTGCCCAGCACCCATTCATCCTTATAGCTACCTAATTTTCCTCTGGGAAACCACAGTCACGCCTAGTATCAACTCAAATTATTTGGGTGGAATGTTTAGTATGTACCACATCCCCAGCCACAGAAATTGATTTCGAGATAGGCACGTGATCCAATCCAGAGTTAATGTGTGTTGATGTTACGGCTTGAACCCCTGATCAAGCCATACCTGAAGTCCGAACTATGCTGGGACTTTTCGGCTTTAACCACTTCCGCTTTTTTTTTTTTTTTTTGTGGTACGCGGGCCTCTCACTGTTGTGGCCTCTCCCGTTGCGGAGCACAGGCTCCGGACGCGCAGGCTCAGCGGCCATGGCTCACGGGCCCAGCCGCTCCGCAGCACATGGGATCCTCCCAGACCGGGGCACGAACCCGCGTCCCCTGCATCAGCAGGCGGACTCTCAACCACTGCGCCACCAGGGAAGCCCCACTTCTGCTTTTGATTAAGCCTCTTTGGGTCTAAATTTTGGTCTCTTGCAATTAAAAATGTCCTATCTGGGCTACAAAGTAATAACATTAAAAAGTATATAGGAAGGAACATTCCAGGCAGAGGTAAGAGAAAGCACAGAGTACAAAGGCCCTGAAGTGAGAGGCAGGAGCAGGGTAGGTTCAGGAACTAGCCCCTTCTAAGCTGTTGGCCACTTTTCTGAAGCTCCTTACGATCATTTCCTTTTGAGCCTTCACAAGCACTCTGAGATGAGTATTACCATTCCTATTTTATAGATTAGGAAACTAAAACTCACACAGGGGAGGTGACCTGCTCCAGGTCACAGAATAAGGACACCAACCCAGGCCTCTCTGACTCTGAGATCCATGCTGTTCACCTTCATCTCACGTGTTTCTGTCCCACATACGATCTAACGGGACCTCCGTCCCTTCTTTTCCATCCCACTCCTCTGACCAGCTGGTTTCTAGTTGGGTTCAGCCCATGGAGGCACAGAAGAGGTTAGAATGCAGGAGGAAGGGGAAAGCCAGTCTGGCTCTGGCAGCATCACGGCAGTGGCTGCAGCTGGGTTGGTGGCAACAGTAGCTGGCGGTGAGCATCGGGGCGGCACCTCTAGCAGCTCAGCAGCAAGGTGTGTGTCCTCCTGGGCCTGGCAGCTTCCTGATCCCTTTGGAAACACCCTTGTCATGCTTCTGTGTCTCCAGCTCTTCCAACACCTTTTAGCCAATTCCTCTCATCGACACTGCTTTGCCTGAGATATCTCGAGTGGTTTGTATTTTGCTGGCTGGCCATGGATTGATGTAATCATTGATGGGGTGACTGTTATGAACAGTCTCACTGGCAGAAGGTGTTACTGCCAGCTGCTGCCGGGGTAGTCCGCTGGGCTCAACAAACAGCAGATAAGGCAGGGATGGCAGGGATGGGGTCTGATCTTGCTCTGCCTGCCTTCAGAGCTTTTAAGTACCGAGCCATAGCAACTTCTCATTAAGGCAGGGAAGCCTGTCTGCCTCCTACTGAGCCAGACTTCAAGGGCTTGAGTTAACTCTGGAGAATTATGTCCCAGGCTGGCCATGGACTTAAGGTGACTCTAGAGAGAAAAGTTTTCAGAGAGAATCAGATTTTTAGTTCCAGACTCGAGATCACCTAGGCCAGGACCAACAGGTTGTGATGAAATAGCCTGCCCAAGAGTCAGAACTGCATTCACCCCTGACTGCCCCCAGCTCCTGTGTGACCTGACTTGAGAAAGTCCCCCTCCCACTCCAGTCCCCACCTATGAAAGGAGGAGCTGAACCATGGCAGATACGGTGTGTTTCCTCCCCAACACACCGTGAAGGGCCTGGGAAGCCGTTCTCCTCTCACCTGCTTCCCAGGCCCTTCCCAGCCCATGGGGTGATGCTTGATGGGTTCCAGCCAATCGCAGTCACTCCTTTCCCTGTGTCAGAGATTGGTTTAGTCATGAGCTCGCGACACACCCCTGGTCAATGGGATGTAGGGGGTCTCTGGGGGATGGTGCGGAGAGGGGTTTCTGGGAGGGTTTTCCTCACTCTGAAAATAGAGACACGAGAGAGACACCTGACTGCTTTCTGCCTACAGAATGGCTGGGCAAGAAAGGGATGCCTGGTGCTGTTTCAGCAACCTGACCACCGTGAGGGAGAGCTGCCAACACCTGAGGGCGGCAGAGTGGAAAGATGGACAGAATCTGTGTCCTCGCTATCCTGAGTGTAATCCCATAACCGCCCAACATCTGAACTCCTTGTTAGGTGGCGTAAAACAGTTTTGTTGTGTAAGCTATTTTTAGTTGGGCCTTCTGTTATCTGCAGCCCAAAGCCTTCTACCTGACATATGAGGCCACCCGATGAACTTCCCTGTCCTTTTTAGATCTAACATTTTGTGATCCAGCTCCTCTTTTCAAAGGGGCAAGAGGGGACTTGTCCAAGGCCACACCATGCGTGTGGTGGAGCCAGGACCCCAAGCTGCTGCATTCTCTCCTACCATATACCCCTTTACCCCTTTGCGCGAGCCCTTCACGCAGTGATGGACATCAGTTCTTGTTTCAAAGAAATGCTTCATTGTGTCACTCATAACTTCTCTGAGTTGAAGGGGAGTATGGGACTGGATAAAGATGACCCTAGAGGACTTCCCTGGTGGCGCAGTGGTTAAGAATCTGCCTGCCAATGCAGGGGACATGGGTTTGAGCCCTGGTCCGGGAAGATCCCACATGCCGCGGAGCAGCTCAGCCCGTGCGCCACAACTACTGAGCCTGTGCTATATAGCCTGCGAGCCACAACTACTGAGCCCACATGCCACAACTACTGAAGCTCGCACACCTAGAGCCTGTGCTCCACAACAAGAGAAGCCACCACAATGAGAAGCCTGCATACCGCAATGAAGAATAGCCCCAGCCTGCGGCAACTAGAGAAAGCCCAAGTGCAGCAACGAAGACCCAACACAGCCAAAAATAAATAAATAATAAATAAATTAAAATAAATTTAAAAAACAAAACAAAAAGGAATGGAGGGCCCAGAGACAACACAGATGGACAGAGAAAAATGCCTTAGAATGATTAATATCCTCAGAGACATAGGGAATGGTATTACACCCATGAAACAGAAACAAGATGTTAAAAACAAAGAAAATCTAATCATAAGGAAGAAATTTGAAAATTAAAATCATAGCAGCAGGAAAAAAGTTGAGAGAGAAGTTGGAAGATAAGTTTAAGGACAATTTCCAGAAAACAAACAAAATCACAAACAAAGAGACCACAGAAGAAAGGTAAGAAAAGTAGACGATAAATCCAGAGGGTCCAACAGTCAAATAATAGTTCCAGAAAAAAGAATAGAGGAAGTGAAAGAAAATTATCAAGGAATGATTTAAAAAAACTTCCCAGAGGACTTCCCTGGTGGCACTGTGGTTAAGAACCCGCCTGCCAATGCAAGGGACATGGGTTCGATCTCTGGTCCGGGAAGATCCCACATGCCGCAGAGCAACCAAGCCTGTGCGCCACAACTACTGAGCCCGTGCTCTAGAGCCCGTGAGCCACAACTACTGAAGCCCATGTGCCTAGAGCCCGTGCTTGGCGACGAGAGAAGCCACCGCAATGAGAAGTCCGCGCACCGCAATGAAGAGTAGCCCCCGCTCACCTCAATTAGAGAACACCCGCAGCAACAAAGACCCAATGCAGCCAAAAATAAACAAATAAATTTAAAAACAAAACAAAACAAAACTTCCCAGAGCTTAATGACACAAAATTGCAGATTGAAAGGCCCACCTTGAAAAGATACACATACCCCCAATGTTCATAGCAGCATTATTTACAATTGCCAAGATATGGAAGTACCCTTATCAATAAATGAATGGATAAGGAAGATGTGAGACCTAGTATTCCACTGTGTGTGATGCACACACAGTGGAATACTAGTCAGCCATAAACAAGAATGACATTTTGCCATTTGCAGCAAAATGGATGGAGTTGGAGGGTATGATGCTAAGTGAAATAAGTCAGACAAAGACAAATACTGTGTGATATCACTTATATGTGGAACCTAAAAAATACAACAAACTAGTGAATATAACAAAAAAGCAGACACAAATATAGAGAACAAACTAGTGGTTACCAGTGGAGAGAGGGAAGGGGGGAAGGGCAATATAGGGGTAGGGGAATTAGAGATATAAATTCTTAGGTATAAAATAAGCTACAAGGATATATTGCACAATACAGGGAATATAGCCAATATTTTATAATAATTATAAATGGAGTATAACCTTTAAAAATTGTGAATCACTATATTGTACACATGTAACTTATATAATATTATATATCAATTAAAAAAAGGCCCACCTAATTCCCAGCACAATGAATGGAAAAAGATTCATTATGACATTAGAACACCAAGGATAAAGAAATGATTCTAAAAGCTTCCAGGAAGGAAAAAGCCATTCATATAGAGATGATCAAAAATCAGCATGAATGGCATCAGCTTTCTCAGCCTCAACACTGGGAGCCAGAATACAGCTGGATAAAGTCTTCAAAACTGTAAGAGAAAATTATTTCCAAACTTAAATTCCATTCCCTGCCAAACTAGCAACCTAGCGTAATGATAGAAGAGAGACATTTTCAGGTAAGCGATGTCTCAGAAAATGTTATCTCCTGTGTATGCATTCTCCACCAAAATGAGAAAGACAAGAAAATAGTTGATCCACACCAGAGGGAGGTGTAGGAAAGTCCCAGGTGACGGCTGTACAGCAGGCTGGAGTCAGTGGATGGAAGGCTCCAAAAGGAATATCTCCAGGAAAAAAGTGAATCAGGGACTTCCCTGGTGGCACAGTGGTTAAGAACCCACCTGCCAATGCAGGGGACATGGGCTCGAGCCCTGGTCCGGGAAGATCCCACATGCTGCAGAGCAACTAAGCCTCTGCGCTGCAACTACAGAGCCTGTGCTCTAGAGCCCAAGAGCCACACCTACTGAGTCCGCATGCTGCAACTACTGAAGCCCGCGAGCCTAGGGCCTGTGCTCCGCAACAAGAGAAGCCACCACAATGAGAAACCCGCGCACCACAACGAAGAGTAGCTCCCGCTCGTGGCAACCAGAGAAAGCCCATGTGCAGCAATGAAGACCCAACGCAGCCAACAATAAAATTAATTAATTTAAAATAAAAGGTGAATCAGATATAGTGTCTGATGTTTGACCCTACAGAAACTAGGTCTCAAGGTCTTTGGCTTAAAAAAAAAAGTATTCTTTAAAAATTTAGGAAGAATTAATGATAACTGCAAAGAAAACTCAGCAACAAAGAGGAGGCAAACATTGTATTATATGAACTTGAAAATGTACACATTATAACATTTCTGATACTGAGATGCATCCTGCAAACTATGGAGTGTCACAGTTTAGTTTCTTCGTGGTACATAAATAATGGTGCATCTTACAATATTAGATTA
The DNA here is from genome assembly GCF_964374135.1 of Grampus griseus. Lineage (NCBI taxonomy): Eukaryota > Metazoa > Chordata > Mammalia > Artiodactyla > Delphinidae > Grampus > Grampus griseus. The sequence continues at coordinate 140,773,264 of NC_139018.1, read as the reverse complement.
GGAGAATTATAGTGATATCTCCAGAAGGATAAAAAGATGTGCAAGGAAGGAAATGTAATTATAGTGGTTCATGAATGAACAAGACATACAGCCATAATGAGGTAAATAAGCATTAATGGAATATGGTCTTTACCAAAAATTGTGATATTACCATATTGGGAGGATGAAAGAAGGAAAAGTAGGGCATGAGTGGTATAAAATAGTCAATGATTCATCCTCCATAACGGGGAGTAAAAATACAGCATCTAAAATCAATACTTCAAAAAAAAAAAGCAATATGAGTACATTATTTAGAAATATGTAGGTAACTACCAGAAGAAGCAACTGAGAGTCTGAAGGAGGGATTCAGGGATGGGGAAAGTGGGGTAGGGAATTGCTGGAATTTCTTTTCTGTTGTTGTTATAAACCTTATGGTACTGTCTGGCATTTAAATCATGTATATGGAGTACTCTGGTTTGGATGGAATGAAAAAAGGAAATGAGGGAAGGAGGGAATAAATCGGGAATTCTCCATGGATCCCAGCCTCGAATCAGGATGGCTGGGGACGATGCCCCTTTATGAAATCCGATTGATGGGAGGGGAAACTGAGCAATTGGAAGGGGCTCCCATTATGGGGAGATTGAACCCTCCTGTAGTGGGATGGTAGATCCTGCCAGGAGAATTTTGTTTTCAGGTCCTGCACTCCTTTAGAGGCGCTGACTTCCTCAAAAGAAGGAGGTGGCTCCCAGCAGCGGCTTCACCCAGGCCCTCCTGGGGTTCTGCTCTCTGCAGCCTTGGAGCCAGGGATCCAGGCTGGGGTGGGGTCATCACAGTCTGGCAGCACCGACCTGTTCTCTTACAGTGCCTTGGGCACCGGCCGGGAGGGAACAGCAGATGCACCCACTCCACCTGGTGGAGGAAGGGAGATTGCAGCCCGGAGTCCTGGATTTTTGCAAAAGTTTCCCTGTTGGGAAGAAGCACTACTTTGCTACTTGGTTGTTACAAACTAGTCCTCAATTTCATCTTCCTCTTAATTTAAACACTCTGTGACCAAACATCTTTGATTCCTACTCTAGAGCTGCTCCAGCTATCCACTGCTGTATAATAAACCCTCCCAAACCTAGTCACACCAAACAACCACTGTCTGTTATGCTCTAGGATTCAGTGAGTCAGGAATTTGGATGGGGTTCCACAGGTTTGGCTTGTCTCTCTATTCCATGATGTCTGAGGCCTCAGCTGGGAAGATGCAAATGGATGGGGGCTGGAACCACCTGGAGGCTCCTTCACTTATATCTAGCGTTTTCGGCTGGATGACTTGAAGGCTGGGCTCAGCTGGGATGGCTGGCTTAGTGCCCCCATGTGACCCCTCTTTGTGGGTTGGGCTTCCTCAAGGCATGGTAGTCTCAGAGTCGTGAAACCTCTTACCTGGTAGATCAGGGTGCTAGGAGTGGATATCCCAGTGAACAAGGCCAAAGCTGCCTGTCCTTTTATGACCCAGTGCTATGGACTGAACGTTTGTGTCCCTTCGAAGTTCGTTTGTTGAAATCCTGATCTCCAATGTGATGGTATTTAGATGTGGGGCCTTTGGGAGGTAATTAGGTTTAGATGAGGTCATGAGAGTAGAATCCCATGATGGGTTTAGTGACCTTATAAGAAGACAAATGAGCGACCAGAGCATGCCCCCCAGCCTCAGTCAAGGGAGGACACTGCCAGAATGTGGCCATCTGTAAACAAGGAAGAGGGCTCTCACCATACGCCAGATCTGCCAGCACCTTGATCTTGAACTTCCCAGCCTCCAGAACTGTGAGAAATAAATGTGTGTTGCTTACGCCATCCAGTCTGTGCTATTTTGTTATAGCAGCCCAAGCTGACTGAGACACCCAGCCTCCGAAGTCCCACAGCATTGTTTCCCCCAGACTCTATTGGTCAAAGTGGTCACAAGCCTGCCCAGATGAAAGGAGAGGGGACATAGAGTGGCCTCTGAAAGGGAATGTGCAGCCATCTTTGTAAGCCGCCACAGAAGTCCAATACTATTAACCAGAACGAGAATAATTTAAAGTATTTTACACATATATCTGTTCATTGGGTAGATTAACGAGGAAGCCAAAGCATTACGATAGTTAAGAGTCTGGGATTAAAGTCAAACAGAACTGAGTTCAAAAAATTGAGCTGCGGGACACCACCTCACTCCTCTACACCTCAGTTCCCTCGCTGGCCAAATGGGGAGAGTAATATCTCCTTCATAGGTTGTGTTCGTTTTTGGTTTTGTTTTTGAGGATTACACAGGATGGCATATGCAAATAACTTATGCCACAGTAAGCATTCAGAAAAGGTTAGTCCCTTTTCTCTAGGTGATTTCAAAAGCTGAATTTCCATTATTTCTATTATCTCAAAACTTTTAAAAGATGTGCTACCATTGCAAGTCTTTACAGATATATAGAAAAAAATAGCTGCCTTTCCTCAGGGGACAACACCTCCATTCTTTGAGGGAATTGTCCAACCCCTTGTCTCCAACCATGCTGTCCAACAGGAGCTACCATCTTCTGCCTCCTGGGTCACAGTGATAGATCGGGGAGCGGACCAAAGAGCCAGACTGGACCCACCATTACACCCCCACCTTCCAGGCCTTAGTGGTTGCTCTGGAAGAGGGCCTATGACCCCAGAGGATCAAGCACACTCTTGAAGATTTGCCCTTTTTTTTCCCAACTAGCTATCAGGGAAGTGAGCTCCCATGTGAATCCATGATTTTCTGATGGCCAGGATCCCAGCCTTAGGGAGAAAGCCAGGTCAACAGCAGGAGGTCACTGTGTACACAGGAAGAAACAAATCCAAAGAAAAGCAGGGACTGAGAGGTACAGAGAGAGGCCTGGACCCACCCCTGAGCCCCGTGGCCTGGAGCTGTCCCCCTGCAACTTCCTGGTTAGAGAGCCCCTCATTTCCTTTTCTCCTAAACTATTTGATTTGTTTTCTGTCATTTACAACCAAAAGAATTCTGAGTAAAATACCACTCTGACTTATATAGTTTTTATTAAAAAGTTAAATTGTTCATAAACTCCAGTACTTTCGCTGCTATAGGGAAACAAATAAATGACTGTGACACACCTCCCAAGTGATAAAGCCCACGGGTGTGTTGAGAGCTGCTGGATTGAGCTTCCTGCAATCCATTCCAGTTTAGACAGATGAAATTGATTCACTGAGTGATGAAACTTTTCAGTTGGAGGGCCACCTCCTTTCCCAAACGAGCCACCAGATTTTCTCACCTATGGGTTCTGTTCTCACCAGTATGACCCTGGTCCCTGCCTCCGGCATTTGGCCACACTCTGGCTCAGAGCAGCTGACACTGCAAAACCCAGCTTGCCCCAGGCCCCAACAAAGGAGATTAGAGGAGATTAGAGATATTTGCCCTCAGGGCACTGGTAAGAAAAGATCCCTTGAGAGCTGTGTGCTTTGATACAGTTTATTTCTCCTCTAATTGAGGAGTTGGCTTTGAAAAAAAAAACAGTTCCGGTTAGAATATAAATAAGTGATGCCTCTAAAAGTAGAAAAGAATCTTATTGAGAAACTAACTTTCAGGAGATAAAAGCAATCTTTAGTTTACAAAGTGAGTTTCCCATCCCAACCCTAAATGACTTATCTTTTTTTCTTGGAAAGAAAAACAAAATTTTTGCTTGGGAAAACATGTGTCCTTTGTCAGTTGGAGCTGAATGACAGAAGCAGTCCGTGTGGTAGCTTCCCAAGCCTCGTCAGACTCACTCACATTGGTTTAAGCACATGCAGTCACTGGATGCAAAGTGTGTACTGACCTCTGGGAGAGCTGTAGCATTCTGGGTGCCGGTCGGGATCCGTCAGTTATTACCTATCTTACTTACAGATGAGAAATGAGTCCCATTTTGGGAATTCCCTGCTGGTCCAGTGGTTAGGACTCAGTGCTTTCACTGCCGGGCCAGGTTTAATCCCTCGTTGGGGAACTAAGATGCCCGCAAGCCACGAGGTGTGGCCAAGAAAAAAAGAAAAGAAAAAAGAGCCCCACCTTGAAAAGACATGGAAGGTGACTGTTTGGAGAGAAGTCAGATGGCAGCATAAACTTGTATGAGAATTTAAAATCTCTTCCAAACAGTCCTTGTGAGTTTACCTCTTCCTTGTTCTTTTAAGCTCTATACACAATTTGCAACACTTGGCGGGCAGGAGGGGAGCTGGTTGAGGAGTGGGGAGAAATGCCCTTCTTCTAGCTCCATCCTGCTGTTCTCCAAGAGGAGGGAATGCAGGTCTATTTGGTTTGAGTCTACCTTATGGATCAGGCCACGTTTACTAGTGGGCTAGGTCACTGTACAGTCACAGGTTCTGTACAGCTGATTGGCCTCTTTTCCACTGCCTGCTTCCCAAAGCCTGAGGCGCAGAGTTGGTATGACCCTACCACGACCCTTTCTTTCTTTCTTTCTTTTTCTTTCTTTCTTTCTCTCTCTTCCTTCCTTCCCTCCCTCCTTCCTTCCTTCTTTCTTTTTTCTTTCTTTCTTTCTTCCTTCCTTTCTGTCTTTCCTTTCTCTCTTTCTCTTTCTTTCTTTCTTCCTTCCTTCCTTCCTCCTTCCCTCCCTTCTTCCTTCCTTCCTTCCTTCCTTCCTTTCTCTCTCTCTCTCTCTCTCTCTCTCTCGTGCTCTCCTGTCATGAAGCTGAATTGGAAAACTTTACAGTAGTTTGGCCACGTAGCTCTCTCTCCATTTCCTCTCACATGTGTATCAGGACTCTCTCTTTCTTCTTTTCTCTCTTTCTTCTTTTAAGTCTTGGTGGCCAGTGAGCGTTATATTTCAGACTTGGACTTTATTGGTGGGAGTGGTCATTTTTCAGGCTCCAGTGGACTGCACCCACCCCACACTGCCAGAGAACCAGCCAGGGTTGATGGCTGGTTCTCATTCGTTGTTTCCCATTTGTTCATCAAGAAGCCCACAGAGCAGCAAACCTGCTCTTTCTACCTGCCTGTCTTGCTCTTCTTTTCCATTGGCAGGGTGTGTGTGACAGAGATCCCACATAATATGTACAAGATAGATAGACATTCTTCTTCACTCACATAAAGTCTGCATTGTCACGGCAGCCTTGCTCTACAAAGACCTCTGGGGCTCAAGCTCCTTCTAACTGCTGAGTGCCCTGTCCCTAGAGTGTTGCCTTTGTCTCCATTGCCTAAGTGGGCTCACCTTCCCATCTGTGCTCCAGCTGGCATGAAGCAAAATTATGAAATGTACCAGGGATATGGAGGATGCGTCCCTTCATCTAAGGCAGTGCTCAGCAAACTACAGACTGCACGTAGGCCATGTTTCTGAAAACCCAGTTTTATTGGAACATAGCCACTCTCATTTGTTTAATATTGTCTAATGACTGCTTTCAAACTACAAGGGCAGAGTTGAGTAGTTGCAAAAGATATAATATGGGCCAAAATATTTACTATCTGGCCCTTTAAGAAAAATTTTGCTGGCCCCTTCTCTAAGGGCATGATCTGGAAGCTGCCTGCTGGACTTCTCACACTCCATTGATTAGACCTTAGTCACATGGCCACACCTAGCTGCAAGGAAGACTGAGAAATGTAGTCTTTAAGGTAGGCCATTGGCTCAGTTAGATATGTAGTTATTACTAAAGGGAAAAAGGGGAGAATGACTATTGGAGGACAACCAACCATCTTTCCTACGCTGGGTCATGTGTCCTTCGGTCAGATTTTGGTGCCTGTTATTTTGAAAGTCTTGTAAGCCGGGTTCCTGATATTCACTTATAACCGTGCTGATTTCTTCTGTCATCTCTGCCTTCTCTTCCTCATTGGGATATTTTACTACAGCAGAACTAGAGTTCCATTCTGACTTTCCACTCAGAGCCATCTTCTTGAATGCCTGTACTTTCAAGTGTGGAATAAGTGCCTGGCTATGTCAGCCCCTCCTTCACTTCCACTCACATAGTCCCTGTTGGCATGGTTACTCCCACTTCACCATTCCACATCTTCATCAGAACTTGGTCCAAAGCAGCAATTTCCCTCCACTGTCTGGAATGGAAATCACTTCCCAGGCAAGTCAGGAACTTGTTGTACCCTTGATTGTGGGTAAGTAGGAGTTATAATAGATGTCCCAATAGATGAGGTCCCATCCACACCATTCTTATCCTATCTCTGGTCCCCTTTGCGATCTAGGCCAAGACTTTCTTCCATTCTCTCCATCCATGACAACTCCTCCTGGTGTTTCACTCTCAACATGTAAGCCATCAGCTTTGAGGATTTCTGAAGCAGGCATGTAGCTTCTTAACACCCTTCCTAATAGGTCTGCCTCTTTTAAATACCTCCCCAAGGCTACATCTAGTCTTTAGTCCCAACACACCATCTTGGTTACACCCATATTTACCACCCTGTGCTCTGGCTTCAACCTTGGATTTGCTCGTGACTCATGAACTGTCTGTATATGAGTACAGAACAACTACGGATCAGATCTGGGGCAATTTTTGAAACTATTATATGCTGTGTGAGTAACAACTAAAAGAACTCAGGGTTCCCAGCTCACAGAAAGGAAGACTGGATGGTTGCCATCTTCTAACAGTTGAAGGGGCTGTCTTGTGGAAGAGGAAGTAGAACATTTCCACAAGGTTTCTATAAAATTTGACTATTTTTTTAATGCTATTTTATTTTATTATTGTTTTGTTTTTGTTTGTTTGGTTTTTGGCCATACCACACGGCATTCAGGATCTTAATTTCCTGGCCAAGGATTGAACCCATGCCCCCTGCAGTGGAAGCACGGAGTCTTAACCACTGGACCGACAGGGAAGTCCCAAAATTTGACTTTTTAAAACCAATGAGCGGGCTTCCCTGGTGGTACAGTGGTTAAGAATCCGCCTGCCAATGCAGGGGACACGGGTTTGAGCCCTGGTCCGGGAAGATCCCACATGCCACGGAACAACTAAGCCCATGCATCACAACCACTGAGCCTGAGCTCTAGAGCCCACAAGCCACAACTACTGAGTCCACGTGCCACAACTACTGAGCCCACGTGCCACAACTACTGAAGCCCGAGTGCCTAGAGCCTGTGCTCTGCAACAAGAGAAGCCACGACAATGAGAGGTCCGTGCACCACAACGAAGAGTAGCCCCTACTCGCCGCAACTGGAGAACGCCCGCACACAGCAACGAAGACCCAACACAGCCAAAAATAAAAACAAATAAATAAATTTATATAAATAAATAAATAAATAAAACCAATGAGCAAGTATTACTTTGGTAAAAAAAAAAAAAAAAAAAAAGACGCACACACGAGATTGGACTTGTTCTGAGTATCCGAGAATGGCAAAACTGGGATCAAAAGCAAACCCTTTTTGATGCAAAATCAAAAAGAACCTTCTAAGAAGTGGAGCTGTCCAGTATGAAATGGGTTGCACAGAGAGGTAATGAGATTCTTGTTTGGATGGTATTCAAGGAAATGATGATGACCACTTGATTCCAAGCAGAATGGGGAGTTTGACAATGTGGCTCTCCTAGGCAGCATTCTCTTGCTTGCAGAGTAAAAGGAACCTCTCACATTAGCTCAGGTTAGAGGGGATTCTGGAAAGAATTCAGCTCTCATTGAATCAGAGGAAAAATTGAGCAACTAGGCTGTAGGAAGGGTGGGAATGAGATCAGCTCCAAGCCAGGCCCACTGTGGTGACTCAGCTTTCAGCTCTGTTTCTTTTTCTTTCTTTTTCTTTTTTTTTTCAGTTTGAACTCTTTCCCAAGAATCTGAAAGACCATTGGCAAGACTGTAGCTTTGCTTCTCCTGAGTCAGGTATTCAGTACTTGTTCAATCAACGATAGTCATGGCGGTGGAGTCTTGTGATTCAAACATAAAAGCATGATGACAGAGATCATCCATGCAGTGGGTATAAAAATTCTCAGAAAAGTTGGGAGGGGCAAACACCCTCAAAATGATATATAGGGTCCTGTCCAAACTCAGGGCTCACTAATTCTGAGTCAAAAGTAATTTCAAGCAGATGATGTTCTTCATGGGGTTGTAAAGAGGCCAGGACTAATTCATATTCAGCTGAAGGCACATTATTGAAATAAAGTGAGGGGTCGGGAGAGATGAGATCAGCGCCGTGGGAAGAATTGGTGGAAAGGGAGTAAATGTGGCTCATTGATCAACTCACAGACTTGGTGGGCTGCCTACCGGGACGTGCATTGTCTAGGACAGAGCTACACACAGGCTGACTTACAAGTTACAGAGCACTTGTGTCAAGGCAGGGTTTTTTCCCCATGTACTTTTAAAAATATACTTGTAACTTTTAGAATAGTTTTAGATTTACTGAAGGGCTGCATAAATAATACAGAGCTCTTATAAATCCCTCACCCATTTACCATGGTATACTGTCACAGCTAATGGACCGCTATTAATATGTTTTTAACTACACTCCATACTATATTTGGATTTCATTAGTTTTTCCCTAATGTCATTTTTCCATTCCAGGATCACATCCAAGATACCTGTATTCGTTTCTTAGGGCTTCTGGAACAAATTACCACAAATTTGGTAGCTTAAAACAACAGAAATGTATTCTCTCCAGAGTTCTGGAGGCCAGAAGTCCTAAGCGTGTAGGCCACACTCCCTCTAAGGGCTCCAAGGAAGAAGCCTTCCTGCCTCTTCCAGCTTCTGGTGTCCCCAGGTGCTCCTTGGCTTGTCACCATGGGGTGGGCTACATCTTGGAGCTGATAGTGCTGATCTCTGCCTCCATCTTTATATGGCCTTATTTGTGCATCTCCGTGCCTGTGTGGCTCAAATTTCCCTCTCCTTTCTCTTATAAAGACACCCAGTCATTGAATTTAGGGCTCACACTAAATCCAGGATAATCTCATCTTGAGATCCTTAACCTAATTACATCTGTAAAATCCTATTGCCAACTAAGGTTACATTCACAGGTACTGGGGGCTCGCACTTGGACATAGCTTTTTTTTTTTTTAACATCTTTATTGGAGTATAATTGCTTTACAATGGTGTGTTAGTCTCTGCTGTATAACAAAGTGAATCAGCTATACATATACATATATCCCCATATCTCCTCCCTCTTGCATCTCCCTCCCACCCTCCCTATCCCACACCTCTAGGTGGTCACAAAGCACTGAGCTGATCTCCCTGTGCTATGCGGCTGCTTCCCACTAGCTATCTATTTTACATTTGGTATTATATATAAGTACATGCCACTCTCTCACTTCGTCCCAGTTTACCCTTCCCCCTCCCTGTGTCCTCAAGTCCATTCTCTATGGACATAGCTTTGGGGGGGACAAAATTCAACCCACTACGATACACATTTTTTAAAATTTATTTTATTTATTTTTGGCTGCGTTGGGTCTTCGTTGCTGCCTGCGGGCTTTCCCTAGTTGTGGCGAGCGGGGGCTACTCTTCGTTGGGATGCGCGGGCTTCTCATTGCAGTGGCTTCTTTTGTTGCGGAGCATGGGCTCTAGAGTGCAGCCTCAGTAGTTGTGGAGCATGGGCTTAGTTGCTTCGCGGCATGTGGGATCTTCCTGGACCAGGGCTCGAACCCGTGTTCCTTGTATCTGCAGGCAGATTCTTAACCACTGCGCCATCAGGGAAGCCCTACAATACACATTTAGTCATCATGTCTCCTTAGGCTTCTTGGGGTTGTGACAGTTTCTCAAACCTTCCTTGCTTCTAATGACCCTGCCGGTTTTGAAAATTATTGAGGATCAATATTTTGTAGACTGTCTCAATTTGTCTGCCTGATGTTTTTCTCATGGTTAGACTGGGGTTATGGGCTTCAGGGAGGAGGACCACAGAGGTGAAGTCCCCTTCTCAACACAACATATCAAGGGTATGTGTTATCAACTGGACTTACCACTGATGAGGTTAACCATGGCCACCTGGCTAAGGAAGTGTTTACCAGACTTCTCTACAGCAAAGTTCCTTTCTTGTTCCCCCATTTCCATACTGTACTCTTTGGAAGAAAGTTACTAAGCACAGCACACACTTACGAGATGGGGAGTTATGCTTCACTCCTTGAGTGGGGAGCATTTGCATAAATTATTTGGAATTCTGCTATTGTCCTTGCAATTTTGTATGCATTCTTTCATATGAAAGGCAGGTTTCATAGATTCCAACCAGAGTTCCATGGCCTTTTCCCAATTCCCCTTAGAGAATCTGAAATGCAGGACAAATCATCTGAGGAAACAATTCTCTGAAGAGTTTTCATTAACAGAAAATGCTATAGGACAGAGCTATTCACAGCATGGACTGGTGTGGTCCACATCTGCTTCTAGATCTATAATAATGTAAATATCAATATTGAAAGTGACATGCAGAAACTGCATAGCAATTTGACAGAGTAATCTTATGTGTGTTGAATGTAACAATAAAGATGCCTTTATTATTATTTTCCCAGTAATTCACTTGTATTGTCCTTTATACAAGTATTGGTCCAGGACGAATTGGGGGGGAAACAGTCTTCAGCACAGAGTGGACCCCACTGGGTGTGGCCTAACACAGGCTCTGGTGTTCTGGGCTGCTCCCTTCTTCACACCCGCTCTGCATGTACCCCTCACTCCCAGACATCAGAATGAAGCCCGGACCCACCAATGGGCTCCTGTCTGGGCCTCATCCCACTGAGCTTATGACAGTGACCTTCCCTACAGGGCATATTGTTCTTACCTCCCCGCATCGCCCCGGCAGGACAGCCCCTCTGCGGTGCCCCCAGGGGCAGCATCTCTGGTTGCTCTGAGCCTGTCTGTGGTCAGCTCCGTGGGCAGCCACAGCCAGCCCTGCCTGGGAAAGAGCCAGCCCTGCTCTCACCATGCTCTGGGCATCCAGCCCTTTCCATGAGTGAAGCCCTTTCAATTCCTTTTGCTCATGGTCAGGCACATGCAGGGGGCAGCAGAGGGCAGCAGGAGGGGGACAGGAGTCTCCAATCCAGAAAGGGCTTCCAATGTAGACTTTTACTAATCTCTCCAAATGAGGTCATTCATATAGTCATGTGACTGAAAGGAGTCCATGACCAGGCCATCCCGCCAGGGCTTAATTTAAAATGATAAATACAGATGGCCGATAGGCACATGAAAAGATGCTCAACATCACTAATTATTAGAGAAATGCAAATCAAAACTACAATGAAGTACCACCACACACCAGTCAGAATGGCCATCATTAAAAAGTCTACAAACAGTCTTCCCTGGTGGCGCAGTGGTTAAGAATCCACCTGCCAATGCAGGGGACACGGGTTCGAGCCCTGGTCTGGGAAGATCCCACATGCCGCGCAGCAACTAAGCCCATGCGCCACAACTACTGAGACTGTGCTCTAGAGCCTGCGAGCCACAACTGCTGAGCCCGCGTGCCACAACTACTGAAGCCCGTACACCTAGAGCCTGTGCTCCACAACAAGAGAAGCCACCGCAATGAGAAGCCCATGCACTGCAATGAAGAGTAGCCCCCACTCGCCGCAACTAGAGAAAGCCCACATGCAGCAGCGAAGACCCAACACAGCCAACAATAAAAATAAAATAAAATAAAATAAATAAATTTGTTTTAAAAAAAAAGTCTACAAACAGCAAATTCTGGAGAGGGTGTGGAGAAAAGGGAACCTTCTTACACTGTTGGTGGGGATGTAAATTGGTAGAACCACTATGGAGAACAGTATGGAGGTTCCTCAAAAAAACTAAAAATAGAGCTACCATATGATCCTGCAATTCTACTCCTGGGCATAAACCCAGACAAAACTATAATTCGAAAAGATACATGTACCCCTATGTTCACTGCAGCACTATTTACAATAACCACACATGGAAACAAGCTAAATGTCCATCAACAGATGAATGGATAAAGAAGAGGTGGCATATATATACAATGGAATACTATTCAGCCATAAAATATAAAGAAATAATGCCATTCGCAGCAACATGGATGGACCTAGAGATTATCATAGTGAGTGAAGTCAGAAAGAGTAAAACAAAAAGTACGTCACAAATACCATGATATCACCTATATGTGGAATCTAAAATATGACACAAATGAACTTATTTATGAAACAGAAACAGACTCACAGACATAGAAAACAAGGGAGAGGAGGAGTAGGGGAAGGATGGATTGGGAGTTTGGGATTAGCAGATGCAAACTATTATATATATATGTAGAGCTGAATCACTATGCTGTACACCAGAAACTAACACAACATTGTAAATCAACTATACTTCAATAAAATAATTTTTTTTAAAATGATGAATATATCTTTTATGTTGGTTATTACACTAAATATAGAACAACACAGAATCTATGTATTTCAAGAAAACTAATTTATGTAAAAACACGCAGTCACATTCAAATATTTGCTATATCCCTGGTGGTCTAGTGACTAGGATTTGGCGCTTTCAAATATGAAATAAAAATATTCAAATATGAATAAAAATGGCTTTTTAAACGATTGAACTGGGCTTTCCTTGAAAAAAACATCTTTTCATTATCTAGTGGATAACCTGATACTACAGTGTATTCTGTGTTAATATATACAACAGTTTAAATGGCAATTTGTATAATCCTATTCTGGCATTATTTTCACTTTCTAATCTACTAAGAGCCTCAAAAAATCCATTGGTCAGGCCACATATGGGTGCCCCACAAGCCCTGCTGGAGTCATTTTCCCCTTCCCTCCTCTCAAGCAATCCTTGCCAGGAGCCACCTCCATCCAGTCTTTGTTGGGGCTTCCCTCCCAAGTTGACCCTCTTTTTTTTTTTTTTTTTTCAGTACTTGGGCCTTTTCAGTACTGTTGTGGCCTCTCCCGTTGCGGAGCACAGGCTCCGGACGCACAGGCTCAGCGGCCATGGCTCACGGGCCCAGCCGCTCCGAGGCATGTGGGATCCTCCCAGACCGGGGCACGAACCAGTGTCCCCTGCATCGGCAGGCAGACTCTCAACCACTGCGCCACCAGGGAAGCCTTGACCCTCTTCTTGAAGGAAGTTTCCAGTTCTTTAGCTCATTACAGAGTCTGGTTCACTGCTTGTCCCCTTGCCTAGCTCAGAGTCCAGCACATAGTAGGTGTTACAGACTGAATTGTGTGCCCCCTAAATTCATATGTTAAAGCCCTAATCCCCAATGTGACAGTATTTGGAGATGGGGCCTTTGGGATGTAAGTAGGATTAGAAGAAGTCAGGAGGGTGGTGGGATTATTGCCTTTATAAAAAGAAACACCAGGGCTTCCCTGGTGGCACAGTGGTTGAGAGTCCGCCTGCCAACGCAGGGGACACGGGTTTGTGCCCCGTTCTGGGAGGATCCCACATGCCGCGGAGCGGCTGGGCCCGTGAGCCATGGCCGCTGAGCCTGCGCATCTGGAGCCTGTGCTCCGCAACGGGAGAGGCCACAACAGTGAGAGGCCCGCATACCACAAAAAAAAAAAAAGAAACACCAAGAGAGCTGCTTTCTCTCTTTGCCATATAAAAGGACACAGTGAGAGGGTGGCCTTCTGTAAGCCAGGAAGAGAGACCTCACCAGAAACCGACCATACTGGCACCCTAATCTTGGACTTCCAGCCTCCAAAACTGTGACAAAATTAATTTCTGTTGTTTAAGCTGCCCGGTCTGTGGTACTTTGTTATGGTGGCCCAAGCCAAGTAATAAAGTAGGTACTCAATATATATCCCTTGATTGAATAAATAAACAATACATAAACCCGGAGTGGACAAACCACTTACACAGGATTCATTCTTTGCAAGGATCCCTCTTTGCTCCAACCCCCTTTGATTTCTAGTCTTTGACAAAAACCTTAGACCTTCACAGGCCAGCGAGACAAAATCAATGGCAGTTCGGGTTCTTAGGGTCTGTTTCTTAGCACAGGAGCGGCAAATAGTGTGCCACCTAGAAAAGGCACCTAGAATTACTTGGAGGTGGGCTCATCCAGCACTGAGCTGATATGGATTCTGAAGCCCCTTCTGGATTCAGTGCAAGGAGTCCTGTGATTGATTAGCAATGCCTGTCACGGCTGTGGGTGGGGTGAGTGGCAGTATCTGGGCCAATCCCGACTCAGAAGCTACAAGGCAAGAGCCTAGCGATGGGGTATGGGAGTCAGGCCAAGACTCTGCTGTGCAGAGCTAAGGGCAAGGACTCAGGCCCTGAGGAAGGGACCCAGGGCTAGCCTGTGGGGGTCACAAGGAGCAAGACCAGTGCCCAGTAGAGCCCAGATCCTTGACCGAGCAGGGTAACTGCTGACCAGTCTCCATATTCCCTCTGCCTCAGGCCCCAGCTGAGAAGCATTATCCAACAGAGGTGGGTGAGGGAACAGGGGCCCTGTGGCCTCAGGGACAGGTGCACTGCAGTTCCCCGCAGCCAAAGCTGCTGGGGAAATGAGGATAGAGGTGGGAGGAGCATAGGGCAGGATGTGCTGGGTGACAGGAACTCCAGAAACAAAGGCTTACAGGCAGGGAAAACACATCAGATGCCTGACCTACTGGAGCAGAGGGATTGGGCTGGGGAGAAAAGGCAAGCAGAGGGGGTCAGAGCAAGTCACACAACCGAGCTCCTTGAACGTTAGCAGCCTAGCAGAGAGATGAAACACCACAGCTTGTGGAACTGGATGGCGGGGATTCTGCCTCTTCCTCTTCCCAGCTGTGCCACTTTAGGCAAGTTACTTAACCTCTCTGGGACTCTGGTTCCTCAACTAGGGATAATAATAGTATCTGACTCACAGGGTTGTTGTAGGGACTGAGTTACAAAGTATGAAGCACTGAGAACAGTGCACTGACACACAGTGCTCTGTTACATTTGCAAGTGTTACAGTTATGTAAAGTAAAGCAGTCTGAACATTAACCAATATTTCCCCAATTGTTTTCCATGGAATCCTCAACTAAGAGATACTTCTATCAACAAGATTCTTATAGCCAAATTTGAAAAATGTCTCCTATTATACCCACGTCAAACTGATGAGTCCACAGTAAACAAAAAACAAACAAACAATAAACCCCTAACTTTCTTTAGCTTAGTGTTTCCCAAACGCAGTGGATCATGGAAACTTCTGCATACCTTGTGGGACAGTGTTCCACAGGACACCAGTGTGGGAAGTGCTATGGAGGAAGGCCGTGGGGAGTCTCTGGACGTAGAGGAAGGGGTCTCCAGGAGAAGCTGCCTGGCAGGGGCTAAACCACAGCAAGATTCCAGCGCCTAGAGAGGAGGAGGAAGGAATCAGCTGAAATGCCAGGGCTGAAGGCCCTGGAGCAGAAGGGAAGGGTGAATGGGGGAGACCCAGGGCAGGGGGTATAGGGAAGAGCAGGGAGCTGTTTGGATATAGAGAGGAGAGAAGAGGCAGAGGTGACCCTGAGAATTCCACTTGGGGAGGTAGGAAATGGGAGAGCAGAAAGGTGGTGACGAGTGGGGGGGCAACCCTCATTTACTTATGTACTCACTCTGCCCACTCACCCTGTCACCCTTCCCAATTTATGACTGAGGTGGGTCTAAGCCCTGCGGCTTCCCCAAGGGGGTGGGCCTGGAGAGAGAGAGATGGGGACAGCTGCTTCCTGGGGAAGAATAGCCTCCAGAAGGCATAGAGATGTTCTGTCCCCGCTATGCACAGATGGTGTGATTATAAAATCAACAGCAGTTGTCCAGGGCCTCTAGGGTGGACTCCGGGTCGGTGCTGAAAAGAAGCAAAGGCTGCAGTCTGAGCTCTAGGCCTGGCTCTGCTAGCCACTAAAGGCTGTGCAACTTTGGGGAAGTTGCTCCATGTCTCTGGTCCAAACTTCATCTCTAAGTTTGGTCCTCAAGCCCCACTTCCTCCTCCCTTGGTCACATCAGCCACAGCCATGACATTTCTATCCCTTGCCCTGGTGCCAAAGGCCTCTGCCGGGAAATCAGGCCTCCTGCACCCCATCACTGTCAGGGTCCCTCTGCCCCACGGCCCAGGTTCTCACCTCTGGAAGTCCTGGCGGCAGCACCGGTACACCTCAAAACTGCTGCTGCTGAGGGTCGTGTTCAGGAGGGACACACAGTCGACCTCAGCCCCCCGGGCATGTACAGGATCCCTGTGCAGGGAAAGCAGCTGGTGGGAAGGCCCAGCCCCTCACTACCCTCCAACCTCACCCAAGGACTTCCAGAGAGGCCAGAGGCTCAGTGCCTGGCCCTGGACCAGGGCCAGCTGGAGAATCAGGGCTCTGAGTCCTGAGCCCACCAGGCCTGCACTCACCTGCCACGCAGGCATTCACCAGAGACACACAGGCCCCCGTGCAGAGCACCCGGAGCATGATCTGGGAGAAGTTGCTCTTCTGCTGGGGGGCCATGGAGGCTGCAAGAGGACAGGAGTGCTCAGGGCCAGGACTCAGCATGCCCCTCTGCCTGTATCTGTGCCTCCGGCTGCATCTGCTGACACCCTTTTCTCTTCTGGGTGGCCAGAGGGACAGACGCTGTCCTCCTGACGCTTTTGAGTTTGGGAGTCCTCCTTGGCCTGAGTCGGGCCCCTAGGTAGCACTCCACGCCCCCCCACATGCCATCAGTGGCAACTGTAGGAAGAGAACGTGAGTTTGGAGTCAGGCAGACCTGGGATTAAACACAGGTTCAGCCACTTATTAGCTGAGTGACTTGGGCCATCATTCACTTTTGCAAGACTCAGCAAAACGGGATGGTTACACCACCAGGCAGGGAACTGCAGGGGGTGGAAATGTTTTTTGTAAAGAGCTGAGAGCTGTGCAGAGCCTTCTCCCCTAGGCCCCTCCAGGCCTGCCTGTCCCTTGTGGGTACGGGAACTAAAGCCTCAGAGGGCAGGTCACCACCGCACCTCCCGACCCTCCCCAGAGCTCTGAGCCAGGCTTGGCCTACAAGGCCAAGGTGCTAACCTCCTGGGCTACCCCAGCAGCAGAGAAATCATGAAATGCCAGGGCTGGGAGGAAGCTCCACGGCCGCCTTGTTCAGGCTCTGCCTTAGACTAATGGGAGAACTGAGGCCTACAGATCCCCAAGAAATATCTCAGAGCCAGGACTAGTGTCCATCCCCGACTGTCCAGGATACCGAGAGGCCCCTATAGGACTCACTCAGGCCTCCCAGCGTGATCCCAATGGAGCTGAAGTTGGCAAATCCACAGAGGGCAGACGTATCTCTGCTCTGACCTGAGAAGACAGAAGATGAGCGGGGAGGGGCTTCCCTCAGATGGGACGGGAGTTTGCTCAAACCACCCCGTACCCTGGCCTTAATTTCACCCTCTGCCTATGTGCCTTTGACCTTTGAAGCACTCGGTGCTGCCCTCTCCTAGCCATCCACACCTACCTCTAAGTCAACTCAAGCTGCACAACCTCACAAACATAGCCCCCTCCTCATCTGCCCTTGAATCTCCTTAATTACCAGCCTTTCTGGGTATGATTCAGCCTGGCCCAGTCTTCTCACTTTGGCCCTACTAAGCTCTGTACCCAGGAACAGTGGGCGAACGGCCCTTCCCGACATGCTGCAGCCCCGCACCTTTGTTTACGGAGAATGCGCTCAGGCTGAGGTCCTTTGAGGTGCGGTGATGCCCGAAGAGCAGGATGGTGGCCCAGTGGAGAGAGGGAGGGATTCAGAGCCCAGTCGGCTTGGGTTCCAGGCTTGTCACGGCCTATTTCAGGTTGAGCAAGTCGATAGCCTCCTAAGTTTTAGTTTCTCCATCAGGAATGTGGGAGTAATAGTAGCTGCCTGGAGAGACTGTCATAAAGATCATCTAATGTACAGGAAGTACCAGGCACAGGGGAGGTATTTAAGCAAGGTAATTCTCCTTCCCTTTTGCTCTGAACGGTTGTGTAATTCCTTAGAAGTGTTAAGAGCCAAAACGGAACAATTTGGAAAAAAAGATTGGCTTAGACCCATACCTCACACCATATAAAAAATTAATTCTAAATCACGGAAGCAGATTAATATTTTAAACATCAAATAATAGGAAATACAGAATAATTATTATTGTTACAAAATAATATTATTACTCTCATTTTGGAGAGGAGCAAACTGAGGCTCACAGAAGTGACTGAGGAACTTCACACAGCAAAAATGCAGCTGTGTCAGAATTTGAACTCAGTTTTGTCTGACTCCAAAGCTCATGATTTTAACTACTTCACCATATTGTTTCAGGAATTTAACCCTTGCCAGATTTTTGGAATGGAGATAACTTTCTAAATTTAGATATTATAGCAGAAATGCAAAGATTTGGTGTAAGTTTTGTGTTTAAAAAAAATCTCTGAATACAGAATGAAGGGGAGAAAAAAAGACTAGGAAAAATATATGTAGAAAATGTAACAGAAAAGGGTTAATATCTTTATAACACACAGAGTTTATACAAATTGATGAAAAAATATTAAGGTACCTGCATTCTGCTTACTCACTTACAATCACCCCCCCAATCTGCCCAAGTAATCTTAAAATGTCAAAAGTCAAATCTTCAGTAACTTCCTACTGCTCCTCGGCCTGTGTCACTCTCTTTTACAATTACCACCTGTTCTAACCTCACTGCTCTCCTCTCAGTTCTCCAAACAAGTGCTTTTCAACCTCAAGGCCTTTGCACGTGCCTCTTTCTTTGCCTGGAATGCTCTTCCCAATTTCTCCTGGCCCCTCCTCCTCCCTGCAATTCTTGGCCTAATAACCACATCTCAGGGAGGCCTTTTCTGACCAGCTCAGTCAAGGAAGACCCCCTCCCTGTTTCCTCTTATTGTTTCCATCAGAGAACTTACCACAAATTGTGGTTTTAAAATTTTTTATTCCTTTGCTTTCTTGCGTTTTGCTCGTGTCTTTCACTACGTGTAAGTTCCATGTCACCAGGGACCATGTCTGTCGAATTCCCCTTTTTATCCCTGGTACCCAGCAGAGGGCCTGGCACTTCAGAGGTCTCAACAAATACTTGCTGAAGGAATGAAGTTCATTTAAAAAGATCCCGAAGGCACATACCACCCACTATCTCTAGAGAAGGGAGTGATACTGGAGCTGAAAATGAGGAGTGAGGGGAAACCTGGGCTTTTTACTCCATACAAACTTTTTTTTTTTTAAACTAAAGAGTACATTCCTTTACAATTAAAAAAAAATTTAAAAGGCAAGAAAACATTTTTTATTAAAAGTTCCTAGTAACCCAGTAACAAATGAAAACAATGAACTATTATTTGCCCCTTAACGTATCAAAACTTTTTTTTTTTTTTTAAGAGGCTACTCAGCCCTGTTCAGTGTGTGGTAAAATCAATGATCACAGGCACAGCTGGGGCGGTTTCAGTTGTTACAACGCCTCGGGAAAGATACTGGCAGCAACCACACGAGGATCCGTGCCATGTGATTCAGTCATCCCACATCTGGGAAAGCTCCTGAGGAAATGCTCGGAGAGGAGGGAGAAGTCCTGTGCAAAAAGCTATTCATTTCAGCGTTGTGTATAATAGCCAAATAATGGAATTATATATTATATTGTTATATTTATTATAATATAATTAATTATAATTATATTATATATTATAATAGCTGTAATTTTGGGATGATAAGATGATGGGTAATTTTGTCATTCTCAATCATGTTACATACAGCTGTTATTATTTTAGAGAGTTTCATTTTAGAAAGCTTTTATAGTTTTTTTCTTTTTTTTAATGTCTTAACATGGACTTCCCTGGTGGTCCAGTGGCTAAGACTCCGCACTCCCAATGCAGGGGACCCAGTTTGATCCCTGGTCCGGGAACTAGATCCCACATGCCTCAACTAAGACTTTGCATGCTAATTCGCATGCCACAACTAAAAGATCCCACATGCTGCAACTAAAGAAAAAGATCCCGCGTGCTGCAACTAAATAAATAAATAGATAGATAAACAAATAAGTCTTAACAGAAGAAACAAACCCCTGAACTGAATCCAATATATTGAAGATGAATGTGGTGGTGAGGTCTCCCCGTTTTACTCTCTTAGCTCATGAGATGCTGCCATCCATTCCTTCGGGGTAGGTGTGGCAGGTTCTACACTTGTTTTCCAACAGAAGAGGCAAGGTGCAGCGGCTGGCCCAGGGCCGCACAGGATGGTGGCCTGTCTACAGCTGGAGCTCAGATACCTCCAACGGGGCTCTTTCTCAACCTCAGCCTCCTAAGAGGTCTTGAGAAAGATGGCCTCTGAAGCTGTCTTGTTGCCCAGGGCAACGGGATGTGGGAGGTTGAGCAGCCCCTCAGTGTGTCTCAGCCGGGCCCACAGGGGAGCCGCTGCATCACGCCCTGCCCCAGGGAGGGGACAGGGACACTCACAGAGATCCACTGCTTCCTGGAACCGGCCCACTCCTCGGCGCCCGTCGTTCAGAAACAGCTTCATTCCCAGCAGCTCAGCCACCACCGGGCAGCCCTCCCAGGCCACTCCCATCAAGAAGGCCACTGACCACAGGATGTAGGAGCAGATGAGCCTAGGCATGAGGCAAGAGGAGTGGCTGGGACTGGGGTTGGCCTGGGCTCTGTGGGTGTCCACCCACCATCACCCACCGACCAGGACCACCACCTCCACAGGCTGCGGGGGTGGCCGGAACTGTACCTGGAAGCTGAGCCCCTGGACGTCCATCACGTCTCCCAGCCAGGAGAGGGCAGCATTGATGAAGGCCAGCACAGCCAGAAAAGCAATCAGGTTGGCAGGATGTTGGTCACGACCCTCACGGACATGGCAGCCCCACTGCTAGCTGCTTCTAAGAGGTTTTGAGCATCTCTGTTGATGGGATCAAGAGCCATCATTATTGGCCTATCTCCACAAACAGCAGGGCTCCCCACCCTACAGGCTCAAAGAGGAACCTTGGACAGAGCATTTCAGAGCCAGTGGTCCTTGTTTTCCCTCTGAGGCCAGAGACAGAAAGAGCCTGGCCCAAGCACTAGGATAAGACCCAGACTCCTAGCCCAGAAGCTGTCCGAGACAGAAACCACTAGCCACGTGTGACTTTTGAGCACTTGAAAGGAGGCTGATCTGAATTGAAATGTGTTGCAAATATACACACCAGATTTCAGAGGTTGAGTCCAAAAAAAAAGAAAGAATATGAAATACCTTATTAATAATTTTTATATTGATTACATGTTAAAATGACAATACTTAGGATATATTTAGTTAAATAAAACATTTTATTAAAATCACCTGCTTCTTTTTTACTTATTAAAAGATGACTACTAGAAGATTTTAATTATAGATGTGACTCATATTTCTCTAGGGCAGTGCTGCTCTAGACCTTCAGGAAGTTGTGCGGTTGGGGATGCCCGTTGTATCCACAAGCACATTTGTCAAAAGTCGTGTCTTTCAACATTTTTTAAGAATTAAATGTTACACAAAGGTTGCTAAGACTATGATAAAGAGATGTTAGGAGGTGAGAGAAATCAAGGACAGTGCTCAACACGTCAATGCGATTGACACTGGGGATCAGACCTCAAGGCATGTAGAGAAAGTGGTGTGGAACTTTTTAACGACCCTCCTCAACACACACACACACACACACACACACACACACACCAGGCACATCCCCAAGAACCAGGTCACTTGCCCATGCCTTGACTAGTCCATGTTTCCTGCTGGTCAGAGACTGGAAAATAAGAAGCGAGAACTGGAGTCTATATCTTCACAAGTGAAGCTGCGACCAGGGCAGTGAGAGAGAGAGGAAGTGGGCTGCGCTTGGTGAAAGACAGAGATGGGCAGAGAAAATAGGACCTGCTGCTGCCCCCACCTCTGCTCCTGTCTCTGCCCCTCCCCCCCACTCCCCTCTCTGCAGACCCTCCTGCTGTGCTCACCTGTAGGTCAGTTTCACTCCTTCCTCACCCCTGAACTTGGACTCCTCCACCTCTGTGTAGAGGGCTAAGGCACAAGGGGCAGCCTTCACAGAGGCAGCAATTAAGGAGGCAGCATCGATCTGCAAGAGTGAGAATGAGGGTTATAGAGAGATGTCAGGAAAATGTGGAGGTCAAGAAGTGTGGCCCAGGGCAGCAGGAGGACATGGTACTCTACCCTGCTGGTATATCACCATCATCAGTACTGCTGTCACTGTCACTGATAATAGTAATACATTTTATGTGTAGAGGGTTACAGGCTGTATGCACAGAACCTTCTATTCCCACACCTCCCCCAGGACTTCAGGAAGTTAGGCAGGGCAAGTACTGTTATCTCACTTGACAGACAAGGAAACTGAGGCCCCAAAGGGTTAAATATGACTTGCCCAAAATAAAGGAAGGGAAGGAATTAGACCCGTTGTGTCTTTCGGCTCCAAGTTCAAGGTTCTTCCTCCCTTTCTAGGTTGTCTCTCTTTGACCACTGATCTGAGGGCTGGTTCATCATTGGCTGAGGGGTTTGTGATGGTTTCAGACAAAGCTCACAGAACCTGAGAGTTGGAATGGATCCAAGATGTGACCTAACTTGACCTCATAGTAAAGGAAAGCCTTCCCTCTAGAGGATCCTTCCTGTCACTTACTGTGGCAGGGAACTCACCACCTCAAGGCAGCCCATCACCTCTACTCCTGCTGTCCGAGAGCTGTTTCTAAAGAAATCTGCCCCTACAACATACAACACCCACCCTTTGACCCTGGGTCGGTCTCCTGGAGCCACGCTATAGAAGCCCTCACAGCAAGATGCTGGAGCTGCCAGACCCCCGGGATTCTCCCTTCCTGAATTTTCATTCTCACTGTGGTCCCAAACCCCCTGCTTCCCTGTTCTCTTCACAGAGATGGAACACTTTTTCACCACTGTGTTATTTACCAAATGGGAGAATTAGAACCAACCCAAACATCTGACAATGGGGGGATGGCTATGCATTGTCAAGCTGCCATCAAAAACAATGGTTACCAAGGCTTCACAATACTGTGGAGAAATGCCTGCATACTTGCATATAGAGCATACCCACAATGATAGGGAAAAAAACAAACTCCACAACTATGCATAAAAAGAAGATCAGAAAGAAATACACTGAAATGTCAACCAGTTGTCTGTCCCTGGCTAGTGGGGACAGAGTGATTTTCTTTTCTTTCAGCTTTTCTGTATATCTCTAAATGTCCACATGATATATACTGTCCTTATAAGCAAAAAAGTAAAATAGACTTCTTCTTAAAGTTTGTAATAAATCAACTGCAGTTTTAAAATTTTAAATAAAAAGGAACTAAAGGAGGGGAGGTAAGTTTAAGCTACATGTTCAGGCGAATAAAACAGACGGCCAATGAAGCCCAAGGAAGTACCAGGAACTACTGATGAGGAACCAGGCCTCAGAGACCCTCTGAGGCTCTGAAAGCCTTGTAATATCCTCCTCCTTCTTCTTTTAAAGCCCCTTTGTTTCCTTTCAGTGGTAAGCAGAAACCACTTAAGATGAGTACCAGGTCCAGCACCCACCTGCCACGTGCCCCCATCACAGCCACTGGGTGTGCAGGCCTTGCTCCTCATGGAAATAGCCAGCCCCAGGCAGGTGTCCTCTCTGGACCTTCCAGGCCAAGCTTTGGGACTTTGCTGGCCTCCTCCTCAGCCACCCAGCTCCAGCGGGCACAATACCACATCTGGAATCTTGGGAATTTCCCTTCCACCAGCCAGGACCCTCCCCTTTCCTCCAGCTTGGAGGCTGCATCTGGTTTGTCAACTCGAGTCTCAGTGGGGAGCACACCTTGCACATTCATGGACACTGTCCTTTGAATGGACCAGTCGTGGCCACTGCCTCAAATGCCCCAGGCAGTCATTTCCTGCTCATCTTGGAAAGGGCTGAGTCCTGCACTGGCAGGGCTCCCGGGGGCACTGGGTCAGCCCACACACGGCCTCTCTGCTGCCAGTTATGCCTCAGGGCCATGACATTCTCCAGCGCTGCCTCCAGACACCAGGTCAGGAATGCCTTCTGTCCCAGCACGACAGGGCCCACTCCTGCCCAAGGCCCTCCTTCCTCTACCTAAAGGTGTCCTATGTGAAGAGGGATAGAGGGTAGGAGCCATCCATCTGAACTTTCAAAAAGGTCTTTACTGAGAAAAGAAATAAATCCAGACACTCCAAAGCATAAAATGGGCCAGTTTTAGAAGGCTGGACTTCTGACCCTAATATGTCAGAGAAAGAACAACCACTTTTTCAACACCATGTCAGGTGTTTTTTTGTTTTTTGTTTTTAAGATTTTTTTTGATGTGGACCGTTTTTAAAGTCTTTATTGAATTTGTTACAATATTGCTTCTGTTTTATGTTTTGGTTTTTTGGCCGTGAGGCATGTGGGATCTTAGCTCCCAGACCAGGGATCGAACTCTCACCCCCTGCATTGGAAGGCAAAGTCGTAACAACTGGACCACCAGGGAAGTCCCTTGCCAGGTATTTTCTGTTTATTATGGCATTTAATTCTTAGACTGCTGTGAGGTGGGCAGTAATTCCACCCATTTTACAGGTGTAGAAACTAAGCATGTGGTTGACTCTTACTTGGCCCTGCTTGGGCCTCCCAGACCCTGCCCCAGGGGCTCCCACTCTCGCACAATTGATTGAGAAACATCAGTGGCCATCCCCTCAACCCATCCTGTGTTCACAGCCCAAGGCACACATCTGGATCTCTACTCACAATGATCCCGAGCCAAAGGGGTGGGTAGGGAGACCAGTTTCTGGGGTTTTAGCAGAGAGGGCTCATGCCTACCTTAGAGTGTTTGGGAAACACACTGAAAAGGGACATGTATGTGGAGGTCACAGTGAAAGGATTCAGTCAAGTAACACTTGGGACCTCAGACCAGGGAGAAGGTCTAGACCAGTGTCATCTGATACAAATATAGCACAACTGTGATTTAAGTTTTCTAGGAGCCAATTAAAAAAGTAAAAAGAAACATGAAATTAATTTCATTAATGTATTTAATTTAACCCAATATACCTAACATATTGTTTTCTACCCTTGTAATCAATGTAAAACTTATCAATAAAATATATTAATTGATTTTTTCCATACTAAGTTTCACAGCAGATCTCATTTCAGACCGACCACATTTCAAGGGCTTAATAGCCACTTAATAGCTAGTGACTGCTGTGTTGGACAGCACAGGTCTAGAAATATCCACATTTTAGCAATAGGAGGGGTGCAGGGAAGAGCCAGCCAGAAGCTGAGCATCAAAGAGAAAGGAGGAGAGAGAAAGGGGGGATTCTCTTTGGAATTCAGGGTCTAAGGGCAGAGCCCAAAATACAGTGAGGAACTGCCTGCAAGAGGGCATGAAAAGAGAGAGGGGAGAGGGTGGGAAGGGCTGTGGGAGGAAGCCCCGGGGGCTGCTGTAGTGGCGGCCAAGAGCCAGGCGGGGGCAGAAGAGAGCTTCTCTGTGACCAGCCTGGAGGCTGATCCAGACGCCGAGGGAAGGAAGGTGGACTAGGTGCCTTTCACCAGGCCAGCTATGGTGGTAGCCTGGGGCTTCCGTACCAGAGGCTGTGGATGGAGACCCGCGACCACTAGGCTGATCCTGGTGGCCTCTGCACATTCTGTAGAGCTAAAGGGAAGTGGGTACCAGGCCCCTTCAGTGGGAAGGCCCGCCTGCCTGGGGCTGGGCCTGGACTCTGGCCTGGGACAGGGAAGGAAAGGAGGCTGAGCTGTAAGGCGATTGTGGAAAAGGGAGAGAGTTCTTCCAGTACTTTAGTCTTAAGTAATGGCAACGACGCTTATGCGATAGAAAGAATACCATTCTTTTAACTGGCTTGTGGAACCCAAAGCAAGGTTAAGACATTTAAAGGCTCTAAGTCCCGAAGATAGGAGGGCAACCCCTCCCCCAATACACCACCATGAAAAAGGTTTCAGGAACAAAGTTTCAAGTTTTCATTTTTGAAATATCAAATTCCTTCCAAAATCAATTGGTGGTGAGGTATGGGGGAGGGGTGTGGCATGCATCAGCTCTGATGGGCCCTTCCTAGGCCTTGGTAAGAAAAGGTGCAAACCAGATGACCTCTAAAATTCTAGGTGGAGGGTGCTGGGCGGAGAAGACAAAGCCTCAGAGTGCAAGGGGCCTTCTTGAAAAGTCACGAGGCAGCAGCCATCCTGCCCAGACAGCTCTGTGGGTATGCGGAGCTGAGCCTCCTGGTGTGGCCCAGGTGTCCTGAGGGAAGGAGGGACTGAGGGGCAGGTTAGCTCATCCCCTTGGCCATCCTCAAACACAGAGATGAGAAAGACAGGTGGAATTTGAGACCAATACTGGTCATTCTTTCATCCCCCGACCCATTCACACACAGCATCAGGAGAGCCTGGGCCCTGGGAGAGGCAGGCTGTCCTTCTCCAAACCAGCGCACGGAGGCCCACCTCACCCTAGGGACTGTGACCGTGCATTGCACGGATGAACTTACCCAGCTCATTCCCTTACTGCTCTACATTTATGTTTCTTGGGTTGTTTGCTATTACAAATAATGTTGGAATTTTGCATCTTTTGACCACTTGTGAAAATATTTCTGTATCATAATATTCCTAACTAGATCAAAGAGGAATATTTTTAAATTGACTGATAGGTGTTTTCCAAAAAGGTTAGAGCAAATTACACTCGAATAAAGAGTATGTGGGGCTTCCCTGGTGGCACAGTGGTTAAGAATCTGCCTGTCAATGCAGGGGACACGGGTTCGAGGCCTGGTCCGGGAAGATCCCACATGCTGCGGAACTAAGCCCGTGCGCCACAGCTACTGAGCCTGCGCTCTAGAGCCCACAAGCCACAACTACTGATCCCGAGTGCCACAACTACTGAAGCCCGCGTGCCTAGAGCCCGTGCTCTGCAACAAGAGAAGCCACTGTAATGAGAAGCCCGCGCACTGCAATGAAGAGTAGCCCCCGCTCGCCGCAACCGGAGAAAAGCCTGCACACAGTAACAAAGACCCAACGCAGCCAAAAAAAAAAAAGAGTATATGAATGCCCCTCAGCCTTGCCGTTTAGAGGCATGTAAAATTTTGCATATCCTTGAGAAGAAACATAAGTTATTATTGTTTTAATTTATCAGTGAGCTTGAATATCTGTTTATCATTTATGAACTTTTCTTTCTTGATCAATCATTAAACTTTTAAAAAATTGTGATTTTTTTCCTTTCAGAGGTTTTTCATTTTTATTAGTTAGCTCTGTCAACTTTTTCCTTTACACTTTCAGATTTCATGTCATGCTCAGAATTTTATAAGAAAAAGGCAAGTTGCAGAAAACTGAATTACCTCATCTTTAGTAAAAAAAAAAAAAAAAGCAAGTATATTCAGTTATATGTACTTAAATGACTTTTTACACAGAAATATCTGGAATGACATATTTTAAGTCAGTGGTTCCCAAATTGAGCGAGTATCAGAATCACCTGGAAGGCTTGTTACAATACAGGACACTGGGCCCCATCCCCAGCATTCCTGATTCAGCAGGTCTACAGAGGGGCCCAAGAATTTGTATTCCTAACAAGTTCCCAGGTGAAGGTGTCGCTGCTGGCCCACTGAGGACACTTTGAGCGCTGCTGTTCTCATCTAGTAAGAGCAGTTATCCATGGGAAGTGGGAGTGAAGTGTTTTGTTTTTTCTACTTTATTCACTTCTGTAAGAAGCAAGAATTTCTTCGATATCTAAGGGGGAAAAATAAGATCTTGAAAGACTTGCATGTGAAAACACAAACAAGTACAGTGTTTTACACAAATGTAATGCATTATTACCAGGCACTTTGTAGGGGACACACTGAAGATTCATCTCTGCTTGCCATGCACTAGTGTTGTGATTGGTTTAAGGGCCTGATTCATACCACTGGAATTTGATTTAGAAACATACTGTGCTCAGAAAGCTACACAAGTAATCATTGAGGAGTAGAGGAAGGACTTGTGCCCAGAGAGGGTATAAAGGAGAGGAGGTGCGAGGACGGGGTACAGGAAGGGTAGGACAAAGCTCCAGGGGTGGCCTAGGTGGGGGACTGTGTGTCTGAGTTTTGGAGTCAGACAGGTCTGGGCTCAAATCCTGCCTTTGGGCATCTCACTTACCCTCTGAGTCTCAATTTCCTCATCCTTGAAATGTGGATATTAAAACACTGAGCGCTTTGCCTCAGTGAATACTGGAAACCTTTGTTGCCACTAGCCACTTGAGAAGCCCAAACGGTCCAGCCCACCTGGCCTGCCTTACTCACGTGAAGCTTCTCCTCCCACCATCACAGCAGCCCTGGTTTAGGACGTAGCCCATGAGAGAAGACCCCAGATCGCTCTGGCCAGGAGCTGTGTGGGGCTCCCACAAAGGTGGGTTTCAGGTTCTTGGTTTTCAGCAAGCAGAAGGAGGGCTCTACATACCCCAAAGGAGATGCAGGCGTCCCGCAGGCTGCCGGCAATGGTGGCGTAGCCTCTGGTCATGACAACGTGGATTTCAGAGAGTGTCATGTCTGCCAAGTAGGGCCGGATCAGTAGAGGAGCCTCAGTCTGCAAACGGGAAAGAGGTCAAACAAGCAGCGCTGGTCAGGCTAGCACGGGCACTTGGGGCGTACCCCCTCCACCTGGGAGTGAGCAGGTCACAGCGAGGGCTGGGGACCCCAGGGGAAGAGACAGCAGGGTGGGGTGAGGACCAGAGTCTGTACTTGGCTGAGCCTCTCTGAACCTCAGCATCAGCCCAGCTCTGTGGAAGGACCCCCAGCCCTTCCTGTGGGCCTGATAACGCTCCCCTGTGTCAAGTGCCTCCCACGTCCAGGCACCCAGCTAAGCCCCTCACACACATCACTTACAACCTTCTAGGAAAGAAGTGGTCGTCTCCACATTCCAGGAGAGCAGAAGGTCAGAGAGGTTCAAAGAATTACCTCTGTTCGTGCAAAAGACCAGAAGCAGATGTAACTCCAAGCCTGACGTTTAGTGAAGCCATGGGAGTTGCCAGAGAGAAAGGAACTGGGGCATTCGATGGCATGTTTAGTTCAGGGCACGTGGGGAAGCCTGTAGCCATTCGTTTATTCATTCAATAAATAATTATAGTATATACTATGTTCCAGACTGTGCTATGGAATAGGGATAGAGATGGGGGAGGTGGAGGGCAGATGGACAAGGCAGGGTAAGCAGTGGACCTCAGCAGGCAGAGGCATGATCTGACTTGGGTTTTTAAAGGGCCACTCCAGGGGACTTCCCTGTCTGTCCAGTGGTTAAGACTCTGCGCTTCCAATGCAGGGGCGCAGGTTCGAACCCTAGCTGGGGAATTAAGATCTCACGTGCTGGGCTTCTCTGGTGGTGCAGTGGTTAAGAAACCGCCTGCCAATGCAGGGGACACGGGTTCGAGCCCTGGTCCAGGAAGATCCCACATGCCACAGAGCAACTAAGCCCATGTGCCACAACTACGGAGCCTGTGCTCTAGAGCCCATGAGCCACAACTACTGAAGCCCACATGCCTACAGCCCATGCTCTGCAGCAAGAGAAGCTACCACAATGAGAAGCTCACGCACCGCACCAAAGAGTAGACCCTGCTTGCTGCAACTAGAGAAAGCCGCGCACAGCAATGAAGACCCAAAGTAGCCAAAAATAAATAAATTTTAAAAAAAAAGATCCCACATGCCACACGGCCAATAAATAAATAAATTTTTTAAAAAATAGATAAATAAAGGGCTACTCCAGCCTGTGTGTGAAGGATGGGTAGGGGCAGCAATGGTGGCAGGGAGAACAGAGAGGAGGTGGTTGTCGTGTCCAGGTGAGAGACAAGTGTGGCTCATAGCAAAAAAAAAGCAAAAGGGCAGCAGGGCAGGTCTGGGATGTGATGTGGGGCAGAGCTGTCAGGACTTGCTGATGGACTGGATGCAGCTGGGAGCAAGGGAAGCAAAGGAAGGAAGGATGACTCCTCGATTTTTGTCTAACAACCTCATTGAAGACGTTGCCATTTACTGAGAAGGGAAAATCTTGGAGACGTGCATGCGTGTTGAGGGAGGGAATTAAGGGTTCTGCTTGTTTGGACTTGCCTAGTAAATTATCTAAGGATATCCAAGTGGAGGGTCAAGGGGGCAGTTATATATATATCAGACTGGAGTTTAGGGGAGAGGAAGTATTTAAGCCATGGGGCTGGGGCAATCCCCTGGGGACAGACTGTGGCCAGAGAAGAGAATAGGGCCCAGGCCTGCCAACACTGAGCTTGAAATGATACCACTAATCCTTGAAGGTTCCCCGTCCCCGTGAAAGTTAATTCACCTTTGGAGCTCTTTCGGTTATCGTGTCATATTCACCTAAGATTTGTCTTTTCTCAGCAAAAACCATTGATTACATTTGCAGCATTTTATATAAAATAAATGCTGATACTGAAATATCTTTTTCTCTTTTGCCTCATTTTGAACAACTAAGGGATTTTGGACTATTTATCTCAGAGCACATCTGTCTTAATTGGCTTAAAAAAAAAAAACCTTTGAAATCTACACATTTGCATTATAGCAAAAAAGATGCAAATATCCTCCAAAGTTTCCTAAACTGCCCAGTGAAATATGGCATACTTTGGCAAGTATGTTTTTTTGGTGACTTACATGTTGGGCAGATGGGCCGGGATTCTGGAACAGTCACCAGAGTCTTACCCCTAGGAGGGTCCGGCCTTCTGCAAGGGACTCAGGACTGATAGTCCCTTCAGAGTCACACTTAGATTGGAAAATACATTTTCAGAAAGAGGGAGGGGGAAAAAAAGACAAACTGATGTTGTGGAAGGAACCCTGTCCAGGAAGAAGAAGACTTGGATTCTAAGTTTTGGCTTATGTTGTGGGATCTTGGCAAGGCATTCCCAGCCCCGAGCCTCAGTTTCTGCCTGTATTAAGAGGAGAACATTGGACTCCATCTGTAGGACTTGTGAGTCTCTAAGCTGATGAAGACAGCCTAGACCTAGGGTGGGAAGAGGTACCAGGGAGATACTATCCTCCTTGGCACAACCCAGGCAAGGAGTGTATCCCCAAATGGAGCATCCCTAGGGCAGCAGCCTTTGGTGACCCTGGGAGAAGGTTTGATTGGCTCTTCTGCTGACTGAATCAGAGCTCTAGGGACCCAGGGCACCCGCCCTCCTTGAGGGAAGGAGGCTGCAATACTGACCTGGCTCACAAAGATGGTTCAAGCCACACTCAGGGTCTTCGTGGCCATGGGGCCCATGGTGGCCTGCATCAGCCAGGAGATCTAGAAGGAAGCAGGGTGCTCTTTGTGGATTGGTATCAGCAAGCCCCAGGGACAGAGAGAGTCAGGGGTGGAAGTACCTTAAAAGTCTTCCTTCCAACTCCCAACCCAGGTAGAACTCCCTTACCTACATTTCCCCAAAGGTCCATTCATCTTCTCCTTCCACACCTCCATTGATGGGGGCTTATCATCCATGAAAAAAGGATTCCCTGGTCAAATATATTTGAGAATTGCTGTACACACACACCTTGGAGATGACCAATACTTACCAGTTTATTAAAGGCTCTGGGAAGTCCTGCACAAAACTTGTTTAAATTTGTTTAGCCTGGTGTCTAGCTTAGCTTCATAAAATTATTTGACCAAGGGACTTCCCTAGCGGTCCAGTGGTTAAGACTCTGCGCTTCCACTGTAGGGGGCGCAGGTTTGATACCTGGTTGGGCCATATGGCGCGGCCAAAAATAAAATAAAATAAATAATTTGACCATGGGATCCCTTTACCTAGTAGCATTTATTAACTTGCTGTGAAACTAGAGTTTTGTGAAAGGCTTTGGGAAACACTGTATTAAAAAGTTCTTTCTTTTAATCAACATGAAATCTGCTTCCCTGGAATTTCTCTCCACTGCAGGTACCTCTCAGGCTGCCTTTTCCCTAACCTTCTATAAGTGTTTAGAATCCTACCCGTAACCTTCTTCACCCTGGCCTTCTCTTTTTTGGCCCTTCATCCCTACTTCCTTCAGCCATTCTATGGAATGTATGGTCTCAGGCCCTTTCAAACTGAACCCACTGATAGTTCAGTTTGTCATAGCCCCTTGGTTGAACACATTCTCCAGATTTGGGGATAATTGTCTCCCTTAGGCCATGCACTGTGCACTCTTAACATAACCACAGGCTGCACTTCTGGCAGCTGCCTGATGATACTGGTTTATTCTGAGCTCAATCAGCTAAAAACCTCAGAATCTCTTGTCCAATGCTGTCTGTCTCCTGCATCCTGGTTTTGTGCAGCAGATTTTATGAACATAAGCACAGGATTTGACATTTATATCAGCTAAGTCTGGCCCACGTGACCCACTGCTCTCAAGATCTTTTTGGTATAAATTATTTTTTCCCCTAACACTTCTCTTCAATGCAGCCCCAGTTCTGTAAACTTCCCTCCCCCAAAGACCCCACTGGATTTTGGTGCCATTTCTCCTTAGTAGCATGACAAGAGACTCTGTGAAAAGTTGTTTTGTTGGTAGTAGACTCTGAGAGAAGGCTGGGGAGCAGGGGATGCTGGAAGGTCCAGGCCCTCAGAGCAGGGGATTTGGGGAGGGTGTGGGCTTGGGAGCAAGGCATTCTGGGAGAGTGTGGTTCCTGTCAGCCTGTGATTCTGGGAGGGCCCAGGCTGGGACCTTGAGAACTCACCTTCAGGATCACCCACTGCATGAGGCTCACATAGTAGAGAACGGACATGGCACAGATGAAGAAAACAATGATGGGCAAACCTGCCAGCAAAGAGCACAGACCCTGGGGTTAGAGGCAGAGAGGTGGCAGGGTACCACGCAGGGCCTCGGAGGCCCCAGACAGCCACTTCATCCAAGGGCTTGCCACTCAGAGCCCCAACGGGGTCAGGGAAGAAGCTCTGAATTCAGTGCATGAAATCGCATATGGGGCCTCTCTGGAGGCAGCTGTCCTCTCTGTTCCCCTCTAAACATTAACCATCCACCCAGGCACCCCTTGGGCTGTGGTAGAGAAGCAGGACTTGAGTCCACCACTTTTTATCACCTGCTTCTTTGTCTGTAAAGTGGGGAGGAAGTGACTACCTCTCAGGTTGTTGTGAGGGTTTTGGGAGCTGGCTCAGGGCCCAGCACCTTCCTAGCACAGGGTCCGTCCTCCACCCTGAGCTCAATCCTTGGCCCATGACGCTGGCCTTAACCTCCCTCCTGTGCTTCGGGCCTGAATCAGAGGCCCTCATCTTTCTAGTGTTCTACTTCCACTCGGTGCCAGTGAGCTCCGAACGACACTCACTGTGGACCAGCCATCTGCATTTCCTCCTGTCACCCTCTTTCCTATTACCAGGCTTATGACTGCTTTTCACTTACTCCAAGCCTCTTCAATTTCTCCTTCAAAGCTTCCTCATGTCCATTTCCTTCTCCCCAGGGCCTCCCCTTCCCTGCCCCGCACTTCCTTGTTACAGTCTGACTTAGAATAACAAGGACTGGCAACAACTTAAATGTCCCTCAGTGGAGGACTAGTTTGATAACCTATGGTGTGGCTGTGCAGTGGTGCACTCAAAGTCAGGAAACAAGAGTGAGGAAACTCACTAGGAGTAGTTTGGGGATGATTTTCAAGATAGATTGTTAATGAAAAAAGAGGGCTTCCCTGGTGGCACAGTGGTTGAGAATCCGCCTGCCAACGCAGGGGACACGGGTTTGAGCTCTGGTCCAGGAAAATCCCACATGCTGCGGAGCAGTTAAGCCCACGCGCCACAACTACTTAGCCTGCACTCTAGAGCCCGTGAGCCACAACTACTGAGCCCACGTGCCACAACTACTGAAACCCGCACGCCTAGAGCCCGTGCTCCGCAACAAGAGAAACCACCATAATGAGAAGCCCACACACCGCAACGAAGAGTAGCCCCTGCTCGCCACAACTAGAGAAAGCCCGCGTGCAGCAACGAAGACCCAACTCAGCCAAGTAAATAAATAAATTTATTAAAAAATTTTAAAAATAAATGAAAAAAGAGAAGGTGTAGAACAGGGTGCATGGTGTGCTACTTTATGAGTAAAAAAGGTGCGGGTGGCATTGCAGGTGCTCTTGTGTGGGCACAGACATCCTTAGACAGATACGCAAATGACCAGGAATGGCAGCTACCTTGGGGAAGGAACCGGATGACTTGGGGGTCAGGGGTGGGAGGGAGATTTACTTTTTACCAAATCCCCTTTTGTACAGTTGGAATGTGCTATCTGTTCCAAATAGCTTTAAAATAATAAGTTATGCAGAATTAGTAATAACATGGGAGCATTCTTATGCTAGAATGTTAAGTGGGGAAAATGGAATATTAAAAGCACAGAAGGAAGGCTGGGACGCATACACCCAAATAGTCAAGGTAGTTGCTTCTGTGTGCTGGGACTGTGGAAACTTTGTTTTCTTCTTTCTCCATTTCTAATTTCTCATCTGCTCCTATAATTTTCTATAAGAGGTGGACACTTCTCAAGGGAGGAGCACAGGCACAGGAGAGCTTTGGGGGCACCTCATCAGTGCAGTTTTGGACTTGCTGGGTTTGAGATGCCTGTGGGTTTGAGTGGACTGTGGACTGGGAAGGTGGGCAGAAGGGCCGGCAGCTCTGAGGAGAGTTCTGGGCCAGGGCTCGGTTGAGGGCAGGTTGAAGCCACGGGGCAGATGCAGTTCACTGAGGAAACTGCCCTGGAAGAGAAGAGCAGTGGCTGAGGACAGGGCCCTGGGGTGAGCATCCCTGAAGGGTGAGAGAAGGAGGAGGAGCGCGTGGTGGAGACAAAGAAGAAACCGAGTGGTTGAAGGACTTCCAGGAAGGGGTGCGATGGAAATTGAGGGCAGCTTTTCTAGAAGGGATGGTCCATCAGCTGTGCCAGATGCATCAGAGAACTCAGTAAGGACTGAGATGGATGCTTGGCTCCTAGTGATTCAGGGCTCCCTGGTGACCTAGGTGAGAGCAGTGTCAGGAGGGATGGGCACAGAGGCCGGGTATCAGCGAACCAAGGAGAGAGTGGGACCCGAGGAAGTATAGAGACAACAGAAGAAGCTTAGCTGTGCTGGAAGGAAGAGGGGCTGCCGAGAGGGGTGAGGGGTGGAGGAAGAGGTGTTTTCATTGTTCAGAAGGAGGGTGTAGAGCAATCAAGTTCAAGCTCTGGTTCAAAATGAATCGGGACTACAGAGTGGTCCCTGATGAGAACAGAGACTCTGCCTAGGCAGCTCCCCTGGAGAAGAGAAACAAGCCCTGCTGAGGTTGTTTTCCCTTTCCCGTCCCAGATGAATGCCGCGGGTTCTGTCTGGATCTGCTCCACTTGACATCCCTGTCACCAGCTTCACTGCATGGGAGTGTCACCTGACAGGGAATGCAGGCACTGGGTGGAGCAACTCTCTTCCTGCCCTGTGACTCCCCAGGCCGCCTGGTGCTGGACACACCTCCCAACACAAGGGTGGTGACAGCATCCTGCTCTCCCTGGGAGAAAAATGCAGAGAGGATCACGTACTGTCTAGACTGCCTGTTCAATTTATCACGCGAGGGACCGCTCGGCAGCCTGGCAGGTTAGCACAGATGGCTCAGGCCAGCAAGGAGAGGGCCCGGGGCAGCAGAACCCGACTGCAGAATCGGGACTTTCTCCTGGCAGCAACCAAGAGACATTTTCTAGCTGGGAGATGGGGATCTTTGGTGGAAGAGAAGCTGGGACATTTAATACTAAATAAGGGTCCTGAGGCCAATATGATCTGACAGTCCAGGAAATTCCCTTGGGCCCTGTAGCATGTGAGATGGCGGAAGACAGGGCAGGCAGCTGGCTGTGGGAAGGGGGAGGAAAGTGCCCTTAATTCCTACCACTCGTGCACTATGCAGTCCTGCTAGGAGCCAGGTACGCAACGTGTGGTGCCTCACGGATCCTCAAAGCAACTGAGGTCGATGTCAATCCACTTCACAGTGGGGACACTGAGTCTGTGAGATGTTGGTTACCTGCCCAAGGTTACACACCTGCAAAGAGACAACCACTAAGCAGGTTGCCAAGGACCTACCATGACCCTGAGGAGGTTTGCCCTAGTGCCAGTCCTGGAACCTCATTTCTTTGTCTTCAGGAGAGGCATCCCCTCCCAGGCAGAGCCTCAGCCCAGGGTGTAGCAGCCTCGAGTAAGTCCTGACCACCACTTTGTGGAAACTCAGAGCAGGCCGGTCCTGCTAGTACCAGCACTCACCCTTACTCAAGGGAAAAGGAAAGCATAGCGCCTCTAAGCCAGTGGTTCTCAAAGGGTGGTCCCTGACCAGCAGCATCACTTGGGAATTTGTCAGAAATGCACATTCTGAGCCCCACCCCCAGAGTTTCAGATTCAGTAGATCTGGGGTGCACCTGAGAGTTTGTCCTTTCCCGTGGACACCACACTCTAAGAACCACTGCTGTAGAGTGTAGAGCAGACTCTCCGAGCAGACGCCATCTTCTTCCCAGGAAACAGGCTCTGAAGGCAGGGCTAAACCCACTCAGGGCCTGGTCCTGCCGCTTCCTCTCTATGGAGGGAGTTGAGCCAGGGCTGCTGACGCCCTCCTAAGGCTGTCCCAACAGCTCCCAAACCCCCAGCCCCCAAGGCCTAAGCCCTGTCACTAGCCCCAGGCCACAGTAAACCAAAAATACCCAAAGCTGGAAAATTCCTCGGAGGACACT
Source organism: Grampus griseus (assembly GCF_964374135.1). Taxonomy (NCBI): domain Eukaryota; kingdom Metazoa; phylum Chordata; class Mammalia; order Artiodactyla; family Delphinidae; genus Grampus; species Grampus griseus. The sequence continues at coordinate 140,736,960 of NC_139018.1, read as the reverse complement.
GCTGCAATGTCCACCGACCTTGCAGAAGGAGGAAGGGACTTACTCCAAGGCCACAGAAGCTCCGCATGGCTCCTGATTTCCTGCTTATGCCATTCCCTTCACCCAGAGTGACCTCACCAGTCTGCCCCCATGCCTGTCTATCTCTGCCTGTCAAAGTCTCCTTCAGAGGCCTCTGCAGATGCCACATTCTCATCAGATCTCTCCAGTTCCATCATCCCGTCCCCCTCCTTTCAGCACCCACCCCTTCTCCACTTCCCTTCCATTCCCTCCTCTGGAAATCACGCTCACTACGGTTACCAGTGACCCCTTAATGACTAAATCCAAGGGTACCTGTCAGTTCTTATCTTACTTGATGTGTTTTTTTCTGGCCACATTTGGCGCTGATGACCACTGGGGACTGCAGAGGCTGCATCAGGCAGACACCCCGAAACCCTTGGGAGATGAAAACACTTTCTGCCTAGGGGTTCCTCGGGGAGAACATTTCATCAGCACTGCTGAGCTTCGTGAGTGGGTGTGTGTTCCAGAGGCTGGAGTGATAGTGAAGGAACGAGTGAGTGAGTGAGCATGTGCTCCCAGGTCGGCCAGACCCAGGAAGGTGTGGGAGTGGGGGGTGGGGGGGTGGGAGGCGATTGTGTGGGTGGAAAGTTACTAGAAGGGAGATGGAGCCAAGGTGGAATGACTAATCGAGACCATACAGCCAGGAGGTGGCTGCCACGTCGACCGTGCCAGAGGACATTGAGGGCTGAAGGAGTCCCAGGGAGATTCGGCTTCCTGGAGGAGCAATGAGCTGGACCGTGGCCCAGCAGGAAGCAGCTTGGATTCTGAAAATCTGAGTGAGCTCAGAGATTTCCCCAGGCTGACATGGGCCAAAGACCTTGGACTAGGGCCACATGATTCATGGAAAGGACGGAAAGAAAACTCTTGAGTCTTCCATTCGACTCAGCACTAACAAAGTTACCCCCAGCTTGAGGATAAGCCCCAAGCTCGGCAAGTGTGTGCGTGTGTGTGTGTGTGTGTGTGTGTGTGTGTGAGAGAGAGAGCGAGAGAGAGAGAGAGAGAGAGAGAGAGAGGGAGAGATAGGCAGGGGCGCAGGGTGTGAATGAAACTTTGTGATTAGTAAATCTTGTTGAGAAAGGGAGTTCTGTGGCCATGGAGCATTTGTCTTAAGTCCTCCCTCATTCCGGCATGCCTTTGCTAAGGAGACCACTGGCTAATAATACACTGGCCAGGAATTTGTGCAGAGGAGGACAGGGCCTCCCCGGGGCCAGGGAATAGTTGGCGTTCGACTAGGAAATGCTAAGCCTGGTTAATGATAAACTCACCTCTCCTGTTTTTATTCTCTTGACTGAACATCCAATCTCAAAGTCTTTAGCAGCTATTCACTGGTTTTAAATTTATCATTGTTATTATTAGGGATGCTTTTTGTATTTGGAAGGGATACCTGATGTCACTGACTTCTACTTAGAGTATGAGGAAGAAAACATCGCTTAATTGAAGTCCAACAACCTGGTTCTAGCCCTGCCTCTACCTTAACTCACTGTGCAGTTATGCCCAGGTCACTGCTCCTCTCTGGGGCATGGTTTGACCATCTGTAATATCAACAGGAGGCCCAAAGATCAATGAGCTCCCTCCTAGCCCAACGGTCTATGAATCCATGGTTCTGAAGGGTGATTCGGGGAGAGATGCAAGTAGCAGGTGTGTACATATTCTTCTAGAAAGGGAGGAGAGACACACAGCTAACACTGGCGAGGGGATGGACAGAGCAGCAAGCCAGGTGATACTTTCTTTGCTGAACTGGGAGAGAAGTTGAGTGGTGGCTCTGGTGGACGGCAGCTGCTTGGATGCCCCTTCCCTCACTTCTTTTGGTAAAAAATTTGACTTTCCTTTAGGAAACCACCCCTCCTCTACTCTCAGCCCAGAGGCTCCAGGTTCGGCCCATCAAAGTGAGGTATCTTCCCTGGCTACAGTTCAAGGATGGCATATACCCCAAGCCAGGCTAAAAAGAGCCTACTTTTGGATTTCCTGCTGGAGCTAGTGGAAAACAGGCTCTCTCTCTCTGCTAGGGTTGCTAAGTTGGTTGGATGTAAGCCTGGTACCTCTTTATCACAACCTCAAGAGAGCCTATCCAATACTAAGACTAAGACTAAAGCCAAGTCTAAGAACACAGGATATAAGCAAGGCAAATCCCAGGTGATGCTGCATACCTGGATCCAGCAGGACCTGAAGCCTCTGGATTTCTCAGTTATCAGAATTAATCTTTCTGTTTGTTTGTTTTCTGTTTAATCTTTTGGTTTAAATCAATTTGAGCCGTGTTTCTGTCGTTTACGACCAATGAACTCAGGAGCTAAGCACCCCGATCAGGAAGTATAGCCTAGACTCCCAAAGGCGGCCCCACGTTACAGCTGGGAGGGACTCCAGATCAAAGGGTCCATGCCATTGCTGTTTCTCCCAGGCAGGTATGCTATCTGCCACGTGTGCTCTGCTCCTATACTAGACCACAGATGCTCACCTAGAATAGAAGGGCACCCTGAAAACAGAGCTAATCCAGGTCCTACAGGGAGCTGTCTGCCTTGTTTTCTATAATGGGGGGTTAATAGTACCTGCCGGTCCTAGGCAATAATCCTTCAAATGGTGAGTTTCAGAGGGTGGCTTCCACTCAGTCAGAGCAACTGACTCCCTGGCTTTGGGTGGGAACATGAGACTCCGGTCACTCCAACTTCAGTATCCCCTGCCCTGGCCTTAGTGATTGATTGGGTCAAGAATGGTCACATGACCCAAGGCAGACCAATCCAAAACCCACCCTGGGATTTTTTAACTTGAGCAGGCAGAGAAGAATTTCCCCCGTGCTGGGTGACACGCATGTAAGAATGAGTATCTGGTGTTGCTGGGGGCCAGGAGAAGATCTGGTATGAAAGAATGAAGCTAACACCCTGGGATGAGCAGAGATTCAAGGCTGAGGGCCACGAGCCTGGCAGCTCTGGGGCCCTGGTTCCAGCTGGCACCAGTTCTACCTTGCCTTCCAGCTTGTGAGCCAAGAAACAGTCCTCCCTCTCTCCTCCCTTTAAAGTAAGTTTCAAATGGGTTTCTGTCCCTTTCAAATGAACCAAAGATATACTGTTTTCTTCTAAACCAAGGGAAAAACAAAGATCCAAGGTCGGAGGCCCCTTCGTTACCACTGTCTACCAAGGAAAGGGCTCTGATATCAAGGCACAGAAGTGAATAGGCAAGAGCATCGGGCTTATTCCAATCTTGATTCCAACCCTCTCCAGCGTTATGAGCTTGGCACAAGCAACAACCACTCTGAGCCTCAGTATCCTCACCTGAAAAAGGGGGATAATGATATTCTTTTCCCCATAGGGTTGTAAAGGTGAAGTGAGTGCCTGGCATAGAGTCCTTGCTCCATAACTAGTAGCTGTTACTATGACTTCCTTCTCCCTAAGCTTTTCTTCACTGTTCCACCAGAATCTCAGGTCAGAGGCGGACACAATTGTTTCTAGGGGCCCTGGATCCTGCTGCAAAGCCTGTGTGTAGCTTTTGGCTCTAGAAGGTTGGGAAGCTCTGGCCTCTGCTGGGGAGGTTTGGAGAAAGAAGAGCTCAGCCCTGGTTTTGGGCCAAAGGACAAGCTGCTCAGGACCACACAGTCATGGGAACGGTGGCCCAGCCAGGGGGAGGCTGGCTGGGTGGGAGCCCAACCCACAGCCAGGGCCTCAAAGAGCCAGACGTTCCCAGCAGGCAGAGAGACTTCCCACTTGCACAGAAGAACCAGCATTTATCCATCTCATTCATTCAGCAAAAAGCAGCGTACCAGGCACTGGGCAGGGCTTTGCTGGGCTCAGGGTCAGTTAACCGACACCAGCATGAGTAAGACCCAGGCTGTGTCCTCAAACAGCTAAAAGTGACAGCTGCAATGTGTGGAGCTAAGTGACGAGCTTCATGGAGCTGGTCTCTCAGCTGCACACCCCCACTTCGCTCCCCACGGTGGCCTCCCTTCTGGACTGTGGCAGTCTGGTGGTCCCTGCGTCATCACCTGGGTGTGAGGCAGCCTCCTCCCTGGTCCCTTTTTCCAAGCATCCTGGTTACAACCCTTCCTACCTACTATTGAAATCACAACTGTCCCAAAGCTCCAATCAAGTCCCTCCCTGCTCAAAAATCTTCAATAGCTCCTCATTTCCTGGGGACCAAATCCAGGTGCCTCAGCCTGGCATTTAAGACTCTTCAAGAGACAGCCCCACCACACTTGCAGTTTATCCTCCAATCCATCCTTTCCTTCAAATAGCTTACATGCCCGTCGAACTGAACTACACCCTGTCCCTTAGACAGCCCAGAACTCTCTCACCTCCACGCCTTTGCCCAGCCATTTCTTCTTCCTGACTATCTCTGTGCCTCCAATTTTTTCCTGTCCTAAGGCTCCAGTTCAAATGCCACTTCCTTAAGGGGGCATCCTCACTGTCCTTATTTTTTAAAATGTCTCCCTAAATGGACTCCCCAGACACTTTCCTTCGTGCCAGTTACACCTGAACCTGGCTGCCTGGGGAGGTCGAATCACAGAGTGTTGTAGTTTGCCTTGTAAAGTGTGAGAAGCCACCGCCACTGTTTCTCTGTCTGGTGGACATAAGAAGCCACCCTGGAGCAGGACTTCACTGTTTTTCCCTGAAACCTTGGTGGCCCCTACTTGGAAATGCAAATGTAAAGGGAGCAGCCCTTCCCCGCCTCTGCCCTACAAGAATGGTGTTAGGGAACTTTTGGAGGGGCTGACAGAGGCCTACACAGAAGGGATCCTCTCCCTACACTGAAGTGATCTCAGAAAAACATGATGGACAAATTTGTCCTGAGAGGACAGGAACCTGGTCCCTCCCCATTTCCTCCTAGGGCTGACATTATTGGAACCCCTTGGATGGAGTGGATGTTTCCCAGAGAGTTGCTGGCGCAAACAGAGACCACAGCTCCCAGAGGACCTCACCATGATTCAGGGTTGGGGGTGGGCTGGAGGTGTCTGGACTCGTGAACTGGCTTGACACCCAGAAGTCCATGCCAAACCCATGGCTTGGGCTGGAAGCCTCTGGGCCCCAACTCCCCCAAGCAGGGTGGGGAGGCTCTGGGAACGATGGCTGAGTAATGGCGAAAAGCAGAAATCTCTGGAACCTACGCGTGGGATCCTGCACGGCAGCCCCATGGTTACTGTGGTCCAGGACGTGCTGGAGTGGGCAGCACCAACTCCCATCTGTGCTGCTATGGTAACAGGGCAGAAACTGGGGCGAGCTACTGGGTAAGTGGGGCCCACGTCTCCGTCTCTCTCTACCTGGCATTAAGCCTGGAGCGGCCGCAGGGTCCTGAGACAATGTGGATGTGAGGCAGGCAGAGGAGCTACACTCGAGATCTTACTAAAGGAGGCACTTGGGTGCTTGGGCGGTCAGTCGGGGAAAGAAGAAATATAACCACAGTTCCACGCCAGAACAGTGAAGCAGTCACCCCATCGCATACTCAGCACAGCCTGCCTTGTTTTAAATTACAGTTAGGGCTCTACCAGTACACAACAAAGTCTTTCAGTCTTTATCTCAATTTCCCCTATAATATTTTGCACTGCAGAAGGCACACATTTTTGTTGGAAGGAGGGAAGGAAAGAGGGAAAGAAGGAGGGAGGGACTGTAGGTCTAGGAGAGTCCAGAGGAGCGACTTAGAGCTTGCAGCTGGACTAATAAGGGCAGGCTTCCTGGCAGAGGTAACCTGTGAAGGGCTTTGAAGGAGGAGTACCCTGAGAGGATCTTTGGAGCGTAAGCGTTCCTGGAAACTGTGCTTTACAGTTCTAGGTCCCTGCAGCATGTCAGGGGCTAAGGTTATAGCAGGTGCTATCCCCATGTCCTCACCCTCTCTTCTTGTCCTCAGCCTCCCAGCAATTCTATGATTTGGGGATTCATTTTTTTTTTGGAAAAGAATACAGATATATCTTACTTTTGCAAGTTTTACAAAATATACTGAAAACATACCCCCAGGTGAGTGCATTGCCGGGGCCCCTCTCAGGACCCCGAGGCTTAAGTCTCATTAGCTTCCAGTAGCAGGGCTCTGCCTGCAGGAGCCCTCCCCCTCCGCCTGGGCTGGAAGGGGAGGGCAGAGGCTGTTAAAGGCTTTACGGGCCAAGAGTCAAGCTGACCTGAAATGCAAAGGCATCCTTGACCAGAGCCTCCCCAGACAAGAAGCTGGACCTGTATCTCAGGAAGATCTGAAAGGAGAAAACAAAACATGGAGGCTGCAGGACTAGTCCGCCCAGGTCATGGGCTTTACAGGGGCCAGGGCACCACGTGTGTCATTAAAGCCACACTCATGGGCGCCTGCTCCTTCCAAGCACATCCTCCAGAAGAGACACATTTTCAATAAATTGTAAAGAAATACTCAGAGATGAGAGTTGTTAGGACAAGAACGATAAAGAAGAGACAAAGGAGGAAGCAAACAGTGAGCTGCCTGGAGAAGGCTGTCAAAGGTGGTGCCCGCTGTGTCTGCTCACTCCCCTCCCCACCGATGTCACCATCTCGGGCTCCTGGCCTTGGTGTTGCAATCTGGCTATGCTTCTACAAGAGACCTGTATTTAGGACCAGAACAAGCACTGTGACTGCAGGGCCAAGTCACTTCAGTTGTCCAGGCCTCAGTGCTCTCATCTATAAAATGAGGGGTGTGCCCAGAGCAGCCACTGTCTTTTCCTGCACGACACCCATGCAGATACCCTTGGCGTGCCCCTCCTTCTCCCTGTAGAGAGCACATGGAAATTTGAGATGGTGAGAGAGGGGTGAGTATAGGATCAACCTTGCGTCCTTGATAATTTATATTTTAAAAAGTAAATCATGGGACTTCCCTGGTGGTCCAGTGGGTAAGATTCCGCACTCCCAATGCAGGGGACCCGGGTTCGATCCCTGGTCAGGAAACTAGATCCCACATGGCGCACTAAGAGTTTGCATGCCGCAACTAAGAGTCTGCATGCTGCAACTAAGAAGTCTGCATGCCATAACTAAAGATGCTGCATGCTGCAACTAAGACCCTGCACAACATAAATAAATAAATAAAAGATAAATAAATATGAAACATACTTATAAAGAAAAAAGTAAACCATTATTGCCCAATGATGTGAAGTAACTTAATGAGACTCAAGAATGGTTAAAATGAAAACAAAAAGGTTAAAATGCTAAATTTTGTGTTATGTGTACTCATCACAATAAAAAAAATGGAATTAAAAAAGTATAACTTCAACAAAATGATTTTTTTTTTTTTTTTTTTTTGGCGGTACGCGGGCCTCTCACTGCTGTGGCCTCTCCCGTCGCGGAGCACAGGCTCCGGACGTGCAAGCCCAGCCGCTCCGCAGCATGTGGGATCTTCCCGGACCGGGGCACGAACCTGCGTCCCCTGCATCGGCAGGCGGACTCTCAACCACTGAGCCACCAGGGAAGCCCAAACTGAATATTATTTTTAAACACACATATACACATACAAAGTAAATCATTTGCAATTTTTAAAGCACTTTTGACTATTATAAGTTCCTTTTGTTATGACCACTGAGGGCCACATGCCTTGTGGGCTTTCCCACAAGGAACCTACCTGTTTTGAGATTCTCTTCCACATCAGACCCAGCCTCTGAAAGGACTGCTCTGTCTGGGCAGGTGGCACCAGGCCTGAGAGAAGCAGCAGCTGCAATGCTCAGCCCCCAGCTGCCCAGCTGGTCTGGGCCCCATACACACCCACCATCCTGGTCACGGTCCCTCTCTATGTCCTCACAGCCCACCTCCCTCCAGCAGAGAGGCTTCTCCTCCATTCCCTGGAAACCCAACACGCCCTGGGCAACTGCACCCCATGTACACACCTGGAGCTGGTCGCCCAGCCACTGAAATGCAATAAATCCTGGTTCTGTTCTGATGACGAAGAGTCCAAGTGCAAACTGTAGTACAAGACCCCAGGACACAGCCCGCCAGGATACCTGCCACCGATAGAAAGGTCCTGGTGAGCTCAGCTCCTCGGGAGTTCCACAGGGAACAGTTGGGTGAGGGCAGAGGGTACAGCACTGCTAAGGGGCTATGGGAGATTTGGCCAGTCTGTAGGATGAGGGCTGGACCCAGCCAGAGCTCTGGGCCAGTTGCCAATGGTTACATTCCCCATGAAGTTCAGAATAGGCCACACTTGGCAGCAATGCACCTGGGAAGTGGGCAGGGGTAGGGCAAGATCTAACCAAGGACCAGCCTGGAGTGTGCCATGGCACTTGGTCCTGGGTCATCACGGGGTAGGTGGAGCTGGAGTTGTGGCATCAGTGTCCGGCTTCCATGTAACTTTTGTCTGTCTGCATCCTCCCCCATCCCTCCTATATAGTCAGGGCTCCCAGCCACTCTGACCCCACTCTCTCTCCCTCAGTGCACTCTCCCCACCCCCAGCAGAAGGGAGCTGGACTCCTAAGGGCTGCTGCTACCTCTCAGCATTTAACGACTCCTTAGCAGTGATCCCTACACCCAGGTGTGCATCAGGATCTCTGGGAGGCTTGGCTGGAGTCTGGGGGAAGGTGTTAACCACACTGTGAAATGGTGGTGGGGGGGACCTGATATCAGAGAGGGAAGGGGCTGCAGCCCACTCTGGACCTGATAGCTAAGCACTCATTGCGCAGTGATGCTTTGAGAAGGCAAAGAGGAGGCAGATGAACATGCAGATTCCTCCGAAGGACACCAGTTGCTCAGGCCTCTGAGAGGTGTCCAGAACCAGCCATAGGATCAGGGCCAGGAAAGCAGCAAGGGCTAGAAAGGGCTCCCTGCGGGAGAGGGGCAGAAAGTCATCACTGTCAGCATCTCCTCACCCCCACACAATAGCACCCAGGGCCCCAGAGAAAGGGTACTCAGGGCTGGTGAGGGCAGAGAGAGAACGCTGTGTAACCTCAGACAGGCCACATAGCCTCTCTGAGTCTAGTTTCCTCATTGGGTAAACAAAGCCAAAGACACCCCATTTCTCAAGGTTGCCGAGAGGACTAAATCAGAGGATGTGTGCACTCAGCTTAGCATGGTGCCGAGCACATGGCCCCATCGAGAGGCAGGAATTCTCAAAGCTGCAATGATGCTCAGCTCAGCCCAGCCTCTGACCTTGCCAGGGTGAGGTGGGGCCTGTGTGGGCTAGAACTCAGCACCATGGACCATGGGCTCTGCTCCCCCAAAGCCCAGAAGCAGTAGTGTCAGTCTGGAATGCAGAGTTGAGCACCTGAGAGCTAGGGCTGGATGCAACTTTTACAGCAACACCTCCCTCCCTGGGGCTGGGATTTGCTTGTCCAGGAGGCAGCCTGAAATGTTCAAGAGCCCAGGTCTGGGTACTGGGTGAACAAGGTCTAGCCCCGACCCAGTCTCCAACTCACTGGGTACTATAACCACAGATAAGGTTCACTGAGCACCTATTATGTGCCAGGAACTATGCTGGGTGCTGAGAGACTTCCAGTAACTGTCCTCATCTTAGAGATGAAGAAACGGAGGCCCAGGAAGTTAAATGACTTGCCCACAGCTGCCCATCTAGAAAGTAGAAAAGCTGAGATCTTAGCCCAGGCACTCTGGCAGCAAATCTATTCCCTTAACTAGTTCTGTACACCGTCACCAGCCGGAAAGAGGAGGACCCAGGACCTGAAATCCATCAGGCTAACCCCAGAGTTGACTGTTTATTTTTGGTGTGTTTCCCAAACTCCTATCATCCCAGTTCCATTGGCACGATTTCTGCCCTGTCTCTGTGCCACCTGTACTATTTTCCTTGAAGTTAACTCATTTTATAAAAACTGAAATGCATGTTTGGGGTTTTATCTTTTTTTTGGAAGGGGGTTGTTTTTAATAGCTTTATTAGAGATATGTTTTTTTAACTTTTTATTTTATATTGGCATATAGCCGATTAACAGTGTTGTGATAGTTTCAGGTGCACAGCAGAGCGACTCAGCCATACATATACATGTATCCTTTCTCCCCCAGACTCCCCTTCCATCCAGGCTGCCACATAACATTGAGCAGAGTTCCCTGTGCTACGCAGTAGGTCCTTGTTGGTTATCCTTTTTAAATATAGCAGTGTGTACATGTCAATCCCAAACTCCTTGACTATCCCTTCCCTCCACCCTTCCCCACCTGGTATTAGAGGTATGATTGACATAATAAATAGAACATGTTGAAAGTGTATAATTTGATAGTTTCGACATATGTATACACCATGAAACCATCACCACTATCACAGTGAGCGTATTATATCCATCACCCTCAAAAGCTTCTTCATACTCCTTTGTAATTCCTTCCCTCATCCCCAGGCAGCAAATGATCTGTTTTCTGTCACTAGGTGAGTTTGCAATTTCTAGGATTTCATAGGAATGGAATCATACAGTACATATTTTTTTGTCTGACTTCTTTCACTTAGCGTAATTATTTTATTTTGAGATTCATCCATGTTTTTGCATGCATTCATTTCTTTGTATTGCTGAGTAGTATTCCATTGTGTGGATATACCACAGTTGGCTTATACATTCACCTGTTGATGAACATTTAGGTTGTTTCCGGTTTGGGGCTATTGCGGATAAAGCTGCTATGAACATTCAAACATTCATGTGCAAGTCTTTATGTGGAAGTACGCTTTCTTTTCTCACTATAAGTGGAATGGGTGACTCATATGGTAGATCTAACTTTTTAGGAGACTGCCAAACTGTTTTCCAAAGTCATTTTACATTTTTCCATTCCCACCAGCAGTATGTAAACGTTCCAGTTCCTCCGCATCTTTGCCAACATGGTTGGTATGGTTACTCATTTGAATTCTAGTCATTCTAGCAGACATACAGCAGTATCTCTTTGTGGTTTTAATTTGCATTTCCCTAATGACTAACGATGTTGAGCATTTTTCCATGTGTTTATTTGCCACTTATATATCTTCTTTAACTAAACATCTGTTAAAATATTGAGCCCACCCTTAAACTGGGTTTTCTTATTTTTGAGTTTTGAGAGTTCTTAATACATTCTGGATGCAAGTCCTTTGTTAGGTATGTGACTTTCAAAGCTTTTCTCCTAATCATAGCTTACGTTTTTTATTCTCTTAACCAAGTCTTTTTGAAGAGCAAAAGTCCTGAATTCTGATGAAGTTTAATTTATCATTTAAAAAAATGGATTGTGATTTTGGTTCTGTATCTAAAAAATTTACTTAACTCAAGGTCGCAAAGATTTTCTCCTACGTTTTCTTACAGTAGTTTTATAGCTTCAGGCTTTACATTTAGGTTTATGATCTATTTTCAGTTAATTTTTTAATATAATGTGAGGCATAGATCCAAGTTCCTTTGTTTCTCTCTCCTCCTCCTATTCTTCTCCTCCTTCTTATTCTACATATGGATATCCTATTGTTCTAGAAGAATTTGTTGAGATGATTATTATTTCTTCACTGAATTGTCTTAGCACCCCTGTCAAAAATCAATTGGTTATATATACGTAGGTCTATTTCTGTACTCCCTATTCTATTCCATTGATCTATCTGTCTGTCTTGATGCCAATACCACATTGTCTTGATTACTGTAGCTTTATAATAAGTCTTAAAGACAGGTAGTGTAAATTCATCAACTTTGTTCATCTTTTTCAAAGTCGTTTTGGTTATTCTAGGTTCTTTGCATTTCCATATGAATTCTAGAATCATGTTTTGATTCCTATCCCAAAAGTCTGCTAGAATTTTGATTGAATACTCTTAGAATCTATAGATTAATTTGAGGAGAATTGATATATTAAAAATATTGACTCTTTCAATCCATGAACTTGATATTTTGCTCCATTTATTTGTCTCTCATTTCTCTCAGCAATGTTTTGTAGTTTTCCATGCACAGGTTTGCAGGTCTTTTGTCAGATTTATCCTTAAGTATTACATATGTTTTATGCTATTCTAAATAACATTTATAATTTTAATTTATGATTGTTTGTTGTTAGTATATAGAAATACTTTTGTTTTTTGTATGTTGAGCTTGTATCCTTCAAACTTGCTAAACTCACTTATTAGTTACACTAGTTTTTTGGTAGATTCCATAGGATTTTCTATGTAGACAATCCTGTTGTCTGTGAATAAAGACAGCTTTACTTCTTCCTTTCTAATCTACATGCCTTTTATTTCTTTTTCCTACCCGACTGCACAAGCTAGAACCTCCAGTACAATGCTGAATAAAAGTGGTGAGAATGGACATTCCTACCTTGTTCTTGATTTCAGTGGGTAAGCACTCAGTCTTTCCCGGTTAAGTATGAGGTTAGCTGTAGATTTTTGGTAGCTGGTCTTTATCAGATTGGGGACGTTCCCTTCTATTCCTAGTTTGCTCAGAATTTTTATCAGAAACGGGAGTGGAATTTTGTCAAATGCTTTCTCTGATTAGGATGTGCTTTGGTGTGGTTTTCTTCCTGTTTCTTGTGCTGTAGGTTTGTAGAGTTTCTTGGATGTCTGGGTTTATAATTTTCATCAGATTTGGAATTTCTTGGATATAATTTCTTCAAGTATTTTTTCTTCCCTCCTTCTCCTTTGGAGATTTCAATTACTTGTCTGTCTGCCTACTTAATGTGCCATGGTTAACTGATGCTCTGTTTGACTCTTTCAAGTTTTTAAAAAATTTGTTAGGTAGAGCCTGAGCAGCGTTTATTCTGTGGTTAATTTTTCCCTATTACTGACCCAAGATCTTTCTTAGTACTCTAAACAATATCTGGTGAATCATGAGGTTTTCCACTCTGACTACTGAGAGCAAACACTACTCCTAACCCCGTGTGATCTCTGGGCACTGTTCTCTAATCCTTTTCAGTGGTTCTTCTCTAGGCCTTGCATAGTTTCCTCATACGCATTCACTGATCAGAACTCAGTTGAATACTGGAGGAGAACCCTCTGCAGATCCCAGGAACAGATCTCTCCCCTCTGGTACTCTGCATTGTGAACTCTAGTCACCTTGGCTTTCCTGAAGTCCAAGCTCTGTCTTTTCAACTCAGGAAATCTACTGGCCCCACCTTAATGCCTCTTTCCTGCACTGTGGCCTGGAAACCCCCTCAATGCAGTAAGTTGGGGCAATCATAGAGCTCATCTCATTTGTTTCCTATTTCTCAAGGATCACTGTCCTTTGTTGCCTGATGCCCAATTTCTTAAGAGCCATATACTATTTGTTCTGGATTTTTAGTTGCTTCAAGCGAGAGGATAAACCTGGTCTCTGTTACTCCATCTTGACCTGATTTTGGAAGCCAAAATCAAATGCATGTATTTTAAAAACAGTTTATTGAGACAAAATTCACATACTATACAATTTTCCCATTTAAAGAGTATGGTTCAGGGCTTCCCTGGTGGTGCAGTGGTTAAGAATCCGCCTGCCAATGCAGGGGACACGGGTTTGAGCCCTGGTCCAGGAAGATCCCACAGGCCGCGGAGCAACTAAGCCTGTGTGCCACAGCTACTGAGCCTGCGCTCTAGAGCCCACGAGCCACAACTACTGAAGCCCGCGTGCCACAACTACTGAAGCCCATGCACCTAGAGCCCAGGCTCTGCAACAAGAGAAGCCACCGCAATGAGAAGCCTGAACACCGCAACGAAGAGTAGCCCCTGCTCGCTGCAACTAGAGAGAAAGCCTGGGTGCAGCAACAAAGACCCAACGCAGCCAAAAATGAAAATTAATTAATTAATTTTTAAAAAAAGAGTATGGTTCAATGGTTTTTAGTATATTTACAGGGTTGTACAACCGTCACTGCAATCAACTTTAGAACATTTTCATCAGCCCAAAGAGAAACCCCACACCTCTACTCACCACCCCCATCTTCCCATCCCCCTCCAGCCCTAGTCAGTCACTAATCGGCACTTCCCTGGTGGTGCTGTGGTTAAGACTCCGAGCTCCCAATGCAGGGGGCCGGGGTTCAATCCCTGGTCAGGGAACTAGATCCCACATGCATGAGCAACTAAGAGTTCATATGCCACAACTAAGGAGCCCATGAGCCGCAACTAAGGAGCACACCTCCCGCCACTAAGACCCAGCACAACCAAATAAATAAATAAATATTTTTAAAAAAATCACTACTCTCTGTCTCTATAGATTTTCCTATTCTGGACATTTCATATAAATGGAATCCTACAGTATATGGTTCTTTGTGACTGGTGTCTTTTACTTAGCATAATGTTTTCAAGTTTTGTCATTATTGTAGCATTTATCAGTACTACCTTCTTTTTATGACCAAATAATATTCCACTATATGTATAGACACAATTTATTCAGCCATTTAATGGTTGATGGGCATTTGGATTGTTTCCACTTTGGCTATTACGAATAATGATGCTATGATCATTTGCATATAAGTTTTTGGATATATGTTTTCATTTCTCTTAGGTATATACCTAAGAGTGGAAATGCTGGGTATGGTAACTCCACGTATAACATTTCGAGGAACTGACATTGTTTTCTATTGCAGCTGCATCATCTTACATTTCTTTCAGGAGTGTTATGAGGGTTTCAAATTTTTTCGCATCTTTGCCAACTCTTGCTATCATTTATCTTTTTTGTTATAGCCATCCTAGTAGATGGGAAGTGGTATCTTGCTGTGATTTTTTTTTTTTGGTATATAATTTGCAAATATTTTCTCCCATTCTGTGGGTTGTCTTTTCACTTTGTTGATGGTGTCCTCTGAATCAAAACATTTTAGTTTTTATATAGTCTAGTTTATCTGCATGTATTTTTCTTTTTTTCCTTGGCCATGCCATACAGCTTGCAGGATCTCAGTTCCCCAACTGGGGACTGAACCTGGGGCCATGGCGGTGAAAGCACCAAATCCTAACCACTAGACCACCAAGGAACTCCCTACCTGCATATGTTTTTTTAAAGGAAACTTTATAACAATACCTCAAATGGAAAACCAGTATCAGTGATTTGTCATAAACAGAAGATGACTGTAAAAATAAATCCTTTTATAAATCTATTTAATAAAGAGAAGGTAAATGTAAAAACAAATCTATGTATAAATAAAACTAAAACTTTGTTTATAGGCTGGCTCAAAGCATTTTGCTGTGGTGCGGGGGTCTTACTTTGGGAAACACCATTATGCCCTGCACCTGCCTGGCTTACTCATTGATTATCTTTGGGCACCAGTTTCTTCATCAACAAAAAAAGAGTACCTTTTTTAAGCCATAGAAACATTTTTTTCCAGCTAATTTTTTCTTTTTTTTGCAAACCTGTTTATAAAACAGATAAAATAGAGCTGTCTGCTTGAAACGGAGACTGGGAGGCAGGGTGTCTGATGTTCCCCTCTCCAATCTCCCTCACCTGCCCTACGGTACCTCCAAGGTTTCCAGAGCTCTAAGGAACCCAGTTTAAAAACCAGGGGATCCCAAACTGTTGTTCAGGAACATGGCCGGCTACATCAGAATCCCCTGGTGGCTAACTAAAAACATTAACTAAAGGGAAAAGAATTTCAATAAGAATAGATACATGTATATGTTTAACTGAATCACTTTGCTGTACACCTGAAACTATCATAGCATTGTTAATCAACTATACTCCAATATAAAATAAAAAGTTAAAAAAAATATTGATTCCTGGACCTCAATTCAGACTGCTGAATCAGACTCCAGGGGTGGTCCCCTGCGGCTGTATGTCTCATGCATGCTCCAGGTGATCTGATAGGAGGCACTGATATGGGTCCTCCCTGCTTGAATGGGCTGGGATATCTGAATTTAGGAAACTGTTGATTCCTGTCCTCAGGTATCATAGGCACCTGTTTTAACTGGAGCAGAGAATCAGGTGGGAACTGGCAAAATGCCACAAAGATGGCACAAAGATGCCTCTGAAGCCACCCAGCAACACCTGCTCCGGGGCTCCCAGGAGGCGGGCAAGTAACATGTGCTCTCCATGGCCCAGGAGCCCTCTGGTGCGACAAGGACAAAGGACCTCCCCACCCAGCCCTGGCTGTGACCCCGCAGCTGACTCAGCGGCCCTCTGCCAATGTGCCTGCCCACCCCCATACTCCCCTGGGGCCTCACTTACCTCTTAAACCAGAGGTTCGGGCTGGGATGCCCCAGAGGCTTGACACACCTCAGCAGCTTTGGCCCCAGCAGCCTCTTCAGCAGGCTGTGGGCCAGGAAGACGAGGTCCACATGGGTGAGGACACCTCACCACACAGGTGAGGGCCCTCTGGAAATCCAGGAGGCAGGCCATCAGCAGGAAGGCAGCAAATGCTGGGAGTAGGTGGAGGATGAAACAGAGACGGGGTCATCCATAATGACACTGGCGTCTGCAGGACCCCGCAGCCCTATCCTCCAGCTCCACCTTATTCCAGCCAGAGCTCTCTGAGCCTTAGTTTCTTCGTCTGGAAATGAGCACCATTGTCTCTGTTTTGTCAGAGGGTCATTGTGAAGTTAATTGACAGAATGTGTGTAAAAGGGCTTTGAAAACTATAAAGTGCTGACCGAAGTGCTGAGGGAGATGTTTATGGAGGAGGCAAGACAGCATGAGTCTCTGAGCATCAACGGAGCGCCTGCTATGTCCCAGAGCCACACTAGGTTCCGAGGAGGACAGAGATGGATAAGTCAGTGGCTCCAGGAAGGCATTCACTTGTGTGTCAGGATCCCGTTCTGAATATTCATCAGTGACCATTTTTCTTCCTGGAATTTCCTTTTCCCCCTTTGCCCTTCTCCCCATTTGAGCTGCTAGGCCAGTCTGTGCTATACCTCAAGAGAGGAATATGATAGCAGATAGCAGAGGGGAACTATCTCTCCCTGGCTTATGAATTTCAAGAGCCAGAGCCCTTGAAGAATGGAAAGGACTTATAACATTTCCATTGGATAAAAAATGTGGGATGGAACATTTTGAGTAAGCGTAATCCCTCCCCCTCCCCCTCTGCTGCCAAACTAGTTAGAGGATACCCGTGGGTCCCAGAGAAGAGGACTCTGAGCCAGGGGAGGTGGCAAAAGCCCAGGCATATTTGTGGCATTGCAAGCAAAGGCGTCCTGCCCCAGGGAGGCAGCAAAATGTCACGGAGAGGAATACGCGTGGAATGCATGGGCAGGCAGAAGGCTTCTAAGGTTCCGCACACCTCAGCAGGCACCGAAGCAGAGGAAATGATCTCTATGAGTGGTCCAGACAGAAAGGAGACCAGAACAGGCCCACGATGGAGATGGGGGTGTCTCCATGGCTACTTGCAGTGGCAGAGAACCCAGGACCAGTTGGGGAAGTAGACAGGTTAGCAGACCCTTGAGAACTGATCGTGGATAATCACCCCCAGGGACTCCTGAAGAAAGAGGTGAAGGCATATTCCACACTGACAGACGTTCAGTTCCTATCCCTCACTTGGAACAATGAAATTGAAATAGAAACTTTATTTTCCATAAGTCAAGTTATGAAAAATAAAGTTACTTTTCTCTGACGCAGAAGTTTGTGGGCTGGGACACCTGTATGGGGGTTAGTTAGAAGCACACAGGTGAGGCTCTGCAGGGCAGTGCCAGGGATGCAGGCATAGGGCTGTGGGAAGTCAAAGGAGGGGGAGCTGGTGGGAGACAGGCACCAAGGTCAGCACGATTTATAGCACTGCCAGAATTACTCCTCACACCCATTTCACGGGTCGGTACTGTGGTGATCCCCATTTAGAGATGAGAAGTGAAGTGACTCACACAGGGAGGAAATTGGACTGGAATTCCAACCTGGGTCTGTCTGCGGCCAGCAGGGACCAGCACATTGTGTAGGAGAGAGGGCTGTGTGGACAAGTCCTCCAGGCAGGACACGGGAGAGACATGTATTAGGAAGTATTTTCATCCTTCTAGGATCCATTCACCTCTCCAGTGATAGGATTTTCTGTTCCTTTTGGGCACCCCTCCCTACTCTTAGCCCATGTGGTCCCGCGGTGTCTGACCCACTTCAGGGGTGGGAGACCACAGCATCCCCTGGGCCCAGGGATGGGCACATGACCCGAGCTAGGCCCATCAAAGGCCTCCAGGGACCTGGCTGGAAATATGGGCAAGAGGTACACTCTTCTGAGATTGGGGACGCTGAGGCCCTCCCTGTCAGTCAGCCATGGAGAAAGCCCACCTAAGGCGAGGAAGCCATTGCTATGGCTCAGACTAAGTGCTGAGAGCATGAGCTTCATTTCTCTACCACACCTACTTCAGGAAGTACGTGAAGAGCCTTGCCATAGAAGACGTGATACAACAAAGATATCAAAGAGCTGGAGGGAATCAAAATCCCGAACATGGAGAAAGTAAGGGAGGATTTAATTATTGAGACTGAGTTCCTGACAGCCAAGACAAAAGTGGAAATAGGACATGGTAGGTCATTTCCATTATCTGCTAGAAGGAATGCAATCATTTCTTCAAGAGAAACAAATCTGAGTCTGAGTGAAGGTGGACACAAGGGGAACCAAGACGGCCCTGCTCAGCTCCTGCCAAAGGAAGACTTCGTGGTGTCTGACATCTTGAGGAGGAAGCTGCCAGGGCCATGAACCAGCCCCATCGCAGCAGGGCATCCTGCTTTTGATTTCATCATGAAGACTGGGGCCCCTGCTGTCATGCCTCCATGTCCTCTCCCCTGTGTAGTCCCCACGAAGGCCTCTGCATCCACACCCACCTCCCCTGTCGATCTCCCACCTGCCAAGCCAAATCGAGCCTCCAGCTGTGAGGACCCGCCTCTCCGCCTGGGCCCTGGACCCCTCCTTCCCCGTGCCCAGGGGACCTTGCTCCACCGGTCATCTCCACCTCCTTGCTCTTCCCCCTCTTTCTACAAACTCCCTGCCTCAGCTCAGAAACACAGTCAAAGTGTCTCTCTTCACAAACACACCCCCTTCCTTGACACTGCCACAGCCTTCCTTTAATATTCCCACCCAGTTCTCATTAAAAAATTTCTCACAAGAGCTGTCTAGACTTACTGTCTACACTGTCTCTCCTCCTGTTCGCCATCCAGCTTTTGCAAGTCCACCCTAAGTCACCATGACTTCCTTGTCCCTAAATCCCACGGACACTGCTCCATCCTTGGCCCGCTGGTCCCCTTACCGCAGAGATGTTGGTGATCTTCCCCTCCTTCTTAAAACCCTTTGCTCCCTGGGCTTCTGCACCGACTCTGCTCCTGGTGTCCTGCTGCTGCCCCCACCTGCACGCCTTCTCAGGCTGTCTCAGGACTCCTCTCCCTCTCTAATTCCTTCCGTGTGGCCGGTCCCCAGGTTTCCATCTGCGAACCACCTCTCAATTCGTTCTCCATGCACCCCTGGGAAACCTCTTCTCCTCCTGGAGGGCCTGGCAGCGGTTACCTCCAACACACTGTCCGAAACAACTCGCCATCCCCCTCCCTGCTGAGATCCCCTCCTCCACCCCTGTTCCCTGGCTCACCCAGCCCCGTGGTCCAAGCAGAACCCTGAGGCATCCTGGATTCCAGGGCCTCCTTCATCCTGCACAGGTGATCAGCTCCCAAGTCTGGCTGGTGTGGCTTCTCAAAGATTTCTCAGATCCGCCCCCTTCCATCCTCCAGCACTTCATCTTCTCCCATCTGGAACGTGGTCCTGAACATCTCCTTCTCCCGTCTTTCCTGCCTGCCTCTTCTGGGTTTCCACAATGTGAATCCAAACTTGACACTTCCCGGTTTAAATCCTTCAATGGCTCTCTCTGGCCTTGGAGGTAAAATCCAAGTTTCTCCAACTCCCTCCCAATACCTGGCCCCTTCTCATCCCTCCAGCCTCATCCTCTGGCACTCCCGGTCTAGAACTTTACCCTCCAGCCACACTTGAATGTTTATCAGCTGCCTGCCCACATACTGCAGGTTTTCCCCTTTGCTTGTGTGTTCCTCGCCTTCTCACTCCTATTGTCCTTCCCCTTTTACCTGGTTAACTCCTGTTCAATCTGTGAGACTGGAATGTTACCTCCTCCTGGAAGTCCTCCCTGATCACCCCCACATCCTTCCTTGGTGCTCCCAGATGGCTCTCGGCATCATGTGGAAATATTTGTTCCCCTCTCCCTTACTGATCAGAGAGTACCTTGGGAACAAGATCTGGTCTGGTTCAATTCTCATTCCCCAGCTTCTGGAACAAGAGCTGGCCCTGAGTTGGTGCTCAACAAACCTTTGTTGAGTTATTGGGTAAGTGAATGACCCTGCCCTGAGACATGGATGGCTGGGGTGGAGGTGGCTGAAACCTGGGTGGTGGGAGCCATGGGGCTAAGCAGGAGTGTCTGTCTCCATGGTGGGGCTGGGCCCCAAGCTCACCAGTACATAGTAGGCCTGTGCAGATCCATCGAAGCAGCTGTGCGTGCTCCCTGCAGAAGCGTCTCACCCTCAGGGCTGGCTGCAGGCTCCTCCTGGGGAGAAGACCAGCAGGGTCTATGAGTGGCGCCCCTGACTCCCACCCCTGTGGGGATTCTCAACACCTCCAGGTAGAAGCCACTCAGGTACGTCCCCAGTAAAATGGCAACATGGGGCGAGCCAGGCACTGGCCTTGACATCCCACATGGTTACAGGGCAACCCTAGCCCAGAGCAAACTAAGGAATGGCTCAGGCCGTCCACTCCTTCCGGCCTCTGTCTGTACCAGCTGTGTCTCAGCCTGGAGGAGCACCACTACCCCAGGGATAATCCTGCCTCCAGGGTTTGGGAAGGAACCCACTGAGACAATAAGGAAGAACCTTACCAACATACAGAAATGCACAAAATACGATGGCTGCCTCCCCTCCCCTGTCCCATTTCCAACTGTCTGAGGAGCCACGTGGGGAGGCGCCCAGCTCTGCATTTACTCTTGTGGGACATTATCCTCCGAGTCAACAGCACCTCCCGGAGAGAGGAAGTGTGAACAGTCCACTGGCAGCCGTCACACAGCCCCACTGTCTTCCGGACCTGGTGCAAATGCCAATTCTTGTCGGGTCACTTGGTCACTTGTCTGTCCCTGGAGGAAAGGCTGGTACCTGAATACCTCTGAGGTCTCCCTGGCTGAGCACGTAGGAGATGCTCACTCACACTCATTCAGCCACCAGTCACTTTTTAAAGGAAACCCTCTCCCCTCTCTCTGTCCCCACCGCCCACCTCCTAAGTAAGGCATTTTTCCTCAGTCTCATCCCAAGGCAGACAGATGGAATCCGCAACCCCACCTGGCTGAATGCTTGAGACCGAGCAGGACCCTATGGGCCTTCTGGGCACAGAAGCCTATGTCCCCCATTTCTTGTTTGTAGGGAACAGACTCCAGCCTCCATGACCTTCCCTGAGTCCCAAAGGGCAGATTCAAACAGTTGTTAATCAGGGAAGGGAAGGGATGCAGAGACAAGGGAGGAACCGCTAAGAAACAATAGTGCAGCCTTGGGACAGGGTCCTGGGTCCCCTTCAAGGGAAACACATAACAACATCTTTGAGCTCTTTACAGAACTAAAACCCAACAGATGGGAAATGTCAGCGTTCTTCATTCCAGAAAAGACCACCTGAGCCCAGATTAAAGGAACCAGAGAAGCTCATCAAGAAGATTACCTGAGGGCTTCCCTGGTGGCGTAGTTGTTGAGAGTCCGCCTGCTGATGCAGGGGACGCGGGTTCGTGCCCCGGTCCGGGAGGATCCCACATGCCACGGAGCGGCTGGGCCCGTGAGCCATGGCCGCTGAGCCTGCGCATCCGGAACCTGTGCTCCACAACGGGAGAGGCCGCAGCAGTGAGAGGCCTGCGTACCGCAAAAAAAAAAAAAGAAGATTACCTGAAACAAAAGTAAAGGGGTGCAGGCCCTGCACACACCCTAGTCTTGTCAGCCACCCCACCCTTGAACCATTGCTATAAAACTCCTCACCAAATGCTCCTGGGTGGAGGGTTTTCGAGGGCGGGAGCCGGCTGTGTCTCCCTTTGCCTGGCAAAGCAATAAAGCTATGCTTTTCTACTTCACCCAAAACTCTGTCTCCGAGATTCGATTTGGCACTGGTGCGCAGAAGCCAAGTTTTGGGCAACACGCTCTCATTAGCTCAGGATCTGGCCAGTCAGGAACCCCCCCCCCCCCCCGCCCACCGTCCAGTAGGCCTGGGTGTCAGGAGGCCAAGCTCTAGGTTCGATTTGCTGCCTGTGTGACCTGGGTCCATCTCTCTCCCTCTCTGGGCTTCAGCCTCCCCATGTGAAAGGAGGGGCCTGGCCCAGTCTAGGGGCTTTCAAACTAAGCTTCAAGGTTCCCTGAGGTGTCCCAGAGACCGAATGGGGTAGAAGGCAGATGGGGAGTAAAGAGGGGACCAGGCTGGTTCAGGGCCCCCATCCAACTTCAACCAGAGCAGCCCCTCAGTATAAATTGGGGTCCCCCATGGGATTTTCATTCTGGCCGCTTCAAAGCAGATTGGGAACCTCTGGCCTGGCTCACCTCTGAGGCCGAGGTCAGCAGGACTCATCTGTTGGCTAAAACACGTTTACTCCTTTCTTTAGCAAAGGTCCAGTGAGCCCCTTCCCTGTCAGGAGGCCAGGTTCCCCACAGGGGCCTCCTCCCCGGGCCAGCCCACATCCTTCCTGGAGACGACCTACCACCCTGAGGAGGGCTCCGGGCCAGCCTTGCTCCCGCTGTCCCTGACTTCTGCAGGGCTTGAGTCACTGTGCCAGGGTCCCGGCCTTCCTCCTAAAGCCACCAGAGATGGACCGGAGTGTGCCTCCCGCCTCACGCGAGAATTACAGCTGGGGGCCTGGAGTGCGGAGAGACCCAGGCTGCCACCAGTGTGCCCACAGTCGCCTTGGGAGTGGACTGGGGACTTATCCTTTAATTTCTTATTTTTTTGGCTGTGTGGCGAGGCATGTGGGATCCTAGTTCCCCAACCAAGGATCGAACCCACGCCCCCCTCACCCCCCCTCCCACAGTGGAAGCACAGAGTCTTAACCACTGGATGGCCAGGGAAGTACCTTCCTCCTTATCATTCAGATCACAGCTGAAATGTCACTTCCTGGGTGAGCCCCTCCCTGACCTTTCTGACGAGGGCAGGCTCTACTGGCATATGATAGGTGTGCACAGATGTTTAATGAGTGATTAAGGGGGCTGCTCTGTGTGGAGGAGGTCAACACACTGCGGGGGGTCATAAGTGTTCAAGCAAAGAGGTGAGGAGCAGGTGGCGGCGGGAGGAAGATGATGAACAAAGGCCCCTCTCACCAGGCTGGGCCAAACCAGCGTGGGGGAGGGGACAGGCCAGGCTTTCCAACAGCTCAGCCCCCATGTTCTCCAAACCACCAGCCGCTGATGTGAGAGAGCTGGCCTCTCTTAGGCTCGGTGTGTCGTCCTCCGTGCCCCAGACCTTGCAGCTGAAAGACAAAGTCAGGGCCCAAAGCTGAAAGGGGAGGCTAGGCAGGACCCAGATGAGGGGCTGGGCGAAGGGCAGAGGATGGAAGGGAGGAGGCGGGGAGCGGGGAGCAGTGGCCTGGCATAGCCTCTCCCGTCCCAGAGCTCAACCCTCATTGTGCCAGGGGCCCCAGTGACAAAGGAAGGCCCCCGCTCCCTGCACTCCTAAACCTGTGAGAGGCAAGTCCTTGTAAATCTGGGAGGTCAGGCTGAAACAGGGCAAGGTCTGCCCACTTCATAGAGAAGGAAAGGAAGGAATTATGTATAGCATGTGTATGTATATGAAAGGCGTTTTTCTGAAGACAGGGCTTAGCTTTCATCACTCACCGCAACAGGTTAAAACCACTGCCATTAAGTGATATTTTCATTGTATTACACTCTCCCATCTCTGAAAGATGGAGAGACAATATCCTGAAGACAACATTCCAGTCCCTGGATCCAACTATACCTGAAACCAGTACTACCCCTGGGCTTTTCAATTACAGGAGCCAATATAGTCCTTTTTTTTTTCTTTTTCTTTTTCTTTCTTTCTTTCTTTCTTTTTTTCTTTGCTGAAGCTCAGTTCATAGGCCTAAACTCATCTGTAAATAAGAGCCCTAACGACGACTCCATCTTTCTTCACTCCTGTCCCCCCTCTTTTTCTTCCCCTTGGGTAGCACCCTACCTTGCCCAAGCGCCAGACTGGCTAAGCTCACATACCCAGGAGAACACATGCAAGGGCACACATGAGCAGGCCCACGTAGGGAAGTACTCACACAGGCAGAGCCTGGGAAAGCCCAGCCACCCATGCACACACGCAAACACAGACACACAGCTGCACGGAGAGGGGCAGGCTCTTCTTCCTACTCACATATTTGTGGTCAACAAGTCCCTCTCAGGGAGATGGAAGCGCGTTTCCACGGGGACGGGCTGGATCCAACCTGCTTGCGTTTTGGCCTGTCTTCTCATCTCAGTGGAAATTCCTGGGCAGAGTCCAGAGTTGGAGTTGGCTGGGCCTCCCACCTGGCTTTGTCCAGCACGGTCTCCAGAGCCCAGGGCCACGGCCAGGGCAGGGACCCTGGCCTCTCTCAGGGAAAAGAGGAAACGGGGCAAGTGGGCCTCACTCTAGGCCTGGCCTGCGGAGCTCCTGCCTCATAACTGAATCTGCCTTCCTCATCAATGACGCCTTCCTCTCCACTCTTTCCTGCTCCCAAACAGGCCCACCTCTTCCAGGAAGCTCAGCTTTATTACTCTCACTCTCCCCATATCCCCTCCTGGGGCCTCCTTTTCCACCTGCCATCAGTGCTACTCAGTTTTTTGGATCATGTGTTTTATCGTTCGTTTTGCATCTTACACAGTCTCCCTTTCCTCACTGGATCAGTAATTATAACAGCAACCTATTTTCCTGAGCTTGAAGATAAGGAAAGCAGTGTAGTGCCATAAATAATAAAAGTGTTTCAGGTCTAAGTGGTCTTGAAAACAAAACAAAATCGCAGCTTGCCCTTTGGTTCCATGGCTTTTTAACTGACACCTAAGCAACAGTGTGCAAAGTCAATGGACAAAGCCTTTAACATTTCAGTCCTCAAACTAAACATTAAACTTATCTGACAGGATTGACAACATCTCCTTAATAATTAATCATACACACTCAGGACAAAATCCTTTATGATGCATAAACACTTCCTGGTAACACAGAGGCGGAGTTACCAGCACAGGCTGGTTGTTTTGGAAGTTTGGGAACCATGATGGATGAAGGGTGGGGGGAACCCCTTCTCTTTAAAAACATTTTTTTTTGTCATTCTGATGACCAAAGTATTACACATGCATCAGCAAACATTTAAACATTATAGAAATATACAAAACACAGGAAGTTAAAAATCCCTCTAATCTGAGCCTTCCAGATATGACCACCACTGAGCTTGTGGAATTTTTCTCCAGACATTTTTCATAAGTGAATACTCTTTTGGGTTATTCATTTTACAAAAGAGGCTTATACTATACCAGCTTTTTTGCAATTTGCTCTTTTGGGTGGAGATCCACACTGTGCTCTGCTCACTCTGTTGGAGGCTTGTGTGCTGCCTTGATTATAAAGTAAACGTTTGTGGCATCATCTGGTTTATCCTGAGCAGAACACCTGCCACCATGGGCAGCCTCCACAGGGATGGGCTTGCAGCTGCCCTGGCAGGGGGCCTCATCAAGCCCCAGTGAAGGGCAGATGGGACTGTACCTGCTTCTCTGCCTCTGCCCACTTCTAACTTCTTCCTCCCCTCCTTCCCCCCTTTCCTGCTCCCTCTCCCCTCCCCTTCCCCCCTCCTCCATCCTCTCCTCTCTCCTCCCCCTCCTCTCTTGGTGCCCAGAGGGAAGCCAGGAGGCACAACACATCCAGGAGGAGCCAAACTTGTTCCAAAACATTCCCTACGCTGCACCTTAGAGCCTTGACATCTTTGTGTGCCCTGATCTCTCCAAAAAGGATTTAATAGGCTGTGTGTCTTAAAATGAGCCCTTAGAGCCCAAAGGTCTAGATTCAGTCCTGGCTCTGAAAGTTAACTGGTTTCCTCATCTGTAAAACGCGAGGTAATAGTACCTACCTCATAAATAAATATTGATGGGGATTAAATGAGCGAATGCAGGTGAGGTGTTTGGCAGAGAGGCGGGCACCATCAGGCTGGCCGGTGTCATCGCTGTCACAGGTCCCATCTCAGGGCTGTCTGGACACACTGCTCTCCTCCTCCAGGCCAGGAGACCCTGTGTTGCTCCCCTGCTCCTGCCCTGAAGGAGGGGCAGTCAACAGCGATCCTGGCCCCCCAGAAACCAAGTGCTCTTTTCAGGTGGAATTTGGCTGAGAGCCACAGGCTGGGCGGTTGGGAGGCTGGGTGGGTTGGGATGAGCCCCCAGGGAAAGAACAAGAGCTGGAGGACTTCATGGGTCCTGGCTGTGGCCCATCCAGCTGTGTGACCTTGGCGTGTCACTTGACTCCCTGTGGCCTGTTTCCTGAGGAGATGATCTCACTGGGGTGGTACAGTGAGGCCTGGAACTGAGCCAGGGCTGGGGTGCTAGGTCCAGAGCAGGGCGAGGCAAGGAATATATATATATCTAATGACACAGACTTGTCACAGTTGCAGCATTTGAACTTGTTGTATAAAAAGGAAATCTGTAAATCTATAACTTGGCAACATTTTACAACGCTGTATATTAAAGATGGCTTTCTCAAGAAATCCAGAACCACACAGCCCTATGGTCAAACACTTGTGACATTTGTGCCTCTGCATTTAAAGGTGCTGTGATGGACAGCTGGCGTGCCAGGGTTCGAGAAGAGTGGATGGTTTGAAGTGCTTGCCTTTGCCTGTGCAAAATCAAGTGGCTGCCTCTGTTCCTATTTTACTGTAGATTTGATAGTGTCTGTTCCTGTTCCATTCTCCAGGGAGCTTCTCTGTAGACTAACAGCACCACCCACCAAGTGGTGGAGATGCTGGTGTCTGGGTAGTCGTGGTTTTCTGTTGGACATTTGAATGTGATAAACAATCCAGCATCACTGGGGAAATACTACATGTGGAATGTGCACGTTTCCAGGGGGCGAACATTGTCAGTCAAGAGGTTTGCAATGATTTCCTTCCTGCCAAAAATAAATGTGAAACTGCAAACAAAAAAAAAGGCCTGCACCTTGCTATACATATATATAGCAATGTGTGTGTGTGTGTGTGTGTGTGTGTGTGTATCGTGTATCTTTCCCCCCTTCCAATCAAAACAAAACAGAAGCACTTAGAAGGATTTATAATGAGGAGGCTGCTCCACCTCTCCCATCCCTGTCCCACTCCTCAGAGGCAACCCCTTACCTGTTTCTGGCTTCAGTTCTCTGGGGCCACTCCTGTTTCAGGGGAATTCTTGGTCTGAGTGGTAGAGAGTCCCTACTCCTTGCCATACTCTGATATAATGAAGAGGATATTTTTACAAGGGGTGAGTGAAACATTCAGAACTGTAAGAGGCAGACCTCGTCAGAAGGGACGTTCAACAGTCCCCTTATTTTCTTCTCACGGTTTTGCCTGCTCTCACCTCTTGGCTCTTCACAGATAAGGCCTTTTTCATCACACCTATTCATGAGTCCAAGCAGTGACTAAAAAGAGAGGCTCCTCCCTGGTCAAGTTCCGTGAGCATGAGCTTGTCATTCCTCTTTCCTAAACCTGCTTCTCTCTCTCTTACACCTGGGCGGTTAGCAGAAAGGACATTCAATACAATGGTTCCTTTCTCATTTGGGGCATTGGAAGATGGGATTCCTATAGTCCTAGAAGAAATATGCTAAACTAGAAAGAGTGTACAAATTCTGATGACACAGAGCAAAATACAAAAACCGAAGAAAGGGGACTTCTCTGGTGGCGCAGTGGTTAAAGAATCCACCTGCAAATGCAGGGAACACGGGTTTGAGTCCTGGTCCGGGAAGATCCCACATACCGCGGAGCAGCTAAGCCCGTGCGCCACAACTACTGAGTCTGCGTGCCTAGAGCCCGTGCTCCACAACAAGAGAATCCACTGCAATGAGAAGCCCGTGCACCGCAACGAAGAGTAGCCCCAGCTCGCCGCAACTAGAGAAAGCCCGCGCGCAGCAACGAAGACCCAACGCAGCCAAAAATAAATAAATTTATTTAAAAAAAAAAACTGAGGAAATATCTTAGACGCGTATGCCCTCTGCTTGTAACTCTTACACACTTTCCGTAAGAAGGGACCCTCACGAGACGGAGAGCACAGTGCTCTTCTAGCACCTATACAGCAAGTCCAGGTGTTCACAGAGGAAGGAAATACTCCAAACACCCAAAACGCCAAACTCCCCTGCCCCAGCTTACTTGCCGTGACTATCCCAGCGTCTCCTGCTAGAGTCCACCCCTTGACCCTTTCTATTCATTGGGAACAGATGGGCACAAACGGCCATTATCCAGTACAAGATGAAAGAATGGGTCTGGGGGTTCATCTATCTCAGCAACAGTGAAGGGCTGGTAAAGTAAGATGCCTGGTCCCATGCCCATGAGGGCCCATGGCCACCAGGCAGGGGGATTTTCCCCAAACAGCTAAGAGATCTCTCTTTCCAAATATTTAACTGGCTGCTACACTGTGAAGTGTATTTCCCTTGTCTCTGTTTTCGTTTTACCTTCTATCCCTCCTGCCTTTCCATCTCATATTAGCTTTTTATATAATGAGAGGTTGAGATGCTTCCTTTTTCAGTTTGAAGCAGGTTAAGATGTTCCACAAAGGTAGGTCTTAATTCACGTCATCCTGTGAAGGACGTGATTCAAGGATGATATCCATGGCTTTTGTGGGTTTTATACCAAAGGCTATATCCTCCTCTGGGAGGCACAGTATTTCCTGCCAGCCATTGGCAGGGGCAGTGGGAGCTGTTAATTTGGATCTCCATTGCCTTGTTGGCCCAGAGCCTGACACGGAGTCACAGTTGATAAGCTGGTTAATTATATAGGCAAAGATAGTTCCTTGATTGTTCCATTTTTTCCCTCTGTCGGGGCAGTGGTCTGATGTAGCACCCACTTAGAGCAAAGCCAGCTATTTTTATAAAAGTTTCCGTGAGGAGGGCTGTAGGCCTCCTGGGAGGAGCCGCTCAAATGAATCTACCACAGACCAGTAGTGTCACAGGGGAGGTGCTGACAAATGGGCATCACAAGTTAAATACAACGGTCAGGAAGAACAAAAATGAACGCCTCTGAGGGTCACATCTAGACACTGAGACTCTCCAGGTGCTTGCTTCCCTCCACCCAGGTGGGCTTCCACCAGTAACATCGTGCCTCAGGACGCAAGGCACGGTCTCCTCTCCGACTGGCACCAACTCTCCTTCCTGCACGGGCCTGCCAAGCCTGTATCATGCCCCGCTGTGCGACACTGCTTTCCATGCCACTGTGCCTTAGGAGCAAGGTTCCCTCTTCCAAAGGCTGTGTCCCAGTCCCTTCACTTCTATGCCTGTTGGGGCTCGTGGAGAGCCTGACCCAGCCCAGGGGCTAATCACTGACCAGCCTGTGGGTCAGGAGGCAGTACTGATTGTTTCTCATGGGACGAGAGCTGGAAAGACGGTTTTCAGGGGTGGGGTGGAGATGTTGTTAGCCACCCCACCTTGAAGGAAGGGAGAAACACCAGGGTCTCCCAGCTTGGCAGGCAGGATGGATTCTGGGCCCACACTTAGACCTAATGGCTGTGAATTGTATTCTCTAGTCAGACTCCACGAAACCAGGGATACTGTGTCTCTGAGCAACTTCCTGCGTAAGACCCAGCACAAATTCCACAGGGGTTGATTTAATGGGCACTCAGCCACATAATCTGAATAATTTGACTCCAACTGCTCCAAGAATATACATTTTGCCCTGTTAGAAAACAAGAGCCCTAATGAAATTTCTCTGCCAGTGACACAGTCTACACAGTAGGACACCTGATGCATCTCAAGCAGATTCCTTGGCCTGAGATGGGGATTCTCGTTCGAGTTATTTACTCCGTACATCATGCATGAAGGTCTTTCATCTTCACGCGTGATGCATCCCCTGAGGCTGAGTAGACGGTAGCTGCTATCTCTCGCTGCCCTTTGGAAATAATAGGAAAGAGCCGTCTCTGAACCACATCAGTTCTGAGGTCTGAGGACAGTGCCTCGTGGATTCCAGAACCTCTGGGTGTCAGTAGGGGATGCCTCTATTAGAAAAAGGAACAACAGGCACAAAATGGAGTCACTTGTCCGTAGGAGAGCAAACCAAGACTCTACTATAGTTTCAGCCACTCCCAGGACTGCAACCTTTAACCAATCAGTCTGGAATTACCTGATGAGCACAGTGAGGTCATCTCACCTGCATGATAGACTTCCCCTTTTCCCCCAAGGGAAGGTGACCTTGCCTGAAATAATCCGTTCTTTCCTTTATGACTTTATGGTCCCACCCTCCTTCTGCCTTTAAAAACCTTCCACTTTGTACACCTCCTCAGAGCTCCTTTCTATTGATACTTGCCAGATGCGATGCTGCCCAATTCGTGAATAAGGCCAATTAGATCTTTACTCAGCTGAATTTTCTTAACACTCCTACCTAGAGCTAGCTCCAATCACTCACGTGCATCTCAGTTCCAAGGGCTTAAGCAAAAAGTCCAAGCTCACATGGCTAGTAGAGGTGGATTTGAACTGAGGTGTGTCTGTTCTCAGCTCAAACAACCTTCTGATAATTTGGTTTCCCTTGAAGTTCTCCTTTCAGAAGAAGGGAAGAATTCCCTTGTCAGGTAAAGTGTCCAGTCTTCTGGATGGTTACATGTCTCATAAAAAATTAGCAAGGTGGGTTTTTAGTGTGAAAATTCCATTTCCTTGTACGTTTAATGAATGAAACAGGCTCCCTGAGTGTGATCAGCTCAGGGGTACTGACAACATCAAGGTACAAAACTGAGACCCAGACCCCGTCCCACACAACACTGTTGGTCTGCCAGTAACCAGAATCCACAGTCAACATAACCCAGGGGATAAGAGGCAGAATCAAATCAGGAAAAAGAAGAGTTACTCCCAGAAGAAACTTTATGAGCTAGCTAATATACATTGCCAAAAAATATAGGGGAAATTTATGGAAACTTTTTAAGGCTGTTTGACCAAGATAGCGGAACAGAATTTTGATTCAGGTTTTGTTTATTGATATGTTCTCACTCACCAGAGATTCTATAGAAGCTCATACAGCCAGATACAGTTCTTACCATTTGTGCAGGGGGAGGGGGGCTATAGATGAGGGTGGATAATACAAATCTGGACTGAATACTGACCCATGCTAAATTATAACAAAAGACCAAAATTCCAAGAAAGGCAGGAACTCACAGACTTTAGGAAACAAGAATGCTTTATTGGGTCCCTGACATGCATCCAGCCCATCTGCCCTCTGGCCTCTGACATGACCCAGAAGATGGTCTCACTCCCTGCCATGAGAAATTGGCGAGGCTCTGCTGGCTTTCCTCTCTAGGCCTGGAATTCTTGTTGGAAGAGCTCCTATGAAATGAACTTCCTGATCTCAGCAGCAGAGATAGACAGAAGGAACACAGTAGAGGAGTTATCATAATGGACGTGGGCGTGGAAACCAAACCTCTAGCTGTGGTTAATTAATCATTGGGCCCCAGGAATGAAAAAGACCAGACAGTGCCTAAGATATCAGCTAGTTACTACTGTAACCAAAGGTTTCTGGTTGGGCAAAGAGGTCTGTCTCAGCTGCCAAGGTAGAGTCAAAATCTCCCACTTAATTTCCAGACTTTCAAGGGAGAGGAAGTCAAATATCTTTGAAGAAAAACCTTATTTTAACACTTAGATGCATATTGTTAACCCTCCCCAAAGGGATCTGTGTTCACTTATCTGGGAACGGAAAGGAAAGGAAAGTACTCAGACTTGGGGAGAGGGGTTTTGTAGGACACTGGCTCCAAGCCAAGTCCAATTTCTGGGTACAGTAGAAGAGCATGTGGTCTCCCAATCCATAGAGATGTTTAATAGACTAAATTTTGCGCCACAGTAGACCCAGTGGAATCTCAAAGCCAATGAAAGGTTATTTTGAGTGTACAGTTGAAATGGATATATTCTGAAACACGCATAACCCCCACGATGGCTCTGATTAGTGGGGTAAGAATGACTATAATAGGATAGGAGAAGCACAAGCCATCAGAATTCCCGCTCCCGACCGAAATGGTAAATCAAAAGTGCTTCCGTATTTGTGAGGGAATTGTAGAAATCAGTGTTACTATCAGATTTAAGAGTGAAGTCATAGTGATTCCTACCACAGCTCAGCCTGGCCAGGAGGTCTTTGGATTGTTGTAAACTTTAAAACGTGTTAACTCCAATTGCAGGTGCTGTTCCAGAAATGGTCTTCTTGCTAAAGCAAATTCATCCAGCTCTTGGCGTTTGGTATGAACCCTTTGATCCAGTGAATTCATTTTTTCCCTTGATTTTCATGAGCAAAGAACATGAGAAGCAATTCGTCTTCAGCTGGCAGGGTAGCAGTACTCCACTGCTGTCCTGCTGAATGATATATATTATCTTAGCTGTTCAGCTCTGTGCCACAGACTGCCTCACAGGGACCTTGACCTCAGCAATGCAATGTTCCAGCACGCTGATGGCATCATGCTGATAGGGTCTGGAGATCAACAGTTTCCCTAGATGCTTTGGTAAGACATATATATGTGAGTCAGAGGTGGGAGATAAAGCATGTGAAAATGCAAATGTCTGTTCCTTGAATAACGTTCCTGGGGATCAAGGGGTCTGTTGAGGTCAGAATAGTTCCTCCATTAATGTAGGACAAATTCCTACATTTTGAATTCCTTACCACAAAGGCCCAATTCCAGGCAAAATTGTCAGTTTGGGGCATCTTGCTCCAACCCGTTTACTGACTGACCCAGAAGACTGCCAGCTTTGGGCAGGGCACAGAGCAAGTGAAGGCTCTCCAGCAGGAAAAGCCTTGAGCACAAATGATTCTGCCACGAGGCCACATGACCTGGCAGAGCCAGTGGTGCTTGAGGGGTCTGTCTGTGGCATATTGGGGAGGCACATGGAGATTGTGACAAGTCTTGATTTAAAAAATATGGCAGAAGGGGGTGGGATAGGAAGGGTAGGAGGGAGGGAGACGCAAGAGGGAAGAGATATGGGGACATAAGTATATGTATAACTGATTCACTTTGTTATACAGCAGAAACTAACACAACAATGTAAAGTAATTATACTGTAATAAAGATGTTAAAAAATTAAAAATAAAAAAAAATTAAAAATATGGCAGGAGAACCCAGAGTTTGGAATCAAGTGATACGCTGGCCAACAAGTAACTATTATCCTTTTGACACACAGCCCTCTGACTTGCCACTGGGCTCTGGGGAGTCTAACTGCTTGGCTACAGCCTACCAGGTGGCCATGCTGGCCCTTATGAACAGGGGTTGTCGGATCCACCCAGCCAAAATCAGGCATGGCCACCATCATTAGCTGAATGCTCCAGGATAGGGTTCTGGAGGCACAGGCAAGCTGTGTGTGGGCATCACTCACTCTCCCATAATGCCTCCTCCTGCCCTATGGCTGAGCTCGCCTCAGTCTACACTTATGCTATGGCTTTAACAGGGCAGGCACTTATCTTGACCATTAGGGGCCCTTCTTCTGGATTTGGATTTGCTTTCCTTACCCATCATGCCTCTCCCATCAAAATCCATGGAATTGGGTTTCCCTGGTGGCGCAGTGGTTGAGAGTCCACCTGCCGATGCAGGGGACACGGGTTCGTGCTCCGGTCCGGGAAGATCCCACATGCCGCGGAGCAGCTAGGCCCGTGAGCCGTGGCCACTGAGCCTGCGCGTCGGGAGCCCGTGCTCCGTAATGGGAGAGGCCACAACAGTGAGAGGCCCGCGTACCGCAAAAAAAAAAAAAAAAAAAAAAAAAAATCCATGGAATTATCAACTGTTGTAAACAGCGTTTCGGTAACCCCACACATTGCATTCAACCAGGGAATACACTTTATAGCAAAGTAATGGGTTGATGCCTATGGCCTTTGCTCATCTTGTCAGGATCCCCACAGTCTAGAAGCAGTTAGCTTGATAATATGGTGAAACGGTTTGCTGAAAACCCAGCTACGGCACCAGCTGAAAACAATACCTTGCAAGGCTGGGTAAGGCCTGCGAGATGTAGCATAAGCTCCAAACCGGCAACCAATTCATGGTGCTATTTCTCCCTCAGGCCAGGAAGCAGGGTGAAGAGGGGCATGTTATCACGACATCTCAATGCATTTCTCATATCTGAGGTTTAGGACCAGACTGGTGTAGAGGTTTTAGTTCCCAAGAAAACACCTCTTCAAAAATTCATAGTAATGATTCAAGTGAATTAGAAGCCTAGGCACCTGGCCGTCTCAGGTTGCTTGTACCTCTGAGCCACACAGAGCTAGGATAGGAGTATATCTAGGATACGAGTAAATATAGTGACACGTAGGAGTAGCTGGGATGATTAACTCTATCAAGGGAAAATATGATTGCGGCTACTTAAAACGGGGCAGGGTACAGATGGACGTGGGGGTTTCCTAAAGTGCTTCCTGGTACTGCCATGTCCAGTGGCTAATGCTTGCCACACAGGCAGGACCGCTTAGGAACTCGACTTTGGAACTGAAGATTTGGGTCACTCCAAAGGGCAAAAAAATCCCTAGTCATAAATACTAGTTCTCATGACCAGTTATAGAAATGGACCGTAGCCTTTACTCATACTTCCCTTCTTGTTGGGTTATATAATTTCCACAGGTTGCAGAATTTCAAAAGGAGATTGTGATAAAAGAGGAAAGAGTATCATTAGTGCCACTGGACTTTGGAGAATGGTAGCCCTGGTCATTACCCCTGGACTTAGTCATTGACTATTACCTTGAATGGTCTCCCCAAGCAGAGAGCGATTTGCTTTTGGTTGTATGTAAGAGAGTTGTAGTGCATCAGATGGGAAGAAAGGTGTGTGTGTGTGTTTGTGTGTGTGTGTGTGTCTGTGTGTATCTGTGTGTGTCAGGGTATCTTCTGTGGTTGCCTGCCAAGCCCTTTCTACCCTTCCACCCTCCACCATTCTTCTGGTAAGAATCCCCATCCTTTGGAAAACTACCTCTCTCCTAGTCCACGATGCCCGGAGCTCCAGGACAGGAATTTGAACTTGAGTGGAGGGAGATCCACTGGAGCCAACGGCAGCAGCTCCTGGGAGGCAAGCTCTGGAGCTACCCTGGCTCCTGCCCTTCTAAAGGCCAACTGTTCAGCTATTCCTTTGGTTCTGTGAACTACCCCCAACACCCTTCCCATGAAGGTCCAAGTCCATTTCTGTTGCTCAAAACCCAAGAAACCTAATGGAAAGCACCTCTTTTGAGACCACCTCATGCATCTTTGCCTCCCAGCAGTGGTCAGCTCAGGGTTTGGCATAAAGTAAGTCTGCTCAGTATGTCTGCCGAATGAATGGATGAATGAATAAACAAATCAACAATATTCCAGCTCTCAGTTCACCACGGCAATCTGGATATGCAGGCTGGGAGAGTTGGGAGCAAGAGGAAAAAGTGGGCAGAGTCACCTGAGCACAAGAGGAGGTAGAGAAGTCAGAAATGTCAAACGGAGGGGGGTAAAGGTCAGGCAAGGAAGGGCCTGGGTGATGGGGTGGGGCTGGGAATGAGAAGCCTCTGCAGCTTGGGAGGCAGGAAACAGTCAGTGAGTAGCTGAGAGGCAGGAGCTGGTCTTCCCCCGGGCTGGTCTTGCCCCAGTGGAGGCAGCCAAAGACACTGGGCGTTTCCCCAGAGCCCCAGCTCTGCTCTTCCTTCCTAGGTTCCTTCCTCTGCATTCCTCTTCCAAATGAATGAGCAATTCCAAAGGCCTAAGCGCCCTCGTAAGGGGCACAAGCCATCATTCCATTAGTACAAGCAGCACAGACTGTCTAGCTGCGGCCACAGAAGGCTGAGGCTGAATGCCAATCTAGGATCCAAAACATGGATTCACTTTTCCAGTGGGTCCAGGGACTGCAGGACGCCTTCAGAGAACCGCCTGGGGAGACGGGACCCTGACCCCATATACCTACAACCACACCAGATAAGGGCGAGCAAGATACACAGTTGCTGCCTTTATTGCATTCCAAGGGGAGCAGGCTAGCTCGAGACCCACCCCATCCCAGGCCTCAAGGAAGGGTTCTCAGGAAGGGCCCAGGGTGCTGGGCCGAGCACAGCAAATCCTTGGGAGCCTATATTGAGGCCCAGAGCTGGAGTCCCAGGATCAAGAGCTAATGGTTAGGGGCAGGGGGTCCTAATTCCCAGGCACAGAGACACTCCTCCACCCTGCACATGGGTGGACTGCATTCTTCCTACAGCTCCCAGGTGCACGCCCTCTGGAGAAGAGTCCCAGCCCTCTATCCCTGGTCAAGAGGGGATGTGAAATTCACTGTGACCCCACCTCGTTTCAGTATGAAGCACAAGGTCCCACAAAGTCAACACCTTCCGTCTGGCCACAGCTGCTGATGCAACCCTCATGCCAGCTCTCACCTCACGGGCAGAGGGCCTGGGAGAAGTAGGGGAGGAGTGTCCTGGGGTGGGCTGAGAGGCCAGAGGGTCTGCTCTTCACCTAGGTATGGTGGGTAGGGTGGGGGTCAGGCTAGGGAAGCCCTCGGGTAGGGGAACAAACAGAACTCAGTGAAAGGCAGGCAGCAGGCTGCAATTGGGTTCAAAGCCAGGGATGGGGGATGGGGTGCAAGGGAGCATGGTAGGCAGGTGATTGAGTGCCTGAGTGATGGGGGAAGGAAGAGCATGAACACACATCACCAAAGACCACTGCACAAGGATATGACAGTCTCTGGAAGGGCCCTGAGCACCATTCGGGCTCAGGGACAGGTTAGTTGCAAGATAAGCTGGGATGAATGAGGCAAAATGACTGGAAGGAAAAGACACCCTGAGAGTCACCAGGCCAGACACCGCAGAGGAAGTCTGGAGCCCTGAGGATAGGGAGGGATCAGGGCCAAGTGAAGGGAAAAGGGTAGGTGCTGGCCTGCGTGCCCCCAGAGTGCAACATTCACGGCAGGGCCTGGGGCGAGGGGTTTGTTGCAGAACTCATGCAGAGGACTCAGGGAGCCTCCAGCAGTGGCCAGTGTAAACTTCAAGGAGGGCTAGGCTGCAGGCCCCGGGAGGTAGGGCCTGGGAGCCGCGGGGACGATGGCACCAGGAGAGGCCACCGGGCTGGGTGTCAGGCACCAAGCATCTGATGAGGAGAGGCTGCGGGCAGAGGCCCCGAGGGGTGCCGCCTCTGCACCTGCTCCGGTCAGTCCCGTACTGGGAACGTCTCCATCGGTTCGAGCTGCTTCCTTGTCGGTCTGCTGCTGGGTGGAGGCCCCCAGCCTCCTGTGGGGGCTACCGCATGCCCTGGGCCTTGGAGCCTCCATCTCGGACGGGAGGCTGTCCGAGTAACTGGGTGGCGACTGCCTCTGAGGCCTGAGGGGTGGCCTTGGAGCTTGGGGCACTCTTCTGGGGACTGGGAGGGCCTTTCCTCTGGGGCTGAGGACTCAGCTGGGGGCCCCTCCTGCCAGCAGATGGACTCTTGGAGCCTTTGGCCTTGGCTTGGGGGTGGGCAGCCTCAGGGCCCTTGAGAGGTTTTAGCCCCAGCATCTCACAGAAGGTGTTGCACTGGTGGGAAGAGGCAAACTGGTCCAGCAGGGCAGGGAAACAGCTCTCCTTGAGGCCTTGGTATCTGCAGCCAAACAGTGAGAGCTGAGTAGGAGCCCCACCCAGAGAGAGAGTCCTTGGGGGGCAGACTGTGGGGTGGCCACAACCAGGGTGTGGTGCCCAAGGTCCATCCTACCTTACCTCGGGGTGCTGGGGAGTCCACCTGGGGCCACCTCAGACGGCAGCATCTGAAACCTCAACTCTAAACTGAGGTCTCATTACACCCTGGCCCATGGAATTCATCGGGTGGGACGTCACTCGGTGTGAGGACCATCTGCCTTATTAACATAAATAAGAGCAGACTCCAGCTCACCACTCTACTCACGGGGCCCTGCTTATCTGCACCCTGATGAGCTTTCACAAGTGAGAAGGAAGGGGAGCAGGTACACTGAGAGCCCAGGATGTAGGTGGTCCTGTGCATGGGCGTCAAGAGCTACTGGTCCAGGTCTGGGGTCAGGGGCACAGCAGGTGGGGATCAGTGGCCCCTGAGACATTACTACATGGCCATGGGTGCAAGTGGGACTCTCTGGTCACAGGTCTAGCACCTCAGGGATGGAGAACCAGAAGAACTTTGACATTTTCCACCCTGAGCAGACTCTCAGAGGGCATTCTGTCCCCAAGGAGCACTCACCCTCGCAGTTTGGTAGCAATCTGCACATCAGTCATTTTCCAGTTAACCCCTGAAAAGAGAGAGAGTGGGGAGTTGAGGGCATCCTGGGCTGGTTCTAGGGCCCCCATGTCTCCAAGATGGATATCACTTTAGATGGAAACTTGCCAGATTGCAGGGCACATCTTCAGGTACCCTCTCATTGGGCATCATCACCCTGGCCTGTCTCATGAGTGGTGTGGGTATCTCTGTATTATTAGTAGTAATAATATTCCCATTTTCACAGGTGAGGAGATAGGCTCAAAGTTAAGTGACTGCAGCAAAGTCACATTTATTCATTCATTTAATAACTGAATGCTGTCTGTGTGCAATGACCACCGTGAATCAAAGTTCAGTCTTTCTTACTCCTAGATCCAAAAGTCTTCCAGCTGTGCAATCCTGCCTCTACTGGATGAGATTAGGTCACAAACTGAGCTGGCCTCTGGCTTTGAGGTAAAACCTTCTCCTTCCTCATAACAGATTAGCCCATCTGGGCAAGAGGGAGAAAGGTGGAAATGTGAAGGTATTTCGGCGCTGGGCCAGCAGAAACGTTAACACTGGATAAGACTGGCTTCCACCTACTCATACAGTGCAGCAAGCAAGCACTCCAAGAAGCCCAGATGGGCTCCTAGGTTAAGACAGCCTTGAAGAACAGATCCAGGCAAGTGGTGACAAAGGAGCCATTTCCCACCCCGTCCAGGCCACCCCAGCATCTTAGCATTCATGCGTCAGGTCTGTGACTCTCCTTCCCTGTTTGTACACTGTCCGGTTGCCTTCCTCCAGGAACCTACCTCTCACTAACAGGCCTGAGTACCCGTGGATGATAGAGTGGCACAAATGTGGGCTTGAGAACCAGGCACACCTGCATTTACATTTCAGCTCTGTCACTTTGGAGCTGTGTGTGCTTGGCCAGTCACTTACTATCTCTAATCCTCAACAGTAAAAGTAGGGATAATGCTGCCCATCTTGCAGGGGAATTGAGAAGATCACAGTATGTGTAGGACTATAACTTAGTGTCTGAAACACAGTAGTTATGCAATAAATATTAATTTCTTTGTTATTTCTCTTTCAGCATTTATCACATTCCATTTTGCATTATAATAATGATGATCCCTTACACTTGCACAGAATTTTGGTTTGCAGAGGGCTTTCATAAATACAGTCTCATTTAATATTCTTAACAAGTCTGAGAGATAGGCAGGGAAGATATGGTTATTCCTAGAGAGGGAAAGGAAACAGAAGCTCGGAGAGATTAAATGACCTAACCTGTCTGAGCTTGTTTTCTTCTCTGTAAAACAGACACCCAGCTAGAAAATGATGAGACCTAGGCTTGAATTTCTTTGACTCTCAAGTCATTCTACTATATTATGTTATCATCTCATTGTAGAAATTGGTATACTTATCATAGCTTCTTGAGGACAATGGCTATTCCTAATTCACCTTTTTATCTTCCCAATATTTAGTAATGTTGGAAGGAAGGAAGGAAGGAAGGAAGGAAGGAAAGAAGGAAGGAAAGAAAAATTTATGAGTTAACAAATAGAGTGAATGATAATGGTTTAATGTGTTACTAGCCCCCCTCTCTTCAATATAGAGTTGTATATACAATATTTATTGTATTAATATTTATTCTTTAACCCCAATGCAAAGCACATTTAAGCCAGTTTTCTATCTCTGGTCCTTGGTTTTGTCACTTATTTACATCAGGGATAAAATGTAATAGTGTGTGATATTCGCAGCATTCCAGTCCTCTCACTGTAGAGAGGATTTTATCTTTTCCTCTCCCCTGCCCTGTCTGGTTACAGAGAGTAGGCCTGGAGAGGAGTGGTCAAAGAAGGAAGGAGAATTCATGCTTGCTGGCCTTCCTTTGTTGGGGAGAATCTGAGTAATGGGAGAAATAGAAATAAACTAAAAAGAAGCAAGAGAGACTAAGTTTGTTTACATAATAAAAAGCTACCAAAGACAGAGGGGGGAGCAGGGAAGGAGGAGACTGCAAAGCTATGTGTGCAGGGATGGAAGAGAGAGGTTAGGAAGTTAGAGAGTAAGAAAGTTCACAGCAGAGCTGCAGGGAAGAAGGAAAGGGAGATTTTGAAAACGCGGTTGCGGGTTTGAATTAGATCCCATGGAACGGTCTTTGAAGTAAATTCCTTTTTAATTTTAAGTGAAGCCTGGAGTGTACTCCTTTAAATACAACTGCAGTTATAGACTAGGCACCATGAGGCCCTGATATGTATTAGCGCTGCATACAAAGTGGTTCCTGTCCAACGCACTTTACAAGGTTACTGTGAAAGCAAAGGAGAATATGTGCAAAAGTGCGCTGCACACGAGTAAACGAGAACTGTGACCCTGCCCCTCCGCATGCTCTCCTGCACATGTACATGCACACCTCACACCCTCATACCTGCCAAATCTGTGACAAGGAAGCTGCCATTTGTCCACAGATACAGCCAGTGCTGGAAGGTCTGGCATTTCTGCACGGCCTCAGAGCTGCTAGATGCTGCTGGAGCCGCAGCAAAGCCCCATTCCCGGGAACAGTAAGACTCCATGGGCTTGCCCAGGTCCTCCTCCAGGGTAGCATATGGGATATTGTTTGCAGGCCGGTAGATCAGATACAGTGGGATGATCCTAAACATAGTGTCACCCTGAAGTGAGCAGGAAGTATGGCCCCAGAGAGCTCCTCCCTCTACCTCAATTCTACACTCTTGGATCCAAAAGGAAGGCCCTTCCAAGAACAGAACTCTCAGCTCTGAGCCTGAAGGACAGCAAGGAAGGGGGGGTTCCACCCTGAGTTCAGGAAAGGAAATGGTGGCCTCCTCCATTCTCTGAGGTCAATGGGATTAGAACTGAACCCTGCTATAGCCCCAGGAGGCCTCTGTGCTTGAGTGAGGGACTAAGACCTGTAAGTGCCAAACAGAAAGGAATACCTCTGAGAGGATCCAACCAGACTGTGCTCAATGCCAGCTAGACCCTAATACTCAAGAGTTGAAGTTCCAAGTCTCAAAATGAAAACAGTTTCCATGTGTAGCTGACTCCTACAAAAATCCACACTGACCCTGCCCACCTACCACATTAGAATCCTGACCAGTTTGCCTGGAAGCTTTAGCCCACCCCATCACCCTCAGAGAGGCCCAGAACCTGCTGTGCCCAAACCCTGCGATCAGCAAAAACTGGGCAAAGGAGTGGGGAATTAGGGTGGGTGGGAGGAGACTGAAGACTAGAGCAGAAGCTTTTCTAAAGTGGGCAGTGAATCTTGAGGTCTTTATTTCTAGATTTTGTGGAACCACTGAGCTGAGCATGGGGTTAGCTGGGGGCCCATTTACACGTGACCATGATGCAGGAGGCCCCCAGGAGGCTGTGAAATCATGGTTCTCTGCAGAAGCTCAAGTCAACCCGTCTGCACACTGCACGGCCCCCTCCCTGTGCACTTACTCAGGCACGTCCCCAAAGCCAGGTGCAGCCCGGGCTTCAGCCGCGAAGATTTTGCAGTACTCTCGACTCATGTTCTGGATCTTGCACCCCTGTGGATCGAAGAGAAGCAACTCTGATCAGCAAGGAAGCATCCCGGTTCTCTATCTGCCTGGCTCTTAGTGGGAAGGCCATCTGCTAGAGGCTGCAGGGAGGATTCCAGCCCTGGGGGAGGTGGGGTTCATTCCTACCCTCCTCCCTACTCTGCACCTCATTTTTCTCATTTGTAAAACAAGAGGCTTTGGACTTGTTTTCAAAGTGGTTTCCAAAGTGTGCTTCCTGGAGCCCTAGTGATAGATGGCAATGCCCCAGGGGCCCCACTGCAGGAGAGCAAGGTACCGACCCCGCCCACAGTCACTCCCCTTTTAACTCCCAAATAAGGCTTCTGTGAAAGATATCTTTGAGGGCAGTGAAGAAAGTTTTCTGCTGAAAAATACAGTTTGAAAACTATGGCCCCAAAGATGTAGCCTGGACTACGTCTCAGGCTCTCGTCGAGGTAAAGTTGAGACTAAGGTGGCTTCCTCCTCCATACTGGGCTTCCCAGTAGGACCCAGGCTGGGAAGGGGAGGGATGAGAGAGTGGAAGGATGGGGCAGGGGGATGGGACAGTACCTGGATGGTGACGTCATAGTTTCTGCCCAGGAGAGAAGTCTCACTGCTGGGCCCAAACACAAGCAGGCTGGACACCTTGATGATGCACGTGAGGCCTGACTCGAAGATGGGTTCCAGCCCGTAGATGACCTTGGCCTGGGAGGCCTTCCGAAGGCCACACCCGTGTCCGCCACCTTGTAGCTCCTCGCTCACCAGGCGCCCAAAGAGCTTGTCCCCCCAGCAGCCAGTGTCAGCCAGACCCTTAGCAAACACCATGGGGGTCATCTCAATCTCTTCTCCAACTGAAGGGGAACAGGAGAAATGTGGAAAACTAGAAGCTCCCCCCCGACTGCTGTGGGACCCGTAGCACCCCACCACTCTGTCCATGACTTCTCTTTGGGTGTGCACTTGTGGGGGGCGCCCTATGAACTATGACCTCCTGAGGGCAGACACTGTATCTGGTAAAACCGCCGTCATTCAACAATGCTCACGTGTGCAGAGTAAGGGCTCAGCCAGTGTCTGTGGAAGGCAGGGGTTTTCTGAGGAAGCAGCAATCAATACAGAATATCAGAATTACTTTGTTTTAGAATTCAGTGTTTTGATCAAATGAATAAGTGACTCCATGTCAACCAACATGTTTGACTGAAACAAAAAGTTTGTGAGACAAATCCAGTAGCAGTGAGCACTCCTAGTGCTCAAATTGGGATCACTAAATACCATTTTCCACTAAAAGGAACCAGAACTCCCTAAAGAAATGGTTGATTCCGGGTCTAGGGCAGGAAGTGTCCTAGACTGACCTGAAACATCTCTGGACCAGAAAGCAAGTAAGGTATCATAAACAATTGGCAACTTGTCAAAAGGACACAAGAGCCAACCTGAAGAGGCTTCTACTGGCAAAAAATGAGACAATCTTACCAACAACAACAGCAAAATAATTGCAAAGTATTGAACGTTCAAAGGTGTTAAAAATCCATACTTTCATAATTATAAGTAAAAAAAACCCTTCCCTCTGGAAAAAAAAACCCTCATTCGTGACCTTTGGAGGATGTTAGGGCACCAAATCATTATTCTGAAATCTAATAAGAGCAAGGAGGAAAAGAAAGTATTTTTTCCTTCATTTTCTGTTGGACCTATATGTATCAGGATTACCAAATAACCATTTCTTCTTTTCCAAAAAATTTCAGCTAATGAATAAAGAAGAAATGACAGAATTAAAATACTCCATGTTGCAAACCTTAATGAAATAAAGGACTTAGGTGATAATCAGTGACTGCTAAAACCCCTAGCTGATGACAGGGGTTATATCAGATACAGTTT
The DNA here is from genome assembly GCF_964374135.1 of Grampus griseus. Lineage (NCBI taxonomy): Eukaryota > Metazoa > Chordata > Mammalia > Artiodactyla > Delphinidae > Grampus > Grampus griseus. The sequence goes on along the minus strand of NC_139018.1, from coordinate 140,693,562 downwards.
TTTAAAGTTTAAAAGGGATAGATCAGGCAGAAAACACCTGAATGAACCCAGTGATCATTCTTAACATTACTAAAACAGTCAGACATCACATGCCTCCAGATAGGATGCAAAGGAAATACACAGCACACCTGTGAAATGTCCACACACACACCCCCAAAATTTGCACCTGAATTGGAGCAAGCATCTCAAGCTAATTACCAGTTTAGAGGAAGCACATCAATGAAGCGACATGTTAAATGGTGATATAATCAATAAAAATCCAAAATGTAAGAAATTCTTCAACAAATAAATGGCAAGGAGGGAAAACAAATGAGGGAGGAGGAACTATTATACATTTGATAGATTTAAGAGATTATGTTAGCCAAAAGCACTGAGTGGTTCCTAATTAAAATAAACCAACACTTATGAGAAAGTTGGGAAAATCTGATTGGATATTGGATGATAATTAAGTATTATTACTAAGTTTTTAGGCTTTTTTAGTTTTTAGGTGAGGTTATATTTGATTAAATCTGACTTGATAACTGAACAAAAGGCACTAGTTGAATGAATGAGTAAATAAGTGAATGAAGGAAAGAATTAAGGTATTAGTTGGCAAATGAAGCTCTAGAAACCTTTCCATCACCAGCCGCCTTCACGGTCCTAATCCTCCGTGTGTCTTCTGCAGGAGCAATACCTCTCTTCCCCTAATATTTGAGCCTTTAAAATGCTTATCAAACTTTGGGGTGTATCACAATCGCCAGGGCATCTACGGACATGCAATTGTTTCAGGCCCTACCCCAGAGATTGTGATTAAGAGTATCTGCAGTAGGGCTCAAGTAACTGCATTTTCAGCAAGCTCCCTGTGTGACTCTAATGCAGGAGTCCACAGACCACCGTGAGAAACTCCGGGGAGGGAGCTGGCAGGGTGACAAGTGGACAGTCCTGCTCTTGATCAAGGGCTCTGACATGGGCAAAGGGCACAGGCTGAATGAACTCCTTGTAGGACGTCCCCTTAGCCACCTCTTCCCCCCTCATCTTCTGAAACAGTTGTCTTCCCCCATCCTCCTCCACAAACCATATCCTAAACTAGGAGGCAAAGGGTGGCTGTATGTGGAGATAAACATGGCATTTAGAACAGATTCCAAGTCTTTAAAGAAGCCCCTGTAGATAGCAGGGTAGGGACACAGGCCCACCCATTCCTCTCCCTGAGGGGCACCTACCTTGACTTTCTTCTCTGGAGATGAATCCTGACAGCACTGTGTGGAGAAAGAGAAGAGAAAGCTGCTATCCTCAGGCAGGTCTGCCCAGAGACAGCTCCACCTCTGCAAAGACGACTGTTCCCCGCCCCACCCCCAGTGGGGGCCAGGCAGAGACCCCGGGGAGGGGGGGCAGAGCTCACACTCACCCTCGGGGCTGAGGCAGAAGTCAGTGGAGGCCGAGCCGTGCTCGTTGCTGATGGTGCATCGATACATGCCACAGTCTACGGGGGACGCCTGCACGATGGCCAGGGCCGCTGGCCCCTCGTCCCCTGCACTGCAGAGAGGAGATCCTCTCCGTGAGGCCATCACCATGGCACAGCCCAGGGCCACCCTGTGGTCCTGAGGCTTCGCAGATCCCGCTCTCAGAGAATGCTGTGAGCCCTGTCTCTGAGAGCTCTGGGAAGAGCTGGGCCTGCGTCACACAGGTCAGGCCTGCACTAGCTGTGTGACTTTGGGCAAGTGACTTAATATCTCTGAGCCTCAATGTTCTCCCCTTCACTATGGGAATACTAGAATCTCCCTCATAGGGTTCTTGTGAGGATTAAATGAGGAGGTAGATCCAAAGTGCTGGGACAATCTCCCCCCCAGTAGTGTTGCTACAATTTATTAGGGAGCCAGGACAGGTGGAGGTGGTACCCAGCTGGCTTACCTCCTGCCCACCTCGCCCACTGGGCGCTGATTCTTGGCCCATGTCAAGACTGAGTCACTAAGAATGTTGAAAAACTGGCACCAGAGCTTCAGGCTGCCCGAGGCATCAGGAAACTGCTCCACCCGAATCTTCCGGATCACCTGTGGGGCTGGAAGCAGGGGCACAGTTGAGAGGAACAAGCCACTTCCCCTCCATCGTGTGCCCTCTCTGGCCCTACCCCTGCTTCCCTGGGTGTCCGTGGTGGCACAGGCTGAGAGAAAACAGGATTCAAGCCTCCACACAGCCCCCACTTGAGTCCCACCTGTACCTCTGAGGCTTCTGCCCTGACTTCAAAGCGCACCTCTTAGCTAGAAAGAACATAGTACAGCACCTCCACTCCAGGCCAGGGAGAGCCTCACAGCTGAGGCCGCAGACAGCAGTCAAGAGAGGAACTTCAGCTTGCAGCCTAGGCTCCTAAACCTAAGACCCTGCGTTTGAATCCTGTCCGTACCACTCTGTACTCGCGGGACAAGTCTACAAAAAGGCGATTACGGTGGTGATGATGATGATAGAGCTAGGATACTATTGAAGCCAGGCCCTGTGCTGAGTACTTGATTTATTCTATCCCATGTAACCCTCACAATGTTACAAAGTTGGTACTATTTCCAACTCCAAGCGGCCTTTCCGATTCCAAAGCCTGCGGGATTATTACCTAAGAATACCCTTTACAGAGGTACGCGAAACCTCTAGCAGGCAGGGTTACCCCAGCAGGGCCCTGCTCCGGGCAGCCCGCTCCTGGGAAGCCGTACCTGTTGCTCACCTTTTAGCAGGTCTTTGGCTCTCCTTGGCTTGGCCGGAGTGCCCTGCTTGCCTTCCTCCAGGGCCATCTCTGCTTCCAGGTTGCTGGCTCTGGGGCTGGAGCCCAGGGCCCCTGCTGCCGGCTCCTCCTCTGCCCGCGGCACCTCCAGCAGGTCTGCCTTTCTGCCCTGAGTAGGGGAGCGTTTCTCCCGCCCTGGACTCCCCGGGAGCCCCGGTGCAAGGCCCTTCCGGGGCCCCCGGGGGGAACCCGAGGGGCTCTCCCTTTCTTCGGGCTTGGTTGGCTCCCCATCTCCTGCTGCTCTGACCTTAGGGAGAAACCTCTTCCTCCGGGCCCCCAGAGCCAGTTCCTCAGGGGTAGCTGCGGGGAGATCTGTCAGAGCTTCCCCTGGGATCTCCTCCTCTCGGAAGCGTTCCTGGGCTCTGCTCTCTGCTGACAGCAGTCCCTGCCCAGGGGCTGCCTGTCCACCCACGCCCCCCAGCGGCCCACCCATGCCGCTCTCCTGGGAGGTCGGCAGGAGGCCAGGCCCCTCAAGGGAAACCTCTCCCTCACCTTCACTGGATCCTCCTGAGGCCACCCCGGGGCCTTCCTCCTCACCTACCACGATGGCAGGGACAGAGAGGGGGCTGGGGCCAGGGCACCGGGCAGCAGCCAGGGCCTGACAGCCAACCTGCACCTCGCGGTCCAGGAGGCCAGTGAGGCGGCGGGAGGTACAGGGGCTCAGCAGCAGAGTCTGCGCGCTCTGCACCAGACGGTTGTTCTCCACACGCTCCAGGATGCGCCGTGACGTCCGGGGACTCAGACCGGCCACTTCCACGGTGGGGGCCAGAGAGGGTGAGGGTGCCTGATCCCCAGCGGCAGCTTCCTCCTGGGCCCCTGGGCCCCTGCCACTCGTCTCTGAGCTGGATAGCTTCAGCAGCAGGAGCAAGTAGCTCTTCAGGGAGTCTATAAGGCCAGGGTCACAGGTCTGGGGGCCTGAAGTCCTCCCTTCCACACCGGGCACCTTGGCGCAGGCCCCCTCAGCGTCTGCTGCCCTGGTTCCTGGCGGGTGACTCTGGCTGGGGGCGCCCAGCCCCAGGTGCAGTGCGGGGGCAGAACTCAGCGAGGCCTTGTCCCCAGAGGGTAGGAAGGCAGCTGTGCTCATGTGCTGAGAAGCCGGGGTGCTGGGCAGCCGCTGCTGTGAGTTATCCGTCAGGCCGGCCCCAGGAAGAGAGGGCAGAGTGGGCACCTGGCGGCTCAGGCCCGCTGAAGGACAGCCACCCAGGTCCACAGGCAGCACTTCTCCCGGCTGTTCCTGCTTGGGGCCCTGGGACAGGCCCTCGTTGGCCTTGTCCTTAACTGGACCCGACTGCTCCGGCCCTTGATATCTCTCTCCTCCCACCTGCTCCAAACTGCCCTCAGGAGGCAGCTGTGCCCCGCGTGTGAGGCCCCCCGCCAGGGGACCTGGCACAGTTTCCTCACGGCTTCCGGAGGCCGTTCCTGCTGCCTCGTCAGATCTGAGCATAAACTCAGGTTTGTCTGGGACGGAGAACTCTTCTGGGGTCTGTTCAAAGCATTCAGTAATCTGAGGGGACCTAGGATCCTCTGAAGGTGGGCGTTTGGGGGCCCTGGACTGTGGGCTGATACCGGTCATGGACGCCTTCTCTGACCAACATTTCACAGCTGTGGGAATGCTCCCCTCTGACCATGTCCCCTTGCCTTCCTGCACCCTTCTGTCTGCCTGTGTCCTCTTATCTGCCTGGGTCCCCACCTTTCCTTGTGCCATCACATCCTCCTGGGAATTCCTGCCTGACTCTGACCTCTCACTTTCTTGTGTCACAACATCCACCTGTGTCTTCCTATCTGCCTGTGTCCTCTGGGTGGTTTGTGTTCCATCTCCCTGCGTCCTCCCATCCACCTGCATCTTCCTATCCATCTCTGTATTCTTCTTGCCTCCAGTGTTTTGATCAGCAGCTGCTCTCCCATCCTCCTGGGTTTCTGTGTCCATGGGCTCAATGATGTCCTGACTTCTGGAGGTGCTGCAACCAGCGGAGACCATATCAGAGCTGCTGCTGGCCAATGTGGTAGGAGCCATGGTTGCCTGGGACTCCTGGACCTGAGAACACATGGACAGAAGCAAGAACTTAACTACACGTGCCTTAGGATCTCTTTCCAATCCAACATCCCAGCCTTCTCTGACCTCATCCAGAACTGCCATGATGAGAATCCTGCCACCTGGTTTCTCAGGCCTGCTGGGGGTGACAGAGTCCCAAGCCCACCCACCCAATCCCTGATCCCAGAGTCTACACCAGGGAATATCCAGAATCCAGGTCTAGCTCTGGCCCTCCCCACCTCTCCCCGAAGAAATTTTGCCTCTCCTGACAGCCCCTGATCACGTGCTACCCCACCCCTCAACCCTGCCATTCGGAGGAGAGTGTCCTCTCCCCAGGGCCTCCGAGCAGTCAATCTGTCCCTCTCTTGTGGCACTAACTGTCCTGGATAGAATTATGGGTGAAGTGGGAGAGTGCCAGGGGGTCTCCTTGATAGCATCAGGGACAGCATCATCATTAATGCTGAGTGAGCGGCAATTACAAAATGCCATCCAGAGAGGGTTAAAGTCATTACGAATGACACCTGTGCCAGGAGATCCGTGAAACATTATAACGTTACCCTTCCGAACACCCGCTATTTGCAAAACACCATGCTAGGCCCCTACTTATCACATATGTATTGCCTCGCTCCTCACAACAATACCAAATAATTTGCAAGAATCATCTCTATTTTAGAGATAAGAACACTGATGGCCAAAGAAGGAATATGGTTTGTCCATTATCAGAGAGTAAGCGGTAGAGTTTAGTTTAGAAGCCAGGTGTGTCTAGCTTCAAATCTCATGTTCTTCGTTGTTACACTATATGGTCACACATTTAAATATAATTAAAGGACCTTCTATCTAAACATCCTGGCATAAAACAGTAAATTGCCTCTTTTCATGTTGGATATAATCAAAACCAACTAAGTAAACAAGAAAAATCAAAGCAAATTCCATTGTTAGTGGAAATGGAGGCTAATAAAACCTACAGTCTCAAAAAAAAAAAAAAAAAGGGAAGGATTGCCAAAAGCAGATAGATGAAACTCTGGGAGGTTGCAAGAGCTGTAGGATCATGGAGGACTGGGTGGAAATCAAGCAGAAGACATACAAGGGAGACGTCCAACAGTCAGGAAAAGAACAGTGGAGCAGCCTACCGCAGGCAGTTCTCAAAAAACATGAGCAAAAATACAGGAAAATTGCTAAGAAAATAGATTTTGAACATACGAGAACTTAAGGAATAGTGTTCCGTGGCCCTGGAGGAAACTACTGGAGAACAAACTTTGGTCAACCAAAAGATGACTGGGGAAACCACAGCAGAAGAATTGATGGTGAACGCTGAACATATATTTAACCATAGAACCAAGACTAAAACCAAAAAAGTTTAGAGTGGCAGATCAGAATGTCAGTGTTTATGCCCTGACAATGCAGAAACGATACAACTAGCACAGAAGGGGAAGGGGGAAGAAGATGACAAGTGGAGTTAAATGCCTTAATTGTATCAGTTATACAAGCCAGGAATCAAAGGCATGACTCAAAGCTGAAAACCCAGGTAACAGAAATACAGCATATTCAATTATACAAAGATAGTCACTTAGAAATAAAACTTTGGGAAAATAGGAGATAGAAAATGAAAGGGAAAAAAGGTAGGGAGGAAGTGGAAGCACGATCACTGCTCATCATAAAAAAGTAAAACACACTGACTAAACAGATAAAATTATGGATGATATTACATAAAATTTAAATTATAAAGTACTACGTACAAATATTTCTAAGTATCAGAAGAACCACACACAAAACCAAAGCAAACGGAACGTATGAGACCTTAATATGTATTTAATTAAATTATATTTAAATTAAATATAAAATTTAAAGTTACTTTACTGCGTATGGAATTCTGAATGAATGGTATGAATACGAAAGAAATAGAAGAGTCTGGTGAATAACAGGAGCCATCAAATGTAAGTCTGACTGACCGAAGAATGTTAGTAAAAACGCTCCTCCAACTTCTCTGAGAACCAGTAAGACACGTACAAAAACACCTTGGAGCTGGGCTTCCCTGGTGGTGCAGTGGTTAAGAATCCACCTGCCAATGCACGGAACATGGGTTCAAGCCCTGGTCCAGGAAGATCCCACATGCCACGGAGCAACTAAGCCCATGCACCACAACTACTGAGCCTGCACTCTAGAACCTGCGAGCCACAACTACTGAGCCCGTGTGCCACAACTACTGAAGCCCGTGTGCCTAGAGCCCCTGCTCTGCAACAAGAGAGGTCACCGCAATGAGAAGCCCGTGCTCACCGCAATTACAGAAAAGCCCGCGCACAGCAACAAAAACCCAATGCAGCCAAAAATAAAATTTTAAAAATAATTAAAAAAAAAAAAAACCTTGGAGCCAACAAACAGCATATATTAGAACCTTTTTTTAACTTCTGATATTCTAGGATTAAGAAATATATTTTTAATATTTATTTATTTATTTGGCTGCACTGGGTCTTAGTTGCAGCATGCGGGATCTTCGTTGCGGCATGCGGGATCTAGTTCCCTGACCAGGGATTGAACCTGGGCCCCCTGCATTGGGAGCACAGAATCTTAACCACTGTACCACCAAGGAAGTCCCAGGATTAGAAAGTATTAATATGGACATGAGATCTATACATTTACAAAGAAAATGCTGACTTTACACACAAGGCTCATGTGAACAAAACTTTTGATTAAAGCTGTCTTCACTCCCCCTCACCCGCAGACTGATCAGTCCCTGAGTCCTACTGAACCTGCCTCTTCAGTATCTCAATATCCATTCCCTTCTCTCTGTCTCCACTGCCAACACCCTAATCTAAGCTGCCAACAATTCTATCTTGCCTGGACTATAGTAAAGCCTCCTAATTGTTATCCGTGACTCTAGTCTTTGCCTCTGCCAAATATGCAGCCCAAGTGATCTTTCTAAAATATAAATCTGGGCACTTCCCTGGTGGCACAGTGGTTAAGAATCTGCCTGCCAATGCGGGGGACATGGGTTCGAGCCCTGGTCCGGGAAGATCCCACATGCCACGGAGCAACTAAGCCCGTGCACCACAACTACTGAGCCTGCGTGCCACAACTACTGAAGCCTGCATGCCTAGAGCCCCAGCTCCACAAGAGAAGCCACCGCAATGAGAAGCCCATGCACCGCAACAAAGAGTAATGCCCGCTCGCTGCAACTAGAGAAAGTCTGCGTTCAGCAACAAAGACCCAACGCAGCCAAAAATAAATAAATTAAAAATAATAATACAAAAATAAAAAATAAATCTGATTGTGACACTCCCCTCCTTAAAAGCCTCTCAGCAGCTTATCATCACTTACAGGCTAAAGCCTAAAAGCCCTAGCCTAAAAGAGCAAAAAGTTTAAGAATACTCCCTGCCCGGCAGGGTATGGGGAAACAGGCATCAGCACAGCCTCTATGGATAGTAATTTGGCATTATCTAGTAAAACTAAAAATACTTATACTCTTTGACCCAACAGTTCCACTCCTAGGAATTTACCCTATAGATATACTTTCATGTGCAAACTGACATATATACAAGGATACTCGTTGCCTCATAGTTTATAATAGCAAAAGGCTAGAAAATATCTAAATTACATCAATACAGGATTGATCCAATGAATTATGGTATATCCACACCCCAAATAAATAAAATAAATACCCAAATAAAAAAGCAAGGTATAGGACAGAAAGTATCATATGCCACCTTTATGTGGAAAATACAGAGACACATACGTGTAAATGTACAGAAGACAGCTCTGGAAGGATGCCCAAGATACCAGTTATGGCAACTTATTTCAGGAAGAGGGATGGGGTGGTGGCAGTAGGGAAGGGGTGAAGATTTAATATTCTCTAAATACTTTTTATACTTTTTGGATTTTATACCATGTGCCTATGACACATATTTAACAAAATCCAATTAAGAATGAAAATGCATAAGTAAATAGGCCCTTGTGTGATCAGTGAGGGCTGTCCTTCAGCAGAGAACCCAGGTCTGTCTCTCCAGCCTCATCTCTTGGGTCCCTCCATCCAACAACACTAACGTACCATGCTGATTACTGTGCTATTTTATAACCACTTTGTTTTTCTCTGCTGGACATTCTCAGCCTTCTCATTGCTCACCTGAAGAACTCCTCCTTCTTTTCCCTGAAGACCTCACTCAAGTTTCTTCTCGTTTTAGAAGACTTCTGAGTTCCCTTCTCCACCCCCCAAAACGTACGTGGCTTCTTATCCTATGTACCCATGGCAAATGTACCTAATTCTATTATTATACCCTCATTCTCTGTGGCAGTTATGCACGTGTCACCTGCTAATCTGTGAACTCTTCCCTTTCAAAGAGGGCCCAGCACAGGCCCAGGGTTAGACTTGGTGTGCAATAACTATAAAGACTGACCTATCTAAACACTATGTGGGGTGGGTGTGTGTGTCTGCATCTGGAACTGTATGGAGAAGTGAGGAGGAATGTCATGTATTTCTTAAAAATAAAAAACTGTGTGAGCTGGGGTGAACCTATCTGGTTCTCTGTGGGCTTTTTCATTACAAAGAACATTAGCAGTTTTAATTTTCCATCCTGTCTTTCTGTCTTCTCTGTAAAATTTTTGAGATTAAGGAACCAGTCTGAATCACCTTTGCATCCTTCACAGACCGAGGCACATAGGAGGTTCACAGGAATGAGCCACTGAATGGCAAGTACTATGGCTTGTAATCCTCTAAGAGGAGAGAGTGCTGGTTTGGAGAAGCAGGATACAAAGCCAGGGGCTTAACAGGGATGGAGCAGGGCATTGTCAAGGACCTGGAATCTACTTCCTTGATGAAACCCAGACCCAGGGCTCATACTGAGGCTTCATCATCTTTAAATATTTGGTACAATTTTCCAGTAAAACCATGTGGCCCTAAAGATTTTGGGGAGGAGATTTAAAATTACAAACTCAATTTCCTTAACAGTCATAGTGTTATTCAAATTATCTTGTTTCATTTTTACATGAGTTTTGGTAGTTTTTTTTTTTTAAGAATTGTTCTATTTCATCTAAGTTGTTGAATTTGTGAGTGCATTTTTTCCCATAATAGTCCTTTATTATCCTTTTAATGCTTGCAGGTTCACTAGTGATATCTCCTTTCATTCTTTTTTTTTAAAGAGCTTTATTGAGGTATAATTGACAAAACAGTATACATTTAAAGTGTACAACTTGTGTTTTGATATATCTATATACTGTGAAATGATCACCACAATCAAGCTCCTCTTTCGTTCTGAATACAGGTAATTTGTGTCTTCTCTTTTTTTTTTTTTCTTTGTGAGTCTTGCTAGAGGTTTATCAATATTATTGATCTTTTCAAATAACAAGATTTTGGTTTAATTTTTTCCCATAGTTTTTCTGTTTTCAATTTCATTTTTTACTCTTTTCTTATTTTCCCCTTCCTTCTGCTTGCTTTGGGTTAGTTTTGTTCTTCCTTTTCTAGTTTATCAATATGAGAGCTTAGAGTATTGATTTCAGACCTTCTTTTCTAATATAAATATTTAATGCTATAAATTTTCCTCAAGACACTGATTTAACAGCATCTAAAATTTTGATATGTTGTACTTTCACTTTCATTCAGTTCAAAATATTTCCCAATTGACATTAAGATCTTCCTCTCTGACGCATAAAAGTGCGATATTTAATTTAAAAGTGTTTGGAGACTTTCCTATTATCCTCTGTCACTGATTTCTAGTTTAATTTCATTTTTGTCAGAGAACATACTTTGTATTATTTCAAATATTTTATATTTGTTAAGGTTTGTTTATGACCCAGGATATGATCTATTCTAGTGAATGTTTTATATGCACTTGAAATGAATGAGTATTCTGTTGTTGTTATGTGGAGTATGCTATGTGTCTATTAGATCCAGTTAGTTGATAAAGCTATTCAGTTCTTTTCTATTCTTACTGATTTTGTTTACTAGTTCAATTATTGAGTTATTGAGAGGCGTGTTAAAGTCTCCAACTATAATTGTTGATTTGTTTATTTCTCCTTTCAGTTCTGCCAGTTTTTCTTCATGTATTTTGAAGCTCTGTTGTTAGGGGCAAACTCATTTTCATTTTCTTGAATTGATTCTTTTATCATTATGTACTTCACTATTTTTCCCTGGTAATTTTCTTTGCTCTGAAGTCTGGTTTGTCTGATATTAATATGGCCAGTCCAGTTTTCAGTTGATTAGTGTTTGCATTGTATATATTTTCTATAATTTTACTTTTAACCTACCTATATCATTGGAATTGAAGTCAATTTCTTTTAAAAAGTATAGAGTTGGGAATTTTTTTTTTTGATCCAGTCTCACAATCTCTGTCTTTTACTTCATGTGTTTAGACTACTTATATTTAATATAATTATTTATACGTTTGAATTTACATCAATTATTTTATTATTTGTTTTCTATTTGTTCCCTCCGTTATTTCTTCCTGTTTCCCCTTTCCAGTTTTCTTGTAGATTATTTGAAAATTTTTAGTATTCCACTTTAATTTACATATTGTGATGTTTACTATATTTCTTTGTATTTTAATTATTGTTCTAGGGCCTGCAATACATACACTTAACTTCCCACAGTCTACTTAGAGTCAACATCTTACCACTGCAAGTGAAATGTAGTAATCTTACCACCACATAGGTCCCTTTACCCTCTCCCTCTTTATATGTTACATTTACATACATTAAAAACTTTAGCAGACAACGTTATAATCTGTACTTTTTACCTTCAAACACTTTTTAAAGAATTCAAGAAGACCGCACACCACAACGAAGAGTAGCCCCTGCTCGCCGCAACTAGAGAAAGCCTGCGCACAGCAACGAAGACCCAACGCAGCCAAATAAATAAATAAATAATTTTTAAAAAAGAATTCAAGAAGAGAAGAATAATCTATTATGTTTACCCAGGTATTTACAAGATTCCTTGTATCATTTCTCTTTGTCTGAAAAATTTACTTTAGCAATTCTTTTAGAACAGGTCTGCTAGTACTGTATTCTCTTAGTTTCCCTTTATCTTGGAATGTCTTTACTTCACCTTCAATACTAAAAGATATGTTTGCTGAATGTAGAATTATAGATTGAAAAGCATTTTCTTTCAGCAGTTAAAAAATATTATTTCACTTCCTTTTTAACCTCCATTGTTTCTGATGAGAAATCTGCAGTCATTCAAGTTATTGTTCCCCTATAAATAGTGCGTCATTTTTTCTCTGACTACTTTCAAGATTTTATTGCTGTTGCTGTCTTCAGTTCTCAGCAATTTGACTATGCTGTTCCCTGGCATGGAATTCTGTGGGTGTTTCTTATTTGGGGTTTGCTGAACTTCTTGATCTGTAAGTTTGTGGGGGGGTTTTTGCCAAATTTGGGAAGTTTTCAGCCATTATTTCTTCATATATTTTCTCTGCACCATACTCTCTTCTCTCCTTCTGGGTATCCAATGACATGAATGTTAGACATTTTGATATTGCACCACAGATCCTTGAAGCTCTGTTCATGTCTTTTTCTCTCTGTTATTCAGATTGAATACTTTTGATTGACCTATCTTCAAAGTGCACTGACTTTTTCCCTATTGTCCTCATTCTGCTGTTGTGCCCAACAAGCAAGTCTTTTTTATTTCAGTTATTTTATTTTTCAGTTCTAAAATGAACAATTTGTTCTTTATATCTTGTATTTCTTTGCCAAGACTTTCTATCTTTCCACTTATTTCCAGAGTGTTCAACCTTACTTTTTGTCACTGCTTTAGAGTCAGATAATTCCAACATATCTGCCATCTTGACATTGGCATTCTTTAACTGCCTTTTCCCATGCAAGTTGAGATTTTCCTGATTTTCTCATATGCCAAATAATACTTACTATATCTGGCACATTTTGAATATTATGAGATTCTGGTTTCTTATATAAATCCTATGGAGAACGTTAATATTTTTGTCTTAGCAGACACTCTACTTGGTTGTGTTCAGGCTGCAAGTTCCATTCAACATTCTGAGGTTGTAGTTTCAGTGTCAGTTCCATTTTCAAAGTCTTTGCAGTGCTATTCAGATCTGTCCTGTATGTGTGCCACCCAGTGGCCAGTCTGGGACTTGGATGATGGCCTCTTAGTTCTTTTTTGATACAATGTTCAGAACCAGATCCATGCATGAACAGCGTGAGAATAAGCCCAGGAATTTATAAACAGCTTATGAAGTCACTTTCCCAAACTTCTTCCTGTGTATGATCTACCCTTTACTTTCTGGGTCCCTAGGATTCCCTTTTCCAGTCCTCCCTCAAAGTTTTAGACCCCTGTGGCCTCTGCTACTGTCACTACCAGGAGATTCCTCTCCTATTCCTCAAGCCTGTTCAAAAGGGCTTCTAAAGCTCTCTCTGTTCATCCTGATGCTTATTTCTGAGTTTCTGATTGCATTAAGACCAGGCCAGGTAATACTAGATTTTTTTAAGGGTAAATACTGCTGAATCAGTGGTACTTAATTCTGGTCTTATTCCTCAGTCTGTCTGCTACTATTTGCTTATCAAAGTCATCAAGTAGGGTTTCCCTGGTGGTGCAGTGGTTAAGAATCCGCCTGCCAATTCAGGGGACATGGGTTCAAGCCCTGGAAGAGTCCACATGCCGTGGAGGAACTAAGCCCCTGGGCCACAACTACTGAACCTGTGCTCTAGAGCCCGTGTGCCACAACTACCGAGGCTGCGCTCTGGAGCCAGCAAGCCGCAACTACCGAAGCCCACGCACCTAGAGCCTGTGCTCTGCAACAAGAGAAGCCACCGCAATGAGAAGCCCACACACTGCAACGAAGAGTAGCCCCCGCTCACCACAAGGAGACCCGCACGGCAACAAAGACCCAACGCAGCCAAAAATAAATACATAAAATAAATATATTTTTTTTAAAAAGTCATCAAGTAGCTGCACCATGCATTTAGCCCAAGTTTTTAGTTGCATTCAGTGGGAGATACAGGGTGGATGGTATTTACTCCATCTTATCCAGAACTGGAACGACCATAACCACGATAACTAATTTAACATTCGTTACTGTATTCTCTAGTTCTGGATTTCTAGTTGGTTCATTTTAAAGTCTCTGCCACTTTTTATAGTTTCTAGTTCTCTGCCGAAATCTTCACTCTTGCCTTTTTATCTTCTTGAATATAGAATGTATAGTTCTAGTTTTAATAGTTCATGTCTGATAATTCCAAAACTTGGAATATATTGTCTGCTGTTTTTGCTAGCTCTTTTTCATGTTTCTTTTTTTTTTTTTTTTTTTTGCCATAATACGCAGCTTGCAGGATCTTAGTTCTCCAACCAGGGATTGACCCAGGGCCACAGCCGTGAAAGTGCTGAGTCCTAACCACTGGGCTGCTGGGCAAGTCCCCCTTTTCATGTTTTCCTCTCTTTGTGGGCCTAGTTATCTTCATTTAGGTGCTGAATATTATATTTGAAACATTTTTCAAAAATAATTTGTGGCTTTAGATGATGTTATCATCCTCCAGATGCTTGGGAGCAAGGTATCTTGAACCACCTTAATCTGATTTCAAGGATTGAGATATTTCTTGGTCACCCAGGTAACTCAGAGTTAAGCCTCAACCCCCATGAGGGTAATTTGCTTCTGGTTCCCTTAATCCTATGGTACAAACCTTCAGGGTTCCCAACCCAAAGACAAGGGGGTTTATCAGGGCTACCACCCTTGAGACCATGGGCTCCAATTCTGGTCTCCCAAGTCCCTTGAGGCTGTCTACAACACTGCTGAGTCTCTCATTCTCCCCTTCTGGAGTGGCAAACAACCCCAGGACAAAAGCTATGCCAAAGGCTGAGCTCACCATTCTGGATTTCCATCTCTTCCCAGATCCTGGGCAAGTGATTCTTCACTTTGTTAGCTCTCCAGTGCCTTCAAGCAGACATTTTAATATTTTGCTCAGCTTTATTAGTTGCCCTCAGTAGGAAAGTTGGTTGGAATTATCTAACCCAGCATTACTGGAAGCTGATATTCAAAAAATGTTAGTTCTCTCCCCTTTCTGTCTCACTCCCAAGACTGGGAGCGAGGATAGGCAGGGGACTTCCTTGGCAGTCCAGTGGTTGAGACTCTGTGCTTCCAATGCAGGGGGCATGGGTGTGATCCCTGGCCAGGGAAGTAAGATCCCATGTGCTGTGTGGTATGGTAAAAAAAAAAAAAAAAAAAAAAAAAAAAAATTTTAAAGAAATTTTTTTTTAATTTAAAAAAGATTAGGACAGGCAGGTGTGCATTCCTACCTACCACTTACCTTGCTTCATGCTATTTGTCCTTCCCAGAATGTCTTCCTTCCTCTCTTTAACCTATCTAATTTCTTTTTATCTGGGGATATTATGGGCATTCTTTTTTTTTTTTTTTTTTTTGCGGTACGCGGGCCTCTCACTGTTGTGGCCTCTCCCGTTGCGGAGCACAGGCTCCGGACGCGCAGGCGCAGCAGCCATGGCTCACGGGCCCAGCCGCTCCGCGGCATGTGGGATCTTCCCGGACCGGGGCACGAACCCGCGTCCCCCGCATCGGCAGGCGGACTCTCAACCACTGCACCACCAGGGAAGCCCTGGGCATTCTTTTATATTAAAAAAATTATATTCGATGTTTTTCTACTATGGTATTTCCAGTAATAAACCCTATACATGCTGCCAACCGGCCTCTTCCCAGATGCCTTCTCTCGTGACTGCAGACCACCCCACTCTCCGTCCCTAGAAACCTACTGCAATAACATTCACCACAGCCTCTTTGCGCTTATGGTTTGGTACAAGTCTAATACCCTGGATTCATTAGATAATTTCTTAAGGCAACGATCATGTCTCTCCTCAAGCCCCCCTCCCTTCAACAGCTCTCAGAAAATACTTATATTCACGTAGTCTCTGAAAACCAAAGCACCCTAATCATGCAAGGAGAGTTTCCGCATATTGAGACGATCATCCTCAGGACATACAGGATGTAAAGTACTGTGAGGTCTCAAGGCGTTCAGCAGAGCCCTTTCATGTCTATACCACCCACTCTGAGGATTTGGGCAGATGGGGCATTCCACCATATCCCCAGGCTCCTGTACCTCAGCTCCAGAGATCTGAGCCAGTCTCAGAGAAGATCTCAGGTTAGGGCACTAAAAAGCAGCCTTTGAGGAAACTGAAGGCCATTCACCAAGTACCTTAAGCAAGATTGCTTCTGCCCAGGGAAAGAGCTCCCTGAATAGCATGGCTGGGCTCAAGGAGAGGGTCCCTGGACATTCTTAACAACCCAAGAGGCCTCAGTTTTAGCACCTGCTCCTCATCCATATATCCAAGACGAAAGCCTAACTTGAGCTGTCAGAGATGCCCCTTATTTCCAGGACAGGAAATCAAGACAGTATAGGGAAGCAGCAGCAGATCCCAGAAGCAGAGGCCTTTAAAATATCTAACGCTAACAAGAGGCATGCTGGACCCATATGGAGAAAATAACAGAGCTTAAAAAGAAATAAGAGGGAACGTCCAGTGGTTAGGACTCTGCGCTTTCATTGCCGAGGGCCTGGGTTCAATCCCTGGTCAGGGAGCTAAGATCCCGTGAGCTGCGCGGCTCGGGCCAAAACTTTTTTTTTAATTTAAAAATAAAAAAAGAAAGAAGGCTTGAATGATAGAAAAAAATACCATGCTCCTGGATAAGAAAGCTAAATATTAAGATATTGATATTTCCAAATTAATTCTTATGCAGTCTTATACTTAATGCAGTCTCAATCAAAATACCAATGGTATAGAGACAGAAAGCAGATTAGTGGTTGCCTGGTCGTGGGGGTGGGAACAAGGATTAACTGCAAAAAAGGAACAAGGATCTTTTCAGGGTGATGGAAATTTTTTTTTTTTTTTTTTTTTTTTGCGGTACGCGGGCCTCTCACTGCTGTGGCCCCTCCGACTGCGGAGCACAGGCTCCGGATGCGCAGGCTCATAGGCCATAGTTCACGGGCCCAGCCGCTCCGCGGCATGTGGGATCTTCCTGGACCGGGGCACGAACCCGCATCCCCTGCATCGGCAGGCGGACTCTCAACCACTCTGCCACCAGGGAAGCCCGATGGAAATGTTTTAAAACCGGATTGTGGTGATGGCTGTACAACTGTGAATTGTGTACACTGGTCTGTACATTTTAAATAGGTGACTATTATTGGTGTATAAATTATACCTCGATCAAGCTGTTTAAAAATAGAAACCTAACAAATTTTACTAAAAGACCATTCAAAATTCAAATCTGACTAGTCTTCCATGAAAGGATGTAATATGCTTTTGATCTTGTTAAAAATAATTCATCCCTTTTTGAAAATGTAGTTTTTTAAAATGGTGAATATAAGGATACAAGGTATAAAAAACAATGTTATCTGGGAGTTTGGAAAAATTCAAACAATGATTCTAAAGTTTTCCTACAGGAATAAACAAGAGAGAATAGCTGAAACATGTTTAAAAGAAGCATAAGAGGGTTGCTCTGCCAGAAATGAAAGCTACAACAATTAAAATGAGATCATCCTGTTGTAAGAGTCAACAAACAGATTAATGGATTATGATCGATTGTATATATGGGAACTAAACTAGGCTTTAGTGGGTATAAAATTAGTGTATAAAGAAAGAATCACAAACTAATAGGAAAAGGTTGAATTTGGGGGAATACTTATTAACCAAAAATTGAGCTAGAGACTGATACCATGCTATACACACAAATCAATTCCAGATTAATTTAAAAGTCAAATGAAGAAATTCAAACAAAAATTATAAAAATACAGATATATATTTAACTAACCTTGGAATAAGGAAGAAAAGCATAAACACTATTGAAGAAATGGTTAAAATATGCATATTGGAGCATCTTACATAACCACTAAAAATGAAGTTTTTCAGATAATTTTCAGGAACCATGAAAAACTGCTCATGAAATAATGAGAAGTAACAAAAGGAGAATATAAAACTGAATCAGAATAACAATGTAAATCAAATTTTTAAATAACAAAATACATATACAGAAAGATTGGTAGATATATCAAGATGTCTTTGGATGGTAGAATTATAGGTGAATTTTTACTTTTTCCTTTCAGCTTTTAGAATTTTCCCCCATATTTTTTACTATGGTCATGCATTTCTTTCATAATCAAAAAAGATTTTTTAAAAAAGATTTGGTAGAATGAGAATATGAAAAACCAATCAAATTCAGCTACTAAAAAGCAACAGCTTCAAAAATACATATAGCTGTTAAATGCATTTTTCACATGTATGATACATTTCACAATTTTTTTCAGTACTAAAAAAAAAAAAAAAAGCCACAAAAGCTCTTTGCAGGAACAGCAGAACCTCTACAGACAGCCTCTCCTGTGCCTGCAGTGCCCCAGCCCATTCGTCCCACCTGCAAGAGGCAAGGAGGGCCTTGTCAGGAGGATGCAGCCATTCTGGCTGTGGTATTCCCCACCGCTGTGGGCAGAGAAGCCAGATTCACTCACAGACTTGGCCGCCAGCCTGATCTCTTCCCAAATGTGCTCCCTAGGGGCCCATGAGGGCCATCCCTACCATATGCTCTGCTGTCCGCATGTGGAGCGGCCCCATCTGGGCTCCTAGGAACTCACCACTGCAGCTGCTGAAACCTCCTGAGACCAGGCATGAGAGGCTGAGAGTCATGAACAGATTCAGAGAGTCTGGTTTGAGGTTCACCCCACTCCAAAGACCTCTGAACTACCGTCCCCACAGACTAACCTCAGTACCCTCAGCACACACTGAAAGAAAACCATCTCCCCTGGCCACCCTTGAAACTGGTCTCTCCCTCCTGCCCCCATGAAAGCTCTCTGTGTGGGAAAGGCAGCCCCTCCAGGAAGCATCCTTTTCCTGCTGCCCTCCAGGAGGTACTGCAGCAGCTTGTCCCTCATGTTTCCCTTCACTGTTCCAAGAAGCCATCTGTCTTCTGCCTTGACCCCTGTGAAACACTGCTTTCAGCTGCTCCTCCTGTCTCCTGGGACCCATGCTCCTGCTTCCTCTGCCCCAAGAAACAATTTCATCTTAGTTCCCGCCAAAATGCTGTCTCCACTTGGGGTTGCCAGATTTAGCAAAGAGAAATACAGGACACCCAGTTAAATCTGAATTTCAGACAGACAACCAATCATTTCTTAGTATAAGTATATCCCATCTATTTTATCCAACCCACCCCCAGTCTTGATACACTTTTTCCTTCTGCCCCACCATAAAACACTCCTTCTCTCTACACTCCTGTGAAATACTGCCTGCCCTCTGCCCCTGAAACATGAAACACTGACCAAACGGGATAAACTGTTTTCCTTCTGTTAATCCTCTCAATTCCGCTCCCCTCTTCCCTCTTCCCCTGCCCCCTACCCCCATCAAACTCCTCAATGCTGCCACCTGGATGCCCTCCCCTCCCCTGTCTCCACACAAAACCTCTGTCCTCTGTTGGCTACCTGATCCCCAGAAGAATGCCAGCACTCCTGTCCTCAGGGAAAACAGTTTGCCTCTACCTCCCACCACAGTAATGTCTCAGACCTACTGCCATTTATTTCGTTCTTAGCATGCACCAAGCCCTGGGCCAAGCACCCTGATTCTCACAGCAGCCCTTTGAAGTAGGCACTGTTTCTATTAAGGTTTTATGACTTGCCCAAGATCGCACAATGTAAAGGATAGTCAGATTTGCACATAGGTATACCTGACTCCGAAATCTTAGATAAAATCCCAGATCAAGTCAGAATTTTCTGGACAGTGGATATTTTTTCAATCTTCTACTAAGCACCCAGGTCAAGACCCACTGCACACTACAGACCACTCCTCAGTCTCCCCATTCTCTTTCCTCCCCAAAGAACATCCTCTTCCTCCGCCCCCCTCTGCGACATAGTCCCCTCGGCAGTGAACTTCCATGTTGTCAGAGGAGATGGTCACAGTCAGGCTGTGCCGCCCACACGCCTGGCATCTGGGGACTGCCTGGGGCGAGGCCCAGGCCTGTGGTCCCCTGCTCCTGGCCAGCACTCCACCTCACCCCACCCCCTTCTATAAATATCCCACTGCTCACTGGCTGCCCAGCTGCTGCAGCAACAGTTTCCATGAGGTCATCTTTCCCGAGCGGCCTCCGGGCACCCAACACCCACACTTACCTTTCCTGGAGTCCTGTGGCCTGCTTGCCCCTGCAAGGGGCTGTCCTGGGTGCTCTGTCTCCGCCGGGCGGGGGGTGTGGGCACTTGGGCAGAGGCCTGAGGCGGGGCCTTCCCTGAGCTCTGAGCCCCAGGTTCTGGATCTTGACTTGGGGAAGAATCAGGCTTGCAGCTGGTGGTGGGCTCCCCTTTGGACTTCGGAGGAGCAAATCTCTTCCTGTTGAAGGGCCTAGTCTGCTGGGGGGCTGAGGGCGTGGGCTGGCCAGGGACAGCAGGTTCCCTCTCACCTCTGGCTTTGCTGGATACCTTCCCTGAGGGCAGCTCTCCAGGTGTACTGCCCCGGGGGGTCTGGGCCCCCTCCTCCCCCTGAGGCTTGTCTGCCTGGGTACTCTCCAGATACATGTCCTTCAGGGAGAAATACACTTCCTGGTCTGGGCCTGGGACAGGGGCATTCTGGGCCTGGTCTTGAGTACCCACAGCAGAGGCTGGCTTCCTGGTGCCATCTGCTCCGGAGGATCCAGGCCCCTGTGCGGCCCTGCCCCTCGGCTGGGTCTGAACCTGCTCCATGTCCATGGGCCCCTGTGTCCCACAGGAGTCAGGCTTGTCTGAACTGGGGACACAGTTTTCAGAGGAACGGTGGCTTCGAGCTGCCCTCTCTACCTCTGGCTTCTGCACACCTTGCTTAGGTTCCTCATCTTTCTTTTTCTTCTTGGCCCCAGACTCCTTTTTGGGGGCTCTTTGAGGCCCCAGCTCCATGGCTTTACAGATGTATGTCAACAGGCCATGCTCCCCAGCTTCCCCGTTCTCAGGGGCAGCCTCGCCGTTGGTGGTCACCTCTCCGGAAGCAAAACTGTTGATCAGGCCCAAACCTGGGTGCTGACCAGGCTCCGTCTCTCCCTCCTGCCAAGCCACCGGTGTCCCGTTCTCGACCTCCCGGGTGGGGGACGAGGGGACTGGCACCTCGGCCCCACTCAGCCGCCGCTTCCGCTGGAAGCGGTCGGGGCTGAGCTTGCGCAGGGTGTCGGCCTCTTCCACGGCCTCCTTCCCGTGCTTCCAGCTCTTCTCGATCTCACGCATCTTTGCCGCAGCCTTGCGCTTCAGCTTGGCGAACCAGCGCTGGTGGATCTTGTATTCGGTCATGGTGCCCACCTCCAAGACCCCCGAGCAGGACACAATTCCCTTGGCATTCTGGGCAGAGGCCTGGTAGATGGCGGCATCTTCTTCTCGACACCTAGAGGCAGGAGCATGAGATGGGAGGCGAGAGCCCACAATCCTCGCAGCCAGAGCCTCGCAGAGTTGAGCGCCCCGCCCCACCCCCTGCCAGCCCTGCCCCGAGTGCCACGCCCCACCTCCGATAGCACCACCTCCAAAATTCCCCACTACAGCTGAGGAAACTGAGGCTGGCAAGAGGGTGGGAGCTGGCCAAGGTCATGCTCTTCCAGGACAGATTAGACTTGGGGCCCAGGAGAGCTCCCTTCAGAAGCAGGTGACCCACACAGCCCCTTGTGAAGGAAGGATGACACAGGAGCTTTTTTGGGAAGCTGACCTCATGGAAAATGTTGCTATGGGTCAGGACCCCCTCTGGTTACACTCAGCTCTCTGGCTGTCAGAGATACTCCCGCCCTGGCCTTAGGAGATCCCAGACACTGGCAGGCAGACACGCTTCAGCAGGTGGCTCAGCTTAGCCGCAGAACCCCGCCTCCACCCCCAGATCCTGTCTGGGCGTCTTCATCCAGCTGACTCCATTTCTAAGGGCAGACGTGGGCCATAGGACCTTCAGGAGGGCAGAGAGAGCAGAACAGGCCCCTCTCCCTCACCTGTAGAGCTGCAGTGTGTGGCGGTTGCCCTGATGAGTGATCTCGTATTTTGGCAAGCCACAGTAGCGGTCCAGCTCTGTGTCATCCTTGTACCAGGTCACCTCTGGCTCTGGGTATCCTAAGAGGGAAGCAGGAGATTGGGTTGCAGGGAGACCAGTTCCAACGTAGTGGGAGCAGAGAACAGGATGCCATGGCTTCCCCAGACCACCTGAAGAGACTGGACTGGCCCACCTGCCCCCGGGGCTTGTAGCAAGAAGAGGGCTATCATATGGCTCAGCTTATTTTTCGAAGCTAGGCCCTGTCAAAGCCTAAAACTGTTCCCCTTCAGCAGCTGGAAGGCAAATATAGAGGAGAAACTGCCTAGCTTCTGGTAAGAAGGGAGGCAAGGAGTCTCCAGAAAGCTTTGGCTGGTAGTAATAAGCTTCCTTTCTTCAGTGGCCTGTTCTACATCCTCAACAGTAGTAACAGCTCTATCCTCGGAGGTCTCTCACCAATACCCAATATCAACACCACTGCCAAGAGCCCTCCTTCTTTCATTCCAGCTTCCTGAGCTGTTAGTATTATTTGATGACACAGCTAAAACATCCATCCATCCATCCATTCATCCATCCACCCATCCACACCTACTTTCCCAACCATTCACTACTGTGAAACTGACTGAGGTATTTTCCCAGCCCCTCCTCTCTGGATTTCCAGCCCTACTCACAAAGAGTTTCCTACTGTAAAAGTCACATGTCCCTTCTTCCCTGGACACTTGGCTGATTTGTCCAGTAATGGACACATAATCAGTTAATCTAATCCAATTCTTTGATCTAGTATTTGGGAATTGGAACCTAGAGACGGTCTACCCTAGTGTCTGGAAATAACTTGGAAGGGGTACAGCCATGTTCTGCCACATGGACCGAGAAGCAGACAAAGCTGGTCGACGGTGAGATGGAAAATGAAGTTGATGTTCAGGATAGAATAAGAAAAAGGAGAGAGAGACTTCTCTGGTGGTCCAGTGGTTAGGAATCCACCTTCCAACGCAGGGGATGTGGGTTCGATCCCTGTTCAGGGAACTAAGATCCCACATGCCGCGGGGCAACTGAGCCTGCACACCACAACTAGAGAGAAGCCTGCACGCCGCAACGAAGACCCAGTGCAGCCAAAATTAAAAAAAGAAGACAGAGAGAGTCCCAATATCCTTCCAAATACTGGCTCCATTCCTTGCCTGGGCACAGCTACATTCCTACTTGTCAATTCCATAAGAAGCCCATCTAAGCCTTACCAAAAAATTCTGCTTCATTTCTTAAGCTGACTCCAATTAATTTGCAATGTTTATTAGACATTAAAGACTCCTAACATATATTCCCTTAGGTGTGTGCTGACTGCCAAGCAAGGGTTATGAAGATATAGGAGCTTGACAGACAGCTCTCTGCTCTCAGGAAACCGACTGTACTATAGAGAAGATAAGACAGGTCTCCGCACAAGGGAGGGATGCACCTGTATCTGGGTACACATTCTCTGTCTTCCCTACTGTCTATGGATAAGCTACCCCCATGCCTATCTAAAGACACCCTCACTGCATCTCATCTCCTCTTGCCTCATCAAGGACATCTCTCCAACAAGCATTCCTCCTCTCCTGCATCATCAAGCTTTTCCTCTCTTATATCATTCCCATAAGTATACAAGCCTCTGTACTGTCTCCCTTCTTTTAAAAGAACTTTCTTTGACCCCACGTCCCCCATTAGCTCCTGCCCCCATCTCTCTATTCTCTCCTTTATAGAGAAATTCTTTGGAAGGGTTGTCTGTATTCACTGTCTTCACTCCGTCTCCTCCAATCAGGCTTTTGTACCCACCGCTGCGCCAGAATTGCTCTTGGCAAGGTCACCCATGAGTCACACATCGCCAAATCCACTAGCGTTTCTTAAGCTTCGTCTACCCGATCTATCAGCATTGACCGTCCCTTCTTGAAACCTTTTCCTCTCTTGCTCCTGGATGCCACTCCTTCTGAGTGCCTTTCCTACTCCACTGGCCACTTTTCCTAATCTCTTTCTTCCACTGCTCCCCCACCATCACCACCTAAGACTATAAGTGTTAGATAGGCCAGGGCTCAGGCCTCAGAACCATTCTCCATTCTCTAGCCATAAAACCTAGGGGATCTACTCCTGTCCTTCAGCCTTTAAATAGCTATATCTTCCTGACTCCCAAATTTGTATCTCTAGCCCAGAACTAGAACTGGTTCTTATTTCTGACTGCGTACCTGACATCTCCACTTGGAGGTCTAATAGGGATCAAACCTAACAAGTCCCCAACCAAGCTCCTTATTCCCCTCTCCAAGCCAAGTCCCACATATATCAGTAAAGGGCAAATTCATCCTTCTAATTTGGCTCAGGCCAGAAACCTGGAGGCAATCCCTTATTCTTTTCCTCACGTCCACTCCATCAGACGATTCTATGGGCCCTTCCTCCAGACTGTATCCAGGATCTGATCACTTCTTGCCATTCCCCGCTGCCAACCTGGTCCATCACCATCATCTGACACCTCAGTTTCTGCAACAACCTCCTTGCTGATCTCACTACTTCCATCCTGGCCTCTCTTCAGCCCATTCTCAGCACAGCCAGAGTGAACCTTTTAAAATGAAGTAAATAAAGTCAAGTGATAGCACTCCTCTGCTCAAAACACCCTAGTAGCTCCCATGTCATTAAGGCCCTCGTGACGTGGGCCGCGCTAGCGCACCGGCCTCAGCTCCTCCCGTTCTCTGCCTTGCCTGCGGTACCCCTGCCACACGGCCCTGCTGGCTGGCCTCTGAAAGCAGGTGAGAATCACATCTGGATTCCTCCCGCCTCTGTTCACACATTCCCTCCTTGGAGAGGCCTTCCCTACCAGCCCCTGTGAAACAGCGACTCTGTCTCCCTGGAAACTCTTAGCCCTCTTACTATGTTTCTTTTTCTTCATAGAATGCATTGCTGCCTGACATATTATACCCTGATGAGGTTGTTGGTTTACATCCATCTTCTCCAACTCCCTGGGGAAAGAACAGCTCCATGACTCATCCGTGTTATTCGTGCTATGTCCCCAGTTCCTAGAATAGTGCCTGGTATGGAATCAACACTCGTTAAATATTTATAGGTGAATGAATGAAGCAATGCACTAACGGCTCAGGGTACAGAGAAGGGAACGAGCACCTCTGGCTGGGGAATCAGGAAAGGCTTTATGGCATGAGCAGCATTTGAAATGGCTGTGAGGGTGGGTAGAATTTCAGAAAACGTGGGTTCAGTGCCTGTACTTCCCCCCTTCATAGCACTAATCACAATACTGTAACTGACTATCCCCTTGTCTGTCTCCCCTCCTAGACTTATGTCCCATGTGAGTCAGCATAATCTCTCCTTCACTTCTGTATCCCTACCACCTAAGATGGCACCTGGCACAGAGTAGTTACTTAATAAAAATAAAAATCTGCTGGATGAGTGAGTAAATGAGGAAGGGAATAAGTGAGCAAACAAGAGGTGAGTGGGAAGGGCATGCCTGACAAAGGAACCACAACAGCATAGTGTGGGGTGGAAAGCAGAGGACACACTGGGGAACTGTGCACAGGAGTAGGGAGCAAGGGAGGTGAGGCTGCAGCTGGGTCAGCTAGGAACAAACTCTGGGCAGCCCTGACTGTAAAGCGAGCCCCATGTTTCCACAGTGAGCTAAAGCCCCTGGTTACATCACCGTGCATGTCCTCACCATCCCATGGGGTGATCTCATTCCTACAAGGGCCAGGCTCAGAGCCTCCCTGCCCCATGATCTGCCCAGTCAGGCCTCAACCTCCAGGGCATCCGAGTCCAGTCAGGCTGTAGCGAGAGGGCAGGGATGGGGCAAGAAGGGAACGCTGAATGGAGCCCACAGCCACAAGGCTGGGGCTTCAGCCCCCATGCCACCTTTTGGTGCCTCTTCACTAGGTGGGGGCCAACCTGACAGCTTAGGGCTCCACGGCAACAATGGATTCTGGAAACAACTTTATTTGGGGAGAAAACATTTCTTTGTGCCCTGGGTAATAGAACTGTATTCTGAAACACACAAAAGCAGGGGAGGTCCTTCACTCCCAGCTGCACACACACGTGTGCCCGTATGTGTGCCCACAGGCTGGCATGCACGCATGCACACACACACACACACACACACTTGGCCCTGACCAGGAGAGCCCACAGCAGTACTGAAGCCTGAGGCCTTCCCTCTTCCCCTTCCTACACTGACACCTCTGCTCCACAGCCAGCATGCCTGAGTCCAGAACTCAGCTCGGAGACTTACAGCCTCATCCTAACTGTTCCCATTTTGGAGAAGCTCAGATTCAGGAGAAGAATAATGATGAATGTAAATTTAGAGGTTTCAAAGAGCTTTCAAATATAAAATTTCATTTGGTCTTCATAACAAACCTGTGAAAACAATTGTGAACATTTACTGAAGACTTACTATATGCCAGATACTGACCTGTACATTTTTCATGTATTATCTCATCTAATCCTCTCATAAATCCTATGAGGAATGTACTGTTATTAATCCTCAATTTAAGGAAGAGGAAATTAAAGCTCCTGCCCAAAGTCATCCAGCTGGTACACAGAAGAGCCAAAATTCAAATCCCTCTCTTCTATAAAACAGGTAAGGCAGGTGTTTGAATCCCTTTTACACAATCCCTTCCTTTTACACAAAAGGAAGATGAGACTCAGAGAAATCAAGTAACTTACTCAGGGTCACACAGCTGGCACATGACAAAGCCCTTGGTGTCCTTTTCCTTATTCCACTGCTCTTTCCCTTGGGGACTCTGGGACTAATATGTAAGTTTCTGCCCCCAGCAGTCATTATTTTAGACTTATTTCTCTAAAAGTAGTTTCTTCAAGAACTTGGTTCTGTCTAAAGGCTAAGTCCCTCTGCCCAGTTGTCCTGACACACACACACACACACACACACACACACACACACACACACACACACACAGGCTAAGATAGAATCTACAACAGAGTTGAGGAGAGTGGGGGAAAGGGGTCACCATGCTGGACAGAGATGGGCAGCCTCAAGGAGGACAGTTGTACTCTGGCCAGAGGGGCCCCTGGGGGAGACAGGAGCCAGAAGGTCCAATCAAGGCCTGCTATCCCCCATATGCCCACTCTGAGAGGGGAGAACCCCAGGGTCATATACCACTTCTCCAAGTCCCGAAGGGCTTCCCTCAGAGCTCAGCCAGCAGGGGCACTGGCACAGACTCCTCTTCCTCACCTGGACTAGATCCTGACCCACCACGAAAGCATCACCTACTCCTGGCAGGGCCCTGCTTAGACTGACTCATCACAACCTCATTCAAGGAGTGCTACCAGCAGGGTGGGAGGAAGTGAGGTCACTCCATCTCCATGGGACGAGCCAGGATCACCACACCAGTCTCATACAAAGGCCAGTCTGAGCCATACACCCATCCACGATCCTCCATTCCAGATAGGGGCAGAGGGGAGACCCAGTTTCTAGCCCTGTTTCCTTTGTTCTCTGATCTTTCTGCATAATGCTTTCCCCTCCCCCTGGCCCCTCTCTTACAGTCTACCTTTTCTCCTTGTTAATTGGGAAAGGCTTACTTACCAAGTGTACTATGGCGATCACAGAGAATTCTTTCTTAATCTGCTACAAAAGACTCAGGTAACCTGAGATTTTTTTTATATACATGGGGATGAGGAGGGAGGAGGAGGGAACTAGGTACGACAGTGGACTAAGGTGTGGATGTTAGAGATAGCTAGAGCCCTAGAAATCTTACAGCCTTACTCAGCAGAGTCGTAGATCTCATCATGGCAGGTGCTCCTGAGCAGAAGACCATGGGCCTGGCTGGTCATCATGAGACATGGGTATTATGGCAATTGAGGGGATAAAAGTTTGTTCCTTTGAGTTGGGCTTGAGACAGGGAAAAGCTTACTCCCATGATGACCTTGAGGGCATCCAGTAAAATACTCCAAGACTCTGTAAGTCAGACTCATGTCGGCTTCAGCATGTTGCTCTCAGAGTCCATGGCTACAAAGGACAGATTGGAAGAAGGCAAGGAGGGAGGCCCCCACAGCAGCTGCTGTTGTCAAGGCACTGAAGCTGCAGCTGCAATGAACAGGCAATGTGGAAAGTGGAAAAGACACTGATTTTGTTGTCCACACAGTCAGGGTCACTGTGGTCATACTGGCAAATATGTACTGAGTGCCTTCTTCGTGCCTGCTCCAGAGGCACGATGTGTCAGGTGTGTGCTCTATCCCTCAGATCTCACGGTCTCACTGGGGAGAGAGATGGACCAAGAAGCTGTACTGTGAAAGACAGAGTAAGAGCTCTCTGTGGAAATGCTGGAGATGACCTCCTGGAAGATGAGCTGTTTGAGCTGGGCCTTGAAAGATGATAAGGAACTTGCCAGGCTTCTAGGTAAAAAGGCAGCATGAGCATACCATCTATTTTCACTCTCTCACCCAAAACCACTAACCTACACTAATGAGATGTTTTTATTTAAAAAAAAAATGTGTGTGTGTGTGTGTGTGTGTTTGTGTGTGTATATGTAGTATATATATAGCCACTAAAAAAGGGGAGAATAAGGGGAAGGAGAGCAACAGGAACAACAACATTTTGAAAGCTGGAAAGCAGATGGACAAGTAGAAACTGACTTAGCAGACCCAAGACAGCTTAACCCAATGAGAAACTGAGAACTACCCTTTGAACACCAGAAAATCCTCAAAGGGCATAGGAACTGGCAACCAGATATCTCTGGAACTGGGGGTAAAGGGAAAGAAGGAAAGGTAAAAAGAGGTGTGGAAAACAGTCAGATCTCTGGATCCCCTCACCCACTCCATACCACTGTGTAACTAACTGCTCCTTCCCCCCACGTCCAAAGATGCAGTTTAGTAACTGGAAAGGTAAAACTTTGCCCTGAGGGTAAGCCAGCTCGGTGGAGGGCATAAATATTCTATGGAAAAACGAATCTATAAAATAAATGTTTGGGCTTCCCTGGTGGCACAGTGGTTAAGAATCCGCCTGCCAATGCAGGGGACACGGGTTCGAGCCCTGGTCCGGGAAGATCCCACATGCCAGGGAGCAACTAACCCCGTGTGCCACAACTACTGAGCCTGCACTCTAGAGCCCACAGCCACAAGTACTGAAGCCCACGCGCCTAGAGCTCGAGCTCCGCAACGAAGAGTAGCCCCCGCTCGACGCAATTAGAGAAAGCCGCGCACAGCAACAAAGACCCAATGCAGCCAAAAATAAATAATAAATAAATTTATTTAAAAAAAATAAATAAATAAATGCTTTATGCTGAGAGCCCACCCAATCCTCTCATCTGCATAGCTTCCAGAAAACTCAGGCAAGACACTAGAAGAATACTCACTAGGGAATCTGGCTAGTCCAAGAGAAAGGAACTAAAGAAACTCACTTTGTCAGTTCCCAACTCTAGTGGTGGCCAGGTCACCCTAGAGTGAAGACCCAAGGTTTCAGGCCCCTCCTACTTGCTCAGAACTTCCAATTCGCTTTTTAGTCTCCTGCTCTTACTCATTATCTGACAACCAAAGATTCCTAGATATCTGAGGAAAGCCTATAAGCAGGAGATTCAGGACCAAAACAATTAAAGAGAAAAAAAGCAAACTGGAAGAAACACAAACCATGCAGGAAACGTTTAGAAAACTATAATTACCAGTATCAGAGAGTTAAAAGAAAATACTACATTCATGAAAAGAACAGGATGTTCTAGAAAAGGATTAAAAAAGAGCTCTTATAAATAAAAAACCCAATAGAAAAGTTGAAATATAACACTGAGGAAATCTCAGAAAGAACAAAAAGACAAATAGATGAAAGGGAAGAAAAGATAAGAAAATAAGAGAATGAGTCCAGGGGAGCAGATATGCACATAACAGGAGTTCCAGAAAGAAAGAACAGATAAAACAGGGGGAAGAAATCAACATCAAAATCATCTCAGATTTCTCAGAACTAAAGGCCATCAGTTTCCAGACTGAAAGCATCCAAGCATGCCCCTGGATGAAGACACCCGTAACAAGATACATCATTATGAAATATCAAAACACTCTTAAAAGCTTCCAGAGAGAAAACTGGTCTCATGCACAGAATCAGGAATCAAACTGTCTTCCTGCTCTGAACAGAAACACTGGAAGCAGGCAGTGTAGTAATGTTTTCAAAATTCTGAAGGAAAATTATTTTCAACTTAGAATTCTATACCTGGCCAAACTCTCCATCAAGAGTAAAGCAGGGAAAAAAGACATTTTCAGACAAAAGTTGTCTAACATTTACTTACCATGTACTCCTCCTAGGAAGCTACCAAAACAAGGATGTAAATTAAGAAAGAGACAAATGTGGAATACAAATAAACAAGAAGTCCATTACAGGAGGGGTAAAGGAAATCCACAGGATGATGATGAAGGGAGATCCTAGGATGACGACTGTGTACCAGACGCAGAGAACAACTAAGTCACACTGGAGCAGAATGACTCAAAGGAGAGATAGGTTGAGAGCTTGTCATCATAATGCCTCCTGCTCTTGTACCATCTTTGGGACCTGACGAAGCCACTGGAGGATGCAGCTCAATAAAGCCAGAGAGTAAGCCAAGAAAAAGGAAGACATGAGATCCAGGAAACTGAATCAAACCCAGAAGAAAGGCAAAGGAAAGACCCAGTAGAACAGCTGTGTATTAGGCCTAAAAGGCCACCAGTTCACATAGAATAGGGATGTCTCTAAGGAAAGTAACTGACAGGGTACCGATGGCATTGATCTTGTGGAAAGTTATTTTAAAAGGCTATTAGAGGGACTTGCCTGGTGTCGCAGTGGTTAAGAATCCACCTGCCAATGCAGGGGACACAGGTTCGAGCCCTGGTCTGGGAAGATCCCACATGCCACGGAGCAATTAAACCCGTGCGCCGCAACTACTGAGCCTGCGCTCTGCAGGCCACGAGCCACAACTACTGAGCCCGCGTGCCACAACTACTGAAGCCCGCGTGCCCGGAGCCCATGCTCCACAACAAGAGAAGCCACCGCAATGAGAAGCCCGCACACCACAACCAATAGTATCCCCGGCTCACCACAACTAGAAAAAGCCCGTGTGCAGCAATGAAGACCCAATAAATAAATAAATAAAGGAGATAAGTGAGGGGAAGCAGAGAAGCACAGTAACATAGCAGATGCAGGCATAAGCAAGCAGCATCAGATGCTTCAGAGAGCAAAAGCAGCTTCTCCTCTTCACCAGGTTTGTGGGCTTTGGCAAGTCACCTAACCTATTCTAGTTTCCTCCTTTGTAAAATCTGACTAATAATAGCACTGACTTCACAGGGTTTTGTAAGAATTTGACAACAATGGAAACAGATACATGTTGCAAAAGGTGTTATGCTGTACAAAGTTAAGGGATGCAGGCGCATCTCTGCATCCCTCGGAAGTGTTCTCAGCTTTGAGCACAGAGGGTTCTGGGCAAGGTGAAAACTGCCCAGGGGAATCCAGTCTCAGAGAAGATGTTTAGCTGGTTGGGGCAGACAGGTTCCCCAGAATCAGGACATGTCGTAGCTGGAAACCACCAACGCCCTTGATTTACTGAAAAAAATGGGCTCTTGGAGGGAATCTTGACCTGGTGGTTGCAGAGCTGGGAGAGATAGGCACCCATTGGTGAGTCCTGCAGGCCCTGAAGCAGGTCGGGTTAGTGCAATGGAGCCACTGCTGGGAGGTTTGGGGGAGGGATATAATGCCCAGGGCCAGCTTCCCAGTACCCTCACCCCTTTATTCCCCCCTTCCAAGGAGTATGTCTCTGCTTCCTATTCTGCCAAACTGTTGCTTCAAATTCCACCACGGAGTTCAGTGAAATGCACACATGACAGTCTTCACTTCTAACACTTATACGGTACTTACCGTATGCCAGGTATTATTCCAAATGCTTTGCATGTATTCATACTATTATCGTCCCCACTTTGCAGGTGAGGTGTTCGGCATCACATAATTGGAAAGGGGACAAGCCAGCATTCCAAGCCAGGCAGTCTGTCTCCAGGGTCTGCGGTCAGAATCACTCTACATTATTGCCTCTCAGGCTTGAGACTCCCAAGTTACAAACTACTCAACTGTAAAATGGGGATATTTGAGGAGTAGCCTTGAAAACCTCTTTCGACTGGAGAGCTTCTTTCCTTGGAATAAGATTCATCAGTCGTGTATGTATGCCTGAGGGTGAGGAACCTTTACAGAAGACAGGTTTTGAAGAAGAGCAGGGTGTATATGTGGCTCCAGAATGGGAGGAGAAAGGGACCCCAGCCCACACAGGGAGATGAAACTGGAGAGAAAGCTAAGAAGACAAATGTCAACTTGCACAGTTTCGTGCACACAGCCAACCCCTCTACGTGCCTGTCCCCACAGCCCTCTTAGACCCCGACCTGTGCCGCACCCTGGCATGGATCATACAGACGGCCCCATTACCTGTGACGATGCAGGTGAATCTAACGTCGCTGTCCTCGGACACAGCCCGGGACTTGAGCGTGGTCTCAAATAGCGGCTGGGTCTCCTCTGTTAGCTGAGCAATGACGGAGCAGAAGGTGCTCCTAGGAAAGGCAAAGAACTATTCAGAGCAGCCTTTCTCCCACCTCCACCGCATTATGCCACACCCTGGTGCCCAAGGTAGCTTAAATCTTACCATGTCCATCCGTCATCTCGTGGCCATGGCTCCAGCACCTGGGCAAGTCTTTCCTCCAGAAAGCCTAGGCCTCTTGGCCAGGCTGGGAGCAGGGAAGTTACCAAGGGGCTGAATGGGATCCTGACCCAGACCCATTACAGTAGGCAGCATCTGACCAGAGACCAGACTCCTGAGCATGCCAGACCACCAGTCCTGGCATCCCCATTCCATCCTTATTGTGGAGTCTTGCTTCACACTCCACCTTTCAGGGAAGCTCGTGCATGGGGGATACACACACATGGATAGGCCCAGCCTCAGAGATGGAGACCCCAGCACAGCAGAGCCTCCATTCGTGCCACAGAGGGAAAAGCCAGCCAACCCCATGTATACATAGGTCCTAGGAGCTCAGGGGCCTCTCCTAAAGCTTAGGCTCAGAAGAAAAGCCCCTGCATTTGTGAGCATAGATAGACCCATAGTAGACAAAGAATAAGCTGGTCAATGCCAGGGGTCTAGATCCAAGGGTGGCCTCTAGCTCCTAGGAGTATCAGAAAAGAAAGACTCAAATGAATTCTCACCCTAAAGAGGGCTATGGACTTCCAGTGGAAAGCCAGTCATGGCTCCCTTGCTCCCCCCTTAGATCCACATGCTCAAGTGAATACACAGCTGGCAGCTCCAGGACCAACCAGCAAGACCGCCAAATCACAAACAGATCCACCACTGCAAAAGCCAGGGCTTTCAGTTCCCTCGTGATAGCCCATCTTCCAGAACTCAGGGGCATTTGTGCGCTCACTGAGTCCAGCACAGACTCACCAGCACTGCTCAGCACTTACAGTCCTCTCCTGCCTGCACACACGAGCAAACCACCATGACAAACCCTTCCATGGGCCAGCAGAGACACAATGCATCCCTAGGCGTGACGTGTAACCACATAGCCAGGTTGTGTGGGGCACAAGCCGTGCCCAGCCCTCCTCCCCCTCCCAACTCACACGCCCTCTTGTGAGCAGCAGGGAGGACTGCAAGGGGTAATGTGAAGGGGAGCAGGAGAAACTGCTGTGGGAGAAGACAAATCACTCAGAGCTGCCTTTCTCTGAGCCTCAGAGGAACGGGTAGTCGCCCGCGGGCAGTGTGTGTCTGCCTGTAATCTCTCCACCAGGGGCAGGTAAGAGTCTGTGGGAACACAAGCAAATAGAAGCTAAACCCTACTTTGTGGGGAGGGCTCCACATTCAATTTACCATTTCTGTGGTTATCATTCTGGACTTGAGTTTGAGGAGAAAGGTCACATCCCAGGAAGAGTATCTGGGATCAAGTAAGACTTCTGGACTGAGGGGGTCCAGCCATGGTTTCTGTACAGGAATGCAGATGCCTGGGCCTTTGAGCAGTTGACAGGAGTCCTCCCCCACAAAGACTACCCAGAAAGGGGATCCCAACTTCTCACGTGCCTGAACGCTTGAGTTGGGACTGCAGTTAAGGCTGCCATAACACTCCCTGCCACGCTCTCACCTGGAACCTAAGTAACTTATTAGATGGTTGTAAGAACTGTCTTCTTACAACTTACTGTCCTTTCCTTTCCCTTTTAATCCATTCAAAATAGAAGGTCCTTCAGGATCTAGACTATCAACTCCCTGACACTCGGGAATTTCATCTGAAAACGTTTCTTGCTGCTCTCATGCTAGCAGCAGTTTCTGACTTTGGGGAATACCAGATCCCAACCAACAGTTTCTAAAGGAAAGTGCTATGCCAAAAGTAATCAGACTTCTACGATTTTGCAACTAATTCAAAACATACCTAATTATGTCCTCGCTACATGATCTGAATCCTACCCTACTCATGAACATGAGCCTGGATCTCATATTCAGCTTAGGCTCTTCGGGATGAAGCTGCTTGGGAAAAATCTAAGAAAATAAGCTACTGGTAAGTGAGAAAACAGGAAAATTATGCTTTAAGAAAATTTGCAGTGCTCACACTAGATATTCAACAACAGGTAGTTATGTTATTTCATTACTTTTTTTGAATAAGAAAGAATGTTTATCTTCTCAAACTTTCCAGACTAGGTCCTAACTATATTATTAACTATATTAACTGCTGAAAAGTATAGCTAGAAGAATGCCCTCTAGGAGAGTGGATCTGGGCTACATTTGGGGGGACAGGGAGAGTCACTGCATATACTATCATATTCTACTGAATGTCACCCACTTTCTGTTCCCATTTTCCAAACCACTCAGACATGGGATGGACTCTGAGTCTGCTGCTTCCTGCCCCCTGGAAAGCCAGGAAGTCCATGCATCTGAAAATGGTCTGGTCCCACCCTGACACCTCCAGGTCCTTCCAATTCTGTGACTTCATAAGGATATCACAGCCTGATCATGTGTCTCTATAGAACACCAGAATCACCACTGGTTTTCAACATGTTCAAAGGAACCTAACCCTGCCCTTAGGTTTGGTTATTTACCTTGCTTTAAGTAGACTTCCAAGACCCTCTCTCTTTTAGCACTTACCACACTCTGCTTTGAATTCGTTGTGATACCCTCTCTTCTACCCCTTCAGACAGTGAGCCACCCAGAACAAAGGTCTCTCAGTATTCTTGCCTATCACAGGAAACGTACATGGTAGGCACTAATTATTAGCTATTCAGAAACCAGTTAGCTACGCAGAAATCTTTCTCTGTGTAAAGAAACTGTAGCCAACTCTCCCCAAATCTGCCAGAGTCGGGGATGAGGCCTAAGTGGTTGGAAGTAGCCAGGAAACGTTCCCATTTTGATCATAATTGTCAGTTCTGCCAGGGGTGGAGAGCTATCCCCAGCTAAGGAGGCAAGAGGACAGTCATTCAACAGGCAAACCTGGCCCGTGGGCCTGCTCAGGCCCCGATCTGTCTCTGAAGCAGATTCAGAGAACAAGTTAATGCAGGAATACACTAACATGGTATTCCCTGACCTTACAGGGTTCACAGTCTGCAGAGGTGGAGAGGAGCCAAAGGAGAGGGAAATTGGGAGAAAGAGATGACAGAAGGAGAACTTATGGGACTGAGAAAAAAAATTTTTTTCAAGGAAGTATCCATGGTTAGAAGATAAACAATAAGGTGTCAAACCTAGATATGTGGTTACAAAAACCATGAAAGCCTAGGATGGGGGAGAAATGGGGCACATGACTGGTGGTTCTCTGTTCTGGTCCCATGGTGCCTCTCCCAGGGGCACAGAGATACAGCTGCAGGCATCTCAGGGACCCGGGCCTATTTCTGGGTCCCAGCATCCCTTTCGGATGGTGCATGCAGGCATCAACTCTGGCCCCTGTGAGACCCATGCTCACGTGAGTGCCCTCTCACACCCTCCCCAACCACCCTCCACCTTCCCCTCACCCCATGCAGCCTGGTTAGTGCAAAAGCAGTCACCCAGAGGCCCCTCAATGCCCACACCCAAGAAAAAAAGCAGTCAGAGAAATGTAATGCAATGGTGCGTTTACCTTCCAGAGCTGGGGTGAGACAACCAGTTGCTTGATAAGCTAAGCAAAAACAGCAAATGGAATCATTAGGCCAAAAAAGCAAGGAGAGGAGGAGGAGAAATCAACAACAGTCGGCAAAGTATTAATCGGCCACCATCTGGGGCCCAGGGGCTTTTCTATTAAAAGGGACCAGCTGTCTTAGTTGGCCAGCTCCAGTTAGCAAGTGGCCTCACCACCCGACACAATGTATCTGAAACCAAGAGCTCGTTAAATGCAACAGAGTCCAGGGAAATGGTTAGGCAGGAAGGAGGCCCCCAGGGGCTGAGCTTTGAGAAATGTGTGTCCCAGGTCCTTGAATCACTTGTAGCTTCCTGGCACAGTTCCCCACTCCACAGCAGGCCAGCTTGGGGGCAGCTCCTGCTTCAACCCTCGGCCTTTATGGGGAGAAGAGCCCCCGTTCCTGGAAATCCCCTCACAGGCTGGGAAGGAGACAGGTGGCTTGGAGAACACCCATTAACATGTTAAAGTACGGTTAAACAGACCACGCAAGGCAAACCAGCTGGGAGTGTGAAGAACAGGAGAAGAACAAAGCAGTTAATTCAACAGGAGCCAGGAGGCACCCAGTTCGGTCAGACCAGCCCAAGGCCCTTTACACTTAGAGGCCCTGATCATCCCTCCTGCCCCGGGGGCAGCTGAAAGCGGACACCAGCTAGGGGCTGTGTAGGCCACTGGGGGGTGAGGACTCACACAGAGCTGCCCCTTAGTGGAGATCCAGCCCACTTGACATGAGTCAACTTTTGCCTCTGCCTCCAGTTTTCCTAACACAAATATCTCCAGTGGAGTCTAGGGCCACCATCTCCCACCGCTCCCTGGGCGATCTCAGGGGCCACCCAACCACACTCACTCCCTTCAGTCTGTCCCCACCATAAGAATAGCTCTCCCTTCGTTATCAGCAGTCCAGTCTGCTCAATGGAACTCTGTCTGCATCTCTGACCACTGACAGCCTGTATCTTTATAAACAAAAAAAACCAAACTCATCCTCTACCCCAAAACATGGCTTCCACTCCAGGGCTCCTGGGTTTGTGGATACTACCAGCACTCTCCTGAAGCTGTAAATCCGCCATCTTGGACTCCTCCTTCTCCCTCCCAAGTCCAGTTAGTCCATAATTCTAGGCCCTTCTTTCTCCTTTTCTATTCCTGCTGCTGTGTTCTGATCTAGACCCTCGTGCCTCCATATTGGATGAGCACACAATCCCCTTCTCCTTCACCCGTCATCACACCACCTCTCTGGAAAAAAAAAAAGCTACAATCCCCCCACTGTGTATTATATTGAGTCTCAACTCCTTGACTGGGCACTTAAGGCCCTCCCTCACCTACTCGCACCCCATCACACACGGTTCTCTACTTCCCAATACTCAGGTTCCACTGTAACCAGACCTGTCGCCTAACTGGCATGGACAGGTCCATTCCTGGCCTCTGAGACTTCACTTTTGTCCTCTCTGCTCAGAAAGCCCTCCCTCTTTCCTTCTGCTCACTTAAATCCTGCCTACCCAGCCTTCAAACCTAGCTCTTGTAGCTTCTGTAGCTCTTGGCACAGTGCTAGGCATACAGTGGGTCTTCAACCTCTGTTTTATGGAAGAAAGAGGGAGAAAGAGGGAGGAGGAGGGAGGGAGAGAAGGGAAGTATTTCTTTCAGTCTGGAAGGGTCCTGCCCCCCAGAGGGAGCTGCTGCTCCAGAATGCAGCTGCCTTTGCTCACAGCTTCAAAAACCCTCTGGAGGCCAAGAGGGCACACCTCCCGTGGTTTCAAGGCACTAGCCAACTCCATCCTTTCCTGACCATGAACTTCCTTTGCCTTTCTCCTCAGAGTGGAGAGATTTCTCCCTTGTTGGGTCTGGATTTCTTCCCTAGGAGGCAGAGGGAGAGAATCAGCTCTCTAATTCAGACAGAAAACGATAGGTTCCACCTGCAAGTGGGCAAGGGTCTGAACTGTGATAGTGACCCCTCCCTGGCTCTCTCTAGGGCTGGTTGTGACGCTCTGCTCCCTGGCTCCATCATCCTGCTTTCTCTAGGCCTCACCCTTACATAATTAGCCATGTCAGGAGGAGTCCTGGGCTGTGGAGGCACCTTGTCTTCAGAAGGTGCCTGTGCGCTGCTGACTGGGCCAGAGGTAGGTTCAGGGCTCTCACCCAGGAAGGGAACTCCCCATTTACTGACTGTGAGTGAGTCAGAATTAGAGGCATCAAATGTTGGGGTAGAAAGGCTAAAAGAGTTCTTAATGATACCTTCATTTTATAGAATGGACATTCAGGGCCCAGGAAGGAAAGGTCTCTTCATAAAGGAGAAAAGTAGGCCTGGGGGGAGAGGGGGCGGCAGCGTGGGGGACCAGGACTGGCCCTGGAAGCTGGGGCCTCCCATTCTTCCTGGCTTTCATATATTCTGGGACATAAAAGGCCCTCAGAAAGTCCTGGCCTGTTGCCTCAGTTTCCCTGAAAGCCCTAGACAACCTGCCTGACCCAAGCAGAACAGAAGAGGTGTCACAAAGCTATAGCAAATATCATGGGCTCTGCTGCTCCTCCGAGCCCACTTGGACCAGAGTGTCCAAGAAACGAGTGGTCAGAGATTTCTGGAACTTCTAAGTGTCCCTCGGCAGCAAGTTAGTAATAACTGCAACCACCCGACTGTGGTTCCTTAACCTACTCTAGCTTACCCATGCCCCACCTTCCTATAGGGGTGAGGTCCTAGAGGCTGGATGCCCTAGGAGGGAGGGCCTACAATTTGGGGGGATTACTTGCATGTTGAACCTCTGACCCCAGGGGTACTGGAAATATCCTTGAGCTGACTACGGACTGGAAATCCCTCCAGGGTTGGAGGAAGGAAAGGTATGCACAGGAAGACAGGTTCTAGACCTGGGCCAAGGCTTCTGGTGGCCTGGCTCACAGCCCAGCTGTCCATCGGCTCCCAGGGGCAGCCTACCCTCCCAAGGTCCCATGAGAATGATGACTCACAAGCTCTGTGATAGCTGTGTATCAAGGTAGACCCGAAAACACTGAAGTCAAGAGTGAGTGGGACGGAACCTGCCTCTTGATCAGAATTCTTGGATAGTCAGGGCTCATCTAGGCTGGAGCCAGGGTTAACTGGCAAAGTCCTCAA
Organism: Grampus griseus; assembly: GCF_964374135.1. Lineage (NCBI taxonomy): Eukaryota > Metazoa > Chordata > Mammalia > Artiodactyla > Delphinidae > Grampus > Grampus griseus. The sequence continues at coordinate 140,654,690 of NC_139018.1, read as the reverse complement.
GGGACCCTCTTTCTCCTCCATCTCTTGGGCTCTCTTCCCACACCCACAGGCAGTCAGGTTGCTCTGAGAGACAGAAGACTATATGGTTGCCTGCTCTAACACAGGAATCAGGCCTTGATAGACGGCTGTGAACTGCCTCCGCCCCAAGTACCCAACACAGCCCCATTCACTTTCACAGTCTCCCCTCTTTGGCCAGAGGTTTTTCCAGAGGTAAGAGAAACCTAGCCTTCTTTGTCTCTCAGGACCGGGGACGGGGCGGGGGTCTGTGGCCAGGTGGCAGAGGCAAAACCACAGCCCACAGTCCTGGGCTAGAAAACCCTCTCTCCCACTGCCCCAGCCCTGCCCCTCCAAACACTTGATGAAAAGAGTCTCCATTTAAGAACATTCTCACTTAGGTCCAAAGGGACTGAAGCCAGACATTTCTAATCCACTTGCAGTTCTCAGGCTGACACACTGCTTTGCACTCATCACATGTGCAATTGTATCTACCATACAACTTCTCAGGTGGCAGCTGGAGAGTGGACATGTGTCCACTCTCCAGCCTTTTTCCTAACAGCCCAGATCCCCTGCCCTCCCAGTTCTGCCTGGTTTTCAAGCCACCCCAATGCTGTCTCTGAGAAGGGCCCTGCATCCCGCTTCTCCTTGTTCCATTGGTATTGACAAAGGCCAGACACAGGAGGCAAAGCCCAGACAAATCACTGTGACAAGTATGAGACAAGCGTGAGGCTCCTGGAAGGCAGTCAGCTTCACCATGGACTGGAGTAAATATACAAATGTCATTCCAGTTTTTCCATAGAGCCAGTGGCTAGGAGGAAGGGGCATTCTTTCTGGCAGCCAGGGACCTTGTCGAGTCTGACTCAATCACTAACACCAGCCCTCAGCCCTGTCCCAGACATGTGACACAATTTGACGAGTTTTATGCAGAAACCGGTTCCGGTTACATTTGAACTTTTCCAACTCCAAGGTCAACAGAACTCAGCCAATCCACGAGGAAGTGCCTGGGACTTTTCCTGAATGTCCTTGATGCCTGTTTTTGTGCTGTTTTAAGAACGGAGGACAAGAAGTCTCCAGACAGCTTCTCAGAGGACTGGCTGTTTTCTGTGTGACCTACGGTAAGACAAGTTCTGGGGCTGTGACACAACCACTAACCCAATAGCCAACCATCACAATTCCCTTTGGAATAGACTCCAGAGTTGGAGGGAAACGAAGCTGTCCAGAGGGGACAGGAAGTGTCCGTCTCCATGGTAATGAACGTGTTCCTGTGTGTCTGGGTGCCTTTGAGTGCCAAAATGCCCCTCTATTGTCTGCAAGTCTTTACACGGGTGGGTAGCCTAGCTCCCAAAACAAAGCATCCACACCTCTTTAATTCTTGGAAGAGAAGTAAAGGGCTCATCATTTCGGCCCCTTCCCTTGGCATCCCAGTCCCCCAGACTGGGCAGGGAAACTGGCTTCCTCAGAGCCACAAGCTCTGAATCTTCAGGCCGGGCCGACCAGCACCTCGAGCAATCCCTTCACCTCACCAGCTCCCACCGAGATCCCGGGGAAGACCAAAGTCCTGGGCCCAGGGGAAGACCCTTCTCTAAAGAGTTTATTTTTTCCGCTGAATCCGGAGCGAAGCAGCCCCCTTCAGGGCAGTGCCCCTAGCGCCCCCCACGTCTCCCTCTCCCCTGCCCACCCCCGAGAATGTTCTCCCCCTCCCTTCCAGCCGGCAAGAATGTCAGCCTCTCTGGCTTTCCTTATCGCGAGCTGTGGAATCCGAGGCCCGGGAGTAGCTGAGCGAGGGGCGAGAGTGAGGTAGGGGAGATAAGGAGAGCGTTCAGGCCCCTGTGAAATCACCCCAAAGTAGGGCCTTCCTCGTCCCCAGAGCCTCGCATTGCCGGAGGCTAGAGGCCCACGGGCCATGAGAGGTCAGGGGAGCCGTGAGGGGCCGTGAGGGCCGGTCCGGCCTGACCATGTCCCCAGGCCTCGGGCCGGCGCTCCAAGGGCCCATCCGAAGGCCTCCGCCCTCCCCACACGCCGCCCCGGCCCGGCCCGGCCCCCAGGGCGCGACTCACCTCGTCTCGGGCCGCACGCTGAGCAGGTAGCTGCGGCTGGCGGGGCTGGGGATCCACATGGGCCCGTCGTCCTCGCCGTCGCCCCCCGCCCCGGACCGTCCGCCCGAGCCCCAGCCGCGGCCGGGGGCCCTCCGTGACCCCATGCTGCTGCCGGCCCGCGCCCGCCGCCGGCCCCTGCCCTTTCTCCAGGCCCCCGCCCGCCAGGACCGCGCCGCCGGCCGCCGCTCCCGCCCGCGGCAGACGCGCGCCCCTATTTATAGCCGCGGGCCAGGCCGTCGTCACCTGCTGCTGTCCCTCCCCCGGCCCGGCCAGCGCGGCCTCCGAGGCGCCGGGGGGCGCCGGGCCGCGGGGGCCTCGCCAGCCCCAACAGGCCGTGCGCGAGGGTCCGTCGATTCCTTCCCTCAGCCCACCGCCCGACGTGTGTGGAGCGCCCCCTCCGCGCCAGCAGCCGCCCTGGCGTCGGGGCCAGCCGCCCGGGGAGGCCTCCCGGAGCTAGAGGGGAAAGGGGGGTGCGGTTCTTGAAAGGCGACCAAGCATATGCCCTTCACCAGGTCCCTAGGACCCAGGCTTCCTGCCAACCTTCCTTTCCTGCTCGCGCCCCCGTTTCGCAGGTGTGGAAGCTCGGGCTCTTCGGCCTTTGCCAAGGGGAAGGTGCAGAAGTACCCAAGGAGCTGCGTGGGGTGTGCGACCCAAAGCCCTGGAAGGCGAAAGAAGCGGGGGGCAGGGGGCGCGAGGGGGCGGAAAAGCTGCTCGGAACCTGGGGTGCTGGATCCAGTGGGAGACCAGGGAGCCAGGGACCCGCCCCTCTTGCTGGTAGCAGCCCTGACTGACCCTGGCCTTGCCAGCGGCTGTTGATCCAGCACTTAGACAAACCCAAACCCACATACCTGCATAAGTGACCTCAGTTCCGGAGGAGGCCAGTACTCCTCAGAATGTTCCTCTCCATTATCTAGTAGATTAGGGGTTCAGTAAACACCTCTAGAATAATTGAACCTCCTTCTCCACCCTGTTCAGTCTCGATTTCCCAGCACCCGAGGGGGAAATGGGCTGAGTCCTAATGCCCAGAAAAACAATCATTCAACAATTTCTGAGAGCAAAATTCTAATCACTGTGTAAACCTGGTTGTAAATATTGGGAATGACCACAGTCTGTTTACCCATTCTTTCGTTTCCTACATCCTTGAGAGCATCCAGAAAGTACCTGGAGCTGGATGGTTATAATTATTAGAAAGTTGGAGGGCTTCCCTGGTGGCGCAGTGGTTGAGAATCTGCTTGCCAATGCAGGGGACACGGGTTCGAACCCTGGTCTGGGAAGATCCCACATGCCGCAGAGCAATTAAGCCCATGCGCCACAACTACAAAGCCTGAGCCCTAGAGCCTATGAGCCACAAATACTGATCCCGAGTGCCACAACTACTGAAGCTCACGCACCTAGAGCCCGTGCTCCACAACAAGAGAAGCCACCGCAATGAGAAGCCTGTGTACTACAACAAAGAGTAGCCCCTGCTCGCTGCAGCTAGAGAAAGCCCGCGTGCAGCAACAAAGACCCAATGCAGCCAGAAAGAAAGAAAGAAAATTGGAGCAAAGGAGTACAACCCCTCTGTTCTAGAAGCTACACTCACATCCCCACTCCTTTTGGAAATGGCTCTTCCTTCACTTTCACTGTGTGGTTCCGATGGCAACTGCCTTGATCCTACATGTTCCCTTCCCCCAACTCCCCACACCCTCCCTTCTGACTCAAGCCAGTCTATTCATGGTACCCATCTCCCTGACTACAGAAGCAAGCATCAGACCCAAGCTGTGTCAGTCAAGGTTCTTCACCAATATGTTTTCTCCTGGAATTGGGAAAGAAAACCTGTCCCTCTGTGGTGGAAAGCTGTGAGCTGCAAGGTCCCAGCTTTTAGCAGCCATGTTTCTTGCTGTGTGGAGGAGGCCAGTCTGCAGTGAGGAAGAAGGAAGCTGACACAGAGAGAAGCAAAGGCAAGGGGTACAGCGTCCTGATGGCTTTCAGGTGCCTTGTTGCAAGTGTTCCTGTGATCCACCTTTGTCCATGGTCTTCCAGCAGTTTGGCAGCTCAACCATTTCCTGGAGTCCATACCCCAAAAGTTCTCCCTTTGCTCAAGCTGATTCAAGTTAGGCTTCTATTAGTGGAATCTAAGAGTCCTAACCAATACTAAAGCCTCATCTCCTAATGAGCCCGAATTTGCCAAATTTGACCACATGCCCCCATTCATCCTTGTTCTTGGCTCTCTGGAGGTGGGCATATTAAAATCTCTTCTGTTGTCTACAGGACAGTCCTGCACATATCTGAAAGCCTGCTTGGAGTTTTGGTTCATTTGTTGAAGTGATTACCCATGTATCGGGCTAGAGCACATGTGCTAGAGGCAAGGGTCACAGGATCTGTGCCTTCAAGAATCTTATGGTCTCATGGGGGAGACAGGAATATAAGCAAAACACAATGCAAGGTGAAATGTACAATTATAAAGCCATGCATAGGGGAGCATAAAGTATAGAAGAAAGAGTGGTTAGTTCTGTCTGGGGATTTGGTTAGGACAGTTTACAAGGAAGAAACTAAAGCTGAAGAAGGGTTTTGATAATTGCGTAGGCAATTATCACAAATAGACTCACAAATAGACTCTTGTGGGTGGGGGCAGGTGGACAGAATATTCCAGATGAGGGAATAGTATGCACAAAGATATGGAGGTGTGAAGCAGCTTGGCATTCATGTCACTCAAGTGTAAAGGATTTGAGCAAACAGAGAGAGAAGTGGATTAGGCAGAGGCCAGATCCTGAAGGCCTCGCCTAGTACAACGAAGAACCTAGAATTCCCTTTCAGGCCATTTCTCACGACAGTGGATATGGTGCTGCTAGTTATGCCAGTGACTCTCCAATTTATCAATTTCCTTTTGAAAATGTTACACACATACCCCCACAGAGGTCAAACCAGAGCAGCCCACGATTGAATTAGCACCTCTCTGGGTCTGGGCTCCACACAATTAGCAACAACTTTTCTTTTTCTCCTTTGGCTGCCTTGGGTCTTCCTTGCTCCTGCGGGCTTTCTCTAGTTGCGGCGAGCGGGGGCTACTCTTCGTTGTGGTGCACCGCCTTCTCATTACAGTGGCTTCTCTTGTTGTGGAGCACGGGCTCTAGGTGCGCGAGCTTCAGTAGTTGTGGCACGTGGGCTCAGTAGTTGCGGCTTGCGGGCTCAGTAGTTGCAGCTCACGGGCTCTAGGGCGCAGGCTCAGTAGTTGTGGTGCACGGGCTTAGTTGCTCCGCAGCATGTGGGATCTTCCCGGACCAGGGATCTATCCCGTGTCCCCTGCATTGGCAGGCGGATTCTAATCCACTGCACCACCAGGGAAGTCCCAGCAACAACTTTTTTGGCAGCCAAATTATTTCACTGATCCCGAGCCTGTAAAGTTTCAACATGAACCACTGTTCCCCTAAGTCTTTCCCACTCCTGCTTATAAAGTCTTTTTTTATCGTAAGTGCAAACTTTCACCTTTTTTTTAAAGTTAAATCTCATGTTCTTCATCACACGTTCCCTTTCCTTCTTATCTGACTCTTTTTGAATTCTGCTCCTGTCATCCATTGTATAATCTGTCCTTCCCAGCTTCTTGCTATATGCCAATTTAACAAGCAGACTTTCATGATGATACGGGCACAGCTGAGTAAGGAGTGTCAAGGCATTCAAGGATGGAGAGATGGAAAAGGCACAGTCTCTTTCCTGGATTTACTGCCTAGCAGGAGAGAGAGGATATGTAAAGTGTTGTTTTAACAAGCACTAGGCTAGAAATCCAGAGACTCAGGTTGTAATCCTGCTCTTCCACTGAGTGGCTGTGTGACCTTGGGCAAGTGGCTCACCATCCCTGAGCTTTATCTTTCTCCTTTGTTAACAGGAGTGAGGTCATGATCCTTTATGATCCTGAAGGTCATAGCTGTTGATTCAGCAAGTATTTATTAAGTCTCACTGCTGACTACTACACGCCAGGCATTATGGCAGTACTGAGGGTGCAGAAATGAATGTTACAGTCTCTACCCTTGAGAACCTCTCAAGCCTGAAAGAAAGACAGAAAATAAAAACAGAATCGCCATCAATCCTCTAATAGAGGTTTGCACATGAGAGCACAGAGGAGCGCGTGCTGTGGTTCTGTGTTTGGAAATAACCATAATACAAGGCAGGCAGTGTTTGCTATTAAATAGGAGTACTGATGAAGCGTGGTAGGAACTTGCTACTGGTGCCAGGATCCCCTCTCCCGATTGTTTTGAACTTCCTGGGGCCCCAGAGTAAACTGGGTGCCCGTGGTAAGAAAATCTTGGGCTACTGTTAATTAACATCTTTAGCTCAGTGTAACAAGGGAAGCTACTCTCAGACTACGACAGGGTCTCCCAGGACATTCCGACTCAACTACATTAGCTCCTCTCAACAAGGTCTGGATGAGTTTGAACATGACTTTTATTTTGAATTAGTCCCATCCCTGCCCTTCCTACTCAGCTCTCTCTCTACTAATACTAACAAAATTCCAAGGGAACAATCCACCTTCCTTTGAAGCACTGGCCAAGGGCATACGTTACCTCATATTTATTAGCTATCAGGACACCATTCCACATTTCTCATCATCTTCTACCTGAACTTATTGAATTCAGGCCACCTCACACTGAGTGCCACCGTGCAGCAGGCTCTGGTCCCCTGCCTCTCTAATAACTCAGCCAACAACCTGGCAGCAGGTCCATGGACTTCATCCTCTCAGAGACCTTCACCCCCACCTCCCTTTAGCAACCCAATCAAATGTCCACCACTTGAACCTCGTCAGAGGAATTTCTCCACCTCTAAAATGCCATCCTGTTATCCTTCCATGTACCAAGCCTGCCTTCGGCTTTAGGGCAACTCCAGTCTCCAACTCCCCCATAACTTCTCCGCTCATGAGTTCCTTCCCGACTTCTTTATGATGCCCATCCCATCCCCATCTACACACAGACACAGTGTAGAGTGGACAGTAACTTCAACTACAACCATACTTTCCTCAGGGATCTCATTTCACTTGCCCCTTGACCTTCTACTAAGTTTGCCTTGCTGGTTCATAACCTGCAGTCTGGCTGTGGGCTTCTTGCTCTGAGGCTGGCCAACATTTCTGGTTTCCAACCAGAGTCCGATCTCAGGCAGCTTGGCAATCCTTTGACATTTCCCCAATCTGACCTTTTCCTTTCCCTATAGCAACTGTTCCAAACAAGATTCCAACCTCCCCTCGCCTTCCTCGCTTGCAGTGGTCAACTATTCCTTCAAAATACAGGGACAAGTGAGACCATTGGTGAGAACTTCCACTTTGAAGGAGGACAGGTTAGCTGTATCATTCCTGAGTTGCACTAATCTCTGCTTCAAAATGTATACTGTTCCTTCCAAGGCGCTCAAACTTCTGCTCTATCAGCTCTTCCCATCCTCCCCTGCCCAGCCTCCTTCCTCACAACCTGTGAGGATTGATCATGTTTGTTTTCCCTGAAATATTTACCTTATCTTTCACTTCCCTTTACTACCTTTACTTCTCCAAAGAGATCAAAGGAAACCAGTCACGTTTTCAAGCAGTAATGGGTTACCAGAATTGGGTGATAAAGTGCAAACTTTGGCCTCCTGAACAAAGCAGAAGCGTCCCCACAACCAGAGCTGAAACAGACGTCAGAGCCAGGCCTGCCCAACAAGAGTGGCCAGATGCCAGTGCCTGAGTGTCACCATGGAGCTCCTAGGGGTCAGAAGAGGTCCCTGGCCGGGGGTAGGAAGAAGTCTGAGTGGAAGCACATGTGGCCCCAGCTGTGAGGAGGGGAGGAAATGGGGGCAGGGACCACTCAGGGTTGGCAGGAAGAGAACTTGGCCTCTACCTCTAGCCTTGTCCTGCCACTGTGAAGCCTCAGCACTCTCTAGGACACTTCTGTTGGGGGTCCCCCCAGCCTGTGTATGGACATCTCCAGGGATTAGAAATATGCTACTCCTCCAGGTGGCCCATTTCACTTTTAGGAGGATCTTCCTTTTATGGAGTCTAATTCTGTTCTGCCTTCTGAGGCCACACAGAGGAAATCTAGACTCCTTTTTGATATAATAGCCTTGCAAAGGTATAAAAAAAGTGATCATGAAACATCTCTTTTCTTGATGAAACCTCAAGTTCCTTCAAGAGCGCCTTGAGTGAAATGGCACTGAGGGTCCCGCACCAAGCTGGATGGTCCCCTCTGAACGTGTCCACTTTGCCAATGTCCACCTTAAGCTACTGTGCCATGAATGTCACACTTCACAGGTGAGCTCTTCAAGGGAAAGTACAACTATCATCAACCTCACTCTGGTCAGTAGACTTTCAAGATCTTATTTTGCTTTTCTGGCACCTGTGTGGACTCAGGCTGAAGTACCCTTTTCCACAAGCTTTGGCACAGGAATTGAGGTCAGAGGTCAGTGACACCTTCCTTATGAAGCATCATCAGCTTCCACACCAGTTATCAAAGCTCCCCAGACCTATGGCCCATCTCAGTGCAAGTCATTAGTAGCATAGTAAGTTAATCAAACACAGGTCCATCCCCCCAGTTTGCTCTATTTTTCCTTCTCTTGATTCCACTCGTTTTAAAGGTCTCAGCCCTGAGCTCAACAAAGCCCTAGATTTCTGCTGGCCCTGCCCTCCTGTAGGAAACTTCTGCCCTTCTGCTGCAAGCTGCCCTTCCTGCCAGCCAATCTGCAGTGCTCTAGACTGCTTGTCTGACCTCCCTCCAAGAGCTCCCACAGCTCCCAGCTCAAGGCAGCTGGGTGGAGACTCTAGGTCCTGCTGCTCTGGGATGAGCTGGCCACTCTGGCACTCCAGGGACTGGAGATGTGGCCACAGCCATGCCGGGGTAAGTGGACACCAATTAAAGGATTACTGGCAACAAGAAGCCACTCCTGATTCTGGTTTGATTGGACAGGGAATTTGGGACTCAAGTGTAGAGCTGCCCCAGCCAGGTGCCCTCCCCAGTCCACCTATTCTGATTCAACATCCGATTAGAGGGGCCAGGAATTTCTGCCTCAAATTGTAGGTCCCTTCCAGAATAAAGTTACCATTACCTGAGAGGGTGACTCTGTGGTCAGGGGGCAGCAGTTAGGTGGTCAGGCCCAGGACACAAACTCCACATTCTTAGAAAGACACCATCCCAGCCCAGTCCTCTCCGGGTCTTCTTGCAGAGTGAACTGGTCCTTTTCCTTCCTTTCAAGTCTTTTTTTAAGGGTCCTTCTGTATCTCAGCCGGCCCTCCTTTTCCACAACAGCTATATCTTCTCATTCTTTAAAACATGCCAATACATCCTGGCAATAGTTGCTGCAATTACTGCTCAACCCAAGGGATGCCATTGACAAACCAAGCCACTGCCTCCATTTTTGCTAGCACCTGCCACACTTCCTTCTAATCAGCTACTCCTACTTTCTAACCCCACCACCACCATCATCACCCATCCTAAAAGGCAAGTGTTATTTCCAGGTTCTAAACTCTCTGCCTGTTCTAACTCTCCTGCCTGCTCCTTCCCAACTTTCTGTGCCTTTCCTTACCATCACCTCCCCACTCCCCTCACCTCATGTTCTCCTTTTCCCCATTTAAAAATCGTATTCAAAACCCTCCTCAGATCCAGCCGAGGGTAGAAATGCGACACCTCCTTCTCAGGCGAAGAGCTTCTTAGAAAGCAGAACTCACCTTCCTCCTCAGATACCAAAAATATGCAACCTTGTCTATATGCACAATGGGTCTTAGGGCAAAATTACAAGCAACTTGGTCTAAGGACTAGAAAACCCCCGGAGGAAAATAGGAATTGTATACAGTGTGCCCTGGGCTATAACTGAAAAGGGAGGCCTGGAAACAGTGGAGATCCTAGTTTAAAATATCAAAGAGCAGCTAAATTACTCACTTCAAGCATCAAAGGTACAATCAACTTTCTCCGTTTTCACAGAAAATAGAGGCAAAGACTATGGGATTAAGTTTTACAAGTAATATCTAGTAGACTTTAGTCTATTTATATCTATCTATCTATAAATAATACCATGCCCATCCATGAAATGAGATGGTGCTACTGACCCACTGTCACATGAGCACTCACTACGGTGGAGGCTTTTCCAATTTTAGAATTGACTTAAATGGCTTTATCGTATCCTTTTGACACATATTCCATACAATCACTTACACATTTGTTGAGTTTTCAGTATTCATGCACTAAAAACTCAATTTCAATTTGCAAATAATAGTAAATATTATAAAAAATAAGAGCATGTTAAAAGGCCAATACGTGACACAATGAACTAGTTCAAGAATTCATCTGGACCTAGGTCTCTAATGAATAGATACCTGGGAAATAGAAGAATCTGAAGATGCTTTGGAATTACAAAATAAACAGTTCAAACTTGGAAAGGCTTGACAAAAGCCAAAAGAAATAGTTACTCATAAAAGAACTAGAATTCTAATTGAAAAAGCAGAAATCTGATGCAAATTTAAATATAAATAAATGCAAATAAAAGTGATATTGCCTTGGGGGAGGGGGCCAGTGGGGGGGGGGTCTTCCATTTTTGTGTATATCTAGGCCAAAAGTCAATACATAAATAAAACAATTAAACAAAGGAAGAAATTCAATAAGAGATCTTGCCTTTAGGAAAGTCCCCTCTATTTTTACATAAATATATACAGGATCAAGAAGATAAAATCTAACCAGGCTCAATTCTAGATCCCCAGGAATTTAAAACTCCCGCCCCCCCCACCCCCAATTTGACAGATGCAAGAACTGAGGCCAAGAGAGATCAAATGACTTAGTTACAGAATCCAGACTGGAACCTAGGGCTCTTGATTTCTAGTCCCTGGATTTCTTCATTCCATTACACTGCCAGTGAGTTTATTCTCAAGGCTATGTAGAAACAGGGAAAATGTCCAGACATAATGTTAAGTAGAAAAAAGTAGGATACAAAATCAGAGGCAGTGCAGTGCTAGTCACACCTGAGTAATCTCAGATCTGCCCCTTACTAGTTCCATGACCTTAGGGTCAACCACTCTGAACCTCCAAAAGAATAATAGTAGTATTGATATTTATCTCATAGGATTGTTATGAGACTAAACAGGAGAAAGAATGTGAGAATAATGTCTGTCATATAGAAATGTTTGATGTTAACCACTGTTATTATCATAATTATACCATAAACTCAGCTGTGAACAGAACAAGGACTGGAAAATGATATGCAAAAATGAAAACAACTGCAAAGATGGGATTATAAATATGCATGTTTTTTATTTCTCTAATAATGCTATATCATTTTCCAATAAGAAAACGGTGTTTTGTTTGTTTTTTTTTTCAGCCGTACCGCGCGGCTTGCAGGATCTTAGTTCCCCAACCAGGGATCAAACCCAGACCCCTGTGGTGGAAGCATGGAGCCCTAACCACTGGACGACCAGGGAATTCCCCAAGAAAAAAGCATTTTAAATAGAGACCTAAAACAAAAAAACAAACCCATACTGGGACTTGAGTCTTAGTCTGCTCTTTCCTCCAGAGGGACTGAAGGCTCCCAGTTTCTAAGACTGCTGTGGCAACTGTTGGTGGAAAAGGTCAGGCTTTGGACAACAGCCTGAATCCCCTGGAAAAGACAGGGAGAAATGTTCCAGAATCCAGAAGATTCTGTCTCAGATCAGACCCTGAGAGAACTTTGTAGCTACCGGTTGAATCAGATTCTTTCAGTCACGCATACATGCATTAATTCAGTCATTCAAACATTCTTTGAACCACTAGTGTATACAAAGAACTGTACTACGAGCTTTTAATGAATTAGACTGACCCACTGGATGAATTTAGAACAATCTCCATTATATAAGTGAAAAAAAAAAGCAAGCTTCAGAACACTGTGTATAGAATGCTACCATTTGTATTAAAAATAGATATATAAATATACATATTTAAAAACTTGTAAATGCATAGAATTGCTCAGGAAGGATACATAAGATATAGAAACAGTGATTAATTCTGGAGAGGGGGATGTGGAACTGAAGGCTGACCTCCATTGGGAAGCTTACTTTTCATTGTATTCTCTTTTTGCATTGTTTGGACGTCTTACCATGTATGTGTATTAATTTTTTCCAAAAATGAAAAAAAAAATTAAAAACAAGTAAAAGAAAGTGTGCCCAGAGCTGAATACACAGTGATGACCAGGGCAGGCAGAGGGGTTTTTCTGCAGTCTCGGGGAAGGCAAAGTGTGTTGAACTTGCTGAACCACAGCTGTTTTCAAAAGCCAGACTGTTTACATAAGTTAAGGGAAGAGCTCTTTCTACACCAATTAGCTTATAGTAATTCGGCATATCATTTTACAGAGATAAAGGAGTTGGAAAATAAATACTAGTCATTTGTCAAGCCTTAGAGTGTATTAAATTGTAGTTTCTACAAGGGTGGGGATCTTATCTGTTTAACTTGATCAGTAGAGCATTCACTCCAGCAGATAAGTGCTTGTTACAGCAAGCATTTTCTGATAACAAATGATAGCACAACTATTTTAAAACATCTTTAAAAAAAAAGATCAGAAGATATTGGACCCTGAGGGAACCATGTTCCCTGTGAGGGTTGGGCCACTTTTTCTGTAATAGCCTCACCAAAATAATGATCTTCAAATGGCAAGATAAATCCCAATGAGAATGAAAGGTCACAGAGACACTGCATGTGCTTTGGAACGCCACAAGCAAATGTGATGCACAGGGCCCTCCTTGGGGTGAAAAGGCACAGACTGACTCCAAAGAGAACCTGGTGCTCAGTGGGGCACCCCAACTGCAGGGGAGGTAGGAAAGCAGTTGTCTGGATGGCTGCAAACTGTTGATAAGCTGGCAGCCAGCCAAAGTAGCCGGGTCACTAAGGCAACACAGCAGCTGACATCATGGACTTTAGAACCAGATGGGCTTGACTTACAAGGTCACCCAGCAACTTATTTAACCTCTCTGAGCCTCGGTTTTCTTCTCTGTACAGTGGAGGCTAACTGTGAGATCACTGTGAGGACAAAGTGAGAATCACTGCAAAGTGTTTTTAGAAAGATGCTGGGCCCACAAGCAGGACTTAAAGTGCTGTTAATCATCACTCTTACTAAACAGTGGAGAGATGTCCCAGACCGATCATAACTGACCATCAGCATCAAGTCTGAATAGCCGGCAAGGTACACTCCACCCTGACATTGATAGTGTTTCATAGTCAATAATCCCTGACATTGATAGTGTTTCATAAACTAGAAAATGCTTCCATACTTATCACCTCACAAAAGCCTGTGAATCGAGTTGGATGGGAAATACTAGGTCTATCTTGAAGGGGAGGGGCTGGTGAAGTTAAGAGGGTTTGTTAAGAGCTGGTTGAGGGCAGAACCCAGGCTGTGACCCAGGTTTCTTGGTGAGTGGCTCGACATTCTTTCCACTCCATACCATTCCCAGGAAGGAGATAGATCTGAGGTCAGGACAGGTCAAACCTGTGATTTCACCACCTCCTCTCCCCCAGCTCCAGCTATACTGTCTCTGGAAGTGGTTCGGCCATCCATTTCAAACGCTTCTATCAGCCTCCTCTATAATCTGTTCCTGTGAATGGCCCCGGGTGCAGGGTAGGCACCCTGCAACTGGAATTAGGAAGGGATGACAGCTGAGTTGGGGCCAGCTCTGGCTCTGCATGCAGCCGGAATCAGGCCCGGTTTGCCCTCGCTGCCTGCTTGGGAAGCAGGGACATGGTGGCCTTGCCAGGTATGGCAATCATTAAGAAGCACTGTTTCTCTGAAACTGAAACAAGCGCTAACCTTTCCCAATGCCATTAGCATTTCCACTAAAAATCTGGCATTTGATAGAGGAAGAAATTTTTTTTTCAATTGTGAAAAGGTCAGGCATATTTACCTGACTTAATAATTTATCATTGATATTCAATGTCTTCCTTGAAGGATCGCCTCTAAGAATGCAGTCAGCACCCACTTCCCTTTGCTGCACTAGATCCTGCTGGGCCCAGCCCCACATCCCACCCATGCAGGGCTGCAGCAGCTACTCGGAGCAGAGGTCAGAGGACACCTCCGCACAGCCGGCTCCTTGTGCTAGGTCAGGTCCTAACTCTGCCATCAGAGAAAAGACAGCCCAGCCTCCCATGTCTAATCCCAATTCTGCCACGCCCGAGTTCCCTGTGGCAGGGGTGATATCAAGGCCTCTTGAACAGTGCAAGAAAAGTACAGAATTCCTCCCTTCTATCCCTCTCCCTCCTCCCACCAGTAAAGGGTTCTCTTAGTTTGAAAAACCGTTTGTAGGAAAGATGGAGGTGCCCAGGAAAATTTCAATAAGCCCTAAAAACCAAGGCTGCTAGCTCAGGGGAGAACTTGGAGGTGACTCTTGACCAGCATAAGACCCTCCCCTCACCCCTTCAGAAGTACTGAGCTCCTGGTTTCCACACCACAGCTCCAAAATCTAGAGAGGACTGTCCTTGGGCAGCAGGAAACACTGTTCTCCCTCAGAGATGGGACAATGAGGGAAGTCTTAGGTGGAGTAGGGTAGGGCCAGGCTCACTGGAAGAGGAATACAAGAGCCTACCTGCATGGTAAGAAGATTTTTTTATTTGAAATATAGTCTGAGCAACACGGGTGCAGCCGAGAGGAGGAGGGGCTGGCCTGCCTGGGGCAGCAGCCTCTCTAATGGCACAGGAGCAAGAGTACAAATATCCCAGTGTCTCTGCGCCCCAAACCCCGCTCGTCAGGAAAGGCAGAACAGCAGCAGAACAAGGACGCACAGCTCCTTCTGAAGGGGGTCTGCCTCGGTGCCTGCCTGACTTGGCTGCGTTTCCTGCTCTCCCGGGTTCCAGACAGAGGTGTGCTGCAGAAGTTTCTCCCCCCACACAGACAGGATGGGCCAGTGTGACAATTAATTCTCCAGGACTCTTTTTTGGGGAACGAATCAGAGAAGACAGAAAGGAACGGCATGGTGACCAAGGGCCCTCTGCAAGCCAGGCTGGGCGAGCTCTCTGAGAGGGACTGCACCAGCACCCTCATCCCCCTTCTCAGGCTCCAGTGGCAAGAAAGAGAGCTGCTGTCAGGAGCCCCTGGCTGAAGGCAGCGAGCGGGGAGCCTCCCAGAAGAGCACAGCTGCTGAGGGGTTTCTAGCTGAGGTGACAGCATCGGGGTTGGGCCACTTAAGCAGCCTGGGGCTGGAAGGACGCAGACAAAAGTTGGGGTACCAGGAAGCAGCACAAAGCCATAAATAACAGAAGCAAATTCAGAGCTGTGAGGGTCCTGGACGACCCCGCCATCTCCTGGGGCTGGGGGACACCCAGCCCCCAGCAGCTCAGGGCAGACACTGCTCCAGGGCCCAGCCAGCCACACTCACACCGGGGTGGAGCCTTCTCTTTCCCACTGTCCGCGTGGCAGGCGGAGGACACCACGGCACCACCCGGCTGCGCACTGCAAAGCTTCCAGTCACACCTGTGGGGACGGTGTGTGGCTGTCCCGGTCCTGAGAGGCCTGTGGTTGACTCTGAGCATCTTGGGCACCATCCTCGTCAGGGGCCAGGCCCAGTGACCTCCTGGCCTCTGAGTCACCCAACAGAGGCTCCTCGGCACACTCTTCCAGTCCGTTCTCCCTGGTCTCCACGGACACCTCCTCCCCAGAGCCCTCCTCTGGCTCTGCTGCCTCTGCCTCTTCCTCCTCCTGGTCTCTCACCTTGTGGACGATGAAGAGGTGGCGGCTGAGGGAGCTGGCAGAGGTGTAGCACAAGCCACAGAGGAGACACTGGGCTGTGGAGCTGTCCTTCTGGTGCTGAGGTATGTGGCTCTGAAACTCGAGCCCTGAGTCTGTGGCAAAGCTACATTTCGCACACTGGAAAAGGGACTTGTGCCTTTTGGTGGAAGAGACAGTCGCGCCATTGCTGGTGTCTGGAGCATCCCCTGCTCTGCTGACTGGTCTTTTCAGATGGTTCACCTGAAAGGGGAAACGATGTGAGCCCGAGACACGAGCCCCCCAAACAGGATAAACGCAGCCCAAGGACTCACAGAATCACCACCCAGGCCAGGCTCACCGCAGCCCTAAATTCTGGTTTAGGTTTGGTTTGTTTCTTATGTTTGTTTGTTTAATGTAACATATGCATGTGGCACAACATTCCAAAGATATGGGAAGGGTACAGAAAAGATTAAGTCCCTCCTACCCGGCTCCCCAGCCCTGCTCTCCAGAGAACACCGTATTACCTGGGTTCTGTGTGGCTCCTCCAAAAGATATTCTATCCGTACACAGAAGTAAAACTACTGCCTCTTATGAAATGATAGCATTACACGCACACTTCTCTTCACCCTGCTTTTTTCACTTAAAAACATATATTGACACATTTCCTTATGCCCAAGGCCAAAGATATCTGACAGATAAATCTTAGAAGCAGAATTGCTAGATCAGAGGATGTATGCATTTGGCAGAGAAGGGAGGGTATGCATTTTAATCATAGACAGATGTTGCCAAAATGTCAACTGACACCCTTCCTGCTGTGTGTGAAAGGGCCTTTGCAGACCAGGGCCCTTCTCTGAATAGCCATTAAAGAAACTCCTCAAAATCCAGGCAGTTTCCCAGACATGCCTGCCCCTCTGAGGAGCAGCCCCTCGCCGTGGAGTGGGAAGGCCCTACTGTGAGGAGGCTGCTCCAGAAGTTGACCAGAAATGTATGAGGTCATGAAATAGGGATGAGGCCAGAGGACAAAGGTCCAGGAGAGCAGGAGTCTAGGTCTGGCTCCTCTGTAACTGGGGGTGGGGGTGGGGAGGTGACTCAGCCAAGCATGGTCACCCTCACCTAACAGTGAGCCCTGCCTACCCCTGCCTCCTAGGACTGCAGAGGGGCAGAAGTAGGAGGGTATGTGTGAAAGTACTCCGATGGCCACAGAATGCAGCATATACCCAAGGAAGGGGGTCGCAGTGACAGGGAAACATAAAGAAAAAACGGTCAACGGGCTGCCTCGTGAGTCTTTGTTCCTGTCCCTTCTTTGTGTGCAGTCCCCAGGCAGGTCACACAAGACTAGAGAGTGACTGGCATTGAGGGACGCTGTCACTGCTGGCTGCTCCATGGCCACAAGGACAAATGGGCTCCCTGTAGCCTTCCTAGTGCCCCTCCAGCTCCAGCCGCACTGGGCAAGCTGCTCCAGTCGGCAGGGGCCCCACACTCACCTGAGGGGAATGTCCGCCCGAAGGTCTGACTTTGGACGTCTGGCTCAAATCAGGGTTTCTGATACCATGCATAAGGCTGATGTGGCTCTCCAGGAGGGAGGGCCGAGGAAAGCTGGGGCTGTCCTCTGTGCAATACCTGCAAAAGTACAGCCGAAAGAGGTCATGTAAGATGACAGGCTCCGGGGCCCAGGGGGGCCAGGCAGGTCTGGCAGGCAGGCAGAGGCAAAACTGCTTCTGGCTCCAGTGGGGAGAGAGTTTGGAGCAGGCAGAGTGGCCCTCAGGCTGGCTGGGTGGTGCTGGGTACTCCCCAGAGAAATCTAGCCAGCAAGCCAGCCAAGGTGGCAGACAACAACAGCATATCAGAGTATCTGTACTGGCCCTGAGCTATGACTGCACTCTCCACTCTCTGGTATCAGGGTCCAGAGACCCAACTGCTGGGCTAGTGGTCAGCCTGAAAGAGTGGCCTGTCCTGTCCTAAAGCTCGGACAGATGGTGCTGCAGCCTCACAGCCGAACGGGGCACATGCTCACATTGCCACCACTCCTCTCAAACCTCAGGGCCCTCCACTGCTGACTGGCAGGCCAGCCTGGGGTTAGGGAGTTGGGAAGGGGGAGGGCTCCAGAGCCACCAGGCTCTAGCAGCTTATTTCCGGAATGCCCTCATTTCTGACCTAGCCACAGCATATTCCCGTTAGAAACCTGCTTATCTCTTGCCTTTGGGCCCTAATCTCACAGCAGAGAAAAGCCCCAGTGGTACTATGGACAGTCTTGATAAATTCAGGCCTCCTGGCTCCCGCCCCCAGGGACTCACCCACAAGTGTAGACTTTCTTTACTGTGTCGTGGTTGTTGCGGATGTGTTTGCGCAGGCTGTTGGGGGTATGGAAGGACTGTTCACACTGCCGACATGGGTACCGCTTCAACGTCTATGGGAGATGACAGGATGCAAAGCATCAGAACCGTAAGACAGTTCTGGGTGCGTCCTTCTTCTCAGATGATGAAGGCAGAAACGAGGATGCCCCAAGACCTCAAGATCTGTAGTACCCACCATGCCCAAAGCACCAGGAAGTCATCCATACAAGGGGGCTATGACCCCACAGGACAGAAGTCCAGAGAATCTGGGGCTGCACTGTGCCCGTGTGGCTACACTTACCCGACCATGGCTCTTTTTCATGTGGGACACATAGCTCTCCCGATCAGGAACCCACTCCTGGCATTCCTGGCAGGTCCAGCCAGTGTTCCTCAGCCGGGGCCTGGCCTCACCCCTGCGATGGGCTTCTGGCCTGCCCCAGCGGCTAGAGGGCAGGGAGCTGCCCCGAGCAGCCACATTAGTGGCTGGGGGTTCAGTGGGAACTCGAGAGCCAGGGCGGCTTGAAGATGTGTCTGCTGAAGACTGGAGGCTTGACAGCTCGTCCACGTTTCGGGGAACACCGTGGGTGCTCTGGGGATGGGGAGAGCGATTACTGACTGGGCAAGGGGAAAGATGCACAGAGTCAGACCCCCGGCCTGAGGCATGTGCCCTTCTCCCCAGCCTCCTTCCCCAAGGCGTCCCACCTTGACATGTTGCATCAACTCTGGCTTCTGCAGGAACAAGAGCGGGCACTCAGGGCACTTGAAGACGCCCACCTGCGCCTTACTGGCATTCTGGTAAAAATGCTGCTGAATGTGCCTCTTCTTGTTGAAGACCATTTCACAGGAGCACTTATAAATGAGCCTGACGAGACAAGCCCCAGCGTGTGAGGTACCCAAGGCTGCGCTGGCAGAACCACAAGGCCCCTCCACCCCATCTCTGATCTCTCTGAACCAGAGTCAGGTTTGGGGAAGCAATACTCTGAGCCAACGTTGATACTCAGCAGACTCAGGATGTCTTTAGAGGACTCCAGGCATCTCTGCCACTAGCCCAGGCTTCCCAGTCCATCCCAACACCTCCCCACAGAGCACCCAATCTATCAGCTCTGCTCCACAGGCCTGCTGGCCCTGGAGCTGCACTCACTGGGAGGGTCTGTGGGGCTGGGTGGGATGCTGGGTGGCGCTGTGGTCCGCGGTGCTACTGGCAGTCTTGAAGGCCATGGGGCAGAATGCACATTTGTGGAAAACCTGGCAGTGTCGCTCCTGGATGTGGCTTTTCAGCAAGGCCAAGGTCAAGTGGACTACCCCGCAGTGGATGCACCTGGATAACAGATGTTGGGGGGTGCGGGGGAAGTAGGCATGTCAGACCGAGAAGTAGTGTTGGAAAAGGAGGAATGGAAGACAGGAACAGGGCCATCTCAGGGACCCTCCCTCTCCTCCTCCCTCATGCACTCAGTCTTCTATCCTCCACATGTACACCTCGAGAGCCTGCTTGCTGCCACCTGGCACAATGCAGTCATCCAGGGTGCCCCAAGCCCAACACCCAACCTGGTAGAAAAGGGGGAAGACAGCCTCCCCTCCCCTCACTGGCCAGAAAATATTCTTCTGCAAACCAAAAACTTGAACACAGCCAAGAGAATCTGGTGGGAGTGGAGAGGGTAGAGAATGGTTCAAAAATGACATCAACAGTATCCATTTAAGTGTGATAACAACTGAAGGAGTCCAAGAGGAATTTCAGAAGGAGACTGCAGAAAGCCTGTGTCTTCCGCAAGCTGGAGCCGAACAGGCAGGGATGTTCACTGAATAAAATGTACAACTACGGAATGCTACACTCCCCATAACAACCACATTAAAATAAACAGCCCTCAGAGCCCAAGAAGAAATGCTCTAGAGCAGCGCTCTCTGATGGAACTTGCTGTGATGATGGACATGTTCTATATTGCACTGTCCATGTGACTATTTACATTTAAATTAATAAAATAAAATGGCCAGTTGCACTGGCTACACTTCAAGTGCTCAGTAGTCACATGTGCCTGATACTATTTTGGGTTTTCTTTTTTTTTTATAAATGTATTTTTTGTTTGTTTATTTATTTTTGGCTGCGTTGGGTCTTCGTTGCTGTGCACGGGCTTTCTCTAGTTGCGGTGAGTGGGGGCTACTCTTCGTCACGGTGTGTGGGCATCTCATTGCAGTGGCTTCTCCTGTTGTAGAGCACGGGCTCTAGGCACGCGGGCTCAGTAGTTGTGGCGCATGGGCTCAGTAGTTGTGGCACACGGGCTTAGCTGCTCTGTGGCATGTGGGATCTTCCCAGACCAAGGATCAAACCCGTGTCCCCTGAATTGGGGGGCGGATTCTTAACCACTGCACCACCAGGCAAGTCCCCCTGATACCATTTTGGACCGTGCAGCTCATAAGTGTTCTAGTGTCTCCTTGGTGGGACTATGGATAACATTTTTCTTTTTCCCTACCAATTCAAATTCTCTGAGTTTTGTTTAGGGCATATATTACTTTTGTAAAGTATCAACTGTCTCAAACCGTTTTTCTGAAATTGAGGTCTGTTGTACTCTTCTTTCAACTTCAGAATATCTCTCTATAAATACTGTGTTTCCTTCCTTCAGTATCAGAAAATGATGTGACCTTCCTCCAGGCTAACCTGCATCTCTTCAGGTTCCTAGACCCTCTCATGTGTTCAGTCTTTCTTCATGCCTATAAACACACACAGGTCTCCCCTACATGAGAAAACACCTTCCCTGCTCCCAGCTATTCCTCTTGAGATAACTATTATTTTCCGTTTGTTGCAATACTGCTTGCTCCTATAAACTTGACATCCCAGTAGGCTAAATAGAGGCTAGTAGAGAGGCTGTTGCTTTACTGAAAGGACATCCCTTCACTTAAGAATTCTTTGACTCCCAATATTAGCCTGCATTTCAATACATTAGCCCATTTTTGCAATGCACATAACTCATCACAGAATCCTGACCGGTCCTTTTTGTTTTTCTTCCTTTTGTGTGTGTTGGGAGTGGCAGTGGGGGACAGAATCACCTTTTGCAAACTTAATTAGCAATGAGGAGAAGTGCACAGAACTCAAAGCCTGTTCGCAACTGAGGTCTGTGAGCATTCGTTACTAAATGTGTACATGTGTTAGAGCAACTATACAAACTACTTACACTTAAATTATATTTTCTTTTCTCTCCTGCTAAACAAAATAGTGACCAACTCCTAGCACACAGAAGTACATCCATACCACAAGTAATTATGAGGAGAAAAAAAATCCACATATTTCCAAATTCATCCAAAGTGGCAAATACACCTGACGTGTAAGGAATCTCCTAAGTGGTTTTATTTGTGCAGTTTGACCAAACTCCTACAGGAGCAATGTAAATGCGACTGAAAATCCATTCTATTTACCCAGCAGACATTCCTGGAAGAAACCTCATGGAAAGTAAGAATATAAAGGGGTAAAAGAACATGTGCCAAGTAGCCTCAGTGAAGGACTGAATCAAGCAGGGTTTACAAACTGATGAAAAAATCTGCAGAAGAGAAATCCAACCCTATGACACAGCTCTTTACCAACTGTTTAAGAGAAAAAGAGAAAACAGACAATTATAGAACCATATGCTGTCAAACATATACAGTTTCAGAAAAGATAAAGAGCAGTAAAATATTTAGCTTTGCCAATAACCACAAATAATAAGAAAATAACACATTATTAAACAGTCTAAACTTGCTCCCTTACGACACTGGTCACAAATTTTCAAGAAAGAGCAGAATAATTTATAGAATTCTAAAAATATAATATTGTAAAACTCTGTAGTAGAGCTCAGTGAAATGGAACATAGGTACCTTCTGAGAATTTCCTAAAAAATATTAATACCCAGGGCTTCCCTGGTGGCGCAGTGGTTGGGAGTCCGCCTGCCGATGCAGGGGATGCGGGTTCATGTCCCAGTCCGGGAGGATCCCACATGCCGCAGAGCGGCTGGGCCCGTGAGCCATGGCCACTGAGCCTGCGCGTCTGGAGCCTGTGCTCCGCGGCGGGAGAGGCCACAACAGTGAGAGGCCCGCGTACCAAAAAAAAAAAAAAAAAATTAATACCCAGAGAATGGGAGAAAATATTAGCAAATCATACATCTGACAAGGGACTTGTAACCAGAATATATAAAGAACTCTTACAACTCAACAACAGAAAGACAAATAACACAATTTTTAAATGGGCAAAGGATCTGAATAGATATTTCTCCAAAGAAAATATACAAATGGCCAATACATTTATGAAGATATGCTCAACATAATTATCCATCAGAGAAATACAAATCAAAATCATGAGATACAACTTTATACCCACAACAACGGCTATATGCAAATGTCAGACAATAACAAATATGTGAAGAAATCAAAACTCTCATACACTGCTGATAGGAATATAAATGTGGTATAGCCACTTTGGAAAACAATCTGGTAGTTCCTTATTTTACTGCTAGGTATATATCCAAAAGAACTGAAAACATGTGTTACATAATAACTTGTACATGAATGTTCATTAGCAGCATTATTCATAATAGCCAACAGGTAGAAACAAAAAAGGAATGAAATACTAATATATGTTACAACATGGATGAATCTTGAAAACATTAGGCTAAGACCACATATTATATGATTCCATCTATATGAAACGTCAGAAGGAGACACATCTATGAGACAGAAAGTAGTTGCTTAGGGTTGGGGGGATGGGAGGATTGCAAATATAGGGTTTCTTTTTGGGTGATGAAAATATTCTAAAATTGACTGTGGTGACTGATTGTACAACTCTATGAATATAGTAAAAACCACCAAATAGGACACTTTAAATGGGTGAATAGGATGGTACGTGAATTACCTCTGAATAAAACTGTTACCAGAAAAACACATTAATAGTTGAAGATCTTAAGTATAATGAATACTGTATTAGTGTGTATATCTTCTGAGTTCAACCATAGATCATTGAAAATTTTAACGTCAATATCTTCAGTAATACCTCTAGCTGAATCATAATACTTTTTTGTCTGACATTTCTTACAAAGGCTTGATAAACTAAATTCCTTTTGAGACATTAGGTTTCTTTCTACTCTTACAGAAGAAAGTAAAATATTTAATTAAAAGACAAAAAATGCTATTAATCCATCTGTGTTATTGAAAATTTCTTGGATTCAAGATTCAAATACAAAAATTAAAGTGTTGATTGCATTGCTATTGGATTCGATTTGATCTTGAAACAAGCAGCATACACTTAAGTCAAAGTTAGAAAGGTATTTTCAAACTTTATGAATGCTGCAAAAAACACAGGTTCAGGTGTTTGGTTTTAAAATGTAGCCTGGGATGCTGCCCAGCAATGCTCTTCTGCAACACAGAGGCAAGGGCTTTGTATAACCCCATCTCTGGATTATTTTCTTCCCATACACTTTAGCTTCTCCATTCTCCATAACATGTAAAAGAAATCAGTCTACATTTGGAAATGCTTATACCAAGAGAGAAACCTGGAAGATCACTAACCACTCCCCATCCCTCACCCCAGTATACAAACTATCATCAAGCCCTAATGTTTCTACTTCCTAATCTCTCTCAAATTTATCTTCTCTCCATCCCCACAGCCATGCCTTAGCTGAATCCCTCGGTCTCTCATCTGGATTGCCACACGACCAGTCTCTAATCTCTCCCCTCTAATATACATGTCAGCTTTCCAGAATGATCTTTCTAAAACACAGATCCAGTTGGATCACTCCCCTGCTGCAAATCTTTCTGTAGCTCATCACTGTCCACTGGATAAAGTTCCAAACGTCTGCCAAGGAATACAAGGTCTTGCATGGCCTGGCCTCTACCAACTCCCTAGTCTCATTTCTCACCCTTCCTCCGGTTCATCCTGACCTACATCTATTGAAATGCTCATCATTCCTGTAAGCCCTTTTATGTGTGCTGGTATCCCTTGCCTATGCTCTTGCCAGATATGCTCTCCGCCTTTCTTCTACCTAAAACCTCCTAGTATCTCCTCTGTGAAGCTTTCCTGACCATTCCTCAACTATGGGACTTACCACTTTGAATTGTAATTACTTGTGTGCATGTCTGTGACCTATCAGACTGAATGAAGCCCCTTGAGGGCAGGAGCTGGGTCTTAATCATCTTTGTATCTTGAGTGTCTGGCACAATGCTAAAGACAACAGTAACTACTCAAGAAATGTTTATTAAATGAACTAACTCAATAAAAAAAATTTAATACCAAAGAGAAGAAAACCTTAATAAATTTGGGCAAAATTATGTTTCTGAAGTAAAAATAATCAAGTAAAGCATGAGAAGATGTAGAAACTCCCGAGCAACCAGTAAACCAGTAAAGGAGACCTGATTGCGTCAATGTAAAATGATGGATCAATGAGTTTTGGAGGGAGTGTTCTCCCTCATTTTGATCTTTTTCCTGAAAATGACTTCTTGCTTATATTTGTTCAACACAATGGAGAAGATTCAGTTTAATTAAAATAGAGTTTTCTCAGTTTTACCATGAAGCTGATGATTTTTTCCATGCTTAGGCTTTGCTTCTCACAAAGTGACAAAAACTAATCAACACAAAGATACTACAGTCCTTTGAGTTTGGCATCTTGCCATTTGTTAACAAAAATTGAGAACATTTGAAAGTACTGACAGTTGTAAATTTATTACTGAAATGGTACTTGAAAATTAATATGCCAAACATGATAACTTTGTGAACAAATTTATATACTTTTAAAAAACAAACTGACAAAGTGAATGCTTATATATATTCTAATCTTCCCCAAATCTTCCCATTTAAAGCTTTTTTTTTTTAAATTTATTTATTTTTTATCTTTTGGCTGTGCTGCGCATGGCACGTGGGGTCTTAGTTCTCCAACCAGGGATCGAACCCACGTGCCCTACAGTGGAAAGGCAGAGTCTTAACCACTGAACAGCCAGGGAAGTCCCAAAGCTTTTTTTTTTTTTTTTTTAAATGTTTAACTTTTTAACTCCTTATTCTTCTTCCCCTTGCTATTCTGGTTCCCTACAAGATTAAAAATGTCTGTCCACATACCAATCAACATTCTTCTCTTATTAGGCTGCAGCCCAGGCCTCTTAAGATCAAAACTCATTTTTTTTCCACCGTGCCTCGTGGCTTGCAGGATCTCAATTTCCCAACCAGGGATTGAACCCAGGCCACAGCACTGAAAGCACCAAATCCTAACCACTAGACCACCAGGGAACTCCCAAAGGTCAAGTCTTAAAATGAGTTCTGGTCCAGAAAAATAACCAGCCACTGGGCAAGCCCAGGACAGTGAGTCAGGTAGCACCCACCTGTAGCCCACCTTGCGGGCATAGTGCAGGCAATTCTCCTTTACATGCGTCTGGAAGTAGGCAGAGCGACAGAGGGCTCCACACTCCGGACAACAGTAGGGGGACTTGTGGGCGTGGATCCGCTGGTGGGCACAGAAACTGCACTGGTTGGGCAGCAGCATCTGGCACACCTGGCAAGTCTAGGAAAGAACAGCAAGAAAGCAGTTCACGCAGGAGCCACAGGCCTGTAGCTCTCCAATCAGAGCTGTCTGGCTTTCCTAGGACATGGGTCAGAATGACCTCCTCCCCCAACCATTCTCTCTTCCAGCTCTCCTAGGACACTAGTGAAATCCACAGGCCTCATGAAGTGTTGACACTGACACCCAAGCTAGCTTTGCCTCTCACCTTATTAATCAAAAACAGACCTGACCGTATTTTCCCAAAGGTTAGTCCTACATGTAGGACTGTGAGTACTTCTCTCCTCTGGCATAGCAGAGGACCACGTTTTCCTTTTCAGAGGCCCAAGGCACTTCTTGAATTCTAAGACCTCATTACACTGCCAGACTCACCAGGGCCTCTACCCTAGCTCAGCAGGTTCCTACTCAACAGCTTTAGTCAGCTGACTCAGGGACTTCCAAAGTAGACCTGAGCCTACCCTGGTTAATGCTCAGAAGCCCCAGTGCAGACTAACTGAGCTTCCATAACCTCAGCCCACTCTGAGGGGTGCCCTGAGCCACAACTGACCACATACACCCACAGGAAAGCATAGGATAGGTAGCAGCTCCTTTGTTCTCAGTCCCAGGAGAGAACGAGAGGCTAACAAGTCCTACAGGCAGACTCATTGAAGCTCTCTAATGGGGACAGCCCAGACAGCCCAGAGGGGGAAAGCAAGAGACTAATCTGGTGCCTGCATCTGAAGAGGCCCTTCTTAGGAAAAAAGGGACAACTGTACTACTCACTAAGGGGGCCATTGACCTGGGGTCAGAGGAGTGCTTAGAGGGATAAGTTGTTAGGGAGGTCAGGAAAAGATCTCTGCTTTAAGCAGCAATATCCAGAATATAGGGCCTCTACAGGACAAACAATCCAGCGTTTTCAACAAAAAAAATTTCAATGGAAAAAAAAGATTAAGGGAAGAGGAATTTACAGATTAAAAGAGACTTAAAAGACATTTTCAGTGTATACAACTGCAATGTATAGCCCTTATTTGGATCCTGATTCAAGCAAGCCAAGTGTAAAATGAAATGAGACAATCAGATATTTTAACCCTAACTTAATGATGACAATACTGAGACATCTGCCATTTGATATTAAGATTTGATAATAAGGAATTATTATTAATTTTAAGATGTGATGATATTATGTCTATGTTTTGGTATTTTTTGAGGATAAAACTTTATCTTTTAGATATATATACTGAAATAGATACTATAATGCTGGAATTTGTTTAAAAGCAATCCACTGGGGGAGAGGTGAGTAAGAACATAGATGAAACAAGATGGGCCACTGAGTTGGTAACTGTTAAAAGAAGGTTCATTATACCATTCTTTCCACTTTTATATATGTTTGGGACATTCCATAATAAAAGGTTTTGTTGCTGTTTTTTCACTATTGCTCTAGGTGCAAAACAGTAAACAAGTATGCTATTTTTTGTGTAAAAATGGAGGAAATAATCACTCTCACACATACACACACACATTTGTTCATATTTGCAAAAAAGGAGCAATGGAGCAGTAAACCAAAAGTCAATAAAAAATGGTTACCTATGGGGAAGGAGGGAACAGGGTGAAACGGACAGGAATGGAAGCAAGACTTTTCTGCATATACCTTGTTATGTAATTTTGGAATCACATAAATGTTTTACATAATTTCAAATACATATACAAAATTAAACTAAATAAACAAAAGCATTCCCTAAAAACTGAAAAACAGAAACAACCTAACTATGTATCAAGTAGGTGACATAACCATGTAGAGAAAAAAATTATCCCCAGTGACTTTTAAAACACAGTATTTTGACTTATATATTCTTAATATGATATATTCTAAGGACAAAAAGAACTGCAAATACACCCTCAACTTTATGCAGTTGTCCTAACATTAGAAACAATATTGATTTTGATATTTAAAAATTGGTGTGTATGGGTGTGTGTGTGTTTATGTGTGTAGTAAGAAAATCTTAGGAACCAAGATTTTCAGTATAAAATCAGTTACATAAAAAGGATAATCTTGGGCTTCCCTGGTGGCGCAGTGGTTGAGAGTCCGTCTGCCGATGCAGGGGACACGGGTTCGTGCCCCAGTCCAGGAAGATCCCACATGCCGTGGAGCGGCTGGGCCCGTGAGCCATGGCCACTGGGCCTGCGCGTCCGGAGCCTGTGCTCCGCAACGGGAGAGGCCACAACAGTGAAAGGCCCGCGTACCGCAAAAAAAAAAAAAAAAAAAGGATAATCTTACATTTTAATACCTGCATAAACTCATGATCTTCCTTTCCTCTTTTTCAAAAAATACTTTTTAGTTCTGACCACTGAAAAGGCCTAGGAACAGATATATCCAGCAGAATAAGCATCTCTGGTGCCCAGAATGTGGCCTCTAAATATCATTTCTCACACACATGCACACAAAAAAACCCCGGCTTCTTGGAAAAACAACTGACTCTAGGTTTAGTACAAGAAATGTGCCCAGGACATCTTGTTGGGGCTCAAAGTAAGAAAGCTTCTCAAGGTTTAATGAGTTCATATCAAAAGGACATAGGAGCCAGCTTGAAGGGGCTCCCACTGATCAAAGATGGGACAATTGAGCATCAAAAAGAATGACTCACAGGACTTCTCTGGTCACACAGTGGTTAAGAATCTGCCTGCCTGCTGAGGAATGCCTTATCTCCTAACTAGTTTGGGACATTAGCCAAGTTAAAATCAATAAGTGCTATAAACCACTTTATGTTGTTCCTCTCAGACTTCACGACCAGGGTGATAGATGGTCTGTGTTTGGAATGTATACACAACTTGTGTAGAAAGGTTTGAATCAGCTTACAGCTTAAACCAACCCAAACAAGCCAAGTGGAGACTGAGTCCAGGTATGGACTCAGGAAGAGTGGACACCATCATGCTTTGAGGGTCACAGATCACTATCTACAACTTGGCTGTGAACTCGTGGCAAACATTCCTGGCAGCAAATGCAAAAACAATAAATGTTGTGTACAACAATGAAAAAAAAAGAAGAATCTGACTGCCAATGCAGGGGACACGGGTTTGATCCCTGGTCCAGGAAGTTCCCACATGCCACAGAGCAACTAAGACCGTGTGCCACAACTACTAAGCCTGCGCTCTAGAGCCCACAGGCCACAACTACTGAGCCCACACACTACAACTACTGAAACCTGTGCACCTAGAGCCCACGCGCCACAACAAGAGAAGCCACCATACTAAGAAGCATGGGCACCACAACGAAGAGTAGCCCCCACATGCCACAACTGGAGAAAGCCCGCACGCAGCAATGAATACACAATGCAGCCAAAAATAAATAAATTTATAAAAAAATAAAATAAATACTCAAGATATTTTTTAAAAAAAGAATGACTCACAAATCAAAAACATACAACAGATTCACAAAAAAACAAAAAGAAGAGGACACAAGCATAACACAAAAGAAAACCATCAAACCACAATAGGAAAAACAAAAAGAAAAAGAAAGGAACAAAGAAGAAATACAAAATCAACTGGAAAACAGGTTTAAAATGGAAATAAATACATATCTGTCAGTAATTACCTTAAATATCAATGGACTAAATGCTCCAATCAAAAGACACAAAGTGGCAGACTGTTGATTAAAAAACAAAACAAAACAAAAACAAGAGCCTATAATATGCTGCCTACAAGAGACCCACTTTAGGGTGAAGGACATACAAAGATTGAAAGTAAGGGGATGGAAAAAGATATTTCATTTAAAAGGAAATAATAAGAAAGCAGGGGTAGTAATATATCAGACAAAACAGACTTTAAAACAAAGGCCAAAATGAGAGATAAAGAAGGACACTATATAATGATAAAAGGATCAATACAAGAAGAGGATATTACACTTGTTAACATATATGCAGCCAATACAGGAGCACCCAAATGTATAAAACAAATACTAACAGACATAAAGAGAGAAACTGATGGGAATACAATAATAGTAGGAGACTTTAACATCCCACTCACATCAGTGGACAGATCTTCCAGACAAAACAACAATAAACCAACAGAGATCCTAAACGACATACAATAGAACAGGTAGACCAATTGATATTTTCAGAACATTACATTCAAAAAACACACAATACACATTCTTTTCAAGTGCCCATGGAACATTCTCTAGGACTGACCACATACTAGGATGCAAAACAAGCCTCAACAAATTTTAGAGGATAGAAATTATTTCAAGCGTCTTTTCTGACCATAAGGGCATGAAACAAGAAATCAACCACAGAAAGAGAAATGAGAAAAAAAGATTACATGGAGACTAAACAACATGCTACTAAAAAACCAATGGGTCAATGATGAAATCAAAGAGAAAATTTTAAAATACCCTGAGACAGGGCTTCCTTGGTGGCGCAGTGGTTGAGAGTCCACCTGCCGATGCAGGGGACGCAGGTTCGTGCCCCGGTCCAGGAGGATCCCACATGCCGCAGAGCGGCTAGGCCCGTGAGCCATGGCCGCTGAGCCTGCGCATCCGGAGCCTGTGCTCCGCAACGGGAGAGGCCACAACAGTGAGAGGCCCACGTACCACAAAAAAAAAAAAAAAAAAAAAAAAAAATACCCTGAGACAAATGACAATGAAAACACAACCATACAAAATCTATGGGATGCAGCAAAAGCAGTTCTTAGAGGGAAGTTCATAGTGATACAGGCCTTCCTCAAAAAGCAAGAATAAACTCAAATAAACAACTTAACCTACCACCTAAAAGAATTAAAAAAAGAAGAACAAGGGCTTCCCTGGTGGCACAGTGGTTGAGAGTCTGCCTGCCGATGCAGCGGACACAGGTTCGTGCCCTGGTCCAGGAAGATCCCACATGCTGCGGAGCAGCTGGGCCCATGAGCCATGGCCGCTGAGCCTGCGCGTCCGGAGCCTGTGCTCCGCAACAGGAGAGGCCACAACAGTGAGAGGCCCGCGTACCGCAAAAAAAAAAAAAAAAAAAAAGAACAAAAAAACCTGAAGTCAGCAGACAGAAGAAATAATAAAGTTCAGAGAGGAAATAAATAAAATAGAGATTTAAAAAATTATAGGAAAAACCCAATAAAACCGAGAGCTGTTTCTTTGAAAGGGTAAACAAAATTGACAAATTTCTGGCCCAGGTCGCCAAGAAGAAATGAGAGAGGACCCAAATAAACAAAGTAAAAAGTAAAAGAGGAGAAATAACAACTGATACTGCAGAAATACAAAAAACCATAAAAGAATACTATGAACAACTATACGCCAACAAACTGGACAACATAGAAGAAATGAACAAGTTTCTAAAAACATACAGCTCACCAAAACCGAATCAAGAAGAAATAGATAGGGACTCCCCCAGTGGTCCAGTGGTTAAGACTCCGTGCTTCCACTGCAGGGGGCATGGGTTTGATCCCTGGTTGGGGAACTAAGATCCCACAAGCCATGGGGCACAGCCAAAAACTAAAAATAAATAAAAATGTTTTCAAAAAAGGTAAAATTGGGACTTGCCTGGTGGCACAGTGGTTAGGAATCTGCGGGCCAATGCAGGGGACACATTCCCTGGTCCGGGAAGATCCCACCTGCCACGGAGCAACTAAGCCTGTGCGACACAACTACTGAGCCTGCACTCTAGAGCCCATGAGCCACAACTACTGAGCCTGTGTGCCACAACTACTGAAGCCCGCACGCCAAGAGCCCACGCTCCTCAACAAGAGAAGCCACTACAATGAGAAGCCCTCACACTGCAATGAAGAATAGCCCCCACTCACCCTAACTAGAGGAAAGCCCACGTGCAGCAACAAAGACCCAACACAGCCAAAAATAAATAAATAAATAAAATAAATTTAGTTTTTTAAAAAAAGGTAAAATTGGGCTTCCCTGGTGGCGCACAGGTTGGGAGTCCGCCTGCCGGTGCAGGGGACGCGGGTTCGTGCCCTGGTCTGGGAGGATCCCACATGCTGCGGAGCGGCTGGGCCCGTGGGCCATGGCCGCTGGGCCTGCGCGTCCGGAGCCTGTGCTCCGCAGCGGGAGAGGCCACAGCGGTGAGAGGCCCGCGTACCACAAAAAAAAAAGAAAAGGTAAAATTATCATTATATGCAGATGACATGATAATATATAGAGAAAACCCTAAACACTCCACACAAAAACTACTAGAGCTGGGCTTCCCTGGTGGCGCAGTGGTTGAGAGTCCACCTGCTGATGCAGGGGACACGGGTTCGTGCCCCAGTCTGGGAATATCCCACATGCTGCAGAGCGGCTGGGCCCATGAGCCATGGCCGCTGGGCCTGTGCGTCTGGAGCCTGTGCTCCGCAACGGGAGAGGCCACAACAGTGAGAGGCCCGCGTACTGCAAAAAAACAAAAAACAAAAAACTACTAGAACTGATAAACAAATTCAGCACGGTAGCAGGATACAAGATTAACATATAGAAATCTATTCCACTTCTTTACACTAACAATGAAATATCAGAAAGGGAAAGTTAAAAAAAAAAAAAAAAAAGCAAAACCCTTTCACAATCACATCAAAAAAAAAAAAGATGCAGCAAAAGCAGTTCTAAGAGGGAAGTTTACAGCAATACAATCCTACCTTAAGAAACAAAACAAAACAAAACAAAGAAGAAACATCTGAAATAAACAACCTAACCTTACACCTAAAGCAATTAGAGAAAGAAGAACAAAAAAAAACCCCCAAAGTTAGCAGAAGGAAAGAAATCACAAAGATCAGATCAGAAATAAATGAAAAAGAAATGAAGGAAACAACAGCAAAGATCAATAAAACTAAAAGCTGGTTCTTTGAGAAGATAAACAAAATTGATAAACCATCAGCCAGACTTACCAAGAAAAAAAGGGAGAAGACTCAAATCAACAGAATTAGAAATGAAAAAGGAGAAGTAACAACTGACACTGCAGAAAAACAAAGGATCATGAGAGATTACTACAAGCAACTCTATGCCAATAAAATGGACAACCTGGAAGAAATGGACAAATTCTTAGAAATGCACAACCTTCGGAGACTGAACCAGGAAGAAATAGAAAATATGAACAGACCAATCACAAGCACTGAAATTGAAACCGTGATTAAAAATCTTCCAACAAATAAAAGCCCAGGACCAGATGGCTTCACAGGTGAATTCTATCAAACATTTAGAGAAGAGCTAACATTTATCCTTCTCAAACTCTTCCAAAATCACCATCACTCTGAGACCAAATCCAGACAAAGATGTCACAAAGAAAGAAAACTACAGGCCAGTATCACTGATGAATATAGATGCAAAAATCCTCAACAAAATACTCGCAAACAGAATCCAACAGCACATTAAAAGGATCATACACTACGATCAAGTGGGGTTTATCCCAGGAATGCAAGGATTCTTCAATATACGCAAATCAATCAACGTGATACACCACATTAACAAATTGAAGGAGGAAACCGTATGATCATCTCAATAGATGCAGAGAAAGCTTTCGACAGAATTCAACATCCATTTATGATAAAAACCCTCCAGACAGCAGGCATAGTGGGAACTTTCCTCAACATAATAAAGGCCATATATAACAAACCCACAGCCAACATCGTCCTCAATGGTGAAAAACTGAAACCATTTCCACTAAGATCAGGAACGAGACAAGGTTGCCCACTCTCATCACTATTATTCAACATAGTTTTGGAAGTTTTAGCCACAGCAATCAGATAAAGAAAAGAAATAAAAGGAATGCAAATTGGAAAGAAGAAGTAAAGCTGTCACTGTTTGCAGATGACATGATACTATACATAGAGAATCCTAAAGATGCTACCAGAAAACTACTAGGCTAATCAATGAATTTGGTAAAGTAGCAGGATACAAAATTAATGCACAGAAATCTCTGGCATTCCTATACACTAATGATAAAAAATCTGAAAATGAAATCAAGAAAACACTCCCAAAAAAAAAAAAAAAAAAGAAAAGAAAACACTCCCATTTACCATTGCAACAAAAAGAATAAAATATCTAGGAATAAACCTACCTAAGGAGACAAAAGACCTGTATGCAGAAAATTATAAGACACTGATGAAAGAAATTAAAGATGATACAGATAGATGGAGAGATATACCATGTTCTTGGATTGGAAGAATCAACATTGTGAAAATGACTCTACTACCCAAAGCAATCTACAGATTCAATGCAATCCCTATCAAACTACCACTGGCATTTTTCACAGAACTAGAACAAACAGTTTCACAATTTGTATGGAAACACAAAAGACCCTGAATAGCCAAAGCAATCGAGAAAGAAAAACGGAGCTGGAGGAATCAGGCTCCCTGACTTCAGACTATACTACAAAGCAACAGTAATCAAGACAGTATGGGGCTTCCCTGGTGGTGCGGTGGTTGAGAGTCCACCTGCCGATGCAGGGGACACGGGTTCATGCCCCAGTCCGGGAAGATCCCACATGCCACGGAGCGGCTGGGCCCGTGAGCCATGGCCGCTGAGCTTGTGCGTCCGGAGCCTGTGCTCCACAACGGGAGAGGCCACAACAGTGAGAGGCCCACGTACAGCAAAAAAAAAAGACAGTACGGTACTGGCACAAAAACAGAAATATAGATCAATGGAAGAGGATAGAAAGCCCAGAGATAAACCCACACACATATGGTCACCTTATCTCTGATAAAGGAGGCAAGAATATACAGTGGAGAAAAGACAGCCTCTTCAATAAGTGGTGCTGGGAAAACTGGACAGCCACATGTAAAAGAATGAAATTAGAACACTCCCTAACACCATACACAAAAATAAACTCAAAATAGATTAAAGACCTAAATGTAAGGCCAGAAACTATCAAACTCTTAGAGGAAAACATAGGCAGAACACTCTGTGACATAAATCACAGAACGTTCCTTTTTGACCCACCTCCTAGAGAACTGGAAATAAAAACAAAAATAAACAAATGGGACCTAATGAAACTTAAAAGCTTTTGCACAGCAAAGGAAACCATAAACAAGACGAAAAGACAACCCTAAGAATGGGAGAAAATATTTGCAAATGAAGCAACTGACAAAGGATTAATCTCCAAAACATACAAGCAACTCATGCAGCTCAATATCAAAAAAACAAACAACCCAATCCAAAAATGGGCAGAGACCTAATTAGACATTTCTCCAAAGAAGATACACAGATTGCCAACAAACACATGAAAGAATGCTCAACATCATTAATCATTAGAGAAATGCAAACCAAAACTACAATGAGATATCATCTCACCAGTGAGAATGGCCATCATCAAAAAATCTACAAACAATAAATACTGGAGAGGGTGTGGAGAAAAGGGAACCCTCTTGCACTGTTGGTGGGAATGTAAATTGATACAGCCACTATGGAGAACAGTACGGAGGTTCCTTAAAAAACTAAAAATAGAACTACCATACGACCCAGCCATCCCACTACTGGGCATATACCCCGAGAAAACCATACTTCAAAAAGAGTCATGTACCACAATGTTCATTGCAGCTCTATTTACAATAGCCAGGACATGGAAGCACCCTAAGTGTCCATCAACAGATGAATGGATAAAGAAGATGTAGCACATATATACAATGGACTATTACTCAGCCATAAAACGGAATGAAACTGAGTTATTTGCAGTGAGGCCACAAATGGCCACGCTAAAGCAATCTACAGATTTAAGTGAGGTGGATGGACCTAGAGACTGTCATACAGAGTGAAGTAAGTCAGAAAGAGAAAAACAAATACCATATGCTAACACATATATATGGAATCTAAAAAAAAGAAAAGAAAAAGAAAATGGTCAGAAGAACCTAGGGGCAAGACGGGAATACAGATGCAGACCTACTAGAGAATGGACTTGAGGATACGGGGAGGGGGAAGGGTAAGCTGGGACAAAGTGAGAGAGTGGCATGGACATATATACACTACCAAATGTAAAATACATAGCTAGTGGGGAGCAGCCGCATAGCACAGGGAGATCAGCTCGGTGCTTTGTGACCACCTAGAGGCGTGGGATAGGGAGGGTGTGAGGGAGGGAGACGCAAGAGGGAAGAGATATGGAGACATATGTATATGTATAACTGATTCACTTTTTTATAAAGCAGAAACTAACACACCATTGTAAAGCAATTATACTCCAATAAAGATGTTAAAAAAAATCACATTAAAAAAAAACAAACAGGGGGCTTCCCTGGTGGAGCAGTGGTTAAGAATCCACCTGCCAATGCAGAGGACACGGGTTCGAGCCCTGGTCCGGGAAGATCCCACATGCCACGGAGCAGCTAAGCCCGTGCGCCACAACTACTGAGCCTGTGCTCTAGAGCCTGCGAGGCACAACTACTGAGGCCTGCACGCCTAGAGCCCGTGCTCCACGAGAAGCCCACGCACCATAACGAAGAGTAGCCCCCACTTGCTGCAACTAGAGAAAGCCCACGTGCAGCAACAAAGACCCAATTCGGCCAAATAAATAAATAAATTAATTAATTAAAAAAACAAAACAAAAACAAAACAACTTAAGAATAAACCTGACCAAGGAGGTGAAAGACTTATGTGATGAGAACTATAAAACACTGATAAAGGAAACCGAAGATGTTTCAAAGATACGGAAAGATATCCCATGCTCTTGGATTGGAGGAATTAATATTGTTAAAATGGCCACACTACCCAAAGCAATCTACAGATTTAATGCAATCCCTATCAAATTACCCAGGACATTTTCCACAGAAATAGCAAATAATTCTAAAATTTATATGAACCATTAAGGCCTCAGAATTGCCAAAACAATCCTGAGGAAAAAGAGCAAAGCAGAAGGCATAACCCTCACAGACTTCAGACCATATTACAAAGCTACGGTAATCAAAACACCATGGTACTGACACAAAAACAGACATGAATCAACGGAACAGAATAGAGAGCCCAGAAATAAACCCACAAACCTACAGTCAATTAACCTTTGACAAAGGAGACAAGACTATACAATGGAGCGAAGACAGTCCCTTCAAGCAAGTGGTGCTGTGAAAGCTGGAGAGCCACATGTAAATCAATGAAATTAGAACACACCCTCACACCATACACACAAATAAACTCAAAATGGCTTCAAGACTTAAATATAAGTCATGACACCTTAAAACTCCTAGAAGAGAATGTAGGCAAAACATTCTCTGACATAAATTGTACCCATGTTTTCTTAGGTCAGTCTCCCAAGGCAATAGAAATAAAAGCAAAAATAAACAAATGGAACCTAGTCAAACTTATCAGCTTTTGCAGAGCAAAGGAAACCATAAACAAGACGAAAAGACAACCTACAGACTGGGAGAAAGTATTTGCAAACAATGCAACCAACAAGGGCTCAGTTTCCAAAATATACAAATAGCTCATACAACTCAATAACAAAAAAACAAACAACCCAGTCAAAAAACGGGCAGAAGACCTAAACAGACATTTCTCCAAAGAAGACATACAGACGACCAGTAGGCACATGAAGAGATGCTCAACATTGCTAATTATTAGAAAAATGCAAATCAAAACTACAAAGAGGTACCACCTCACACAAGTCAGAATGGTCATCATTAAAAAGTCTACAAATAGCAAATGGTAGAGAGGGTGTGAAGAAAAGGGAACCCTCCTATACTGTTGGTGGAAATGTAAATTGGTGCAGCCACTATGAAAAACAGTATGGAGGTTCTTCAAAAAACTAAAAATAGAGTTGCCATATCATCCAGCAATTCGCACTCCTGGGCATATACCCAGACTAAACTATAATTCGAAAAGATACATGCACCCCTATGTTCAGAGCAGCACTGTTTACAATGGCCAAGACATGGAAGCAACCTAAATGTCTCTGGACAGATGAATGGATAAAGAAGACGTGGTATGTATGTATGCACACACGTGTACACACACACACACACACACACACACACACAATAGAATACTACTCAACCACAAAAAAGAATGAAATAATGCCATTTGCAGCAACATGGATGGGTCTGGAGATTATCATACTAAGTGATTTAAGTCAGAAAGACAACTACCATATGATATCACTTATATGTGGAATCCAAAACAAGACACAAATGAACTTATTATGAAACAGAAACAGACTCACAGACATAGAGAACAGACTTGTGGTTGCCAAGGGGCTGAGGGGATTAAGGAGGGATGGATTGAGAGTTTGGGATTAGCAGATGCAAACTATCACATATAAAATGGATAAACAACAAGGTCCTACTGTGTAGCACATGGAACTATATTCAATATCCTGTAATAAAACCATAATGGAAAAGAAAAAAAAAGAATGACTGAACATATAAACATACTGAATATATAGAAACCAATAAGTTCATTATAACACTACCACTAAAAATAATAGAGGAAGTCACCTCATACCGATTAGGGTGGCTACTATGAAAAAAACAGAAAATAACAAATGCTGGTGAGGATGTGGAGAAATTGGAACCCATGTGCACTACTGGTGGGAATGTAAAATAGTACAGCCACTGTAGAAAACAGTATGGGGGCTCCCCAAAAAATTAAAAATAGAATTACCATATGATCCAGCAATTCCACTTCTGGATATATACCCAAAAGAACTGATATTGTACAACACAAGGAATATAGCCAGTAATTTACGATAACTATAAATTTTGGAGTATAACCTTTAAAAATTGTGAATCACTGTATTGTACACCTCTAACTAACATAATATTGTACAGCAACTATAATAAAATAAAATAAAATACTTGATCACACAAAAAAAGAATTGAAAGTAAGGTCCTGAAAAGGTTATCTGTACACCATGTTGATAGCAGCATTATTCATAATATAACTGGAGGCAACTCAAGTGTCCATCAGTGAATGAATGGATAAACAAAATGTGGTATATACAACAACAGACAACAGAATATTATTCAGCCTTAAAAAGAAAGGAAATTCTGTCAAATGCTAAAATATGTATGAACCTTGAAGATATTATACTAAGTGAAATGAGCCAGTCAAAAAGAGACAAACACTGTATGATTCCATTTATGTGAGCTACCTAGAATAGTCAAATTCATAGAAACAGAAAGTAAAATGGTGGTTGCCAGGGGGAAAGGGGAGGGGAGAATAGGGAGTTGTTATTTAATAGGTTTAGAGTTTCAGCTCTGCAAGATGAAAAGAGTTCTGGAAACTGACTTCACAACAATGTGAATGTACTTAACGCTACTAAACTGTACACTTAAAAAATGGTTAAGATGGTAAACTTTATGTTACGTGTATTTTACCACAATTTTTAAAAATAATAGAGGAGGGACTCTCAAAACACCATTTAAGATTGTTGGGGCATCAATTCACTACTGTGAAAACTGTTAACTGAGGGAAACAAATTTATCCACTTTTCCAACATAAACTGTATTTCAGCGTAACCTAATAGCCCTCAAGGAAGAGGAAAAGATTTTATACAGAATTCCAGCTAATAAATGAGAAAGAAATAATAAACTTTAAAACAACCTCCTGCAACTCCTAATAAAATTACTGTCTCAAGCAGCAATTATTAACGGCTGCTAAAATCATTAGGTAAAAAGATAGGAAACTTTATAAGGAAGGGATCTGAACATCACCAACCTAAACTCACTGATCAAGTTTAGCATCATTAAAACGGAGACAATCAAGCACATTGTGCCTCCCTGAAGTAATGAATTATGAAGAACACAGATTTCCCATTCCTCAAGATGAATCTAATCAAGTCTTCATTGCTAACTTCTAGTCTACAGATAAAATATGGGGTATAGAACAAATTAACTGTATGAGGAAGCAATCAAACTCAAAATTATCCTGAAAAATTCTCAGGAAGCGATCAGTGAAACCCAGAATTGTCCTGGAAAGTTCTCAGGACACACGAACCAGTTTCTTCAACAAAACAATGATGTGAAAAATAAGGGGGGGCGGGGAGCCCTTGTTGGGTGGAGTAGGAAAAGGTACTGCTCTAGATTGAGAAATTTCAAAGATATAACAAACAAACACAACACTTGGTCCACATCTGGATTCTGATTCAAAACAAGCTCAACTGTAAAAATACAATTTTGACATGAATGGAAAATTTGAATATGAATTGTATTAGACAATGTTAAAGAACTGTTATTAATTTTGTTAGGTGTGATAATGACATAGTTAAACAAAAGCTTAAGAACAAGAAGAAGTAATCTCTTTGTGCTGACATCTGCCCAACAAGGTGGCTTGGAATGTAAGGGGAAGGACCCCCTCCAGCCACTGCAGAGGGAGGCATAAGTGGTTCAGACTCCCAGGAAGAAGTCAAAGGCCCAAACATGCTGTCCTACAGTCCCTCCAGCAGAGTGGAGCCCAACCCCACCCACTGGTCCACTGCCTGCCCCTCATAGGGCCTAAAGCTTGGGTACCATCTTGGGAAACCCAAAGCCAACGGCCATCAAGGTTAGATTTTGATCCCAGAACTCAAGCCTTCCCCTTTCCCTGAGACTCTGAGGCCACATTTATTGGTAGGAGATTTTGTGAGAGAACAGAGCTGGACTGAGAGAAGCCTCACAGCAGCCCCTCCCTTTCCCTCTGGGGGGGCCCTCTTGTCCAGCTCCCACTGAAGGAGAATGACACAGAGAAGATGCAGGATGAGATGGGTGCCAGCCTGGGATCCTACACCCAGACCTTAGCCTGCTCAGATTTTAAAAGGCGAGTGAAGAAAAGTGTGGGGGAAAAACCACAGGCACAGGTATCAGACCTTCACTGGCAAAGGTTCTGATCAGATGACCCAGAAGAAGTGATCCTGTCCAAGTTAATCATGCTGGTACAGCAGGAATACCTGAAGCCCCAGAGGAAAGGGCCTGGGGGACCCACACTCCACCTGACTCATTAGAAAGAAAATGCAAACTGAAACAGAGAAGGTGAAGATGAGAGGCAACAGGGACTTACAGCAGCTTGCTGGCCCCTTTCAGGGGCTGCCTACTGAATTCTACCTCCTGTCTCTAGCCCAACACTCCCAAGGTTGGTCTCCCTCCCAACAACTCCCTGTTCCTCAAACCACTTTGCACTTTCCCATACCTTTGCCCTATACCTGGAACACCCCTTGCCCCTCCCCCTCCTCCAAACTCATCCCTGCAGGTCCAGCTCAAATGTCATGTCCACGTGGCACCCTCCCTATGCCTGGAACCACGAGGAATTAGTCCCTCTGAGGAACTCTATGCAACTATGTTACAAGCCTGTTTTCAGCCCTTAGCCTGCCGCACACTCTAGCAGTTCGGGTGGGGAGCCCTGCCCTTGCTGAGCCATCGTGAGCTCCTGGAAGAATGGTGTGACTTCCTCCTACGGGCAACCCTGCTCTTGACACAGAGCCTCTGTGCACACGGGGAACACTCAATAAACAAGGGCAGAGCTCATCAAGACACCAACAGGTGCGTGGGTCACTGTGAACTGAAGTAAAAAGAGCTGGTCTGCTTTCCTTCCAGGCCTCTGTGGCCCTGGCTTAGGGAGGCTT
Source organism: Grampus griseus (assembly GCF_964374135.1). NCBI lineage: Eukaryota > Metazoa > Chordata > Mammalia > Artiodactyla > Delphinidae > Grampus > Grampus griseus. Next base: position 140,613,684 of record NC_139018.1, on the reverse strand, counting down.
GGTGAGGGGCTGGGCTTGGCTAAGTTGTTAAGGGAGCCACCTGAAGAGGGAAGAGAAAAGCCTTCTGGAGGCCTGCTTCTTCAGAGTACCTTGCTAATACAGACAACAACCGACACACAAGGTGCCAAAGGGTGTTTTCAGCATGGAATGCCTTAAGTCACACACACACACACACACACACACACACTCACACACTCATCAAGTTCTCATCAAGCATAACCAAGAATCGGAACAAGAGATAAGGGCAGCTGCTTTCTTAGTAGTGAGAACAGAAATGAAGGGAAGAGGCCCCAAAGCCTTTGACTCAGGGCCCACATGTCAGTCTACTCTCCTTCCACATCAACCCTGCTACTGGCCCTATGACAGCTTCCCCAAAGGGATTCTGCAAAAACAGCTATGTCCACCGTGGGGCACAACAACTTGGTAAAGACAAGGTTCTTAGAAGTACAGACTGAGGCGCAGGGCAGTGATGCACCTACCTCTGCCCCCAAGTTCTTTGGGCACGTGCAAGGACTGTGCTGACAGCTGCCAGAGACCAGGGGACCATCCAGCAGAGCCCTAGCCCCGGCCCAACAATGGACCCTGAGAGCCCACTGGAGTGGGAGCGGAGTGTCCGTAAATACACTCGTTAAATCTTCAGGGTCTCCCCTCAGTTGTGGGCAGGATGCTTTTCCCAATAAACACCAAGCACTAAATATCCAGGTGGGTCGCTAACCAGCAAGCCAGATTCCTCTTCTAGGACTCTTAAGATGCCACACTGCCCCACATCAATGAGCTTCTCTCTCCATGCCCAGTCATGGAACCGTGCGAACCAGGGGCCTGACAACTATCACAGAGAGGGTCTGCTTACCAGCCCCTCGGTTTCCTCCGTCATCCTCTGGAAATGTGCAGCCATAGCCATGTAGTCTCGCATCTGCTTGTGACATTCAAGACACTTGATACTGTGCCGGATGAGCCTCACAGGGTCTGGGTAGAGTGGCAAAGCTGGGAGTGGGGGGCTGGCACTGCTTGAAGTGAGGCCGTGTTTGGGGGAGGAGGGGGGAGCCGGGGTTGCTGGTGCCGTGGAGTTCGCGGGGGCCGACACGAACATTTGGTCCGCAGAGATGGGCTTCACAAGCAGCTGAGAGCACTGCATGACGAGACCCTTGCTCTTGTGGTCACGGGCATGCCGGAGCAGGCTGCACTTGTTGAAGAAGAGCAGCGTCTGGGAGCACAGTGTGCACAGCACCTCGATGTGGACGCTCCGCCGGCCGTAGTGCTGGCTCAGGCTCTTCTCTAAGGCAAACGCATCCCCACACTCCAGGCAGCAGTACCCACTGGCCGGCACGTGGATCCTGCTGTCCGCAGGCGGGCTGAGATTTGGCGCGTAGAGGGGCACGGGGTTGGAGCTGTGGAGGACCTTGTTGAAGACCTCCACAACCAGTGGGGCGGCCTTTTTCACCTGGTGGACCAGGGGCACCGACATCTGCGTGAGCTGTGGCTGGCTCCGCCTCTGTGCTGAGGACTTGGCCGTCACGGACGCGGCCACACTGTGGGGGACCAGATTCAGGTTGGCCAGGTGCACAGCTTTGGGCAGGAGGTTGGCAGGGGCCAGGGTGGATGCCTGCAGTGCTGTGCTCTGCTGCTGCTTCTTGCCCATCTGTGAGCCCGAGGCAGCCCCCTTTGGGCCCCGGGACCCAGAGCTGCAGCAGGAAGTTGAAGATTCACTGGCTTTTGTCATGCTCTCATCTCCCTTCCTGTCACCCTGAGGGCTCCCTGAATTTGTGCCCACCTCAAGAAAGTGCTCCGCCCCAGACAGGGCAGTGACCTCATCCTCCTGCACCTCGCTCGGGGCCTCAGCAATGGCGCTTCCTAGAGGTGACCCAGCAGGGGACTTACTGGGATCGTCAGGGTCTGGTAGGATCCTTGTGACAGTCCGTTTGATTTCCCCTGATGATGTCTTAATGGTTTTGATTCTGACTTTGGGAATTGCTGGTGGGGAGCTGGCAGCCACAGAAGGGGAGCCTTTGCTGCTGCTGTCACTGCAGATGCTCCGAGGGCTGTCTGATGGCTTGATACTTTTTCTAGTGGCCTCCAGAGGGCTCCGGGGACTCTTTGGTGACTTGGGCATTTTGGGGCTGCCTTTGGAGCCCTCTTTCGTGGGCCCTGAGGGATCCTTTGTGTGGGTAGGCTGATCCTCCTTGGTGACACTGGCCACTCGTTTAGCCTGCAGGGCCACCAAGGCTGCAACACAAGAAGACAGCTTGGAATGAGCTGGCTTAAGACGCTGCCTAGGGGGCACTGACGAGCAGGTACCTAGCTCCGAGGCAAGCCCCTTAGGCTCTCCGATACTGTGGCCGGGGTGGCTGTTGAACTCCAAAGCTTCCCCAAAGAATCGACTGGTATCCAGCTCCTTGTGAGGTTCCACTGCCTTCTGCCCACATTGCTCGTGCTCCTGCTGACTCCCCAGGGGCAGGGGTTCTGGCTTGGGCTCTTTCTTACAAAAGTGATCAAACATATGCAGCTCTGGGACTGGAAACTTAGTCAGAGCCTCCAGGACCGGGCCCCCCACAGACTCACACCCAGGAGGGGGTGGGAAGTAACTGTCAGCGTGCTTGGGCTTTATCCCAAACCCATTATCTTTGATGGCATCCTCGGGTTCGGGGCTGGAGATTGGACTGAACTGGTTAAAGGTTGGTAAGGGCTCTGACTTGGAAGGTTCCAGCTTGCCGGGGAAACTCCTGGTACTATCTCCATTCATGAAAGTGGAATCAAACTTCCCACAGTTGTGGCCTAGGTTGTGGGGATCCGGAGGCAGGTCCGAGCCCCGGAATCCATTGTGTAGGAGGCTGGGAGCGACGTGGTCTTTCTCCGCTTCAAATGACTCCTGGCGGCTGGTGTTCTTGACGATGACACTCACGGCTGGCACATCTGAGGCTGATCCTGAGTGAGACAAGGACACATTCTCATCCATACACATGCCTGGAGGTTTGAGGGGACTCTCATTCTCCTCACTGGGGGTCTGGATGGCCTCCTTGGCATCAAGGCTGGTGGGGTCTGGGATGTCAAAGGCAGCCAGAAGGTCATCAAAATCTGGAGTTTTCATATCCCCCATGGCTGGATGCTGGCAAGGGCTGTAACAGAAACAGAGAACAGAATCAGTGATCACCAGGATCCCACTGGGCTCTGTCCAGCATCATCTTCATCACAAACCCATCTCGCTAACACACATGCAGCCAGCACGCACATGCACAAATCCCCACGCTATGGGAAGTCACACACCTGAGTTTTACCCCAACAGGTTTCCAAAATGCTGGGGACATTGGGGGAGGAGTGGAAAGAAAAGTTAGTATGTAGTGACAAGTCTGCCTGGTAGGCTCTACACATTAATACCTTGAAATTCCTGGTTGGTTGCAGAGCCAAAAAGAGGGTACACTCACACCACACTCCAGAGCCAAAAAGAGGGTACACTCACACCACACTCCCTCAATTTCTCAGAGAATATCATCACTCGATGATCATAAGCATTAGCAAAAAACCAATCACTCAGCCCTTTTAAAAAAAAAAAGCATGGCTCAGCACCTCTGTTCTTTAGAAAACTTCTGATTCATATGAGACTTGGCTATAACTTCTGCTAATTTACTTAGTAATTAATCATTAACTTTGTATAACTTGGTTTTTTGCTGCATGAATCCAAGCAAATCCAAAATGATTTACCACTGCCAGGATTAAACAAACTCTAACAGATTATGTCATCCCCTAGGTATTTTTTTCTCTAGTCAGTGTCTGCTTGATTCCTTAATTTTCACCCCAAATCTGTTATTGGTTGGTGAATGGATCACTAAACCTGAGGGACAGGGTGACTCTCAAAGAAACACACAGTTATCAAACTGGCCAGAGAATAGTTTTAGAGAAGCCCTAAATTTTATTTTAACTTAATACACAAAGGAAAGAAAATCCACCTGTTTCCTTCATGATCTGTAGAAGCAGAGCTACAATAACTACTGCAAAGGAGGAAACCCAAGGCCCTACGAAAGAGGCCTTCCCTTAGGAAGTTACTAAAATACTCACACTTAGATAAGACATGAAGCTGCCTGGCTCAAACCTGCTGGAAAGAGGAAGAAAAAACCCACTATCTCCCTTGTTCAGCCCATAAATCCTGCATCTGCTTCAGCATCCCAGAGCCTTATTTGCTTCAGTATTTCCTACACCATGTTTGTACTGAAAGCCTTTGTGGATGCAGATTGACACAACTCTTTTAGAAAGCAGTACAGTAGCTGCACAGAACCAGGTCAGGGGCAAATCCTTGGGTCCAGGAACCCCACTGCCAGAAATTTATCCTAAGAATAAAAATTCCCAAAAGCTATATGCAAAAGTATACAGCATTATTAAAACAACACAAAAAGGAGACACCCACATACACACAAAGAATCTAAATGTCCAAGGACAGGGAATGGTTAAGTAACTGATAGACTATTATGTAGTTATTAAAAATCCCAATTATGAAATCTATGTAGCAACATGAAAAATTACTTACAGTGTTAAGATTAAAATAAAAAACACATACAAAAATGTTGTCAAACTATGACAATGTAAAACTAAGTATCCATTTGAGCCAAGATTAAAAGAGAAAAGTAATTTATGCAGGGTGGTGGGATCACTGGTGTGTTAATTTTTCACAACTTTTGTGTGTGTGTGCTGGTAGACTGCCTTTATAATTTTAAAAAGGGAAAATAAAGAAAAGAACAAAAATTAGAACCACAGGGGAACAGCTGGCAGAGATATATCTATTGCCATCCCATGGGATCAACAGGCTTGCAGGTTTGGTTTCTTGTCCCACCCCACCAAGCCCCAACAAAACACATCTGCCTTCTTAAGAGAGTTCTCATGGAAAATGAAACAGACCGTCCCATTGGGAAGATTTCTAATTATGGTAGATACTAATAAAGTGAAATACCAGTTAACTAAATATGAGTGGGCAGAATATCTCGCTGAAATGAGATGTAAAGTTTCTGGACAACAAATGATTGTTTGGTGGAATAAAACTGTTGGAGCCCATAAGCGAGGGGAATATACTGGATATCATTGGAAGCAATCAGCATCCCAATACCAAGTGAACTACTTTGCAGGCTGATCCCAACTATAAGGAAACACCTATGTGGTATTTGCTTTATAAGCTTATCTCCAACTCCCCCCCACCCCCCTTCAGTCTAGGAAAAAAAGATTGAGGGAGAAGGGTGGAATAGATTAGTCTTCTTAAGGTGCTGGGAAAAGCCTGTGGGGGAGGAGGGGTAGTAGTTGGCAGTGTGTGCAAGGATTATCGAGAAGCCTACTACTGTTTAACTCCAAGTCACAGAGGCTTGAAGCAGAGAGATACAACATGAAAGTAATGATGTTCTCCACACAGAGAAATCTCAGGGATTGGCCAAGAATGGTCAGAGGTCAGAGCAAAAGGTATCTTTTGCTAGGAAAATCAGAGCTAATAAATGGTGTGGCAGCTCAACATCAGCAGCAGGAAAAACTTTTATAACCTTTGAATTTTAAATACCAAGGCTGATACTTTTTAAAAGCCAAAGATCAAATCCTGTTTTCTATTTAGCCCTAGTAAGGACAACCAAAATCAGCAGCAATCGATAACTGTTAAAAGACTTACAGTGGGGGACTTTCCTGGTGGTCCAGTGGTTAAGACTCCGTGCTCCCAATGCAGGGGGCCCGGGTTCGATCCCTGATCAGGGAACTAGATCCTGCACGCTGCAACTAAGACCTGGTGCAGCCAAATAAATAAATAAATAAATATTTTTAAAAAAAAGACTCACAGTGTGCCCAAGTGTCTGTATTTCTTTAAACTCTGCTCTAAAGTAAATATCTCATTGTTTATAAGTAGAAAGTAGAAATTAATCAAAATGTACCCTGTTATAAAAGCAAAGGAGAGGGACTTCCTTGATGGTGCAGTGATTAAGAATCTGCCTGCCAACGAAGTGAGAGAGTGGCATTGACATATATACACTACCAAATGTTAAATAGATAGCTAGCGGGAAGCAACCACATAGCACAGTGAGACCAGCTCGGTGCTTTGTGACCACCTAGAGGGGTGGGATAGGGAGGGTGGGAGGGAGATGCAAGAGGGAGGGGATACGGGGATATATGTATATGTATAGCTGATTCACTTTGTTATACAGCAGAAACTAACACAACAATGTCAAGTAATTATACTCCAATAAAGAGGTTAAAAAAAAAAAAAAAAAGGAATCCGCCTGCCAATGCAGGGGACACAGGTTCGATCCCTGGTCCGGGAAAATCCCACATGCCGCGGCACAACTAAGCCCGTGCGCCACAACTACTGAAGCCCGTGCACCTAAAGCCCATGCTCAACAATAATAGAAGCCACCGCAATAAGAAGCCCACGCACCAAAGAGTAGCCCCTGCTCACCGCAACTAGAGAAAGCCAGCACGCAGCAAAGAAAACCCAACTCAGCCAAAAAAAAACAAAGTAGAAAAAAAAAGCAAAGGAGAAACTGCAAAGAAAAAGACTACCAATAAAAAGTTCTATTCATCAAAAACCTGCCAACACATAGTTAAAAAGCAAACAACCAAAAGGAAGATTTGCAACATATAATAATTACTATCATTAATATCTTTATTAATATGTAAAAGGCCCTTAAAAAGTAGTTAGTAAAAGATAATCAACATATTAGAAAAATAAGCAAAAGTGATGAGCAGGCACTTAAAAAAAGAACAACCACAAACGGACAATTCATACGTAACAAAAGTTGCAACCTCACAAAAAATTAGAGAAACACAAATTGAAATAATGAGAAACATTTTTGGCTTATTAAATTGACCAAAGTTTTCAAAAACTAATAATCCCCAGTGTTGGCAGAGATGTAGCAAAATAAGCATTTTGAAAGTAATAGAAATTGATACAACCTGTCTAAAGAGCAATTTAGCAATACATACATAAGGCTCAATAATTCCACTTCCAGATATTTATCCTAAGGAAATAGAGATGCATGTGACAAAAATAATCATTACAGAATTATTTATAACAAAATTATTTTATAACAAAAAATGAGACACAACCTAAAGTCCCAACAATAGGAAGTTGGTTCAATAAATTATGGTCTATTTACACAATTAAATACTAGGCATCATTATAGATCAATATTTAAGACTATGAGAAATGCTCCTAAAATGAAGAAAAAAGATACTGAAGTGTACACACAGTACAATCTTTATTTAAAACAAAAAAAATTTTTTACTATACATAGTTCTTATGAAAAAGCCTAGAGGAATACTCTAAAATGTCAAAAATATCTCAACAGATAATGAAATTATTTTCTTTCCTTTTTATCTACATTTTCAAATTATTTATTCAAACGATTTATTTCAAATTTTATTGCTTAAGTAATTTTATTAAATTATATTTTTAACCTATGAAAAGAAGAAATTAGGCAGGCCAAAAAAATTTGAGGCACTTGGGGCTTCCCTGGTGGTGCAGTGGTTAAGAACCCACCTGCCAATGCAGGGGACACGGGTTCAAGCCCTGGTCCGGGAAGATTCCCACATGCCGCGTAGCACCTAAGCCCCATGCGCCACAACTACCAGCCTGTGCTCTAGAGCCCTCGTGCCTAGAGCCTGAGCTCCACAACAAGAGAAGCCACTGCAATGAGAAGCCCATGCACTGCAATGAAGAGTAGCCCCCACCCACGCAACTAGAGAAAGCCCGCATGCAGCAACGAAGACCCAACGCAGCCAAAGATAAATAAATAAAATAAAATAAATAAATTTATATTAAAAAAAATTGGGGGAGCTTCTTACAGAGGACTCTAAAAATCATCACTATAAAACTCTTTAAGCACATCTGGCATGACTCAGCAAGGGACTGCCAGCTAGAAAAATCGGTGAAGTAACTTAATTAAAATTAAAGGTGTAGTCAAAATAAAAAGCTTCAGCATACACCAGTGTCTGCAACTTGTTGCAAGCAGCCGAAGTTGGAAAGAGCAAACCACAGACGGCTGCCTGCCTACCTTGCCTGGGGGCAGTCCTCAGGACCCAGAGGTGATGGCCCCTGCCCCATGCCCACAAATACCAGCCTAGGAACCATGGCTCACCCTGCAGAGCACTCAGCAGGGTTTACCCTGAAGCATCTGAACAAGCTAGAGCCACGCATGGTGAGCTCACCCAGTGATCTAGAATGGCCTAGTCAACAGACAAGGCAGGCTCCCCGGTTCTCTGAGCCCTAGGCCAAGAGCAAATTTCACTCAAAGGTGAGAAGGTGGAACCATGCTACGATACATACAACCCCCTTGGGGGTGAACTGGCAGACTGACGCTGTATCCTCTCAGGGTAAGTTTCTATTCAGGGAAGATCTGGAAACTAAAAAAAATGTTAAAGTGAATATAAATACCCAGTATTTATTACAGGGTCTACTAGCTGCCCAGGAAATTTTGCCAAACAGTTAAGTAAACATATCAACTAGGTGAGAGGGAGGGAAGAACACCTTAATTTTAAAACGGCCTCATCAGGCCTAATTAACGTATTCGAATTCTTTGAGGAGATAAAAACAATATGATTATGGCAGAACTAGTAGGCAGAATTTCTAATGCCAAAATTCCACCAAAAAAACAACACACTGAATTCCATGTTGCATGTATGTTTGTCTTTATGTGATTGTCATTTATGGGAAACCATGAACGACGGTGTTTTTTAACCCATTGACCAGTTCTGGACTGGAGCGCAATGCTTTCATAAATTGCCTAGAATGATAGTTCCCAACCCATTGGGGACCCAACTTCATATCCACAAATATGTTCCCAATGACCAGCCATTAAAAACACCATTACTGAATGAGAGTCCATGAAAAAATTAATTTGAAAAGGAGGTCTCAATGCTTTGGTAACCAATAATCTAGCAGAAAAACATTAGGTTGTAAGATTCATGAGGGAAGAGACTTATCTGTCTCATTCACCACTGCATTCTCCATTAGGCAGTCAATAAATATTTGTTGAAGCAATAAAATGAAACCTTCAAGACTGCAAATGGCCTAAAAGCTGTTCCAGAAATGAAAATGCGAAATTAAAAGACAAGTTCTAAGGAGGCTGTATGAATAGGCGAAATTATGGCAAAGTAGCATTAGTGAAAGCAAATGTGAAGGAACGTTTAGGGAAAAGCAATTCCAATTATACTAGAATATATATGGTTATGGTTAGAATAATGGGTTCTAAGCTAAACTGTTCAATAAAGAAGCATCAGCTTAGACTGTTCCCTTAAGACACCATGTTGCATGTTTCATCACAAAAGGCCCAGAAAACACTGGGCATTATCAGAAAGGACACTGGAAACAAAATAAAACTTGTGATCCCGCCCTTATTCACAACCACTCAGTGTCCACAGAGAGATGTGCTGAGCAGTTTTGGCTCCCCACACTTTAAGAAAGATGTACCAGGGCTTCCCTGGTGGCGCAGTGGTTGAGAATCTGCCTGCTAATGCAGGGGACACGGGTTCGAGCCCTGGTCTGGGGGGATCACACATACCGCGGAGCAACTAGGCCCGTGAGCCACAACTACTGAGCCTGTGCGTCTGGAGCCTGTGCTCTGCAACAAGAGAGGCCGTAATAGTGAGAGGCCCTTACACCGTGATGAAGAGTGGCCCCTGCTTGGCACAACTAGAGTAAGCCCTCGCACAGAAACAAAGACCCAACACAGCAAAAATAAATAAATTAATTAATAAACTCCTACCCCCAACATCTTCTTAAAAAAAAAAAAAAGAGAAAGATGTACGAGAGTTGGAAAAGGTCCTGAGAAATGAGACTGAGTAGATGGAAGAGCTTTCTAATAAGAGCCTAAAAATTAGAACTCTATTTTATTCTAGAGAGATGAAGATTTAGGGGAAAGGGGGAACATAATTGAAGTATAGGTTTGTTCATCAAACCTCAAACACTAGAGAGCAGAGGGCAGCATTTTTGAAGTTTGAAGTAAATAAAAGATATAGACCAAAACCAACAACAACAACTTAATCCATTAGTCAGAAAATATACTGATATTGTTAAAGGTAAAATATATAAATGTAGTAACATCCACACTTATTCAAATCTATAATTTTTTTTTTTAAAGGCTCTGAGAAACTAAAAACAAGGAATTGTCACTAAATCCATGAGCTTTCTTTCCCTCAGCACTGAAGCCTTTGAATTTCAAATAACGTTAAACTTGGTCACCTGTTTTTCTTTTTCTTTTGTTTTTTTTTTTTTTTTTTTGCGGTACGCGGGCCTCTCACTGTTGTGGCCTCTCCCGTTGTGGAGCACAGGCTCCGGACGCGCAGGCTCAGTGGCCATGGCTCACGGGCTCAGCCGCTCCATGGCACGTGGGATCTTCCTGGACCGGGGCACAAACCCATGTGCCCTGCATCGGCAGGCGGACTCTCAACCACTGCGCCACCAGGGAAGCCCCACCTGTTTTTCTTAATAATATTAAGTTCAGCAATAACAGAACATCAAGGGGGCAGATACACTCCAAATTTAAGAAAAGTCTGATCTCTATTCAGTATATTCTGTCTCATGAAACACGGAAACAAATAACATCACAGATTTATACGATGAAAATGAAAGACCACATGATCTAGGGAACACTGGGCTGTGAAACAACAAAATTGTTTCCTTTTATTTGCCACCTTGTTGGATGAGGACTAGAAGGAAGGATGAGTATGTATGTTTTACAACCTGTAGGTGAACTCTTTACCCTACTGCCCCACATGACTGAATATGGCGTAGATATTGACATAAACTGTGTTCAATTATTGTTATAACAGTTAAGAGTTTAAAAATGGATAAATAGGGACTTCCCTGGTGGCGCAGTGGTTAAGAATCTGCCTGCCAATGCAGGGGACGCAGGTTCGAGCCCTGGTCCAGGAAGATCCCACATGCCGCGGCGCAACTAAGCCCACGCACCACAACTACTGAGCCCGCGCTCTAGAGCCCGCGAGCCACAACTACTGAAGCCCACACACGTAGGGCCTGTGCTCCATAACAAGAGAAGCCACCGCCATGAGAAGCCCGTGCACCACAACGAAGAGTAGCCCCCACTCGCCACAACCAGAGAAAAGCCCACATGCAGCAACAAAGACCCAATGCAGCCAAAAATAAAATAAATTTATAAAAATAAATAAATAAATAAAAATGGATAAATAAAATTTCCCCCAGCTTTCTATTTCAGAAGGAACATCCCAGGGGATAATAAAGCAAAAAATAACTCAAACTGTATGAGACACAGAGAGAGAGAGAGAGAGAGAGAGAGATTATTTAGCAGACCCTAAGAAAGTACTTGAGTTTGTTCCCAGGTGGGAGAACTTCTGTACCAGGAATGGAAACTGGGCAAGGGGAAAGAGAGAATGAGCAAGCAAGCACAAGAGCAAGCTGCTACTCCCATGACTTGCAGGAACTTCAATCTGGACTCTGGCTGGAACACTGATCAGAAAGAGACACTGCTTCTATGGGTGGTGGAGAAGGGAGCTCAGTGAAACTTTAGCTGGATCAAAGGGAACAGAAAAAAAGAGTTCCTGGACCCAGAATGAAGCCCCAGACTGGGAATAGTAGAGCTAAAAGAATAAGAAATTGTGAACCACGGAGAACTAGCTTTCACCCCTATGCTGTCACCAATTACCTATGTAAGGATCTTAGGCAGGCCTTGGTTTAATATGTAAAATTAAACTAACCTGAAGGGTCTCTGAGACCTTGAACAGGCTAGGCTACAACAGCTGGGCAAATTAATCTAGAACTATTGGATTTCTACATAAAACTTAAGTCCTAAAGTAGACAAGCAGACTCTCTGCCACATACATACTACTGCCCTCCTGAATACACATCTGAGGCCTTCTTATAGGTCTAAGTGATCCCAAGTCACAGACATTCTGAGTCAATCAGTGGTCAATGCTTCATTTCATGAGGCACCTGGCATTCTAATCATTAGCAAAGAACAGCCCAAAGAGATTCTCAGCAGTATACAAGAAAACAGGTGCCCCAACAGACCCAGGCAAAACAACAAAGCGTTTCACTTGTCTTTTCCTCTATCTGGTCTTAGTCCTGCCAATGCATATTTTGCCAGAATGGTTGCTGTAAAACACTTATCTGATCACAGAGACGTCCCAGTTCAAAATCCCCATCACCTTCAGTAAGTAAACTCTTCTTCCAGCGTGCAGAAGCCATTCCCATCTGGTCTGTGTCCACCTCTCCAGCCACTTCCCAGGGTACATTTCAGTCACTGGTGTCAGAGCTTGAGCTGTTCCTCCTGAGTGGCCCCAAACATAAATCTGCCCGAGAACTCCTCATCCCCAAGCTCCTGTTCCAGGGCCCCTCCTCCTGGATGCCTTCTCTGAGTCCTCTGCCCTTCCCTTCCTCCCTTCCTCTATGGCAGCACTTCCCACAGTAGGCTGGGATCCTAAGTTTTCTCATCAGTCTGTGAGTCTCCCGAAAATTGGGGTCATATCCTTTACCTCTATGCCCAGGGCCTAACACACCTAGTTCCCAATGTTATGGGGGTTGTCACTGCTCCCACCCCTCCCAGAACCTTTCCTTGAAGCCTCTCCAAACCCTGGCTGATACACCTGTCCCTGCCTGCCCTGCCCAAGATGTCTGTCACCCAGAGGCAGCTTCTCTTCTCCCTGTCTAAGCCCTTCCACCCCAACCAAAAATTCCATTTCCCAAGAACAGAATTGCATTGCAAGCATTCTAACAAGACTCACAGGATGTTAGAGCTGAAGTGGACCTCAGAAATGACCTGGTCCAGTGGCTTCCAAATGCCCGTCTGCAGACTGCTGCTGGACTGACTGCAAAAGAATAACATGGGGAGTGACTTTAAAACACAGAATCCCAGGCTCCACTGTGGAAATTCTGATTCAGTAGGCCTGGGATGGATCCCTGCATTTTTTTAAAAAGCTTCCCAGTTGATTCCAGGGCACTGGTCTAGTCCAACCTCTTCATTTTATACATGAAGAACTGAGGCTCAGAAAGGGGAAGTTCATCCATCAAATAATTACCAAATGCCAAGACTTATGCCAGGCACTGAGGACACAAAGGGAAGGCCCAGACCCTGTTTTTGAGTGCCCTCCCCTCCACAACCCACTGAAAACACCTCTCAACCACATACCTGTGAGTGCCACCAAAAAGGCTCATCAAGGGGACACAGGCTTCCTACAAGCAAGGAAGGGAAAGGGACTTTCTCTGACTGCCCTTGTCAGAAGTCATCTCATCCTCCCTTGTGCTCCCTTTTGTTTTACTTATTTCTCCTCATAATTTTCTACCTTTAATGTAGTACCTTCAAACTACCTTTAATGTAGCTTACCAGTAAAATGTTCTCTCTTCTGCTATTTCATAAGCCCCTCGACAGGCACTCACTGAATCATTAATTAACTGGTATCCCTCGATTCTAGACTTGGATTTCTACTTGGATAGGCATCTCAAATCTAATATGTCCAAAATCTAACTCTTGGATTTCCTCCTACATTCTTTCTCATTTCAGTAAATGACAACTCAGTCCTTCCAGTTGCTTGGGCCAAACCTTGGCATCTTTGAGTCCTCTCTTTCCCTCATACCCTTAATCCAATCCATAAGCAAATCCCGTCAACTCTACTTCCAAAATGTAACCAAATCCAACCATTTCTCACCACCTCCAACCATCTTCTTTTCTCTCCTGGATTCCCACAAAAGCCTGATGACTGGTCTCCTTGTCTCTCCTCTTTGCCTCTACTACTCACTCGCAACACAGCAGCCAGAGTGCTGCTTTTAAATCATCCACCAGATCATGTTCCTCCTCTCCTTAAAACCCTTCAACACCGTCCCACCTCACGCAGAGTAAAATCCAGTCTTCACCCCAGCCTACATGGCCAGGACGATCTAACCGTCCTCTGTCTCCTACACCTCTCTGTTGCCAGTCTGCTCCAGACTCCTTACTGCTCCTCAACCAAGCAGGGCATACTCCTGCTCAGAGCCTCTGCACTTACTATCCCCTCTGCTTGGAATGTTCTTCCCCTCAGATCTCTGTGGGCCCACTCCTCACTTCCTTCAGGTCTTTATTCAAACACCACTTTGTCAGGAGCCTTCTATGACCATTGTGCATAAGATACCAATCCCCACCCTCACCATCAATCTCTGTCCCTTTAGTCTGCTTTGTTTTTCTTCACAGCCCTTATAGCATCTGACACATTATATAACTGCTCATTTATTTATTTTCTGTGTGTAAGCTCCACTATGTTTACTAGACGGTAATCCACCATTAGAAAGGGGGAATGATGTGACAGGCTCATCTGTCCAGAACGAAGATTGTTCAAGGATAGTCACAGATTCCTAAGCAAGTTTATTACCAGTCAAGCAGCTGGCAAATTTGCTACAGTGTTTGTATTTAGCTTTTGAAAACTTTTTATAAATAGAGAGACCTTGAGTGGTGATGGGGCCTTGCCAGTGGGAAAGGGTCTATCTGAAGTCACACTTGTCTATGAACCCTAGGCCCCTGCAGGACTAAGTTAAATATTATATTTTATTGGTGTTAAGTGCCTACTGGCCATTGTCCCCACAATAAGGTCATCTGTCTTGAGGACTGGATCAGTGTGACGCCAGTGGAGGGGGAAGGCTAGCTCTGAGAACCGCAGGGAAGAGGAGAACACAAGGTGGTCTTGAGTCTTAAGACAAGAGGATACAACTCTGTGAATATACCAAAACCCACTGAATTACGCACTTTAAATGGGTAAACTGTATGGCACGTGAATTACATCTCAATAAAGCTGTTAGATTTTTAGAAAAGATAAAAAGGAAGAAAAGAGGATAGAACTGAAAGGAATTGGGATTATAAAAGACTGTACAACTGACTGGGATGATACAAGTGGAAACTAGGCATAGGCAACAAAGTTTAAGCAGAGCTAAGAACTGAGATAAAAACTGATACTTTGTAACCAGTACCCCCTTTTCCTTTCATTACTTGAAACAGAGCTCAGCACTAAGGGACACTGCACTTTGTTAAAAGGGAAAAAGACCCAGAGACAGAAAAAAGAGAGACAGGACTCCTCTTGTTCACACACCATCCTTGAGGAGTTTCCCCCCACTGAACTTTGTAAAAGCATCATCTCTTGGTAGTAGGGATCCCCAAATTTAGGTAGGAAGCCAGTAGCCTCAGACCTGCTGGGAACCAAGCCTCCACTCCCCAAATAAAAGGGCCCCAGAAAAGAAAAAGTGGCCATTCCGCAGATCACTCCTTCCCCAGCTCTGGTACCCCTGTGTTTGGTGGCTCTGGGTGTGCCACCAATCTCATCTACCACAGGCAAACCACAGTCCCAAATATCCCGAAATTAAAAGGTTGGGGTGGGGGCCAAATGTACTATTAGTATTGGGGTGTCTCTTCAGTTCCCTTAGGTCACTAAGGAGTTTAGGAGCTGCTGAGTCAAGGGCCTGGTAAAGGATGCCTCTCCCAGGTACTCTACTCTCACTCCCCTTTTCTTTTTCTCACACCTCCACACCTCCACACACACACACACACACACACACACACACACACACACACACACACACACACACACACACACACACACACACACACACACTCTTCTCCTTCCTGTTCCTCTCTCTCCCCCTACTCCTTCCTCCATGCCCCTCTCCATTCCTCCGTCCCTTTCTCTCTTCCCCCCTCTTGTCTCCCTCACAGATGTTCTTCTTTATCCCCTTCTTCCTCTCTCTTCTCTCCTTCCCCTCTCAAAAGAGATCTGGGTGCGCTCTTTCACCATGACTGCTCAGACCCAAGTGCAGCCAGCCTCCTGCAGGAAAGCAGGGCGCCAGCCACGGCAGCTTTTCACCAACAACCCAGCATGGCAACGGACCCAACATCCAGGTATCTGCAATGTGTGCCCACTGCATATGTCCCTGGTGATCCAAGGGAATGACAGAAAATAACGTGTTCAAAGGACATCCCGATGTGCCCTTCCACCATCAGAAAAAATGGAATATCTTTTTAAGATATCTGTGAAATGTTCACAGATAAAATGATGTGATATCTGGGATCTGCCTCAAAATAACACAGGGCAGGAGGAAGAGAGCAGGGAGGGCATGTATAAATGAGACAAGATTGGCCACGAAATGATAACTGTTGGATCTGCATGAGGAGTACATGGGAGTTTATCATGTTATTTTTCTCTACATATGCACATTTCAGCACACTAGGAACCAGACTCTTGGATAGTGGACTCTATGGGTGCAACTAGCTAACCACCAAGATCACACCCATTAGGATGGCTATTATCAAACAAAACAGAAAATAGCAAGTGTTGGTGAGAATGTGGTGGAGAAACTGGAATCCTTGTGAATCGCTGGTGGGAATGTACTGTAGCCACTATGGAAAACAGCATGGCAGTTCCTAAGAAAAATCACACATCGTGGATATAACACTTCCACTTCTAGGTATATACCCAAAAGAATTGAAAGGGGTCTCAAAGAGGTATTTGTACATCTATGTTCATAGCAACATTATTCACAATATCCAAAAGGTGAAAACAACCCAAGTATTCATCAATGGATGAATGGATAAACAAAATGTGACATAAATATAAAAGGGAATATTATTCAGCCTTTAAAAAGGAATGAAGTTCTGATACATGCTAAAACATAGATGAACCTTAAAGGCATTATGCTAAATGAAATAAGCCATATACAAAAGGACAAATATCGTCTGATTCCACTGATAATGAGGTACCTAGAGCAGTCAATTTCATAGAGACAAAAAGTAGAACAGTGGTTACCAGGGGATAAAGGGGAGAAAGGAAAAGGGGTTGTTATATAATGGGTGAAGAGTTTCAGTTTGGGATGATGAAAAGGTTCTAGAGATGGACGGTGGTGATGGTTATGTGAATGTCCTTAATGCCACTGAACAGTACATTTGAAAATAGTTAAAATGGTGTAAATCAACTATACTTCAATAAAAATAATAACAAAAACACTAATAAAAAATTCTTGGATACCCTTAAAATATGGTTAAAATGGTCAATTTTCTTATGTATGTTTTACCACAATTTTTAAAAATAATGATAACTACCAAGGAACATTGAAAAAAAAAAAAAAAAACCACTTGTGTCCAAACTCTCAGCTCTTCAAGGCCAGCTCAGGTCAGCCTAGACATCATACCTCAGTGAGGTTCTCAAAGCAAGGGTGTGGTAAATATTGCTGGGAGTGTACAGCTGTGGAGAAAGGAATAACTTCTACCTATAGGCACATGGTCTAGTTTCCAAACACCACCTAAGGAAAGAAGAAAAATAAAATGTTTTTTAATAGGTCTGAAGGCAAATGTAATTAAAGTAAGTTAATAATAATAAAGTGTAGGTCAGACCCTGAGAAGAATCTCCAAACCTAATTCAAAGCGGGCCTCAAATGTAGTCAAAGATAGTACTATCCCCAGTCCCAGATCTTCTCCCTTTCGTCTAGCATAGTGTGCTGGTTCAGAGCCCAGACTTTACGTGGGTTCAAATCCCAGTTCTACTACTTACTAGCCATGTGACCTTGGCCAGGTTCCTCCACCTCTGTGTCTCAGTTTCCCCATAAGTAAAATGGGGGTTATAGGGGTTAAATGAGTTAATATTTGTAAAGCTCTTACAACACTGCCTTAAACATAGCAAATACACATGTTTGTTAAGTATTCTGCCACCAACCTCAGTGGCCAGCAAGCTTTACCTCATAATTTTTCAGAGTGCCCCTGCAGACCACTGAATCCCTAAACGTCAGGCTGATTGGATGCATGCACAGGGGACAGAGACAGGGCAAGTGAAGGTCGGTTACCCCTCCTCACAGCTCATCCTCCAGTGCTCAGGAGGGCTGAAGAAGCAGAGGATCAAGGAGTGAGCAAGGGGACCAAGGGGCAGGCTGGGGGAAAGTCACAGGTGGGGGAGAGGCAGGGAAGGGACAAGCACCAAGCAGGGGATGAGAATAAGAGAAGACATGGGGAAAGCTGGCAGACCCTTTTTTTTTTTTTTAATCTAAGTGGTCCTCAATTGTAACTGGACATCAGAATCACCTTGGGAACTTTGGAAACTA
Source organism: Grampus griseus (assembly GCF_964374135.1). Classification (NCBI taxonomy): domain Eukaryota; kingdom Metazoa; phylum Chordata; class Mammalia; order Artiodactyla; family Delphinidae; genus Grampus; species Grampus griseus. The sequence goes on along the minus strand of NC_139018.1, from coordinate 140,595,653 downwards.
CTAATGCTTGGCCATAACCTCCCAAGATTCCAATTTTAGAGGCCCGTGTGGAGAAACTAGTTAACAGTCCATCAGGTGCATGTACCCACAAATGACAGAATAAAGAGTCTCTTTTCTAATTCCGCTCACTCTCACTGTAATTCTGCGTTCCCTCGCTTGACTTCATTTGTCTTAACTTTGACAGACCAGCATTTATTTGGATTCTAAATAGAGATATAGACAATATTAATGGAAAAACTTACAAGGGAATGGAAGGAAACTCATTATTCCAATTCTATAGAAGGGAAATACAGAAAACTTTTTTCCTTTTCTTATTTGGATCTTCACATTTCAAAACATAAACTAACAAGCAGACCCTGTGCTGCCCAGATGAGGATAAAGTCAGAAACCAGGGGATGGGGTAGGGAGTGTCTTAGATCTGATGTCCAAAATAAGTTAGTTCTGAGGTGCTCCAATGAGTGTGTCTGATTATTTATTCCAGGGTAACCTCAGTTCCTGCAGACACTGGATTCTTTAGGGTTATTCAGACCATCTCTGGTGCCCAATAACACAGTTTGGCTGCAGAGAGGGGCTGGCAAACCTGAGAATCAGGCTCCATTGGCCCAGGCTGGCTGCTTCTCTCAGGCCACATACACACATGTGGATTTATAGGAACTTTACAGTTTATATAACACTATTGCCACTTCACAGGGAACTCGCCAGAACCAAGACTAATACTGAGGCTCCTGCTTGCCTCCAACAACCAGACTGCCCTTCCACTCAGGAATTCTGAACCAGGAGGTCTGACTTCACATTTCAGTTTCCCAACATCCTCATCTTCCCAAGGTGCTACTGCATATGGCACACATTTTCCTTCAACTGGTATTGAGACATTCACTACAGCCCTTGCCACAATTATGACACACCTTAGGGTGTTGTAAGACTGAGATTAGGAAACAACGTACTAGAACACTGTTCTGGATTAGAGGTTCTTCCAACACCAGAAAGATTAAGAGCCCAAGAGATTCTAGGAAACCATTAAATTTAAGCTGCTAACTCTACAAGCAAGGAAATGAAGGCCCAGAGAGGTGAGGTAATCAAATGAGATAAAGTACATAAACTGGAGAGTTTTTATTACTGTGAAAGATTCCTGTTATTCCTGGCAACATGACTGGCCCTGCCTTAGCTTCCCAGAGGGCCTGAAGTCTCCTACTCACAGTTACCCATTCAAATCTCTCCATCAAACACCCAGTATAAGGCTTATTAACCCGCAGACTAGTGAGTCTAGGCCTGGAAGCACATTAGAAACACATGGGGAGCAGTGCTAATACCTAACTCCACCTGAGGCCAATTAAATCAGAATCTTCAGGGGTGGGGCTGAGCATTTTTTAGAAAACAACCTAGAGGACTGATGTTGTCTGGGGCTGGGAACCACAGTCTTTAGACCAAAGTATAGTCCAGGGACCACTGGCCTCAAAAATCACCCCCAAATCTTGTTAATGATGCAGACTTCTAAGTCCACCTGCAGACTGACTCAATAGAAATAAAGTGGGTCTCGGGACTTCCCTGGTGGCGCAGTGGTTAAGAATCCGCCTGCCAATGCAGGGGACACGGATTTGAGCCCTGGGTCCGGGAAAAGCCCGCATGCCGCAGAGCAACTAAGCCCGCAAGCCACAACTACTGAGCCCTCGTGCCACAACTACTGAAGCCCGCGTGCCTAGAGCCCGTGCTCTGCAACGAGAAGCCATGGCAATGAGAAGCACACGTGCCGCAACGAAGAGTAGCCCCTGCTCGCCGCAACTAGAGAAAGCTCATGCACAGCAATGAAGACCCAACGCAGCAAAAATAAATAAATTTTTAAAAAAAGAAGAAAGAAAGTGGGTCTCAGGAATCTGAAGCTGTGACAGTCACCCAGTGGTTAGAGAATTACAGCAGTGGCACTGAGTGAGTCTCAGAAGTCACACCTGTGCTCCGGCTGACCCTGGAGTCCTGGATGGCCCCAGTAGCTGGCCTGGGAAAGGTTCCCAGATGATTCAGACTCTGGTGCCCACTCTAAGCTAAGAGCCCCTGCAGAAGCCCCCCTGCTTCAATCACCAGCAGCTGTGGCAAACCTTTCAAAAACAGAGCTGGAGTCCATCGTGGTTCTACACAGCCACCTGGGGCTTCCCATCTCACTCAGAGCTTCGGTTCAGGCCCCCACTAGGATTTACAAGCCCAGTGGGACCACCTTGGCCTCCTCTCCTATACCTTCCTCCTCCTCACTCCAGTTTTTCTCTCCACCCTGACTGCTCTTCCCTCAGATAAATGCATGGCTCCCTCTCTTACTCCTTCAGAACTCTGTTCAAACGTCCATTATCAGTGAGGCTTCCTTACTTAAAGCAGAAAATCTGCCTCCCCACCAAACCTCTCTATCTTCCATCCCAGCTTTGCTGTTTTTCTCTGTAATACTTTTCACCATCTCTCATACTTTATGTTTTACTTGTTTATTATCTATAAGACCTCACACACTGGATTACAAGCTCCATGAAAGTAAGATTTTTGTTTATTTTGTTCCCGGTTATAGTCCCAGTGCCTATAGTGCCTGGCACAGAGCAGGCACTGAAATATTTATTCTAGGAATTAATACATCAGGAACACCAATCTCAAAACATAACTTGTACCAAAAGATCAAAGAAGCTGATTATACCGAAATCACTTCTCCACTGATCTCATCTTGGCAGAAGCCTTTTTAAAAACAGGCTAGAGGCCTAATGAAACAGAAACCATTTAGAAATAAGTACTTCCCGTCAATTAATCCAATCCAAATGGGTTTGTCAGTCAAAGACAATTTGTTCCGAGGAACAGATAAAACTATGGAGACAGAAAATGGAGTTGAAAGAAGGTAATCGAACAAATAGATTTCACATACTGTCCTGGTATATGTGTAGGTTCAGAAGAAAACCTGAGAGCACTTACAGCTACTCTCAGACAGGAAAGTTTCCAGCGGACCAGAAAGTACAGGCTGCCATCCAGGGTTACAGTCGGTGAGATGCAGGCCCAGTGCAGGATATGACGGCCCGCTTCCCACCAGATCCATCAACCTAATGAACCTGGAGAGGACCCGTCCTCTTTCCCTTGTGCCTGCTTTCCCCACCTGCTTCCAAAACTCATTTGAAACCATGGACAGTACTTTAAGCTCTACCAAGTCGGGAGCACTAGAAGCTTTTATCAAGGCCACACAGCAGCTGGGGAGAATTCTGCCATTACTAAGTCTCACAGATGTCATCTGTTTTGCTCCATGTCTCCATCCTTGTCCTTGTTACCGCTTTCCTCGCCACCTCTGGTCTCTTCCCACAGTCATCCTACATGTCTAAGACCAATCTTCCCCATCACCATTTTCACGGGTCATTCACTCTGCTCAAAAACTTACAATAATTTCCTGTAGCCGATCACATCAGCTCCAACCCTCGGGCCAGACTTTTGAGAACCTGTCCTCTAGGCCTAGACTTTAAATTTCAGGAGCTGCTTCTTCACCCACCTCAAAGCACCAAATCACTGCCTTCACCTTCAACAGCACCAGTAAGCGATGAGACCTTAGAGCCTGGAACAGACTGGACCACATCTCCAACCTCCATTCCTGCCCAAAGCATCCTCACTCTCCACACCATCCATACCCATCCCCCCACAACAGCTTCTAGCCACACTGTCCTTTCCCACTCGACTTCCACAACACAAACACACACTACACACATACATGCATGCTCATTCATTCAACTGATAATATTAGTTGAGCACCTCCTAGGTGCCAGGCCTTATCCTAGTCACTATGGATACCACAGTGAACAAACAGACTAAGTCCCTCCCCATGCAGGGCTGACATTCCACTAGGAGACAAATGGACACAAACAAGCAAATTCATGATATGTCAGGTAGTCATATAGCCTTTCTCAATAGGAGTTCAGTAGGAAATCATAAAATGGAACGACTACATTCTCAATTCTGAAGCAAGTGAGAGTGCAAGCCACGTGAATACAGGGGAGAAGAGGTTTTAGGCAGAGGGAAGAGCAAGTAGAGAAGCCCTGAAGCAGGGAAATGCTTGATGCATTCAAGGAACCCAAACCAGAGCAGAGGCAGTCACAGGAGATGGGGGTGGGAAGCAAATAATGGAGGGCCACTGTGAGGACTGACTTTCACTCTTAGATTGAAGGCTATAGGAGGACCTGGGGTAAAGGAGCGACATGCTCTGACTTTCACTGTAAAAGGATTACTCCTCTCTGCCGTCTATCATCAGGTAGTAAAATTATGAGGGACTTATTTTCTTCTTGAATGTTCCAAAATTTTCTAAACTGAAGATATATTTTTCTTTTTTTTTTTTTTTAAGGCTGCAGCACACAGCTTATGGGATCTTAGGTCCCCGACCAGGGATCGAACCTGGGCCCCGGCAGTGGAAGCTTCGAGTCCTAACCACTGGACTGCCAGGGAATGCCCCAATTTTTTTTTAATTTTTATTGGAATATAGTTGATTTACAATGTTGCATTAGTTTCAGGTGTACAGCAAAGTGAATGAGTTATACATATACGTATATCCATTCTTTTTTACATTCTTTTCCCATATAGGCCATTACAGAGTACTGAGTAGAGTTCTCTGTGCTATACAGTAGGTTCTTATTAGTTATCTATTTTATATATGATAGTGTGTATATGTCAATCTCAGTCTCCCAGTTTATCCCTCCTCCCCCACTCCCTTACCCCCTTGTAGCCATACCATATTTTTTAAATGAAGGAAAAACAATCTTCCTAATCCTTTAAGACTGAGCCCAAATTCCACCTCCACTCAAAGCCCCCTGTACCAGTGCTAGGCCAAGCTGTACCCTAGACCCTGGCCATCAGGACCACTGGGGTGGCCCCAGTGTTAGCAGTACCGGCCTACAGCAACTAATTTTCATGAAAGTTTCTTCTGCTCCCCTCACTTCTCTCCTGTCATGCAGGAACATGTCCCTTCGGACACTCTTGCCCCAAGTGCCTGCCTGGGTCCCACTCTTTCTCTCCATTAACTTAATTAATTCCTGGTAATTAAAGTTACAGTTTAGTGATGAACTGCTAAAAGACTGACCTCTCAAGGGGTGTAAATATTTTTTTTATTCTTTATACAGTTTTTTAAATTCTTTATACAGTTTTTGAAAATAAATTTTATTGATTAATTGATTGATTGATTGCTGCACTGGGTCTTCGTTGCTGCGCGCGGGCTTTCTCTAGTTGAGGCAAGCAGGGGCCTGCTCTTCGTTGCGCTGCGCAGGCTTCTCATTGCGGTGGCTTCTCTTGTTGCAGAGCACAGGCTCTAGGCACATGGCCTTCAGTAGTTGTGGCACTCGGAATCAGTATTTGTGGCTCGTGGGCTCTAGAGCGCAGGCTCAGTAGTTGTGGTGCACAGGCTTAGTTGCTCCACAGGATGTGGGATCTTCCCGGGCCAGGGCTCGAACCCGTGTCCCCTGCATTGGCAGGCGGATTCTTAACCACTGCGCCACCAAGGAAGTTCCAGGTGTAAATATTTTAAATGGGGACACTAAGTGGAAATGCAAACGTCTTAAGACTCAGAGGAATGCAGCTATAATGTTGGAACGATAGGCACTGGGGTGCCTAGTTTGTGGGTAGGTGGCTACCTTCTCCTAAAGGGTACAGGTGCTTAGAAAAGCAATGTCAAAGGGAGACAAGTGAAGTAATGAAAGATGAGATTACGTCATTGCCACCACCTCTCTCCTCCCAAATGGCCATTCAATCCATTTTGGGTACCAGAGAATGTTCCCCAGAGGTAACCCCAGCCATCTCAGAGGGGTGACTTGTGTGAAAGTAACTACCACCATCAGAAAGAAAAGCCCCCTTAAGACACTTCTGGTCTGGAAGCAAATTGTTCTCCAATTGCTTTCAGTGGGGGAACTCCTTGAGGGCAAAGTTCATCTCACATGATTCTTTTATGCTCCACAGAGCATCCAGCTCTGTGTTGGGCCCAGGGTGGGCCTTTCATAAACAACTGTAGATAATTGATTATTGATGGCCCAGTTGTAAAAAGGCTCCAAAGGACTTTTTTTCCAAAGGATTTTAAATACACGTAAGCATTCTAACTAAGAACAACAGTAGTATTAATCACACACCTAATATTTTTAAGGGCCTGAAGATTTATAGCCTTAATGAAGTCTCAGACAGTGAAGCAGTTTTTACAACCTCAGCCAGTTCAGTTCAGGTCTGGAGAGTCTGTCTAACAAGGCAAAGGGAGAGAGCAGCCCTTGTCCACACACACCCGAGCCTCGGCTGGGCCAAGCCCCAGAAGAATCTGAACAGCTGCTTGCTGCCCACCCCTGGACTCCCTTCTCCTCCAAAAATGCCAAAGCTCTGCCTCAGAGGTGTTTTCGGGCCCTGGAATAGCCTTGAGAGGCTTGCAGTTACAATGGTCACCTTGAAGATCACCTACCTTCAAGACCTCTCTCTCAGGTCTCACTCTGCCCTTGGCTTGCTAACGAACAACTTTAACTTCAGAACTGAGTTGGCAGACAGGAGTAGAATGCTGTGAACTGCAGCAAACCAGGGGAATAAAAGCGGAGCCAGAACCCACTCCACTGGCTCACATTCAGCTCCAGCTTGCTAAGGGCAGTGTGGGTAAACGTTCCTATGCCCAATGACTGGATGGACATAAGGATGAAGTAGCTCCCTGCCTCACTCCCAGGATGGGCTGAACCTCCAGTAGGAGGGAAATTCCAGGAATGTATGTGAGGTTCATACATAGGAACCCCTCTCTTTACCATCCCCCATGTCAATGTGTAGGAGACTAAGAGCGCTGTGGTCCATGGGAGAGAGCCCAGGGCCATGCCCAAAAGAAGTGACTTCTTTAGAAGCATGCCCCCAAAAAACACCCAACAAATGAAGCTAGAAGCCAATTCATTCTGCTCATCAGCTCCTCCCAGATGGGTGCAGCTGTGGCTCCCTGAATTCAGGAACTATCCCGATCAGAGTTTCTAGCCTAAGTCACCTGCTGGGGAGAGCTGTCTTTACTGCACATCTACCAAAGGCAAGCCTCCTTGCCTACCAAGGAGGGATAGCCAGTTCCAACATCATACCTCTTCTAGAGGGACATATTTCTGGGCAGTTTGAGTTTTTGCTTTAGGACATTCAATGTTTGTCTCTAAAATTAAACACAGATTTACCCATTGTTTTTGTAATGATGACATACAAGCTTATAGAAAATTCAAGTGACAGGCAAAAATATAAAGAAAAAAGTAAAAACCACTCTAATCCCACCACTCAGAGGTAAGATCTGACATAAACTCTGCTCTGCAGAAGAAGTGAACCTATTCTGAGTTAAACCTAGGGTGTTGCTCTTGCTTTTCTGGAAAAGTCTGTGGATTTAGTTTTCAGAAGACCCTTAATGCCACCCCTGAACTACTCGAAAAAATTTCAGGGGTCTCCAATATTTCTGGAGCTCACAAATGGACATTAATGAAGTCATAAAGACTCGCTGCCCCACACACATACTGACTTGAGGCCAGGAGTTCATCTGTTCAGCAGACATACCCCTTTTTTCACTCAACATAGCATAAGTCTTTCTACAATCAATCACATAAATAGACATCATCATACTTTTTATCTCCTGGAGCATGTAAATGAGAGGAAGGGGGACACCATTACCTCTTGATACAATACCTTTAGAATCTGAAATGGAGTATGTGGGTAAATGTGACTTTACCCAAAGTCACACAGCAAACAGAGGACACCTATTCTCTGCTGATGGATTTGAGGAATGACTCTGTGGTGACACCAAACTCAAAAGGCGTTCATTAACTTTTCTTTCAGTCATAAAAAGGATCCAATGTGCCATTTCAACACATACATAAACACTTCCCACTGTCAAATAAAAATGAATGGTTGGTTGAAGTAGCACTTTTATCCCTAAAAACATTTCCCCAAATTAATAAGCTAATGGATATCCCATCCTACACTCCTAAAGCATGAAGGGGGAGAACAATGGACCAGATGCCCACAAATGGAAACATACACAGACTGTGGGTACATGCAACTGCTCCACCTCACAGGCATCAACACTAGGAACTCTCTCCTATTCAGGATACTCCTATTTTTGTAGGAAAAGAAAAAGTTAAAACAAACGTATATAAAGACAGCGCTGGAGATAAACATCTAATAAAAACACTAAATATTAAAACAGTAGCTCTAGGGTATAAGATTTATCAGTTTTATCTCATTTGTATACCTAACTGAATTGCCTAAATTTTCTACATGAATGCTCTTTAGAGTTTTAAAAGAAAAATAATTAACCCATAATCTAGGTTGGTCTATTTGGATTTTATTTTTTGCTGTAGAAAAACAGATTCAAAACTCTAGAGGGTCCACAACTCTTCTCAGTTTTGTGGAAGCAGAAGGAAGTGTTAAGACGAAGCTCAAACCTCATGAAGATTGCAATCCAACAGGAAAGCTCACCATGACCACGCTGAATAGAGGGCAAGAATTATTACCTTCTTTTCTGTCTCCAATGTGTAGGGAAGATGAAAATCCTAAACCAATCTCTCCTTCAAGTGCAACCAAAAGAAACCACCCCTGCCCCATCTCTTCCAAGAGTTCACAGACCTCTACTCTCCGAACAATTTCCAGTGCATCTGTCCACAACCACTCCTTGGCCACAAAATTACCCACACCACTTGGTATCTGCATACCTTCTCCAGTAATCCCCTTTTCCAGTACTTTATCTCTAAAAAAGTTATTTCTCCTTTTCCTTAAGTCTCACAAACACAGGATCCCACCCAAACAGTACAGAATCATTCATTCTATCAATTAAATAATCATTGTTAACTATACTGTATAGAGCTTCAGGAAAGATTATGTTAACAAAAAGGGTTAGTTTTCATGGAGCCTGAGAAAAACAAATGGGAATTGAGGAGCAAGAGTTTGTTAGTCTGTCCCAGCCCTGGCCAGAAGTCAGGGAGTGGGGGTGGGGAGGGCCATGGCCAGAGGAGAGAAACATCTGTCATTCTGCAGTTTCATTTCTCAAGGCTAGTTAATACCCTGAGTTTATGCATCAGTCTCTTCCAAGTTTGGTTAATCAGCCTCCCTGGATCCAATCAGCTCTGCGTGCCCTACAAACTGAATTTCAGGTTTATGAAACTGAGCACAAGATCCTGAAGCACAGAGATCCCACCAAACTAAAGTCACCTCCCAGGATGACATCTGTCTCTACTCTCTAACAGCAACACCCATCACGTGATATGTATTTGATGCACCCAATAGTCTCTGATATGTCCCTGTGACTTACAGAATTAAATCCAAACTTGGCCTGCCTTTCACAAGCCCAAATCAGCTTCCCAGCCTCATCCCTGGACAAGCCAAGTCTCTCATGGCTCCATGCTTTCACACATGACTCTCTCTTCATAGACTGCCCTTTGCCCAGTCTTGCTTGCCTGCAAAACTTCTGTTCTTCCTCTAAAGCCCAGTTCAGAAGTCACCTGGCCCTAAAGCCTTCCCTACTTCCCCAGGCATTTAGTTCTTACTGCCCCCAACTGTAGTTCTCTAACTACAAAGGCTTTAGAGAATTTGTTAAATACATTGTAGCTCATTCTTTTAATTATCTAACCTCCCCTGGATACCCTGAGCTTCTTGAGGCAAGGAACTCACATTGTATCCATAAGCCCTAGCACAGTGTCAAGACTGAAATAAGAGATCAACCTTGAAGGACTGATCACATGGAACATTGGCATTAAGTTATTTAGAGGAAAAGAGTCTCACAATATTCAAGAATTAAATTGTCTATATACTTAATCTCATCCAAAATGACAATAGGGCACGGAGGCAGCATGGGCGTTTTAAAATTTTAAGTAATAATAGCAGCTAACATTTGTACTAAGTTAATTTGATCAGCACAACAACGCTAGGAGGTAGATACATTTTTCTGCATTTAAGCTGAGAAAAGCTTGAGGCTTTTCCAAACAGGAAACTGAGGCACGAGAGGGTTTAAATAACTCAAAATCATTCAGTTAGTAAGTGGCAAAAGCAAGACACAAACTCGGTAGTCTGGTTCCAGAGCCAGTGCGCTCTGGAATCAGGAAGATCTAGGTTTTAATACAGATTATGTTACAAATATGGCTTTGGATAAGTCATCTAACTCCTCCGAGCTTGTATATGTAAAGGGGGCAGGACAACCGCTTTCTCTTAGAGTGCAGGGAGGATTAAGTTAAATATGATAATGTTTGCAAAAGTCTCTAAAATGGATTCTCCCACCTAACAGGCACTCCATAAATGTTCATTTATTTTCCTTTCCCTTCATAAAAGCTGGGCAAAATAGTCTCTCTGAGGAAAAGGATCCTCCCCCAGACTGCGTGAGGCTTTTCGAAGCAGATCAAGTAGTGTGACCACTCAACACAGAAAGCCTTGCCTTACCTGTTTATCTCTGTCCATACCAGAGTCCTTTCAAAATGTAAATATCATCATGTCACTCACTTAAAACCTTTCAAAGGTTCCTAATTACACCGGGGATACAATCCAAACTAAGGAGGGAAGGCATTCAGTCCCCAAGGCCCCCAGTGATCGGACACACCTCTCTATAAACTTATCTCCCCTCTCCTTTTCCCCCTCCAGCCATACAGGCCTCTTTCACTTCCTCCAACTTGCCAAGCTCTCTGCTGCTCCACACATGGTTAACTCTTCACCCTCCTTCAGGTCTCAGCCTAAATGTCACTTTCTCAAGGGAAGCCTTCCCTGAGCCTCCAACCCAAATCAAGGCCCATATCTCTTACCACTCTCTTCACCTTTCTTTCCTTGTATTCATCACAGTCTGAAATGATTAGTTTACCACTTCCTTCAAAGTTTTATTTAAAAGACACCTTCTCAGGAGGCCTTTTCAGACCACTCAAATATAAATTCAGTCCCTACCCAGTAACTCATATCCTCCTTCCCTATCTTCTTTTTCTCATTAGCACTTATTAACAGACTATATTTTTATTATATATTTTATTGTCTGGTCCCTTAGAATGAAAGCTCCACAAGGGCAGTTATTTTTGCTTGCTTTCTTCACAACATCTAACAATGGCTGGCACATATTGGTTGACAAATATCTGTTGTTGAATGAAATTTCAAGATTATTTATTATCGGGCCTTCTCACTGGTCTATGAGCTCAAGCTAAAACACGTCTATCTGGTTTCCCACTGTACTCCCAACACCTAGTCCAGTACCTAGCACATAATAAGTGCTCAGTAAAATTTTACTAAATGAATCAAAGCCATGACCAGTGGAAAAATTGGAAAATGGTCAAAATATGTGTTAGCACCTTGCTTCCTCTTCTCTTTCACTGTATAATGTACCTGTGAGTTTGAGGAAACAGACCCCTGAAATCCCACCAAGCACCTGCCAGGCATCTATCTGTCCACATCCTGTATCCTCAGCCACACTGTACACACCAACAAATGCACTGTACAGGCCCTCCAGAACACAGAGCTGAAGGCAAGTGGGCCAACCCTAAGCCAAATACCACCTTACCCCAAGTCCCATTCTCTGACTGCCAGTCCTATTCTAGGCTAGTCCTGGGTGCCAGACATGCTGCCCTGGGTGGGCCCATGGATTTATTCCAATCTAGGATTTTTAATGCCACCTCTAGCCTACTCAAAAAAGAAAAAAAAAGTTAAAAATCCCTGAGCAGCTCGAATAATCCTGGGGTTCTCAGAAGCAGACATACCTAAGGTCGTACGGACCCCTCCCCCTCACATGCGCTGATCCAAGGCCAGGAGGCCATCTGTCCAGCAGACGCTCCCCGTCCTCCCTCGGGTCACATTGAGCCTTTCCCCTCCGGGTTGGCAGGAAGAGCCCCTGTAGAAAGACAATCTCCACCCTGATCAACAGGCCTGGTCACCCCCTGGGCCCCCAACTCTGGAGCAGGAATACCCGTCTGCTCCCGAAAAAACCTCCCCCAGGGTCAGAACTTGGGCGGAGGTGGGGGGAAGGACTGATGGGCGCCAAAAAAGGTCGATCCCCCAAATGTCTGTCCCGTGACGACACCAGCTCTTCGGGCGACCGGGACAGTCCAGCTGACAGGGCGCCCCAGCGGGGGAAAGTGGCACCGTTATCCGTGCCTGGGCGGGGGGCCGCGGGCCGACGCCGAGGGCGGCCGCCCGTCCCGCGCCGGGAGGACAGCAGCGTGCCCGCCCGGCGGGGTAGCGGCGGGTCGGGGTGGCGGAAGGGGCAGGCTGCCCGTCCGCCGGGGGCGGGGTGGGGTGGCGGCCGGGGCCCGCCAGGCGGCGGTCAGGGGAAGTGGCTGCCGCCTCAGGCGGCGAGCAGGGTCCGCCTGGCTGCAGGGCCGGGCCGCGGTGCGGGCGCGGGCTCGGCCTCGGCCCTGGCTCCGCTCAGCCCCCAGCTCGGGCTGGAGCGGCCTCGGCGGCGGCCCCGGCCCACAAGCCCCGCCCGGCCAGGCCCGCGGGGGGCGCTTACCTGGCGGCGGCGGCGGCTGCAGGCCCCGGGCTCGGCCGCGCGCGTCCCCAGCGCCGGCTGCGGGAGCCACAACATGGCGACGGCGGTGGCGGGCGGGGCTGCGGCTCCGGGGGCGGAGCGGGGGCGGGAGCCGGCCTGGCGGCGGGACCTGGCTGGGGCCGCGGGCGGGGGTTGTGGGGGGGGCAGGCGGAAGGCGGCTCGGACCTGGGCACCCGCCCAGGGCGGTGCGGCTGAGGGGCTGACCCGGCCTGGGCCCGGCTTCTCGCCTCTCGCCTACCGTCTACCGCCTCCCGCCCCAGGCGGGCTGCGCGGCACCGACCCGGCGGTGGCGACAGCGACGGGCTGGGCGGGGCGGGGGCGGTGCCGGGCAGAGCTGGACCCTAGACCTCGCAGACCCAGACCCTGCCCCCGCCCTCGCCTGACCCGTCTGCCCCGCCGAGCGCCCGGCGCGATTCCGGCCCGGCGGCCGCTCCCTGCAACCTGGGCCTCTCGTTCTCTGACCGGCCTCCAGGGCAGGGGCCTTCGGTCAGGGCCGAGGTCCCCCACTAGAGGGCCACGATCTGCCTACGCGGCTGTGTCGCCCCAGCGGACAGCGAGCGCCTCTGGAGCCGGCACGGCGTCCTCTTCCCTCAGATCTGGCACCTAGTGGGGCCTAGTAGGCTGTTAAGTGAAAGGTAGCAGAGGTGGCGTGGGCCTGGCACTTAGTAGGTGCGCCCTAAATGTTCGGTCATCGCTGGATCTAGGGACTTGCAAGCAGGCCTGGAGGTGCGGGGCGCTCTGACATGTTGTCTCTGGGATGACCGTGAGACCCGCGGCGAACAGAGTTGGAGGCCTGGCAACGGGTGCCTCCCAGGGGTAGACTGCAACATCTCTGAGTTACAGGAGAAGCTATGACTGTGCGAGGTGAGAACTCGGAGAGACGGGCAGATGGCCAGGGCAGGACCTTCCAAGAACCTAGAGTACCTGGAAACTGGTGGTGTTAAGGTGGCAACTAGGTTGAGGGTGTGAGAGCACGGAGATGAGGCCCTGGTGTCTGGCAGTGAGCACCCACTGCTAACCACGGAGAAATGCCCTCTGAAGAACCGGGAAAGAGACGCCAATTTGCTCGAGGGGTGCAACTGATTTTCAGCCAGGGCCTGCTGTGGGCCAGGCTCTAAGCTGAGTTGACCACTTGGGTAGGGGGTGTGTGGTAGTGAAGCAATGAAGGCAGTAAAGGGTGATGATTCCAGAAGTTTGGCAGGAAGAGGGGGAAAAGAGTAAGCCTATAGCTCCAGGGGTAGTAAAAGAGAGAGGTGATTTTTATTTTTATTTTTTTATTTTTTTATTTATTGCGGTACGCGGGCCTCTCACTGCTGTGGCCTCTCCCGTTGCGGAGCACAGGCTCCGGATGCGCAGACTCAGCGGCCATGGCTCACGGGCCCAGCCGCTCCGCGGCATGTGGGATCCTCCCGGACCGGGGCACGAACCCATGTCCCCTGAATCGGCAGGTGGACTCTCAACCACTGCGCCACCAGGGAGGCCCTATTTTTATTTTTTCCTATTTGAGGACGAGCTCTCAAAGGAGCTGAGAGGGGAGAATAAAAGATAAGGGATAGGATAATTAATGATGCGTGATCTCAGAAAAGAAAAAGGAAATAGGGTTGAGGAAGGGGGAGGAAGAAATCAGAGAAGAGGCACACCTCTTCCTGCTAGATTTAAAGGATACACAAAGATAGAAATATTTTGAGGTGGGGAGGCATGCATACTCAGCCCTGCATGTTTCCATGGGTCAGCTGCCTGGATGACCCCCAAAGTCAACCATAATTCTGCTGGGGGGTCACTGCCCTTTGCAATTTAAGTGCAATTGGCTCAAACCCCTATTCCACTTAGAGTAGGAAACGCAGCATACCTGCCAACATTTCCAAAGATTCACGGGAGAACTTAACATTTCTTCAAATTATCACTGGCCCCAATTTCTTATTTCCAAAATTATACTCCATTGTGCTCTTTTAGGAAATTTGTCACTATTCCCTGGATACTCTCCATGTATATTCCCCCCAAATACGGTACCATGCTTGTGAAAACAAGCAAAATGCCCAGTGTTATATAATTGTTAAATTATAGTTCATTTGTAACCATTAAAAATCATGTTGAACACAACATTGTAAATCAACTATACTCCGATATAAAATTTAAAAATTTAAAAAATCATGTTGAAGAAAAAGATTAATGACATGGTATATACTTGTAATTAAAAAGCACATCATAGGGGCTTCCCTGGTGGCGCAGTGGTTGAGAATCCGCCTGCCGATGCAGGGGACACGGGTTCGTGCCCCGGTCCGGGAGGATCCCACATGCCGCGGAGCGGCTGGGCCCGTGAGCCATGGCTGCTGAGCCTGCGTGTCCAGAGCCTGTGCTCCGCAATGGGAGAGGCCACAGCAGTGAGACGCCTGCGTACCGCAAAAAAAAAAAAAAAAAAAGCACATCATAAGATGATGGGATACCGAGACTTCCCTGGTGGTCCAGTGGGTAAGACTCTGTGTTCCCAATGCAGGGGGCACGGGTTCAATCCCTGGTCAGGGAACTAGATCCCACATGCATGCCACAACTAGGAGTCCACATGCCGCAGCCAAAACTAACTAAATAATAAATAAATATTTTTTTAAAAGATATGATACCAGCTTGTAATATATAAATACACATAAACGTGTATCACACAAAGACTTTTTTTTTTACATTTATTTGCATTGGGTTTATTGGATAACACCATATTGAATATCTTTAATCCCAGAATCTGCTTATTTTTTTTAATTGAAATATAGTTGCTGTACAATATTATACAAGTTACAGGTGTTCAATACAGTGATTCACAATTTTTAAATGTTATACTCCATTTATAATTATTATAAAATATTGGCTATATTCCCCATACTGTACAATATATCCTTGTCACTTATTTTATATCTAATAGTTTATACCTATTACTCCCCTACCCCAATATTGCCCCTTCCCTTCAAATTTTTTAAAATGCAAGGTGGAGAGCAGGGTAGAATATACTTCCATTTTTTATAAAAATTATATATATAATTAATATTTACACACATATATATTTGCTTATCCAAGCATAGCACATATCTGATGGACACAAATGAGATTGGGTAGGGAAACTAGATGGCTGGGGGACAGGAGCATGAGGGAGACCTTTTATCACCGTATGTCCTTTTGTGCCCTTTGAATTTTATACTATGTGCTTTACCAATAAAGAACAAATAAATGCAATTTAATTTTTTTTAACGCATATACTTTTTTAGTAGTGTTCTGGATCACCAGGTATAAACAGGAAAATAAAGCAGGGCTCTGGACAGCAGACCTAGCTATTTCTTTTTTTTTTATTTTATTTTATTTATTTATTTATTTATTTTTGGCTGCGTTGGGTTTTTGTTGCTGCGCGCAGGCTTTCTCTAGTTGTGTAGAGTAGGGGCTACTCTTCATTGCGGTGCACGGGCTTCTCTTTGCAGTGGCTTCTCTTTGTTGCGGAGCACAGGCCCTAGAGCGCGCGGGCTTCAGCAGTTGTGGCCCGCAGGCTCAGTAGTTGTGGTTCACAGGCTCTAGAGCACAGGCTCAGTAGTTGTGGCACACGGGCTTAGTTGCTCCGCGGCATGTGGGATCTTCCCAGACCAGGGCTTGAATCCGTGTCCTGTGCATTGGCAGGTGGATTCTTAACCACTGTGCCACCAGGGAAGTCCCAGACCTAGCTATTTCCAAAGTCCCCTCCCGTGCCCAGAGGCTGCATGGTGTCCATCGAAGAACATCACAGAGGGAATCAGGAGACTTGGCTTCAAGTCCAGCCTCTGTTACCAACTCTCTGTGCTGCCCTGGACCGGTCACCTCATCTCTCTGATCATCCCTTTCCTCTTCGGTAAAATGGAGGCAATAGTACTTTTGAGCTACGTAATATAAAATAATATCACACATAGATTTTTAAATGGTATTTTTATTTTCTTCTGTGACTTCTTATTTTCTTATTTTTACAGTAGTACATTAATATTTACCTTGAAATCAGGAAAAATGATATTTTAAAGTGTATTTTTATGAAAGGTATTTTTAAAAGATATTTATGGAATTCAGAAGAAAGATATTAGGAGTCAGGAAAGGAAATTGGAAATGGATATTTGAAGGATGGATGGGACTTTGACAAGCAGAGATGGGCTAGTTGAGGAGGCTGCCCTATGCAGAAGGAACAGTACAATGATACAGAATGAGAAGTTCAGCAAACACCAAGAGGTCAGTTTGGTTGGAGCACAGATTCATGTGGAAGAAATTGAGGTGAATCAGTCTGGACAAGTAGGGCAATAGTCTTGAATGCCAAGTTGAACCCTTTGTAATTTGACAGCTGGGAGAACCCTGGAGCTTGAACTGTGCAGGTGATAAATTTTAAAATAAATGTTCCTGTATCCTCTTCCTTAATGAGATTCTAGATCTTAACCCTTCTACCCTAATGATATCTGGGCATCTGATTGACTCAGAGTGAAGCGGTAGGGGCAACAGTTTTTGCATTCCCTTTTCACGGAGTGAGAACTGGCCCTTGCTTCTCTGGTTATTCATTACTACAATTTTTATTCACAAGGCAGAAGTTTCAGAGAACAAATTAGCAAAGAGTGAAAATGAAAGGAAGAAGAAATGTGCATTTTAAACCAATGCTTGCAAAAACTTTTTTGTTTTTTTACAACTTTCTATGAGGTCAGCTTTTTCTTAGATTCCATATATAAGTGAAATCACACAGTATTTGTCTTTCTCTGATTTATTTCACTTAGCATAATGTCCTCAAGATCCATCCATGTTTTCAAAAATGGCATGATTTCCTTCTTTTCTATGGCTGAATAATATTCTTTGCACTCTTTCTGACTCTGAACTTCCATAAGAAATATATTCCACATCTCAACCCAGAATATATACACATGTGCACACAGACACACACACCTCTGAAACAAAACATTTCATGAAATGTTACCATTGTATGCAATGCATTCTGATATTTTCAACTTTATTATTTTTATTTCTTTTTAAATACTGGTCATTGATCTTATGACCCATTATAGGGCTCCAAAATGCCTTAAAGGACATTGAAAAAAGGCTAGACTATTATTCCTTATGTTTGCAGTTCTCATTTAAATATCCATACAGGCAGTGACCTTAAGTTTGCCATGTTTACATGTCCCAGAAAGCCTCAGGACAGGCAAGACTCTCTCAGGATGTGGTGGGGGAGAGAATAGAAGGATTGGCAGGAGCCATGTTTGAGTTTCTCTTCCCTTCTCAGTAAATATTTCCTGATTTCAATATTTCTCAGGAGGCATAAATGTTTTCTCCTTTGTCTAGCTTGCGATACAGACTGAACTTCAAACAAGATTAGACTACTGCCTGCAGACTACCAGAGACAACTATTTATCTGAATGAACAGAATCATGGACTAAAATAAAAGGGAAATAATATGTCTGGATAGTGGCAACACATAGAAGCCATCTGATCCAACGCTGTTGGAGTACTACAGGGACAGTAAATTTTATCCTTACTTAGAAGTTTGGAACCAGTGAAAAGCTGAAAATATCAACTTTATTACCAATAAAGCTGAGCTGAAGAATGTTCTGGTTGATGACCAATAGTCTTTTTACTATTCTTTGAATTAAAATATTCTCCCCCAAAACTCCAACCTACAACTTGTAGAGGTCTAGCAACTTTAACCATGTATGATTAGAGAAGACTGCCCTCTCTATAAGGGCAAGCAGATCCAAATTCACCAATTAGGTAGGTCACCTGGAAGAACCAGGACAAGTTCTCCTACCTGACTTCCTATGGGGGGGAAAAAAAAAGAATGGGGAATAAGGATTTATCCCTGCCCAAACAAATTGGACCTAGCCCAGTAGTTGGTCAGTTAATTGGAAAAGTATATTAAAGCAGTGAATTATAAAAAGTGACAAATACAAACCTTAATATTTCATTTTCATTTCAAACCTATAAGGAATACCCACTTGCGAATCTTTTGATGTGAGGTCAAACCTTTTATGTGAGCAACAGTGGCGATTAGAATTCTTGAGTTGTCTTTCTTACATAATTCATATCCATGATATATTTTCTATGCTTTCCAATTCATTTTTTTAAAGTTGACTGAGGGGGACTTCCCTGGCGGTCCAATGGTTAAGACTCCATGCTTCCACTGCAGGGGCCACAGGTTTGATCCCTGGTCCAGGAACTAAGATCCCACATGCCCCACAGCATGGCCAAAAATAAAAAATTTAAAAAATAAAGTTGACTGAGGACTTAGAGCTTCTTGCAAAGCAATATAACTAGAGGCTCCCTCTTAAAAAAAAAAAAAATTCCTTCTTAATTCTCTCACTCATGTCTGGTTTGACAGTAATTTTCAACTGGTCTCTATCTAATATTTCCAAAACATTCAACTGACATTTCATAGAAACAACTCTTTCTTTTTCATGCTTATGTGTCATCAGTTTATGTAATTTTAATTAAATTAATTATACTCTGGCAAACAGCTGTCATAAGCAATTTTGGGATCAAACACAACAGATTCTTATTAGGCATCTAACAAAACTGGTAAGAAGAAGTATGTAGATATTCCAGAGATGGACTCACTAATCCAAAGCATTTAGCAGGCTTGGGCATTAGTCAATATGTTTATTTGGAGGGAATGGAAAGTGTTGATTCCAGAGAGTTCATTAAAACAAAACCGGTTAATGCTCATATACTAGTATAACCAACTCTGGGTGCATATATCTTAACATTCTTCTTCCATTATGTATCCACTTTATAAATGTTTACTGATATTCAGGATAGTGCCAGGCACTATTCTAGGCCCTGAAGAAGCACAGCTCACTGAAAAGGAAGAAACTGGTATGTAAACAGGATGAAGAGGCAGGATGGAGAAGGAGGAATGTTAAGGAGCACATCCCTTTACCTTCTCTCTACTCCATCCCTTCAAAATCACTGTCCCTCCATTCCCACTTAGCTAAAAAATGGCTTTAAATATCTTAGGATTGGCATGGCTATCACAGAAATCCCTATGGTAATACCACAATACCACCTACTACATTAACAGTATATATGTATATATATATATACATATATATGTATTTTATACATATATATACATATACATATATATATATATATATACACACCTTATGTACTTTCCAGTGCTAATGAGATGATGCAATTGGTCCATTCAGAGAAAGCTGTGGCAATGGGAATTGGTATAATTCTCTTAAAAAGCAATTTGACAGTACTTGCAAAGAGCCTTAACAGAGATGTGACTCTCTTTTGACTCATCAGTACCACTCCTAGAAACTTTTCCTTAAGAAAAAGTCCTCCCTCCTTTTCACAAAGATGACACCAAAGGCAAAGAAGGAAGCCCCTGCCCCTCCCAAAGCCGAAGCCAAAGCAAAGGCTTTGAAGACCAAGAAAGCAGAGTTGAAATGTGTCCACGGCCAGAAAAAAAAAAAAAAAAAATCGCCTGTCACCCACCTTGCCACAGCCCAAAGTACTGAGGCTCAGGAGGCAGCCCAAATATCCTGCAAAGAGCACCCCTAGGATAAACAAGCTTGACCGCTATGCCATCATCAAGTTCCCCCTCACCGCCAAGTCAGCCATGAAGAAGACAGAAGGCAGCACACCTGTGGTCCTTGTGGATGGCAAGGCCAATAAGCATCAAATTAAACAGGCTATGAAGAAGCTCTATGACATTGACGTGGCCAAGGTGGACAACTTGACCAGGTCTGATGGAAAAAAGAAGGCATATGTTCGCCTGGCTCCTGACTATGATGCTTTGGATGTTGCCAACAAAATTGGGATCACCTAAACTGAGTCCAGCTGGCTAATTCTAAATATAAAAGTTTTCACAAAAAAAAAAAAAGAAGAAGAGAGAAAGAAAGAGAGAAAGAAAGAGAGAAAGAAAGAAAGAAAGAAAGAGGGCTTCCCTGGTGGCGCAGTGGTTGAGAGTCCACCTGCCGATGCAGGGGACACGGGTTCGTGCCCCGGCCTGGGAGGATCCCACATGCCGCGGAGCGGCTGGGCCCATGAGCCATGGCTGCTGAGCCTGCGCGTCCAGAGCCTGTGCTCCGCAATGGGAGAGGCCACAACAGTGAGAGGCCCGTGTACTGCAAAAAAAAAAAAAAGGAAAAAAGAAAGAAAGAAAGAAAGAAAGTTCTATCCAAAAGAGAATAGCCACATGCCTAATATTTACTACAACCTTATTTGTGATAGTGAAAGTTTGAAACATATGAATAAGTAACTTACGGCATGCAACATTGTATAACTTACCACGGAGTATGTAACAGAAAACATTTGATTACATATTAAATGAAAAAAGATATAATTTGCTCAACTATACTGAGAACCACTGAACTATATACTTTTAAAGGGTGAACTTTTGGGAATTCCCTGGTGGTCCGGTGGTTAGGACTCTGTGCTTTCACTGCCAGGGCCTGAGTTCAATCCCTGGTCGGATCCCCGTGTGGCCAAAAAAATATAAAAAAATAAAAGGGTGAACTTTGTGAATCATATCAATTTCTTTTAAAAAGATAAAATTCTCCATTTTTACTTTTGTGTCAGCCAAGATCAGCAGAAAACAGATGGCCTGCTCAATGTGTGTAACTGAAGAAAGTTAATGAAGGGACAGTGTATAAAGATGCTGGCAGGGTTGAGGGAAACCAACAAGGGATAATGAAATACCCCAGGGCTAATGCTGAGAAGCCATTATCAACCATAGGCCGGAAGGGGCAAAGAGATGGAACCAGTGCTCAGAGCAACAGCTGAAGGAGAGGGAGGGCCAGTAGGAACTTTGAGGAATACAGCGCTCTCTCTCTCTCTCTCTCTCTCTCTTCCTGTGGTACCTCCCACTGGCTGAACCCAAGAGGAAGCCTAAGGGCAAGTGACTCCAGATGACACTGCCCTTCAAGGTCAGCCTCTAGAGAAGGATGGAGAGGAGTGGATCTGGAAGCAGATTATCTAGCAGGTATGTGATCATATAGCAATGTGAGAACCATCTGAACATATGGCCGAGGGCTTCCCTGGTGGCGCAGTTGTTGAGAGTCCGCCTGCCAATGCAGGGGACAAGGGTTCGAGCTCCGGTCCAGGAAGATCCCACATACCGCAGAGCAACTAAGCCCACAACTACTGAGCCCGCGTGCCACAACTACTGAAGCCCACGCACCTAGAGCCTGTGCTCTGCAACAAGAGAAGCCACCGCAATGAGAAGCCTGTGCACCGCAACGAAGAGTAGCCTCCACTCGCCACAACCAGAGAAAGCCCGCAGACAGCAACGAAGACCCAACGCAGCCAAAAATTTAAAAAAATAAAATTTAAAAAAAAAAAAAAACAAAAAACATTTTATTAAAAAAAATAATGGTTTTTTTTTTCTGCACCATGCGGCTTGCAGAACCTTAGTTCCCCAACCGGGGATCGGAGCCATGCCCTCAGCAGTGATAGCTGCGAGTCTTAACCACTGGACGACCAGGGAATTCCAAAAAAAATATTTTTAAAAATTGTCCTAGCTTTATAAAAACTTAAAGTTAAAAAGTCTTGCTTCTTTAGGGAACCCTCCTACACTGTTGGTGGGAATGTAAATTGGTACAGCCACTATGGAGAACAGTATGTAGGTTCCTTAAAAAACTAAAAATAGAGCTACCGTATGATCCAGCAATCCCACTCCTGGGCATATATTTGGAGAAAACCATAATTCAAAAATATACATGTACCCTAATATTCATTGCAGTGCTATTTACAATAGCCAGGACATGGAAGCAACCTAAATGTCCATCAACAGAGGAATGGATAAGGAAGATGTAGTACATATAAACAATGGAATATTACTCAGTCATTAAAAAGAATGAAATAATGCCATTAGCAGCTATGTGGATGGACCTAGAGATTGTCATACTGAGTGACGTAAGTCAGACAGAGAAAGACAAATATCATATGATATTGCTTGTGTGTGGATTCTAAAAAAATGGTACAAATGAACCTATTTACAAAAGAGAAATAGAGTCATAGATGTAGAAAACAAACTTATGGTTACCAAGGGGTAAAGGTGGGGAGGCGGGAGGGATAAAATGGGAGATTGGGATTGACATATATACAACACTATATATAAAATATATGACTAATAAGAACCTACTGTATAGCACAGGGAACTCTATAATGACCTACATGGGAATAGAATCTAAAAAAGAGTGGAGGGACTTCCCTGGTGGCACAGTGGTTAAGAATCCACCTGCCAATACAGGGGACGTGGGATCAATCCCTGGTCAGGGAAGATCCCACATGCTGCGGAGCAAATAAGGCCATGCGCCACAACTACTGAGCCTGCGCTCTAGAGCCCATGAGCCACAACTTCTGAGCCCACTTGCTGCAACTGCTGAAGCCCGTGTGCCTAAAGCCCATGCTCTGCAACAAGAGAAGCCACCACAATGAGAAGCCTGCGCACCGCAACAAGGAGTAGCCCCTGCTCACCGCAACTAGAGAAAGCCCGTGTACAGCAACAAAGATCCAATGCAGCCAAAGATAAATAAATTTTTTAAAAATTTGTATATGTCTATGTATTTACATACATACATAAGTATATATTTGTGTGTGTGAACATGCATACATATTTCCAAAACATGTATTATTAATTTTAGTTGTTTTGTTTATTAAAGTAGTATCATTCCCTACATAATAACCTGGGAACTTTTTTTTTAATTTAACTACAGTTGATTTACAATATTGCATTAGTTCCAGGTGTATAGCTTCAGATTCTTTTCCATTATAGGTTATTACAAATATTGAATATAGTTCCTTGTGCTATACAGTAAATCCTTGTTCTTTATGTATTGATATTTTATACATAGTGGTGTGTCCTGGGACTTCTTTTTCACTTTTCATGTTTTATTGCTAAAATCCATCTCAGGTTTGTTGCCTAGAGCTGAGTTTATTTACGGTTGCTGCTGTCGACTATTTCAATGTGTAAATATGCTAATATTACTTTGTTGCTGGCAGCAAAGGCTCTTGGTGCCCTGTATTCTTCCCTTTGGCCCACAATTGGTTTTAGTCAAATATGTGGTAGCCAGTTTTGTGGGGCCTCCCATTTACTGACAATGCCCACCGCAAGTGCTAGGCCGTGGGCCTCTCCAATTTCTGCTTTAAGGCCTTCTCAAAAGCCACAAGAGCCTTCTCAGCCCTCTCCCAAACACAGACTGAAAGTAAAGAGCATTAACCCTCAACCAATGGGGGGTGTGAGCCAAGGGATAGATGCCCCAAGCTCCCTTTCTTCAGATGGACAATTCTGGGAGGCATTTTTTTTTTTAATACGGGATTTTTAAAAATATTTATTTATTTATTTATTTGACTGTGCTGGGTCTTAGTTGCAGCACGCGGGATCTTTGTTGCTGTGTGTGGGATCTTAGCTGCAGCATGTGGGCTCTTAGTTGTTGCATGAGGGCTTTTAGTTGTGACACGCAGTATCTTCAGTTGCGGCACACAGGATCTTTAGTTGTGGCATGTGAATTCTTAGTTGCGGCATGTGGGATCTAGTTCCCTGACCAGGGATCGAACCCAGGCCCCCTGCATTAGGAGCACAGAGTCTTGGCCACTGGACCGCCAGGGAAGTCCCTGGGAGGCATTTTGTATATTTCTCAGAGGTCTCCATGGAATCACACTCCTTATGTTGGTGTTTCCTGATACTTTGCCTCAATCTCACCCTCTTATTCACCCCTGCTGCCTGAGGTCACTTCTCAAATGAACAACTTGCACCCAAGTCCTCATCCCAGTCTCTGCTTTTGAGGACTTCAAACTAATACAACCAGTTTCCTGATAATGAGCATTTGGATTGTTGCAGGTTTTTGCTATTGCAAAAGTGCTACTAAGAATATTTGTATAAAACCCACTGGTGCACAAGTGCAAGAATTTCTCTTGCATATTTATACAGGAGTAGACTTGTTGGGTCAAAGACTAAGTGAACTTTCAGCTTTACAAGATAATTCCAAACTGCTTACCAAAGTGGTTTTTACCAATTTATGGTTTCAACAACATTGTATACAAGATCTTATTGATCCAAATCCTCTTCAACACTTGGTTTTGTCAGATTTCTTAATTTTCACCTCTCAAATAGATATCGAATAGAATCTCATTGTGGTCTCAATTTGTACTTCTTGATGATTAATGAGGTTGAACATGTATTCATATATTTATTGACCACAAATATTTCATCTTTGGGGAAATGTCTCTTCAAAGCTTTTGCCCATTTTTCCATTGCTTGACTGTCTTTTCCTCGTTAATTTTACGAATTCTTTTACAGTTATGGTTATTCTCCTTTGAAACTCAGAAGCTCAAAATCAAATTAACCATAATCTTCACTGAATATTACCTTTTTCCTGGTTACAAAATTAATGCATGCTTGTTGTAAAAGAAACATGTAAAGAGTACAGACATGTTTAACTTAGAAAGTCTTCCTTGCTGTCAGCTCCAGCCCACCTCCAAGTAGGAATAATTCCCATGAATTGTTTGCCATCCCATATTTTGAGGATTTTGTTGTCACATCTCTCTCCCAGATTAGACTGGTAATTTCCCAAGGGTAAGGACTGTGTTGTATTCATCTTTGTATCCTCAGGCCCAGGCACAGTGCCTGGTTTAGACCTGGAACGCAATACATTATTGTTGAATGAATTGCTGAAAGTTGGGTTAGAACAGAAATTTTGAAGTTACAAGAAGACTTCAGTTTGGAACAGAGGATTCAAGTAAAAGTGGGAGATAGCAGTGGTAAAATGTGTTAGGGCTTGATTACCAAAAGTCTTGGCCGTTAGGCCAAAGTGTTTGATTTTTATCTTGGAGGCAGTCATCCAGGGAGGCATTCAAGACTTTTCAGGTGGAGGGAAGTTATTTGTTCTTATGTTTTTACCAGCAACAGAATTAGAACAAAACATTGACAATCCAGTCATCTAATGGCAATGTACAGGATGTAAAGCGGAGGAGGTTGGGGAAAATGAAACTGAAGACAGAAAAATGAATGAATCAAGAAGTTATTAACTTCTGGGGGGACATAGGCACCCATGAAAAACATGAGAACTATGTTTCTGTCAGAAAAATAGGCATAAACCCAAGCCCATGCACTTTTTAAGAACCCTTTGCTCTTGGGTTTGTTAGTCTAAGAGTGAGAGAATAAGAACCTGAACTATGGGGCCAGGATGTGTTCATTCATTCAGACATGTTTATCCATCACCTGCTACATGCAAGGCACTGGGCTGAGTGCTGAGAACAGTTTGAGGCGTGGGGTATGGTATGGCATGGTGGCCAAGAGCATAGACTCTGAGCCCAACGGTCTGATTGCAAACCCCTGCCAGAGGTTTGGGACCTTGGCTAATTTACTGAAGTCATCTACACCCCACAGGTGTTTTACAGAGACAGTACTATCACCACCCTCGTGATTAAGGGGATCTTACATCTGTATAAAGCACTTAGAATTCACAACATGCAGGGAGCCCTCAGCAGAGTTGTAAGGCAGAAACCAGAGTGGAGGGCAAGAGGAGGAAGCAGAGGGCATGGGCTTGATTTCAAGAACTTTTGTTAAAATAGAGGAGAGAGAAGACTAGAAGGGGAAGTGAGGCCAAGGAAGGTTTTTTGTTTGTTTGTGTTGTTTTTTAAGATGAAAAGATATCCTAAATGCTCACAGGGAGGATGTAGTAGAGTGGGAGAGGCTAAAGACACATCACTGATGATCTGTTCCTTCCCGCTAAGGGTACCCAGATGTCAGGAGGGGAGGGCTTTCTGGCAAAGGTGAAAGGCCCGGCTTTAGCTAGGAAGCCACTTCCGCTGGCGAGCTGGAGGAGTGGCGCTGAGCGTTGCCTGGCTGCAGGTGCCGGCTCAGAAGTAACCACAGGCAAGCGAGAAGGAATGTCACCAGTGGGGGAGGGGCGAGGAGCGGCGGCTGGTGGGAGGTCTGAGGAGAGAGAAGAAAAAATTGTGCCATACCATTTAAAAATGGGATGGTCAGAAACTAGAGGAAGCAGACTAGACTCCCAGGAGCTGGTAAATTTGTAAGGGTACTGATCTGCCTGGTTGGGTAACTTCCGGTAGTCCTGGGAACTCCAGGAGGAGGGAAGCATCTAAAGAAGGGGTGGTGAGTGCCAAATGTCACGGTGGTGAAGTTGGGGAGAATGGGGACGGATAGGGGACCGCTGGATTTGCCAGCTGACTGGTCATTACTGAAGTAGGGTCTGGAGGGTCACTGTAGTGTCAAAGCAAATGACACATGGCAGAGAAGAAAGGAGAGAAAAAAACGGCAGGGCAGTAAAGCACATGCACTCCAAGAATACTGACTGTGAAATGAAAGGGCAAAGTAAGACATTAACCAAAGAAAGTAACTAAGTCAGTGAGGTGTATTTTTCTTTCTAAAGGTCGGGAAAGCTTTGTATACATAATTATTTTATTTATGTATGTGTGTATTTATTTATTTATTTATTCACTGCGCCGCCCAGCTTGCAGGAATCTTAGTTCCCCAACCAGGGACTGAACCTGAGCCCCCTGCAGTGGAAGCGTGGAGTCCTAGCCACTGGACCGCGGGGGAATTCCCTAATAATTATTATTTTTTAATAAGGCAAAGGCAGCAATTGTACTAGGGCTCCCCAAAGTCAGCAGGGGTATGATACAAGCATAACATGGTAATAAACAGCTCCTCTGAGCCAGATGTTTTCCATAAGACGACGTTATCACCAATTTATAGAGGAAGAAACTGAGGCTTAGAAAGTGAAGTCACTTGCCCCAAATCACACTGCTAGTATGGGGCAGAGTCAGGATGTGAACCCAGGTCTTATGGCTCTAAAGCACCAATGCTTGTCTACTCGTATACCACAGATAAGCAGAAAAGCTGGCACTACTCAGGAAGAGGGACTGAGGGAAGGAAGAAGGAGGTGGGAGAGATGTGTGTGCTAATGATTTGTGTTTATTTAGAATTACTCTCCTTCCCACTCACATATGTAAATGTATGGACTGTTGAAGTTGGCATTATTGAGAAAGCCTTGCTTTACATAGGAGAAAATTCAAGCCAGAGAACTGAGGTGACCTTTCTGTAGTAAGAGGATTTGTGGGCATGGTCTAAAAAGTTACAGCTGAAGACTCAGGACAATTGCGTGGTCAATTGATTCACCCAACCCTCTACCCAAATGGTTGCTTCATTGGAGCATCAATCTCCTAGTTCAAGGGAATGGAGGTGAAAACAGTTTGCACATATTGACAAATTGTTTATTACGATTATCAACCTGAGACCTTTTGTGGTATATTCTCATCTATGAATGTTTTCTGAGAGGTGACTTCAAAATATCTGCCTGAAGAACAGATCTCATTTCTTTTTGCTAAACTCCCATGTGCAATGAACACAGAGTAAACCAAAACCAAACCATAGTCCAAAGGGAACTGTGTAGTGTTATGGTCGGGTCACAGGCTCTGGCCAGGGATAGAAACAGAGCTTTGGTGAGCAAACTGGGCAACTAGGGCCTAAGGTCAGGACACAGGGGGCAGACCCTGTTGCCACACCAAAGTCCCAGCCCCAGAGGTCACAACAAAGGCAGGGGAGAAAATGCCAGGGTTCATGGGTATTTAGTAGACCAGGAAAGGACTGAAAAAGCAGATCTGAGCAGAAAAGAGGTAGCCACCTGACCCAGCTTGCAAATTAACCTCTACATGCCCACAAATGCAATTTTAAATTATCTAATAGCCATATTAAAAAGAGTAAAAAGAAATAGGTGAAATTAAGTTTAATGTATTTTATTTAACTCAATATATCAAAAGTATTATCACTACAACTTCTAACCAATATTGCCAATAGTTTACATTTCTTTTTTCATCCAACATCTTCCAGATCTTGGATGTATTTTATACTTGCAGCACACATCTCAGTTCAGACTGGCCCCATTTCAAGTGCTCAGTGAACCATGTATCAAGCAGCCCAAGCTTAAAGAAAATTGAATTATTTTGTCTAAATATTTTTCTCCTCTTTCTTTTTTTCTTTCTTTCTTTCAAAACATGTTGAATTGGGTAGGACTGAATTATGAAGAAGTGGATGAAAACTCTCATATTCTAAGAGTTTCCGGTTTGAAATTTTAAATGTTTCAGGTACAGCACTCCCAGTTG
The DNA here is from genome assembly GCF_964374135.1 of Grampus griseus. NCBI lineage: Eukaryota > Metazoa > Chordata > Mammalia > Artiodactyla > Delphinidae > Grampus > Grampus griseus. The sequence continues at coordinate 140,567,074 of NC_139018.1, read as the reverse complement.
ATTTTCTTTCTATCCCTGAGAAATGGCTTTTTTTATTTGTTTGTTTGTTTTTAGATCCACGGTGCACAGAATCGCTTGGGAAGCTAAAAAGGCAGGGAATGTGATGCAGGTGCCTGCTACCAAATGTTCATTCCTTCTGTTCACTTGTTCGTTTATTTTTTTCCTCTTAACAACAGTTACTAAACACCAACCAAGGGTCAGTTGCACCTAGGGCTAGTTTTACAGGCATATTCCCTGGCTTGTGAAACCTACAATTTAGCAGAAAATCCAGGCAAATATGTAAAATAAAATGTAGTAAGTGTTGTGATAGGGGAGATATGAGGGAGGGGCTGAGTGGCTACTTAGGAGAATAATTTGACCCATCTTGGAGAGACAAGAGAAGGCCTTTGGAGTGGAGGAGGGAATGAAGATTGCCTGAAGAGTGGCTAAGAAAAGGGAGAAGGGAGGGCTAAAAAATGCTCGAGGCAGAAAGAGCAGAGGTAGGGAAGGCCCAGAAGCTTTTTGTGTAACTGAAAAAAGCTTGGTGCGATTGGGGCCCCCAGGGTGAGAGGTAAGGCTGGTATCATGCATTTTTCTCTGGTCAGCCTATTTAACAGTGGGAGCTGGAAGGCAGGATGTTGACAAATCTGGAATAGGCAGGCCCAGCACAGGAAGCACTCCACCCCAAAAGTATTCCTTCACCAGTTCAGTTCAACTTTACTAGTTACAGACTCAAGTGGGTTAACTAGCTCTTCTTTATAAAAGCAAGAATTTCTCCTACAGTGATTATTCTCTTTTCAGATTATGTCAGGCCTTGATACTGTATTTCTGATTCAGAAAATTGAACATGATTGAAGTTCCATGTACCAAAGGACAAATAAAAGTACGTATAAAATTCAGGAGTGGAACTAATGAAGCAGTGTTAATCCTGCCCAGGGGAGGTCTGAGCAGGCTTCACACAGCAGATGACACTTAATAGCCATTATTTACTAAGTATCAGGTACCGTTCTAGTGGTTTACATTCTTAGCTCACTTTATCTTCATAAAAGCTTTAGATACCACAATCCCTGCTTACAGATAAAGAAATTGAGGTACAAAGAAGTAAAATAACTTGTCTAGAGTCACACAGTTTGTAGAGGGTAAAGCAGTTTGCTCCAGAACTCTTCATTAACCCCTCTGTCACATCCTGGGGCTGCAGGTGTTTGCATATGCCTGGATTGTATGGCGAAGCATTGACAAAGAATCAGAGATCAGACTGATGAGAGAGGCAGTGGCCAAACCATGCAGAGTTTCAGCACGAGCACCTTGAAGACAGGCTCAGAATAGCCTTTAGGTTAATGTTTTTTACTATTTCAGTGCATGTATAAATGATTGCTAGTGATCATATCTTTGAATGTAGTTACATTAAGAGAACATTATATTCAAATCCAGATTTACACAAACCACATTTCGAGTGGTGATTCATTATTGCCCCAACAGATTCTCACAGGATCCCTAAGCTATCAAGAAGAGCCAACCCCTGTCATTAGCTGTAAGATGCAAAAGCTCAAAAGGCAACTCATCATTGACAGAGGAGGTATAAGCCCCAGTTAGGGGGAGAGGCTACAGTTGCCCCCACTCTTGGCCCTTCACCCACAGGACCTCCACATTCACAACACGGCTCTTTCCTCTCTAAGAACTAAAAAACAAACAGCAAGGCCCCTTTCTCTTTTTAGCCAAAGTAGAATGGGCAAACAGGAAACTGGTGCCCTCCACCCCCCGGCCCCTTGTACACACATACCAACCTGGAAAGCCTGCGCTTCTTTCTCCCAGCTGCCCTTGCAGCTGTCCAGGACTTTTTAAAGAGAGCGCTTCAAAAATCTTCCAGGGAAACTTGAGTGACTCTAGTAATCTCTCTGCACAGAAGGCACCTTTGATTTCGGGGAATGATATTTCTTCCTGACGCCCCATGTTAGACAGAGCTACTGCATCTTTTATTTATTTATTTATGGCTGCATTGGGTCTTTGTTGCTACGCGTGGGCTTTCTCTAGTTACAGCGAGCGGGGGCTACTCTTCATTGCAGTGTGCAGGCTTCTCATTGCAGTGGCTTCTCTTGTCGCAGAGCACAGGCTCTAGGCACACGGGCTTCAGTAGTTGTGGCACGCAGGCTCAGTAGCTGTGGCATACGGGCTTAGTTGCTCCGTGGCCTGTGGGATCTTCCCGGACCAGGGCTCGAACCTGTGTCCCCTGCATTGGCAGGTGGATTCTTAACCACTGCGCCACCAGGGAAGTCCCAAACTACAGCAACTTTTAAAACCATGGTCTCTGATGACCATAGCCACTGGGTTGGTGGGCAGAAAGTCTCATCTCTTGAGCCCCTGACCTGACCTTGGGGAGGCTGTGTGGATGGGTCCTCCCAGCAAACCCAGATAGATCCTTTTGGGAGGTGGCACCGGGGAAGAGCTAGGCTTCCAGTGTGGTCTGTGCACTGGCCTTCCCTGATATGCCTGGGCCACTTCCTTTCCTGTCAGGGTCATAAAGAGTCCTTCTCCTTCCACCCACCACTTCCTTCATTGGGAAGGTAAAGGAGAAACTGGTGAGATCATAGTTTTTTTGAATAGGGTTTTCAAAAATAGAATCAACTTTGCTTCTGCTGTAGACACCCTTGATTTGTATAGAAGTGACTAACTGGGGCTCAGTTATATAATGACAGGCCTGAGGATTTGGACATCAGTTTGAACCCACTTCCTATTTTTCATAATTATTATCATTCATTGTCCACTTACCATTTGTCATCCATTGTGCTAACAGCTTTACTAACATGTACTATCTTGTTTAACCTTCAAATGATGAAAATGATTTTTATTCCCATTTTACACATCAAAAAACTGAGGATAAAAAGAATTAACTGACTGGCCCAAGATCACACAGCTAGTGAGTGGTTGATCTGTAATTCAAAGGCAACTGGGCCTGACACACTCTGTAAGATGCTTCCTTCAGGCAGGCCTATATATTGATATAAAGGAAAATACTAGGCATGCCATTGTGATTGATGGGGTCCAAAAGACTTATGTGTTTGGAAAGACTGGCAGTCCAGTGAGCAGAGAAAATAGCATGTTAGAGTCCCACATTCGGAAAAGTTAATTCCTTAGTCTTTACATCTTTATCTAGTGTGGGATCACCTGTCCTAAATATCTGAATTGTTTTCATAAGAGATACTGTTTCCACCCCAGCACTGCAGGGAAACCTCCTTAAGCCTTTCCAGATCCACCCAGTTTATATGACTCTCTCCAGGTCCTATTCCTTCCTAACGAATTCTTTTCAGCCCAATTATTTCTTACTCAGCCTATCTTTTCTTCAAAACTGTAAGCTCCAAGGAACGAAGCCTGGTTGTTAGCCATCTCCCCATACCTAACCCCATTTCTAATCTGTGCTTATGCTTCCTCTATTACAGTGCAAAGATGGCCCAGTTGTGGCCCAGCTTCCCTCAGGAATCTCCTTTGACTAAGGCATGCCTGAAAGATTCTTTTCTTCTCTAAGTTTCAACAGCATGTATAGACTAGCAGTTATACCTTAACTAGTTTTCTTTCATAAAGATACCTTTTTTTTCTTTCTGCTGCAAATGATACTGAAAGCTCTTCAAGAACTAGGGCTATATCTTCTGCTTTTTACTTTGATAAATCCATTTTCAGCCTAGAGCACACATTGTGGGCCACTCTCCCTGTGGATCTGAGTGAGGATAATCCTATCCTTAGAATCATTCTTGGGTCTGGGGGTGGGCGGAAGGTTAGACTGGAAGTTTGGGATTGACATGTACACACAGTTATATTTAAAATGGATAACCAACAAGGACTTAGCATATAGCACAGGGAACTCTGCTCAATATTATGTAGCAACCTAAATGGGAAAAGAATTTGAAAAAGAATAGATACATGTATATGTATGACTGAATCACTTTGCTGTACACCTGAAACTATCACAACACTGTTAATCAACTATACTCCAATATAAATTAACAGTTAAAAAAAAGAATTATTATTCTTGATCCATCTGTCTCTGGAATGTCTGGGCCTCCTCGGCTTTAAGACCTCCCTTCATTCATTTGACAACTTTTTTTATGTGTTCGTTTCACGTAAGTTTTCGGGAGTAAAAAGGTAAGTAATAAGGCTCTTGCCCCCAGGAAACTCAGAGTCTGGTGAGAGCAACAGACACATGATACACAATACACAAATGATGGTAAGTATGCAGGTAGGAGAAGTGCAGTGAAGGCTTCCCAGAGAAGGTGATGCATGAGCTGAATTTGAAAGACAAGGAAGAATAAAAAGCACTGGGGTGAGATGGAGGTCTTTTCAGGCAGAGGAAGCAACTTACACAAAAGTGAGAGTATGCAGCGTTCAGGGAACTACACGCTCTTAAATGCGAGAGGAATGAGACCAGTCAGAGAGGTAGGCAGGGGCCAGATCACAAAGTGCCTTTTGGAGCATGCTAAGGAATTTGACCTTATCCCACAGGTCAGGAGGATCGACTGCAAGATTTTATGTAAGGAGGTAACATCATCAAATTAATGGTTTGGATAAATCACTCTGGCTGCAGTATAGAGAGTAGACTGGAGTGAGGCAATACATGGAGAAAGACTGCAGCTGGAAGACCGATTAGGAGTTCAATACAATAATCAGGATAAGTGACAGTAGCATGAACCAAACTAGTGACAGTGGGAATAGAGAAAGTGGTCGGATAAGAGAGATATTAAGAAAGTAGAATAATAAGAGTTGGTAACTAATTGGATTTGGGAGTTGAGGGAGAGGGAAGAATCAAGAATCACAATCCAATTTCTTTTTTTTTTGTTAAACGAAAACTGTGATCTTTTTTATTTTTTAAAAAATATTTATTTATTTGGCTGTGCCACGTCTTACTTGAGGCACCCAGGATCTTCGTTACCGGGTGAGGGATCTTCACTGGCATGCGGGATCTTTTAGTTGTGGCATGTGGGATCTTTAGCTGCGGCATGCAAACTCTTAGGTGAGGCATGTGAGATCTAGTTCCCTGACCAGGGATCGAACACGGGCCCCCTGCATTGGGAGCACGGAGTCTTGGCCACTGGACCACCACTGTCCGATTTCTTGTTTCTGTGATTGGGTGGTGCCTCTGTGGAGATTTGGAACATAAAAGGAAGAACCTTATCCCACAAGTCAGGAGGATCTACTGAAAGATTTTTATGGAGAATAGCTGTTTTATGGAGAATAGTGAGGATGGAGACATTTGGATATAGTGAATTTGAGGTGTCTGCTGGACATCCAAGTGGAGCTGTCTAGAGGTAGTTGATATAATGGCCTGACCTCCAGGAGGAGATCAGAGCTGTAGATATTGGAGAGTTGAATGCATAGAGAAGATAGTTGAAGTCATGAGAACAGATAAGATCTCTCAGAGGCAGTGTAGGGTGAGAAGATGGTGCGGGATTTCACCATTTAAGGAGCGAGCTATGGGACTTCCCTGGCGGTCCAGTGGTTAAGACTCCACGCTCCCAATGCAGGGGGCACGGATTCAATCCCTGGTCAGGGAACTAAGATCCTGCACGCTGCATGGTACAGCCAAAAAAAAAGGAGTGAGCGAAAGAGTCCATGATGGAGGCTGAGAATGACAAGCCAGAGAGATAGGAGGCAAGTTGGAAAAGGGGACCTAATGGACCTCGAGGTTTCAATCAGTTATTTTATGACTTTTAGCCGCAGGATGGGGCCACGAATGAGCTTTCAGTGAATTGAAGAAAGATGTAAATGATGGTTAAATGGATATGTATATTTGTTGAAATTAATCAAGCTGTATGCATATTATTTATGCATTTTATTGTATGTAAATTGTACCTCAATAAAGCACTCAGCATAAACATTTTGAAAGAAAATTTGAATGTGATCAAATATGCTGGGAGAAGAGCATACTGAGGGAAAGAAATTAAGGGAGAGACAGGATGATTAAGGGGAAAAGGTCCTGAGGAGGTGGAAGAGAGAAGTTTTGAGCAGGTGGAAGGATTAGCTTTAGACAAGGGATTAGCTTTAGAAAGAGGCCTTCCTCTTTCACTGATAAGAGGAAGAAATGAGGAAAAGGAATGTTTATGGAAGTGGATAAGTTGGATAGGAAGTAAGGTAGTAAGTTGAGTCTCTCTTTAATACTTTCTTTTCCCATGAAACTGGACTCCAAATGTGGTGGTTTTAGAAATATGCCTACAAATTCTTTGATACTCCTCCCTTCAAAAGGTGGAACTTAATCTCCTCCTTCTGAGTCTGTACCAGATTCATTTCTCATGAATAGACTATGAAAGAAATGATGATATGTCATTTCAGAAATTAGCCTATAAAAAAAGACTGCAACTTTTGTCTTGATAAGGTAACCAACCATCCTGATTTACCTGGAACTGAGGGATTTTCTGGGATGCAGAAATTTCAGTGCAAAAACCCAGACAGTTATGGGAAAATCAGGATGAGTTGGTTATCCTAGGCTTGATCCTGTTCTTTTCTCTCTTGGATCATTCACTCTGATAGAAGTTAGCTGCCATGTTATAAGCTGCCAAAAGAGAGGTCCACATAAAACTGAGGGAGACCTGTGAGCAACAGCCAAGTAGGAACTGAGGCTTCAGTCCAACAGCCCAGGAATAACCAAGACCTACCAACAACTACATGAGTGAGCTTGGAAGCAGATCCTCCCTCAGTTAAGCCTTCAGATGAGACTGCAGCCCCTCTGCACAGCTTGACTATAACTTTATGAGAGACCTTGAACCTTAACCACCAGGGAGCTCCAAATTTCTGACGCACAAAAACTGTGAGATAATGTTTCTTGTTTTAAGTCGCTATGTTTTGGGGTAATTTCTTATACAGAAATAGATAACTAATCATCAGATCAATGAAAATGAGGGGAAAGTTGTGTGATAGGTTTCCAGGACCTAGCATGGTTGGATGACTTCTCCAGCAGCCCTAGACAACTCCAGACCATGTGTTTGTCTACTTCATATGCCACTGATATTATGCAATGTCCAACAGTATCTTTTTTTTCAACAGTATCTTTTGATAAAGGGATTTTTTCCAAAATCTTATTTAGCTTTCTTACTGAGCTATTAATCATTAACACTATGACTGACTTTAAAAGCTTTTTGGTCGGAATGTGACCTGTCACTGTTTTGGCTACAAAAAGTGTAACTTTAAAGGATAGCTATATATATATATATATATATATATATATTTTTTTTTTTGTGTGTGTGTGTGTGGTATGCGGGCCTCTCACTATTGTGGCCTCTCCCGTTGAGGAGCACAGGCTCCGGACACGCAGGCTCAGCGGCCATGGCTCACGGGCCCAGCCGCTCCATGGCATGTGGGATCTTCCTGGACAAGGGCGCGAACACGTGTCCCCTGCATCAGCAGGTGGACTCTCAACCACTGCGCCACCAGGGAAGCCCGATAGCTTTATATTTTTGATCCCTTCTCTTATCTTTGGGAAGAAATCTTATCAAAGTTACATTAGGAAGCATTATTTTATGGGTTTTTCTTCCTCTAGAAAAAAATATTTTTGATTTATCGGATTGGCCACTGTGCTTTTTAAAAAATGGCACTAAAACTTCATTGACTTTATGACACTATTTGACCAAGTTTCATAATCTATATAATGAAACATATGTAGTGTACTAGGAACCAGGGGCAAGTAGACTACCAGTTTATTTATTTATTTATTTATTTATTTTTTTTTTTTTTTTTTTTTTTTTTTTTGTGGTACGCGGGCCTCTCACCGTTGTGGCCTCTCCCGTTGCGGAGCACAGGCTCTGGACGCGCAGGCCCAGCGGCCATGGCTCACGGGCCCAGCCGCTCCGCGGCATGTGGGATCCTCCCGGACCGGGGCACGAACCCGCGTCCCCTGCATCGGCAGGCGGACTCTCAACCACTGCGCCACCAGGGAAGCCCCCAGTTTATTTATTTAAAAAAAAATTTTTGTTGACGTATAGTTGATTTACAATGCTGTGTTAGTTTCAGGTGTACAGCAAGGTGAATCAGTTATACATATACATATATCTACTCTTATTTATTTATTTATATTATTAATTAATATTTATTAATATTTATTAATTTATTATTATTTATTAAAATTTTAATGTATACATTTTAAAATATTTATTTATTTATTTATGCTGCATTGAGTCTTAGTTGTGGCATGCAGGATCTTGGTTGCAGCATGCAGACTCTTAGTTGTGGCATGCATGCAGGATCTAGTTCCCCTACCAGGGATCGAACCTGGGCCCCCTCCACTGGGAGCATGGAGTCTTACCCACTAGACCACCAAGGAAGTCCCTCTACTCTTTTTTAGATTCTTTTCCCGTATAGGTCATTACAGAATGGTTTTTTTTTTGGCTGCGTTGGGTCTTCGTTGCTGCACACAGGCTTTCTTTAGTTGCGGCAAATGGGGGCTATAGTTCATTTCGGTGCATGGGCTTCTCATTGTGGTGGCTTCTCTTGTTGTGGAGCACCCGCTCTAGGTGCACAGGCTTCAGTAGTTGTGGCACGAGGGCTCAGTAGTTGTGGCTCAGTGGCTCTAGAGCGCAGGCTCAGCAGTTGCGGCGCACGGGTTTAATTGCTCTGCGCGTGTGGGATCTTTCCGGACCAGGGATCAAACCTGCATACCCTGCATTGGCAGGTGGATTCTTAACCACTGCACCACCAGGGAAGTCCCATAATTAGCACTTTTCTTTTTCAGCTCTTCATCATAATTCATTACACTTGTGGATTACCCAGCCCCTGCACAGTCAGATTCACCCAGTATATGTATTTGCACTGTATTCCTGGGCAATGTTTCAGTTACAACTTTTTTCTGAGTTTGAAAGTATTCAGCGTCCTGATTTAACTTTCAACTAACTGATTTGAATTAATGATCCACTTTTGTGAATTGAAAATAAAATGTAACACAATGAAATTTAAACTTTAACACATAAACAATAACACATATTATGAAAAAATACATTAGTTTAGATTAACTGCATCATATCAACTGAACATTATTAGCTGAGACAAACTATAGAGCAACCTAAACTTTAAGAGTGAAACGACTATTGAGATGTTACATGATTTGAGAAAATCATGATTAATCTGACATTTAAAATTTATGAAGTAGATGTGAATAAAAGCTTCTCATCCCACTGAAATATCCTGTAGATAACTTGATAGATCACTGGTTCAGGGACTTCATGTTGGAAAAGTGCTGGTAGATTGGGAGAAAATTGCAGTCACATGACTAGAGGACTCATTGAAGGGAAAAAGAGAAAGGAGAGCAAAAACTAAAAGGAAATGTACAGTGTGATCCCATTTATGTTAAAAAGTGAGCGTAAATTTTAAGTACATAGGAAAAAAGCACTAGAAGGAAAAAGTGTGTAGTGGTGATCAGTCTGGAGAGGGGAGAGGCTAGGAGAGCAAAGGGAACCATCACATTATACTCTATATATGCTTATCTTTTTTTTTTTTTTTAAGGAACATTTATTTATTGGCTGCGTTGGGTCCTCATTGCTGCATGGGCTTTCTTTAGTTGCGGCGAGTGGGGGCTACTCTTCGTTGCAGTGCATGGGCTTCTCATTGTGGTGGCTTCTCGTTGCAGGGCACGGGCTCTAGGCGTGCGGGCTTTAGTAGTTGTGGCACGCAGGGTCAGTAGTTGTGGCTCACCCGCTCTAGAACTTAGGCTCAGTAGTTGTGGCACACGGGCTTAGTTGCTCCGTGGCCTGTGGGATCTTCCTGGACCAGGGCTTGAACCCGTGTCCCATGCACTGGCAAGTGGATTCTTAACCACTGCGCCACCAGGGAAGCCCGTCTTACCTGTTTTTAAGTGTAGAGTTTAGCAGTGTTAAGTGCATTCACATTGCTGTGCAGCCAATCTCCAGAACTTTTCTATCTTGAAAAAATGAAACTCTGTATCCCTTAAATAGTAACTCCCCATCTCATCTCCCTAACCCCTTAACCACTGTTTTTCTTTCTGTCTCCATGAATCTGACTACCCTGGGTACCTCATATAAGTGGAATCAGACAATATTTGTCCCTTTGTATCTGGCTTATTTCAATTAGCATAACATCGTCAAGGTTCATCCATGTGGTAGCATATGTCAGGACTTCATTCCTTTTTAAGGCTGAATAATATTCCATAGGATGTTTATACCACATTTGTTTATTCATTCATCCATTAAGGGACACTTGGGTTGCTTCCACATTTTGGGTATTGTGAATAATGCTACTACGAACATGGGTGTACAAAAACCTCTTCAAGACCCTGCTGTCAATTCTTTTGGGTATATACCCAGCAGTGGAGTGGCTAGGTTGCCTGTCATGTTTTAATCTTTTATGGTGAGAATGTACTCATGTATTTGTATAATTTAAAACATATGGAGAAAAGAGTCAGGTACTGTTAAGAAAGCTGGGGGTAGAAGGGTGGAAAAGGTCCCTGCCCTCACAGAGTTTATGTGTATTTTCCTCCACAGGCCTTCCTAATTTGGAGAAATCAGGAATTCATATTTCAACTCAGTAAGTGTGGGTTACCTATGGGCAACAGTTAGGGATACCTCACCCCCCCCCCAACACACACATGTATTTTAAATTCAGCAAATATTTGTTGGGTGCCCAATACTTGTCAGGTTGTACATTTGCCACTGGGAATTTAACAACAAACAAGAAATCAATGGTTCTTTTTTCTTTTTCTTTTTTTGTTACAGCTTTATTGTGATATAATTCACATCCCATACAGCTCACCAATTTAAAGTGCCAATTCAGTGTTTTTTTGTATATTCATAGGGTTGTACAGTTATCACCACAATCAATTTTAGAACATTTTCAACACCCCACAGAAAAAGAAACCCTATACCCATTAATATCACTTCCCATTTCTCCCAACGCTCCCAGCCCTAGGCAACCACTGCTTTCTGTCTTTATGTATTTGCCTATTCTGGACATCTTACATAAATGGCATCATATAATTCATGGTCTTTTGTGACTAGCTTCTCTCATGAAGAAGAAATGTTTTAAGAACCTAATGTTTTAAAGGTTCATCTGTGTTGTAGTATTTCTTTTTGTTGCTAAATAATATTCCACTGTATGGATATACCATATTTTGTTCATCCCTTCATCAGTTGATGAATATTTGGGTTATTTGCACTTTTTGGTTATTATGAATTATGCTCTCATGAACATTCATGTGCAAGTTTTTGTGTGGACATATGTTTTTCGTCCTCTTAGATATATACCTTGGAGTGGAATTGCTGGTTAATATGGTCAAGATAGTAACTACAGTAATATAGTTAATATGTTTAACCTTTTGAGGAACTGCTCTATTTTCTAAAGTGGCTGCACCATTTTACATACCCACCACCAGTGTTCCATCCTCCCCCAAACTCATAATAAAAACTGTCTTTTTTATTATAACCATCCTCAAATATACTTACCTTTTTATTGTGAAATAATTTTCAATTTAAAGATGCAAGGATAGGGCTTCCCTGGTGGCGCAGTGGTTGACAGTCCATCTACCGATGCAGGGCACACGGGTTCGTGCCTCAGTCCGGGAAGATCCCACATGCCGCGGAGCGGCTGGGCCCGTGAGCCATGGCCGCTGAGCCTGCGCGTCCGGAGCCTGTGCTCTGCAATAGGAGAGGCCACACAGTGAGAGGCCCACGTGCCGCAAAAAAAAAAAAAAAAAAAAAAAGAATTGCAAGGATAGTACAAAGAGTTCCAGTGATATTTCCTCACTCAGCTTCCCCTGGTGTGAGATAATCAATATTTTGAAAAAGATAGAAATAATAGCCAGAGACCAGTTCTGGTTTTCTTGTCCTAGGTGTGTGTTAGGTGTGTTACAATTTTTGTATTACTTTAACCATGGTGAAAGTGATAAGCATTCACTAGAAACTGTACTTCTTTTCCCAGTATGATACTGTCTTCTGATGGTGGGCAGCAGCAGCAAGCCACAGCTCCCAGTCAGCCACATGAGCACAGATGGCAAACAACCAGTATACTTACAACCTTTTGTAGCCACACCACCATTGTCTTTCACTTTCAGTACAGTAGTCAATAAATTACATGAGATATTCAACACTTTATTATAAAATACACTTGTGTAGGACTTCCCCGGTGGTCCAGTGGTTAAGATTCCACACTTCCACTGCAGGGGGCACGGGTTCGGTCCCTGGTCCGGGAAGTTCCACATGCTCAGCAGTGCGGCAAAAAAATAAAAACAAAAAACGGTTTGCGTCAGATGATTTTGCCCAACCGTAGGCTAGTGTGTGCTCTGCTTGCTTAAGGTAGGCTAGGCCAAACTACGATGTTCAGGAGATTAGGCGTATTGAATGCATTTTTGACTTATGGTATTTTCAATTTACCATGGGTTTATTGGGAGGTAAGTCAAGGAAGAGCTGTATAGAGACAGAAGTCAGCGATAACAGGGTCACATTATGGTGCCCGAGGTAACAAAACCAAGAGGTTTTCGTCTAGTAGACAATCAGATCCTGTTAGCAAGGTCAATTTCGGGGAGGAAGGGACTACCTCACAAACCGCACTACTGGTGGTCTCATCACACGGTTGTATGGTTTGGTAGTTTTCTAATCCTACCGGGTTGTTTTCTCTCCAGCCACGAGTTTCTTAAACTCCTGAAAGTGTCAGGCAGTGCTTTGAAAGTCACATCCTCCGCCCTTACCCAACAGCACTTATTTAAACACCTCAGCCGTCAGTTTCCCGTAGCGCAGGAGACCGGCCGCAGCAGAGGAAGCAAGGCCTGTCGGAACATCCAGGGCCACACCCAGACCCACGACCGGGGCCGCTCAGGGTCCCCGCGCTGGCCGCTCAGGGGCCTTTTCTGCCCTCAGACTCCAGAAACACGTTTCCCTATTGGCCAGGCGTGCACCAGGGCCCGCCTCCTGGAAGTTGCAGGGCGGCCTCCTATCTAACCCCTAGTGGCGGCCTCCGTGTGGGGCCACGGGGCTGAGAGCGGGAAGTGGGCTTCATTCTCTTCTCAGCAGACGAGGTTAGGGGTACGAGAGCTCTCCTACAGCGAGGTCAGGCGAGGTGGCTGGATTAGGACGGTCGCGAGACCCTTTGTCTGCTCGCCCCGGCGAAGGGGCGGAGCCGCGCCGGTCCCGCCCCGGTCCCGCCCCGGAAGCGGAAGTGCGGGCACCCTGAGGTTCTGTCCAGTGAGATCTTGGACCGTGCGCCAGCCGTTCCTCCTGCCGGTCACATCTCGCCGTTTCTTCTGCCCGTGTCCCCTCGCCGGCCCCGCCATGCTGTCTCTAGATTTTTTGGACGATGTGCGGCGGATGAACAAGCGGCAGGTGAGGTTTACCTCCCACTGTTCCCTTCGACGCTGCCACTGCGGTGCCCCGCGGACCTCTGGGCCCCAGTGTGAGGGCCGGAGCGGGTCTGACGCCTGGATTATTCCATCTCTTTGTGGGGTCTGTGTCCAGAGGTAGCTTTATCCGCCCCATATTTTTAGCCGCTGGCTTATACGGGGCCTTCTAGGGGCGGAGCGGGAAGCCTGATCTTCACGTTCCATTGCCCCCTGTGTGGCAGGGAAGCAAGTGGAAACCGTAGGGCTCTTTGTAAGTGGGAGTTGGGGTTGCTTATTGTTTTAGGCTTAGTAAGGCGGCAAACTCGTGATTTCTCCAGTAGCAGCGACTTCCGATGGATTCCAGTAGCTAGGTTTAGCAGTTCACCGCTACTCTGGGATGCTCGGGAAGGCGGTTGTAAGGCCCCACAAAAGCCGTTTGGCTACTTTGAGCCCGTTACAACCCTTCTAGTACAGCTGGGTCTCAGCGGGCTGTCCTGACTTCCTTGAACCACCTCCGAGTTCAGAGTTGAAACGTTTACTCCCCTTGTCCTTGAGTCCGCTTAGCATTAAGGTATACCTCAGGATCCTCGGGTATACCTCCCAGTATTAGTGGTACCGGGATCCTGAAACTTCCATCTCCTGATTTTGTCCTTAAATCTTACTCCGTCTTGAACTTACAGATCATATTCCAAATGGTACTGGGAATACTGTTGTAATTATTTAGTCATTGGGAAAAGTTGCTCCTTTTTGTCTTCTACACCAAGTGTGTCTGTGGAGCCCACTTTTGCTTGCCTCGGACCTTTTTACAGTGTTTTGCTGTTAAGAATTGTCTTGATGTCACTATTAAAGGTTTTTCTCTTGGACTTCTATTATGCACTATTTATATTTACCATTTAGGGAAGAAGATATACAACTTCCCCTTACTCCCCTTCAGACCTCTTTCTTCTTAGACATGTTTGCTAATTCCTTCAGTCATAATTGATCATTTTTTCCCCAAATTGCACAAAACGTTTCAGATTCTCACTTGTATAGTGTTTTTTTTCCATCCATATCTGAATTTCTAGGTGCAGAGACATTGCTTTGAAGAAACTCTTCTTTTGGGCCTACTGTTTATTGTACCCTGTGCTAGGTACAATGAGAGAAATGCAAAGATAGATAAGACAGATTCTGCCTTCAAGGAGCATAAATATGTAGATAATGACTAAGGCAAAACAGTAACTATTTTGAGCTCTTGCTATGTGTGAAATGCTTTATATACCTGTGAGGTAGATAATGTTATTCCCATTATACAAGTGGAGAAAATGAGCAACCTCCCAGAGATTGTTAAGAGGGGATGTGAAGGATTGGATAGCATGGGGATGGGATGAGGGAAAGTTAGAAATGAGGTTTTACCTGCACATAATATCTGGGGGAAAAAATTGATACTGACTGTAGGTACCAAGAGCTAATTAGATGAAAAGAGGGAAACTAGAAATTTCATCAAATGTCTGATTAATTTGAGTTGTAGTTTTGTTTTCCTGTCAGGTTCATAGAGGAATACTTTAGTACAGTAAACTCCATCCAGGGGAATTCCCTGGTGGTCCAGTGGTTAGGATTCCGCACTTCCACTGGGTGGGGTCTGGGTTTGATCCCTGGTCTGGGAACTGAGATCCCACAAGCTGTGTGGCGTGGCCAAAAACAAACAAACAAACAATTATATACACCCATTACAATCAAGATACAGAACATTTCTGTCACCCACAAGATCCCTTTGTAGTTCATTTCTTTAGCACTTGGCAACCACTGATTTGCTTTTTTGTCAATATAGATGGGTTTGCTTTTTTTTAAAAAAATATTTTATTTATTTAGCTAGCTGCACTGGGTCTTAGTTGCTGCACATGGGATCTTCATTGCGGCATGTGGGATCTTTAGTTGCGGCATGAGGGATCTTTAGTTGTGGCATGTGGGATCTAGTTCCCCGACTAGGAACCGAACCCGGGCCCTCTGCATTGGGAGCGTGGAGTCTTAGCCACTGGACCACTAGGGAAGTCCCTGGTTTGCATTTGATAGAAATGGAATCACAGAGTATGTATTCTTTTGAGCTGTAAGTTTTAATTGATTTTTAAGACCTTACTCAAGACTTTTGTTTACGGTATGTAATTTTTATTTTTGTCTCCTTCACAGTTTTCAAAATTAAAGTGTTTCACTACTTTCATGGCATCCAATACACTGTTGCCAGATTAATGTCTTCTCTCCTGCCCTCCAACCTTCAGTAGATCCCATTGCCTTGTAGGTTAAGTCCAACCCCCTTAGAATGGCATTTGAAGTAAGTCCCAGTCATTTTACAGTCTGCCGTTTCTCACTGTTTCAGTCTTGTCCCAGTTTACTCTTCCTGCCTGTTTCATTTCACTGTGTATATGAGCATTGTTCTATTCAAACTTTGTGTACTTAACTGTCTTCAGAACTCCCCTTTTACTATTTGAGTCTTTGTGGACCGCCCTAGACTATTAGGTGATCTCTAAAGGCCTTTTAGCTGTTATGTACTATTCTATTTGTCTTCTCCCCTTTGCAGTGTGGCTCTTTTACTGTAGTGTCAGAGCACAGTGTTCCTGAGGCTTTTCTTAATCCATGAAACCCTGATTTGTAGTTTGCCTGTTTCTGTGGTAAATACTTCCAACATGGTTGATTTCAAGCTGCTAACATGACATCACTGAATGTGGAATTAGGAAGAAATGTGGTAGCATGCAACTGTAATTTCCACCTTACAGGTAAAATTTAAAAAATAATCTCAAGAACACAGATAATAGTAAAATGTAGTAAAATAGTTAGAAACTGATTTAGAGTATTTATTGACTTTGTTTTTTAAGTAATTTAATTGTACTAATTTTTAATAACACTGTGTTTAACAACCAGCTTGCAAGATTCCTGAAAATTTAGCAGGTTGGCTCCAGCACACCTCTGGTTGTAGGTTAGTTTCTTGATGCCCATTGAGGTAACCTTTGTGTGCAGAAAAGCCTGTTTAGAATTCTTATATTTAAAAACATAATATTCGATTTGTAAAACCTAAAATTTTAAAACAAAGTTCTTAAACCTTTCAGAATCAGTTTTCAAATCTTATCCTATTTAAAATCTAGCAGTTGGTGGGATCTTAGTTCCCTAACCAGGAATTGGACCCGGGCTCTCGGCAGTGAAAGCGCCAAGTCCTAACCACTGGACCGCCAGATTGGACCGCCAGGGAATTCCCAGGTCTAGCAAATTTTAACAATCACTTTTAAGGGCCTTTGAATATTTGGGCTAATTTATAAACAGACATCTTAAAAACGTTAAATTTAACTTATAAATTTAAAGAAGTTCCTTTTTAAGAACATCGATTATTCAACAAACACCACTGCATACTTATATAATTTTTATAAATCTGGAGCTTAGGTTCTCCTAAATGTTTCAACATTTGAATATAAGGTATAAATAGTAAGCTTTCTGATTAAAATAATAAATCTACAATTGATTGTACATTTTAAATTGGAATTACAAACCTGACCTATTACTTTTATATTCCAAATTCTCTTAAATTTTACAAAACTTAAGAAAAACTTACAAAACTTACAAAAACTTAAGATACCAAATATGCACAGTACCCTTAACATAAAAGTATTAATACTATACATAATCTCCTTTAAGCATTTCTGTTCTTAATTATGAATTTTCCTGGAGTGAAAAGATGCTTATTCACTAAATAAGTATGTCATGCCAAGTAATTTTTATATTATTTTCATGTGTAATTCTCTGCTTGCTGAGAATTCTTAATGATCAGAGGATATTGGCCAGCATGTGACTAGATCCATGTTTGAGCCCTGATGGGACTAATCTGACTTTGACAGAATTTGCTTTATTAGCTCCTCCTTAGGCCTTTTGCATTACTTGATTGAATTTTGCATTTCTTTGGATTTTAATTATCTGTATGTTTTCCTACGTAAATCTGAAGACCCTAGGACTTGGCACGATCCTTTCTTTTTATTTATTTATTTATTTTTTAATATTTTGGCTGTGCCTCACAGCATGTGGGATCTTAGTTCCCTGACCAGAGATCAAACCCCTGCCCCCTGCAGTAGAAGCGCTGAGTCTTAACCACTGGACCGCCAGGGAAGTCCCTCTTTTTATGTTTTTCAGTCTCTTAGGATCCCTTAACTCTTCTTTTTTTTTTTTTTACTTATTATTATTTTTTATTTTGGCTGTGCTGGGTCTTCATTTTGGCACACAGGGTCTTTGTTGTGGCATGCGGACTCTTAGCTGTGGCATGCATGTGGGATCTACTTCCCCAACCAGGCATTGAACCCTGGCCCCCTGCATTGGGTGTGCGGAGTCTTACCCATGGGCCACAAGGGAAGTCCCTCACTAAACTCTTTTTTTTAAAAAATAAATTTATTTATTTATTTTTTTATGGCTGCATTGGGTCTTCGTTGCTGCACGCGGGCTTTCTCTAGTTGTGGCGAGCCGGGGCTTCTCTTTGTTGTGGTGCGCAGGCTTCTCACTGCAGTGGCTTCTCTTGTTGCAGAGCATAAGCTCTAGGTATGCGGGCTTCAGTAGTTGTGGCTCAGTGACTCTAGAGCGCAGACTCAGTAGTTGTGGCGCACGGGCTCAGTTGCTCTGCAGCATGTGGGATCTTCCCAGACCAGGGCTCGAACCTGTGTCCCCTGCATTGGCAGGCGGATTCTTAACCACTGAGCCACCAGGGAAGTCCTGTTCACTTAACTCTTAATGGCTATTGTAGTGATACCTGATTGAATTCCGGATATCTTTGGTAACTTTTTTTTTAATGAATTGGCCCTCTGGTGAAGCACATAGAAGCCTAGATTCTTCCTAGGCTTGGACCTAATATGAGTAAGTGTGCTGCGAATAGGAGGTATATACAGTACAGAGGACAGATCCATTACTTTTTTTGATTATTGAAAACTAATCTGGTCTTGTTTACGATCAGGAAACTCTTTATCACTGGCAGGGTATAAAAATTCAGTAATAAATTGCCAAGTTTCAATGTAGAAACATCAGTCTCTGTTATATACACAAGGAAATCACAAGTAAAATTATGTTAAAAACTGCGCTTACTGTCCTCGAATATATTCTTCTTGAGCATCCAAAAATCATTCTTCATCCTGTATAACTTTGAGCAAATCTAGAATACAGTGCCATAGTAAGGATAAGGCATTTACTTGTTATGGTTCTTAGATACTTCATATTTTTTAGGGTTTTTTTCCCCCATAGTATTCTCTCCATGGACATACAGACAAGCATGATTATTTATTCTCATGCCAGATGGCACAAGCCTCCAACAATAAAGACAAATTCCACTTAAGCAGAAATTATGACCATAACTCTTCTTCAAAAGAGTTGTCTTTTGAGGCTTCCCTGGCAGTCCAGTGGTTTAAGACTTTGTGCTTCCACTGCTGGGGGCACAGGTTGGAACCCTGGTTGGGGAACTAAGACCCTGCATGCCATGCAGTGTAGACAAAAAGAAAAAAAAAAAAGAGTTGTCTTTTCTGACTTCAAGGAGGGAGGTGAGGTAGAGTATCCAAACACAGAATATGTTCATGGGGATAGAATGCTTTGTCTGAAAAATTTGGCTTATCGGTCAGGGTTTAGTCTGGGAAGCAGAACCACTATGAATATTTTAGAATTAAGGGATTTATTATAGGAATAAGATTTTATACAATTGTAGGAGAAGCTGGATGAGTCAAGAGTCTAAAACAGAGATGCAGAAACAGAATGTCACCAGTTCTTCTGTAGCACTGCTGTGGGTAGACGGAAGCTTGCCATGGAATCTGGGGCTAGATTCCACATCTGGCTGATGGAGTGGAATCACACCAAAGGAGAGTAGATGAAGTCTGTGGAAGGCTGTTGCCTCTACAGCTCGTTTCTGGATGTGGAGCAGGGGAATGCGAGGACAAACTGGATTCTGCCAGGCCTTTAATGTCTGTCTCTCACCATGTCTAACCACAGTGACCTTCAGCATAATAGCAGCTGCTGCTACTCTTTCACCTTCTAGGTCTTGGGCAGCTTTCTCTTTGCTAAATCTAATTCAGAACCATACATGGAGGGGGGTTTGGGGAAGCCTAGTTCTAGCTAAGCCAATTTGGCAAAACTACTGTAGTTTTCAAAACTATTATAGTCTGCCCTTTGTCAACTCAGCATTTATACACACCTCTTTTAATCATATTTCACTTTTCAAATAAACATAAAAGCAAGATTATACTTCTGTCTTATATGCAGCTTTCCTTTGTTTCTGTAATTGGCTACATGGTTGTAGCTGTCATCTTTCTTCTTAACCATTCCACATTCCTTTTGCTCTCAGCAGGATCCTAAGTTGGTCATAGTTTCTTGCCTTACCGAAACCGTGATTATTAAAGGGTAATGTCATGAGGAGTCCTGCCTGAACTGGATTGTTATAGTTTTCACTAACTTTTATTGTAAGACATGGAAGTACTAAGAAAGGCCTCAGAGGATTCTTTATATTCCTATATATTCACTTCCCTCATTATGTAGTAACAAACCTCTGTTTTTCTCTGATGGTCAGGGTCAATCCCCTTTGCCAGTAAATAACCACCCCATTCCCTGCATTTTGGTTCACTGGCATGAGTATCCCAAAGTGGCAAGGGGGCAGACTCAACTTCCAGTTTAATGGAACCACTGTGTCTCCTGGTGGAAGAAAATCTCCTTTAGGAGTGAAAACTTCTGTTTTTTGGCTGCGCTGGGCAGCTTGTGGGATCTTAATTCCCCGAACAGGGATTGAATCTGGGCCATGGCAGTGAAAGCGCCAAGTCCTAACCACTGGACCACCAGGGAATTCCCAGGAATGAAAACTTCTAAAGCAGCAGCCAAAACTATGAGGCTGGGAAGCAGAAATTTCACTAGCAGATTATTAGTAGTGGGAGGAGTCACTTCCATTCCCACCCTTTAATTCTGGACTAGTGAATCCTACTTACAGAAGATATTGGTTGCTGATTAAGAGCATATACCACATACTGGAGGACATTAGACATTATCCCAGCCCAACAAAGTGTTGCTGCTGTCTGGCTGGTATGTAGCTGTCTTCAAAAGGCCATTTGTATCACTCAGAAGATAGAAACAACACCAGTAATTGAACAGGGAAAAATTAAATACAAAGAATTGTTAACTGGCAAAGATGCTCAACCACTAAAATGTGTAAAAGAGGACTCTTAAGGTGTTCAGAAATAGCGTATGCAGAAAACAGTTATTACCTTCTAGGATAAGGGAGTGAACAAAGAAAGAACTAGCAAAGTACCTCCCTCCAACCCCCTTCACCCCTTCTTAACCGGAGATGTAGACCTCTTTGGAGAGGGTATGGCTGTCACAGGGACTTGCAATGACATTTGCCAGAGCAGTGAGCTGGAGCTGGACCTTAGAAGTGGCCCGCTGGGAGGTTGAGAAATTTGCCAGAGTGTGTGTGGGCAGGAGTCAGTCTGTGATGGTCTCTGAAGTGACTAATAAGAGACCTCCAGTACACAGATCCACTAGCTACTGGGTGAAATAAAAACACTCCATGAGAAGAGAAGCCCCTCCCACTCTCTATCACCTTGCTGTGGCCCTGCAGTCCCTTTATTAATAAAACCTAACATCATTGAGCCAACTGGAAAAGGTGCCCTTGTTTATAGGCTCAGCCTGGTAACACAAAGAAGGATGGATTTGGTGCTGAGAGACAATAAATTGATAATGCCTACTGTTCCACTGTTCTTTCAGGCCAGCCACTTAAGATGATGGAGGACACAGTAAGACCAGTGAAATTCATGACCATGTGCCCACTGTTGTGCTTTAATTACCTATAAGTTCCCTGGTCAGAATCAGTGTTGTATGGAATACCATGATGCGGAATAAGGCATTCTGTAAGTTCATGAATGGTGGTTTTGACAGAAATACTGAGGACAAGGAAGACAGATCCATATACAGAGTCTATTCTAGATAGAAGAAATTGCTGCCCCTTCCATGCTGGAAGTGATCCAGTATCAGGAACGGTGGCATTGTTGGTCTTTGCAGTTGGCAGTCTAGGCACTCATCATTGGCTAGAACCAAACTGGTCTTGGTGAGTGAAAGTCCACATTGCTAACCTTCATCTTGGCTGCTACAGCCACTTTGATCATGAGTCCATTGGGTAAGACATGGATGGCTAGGGAAAGAGGCCGCTGACATCCACAAAACAGGTAATTTTATCCACCTGATTATTAAGATATTCTTCTGCTGGGGTAATTCTTTGGTGGGACACAAATATCTTCACATTCTATGTACCTACTTGGAAAGCTCCATCCACATACCTTTTCCGCAAACCTCTTGTCTCTAACTTTCCAGTGATATATCTTCCAAGTCCCTGGCCATCCAGCCAAATTGCTGGTCACTCTTGAATCAGTGTAAATCCACACCTGTGGCCATCTCTCCTTCCAGGAAAAGCAAACAATTATTGTATCACTTGAAGTTCTGCCCATGGGAGGATTTCCCTTCATCATAATCCTTTATGGTGAACCCTGAATGGGGATGTCATGGCACAGCTGTCTACTTTCAGTTGGTGCTAGATGGTTCATGTAGAACCATCATCTAAACACCAGGCCTAAAGTCTTCTTTAGTCAGCTGGTCATAGGGAACTCCCCATGAGGCGAGAGGTGTAAGCTGAGAGAGAAGAAGCAATGTAGCATGAGTAGGAGCCATGAGTATCTGAGTCACTTGTGTCTCATACAACTTACTTGTGTCTTCAGGACCTGCTTGAGCCCAATCTTGTATATACTACTTACAGTGGATGATGGAGTACTGCTGTGAATGCCCAACTTTATGGCTTGGTGGATCTGGCAGCATCCAGTTCATGCTGAGGAGTTCAGGTTATATGGTAACTTGGTGATCCATGGTCTAGTGTTTAGTCTCTTCTAGAATTCAGCAGCTAGCTAGAAGCTGTTACAGAGGAGGAGAATAGTTCTCCAAAGGATAGCATAGCTTTGCCCCCAAATTCAAAGACCTGTGCTGTTGTTCACCCATAGAGGACTGCCAGAGGCTCTCCATCTGTTATAGGTATTTCAGTTACCATGAGATCTGCTGGGTGTTGTGGTCCAAGTGATAGAACAGCTTGATGGGAGCTTGGACCTGTTGCACAGCCCTCCTCAAAACTGGATCAAAATTGGTTTACTAGGTCAATACATTGGAGTAGCACACCCAAATGAGGTATATGTTGCCTCCAAAATCCAAAGAGGTCCACTAGGCTTTAAGTTTCTTGGTAGTAACAGGAACCAGATGCAGCAACTTGTTCTTCATCTTGGAAGGGATATCTTAACATGACTGGGACCACTGAACCCCAAGAATTTTCATGGGGATAGGAATTTCTGTGGGATTTATTTCTCACGCTCTGGCCACATATGTGTTTACCAAGGTGTCTAGGTCATGAGCTTCAACCACCCAGTCTAGTCACTGTGATATCATCAATATAGTGAACATGTTTACTCTGTGAATGTTGGACCAATCAAGGTCCCCATGGACCTTTATGATAGAAAGCTCTAGGGCTAATTGAGCCCTCAAGTAGGCTCTGCCACCAAAAGCATACTGCTTCTGGTGGTCTTATTTCTCTTGCTATAGGAGTCCTCAGGAATAGGAAACTGTCAAAAACGCGGAATGAGTCTCTTAAGTTGGAACTGCTAGAAGCTGATGATTGTCTTACTAAGACAGGGAACCTAACTTTTTATTTTAATCATCTAGACTTATTAAGAATATGTAACTTTTAGTTTTGATTGGTTATGCAGTTATTGCTACATGTAGTAGCATTGTTAAGGACTATGATATTCTGCATTACAAGCTAAATTATGGTTTGAGCCTAGAATATCACTTGTAGCAAGAAATAGGAGTGGAGAAGATAGCAAGAGCCAGATCATGGAAGGCCCTGTATACTCGGAGGTTCAGAATTTATCCTATAGGTAGTGAGAGACGTTTGTTTTGTTTTTTTTCTTTTTGCGGTACGCGGACCTCTCACTGTTGTGGCCTCTCGCGCTGCAGAGCGCAGGCTCAGCGGCCATGGCTCAGGGGCCTAGCCGCTCCACGGCATGTGGGATCTTCCCAGATCGGGGCACGAACCCATGTCCCCTGCATTGGCAGGCGGACTCTCAACCACTGCGCCACCAGGGAAGCCCTGAGAGAAGTTTCTGAGCAGACACCTCAATAATTTTATTTTCACTTTGCGAACAATAATTATATATAGGTGGATGAATTAGAAGGATACAAGTCTAGAGGTAGGACTCTCAAATTGTTTCAGTAGTCTGTGTAAGAGGAGATGAGACGTGAAGTAAGGCAATAGTCATAGAAATAAAGCCAATGGGATGGATGTGACAAATGTTGGGGAGATAAAATTTAGAGGACTTGGGTGGATGGTGATACTAATCACCAAGAGAATGTGGGAGGAGGAAGAGATTTGAGGAAAAGGATTGAGTTCAGCTCTGGATGTGTTGAATTTAAGGTGTCTGTTTAACATCTAGGTGATTTTTAGTAAGTAATTGGATATACATACCAATTGGATATAATTGGTCTGGTATGGAGAAGAGATTTGGGTGTCATCAGCATATATGTTGTAATTGAAACCATGAATAGACAAGATTGCATGCAGAATGGAAAGAGAAAAGGGCAAAGGTTGGACTGCTAGAACACTTGTATTTAATGGGATGCCAGAGAAGAGGTCAGGGTCTGAGGTCGGTGACATAGAAACCAAGGGATGAGGGAGTTAGAAGAAAGTTAATCAAGTGTCAAGTGACTCAGAAAGACAAGGTAGTTAAAATAAGTTCATGGACTCCCTCTTCCGTTTTTTTAAAATTAATTAATTAATTGATTGATTGATTAATGGCTGTGTTGGGTCTTCATTGCTGCATGCAGGCTTTCTCTAGTTGTGGCGAGCCGGGGCTACTCTTTGTTGCAGTGCGCAAGCTTCTCATTGCGGTGGCTTCAGCACGGGCTCTAGGTGTGTGGGCTTCGGTAGTTGTGGCACGTAGGCTCAGTAGTTGTGATGCATGGGCCTAGTTGCTCCACGGCTTGTGCGATCTTCCTGGACCTAGTTGCTCCACGGCTTGTGGGATCTTCCTTGAACCCATGTCCCCTGCATTGGCAGGTGGATTCTTGTTTGTTTGTTTGTTTTGCGGTATGCGGGCCTCTCACTGTTGTGGCCTCTCCCGTTGCGGAGCAGAGGCTCCGGATGCGCAGGCTCAGCGGCCATGGCTCACGGGCCCAGCCGCTCCGCGGCATGTGGGATCTTCCTGGACCGGGGCACGAACCCGTGTCCCCTGCATCGGCAGGCGGACTCTCAACCACTGCGCCACCAGGGAGGTCCCCCTCTTCCTGGTTTTTAATGAATAGTTTAAATAGGTAATATATTTACATTGTTCTCCCCCACCCCCACAAAAAAGTGAGAGTGACGTTTTCCTATAGTCTCGCCAGCATTGTGTGTTTTCAGACTTAGATTTTTGCCATTCTAATAAATGAAAAGTGGTATCTCAGGACAGTCTTACTTTGTATTTCCCTCATTATCAGTTTGGTTGAACATATTTTCATATGATTTTGGAGTTGTTTTTATTTCATTTTCTGTGAACTAGCAGTTCATAATCCTTTGCCTATTTTCCTTTTGGATTGTTGTTATTGATTTCTAGGAGCTGATTATAGGAAGATTAGTCTTTTGTCGTATATATTGTAAATATTTTCTCCCAGTTTGTCTTTTGATTTAGCTTATAGTATAATTTGCCATGCATAGTTGTCAGATTTTTTTGGTTATTTGCTCTTTTATTTTGTTTTGGGTAGCCAAATTTACCCATCTTTTCTTCATGGCTTCTGGATTTCAGGTCAGTTTAAAAAACCTCCTTTACTTCAAGGCCTTTCCTACTTTATTTTCTTCTATTACTTTTGTGACTATGTGCTTTAAAAAAAAACAGCTTTATTGGCATATAAAGTATAAAATTCACCCATTTTAAGTGTATAATTCATGGTTTTTAGCAAATTTATAGGGTTGTGCACCTATCACCACAATCCAGTTTTAGAACATTTCCATCATCCCTGAAAGATCCTTCGTGCATTTTTACAGTCAATGCCTGTTTCCACTCACAGCCCCAGACAACCACTAATCTGCTTTGTATCTCTATGATTTGCCTTTACTAGACATTTTATTTTTATCAACAATTAGCTTTTATTAAATCATTTTATATAAATGGAATCCTATAAAATGTAGTCATTTGTAGCTGGTTGCTTGCTTTTTTATTTTTGGCTGTGTTGGGTCTTCATTGCTGCATGCGGGCTTTCTCTAGTTGCGGCGAGCAGGGACTACTCTTCCTTGAGGTGTGCGGGGCTTCTCATTGCAGTGGCTTCTGTTGCAGAGCACAGGCTCTAGGTGCACAGGCTTCAGTATTTGCAGCACATGGCCTCAGTAGTTATGGCACTCAGGCCCTAGAGTGCACAGGCTTCAGTAGTTGTGGTGCGTGGGCCCAGTAGTTGTGGCTTGCAGGCTCTAGGGTGTAGGTTCAGTAGCTGTGGGGCATGGGATTCATTGCTTCGCAGCATGTGGGATCTTCCCGGACTGGTGATCGAACCCGTGTCCCCTGCATTGGCAGGAGGATTCTTAACCACTGTGCCACCAGGGAAGTCCCTGATTGCTTTCATTTCACATGATTTTTTTAAATTGTGGTAATATATACATAACAAAATTTTCTATCCTAACAATTTTTTAAACTTTATTATTTATTTATTTTTAATGGAAATGTCGTTGATCACAATATTGTGTTAGTTGCAGGTGTACAGCAAAGTGATTCAGTTATACACAAATATATATGTATCTATTCTTTTTCAGATTCTTTTCCATTGTAGGTTATTATAAGATATTGAATATAGTTCCCAGTGCTATACAGTAGGTCCTTGTTGTATCTTAACCATTTTTTAAGTGTAGAGTTCAGTAATGTTAAGTACATTCACATTGTTGAACAACCCGTCTCTAGGACTCTTTTTATCTTGCAAAATTAGAACTCTGTACTCATTTAAAAACTCCCCATTCTCCACTTCCCCCAGCCCATAGAAACTACCATTGTACTTTCTGTCTCTGTGAATTCGGCTTTTATTAATTTTTTTCTCATTATTTGTTTTCTATTTCACTGATTTCTGCTCTAAACTTTATTTCCTTCCTTGGTTACTTTGTGTTTAGTTTCCTATATTTTCTAGTTTCTTAAAGTGGAATCTTGGGTTATTGGATTAAGGTCTTTCTTTTCAAATATATGTATTTAAAGCTATAGATTTGTCTCCAAGCAGTACTTTAGCTACATTACAGAAATTTTGACATGTTGTGTTTGTTTACACTCAGTTTAAAATATTTTGTAATTTCCCTGTGGTTCCTCTTTGAACCATGGGTTATTTGGGAAAAAATGTTTCTAAGTATGTATTTGTGGGTTTTTCAAATTCCTCTCCAGCGCTGATTTCTAATTTAATTATATTGTAGTTGAAGAGAATAGTTTGTATGATTACAGTGTTTTAAAATTGAGTCCCCTTTTAAAATTTGCCTAGAGCCTGGTCTCTGGAGAATGTTTCATGTTTGTTTGAAAAGAATGTGTATTCTCCTGTGTGGGGTGGACTGTTCTATAGATGTTTAGTTGGTTGAGGTATTCAAGTTTTCTGTATCCTTGCTGATTTTCTGTCTTATTCTATCAACTATTAAGAAGAGGATGTTGAAGTCTCTAACTTTCTATCCTGAGATAGATCCTACTTGGTCATAAGGTATATATTGTTTGGTCTAAACATTTACTAAAATGTTACAGATACTTTTTATGTCTATATCCGTGATACCATTCTGTGGTTTTCTTGTAACATCTTTATCTGATTTGGGTATCAGTAATGTTGGCCTTCATAAAGTGAGTTGGGAAGTATTCCCTCTTCTTCAGTTTTCTGGAAGAGTTGGCATAGAATTATGATTTTTTCCTTTAAATGCTCGGTAGAATTCATTAGTGAATACTGTCTGAGCCTGGAGTTTTTCTTTGTGGGAAAGTTTTTAAATCATAAATTCAGTTTCTTTAATAGGTCTGTTCAGGTCTATCTATTTCTTCTTCAGTGAGCTTTGGTAGCGTGTATTTCAAGAATTAATATATTGGTATAAAGGTATTCACAATACTTATTATCCTCTTGATATTTGTATATTAATACAAATTAATAAGTATTAGTCTAGTGATGTCACCTCTCTCATTCCTTCCTGATACCAGTAATTCATATCTTTCTTTTTTTCCTCATTAGTCTGGCTAATGGATCTCCTCAAAGAACCAACTTTTGGTTTGCTTTTCTTTACTGTTTTCCTGTCTTCAGTTTCACTTATTTCTACTCATATTTTTAGTATTTCTTTTTTGTGAGTTACTTTGGATTTCATTTGGCTTTCCTAGTGTTTTAAGGTGGAAGCTTAATTTGGGAAATCCACAAATATTTGGAAATTAAACAGTGCATTTCTAAATAACCCATGGGTCAAAGGAGAATCACAAGGGAAATTGCAAAATATTTTGAACTGAGTATAAACAAAAACACAACATATAATTTGAGACATTTCTGTTTTCTTAACATAGGCCTTTACTACTATAAAATTCCCTTTACATACTACTTTAGGTGCATCCTACAAATTTTGAAATGTTGTATTTTTATTCTCTTGATTTCTTCTTTTACCATGGGTGATTTAGAAGTGTTATTTGATTTCTAAACATTTGGGGGAATTTTTCAGGTATCTTTCTGTTACTGATTTCTATTTTCATTCCATTGTGATTGGAGAATACTCTTTGCATAATTCAAATCCCTTTCTATTTATTGAGATTTGTTTTGTGGTCTTGAATATGGTCTATCTTGGTGAATGTTCTCTGTGTACTTAAAAGGAATGTGTATCTGCTGTTGTCGGGCAGAATGTTCTGTAAATATCAGTTAGGTCAAATTGGTTGGTAGTGTTGTTCAAATCTTCTCTATGCTTATTGATTTTTTTGTCTTCCTGCTGTATCAGTTATTGAAAGGGGGTGTTGACATTTCTGACTATAACTATGGATTTTTCTGTTTCTCCTATTCTTTTCCATTATGGTTTATTGCAGGATATTGAATATAGTTCCCTGTAGTATACATTATGCTATACATAAACTTGTTGTTTATCCATTCTTAATGTAATAGTTTGCATCTACCAACCCTAAACTCCCAATCCATCCCTCTCCCTCCCCCTCCCCGCCTTGGCAACCACAAGTCTGTTCTCTATGTCTGTGAGTCTGTTTCTGTTTTGTACATAGGTTCATTGTGCCATATTTTAGATTGCACATATAAGTGATATCATATGGTATTTGTCTTTCTCTTTCTGACTTCATTTAGTATGATAACCTCTAGTTGCATCCTGAAATAGTTTTTTATTGCTATGACTTCAGTTTCACTAAACTTTTCTTCTGTGATGTCTAATCTGCTGTTATTCCATTCTGTGTGGTTTTCAGACAAGATTGGGTGCTTTCAGGGTGGTATGCTGTGTGGTTTTCATTTCAGACATATTCTTTTTCATCTCCAGAGGTTTGGGCTGGGTCTTGGATATATTTTCTATCATCTAAGTCTCTATTTAATGTGCTTAGTCTTTCCCCCTACCTTTTATTTTTATTTCTTTTGCCACACCACACAATTTGTGGGATCTTAGTTTCCTGACCAGGGATTAAACCTGGGCCACGGCAGTGAAAGCACTGAGTCCTAACCACTGGACTGCCAGGGAATTCCTGTTTCAAGGCTTTTTTTTTTTTTTTTGGCGGTACGCGGGCCTCTCACTGCCGTGGCCTCTCCCGTTGCAGAGCGCAGGCTCCGGACGCACAGGCTCAGCAGCCATGGCTTATGGGCCCAGCCGCTCCACAGCATGTGGGATCCTCCCGGACCGGGGCACAAACCCATGTCCCCTGCATCGGCAGGCGGACTCCCAACCACTGCGCCACCAGGGAAGCCCTCAAGGCTTTTTTAAAAGGCTTTGTTAGGCAAGTCCAGAGCAGCCTTCAGTCTAAGGTTAATTTTGCACCACAACTGAGCAATAACTTTTGAGTATACTATCCAAAGCCCATGTGTTATGAACATTTCCACTCTGGCTGGTGGAAGCAAATTATCCCTGCCGCATATGAACTTTTAGAATTGTCCTATCTGCTCCTTCTAGTTGGTTCTTTTTCCGTCCTTGGTACTTCCCTGAAATGCATGTGCTGATCATTGCTGATCATCACTCAGCTGAAGACTTGAGGAGAGACCATCTGTAGATCTTTGTGTAGTTCTCATTTCTGTACTGCCCTACAATCTTAAGTTGCCTTCACTTCCCCAAACTCCCAGTTCTTTATCCTCAAGTCGAGGAGACTTCTAGGCTCTGGCTACATTTCTGTTTTGCCCTGTGGCCTGGAAACTATCCATTCTGTAAATTGGGGCAATTGTAGGGCTCACCTTGTTTCTCCTTTCATAGTCCTATGCTACCTGGACACAGTCACATGTCCAGTGTCTGAAAACCTTTGTTTCATATACTTTGTCCAGTGTTTTAGTTATTTCAGAGGTAAATTTGGTCCCTATTCCTCCAGTTTGGCCTGAATAGCATATATTCAAGATTCATCTATGTTGTGTGTTTCAGTAGTTCATGTTTTCTATTCCTGAGTAGTTTTCCATTACTTGGAAATGTTGTAATTTATTTATTCACCTGTTGATGGACATTTGGGTTTTTGTCTTTTTTTTTCTCCCAATTTGAGGCTGTTACGAATGAAACTGCTGTACATGTGTTGTGTTTTCATTTGTCAGATTTTTAAAAGATTTAATGGATTTTTTAAAATGAAAATTATCTTATTGGTATTATGCCTGTTTAGACTATTCAGGAACTTTTGTTATCGTTGTTAATCTTTTAAGATCCTCACTGGGACTATCAGTGACTTTATTGGACCATAATAAGTGTCTATTCTGAATATACTTCAGTTTTTCCAACACCATCAGTTTCACTTGTACCTGCTGTCCGTGTATCTGCCTCTAATGCCCTAGCTTCTGCTCCTGCTTCTATGAGTTAGAAACCAGTGGAATTGTGGTTATGAATTAATGAGTCTCTTAGTTTGAGGTCGCATGGTAAGTGGAATTTAAGACTTAGGCCAATGGCTATTTTGTAGCTCTAAGACACATTTTTGCTTCCATGGTCACTTCTGTCTTTGCTTGAGATGGCTAGAAGTCTGACTTCTATGTAAATATCCTATATGTTGAACTTCAAGTACCTCTTACAAGAACAGGAAATATAATGGTATATTTGATAACTAAAGGATAAATGCACAGTATATAATTTCCAGATTGTGGCTTGTTAAATTATAATATTTAAACTTACTATCAGCTTTATTTTGCTGAATTTTCTGTTGTAGGTTTTTCTTAAATTCTTGTTATTTATTACTTACTGTTTATTTTAAGTTGTCATGTGGATTATTCTAGTCACGGAACTTTTGGGGGAAGTCTCCACACACTACTTCCCAAAAGTGCAAAAGAAAAATAGCACACACAAATCTCCCTATACCATAGCTACCGAAAGATATTACATAGAGCTTTGACTGGTTTTAATAACATTCTTTTCTAGTTACACCTTGAACACTGAGGGATATAATGTTCCAGTCACTTCTTAGAAAAAATAATGGGGCTATTCAATTCTGTGGTTATTATTCTACTTATGTCACAATGTCTTATTAATAGTTAGCTTGATGTGGCCAAATGGTATGAGAAGGTTAGGTAGCTGCCACCTTATTTCTGCCAATACCCAAAAAAGCACTTCTTTCTGTACGTTGAGTCTGTATATTCATTAGCATTCAGATATAGTGGTAAAGAAAGCAGGGGCTAGGGAGGCAATATGTTTGTCTTTTCAGTAAAGATTTTTGTCACGAAAAAGGGGAGAAAAGAAAGAGAAAAATAGGACATTTTCAAACTTGCTCAGGTAGAGTATTTGTTTTAGCAAATAGTGTGCTTCTGTCTAGGTTTTGGCTCACATACTGACTTAGCAGTATTCAAACAGGCACCTTTTAAGGAACATTTGCCAGTTACATGTATTGAGGGACTTTTAACCTCTTTCTCTAATAAGAATGATGAGGATAATCTTGATGATTAGATGCATTTCACAACAATGATTCTATAGCAAAAAGTAGTATTACATGTCTGAAGAAAAAGAGAAGGGTAATTATAGTGACCTCCTGGCAGGGACAGAGAAAATCACGATTTTTTAAGTCTTTCATTTTTCTTTTAAAGGACAGTTATTTTACGGACTTCCCTGGCAGCCCAGTCGTTAAGACTCTGCACTCCTAATGCAGGGGGCACGGGTCCCATCCCTGGTTGGGGAACTAAGATCCCATACACTGCATAGCATGGCCAAAAAAAAAAAAAGAACAGTTATTTTATTAGATATTGCACACCTGTTCTGACAATGCTACATCTGTGCCCTTCTGAAAATGGAAAGATTTTCCTCAACAAAACAGATTTGAACTGGCTGACATGTAGCTATTTTTAGTTTTATTTATTTCAGTGTGAATTTTTTATGTTTTGCTGGAGAAATATTCATATGGTTGATTATGGGATATTGCCTGCTTGGGGTGTTATGTGCTATATGGTATGTTACCTTTTCAAAATCTGGACAATTCTGAATTACGAAGCATTTCTGACCCCCAAGGGTGTTAAATAAGGAATCATGAAACTATAGTTTATAGTTTTTATGGAATCCCACAGCCCTTCCTTCAGTGATTCTGGATCGGGGCCCATAATCTATTGTCCTAACCAGTAGTATAGGTGGCTTTCTTAGCATGGGAAGTTTGGAAAATAGAGCCTTTAGCTGAATTCCTGACTGCTGATCCACAGGTTGACCATAATCACTTCTTAGAAGCTAGTTTTCCTGCTTTTAGCCTCTCCCACTCTACTTCCTCAAATCTGTCTTTGGAATAAAAAGACCATTTTTTGTCTTTTAAAAAGCTACTGTCTTGAGGTGGAGTCAAGATGGCGGTGTGGGAAGACGTGGAGTTAGCATCTCCCTACAACTAGGGTGCCTGCCAGCTGCTGGTGGGGGACTCTGATGCCCAAGGAGACGGAAGGAACCCCAAAGCGAACCGGTAGGATGTAGGGGGACTGAGGGGGGAGGAGAAGTGGAGGCCAGACAGGATCAGCACCCCTGAGGCCGGAGAGATCAGGAGTGGCAGGCGGAAGGGGCCCCCGGAAAGAGCAGGCAAGGAGTGGAGGGCGGTTGCCCCACCCACTCAGGCACAGGGAGCCTGCTAAGCTCCCAGGCGGGTCCCCTGCTCTCCAAAGCCCCCTCCAGGCCATGTGGGTCCTTGAGGGCATAGGAAGGAGACCTGGGAGATCAGGAGAGGCAAGTGGGAGGGGCCCTCCAGGAGGAGCAAGAGAGGAGCAGAGGGCGATTGCCCTACCCACTCAAGACCAGGAAGCCTGCTGGGCTCCCAGGTGAGGTCCCCCGCCCTCTGAGACTAGAGGTGGGGGCACGCCTGGGCCCCTTCTGTCCCTTGAGCCTGAGCCCCACCCCCCACAGCCCCCAGGGCCTTTTCCAGTCCTGTGGGTCCTGAGCATTGGCCCCACCTACCGCCCAAACCTCGCCCCTGCTTAGGCCCTGCCCTCCACAACCAAGGCCTCCCCCTGCCTTTTTCTTTTTCCCCTTCTCTTTTTTACTATTGTGGTATTGATGTACCTTCTGGTTGTTGATTCATCTATACTTTTATTTTTATATTCTTCCTAACTTATCTATTAGTTTCCTAGTCTAATTTTATTTTTTACTTTGTTATTGTTTTTTGTTTTTTTGTATGTTTTTTGGTTTTTCTTTCTACGCCTCAGGCGGCTCGGGGGATCTTGGTTCACGAGCCCAGGGTCCGGCTGAAGCTCCTGCAGTGGGACTCTTGAGTCTGAACCACTGGACTAACAAGAGAACCTCAGACTCCAGGGAATATTTATCAGAGTGAGGTCTCATGGAGTTCCTCATCTCAGCACCAAGACTCAGCTCTACCCAATAGCCTACAAACCCCAGTGTTGGAAGCCTCAGGCCAAACAACCAGTAAGACAGGAACACAATCCCACTAATAAAAAAAAAAAAAAAAAAATGTCACAGATGAAAGAGCAAGGTAAAAACCTACAAGACCAAATAAATGAAGATGAAATAGGCAGTCCACCTGAAAAAAAATTCAGAGTAATGATAGTAAAGATGATCCAGAATCTTGGAAATAGAATGGAGGCATGGACTGAGAAAATACAAGAAATGTTTAACAAAGAGCTAGACAAACTAAAGGACAAACAAACAGAGATGAACAGCACAATAACTGAAATGAAGAATACACTAGAAGGAATCAATAACAGAATAACTGAGGCAGAAGAATGAATAAGTGAGCTGGAAGACAAAGTGGTGGAAATAACTGCAGAGGAGCAGAATAAAAAAAAAGAATGAAAATAATTGAAGACAATCTCAGAGACCTCTGGGACAACACTAAACGCACCAACATTCGAATTATAGGGGTCCCAGAAGAAGAAGAGAAAAAAGAAAGGGTCTGAGAAAGTATTTGAAGAGATTATCGTTGAAAACTTCCCTAACATGGGAAGGGAAATAGTCACCCAAGTCCAAGAAGCACAGAGAGTCCCATAGAGTATAAACCCTAGGAAAAACACATCAAGACACATATTAATCAAACTAACAAAAATTAAATTCAAAGAAAAAATATTAAAAGCAGCAAGGGAAAAGCAACAAATAATGTATAAGGGAAACCCCATAAGGTTAACAGCTGATTTTTCAGCAGAAACTCTGCAGGCCAGAAGGGAGTGGCAGGAGAGGGCAGACAGCAGAAGCAAAAACTACATTCCTGCAGCCTGTGGAACAAAAACCACATTCACAAAAAGATAGACAAGATGAAAAGGTAGAGGGCTATGTATTAGATGAAGGAACAAGATAAAATCCCAAATAAACAACTAAATGAAGTGGAGATAGGCAACCTTCCAGAAAAAGAATTCATAATAACGATACTGAAGATAATCCAGGACCTTGGAAAAAGAATGGAGCCAAAGATGGAGAAGTTGCAAGAAATGTTTAACAAAGACCTAGAAGCGTTAAAGAACAAATAAACAGATGAAAATACAATAACAAATGAAAAATACATTAGAAGGAATCAATAGCAGAATAACTGAGGCAGAAGAACGGATAAGTGACCTGGAGGACAGAATGGTGGAATTCACTGGTGTGGAAAAGAATGAAGAAAAAAGAATGAAAAGAAATGAAGACAGCCTAAGAGACTTCTGGGACAACATTAAATGCAACAACATTCGCGTTATAGGGGTCCCAGAAGGAGAAGAGAGAGAGAAAGGACCTGTGAAAATATTTGAAGAGATTATAGTAGAAAACTTCCCTAACATAGGAAAGGAAATAGCCACCCAAGTGCAGGAAGCACAGAGAGTCCCATACAGGATAAACCCAAGGAGAAACACGCCCAGACACATAATAATCAAACTGGCAAAAATTAAAGACAAGGAAAAATTATTGAAAGCAGCAAGGCAAAAATGACAAATAACATACAAGGGATCTCCCATAAGGTTAACAGCTGATTTCTCAGCAGAAACTCTACAAGCCAGAAGGGAGTGGCATGACATATTTAAAGTGATGAAAGGGAAGAAGCTACAACCAAGGTTACTCTACCCGGCAAGGATCTCATTCAGATTCTGTGGAGAAATCAAAAGCTTTTCAGACAAGCAGAAGCTAAGAGAATTCAGCACCACCAAACCAGCTTTGCAACAAATGCTGAAGAAACTTCTCTAAGTGGAAAACACAAGAGAAGAAAAAGACCCACAAAAACAAACCCAAAACAATTAAGAAAATGGTAATAGGAACATTCATATCGACAATAACCTTGAATGCAAATGGATTAAATGCCCCAACCAAAAGACACAGACTAGCTGAATGGATACGAAAACAAGACCCACATAAATACCGTCTACAAGATACCCACTTCAGACCTGGGGACACATACAGACTGAAAGTGAAGGGATGGAAAAAGATATTCCATGCAAATGGAAATCAAAAGAAAGCTGGAGTAGCAATACTCATATCAGATAAAATAGACTTTAAATTAAAGACAGTTACAAGAGATAAGGAGGGATACTACGTAATAATCAAAGGATCAATCTAAGAAGAAGATATAACAATCATAAATGTTTATGCACCCAACATAGGAGCACCTCAATACATAAGGCAAATGCTAACAACCATGAAAGGAGAAATCGACAGTAACACAATAATAGTAGTGGATTTTAGCACCCCAGTTACACCAATGGACAGATCATCCAAACAGAAAATTAATAAGGAAACACAAGCTTTAAATGACACAATAGACCAGATCTAATTGATATTTATAGGACATTCCACCCAAAAGTGGCAGAATACACTTTCTTTTCAAGTGCACATGGAACATTCTCCAGGATAGATCACATCTTGGGTCACAAATCAAGCCTCAGTAAATTTAAGAAAATTGAAATAATATCAAGCATCTTTTCTGACCACAACACTATGAGATTGGAAATCAATTACAGGAAAAAAACTGTAAAAAACACAATTACATAGAGGCTAAACAGTGTGCTACTAAATAGCCAAGAGATCGCTGAAGAAATCAAAGAAATTAAAAAATACATAGAAACAAATGACAACGAAAACACAATGACCCAAAACCTGTGGGACACAGCAAAAGGAGTTCTAAGAGGGAAGTTTATAGCAATACAACCTCACCTCAAGAAATAAGAAAAATCTCAAGTAAACCCTACACTTAAAATAACTAGGGAAAGAAGAACAGAGAAAACCCAAAGTCAGTAGAAGGAAAGAAATCATAAAGATCAGAGCAGAAATAAATGAAATAGAAATGAAGAAAACAATAGCAAAAACCAATAAAACTAAAAGCTGGTTCTTTGAGGAGATAAACAAAATTGATAAACCCTTAGACTCGTCTAGAAAAAAATGGAGAGGACACAAATCAATAAAATTAGAAGTGAAAAAGGAGAAATCACAGCTGACATTACAGAAATACAAAGGCTTATAAGAGGCTACTACAAACAACTATATGCCAATAAAATGGACAACCACGAAGAAACGGACAAATTTTTGGAAAGGTACAACTTTCCAAGACTGAACCAGGAAGAATTAGAAAATATAAACAGACCTATCACAAGTAATGAAATTGAAACCATAATTAAAAATCTTCCAACAGACAAAAGGCCAGGATCAGATGGCTTCACAGGCAAATTCTATCAAATATTTAGAAAAGACCTAACACTGATACTTCTCAAACTCTTCCAAAAAATTGCAGAGGGAGAGACACTCCCAAATTCATTCTACGAAGCCACCATCACCCTGATACCAAAACCAGAAAAAGATATCACAAAAAAAGAAAATTATAGACCAATATCCCTGGTGAACATAGATGCAAAAATCCTGAACAAAATACTAGCAAACAGAACCTAACAGCACATTAAAAGGGTCATACACCATGATCAAGTGGGATTTATCCCAGGGATGCAAGGATTCTTCAATATATGCAAATCAATCAATGTGATACACCACGTTAACGAACTGAAGGATAAAAACCATATGATCATCTCAATAGGTGCAGAAAAAGCTTTTGACAAAATTCAACACCCATTTATGATAAAAACTCTCCAGAAAGTGGGCAAAGAGGGAACCTACCTCAACATAATAAAAGCCGTATATGACAAACCCACAGCAAGCATCATACTCAATGGTGAAAAACTGAAAGCATTTCCACTAAGATCTGGAACAATTCAAGGATGTCCACTCTCACCACTCTTATTCAGCATAGTTTTGTAAGTCTTAGCCACGGCAATCAGAGAAGAAAAATAAAAGGAATACAAACTGGAAAATAAGTAAAACTGCCTCTGTTTGCTGATGACATGATACTATACATAGAAAATCCTAAAGATGCCACCAGAAAACTCCTAAAGCTAATCAGTGAATTTGGTAAGGTCGCAGGATACAAAATTAATGCACAGAAATCTCTGGCATTCTTATATACCAACAATGAAAAATCAGAGAAATTAAGGACACACTCCCATTTACCATTGCAAGAAAAAGAATAAAATACCTAGGGAATAAACCTGCCTAAGGAGGCGAAAGACTTGTACTCAGAAAACTATAAGACACTGATGAAAGAAATCAAAGATGACATAAACAGATGGAGAAATAGACCATGTTCTTGGATTGGAAGAATCAATATTGTGAAAATGACTATACTATCCAAGGCAAACTACAGATTCAGTGCAATCCCTATCAAACTACCAATGGCATTCTTCACAGAATTAACAAAAAATTTTACAATTTGTATGGAAATACAAAAGACCCTGAATAGCCAAAGCATTCTTGAGAAAGGAAATTGCAGGGGGAGGAATCAGGCTGCCCGACTTCAAACTATACCACAAAGCTACAGTAATCAAGGCAGTATGGTACTGGCACAAAAACAAATATAGATCAGTGGTACAAGATAGAATGCCCAGATAAACCTGTGCACATATGGGCACCTAATTTACGACAAAAGAGGCAAAAACATACAGTGGAGAAAAGATAGCCTCTTCGATAAGTGGCGCTGGGAAATCTGGACAGCTGCATGTAAAAGAATGAAATGAGAACACTCCCTAACACCATACACAAAAATAAACTCCAAATGGATTAAGGACTTAAATGTAAGACCAGGCACTATAAAACTCTTAGAGGAAAACATAGGAAAAACACTCTGACATAAACCACAGCAAGATCTTTTTTGACCCACCTCCTAGAGTAACGGAAATAAAAACAAATAAACAAATGGGACTTAATTAAACTTATAAGCTTTTGCACAGCAAAGGAAACCATACACAAGACAAAAAAGAGAACCCTCAGAATGGGAGAAAATACTTGCAAATGAAACAACAGACAAAGGATTAATCTCAAAAATACACAAACAGCTCATGGAACACAATATCAAAAAAAACAATCCAGTTAAAGAATGGGCGGAAGACCTCAATAGACAGTTCACCAAGGAAGACATACAGATGACCAAGAGGCATATGAAAGATGCTCAACATCACTAATTATTAGAGAAATGCAAATCAAAACTACAATGAGGTATCACCTCACACCGGCCAGAATGGCCATTATCAAAAAATCTAGAAACAATAAATGATGGAAAGGGTGTGGTGAAAAGGGAACCCTCTTGCACTGTTGGTGGGGATGTAAATTGATACAACCACTATGAAAAACAGTATGGAGTTTCCTTAAAAAACTAAAAGTAGAACTACCATATGACCCTGCAATCCCATTACTGGGCATATACCCTGAGAAAACCATAATTCAGAAGAAGATATGTACCACAGTGTTCATTGCAGCAGTGTTAACAATAGCCAGGACATGGAAGCAACATAAATGTCCATTGACAGATGAATGGATAAAGATGTTGTACATATATGCAGTGGAATATTACTCAGCCATAAAAAGTTACTGAGTCATTTGTAGTTAGGTGGATGGACCTAGAGTCTGTCATACAGAGTGAAGTAAGTCAGAAAGAGAAAAGAGATACCATATGCTAACAAATATATATGGAATCAAAAAAAAAAAAGGTAGTGATGAACCTAGTTGCAGGGCAGGAATAAAGAGGTAGACATAGAAAATGGACTGGAGGACATGGGGTGAGAGGGCAAAGCTGAAGCGAAGTGAGAGTAGCATCGACATATATACACTACGGAATGTAAAGTAGTTTTCTGGTGGGAAGCAGCAGCATAGCAGAGGGAAATCGGCTTGCTGCTTTGTGGTGACCTAGAGGGGTGGGATAGGGAGGATGGGAGGGAGGCTCAAGAGGGAGGGGATGTGGAGACATGTGTATGCATATGGCTGATTTGCTTTGTTGTGCAAGAGAAACTAACAGTATTGTGAAGCAATTATACTCCAATAAAGATCTATTAAAAAAACAAAAAAGCTACCGTCTTGAGATGGAATTTAGGAGACCTAAGTTTTAGTTGCTACTCTGCCTGCCAAGAGCTGTGCAGCCATGAGTGCATCGCTTAGCTTCTCTGTGCCTCAGTTTTCTCACCATAAATGGGAGTGTCAAACTAGGTTTCAAATCACACCTGTATAGTCATATTACTATATTACTCAAAGAGCAGCAGGTATTTCTAAGTGTCCGCAAGAAAACGTCCATATTTTCTTTCTTCCTTTGTGCATGATGTTATGTTGATAGAATATGTCATACTTCGTTGGAAGTATGTTCTGGCCATTAGCATGGACTTAAGAAAAAAAAACCTAAACAACTTATTTTTGAATAGGTGATACTTGCATTTAGTAAGAACTTAAAAAACGTGCACATGTATATTGGAAAGAATTTTCCTTCCACCTTGAGTTCCAGTTCCTCTTTCCAAAGGCAGCCATTGTTCCCAGTTTCTTGTGTGTGCATCCAGAGATTAACTATATGTTTATAATAATATGCAACCTGAAACTTTTTTGAGTATGCAGGAAAAACAGGTTAATTGCAGGGGAAAAAGTAGAAAGTGGTATGAGAGCTAAAATCCTCATCATAATAAATAGTTTATAGATGATGTTCCAAATTTATGAAAAGAGAAGCAATTAATTTTTAGAAGCATGAGGGTAAAATAGCTAAAAGAGGTGAAAAGGATTGCTGGGGGTGGCTTGCCATGGCCAGGATATGCAGGGTTTTTTTTTAAAAATATGTATCTCTTGACTATGTAATCTTTTGATAAAAATAAAAATTAATTTTAAAAGGAGAAAAGAAAATGTGGATAAACAAATGAAACAAAATTGCCTGGTATTGTAAACCCAGGTGTAACCAGTTTATTTTCTTCCAGTTTTGTCTATACTTTAAAAAATAAGAAAAATTGAAAGGTATCACCCGCACCCCCAAGGAAAAAAAAAAGGTAAATACGTGAGGTGATGAATGTGTTAATTAACTTGGGGGAATTCTTTCACAAGGTATATCAAATCATCACATTGTACTATGAATATTGACAATTTTGTCAGTTATACCTCAATAAAGCTAAAAAAAAAAAAAGAAAGTTTGAAAGAATAGTACAGCAAACACCTGTAAGCTATCACAGGTTTAACAGTTTTTAACATTTTTCCATATTTGCTTTGTATGTACTTATGTGTATGTGTGTGTGTATATATATATGTATATATATATAATTTTTTCTGAATCCTTTGAAACAAATTGCAGATATGACAGTTCACCCTTAACTACTACTACTAGCTAATTACTGCTAAGCATGCATCTCTTACGAGTGACAGTGTCCTACATACCACAATACCATTATCATATGTAAGAAAATTAACACTAATTTCCTAGTATCATTTAAGTAATAATTTGAGTTTCCCCAATTGACCCCAAAATGTCTTTTATAGTTAGGGTTTTTTCTTATATGCATTTTGTTCTTTTGAACCAAGATCTAACCAGAGTTTATGCGTTACATTTGGTTATTACGTCTCTTTAGTCCAGTACCCCACCTTTATTTTCGTGACATTGAATTTTTGAAGACTGTAACAGTTGTCTTGTAGAATGCCCATATACTCATATATATATGTGTGTGTGCATATATATATATATATATATATATACACACATATATATGTACGTAAATAATTTCTTTTTTTTGCCGCACCACGCGGCATGCAGGATCTTAGTCCCCTACCAGGGATCGAACCCGTGACCTGCGCCTCCTGCAGTGGAAGCATGAAGTCTTAATCACTGGACTGCCAGGGAAGTCCCAGCACATATATTTTTTAAAATAACGAAAGTGAACTTAACATTGGACATATTTTTGAAACTTCTGCTTTTTCACTTTAAAGTATTTTATGACTGTCTTTATAAGTTCACATTTTCGTTCGTACATTCAGGGGTCTTCATAATCTGAGCTTAATATGCTTTTTCAGATTTCTGTCACTGCTCTCCAGCACCATCTTTTCCTCTCCTGAACTATCTGCCATGGTGTCCAGTCATCCTCTCTACTTTTATTCATTATCCAGCATTAGTCCAACACAGTTAGCTCATATGTTTCCCTCACTTGAAATACCTTTGCTTATTTAAGTCATAGAATTTTACAATTTGTTGAGCAGTGTAAATTTTGTAGGGCATAAGGCTGGCCTTCAAGTCCTAACTATGTGACTGACAAGCTGTATGACTTTGATAAGTCATTTCCTTTCTGAGACTAAGTTTCCTCAGCTGTAAAATGAGGGGTCAAGTTAAATGTCATTGAATAGCCCATAATTATCAAGGGATAAGTATTGTAGAAAAGTAAGTATTAGAGTTTAGAAGCAGAGGTATGTTGCTGTTGGCTGGTATGTGTCATGTATGTGATTGAATTTAAGCTGAATGGTCGTGAAGCCCAAGTAAAATAATTTATGTGAAAAGTTCTGAAAAAACATTATATAAATGTAATGTATTTTAACAAACAAAACAGCAGGGTTCTTTGGGTGAGTGGGTGGGGATGTTCTGGGATGCTGATGGTGTAATCATTACAGTATTTTAAAGAGTTTCTTAGAACTTCAGGTGCCCTAATAGTACTACTTAAAACTTTAAAATTGATACTACTCAGTGCTTTCCTAGGCGAGGATAATTATGGATCTGATATCTTCTCTTGTTCTTACAGCTCTATTATCAAGTCCTAAATTTTGGAATGATTGTCTCCTCGGCACTAATGATCTGGAAGGGGTTAATGGTCATAACTGGAAGTGAAAGTCCAATTGTAGTGGTGCTCAGGTAACAGTTTTTCTTTTCAAGGCATGGAATTGCATGGCATTACTTGGGAGAAAAATTGAAATGTTTAATAACTGATGTATCATTCCTTTAGACACTACTCTTTCCCAGAAGACGGCCTGGAAGAAAATTTGTTAGTCTTTCTCACTTGTGAGAAATTCTAAACCTTGTTAGGCACTTTCCATTCAGATCCCAAAGGGCTCATGACTTTTCTATGAAATGTTTATGTGAGCTTTATTTTTGGCACATCTGTTAAGAAAGTATTTCGGTATACTTTATTTTCCTGAAATCCTTCTGTCTTCTTACATTCTTTACTTTGGAATATCAGGAAATTTAATTTACAAGATTTACAAGATTATATATCATCTTTACAAATTAA
Organism: Grampus griseus; assembly: GCF_964374135.1. Taxonomy (NCBI): domain Eukaryota; kingdom Metazoa; phylum Chordata; class Mammalia; order Artiodactyla; family Delphinidae; genus Grampus; species Grampus griseus. The sequence continues at coordinate 140,524,650 of NC_139018.1, read as the reverse complement.
GAATTTTTCTACAGCATGTTTTCAGTGTCAGTATAGAAGCATCACTAATTATTTCCATGTTTCCTGCTGACCTTTAAATATCACTTCTAAATAGACTTCAGGAATTCTGAGTATATTAATGCCATCTCTTAAAGTGACAAATAGTACTGACTTTTTTTTCTCCACTGTCTTCCTTCCCTATCCTTGTACTCATACTCTTAGGGATTTAAAAACCTAATTTAGCAATTCATTTTTGGAGAATTACCACTTGGTGATTTAATTGAATCATTGTAGTTCTGTCTTATTTGGGGCTTAATTATGTAAGCTATCTCAAGTCTTTTCTGGAGATAATGGAGTATAACTATAAAATAAATTGAATCATTAACATTACCTAAAGTCTAGATAATAGTACATTATTCTTAACAAGATGAACTTGACTCTTTCATTGTCATACTAGGATATGCTTCCAGCAACAAGTGGTTGGAAGCACTGGGTGCCCAGTATCTTACTCCTCCCTTACTCATACCCATACCCTCGGTCTGAATTTATTAGTAATCAAATGCAACTGTGATTTTAGAGATACAATGAAATGTCTGGAGTTTATTACCTGGGAAAACATTTAATGTACTATTCTAGGGGTATAGAGACTTGGGTCTCTAGCTTTTTCATTGTCTAACTACAGCCTTGGGCAAGTCATTTATAGACTGAACCATAGTTTCCTCATCTGTAAAATGAAGACTAGACCTAGATGATGTCAGAAGACTTTTCCAGTTTTAAAATTATGTGGCCCTAAGTTCCCAGTCTTGAACTCAGTGGAGAGCTTCAATTTGTGAAGTGTTCAAACACTAACAGAAGGAGAAGCCACACTAATTGGCACTGTGGGGAAAAGCTGTAGAGAGAAGGCCCAGGGAGGCTTCTTTTGAAGATTCTTCTGGAATTTTCAGAGTGAGTTCTGTTCAGTGGAGATGTTTAAGTACAATCTAATGACCTTTAAACTGGGAATGATGGAGTGAAGAGGAGATTAGACTAAGCACCTGTGGAACATTTTGGTGGTCCTGAAAATATCAGTTGGGGCTTAAAAGGAGTGTTTGGATAAGTTATTTGGTAGCTAGGTTATTTGTATACTAAACTTTTCTGATTGCTGGTTTGGAATAAAGAAAAAAAATGAAAAGAGACAGGTCATATTAGAAGAGAATCTGGTCAAGACTGGAGGGAGTAGTCATTAGAGAAAGGTAATTTATGTGATTGGGTGTTATTTATGTGATTTCATAAAACTTCAAGGAATATAATTTTTACCTGGAACCAAATGTGCCTCAGAGGACTCAGGCCAACTGAGAATCCACTTTTAGGACTTTCGTGAAACCACTGGGGATAAAGACAAAAATACTTTCTTATTATTTATTTTATTAACTGAAGTTTCAGGGAACATTGAAAACTGATTTTTTCCCCCCTTTGTGAAGCTGAAGTCAGTTTAATTTATTTTTATTTTTATTTATTTATGGCCAAGCTGCGCAGCTTGCGGGATTTTAGTTCCCCCACCAGGGATCGAACCCGGGCCCTCTGCAGTTGAAGTGCGGAGTCCTAATTGGTGGACCGCCAGGGAATTCCCCAGTTTAATTTATATATAAATTATTTATATATAACTTCTTATAAAATTGATCATGATTGATGTATTAAATTTGAAAGTATAGTTTAATCAGATAACAGTAAGATGTTTATCAATAATTTATTTAATTTTTTAAAAGTTTCCCCTGGTTATTTCTTTAATGACCCTCTTACCACATGCTTTTATCTGTTTTTAATTGCCATCTGTATCTGAATTATTATTATTATTTTTTTTTTTGCGGTACGTGGGCATCTCACTGTTGTGGCCTCTCCTGTTGCGGAGCACAGGCTCCGGAGGCGCAGGCTCAGCAGCCATGGCTCACGGGCCTAGCCGCTCCGCGGCATGTGGGATCTTCCCAGACCAGGGCACGAACCCGTGTCCCCTGCATCGGCAGGCGGACTCTCAACCACTGTGCCACCAGGGAAATCCTGTATCTGAATTTTTAAATCTTTTTTTTTTTTCTAATCCAACTTTATTCCCTGAATCTACACTCTTGTTTTCATCCTACACTAACATCTCTATCTGGATGTTGACCAGGCATTTGAAACTCCACCTAATAAAAGTAAAATTCATCTCCTTTTCCCAAAAACCTGTTCTTCTTCCTCCTATTTCTGTGACTATCACAGCCATCTGCTCAGTTGCCAGTGTTAAAAACCTAGGAGTCATTCTTGATCCCCTCTTCTGTCATAGCCAGTTGGCCATCGAATTTGTTATTATCCCTCTCTCTATTCTACCCTTTTTTAGCTGTCCTCCCTGCTGTTATTCTATTTCAAGCCCTCATTTCCTGCCTGGGCTGTTGTAACAACCTTTAAAAAAATGCTTTTATAATCAGAAAAAAGTTAATATACTTTCATTATATGAAATGTTGAAATCACAGAAAAAATCTAGATGAAACTAAGTCACCCATAGTTCTGGGATATAATCACTATTAACATTTTAGTCTGTTTTTTCATGTATATTATTTCTTACATAATTGAGGTAATTCTGTATGTGTATCCTTTTCTCAATCTTTTCCCCTTATCATTCTCCAGTGTCCATGTTTTTAATAACACTTTTAATAATTACCAAGTATTCACTTGTAAGTAATAGCCTGGACAACTGGTCTCCCAATTTACCTTCTCATCTTTTTCAGTTTACTCATCAATTCAATAAATATTTGAATGTCTTCTATGTACTCTGTAGTTTCTGAAGTGATGTTTCTTAAATGCAAATATGATAATGATACTCTCTGCTAAAATTCTAGAGTATCTCAGAAGCAGTTTAGCACAGTGAGAGTGAACCTCCTTGGTTCAAATCTCACCTTTATCATTTTTTTAATTTACAACTCTAGGCCATTCTAAGCCTCAGTCTCCTTATCTATAAAGTTGGGATAATAATAGTACCTACATCATAGAGTTGTTCTGAAGATAGTTTTAAAAAAAAAGAACTCTTAAAATTGGCACTCTGCATATAATAAGTGCTCGATAAAGATGAGTCATTCACCCAGAACAACTCAGCTTTTATGTATTTCATTTATATCATTTTCAAGCAAGGTTTTATTTGAACAAAGGATGTCACTGATTTTAAAAAAGAGCCAAAATAAAAACTGGAAAATTTCATGTCTAGAATACCTTCTGTAATATTTTCACCAAACACATGTTCTATCTTTTGTCTGAACACCTTCTGAGAAAGGGAACTCATTGCCCCAAGAGGAACCTAAACAAAACTTTTAAGAATAAACGTGTACTGAAAATTCACATTTCTAGTGGTTCCCGAATTTTGCTCATATTAGAATCACTTGGGATCTTTACAGAATACTGGTGCCAGCTTCTCTCATCCACAGACATTCTAATTTAAGTGGTTTGAGATATGACCTGAGCGTGGGGACTTTTAAGTTTCTCAGGTGATTCTTGTGTGCACCAAAGTTTGGGAACCACTGCCATATTCCCTTATGTATGTAGAGGGACCAGAGTCTTCAAACAGAAGTGTTTGGACTTTGTCATTTTTGCTGTATTGAATTTTTTTCCTTGTCTTCTGTTTTTTCTTACTAAATTTATTGTTGATGAAAACTGGAGCTTGAGTTTCTGAAAACAATACTGATGGGCTACTTCTTTATAGAAAGAAAAGTTTCATTAATTAGTGCAAATATCTTAGGACCTTTGAAGAACTTGGTATAAGGTAGAACAGGTGAAAGGTAAGAAGACACTCTTGAAGTTTGTCATCCGTAATTACCATGGAATTGAATTCTTTGCTTGTTTCTGAAATTCTTAGGCAAAAATCTCTGGTCTTGTCCTTGGTTTTGTTTCTTGTTTCTCTTTTTTAAATAAATAAATTGATAGCGCAAGCATTATCTCTGTCGCTGACTGTTCTTTGACTTGATGAGCTGTTTTCCTTCTTGTTGGGTTGAAACCATAAGGTCATCTTGGTCTGTATCTTTATAAATGTCAGGAAAAGATGATCCAGTTCTCATCTGAATATCTTTAGCGTTTTCAGATGAAGTGAGAATAAGGACAGTGATTATAAAGTTCACTCTTTTATATATTGTTTGTCACTTGAAGTTTTAAAAGGTTAAAGAATTAGTAACATTGCCCTTTTCAAAATTTAAGCTCCTTTGAATAGTAATGGTTGAAATGGAACTAGTTATGAAGGCTATTAACTAAAGGAAACCTGTAGTATAACTAGTCTGAGGAAACCATATTTGGAGGACAATACACATTTTATGTTGATATATTTGTTAAGATATTAAGTATATTCCAAAGGTGATACTTCTAATTGTTTGTTGCATATCTAACTTTGAAAGTAAATTTAATCTCAGGCTTTCTTTTGCTATTATATTCTTCTTTCCCTCCCAGTGGCAGCATGGAACCTGCATTTCATAGAGGAGATCTTCTCTTTCTAACAAATCGAGTTGAAGATCCCATACGAGTGGGAGAAATTGTTGTTTTTAGGATAGAAGGAAGAGAGATTCCTATAGTTCACCGAGTCTTGAAGATTCATGAAAAGTATGTGCAAACTATATCTTCTCTATTTTAAAACATTTTTATGTTTTAGTGTTTGCAGCATTTAATTTTGATAGCCTAAAGATTAAGAAAGGGTGGGGAACTCCTAGGTCCTTCTTCCAGTCCATTTTTATGAATGTCTGAAGGTTTGGTGAACACTTGGAAGACTAAATACTTATTTAGTAATTCATTTTTCCCTGAAGGCTTTTCTGGAGGGTTTTCTTGGTTCCCTTCCACTTCCCAACCAGATCAGTAACCCTGTTTGTATATAGCTCCAGAAAAAACATGACACAAAGGTTGATCCCAAATAGAATCTTCTGATATAATGGACGAGGTAGCCCTAGCCTTTCAAAAACAAATCTTTAAGGCAATCTCACAGATATTTTAAATAAGAATAAGTTTGTCAACTTTTTCAAATTCCAAAGAAAATTTCTGAAATCTAAGTTATTCTTGTAAATATAGACTCTTGCGTTTTAGAATTGAAAAGGATATATGTAAAACCTTGAGAATCCCCTGGTGTGGAGGAGGGACATAACGATGAGCAAAAAATGTCACCTCTCTGGGTCTCAGTTTCCCTGTCTGTAGTAGAAAGAGGTTCAGGAAGATGAACTATAAGATCTCTGGGTTCAATATTTTAAGATAACTTCAAATGGAGTATAATCTGTAAAAATTTTGGATCCCTCTGTTGTATACCTGAAAACTAATATAATATTGTAAATCAACTATACCTCAATAAAAAATAATAATAAAGTATGCAGAAAAAAAAAAAGATCTCTGGGCTCTAAGCCTATGCTTCCCTGTGCAGCTACATATTCCTCACCCCCTCCATTCCAAGTCTGTAATATTTCTAGTTAAGGAAAACTTTCAGAAGGAAGGAAAGAAAGAAATGAAGGAAAAGGGAGTGTCCTGGAGGACATACAGAGGGAAGTAAAACAGTGGGAGTGATGTAGGTTCTTGAGTATGAGGAAGCCCTAAATAGATACTACCTCATGTTTACCACCCTCTCAAGTGGTTTACATTCTCCACTTCCAGAAGAGGGAATTGACAACTGTTTTTTTGAAAAATCCCTGTAAACATTCTAGCTTAGAAGAGTTCTTTCTTCACTGATAAAATAAAGATCTTGGGCTTCCCTGGTGGTGCAGTGGTTGAGAGTCCGCCTGCCGATGCAGGGGACGTGGGTTCGTGCCCTGGTCCGGGAAGATCCCACGTGCTGTGGAGCGGCTGGGCCCGTGAGCCATGGCCACTGAGCCTGCATGTCTGGAGCCTGTGCTCCGCAGTGGGAGAGGCCACAGCAGTGAGAGGCCCGCGTACTGCAAAAAAAATCAATCAATCAATCAATAAAATAAATAAAGACCTTACTGCTCTTTTTTTTCCATACTTCAGTATATTGGAAGATTATAATTTTTATATTGCATTCTATTAGTGACTAGGAAGGAATAACTTAGTTTTCTTTAATTTTACTTTTATTTATTGTGAAGGTTTATTCAGTACAGGTAGTGTTTTCCACATTCTCAAAGTATATTTGTGTTGTTTGTTCTCAGCACTACCTGTTGTGAACAAATCAAAACCAACTTTCCCCTGAATTTATCAGAAAAAAATCACGCCCTGCTTTGGGTAGAGCAGAAGTTGTCCATTTTTATGTGTGATCTTTTGACATTGAGTTATTTATTTATTTATTTTAGAATAGGTTTTTATTTATTTATATTTATTTTTGGCTGCGTTGGGTCTTCGTTGCTGCGCATGGGCTTTCTCTAGTTGTAGCGAGCGGGAGCTACTCTTCGTTGTGGTGCACGTGCTTCTCGTTGCGGTGGCTTCTCTTGTTGTGGAGCACCAGCTCTAGGCGCACGGGCTTCAGTAGTTGTGGCAGGTGAGCTCAGTAGTTGTGGCTTGTGGGCTCTAGAGCGCAGGCTCAGTAGTTGTGGTGAACGGGCTTAGTTGCTCCGTGGCATGTGGGATCTTCCCAGACCAGGGCTCAAACCCGTGTCCCCTGCATTGGCAGGTGGATTCTTAACCACTGTGCCACCAGGGAAGTCCCAAGTTTTTTATTTTAAAACAGTTATCTTATTTCAGGACAGGTTCACTGACAGATATATCAATTACAGATTCCTTAAATTTAACAGAATTGTGAACATTTTAAACTGTATGGTGTTTGTAATCTGACGTTATTGGTCATTTACTTTAAACATTTGAGATGCCTTCAATTAGCAGGCCTGTTTAAATAACAGATCCTATTAATCTTCTGAAGTTTCAAATTTCCTTTTTTGGGGTGGGGGAAAGACTAAAATACCTGGTTGTAATAATCATTTGATTTAATAGTATTAACATTGTTCTTAACTATGGGACCAAATGACAACCAAAATGGATTAAGTTTTTTTTTTTTTTTTGCGGTATGCGGGCGTCTCACTGTTGTGGCCTCTCCCATTGTGGAGCACAGGCTCCAGATGCACAGACTCAGCGGCCATGGCTCACGGGCCCAGCCGCTCCGCGGCATGTGGGATCTCCCCGGACCAGGGCACGAACCCGTGTCCCCTGCGTCGGCAGGCAGACTGTCAACCACTGCGCCACCAGGGAAGCCCTGGATTAAGTTTTTGTAGTAAATGTGTCCTGAACGTTTTCAAGCTGGTTTTTGCACTGTTAACACGTTTCTGTCATCTGAACCTTGTTTTAAGAAATGAAATCCTGAGCTTTAAGAATAGAGGTAGGAAAAAAAAAAAATAGAGGTAGGAATTGTTCAGCTAACCTCTCTCTTGTCTCATTCCTCCTTCTCCATCTACTTTTTTTTAATATAAATTTGTTTATTTATTTATTTTTGGCTGTGTTGGATCTTCATTTCTGTGTGAAGGCTTTCTCTAGTTGCAGCGAGCGGGGGCCACTCTTCATCGCGGTGCGCGGGCCTCTCACTATCGTGGCCTCTCTTGTTGTGGAGCACAATCTCCAGACGCACAGGCTCAGTAGTTGTGGCTCATGGGCCTAGTTGCTCTGTGGCATGTGGGATCTTCCCAGACCAGGGCTCAAACCTGTGTCCCCTGCATTGGCAGGCAAATTCTCAACCACTGTGCCACCAGGGAAGCCCTACTCTTTTTTCTAATAAATTTTACTTATTTATTTAATTTTTTTTTTTTTGGAACCTGGACAGGGACTTGAACCCTGGGCCCTCAGATTAAAAGTTCCATCTGCTTCTTATGTAAATTTGTAAATATAACATAAAACTTTTTTTTCATGTATTGAATCTCCATCTTACGAACATTCTTATTACATTATTATTCTTAACACATGATGCTGTGTGAAATTGGAAAATACAAAATTGCCTGTAATCCTAGCATCCAGAGACAAAATGTTAAGTTGGGGGTCATTTTCTTTTTGTCTTATAAACATACGTTTTCCTCCCCGTGCAACACTGGGATCTGCTCAATAACTACCTTTTTTTTTTTTTTAACATCTTTATTGGAGTATAATTGCTTTACAATGTTGTGTTAGTTTTTGCTGTATAACAAAGTGAATCACCTATATGTATACATATATCCCCATATCCCCTCCCTGTTGCACCTCCCTCCCACCCTCCCTATCCCATCCCTATAGGTGGTCACAAAGCACTGAGCTGATCTCCCTGTGCTATGCAGCTGCTTCCCCCTAGCTATCTGTTTTACATTTGGTAGTGTATATATGTCAGTGCTACTCTCTCACTTCATCCCAGCTTACCCTTCCCCGTCCCCGTGTCCTCAAGTCCATTCTCTATGTCTGCATCTTTATTCCTGTCTTGCCCCTAGCTTCATCAGAACCATTTTATTTTTTATTTTTTGGTTCCATATATATGTGTTAGCGTACGGTATTTGTTTTTCTTTCTGACTTACTTCACTCTGTATGACAGACCCTAGGTCCATCTACCTCACTACAAATAACTCAATTTCGTTTCTTTTTATGGCTGAGTAATATTCTGTTGTATATATGTGCCACATCTTCTTTATCCATTAATCTGTCGATGGACACTTAGGTTGCTTCCATGTCCTGGCTATTGTAAATAATGCTGCAATGAACATGTGGTCCATGCTTCTTTTTGAATTACGGTTTTCTCAGGGTATATGCCCAGTAGTGGGATTGCTGGGTCATATAGTAGTTCTATTTTTAGTTTTTTAAGGAACCTCCGTACTATTCTCCATAGTGGCTGCATCAATATACATTCCCACCAACAGTGCAAGAGGGTTCCCTTTTCTCCACACCCTCTCCAGCATTTATTGTTTGTAGATTTTTTGATGATGGCCATTCTGACCCGGTGTGAGGTGATACCTCATTGTAGTTTTGATTTGCATTTCTCTAATGATTAGTGATGTTGAACATCCTTTCATGTGTTTGTCGGCAGTCTGTATATCTTCTTTGGAGAAATGTCTCTTTAGGTCTTCTGCCCATTTTTGGATTGGGCTGTTTGTTTTTTTGGTATTGAGCTGCATGAGCTGCTTTTATATTTTGGAGATTACTTCTTTGTCATTTGCTTCGTTTGCAAATATTTTCTCCCATTCTTAGGGTTGTCTTTTCGTCTTGTTTATGGTTTCCTTTGCTGTGCAAAAGCTTTTAAGTTTCATTAGGTCCCATTTGTTTATTTTTGTTTTTATTTCCCTTACTTTAGGAGGTGAGTCAAAAAAGATCTTGCTGTGATTTATGTCATAGCGTGTTCTGCCTATGTTTTCCTCTAAGAGTTTTATTTATGGGACTCTGCACTTCCTGGACTTGATTTACTGTTTCCTCTCCCATGTTAGGGAAGTTTTCAACTATAATCTCTTCAAATATTTTCTCAGACCCTTTTTTTTCTCTTCTTCTTCTGGGACCCCCTATAATTCCAATGTTGGTGCAACTAATGTTGTCCCAGAGGTCTCTGAGACTGTCCTCAGTTCTTTTCATTCTTTTTTCTTTATTCTGCTCTGTGGTAGTTATTTCCACTATTTTATCTTCCAGGTCACTTGTCTGTTCTTCTGCCTCAGTTATTCTGCTATTGATTCCTTCTAGAGAATTTTTTTATTTCATTTATTGTGTTGTTCATCATTGTTTGTTTGCTCTTTAGTTCTTCTAGATCCTTGTTAAATGTTTCTTATATTTTCTCCATTCTATTTCCAAGATTTTGGATCATCTTTACTATCATTTCTCTGAATTTTTTATCAGGTAGACTGCCTATTTCCTCTTCATTTGTTTGTTCTGGTGGGTTTTTACCTTGCTCCTTCATCTGCTGCATATTTCTCTGTCTTCTCATTTTGTTTAACTTACTGTGTTTGGGGGTCTCCTTTTCGCAGGCTGTAGGTTCATAGTTCCCGTTGGTTTTGGTGTCTGCCTCCAGTGGGTAAGGTTGGTTCAGTGGCTTGTGTAGGCTTCCTGGTGGAGGGGACTGGTGCCTGTGTTTTGGTGGGTGGGGCTGGATCTTGTCTTTCTGGTGGACAGGGCCACATCCAGTGGTGTGTTTTGGGGTGTCTGTGAACTTAGTATGATTTTAGGCAGCCTCTCTGCTAATTGGTGGGGCTGTGTTCCTGTCCTGCTAGTTGTTTGGCATGGGGCGTCCAGCACTGGAGTTTGCTGGCCGTTGGGTGGAGCTGGGTTTTAGCATTGAGATGAAGGTCTCTGGGAGAGCTCTTGCTGATTGATATTACATGGGGCTGGGAGGTCTCCGGTGGTCCAATGTCCTGAACTTGGTTCTCCCACCTCAGAGGCTCAGGCGTGACACCAGGCCGGAGCACCAGGACCCTGTCAGCTGCACGGCATTGCGTTGACTGGCTCTCCATCACCGTGACCGTGGCAGGCAAGGTTTGTGGGCACGACTTCAGCTACCTGGGAAAAGCTCTGATATGACATCAGAACTTATTTCTGCAACTATCTGGAAAAATCCATACTTGACTTTTTCCCATCTTCTCCAGCTGTAGAATATCTGCCCTCCAAGCAGCACATAACCTAAACAATGAGATGTTTGCCTCAGTTGTTTCCCAGAAACTTGGAGTGAGCTGTGTCCTCAGTACTGTTTTGTAACATGATTATCTCATGAGCATATGGTAGAATATACCTGGTATTACCACATATGCAAAGAATTCCTGAACTAAAAGATGACCTTGCCAAGTACTACTTAATACGATGGTACTAGGTCCATGAATTTGAATCTGTTCTTTGTGCCCAGTGTAGTTCATCTAGTCCTGCCTGTTATCCACGTGAGACTAATTTTGTGTCCTGAGCTATCTGACTAGGCAATGGAAAAGTGCACGTTATCAAGGGCTTCTCTCTAGTGCACTACTGGGCTCAGGAAAAATTCCCTTAACAGAAACATTAAGTAATTTCCGATATTTGGGGACAATAGGAAATTGTGAGAAAGTGGTTGGCATTGGAGTTTTTGTTTTTGTTTGGAGATTGTGTTATCCCTTAATCATTTTATCTTTTTAAAAATTATTTTATTTGTTTTTTTAAACTAAACGTGTTACAAGATATTAAATATAGTTTCCTGTGCTATACTGTAGGTCCTTGTTGTTTATCTATTTTATACGTAGTAGTGTGTATCTGTTAATCCCAAATTCCCAATTTATCCCTACCCCCTGGCATTGTTATTTAAAAAAAAAAAAAAAAAAGACTTAACCACCTCCTGCACTGATTATAGTTAATACTGTATTTTTAATTAAGTAAAAAAAGGAGGGCTATGAGATATGCATGCAGAAAGGTTATATGTACTGTGGCAAACAGCAAAAAACATCTTCTTTGAATCCTTCTCTCCCCTTGCCTATTTTTTGCTTTCCATTTTCTTCCAAAATGGACGAGTTAGGAAAGCAGAGATAGTGAAGTTTGTTTTTTAATTTAAAAGGTGAGATAGCTATTAAATGTTTATCAGTTGACTTAATTTTCATGGATAGCTCCTCGTATTAGCCTGTTAGTCAGCAATTCGTAATACTTACATTTTTCCCACATATAAACTCTTACTTTATCTTATTGTATAGCCTACTCTAATATGTATTTAGTAAGTTCAGCCTATAGGTAGTATTATAATTTGATGATATTGAATACTGGCATGTGATCAAGTATTTAGAAGGAGAATTCTCCATTGGGGTGACTTAGTCCTTTGCTTTGCTTTTTCTGTGCAGATAGATACATTATTTTGCACCCATTTGGCTCTTGGGGTCTTACTTTATCTTATCTAAGTTATTTCCTCCCTCCTAACATCACAGTATTGTAATGGTTGAATTTTAAGTACTTTGAGCTCCTTGGAGATAGATAATACTAAATATTTGGTCCCTATGCTAGCGAGGCAAAAGTCCCATATAAATGTGTTGTCAATCAGGATTCGGTGCTCGTGGGTTGTGAAGTGCTAGAATAGGTCTTCATAGTAGGCTTAATAGGAGCTGGTTGCCACCAGAGAATATTTCTTGCACTATTTTTTAAATTTTTTTTTAAATTAATTAATTAATTGATTGATTAATTATTTTTGGCTGTGTTGGGTCTTCATTTCTGTGCGAGGGCTTTCTCTAGTTGGGGCAAGCGGGGGCCACTCTTCATTGTGGTGCACAGGCCTCTCACCATCGCGGCTTCTCTTGTTGAGGAGCACAGGCTCCAGACGCGCAGGCTCAGTAGTTGTGGCTCTTGGGCCTAGTTGCTCCGCGACATGTGGGATCTTCCCAGACTAGGGCTGGAACCCGTGTTCCCTGCATTGGCAGGCAGATTCTCAACTACTGCGCTACCAGGGAAGCCCTCTTGCACTATTAAGTAGATGAAGGAAACCTGTGCTTTTTCAAACAGCTATAGTGGGTCCTGATTACATCCCAGAGGGTGGGAAATTGTGTTTGTTTGTTTGTTTTGTTGACAAATTGGTCTTTGAGAATAGCTCAGATCTCTCGTAGCATCCCTTTCCTTTCCTGGGGAGTTTCCCATTTCCCAGCTTTTCTTTCCTCATACTTTACTTTTCTGCCTCTTTTCTTGGTGTTATTTCCTGGTTGAATGGACTCTTCTTCCTGCTGCTGCTGACTTTCACTCTGCAGCTAGCCCCCCCTTGGCACCTGTCCTCTTTTACCCTCCAGGATTTTTCAGACATTCTTTCACTTACTGAGTTGTCAGCTACAGATTATTTTTCTCTGTATATATTAGCATTTTTTCTAATTGGAATCTCATTTTTAATGAGACTGTTTGCACTTAACTGTTTTTGTTGTTGCAGCACCTCCCAATTTAGTTTTATCTGCAGATGATTTAGTGTCTAGTGAGCCATTTTCTGGCTTAGAATCTAGGTGGATATTAGTCAGTAGGAGTTAAAGCTATTTTTCTTCTTTCTAGTGTAGCTGTTAACCCAAACTCACTTGAGTTAATTTTTTTTTTTTTTTTTTTTTTTTTTTTTTTTTTGGTGGTACACGGGCCTCTCACTGTTGTGGCATCTCCCATTGCGGAGCACAGGCTCCGGACGCGCAGGCTCAGCGGCCATGGCTCACGGGCCCAGCTGCTCCATGGCATGTGGGATCTTCCCGGACCAGGGCACGAACCCGTGTCCCCTGCATCGGCAGGCGGACTCTCAACCACTGCGCCACCAGGGAAGCCCTTGAGTTAATTTTTTAAGATAGTCTTTATCAACTGTAAAATGCACTTTGCTTTCAGTTAAATTTTAAGATTACTAGAAGCCTCATGGTTCTTTAGTAGAATTAAATTAATAATTATCTGATCGAGTAGGATGATGTTTCTATAGACCCTGGCTTGTAAAAGTAGTGCATGTTTGTTGGAGAAAAAAAATGAGAAGCTAAAAGCCAGCTAAAAAAAAGCCATAGATAGCTGCTGTTTACACCTTGGTCTATCATTTTAGACCTTGTTTAATATTTTTCTTTTTTACTTTTTTTTTTCATATGGAGAATTTCTAACATGCACAAAAGTAGACAAAACAGTATAATGAACTTCCATGTACCAGTCACCTAGTTCCAATAATTATTAATCTATAGCCAATTCTGCCTACATTGCCACCTCTTCCCCTTCTCCTGCCTGTATTATTTTGAATTAAATCCTAGATATCATGTGGTATATATGTAAATATTTCAATAAATAGCTATAAAACATAACCAGTGAGCTTTTAAAGAGTATAACTGTAATTAACATTCTTACACCTAAAAACATGAACAATCATTCCTTTGTATCATTAAGTTTCCAATCTTTGTTCAAATTTCCAATTGTGTCTTAACTTTTTTTAACAATTTGTTTGAATCCAGATTCAAAGAAGGTCCTCAGTTGCAGTTGGTTGATATGGCTTTATAATGTCTTTTATTTAAATCTGTAAATTCCTTCTCTAACTTTCTTTGTCCCTTGCAATTTATTGGTTGAAGAAACTGGGTCATTCTGTAGTTTCCCACAGTCTTCGTTTGGAAGATTATATCCAAATGAAGTAGTTTAATGTGTTCCTTTGCGCTTTGTATTTCCAAAATTTGGTGGTTTGTGTTTATTTTAATATGAAAATGATATTATACTGTACATGCTATTTTGTAATATTTTTTCACTTAATAAAATTTGTATGATCTTCTGATGTCATTAAATTTTCTTCTGTATCACCGGCCTTAATGCTTCCATAGATTTCAACTCCTGTTAGACTTTGTTTGCTTCCAGTTTTTTCTTATTGTAAATAATATAGCTATGAACATCCTTTTAGCTAAATAAATAATTATTTTGATATTGGGAATGATGATAAAATGCCACAGTTCCACAGGAATTTTCAGTTAACATGAACAAATTTTGTACTTTCAAATGGCATGAAGGTATTTGGTGACTTGGGTTTCCCTTACTCTTTTAAGGCAAAATGGACATATCAAGTTTTTGACCAAAGGAGATAATAATGCGGTTGATGACCGAGGCCTCTATAAACAAGGACAACATTGGCTAGAGAAAAAAGATGTCGTGGGGAGAGCGAGGGGGTAAGTATAGAGGGGAGATTTACTGAAACATTGGCTCTCTCGATCATAGTGTCTGATCATACACAATTGAATATAATGGCTTGGTCCTGGTTCGGCCAAATCACCTTGTGTCCTTTGAAAAAGTATGCTTCTTAAATTGCATCTGAAACTTCAGGTTTACTGCTCCAGAAGGGAGGATATGGGGTGCTATAAAAGAACAGAATATTAGTGATGAGGATGAATTAGAGTGACAATTTAAAAAATTCATTTGTCTGTTTAATTCATTTCAGAAATGTTACTGGGCACCTTCCATGTACTCTGACGTCTAATACTGTGCTAGGCTCTGGGGATCCAGAGCGGTATTAATCCTGCTTCTTGAAACTTACATTTCTTAAGTGTTTACTGAGTCAACAACTTAAAGTGTTCATCTAGATTAATTTCATCATGTTGATTTATTCCATATTGTTTTATTTCTAGTTTTGAAATTATTGAGGTCAAATGAAATTTAAAAGTTATATTAAGCCTGTTTATTTCAGATTTTATCAGGAGAACAGATCAGTGAAGGACAGGAATTGTAAGTTACTGGTATGAGGAAGTATGGGATTATTACTACCTTCATGTTATTAATACTATTAACAATAACTCACATTTATTAGGGCTTACTCTGTGCCAGAGACTCATTCTAAGTGCTTTCTTTACAAGTATTACCTCATTTTAACCTGAGAACAACCCTAATATTTCCATTCTACAGATGAGGAAACACAGACATGTTAGGTTGTTTATCTAAGTCACACTGATGATAGTAAGTGGCTGGCTGACTCCAGAGCCCAGCCTTTTTACCGTCATAGCAAAATTACTGGTATAACACTTCTGAGATGGGTAGCTGCTTGTTCTCACTCTTTAGATGCTACATGGCACTCTTATCCACTGTCAGAACACCTGCTCCTTCTAACCTAGAACAGACACTGTGGATTCAGTGATACCACTAGTGAACAGTGGAGCTGAGGAG
Organism: Grampus griseus; assembly: GCF_964374135.1. Taxonomy (NCBI): domain Eukaryota; kingdom Metazoa; phylum Chordata; class Mammalia; order Artiodactyla; family Delphinidae; genus Grampus; species Grampus griseus. Next base: position 140,509,212 of record NC_139018.1, on the reverse strand, counting down.
CTGTGTTCCCATAAAGAAATAAATTCAAGTTATTAAGTAAAAGCTGCCTTGGTTACAGCAGAAGAGATGTTCAGTTTGGGGCCAGAGAGATCGGATCAGAAAAAGCACCAATGTGTTTTGTCTTCAGCAGACCTGGTTTTTTGTGCACACCTCCAGTTCAAGGGAACTTGATTTCCTATGATGGAGCTAAACATACTTTTATAATTCAAATTAGATTATCAGTGCTTCGAGAAGTGATAGTCCCCATTTCCCTCAGTTCCCAAGGTGCTGCTAATATCAGCCTCTTAGAGTCTTTTTGCTTTTCCTTTAATTGCAAATGTACAGATTCTTGTAGAAACATAAGGAAATAACAGTCATCAAAAAGCAGAGTCACTTCTTTCCTTTCAGTTCCTCCATAAATATTTAATTTTTTGGTTTGTGTTCTTTTAGCCGATATGTGTAAAGATGCAGATCTTAATGTATAAGTGTGTATACATAAACACATTTTGTGTACAGGGAGAGAATGGTCACACTGCTTATAACCTCTTTTTTATCCTCCAATGTTATTAGTATCTATAAATCAAAAGATTTATTTCCATATCATCATTTTCAAATCTGTATGCTACTCTACTGTGTGCAAAGACCATATTTTTATTTAGCCAAAATTTCCTATTGTCAGATGCCTTTGATTGTGAGCAGTGTTATGATGAGCATCCCTGTTACATATATCTCAGTGCCTCTGCCCAGTCATTTCTTCACAGTAAATTCTTATACTTGGAATGACCTGGTGAAACATAAGCATATTTTAAGGCTTTGGACAAATTTTGTTGTACAGTTTTATTTGTACTCCTCCCAGAGGGTCCCTTTATCTGGATCTTGATTCTTAGGTGTTTAGTGCAGCTCTGTCTGCTCATTCTGGCCCCCTGTTTGGGTAAAAAATGCATCATCCTATGGAAGGGTGGAGGAACCAGGCTTTCTTTTACTCAAGTAACTTGTCTTTTCTAAAGAATTTTTTAAAAGTCCCAAACTATGTACAGTGTTATTTCTAAAATCCCAGCATTGAAAGTTATAGGCCTTTTTCTGGCTATTAATTTTAAAAATGTTATAGTCTGGTACTCTCTTAATTAAATAACTTTGCATGAAGTATAAACATCTGGGACATGAACAGCAGGAGCACAGACTCTTAACTGTTACAAATTCACTTTCCGTTGATTATGTCACCACTTACCTTGACACATAATGAGGCACATCATCTCCTTTTGTGAAAATTGTGTTTATAAAATGCTAAACTATATTTCAGAGTCAGACTGTACCCAAACCTTGGAATTTTTTTTTTTTCAAACAGCTGCACACTAAAAAATTTTACACTGAAGCCTAAAGCCCTAAATAAAAACAAATTTAAACAATTTTTTATTGAAATATAATTCACATATATTAGGATATAAAATTTACCCTTTTAAAGTGTACAGTACAGCGAGTTTTATTATATTCACAAAGTTGTAAAACCGTCACCACTGTTTAATTCCAGAACATTTCCTCACCCCAAAAAGAGAACTTGGTACTGATTTGCAGTCACTCCGCATCCCCTTCTCCCTGCAGCCCCTGGCAACCACTAATCTACTTCCTGTCTCTATGGATTGCCTGTTCTGGACATTTTATATAAACAGAATCTTACAATATGTGGTCTTACAATATGTCCGGCTTCTTTCACCTAGCGTAATGTTTTCAAGATTCATTCATGTTATAGCATGTAATAAAACACTTTTAGAAAGTGAAACTAATACTGAACCAAGTAAGAATAGGGGTGATTCTTTCTAAATTCAGGTAGTTGAAAAACACAAGAGAACCTGTTAGTCAAAGACGAGTAGAAAGCAACAGGAAAAGAGGACGAAAACCTGGCAGAAGATCAGGGAATAAATATTGACAGCGAAAAGAAGAATAAAAATAAAGGAAGGAGCAGAGTAATTGAGCTCTCTGTTGACTGAAATCAGTTTTATGGAGGAGGCTTTTATTTATTTATTTAATTTTTTTTTTGTCTGCATCTGGTCTTAGTTGTGGCGCACAGGACCTTTGTTGCCACGTGTGGGATCTTCAGTTGTGGCATTCGAATTCTTAGTTGTGGCATTCGAATTCTTAGTTGCGGCATGCATGTGGCATCCAGTTCCCTGACCAGGGATTGAACCCAGGCCCTCTGCATTGGGAGCATGGAGTCTTAGCCACTGGACCACCGGGGAAATCCTGGAGGAGTCTTTTACAATGTACTTTTTACTTAGCTTGAAACAGACTGTTCTGGGATAGAAACAATGCTCCTTTTTAAGGCAGCTACTGGGGTCCAAACTTCCCAGATGTAGATCCCTTTTGACATCTGACAGATTATTTTCACCCAGAGCATCAGCAGATAGTTCTTCCTTCTGAGGCTCCTTTCTTGGCAGCACCTTTGATTCCAAGAACTCCCAGGGACACGTATTTACCCCTACTGTACCTTCTAGATGTTAACTTGCCACAGGCTGGTGTTGAGGTTGGCTTTGTGGATGGCATTTGTTTTACTTATTTTAAACCTCTGCTTATTATCAACTCTGCTTTAGCAGAGTTTATCTGAACTCAATAGGAAAAAAGTGCAACTGATTTGAATTTAAGATGACTGATGATAGCAGCATCATGCACTTGATTAGCGACTCTTGACTGTCTGTGTCCATGGAGGAAAACAGTAGTATAGGTAATTAAATCTTTTGTTTGACTTTGGACTGCCTGTCATATTCTGGCAACCTTATGTTTTGCTTCTATTACTCCTAAAGATCAAGTTGCTTCTATTTCACACTTACGGTGGGCAAGGAAAAACCACCGTAGGGGGGGAATATGTTTCCATGGATAACCCATAAGCAGACTATGTGATCATTGTGCTTCTTTGAGCATAGATATCATTGTATGGAGGTAACAGTGAAAGTCTCTACCCATGAGCATGGCTGCTGATTGATCATCAGGCCAGAATTAGCAGTCTGATGTTGTTTTATTTATTTAAAACAGAATTTTTTTTTTAGATTTTTATTTTCTTATTTTTGGCTGTGTTGGGTCTTCATTGCTATGCATGGGCCTTCTCTAGTTGCGGTGAGCGGGGGCTACTCTTCGTTGCGGTGCGCAGTCTTCTCACTGCAGTGGCTTGTCTTGTTGCGGAGCACGGGCTCCAGGTGCGCGGGCTTCAGTAGTTGTGGCACACAGGCTCAGTAGTTGTGGCTTGTGGGCTCTAGAGCACAGGCTCAGTAGTTGTGGTGAACGGGCTTAGTTGCTCCACGGCATGTGGGATCTTCCCAGACCAGGGCTCAAACCCGTGTCCCCCTGCATTGGCAGGCGGATTCTTAACCACTGTGCCACCAGGGAAGCCCCTGATGTTGTTTTAATAGAAGTCACAGATGCTTTTATAGCTTTTAATCTGCATTTTACTGTAAGGCATTTGCCTTTATGTTCTTAAATTTAGACGATTTTCCTTCTGAAGGACTGGAAACTGTTGCTTTTATGAAGATGTTATAAGTGAGACAAAAGAAATAGAGTTGTTGCATTAAAAAGAAAAAATATGTGTATTAAAAATATAGAAAACCTTTATCTACCCTCCTAGAGCTTAGCTAGGCCATTCTGTAGTGACTGTTACTTTTCAGCTCTTAGAGGTCCCACAGGTTGAAAATAAAGCATGGACCCTAGAAGGGAATATGATTTGTCACCACATGCCTGTTCCATATATCTTGCTTGCTAGAACTGTGCTTCTTGTACTTTAATGTGCAGAAGCGTCATTTGGGCCCGACCTTCCAGAGGTGCTCTGACTCAATAAATCTGGGAAGATAGAGCAATCTGCACTTTTAAAAAAATATATTTATTTATTTTTGGCTGCGTTAGGTCTTCGTTGCTGCATGCAGGCTTTCTCTAGTTGCAGCAAGTGGGGGCTACTCTTCGTTGCAGTGCACGGGCTTCTCTTTGTGGTGGCTTCTCTTGTTGAGGAGCACGGGCTCTAGGAGTGTGGGCTTCAGTAGTTGTGTCTCGCAGGCACTAGAGCGCAGGTTCAGTAGTTGTAGTGCACAGGCTTAGTTGCTCTGCGGCATGTGGGATCTTCCTGGACCAGGGCTCAAGCCCGTGTACCCTGCATTGGCAGGCGGATTCTTAACCACTATGCCACCGGGCAAGTCCGTAATCTGCATTTTTTTTTTTTTTTTTTGCGGTACATGGGCCTCTCACTGTTGTGGCCTCTCCCGTTGCGGAGCACAGGCTCCGGACATGCAGGCTCAGTGGCCATGGCTCACAGGCCTAGCCGCTCCGTGGCATGTGGGATCTTCCCGGACTGGGGCACGAACCCATGTCCTCTGCATCGGCAGGCGGACTCTCAACCACTGCGCCACCAGGGAAGCCCCGCAATCTGCATTTTTAATGAGCTGTCCAAGTGATTCTCACAATGGAGGTGTAGGTTTTAAGAAACATCAACTTATGCGAATGGGAGTTTGGGGATGGGGAGAGAGAGATGAGTCTGGGTAGTGCTGCCAGAGGGAGAGGGGCAGGATGGGGTGAGGACAGGAGACGGGAAGTAAGAGAGCTCTTAAAAGGAAGTAAAATGCACCAAAGACAAAGCTTCTGTTTTTCAAGATTGCCAAATCCTCTGATGGTTAGAGGTGTTATATAGGAGGTAATTTCTGTTTGTGTACCTTCGGTGTGTGCTAAGGTCGTGGGTGCCCTGAATAAAAGTATCTGGGATATTTTAAAGTATGCAAAGGTCAACCTCCCTTCTCTAGAACAGGCTCGAGGATGGTATCAGTCCACTCTGGAATCCAACAGTAGAAGAGGAAGAGAAAGAAGAAAGTTGTATATTTCTAACTGCTATTTCCTCCCACATCTCTCTCTACCCTGAATTCTTATGATGTTGAAGAGTCTTTTGTTTTGCGGGGAAAATTGAAGTCCTGGGAGGAAGTGAGATCCCCAAGGGAAAGAGAAAAGAAGAGGCCTGGATATTCCAGCATTCAATCAGGCAGTATTTACTGGATGCCTGCTATGTGCCAAGTGTCAAGTTTGGCCTTGAAGATACAGTGGAGAAGAGATTGGCACTGTTTCTGCCTTTATAGAGCTTAGAGTCTACTAGGGGAGACAGACACTATCCAGCTAGTTAGGCAACTAATTCTGTAATTAAACTCATGATGAAGACTTCAAAGGAAATATATGAGGTGATATGAGATTATTTAACAAGTGGTTTTACCTAGTTTGAGGGGACAAACTTTAGGGACAAGAGGAAAGCAAGAGCTAGTGAAAAAGCAAAGGTGTAGCAGCCAAGAGGTAGGTAGAGAAAGAGACTGGTATGTTACAGAAACCAAGGAGAAAGATTTCAAGGGCAGGTTTCTGGTCATCAAAGTCAAGTGCTGCAGAGATGAAAAGGAAGGTAGGAGCTGAGACTGGTCTTCTGCATACAATGATTTAAACTGTTCTAGAAGAAGTTTCAGGATTAAGAGAGCCAAAGCCAGATTACACGTGGTTAAAAAATGAGAGGGTGGTGAAATCTTAAGTACTATAATAGAGCTGTACACTCACTTTTTGGACACTTAACATGAAGTACCTTGTAATGTTCTGGCTGTGTTTGCCTTGTCTCCCCAACTAGATTGACAACTCTCCACAGGTTATAACAACAAACCCAACCCCTAACACTGAATCAGCAGGTGGCATTAGAGTCACCAACTAGAGGTCAGAGACCTCAGATCTGGTACTGGTTCCACCATGTACCTTGCACATGAGCAACTGTTTCCTCATCTATAAAATGGCTATACCCCTAACTTCCCTATCACATGGGCTGTTGAAAGTGTCTAATAGGACAGTATATACAAATGGATTTTGTGAGCTGAAAATTAGTATTCTATGGAAGATATTGAGAATGTTCAGTAAATGATAACAGCTACTTAGAAAGTTCTGTGATGATCAGTTTTTTGTTTGTTTGTTTAGATTCGTTCCTTACATTGGGATTGTGACGATCCTCATGAATGACTATCCTAAATTTAAGGTAAGATCCTGTACTATATGTTTCATTAATTTTGGAAACCGTTAAATGGATTACAGTTAAAAGATGGAAGACCAGTTGGATAGTTTAGTGATTTATCATAGTCACAAAGACCAGTTTGTTAATTAACTCTGAGGATTTGTGAACTTTTAAAAGCTTCTCTGACTTGTGATTCTGTGTTTGTTTTCTAGTATGCAGTACTGTTTTTGCTGGGTTTATTTGTGCTGGTCCATCGTGAGTAAGAAGTCTGCCTTGCTGTTCCTGGAAGATGCTGTACTTTTTGTTCCTGAATGTTTGGAGTAGATATCAATCTGTGGTTGGTGGAATGGAGAACACATGTTGGCGCTTCTTGGTAGCACTGGTTTGCATTAGTTTATGTTTCCACACCAGAGTACGTGTGGGCGGGTGCATGTGCACCACAGCGTGCACTCGAGGGGACTTTTAATCACAGAATTTCATAAGTTGTCATTGTCATACTTTCGCATTTTTGTACATCAGTGAATTTTTTATATTAAAAGATTGAGCCAAAGCCCCCAGTGTTTGTATTTTGAAGCCAAGCTTCACTTCTAAAGTGCCTACAGAGTTCTGTAAATGAAAATGCAGCTCTGCACGAGTTTGAAACTGTCATTCCTCCTTATAATGGGAATGGCATATACTGAGGTGGTCGTCGTCTTAACTTTTCAAAATTTTAAATAAAAGACTTTGCATATCGAAACCCCTTATCCCTGACTTGTGTTTGTTGGGAAAGCTTTTGATATTTGCTTTCCTGTGCTGGTTCTTAGCGCCCTTGGGGAGATACAGGCTTTGATGTGAACAATTCTTCAGCCAAGAAGGTTGTCCTAATACTGACAACTGGTTTTTGTTTGTTTTGTTTTTGTTTTTGTGAAGCAAAAGTAGCCGTTGATATTCGTAAGAAATCTTAGTCATAAAATTGATTCTTCACTAGGGGGTCTCAGATGTGTATAAACCCAGCTGGTTGCCGAGAGGTTCAGAAAATCTCACTTGGCTGTAGACTCATAACCTTTTCTACACTTCAGACGTTCTCAACTCTTTCTACAAGATGGTAGTGAGTATTAGCATCTGGGGAGGCATGAGGAAGGTGCTGGAGGGCAAGTGTGCTACTTGTTTTCTTTAGACTCTAATTTGCCTGAACCTGTTCTTGTAGGTGACTGACTTTGCTTTTCTCTAATGCAGACTTTAAGAAGGGAAGGTTTAAAGTAGTAAAGGCAAAGCCCACCTGTGTTTTTTTCTTTTAATATTGAGACAGGGAAATAGGGAGCATGGGGTAACTCAGTGTGTTTAAAGCACAAAATACTCTTAATCCTCTCTGTTCTCTTTTTGTATTAGTGTGAAATCTCAAAGTAAGCAAAATGTTGGGCTAAATGAATGGTTTCTATTATTTGTTCAACTGAGGTGGAAATCAGCCCGTACTTTAATGCTAATGGAATGAGAATAGGGACAGTTAATCTTTTGAAACCCTCCCCTGTAGAGATGGGCCATCCTAAATTCATTATCCAGGCTTTAGCCTTCAAACTTTGGATATGGGCTCTTAATGATATTAACAGAGTATGAAACTTGGCAAATTATTGCTGACAGATGCTTCTTGAACCTGTCTTTGAAGTCTGTATCGTGCTTATGTTTTCTCATGAGCCAAGGAGAGTGCTGAAATGCGCCCCCCCGCCCCGCCCCTCTCCCACCTCCGTGTGTGGCCGAAAATTGCTGCTTCCTCCATTTTTCCCTCCTAGTAACCTGCAGATGACGGGGTTAATTGTTCAGCCTAAATGGTGCCCTGGCTGGGTTTGTACCAGCCTTTCAGAGACTTCTCTGGGAGAGAAGCAGTGTGTGTTCTCTTGGCAAAGGTTGGGATCCCAAAGTTCTTTGTGATCCTAGCTTGCCAGAGGGTAAACATCCTTGTGCTTCTATCTTCCGCTGTCCAGATTTCTCCTCCTGTTACACTTGTTGGGAGAGAAATGTTAATATTTTCCTCACTTGCATATTTTCACACCCAGTTTTGTAAAATTACTGTTTTTCCTCCTTTGCTGGATGCTCTAGTTTGAAGCAACAGCTAAATTCTCTGAAAAGTAACCAGATCATTTAAAAATATTTCAATCACTCTACTAGCCAAAAATAAAACGATTATTTGTGGAGACAGGTACTGTGTTCCCAGTTTTTATATTGTCTAGTGCTAAAACATAAGACTTAAAACTGGGAGATTTTATTAGTAAATATAATGTGTTGTGGGGTTTTTGGGGGGTTTTTTTTTTGTTGTTTTTTTTGCGGTACGCGGGCCTCTCACTGTTGTGGCCTCTCCCGTTGCGGAGCAACAGGCTCCGGACACGCAGGCTCAGTGGCCATGGCTCATGGGCCTAGCCGCTCTGCGGCATGTGGGATCTTCCCAGACCGGGGCACGAACCCATGTCCCCTGCATCAGCAGGCAGACTCTCAACCACTGCGCCACCAGGGAAGCCCTATAATGTGGTTTTTGTGGGTTGTTTTTTTTTTTCCAGCCATGCCAAGCGGCTTGTGGGATCTTAGTTCCCAACCAGGGATTGAACCTGTGCCCCTGCAGTGGAAGTGCGGAGTCTTAACCACTGGCCCGCCAGGGAAGTCCCAGTAAATATAATGTATTTCAGAGCTCTTTGGAAATGTAAGAAATGCCAGGGATGTTTAATTTGGTGTTTTAATGGAATTGTAAGCTCTTTGAGATTTCACAGGGCAAGTGGGAAGTTAGGAGGGTTTAATTGTGAGTGAAGGGAATGGAAGAGGATGAGAATTGATAAAACTTCAAATGAGAACATAATAATGGGATTCTCTGTTGGCTGTTAGTCATCCACTCTCATTAGTCTCTACAGCTTATCTCCAAGTGCCTGTCCTCAGTTATATTCTCTCTGTTCCCACTGGACACTTCCAGTTGATTGTCCTGTCTTTAAACTTAAGCTCTTAGCAGTTCCTGCAAGCTTCCCTTCCAAATTTCCACTTTCCTTTGAAGGAGTATTCACCTAGATTTTTTTCATTTTCTTACCATATTTAGTTACTTAAAAGCCAACATCTACCCCTGTCATTCCATTCTCATTGCCATCCCCCGAATCCAGAAACATACTCAGGGGCTCCCTGTTGCTTGTGTGTCTTTATGTCCCAGTTTTCCTGTAACATGGCAGTCTGTACCTATTTTAGATCATTTCCACCTGTTAGTTCATTTTACTACTCCTTTCACCTTTAAAAAGTATCTTTTTTGGACCATAAATTTTGTATTTATCCTACATATTACCTACATTTGAAGTTCAAACTTTGAATTCAGCTAACATGAAGCAGTCTTTGCTATACCACTATGTTTTCCCTTATATTATCTTACACTCTCATTTATGCTTGTCTGAGTCTCACTTTCTTCACAAAGTAATTGTTCTTTCTCTGTCACTCAGCATTTGCAGACTTATGCTATTTGTGTTAAGTTTGTGGATCTGGAGTCAAGTTTCCTCATCAGACTGTAAGTTCCTCCAGTGCAGGAGCCCCATTTTATAGACACCGTACTCTGTTTTCCCAGTAGCATCTAGCTGCATATACTAAATGTTCAGTATAATCGTGCATTGGAACCAGAGGCAGTAACTAAGGGTAGCATTATTGTTGTGCTGTTATTCTGGAGCAGAGCGTATGAATCATTAACGTGATTTTTATTTGCCTGTTATTTAGTAAGTACCTTATCTTGGTCTTGGCCACATTTAAATCTAAAAACTTTATCTCCCTATGGTTCCATCTAAAACAGCATGTTGCCTTTCTAGAATTTTTGATGTTAACCCTGTTTTCTTCTTTTGTGTGTGTGTCCTTGGTCTCTTCTCGTGTTCTCTTTCTCAGTGGGAAAAATATTGGCATTTGTCACTTTTCTTAGGGAGTGACAGGCTTCTCAAAGAGCCTAGGCTTGGAATAAAGGCTGTTATCCCTGAGTGCATTTCTTAGTCATTTGCATAAGAGTGTTACCAAGTCCTAATAACTCCTCAGGTGTGGGAGCTACCCCAGGTTCTGAGGGTACCTTTGTTATGACATTTATCACTCTGTGGTGCTTCAGAAATTCTAGCTGACTAACTGGATCGTCCTCCTTCCTCAAGATGCTCCTTAGTCGGGATGGCCTACTCAAGCTGTTTTCTGTCCAGGTATATCTTTGTCACTATTCTCCCTTACTATAACCGTAAGTAATACCAGAGAAGTTTCAGAAATAAACAAATATGACTCTTCACAGGTAATTATGGTGAGTCTGGATGTAGAAAGAATTCTGTGTAACCAAGAGGTGTTAGGAACTAGAATATGCAGGGGTTATCAAAACATAGTGAGGACATTGCCTTCCAAGTTATGTAGCATTCTAGGCCCTCAGGAATTTTCCAACCTCAGCTCCCAGCAGACCCCAGGTTCTCATACCCTTGATATTGGTCTCACTATACAGACATCCAGTCTTTGCTTACGCTAGGTCTCCCTGCCTGGAGTGCCTGCTCACTTCTCTACTCGCTAAAAGCTTTCTCATTCAGGAGACATTTATTGAGCATCTGCTCTGCCAGATTTTGGGTCAGGCCCTGGGGATACAAAGATGAGTAAGACAGGGTCCCTCCTCTGCCAGGAACTCAGTGCCTTAATAGGGGCAACGTGTATACAAATCTTTCCACATAGGATCATAAGTGCAACGTTAGAGATTCACAGGGAGCTCAAAGAGGGTTTTTTTTAATTCTCAAACGAGATCTCAAGTATATAGTGCCTCCTTCTCGGTGCTGCCTACTCAGTACTTTGTTCATCGCCCTCAGAGTGGTTTGTCTTATTTGTGTCCTGCTCCGCAACTAGCTCCTTGAAGGCATTAAGACAGGGCCAGCCTCTGATTCATCCTTGTATATCCCTTAGTCCCTATCACAGTGCTTTTATACATTTTAGATTTATTTATACGCTGCTTTGTTCCAAAAAAGATTTGGAGTGGCTCACAAAGATACATCCAGTACTATGTGATAAAACATAAAACAACTGAAGAATCTGGTGTTGAAATAAGCATGGGAGGAGAAAAGCTTAAAATCAAAGGTTAGATTAGTACCTGCAAGACACATCAAAAGATTCTGTTGTCTGCTGGAGGAGATCCACAGCATCAGCTCTCAACTCCGAGGGGCTAATGTCTATGCTTCATGGAATGGATATAAAATGGAAATTTTTTAAAACTTGTAATGATACCTGAAGATCAAGAAATTTCTCTTCTGGGACCTCACTGCAAGGACACTGTGTAATGTTATGCAATAATCTCTATATTAATTAGCCTAATGATTTTCATAGAGCTATTTCAGAGAATGTTCCTTTAGTATAGGTGTAGTTTGGCTACTTCTGCAGAAAGCCACCTCACAAAAGATCAGCTACCCATCTAAACAGCCAGGAACCTTCAGTTAGTTTTCCTGTAGAACAGTGTTCCTTAATCTTTAAAAACTCATGGTCTTTTATAAGAAACAAAATTTCATACCTCTTCTCCATTCTGGTAAACCTCCTCTCAGGTCTGTTATATCCAACCTCTTATCCTTAGCAGCCAAGAATATTTTATCTTGCTTTTTCTTAAGTTTGCATTATAAAAACATTAGTTACTCATCTCTCATATGCAGTTATATTCCATATGACTTTCAAATTATAGATCCTTGTTCTACTAATCTTAGGAGTTTCTGGAATGCCACCTACTCTCCATCAAGAATCATTTCTGTAGAACCCTTACTTTAATTGGCCGGTTTATTTAGATTGCTAAGCTGGATCCCAGCTTTAATTCAAGGAGTCTAGTTAAAATAATTTGTACTCAGGACTTAGATCAGGCAAGGAAGTAAATCAGCTAGCATGAAGCTTTGATCAGAGTTGTCAGCCTGACAACTTATTTAAGCAAGAAAAGAGAATGCTGTATAGAACACGTTTCTTGGAATTGGTCAATAGTTGAGGTGGATACGCCAGCATTTTAGTTTATCAAATGAGTCACAATGTAATAGGCATTTTGCCAAGGCATTTTGTTGACTGTTGTGTCAACACCATGGTCTTAGCTGCTATCCAGGGAATCTTTTTTCCCTGTAATGGGCTTCAGATTTAAAGCAGGCTTTGCTTTTCCTAGGATCCAGCTAATAATACTGAGTACTTAGAAGTTTCCAGTGCTCTGCTAAATGCTTTTGAATTTATAACAGATTTTAATTTTTTCTCCTTTAGTCCTCAGAATAACTCCATTTTACAAAAGAGAGAAACTAGAAGTTAAGAGATTTGCCCAGGATCTTCTGGTCCATGGATGGCAGAGCCGGAAGTCTTGCTTTTATCACCTCACAGTGCTGGGTGTCATACCCAGTTCTTCTACCTTTGTAAAATCTAATGAGACTCTTTTATTTGGAATAAACCCCACAACTGCAAGGCCCTTGGGTATTCTTCTTTAGAAGCCCTAGGTTGTTCTTTCATCGATTTGCTCAGATTAGTAAATCTCCTAGAAATAGGGAGATTCTCAGGCAGATTTCCAAGCATTTAAACCTCTTCGGAGTTTAAAGATTATTTCTTTCAGTTACTGAAATGCCTCCCTGAAGTACCTGCTTGTTAAACCCAAATAATCTTATGAATGCTGGGCCTGGGGCTTCTCACTTCGTTAGGTTTTCATAACTTCCCTGAGTGTCTATGCCATTTAGCTGAGCAGCAGCTGCTTAGCTTAGCCACTGTTGGCATCGTCATCACTTTCTCATTAGATGTATCTTCTCTTTTCTTTTGAATATTGCCTTAAAAGTTTTTTTTGTATTTTGGCAATTTAAGTTTCTGAAATAGTTCCTTATCAATGGTTAATGTTCTGATATTCTAGCTAGTTCCTATGTGTTCCCTCTGACTTTGCGAAGTTGCATCAAATATCCCTGATTCTTTTCTTCCTCTCTTAAAGATTACACTCTTCTCCTGATTCTACAGCCCCTTCCCCTTTTGAAACTAAAGAGCAGGACCTGAGATACCCCACGATATTTCTCTTTCTCTCTGCAACCCATACAGATGGGATCTGTGCTCAGAGGTTTGCCAGAAGAGTGGTTTTACACCATCCTATCCTGAGCAGCTCTAATAGGTTTGTCATCCTTTTTCTCTAGGCTCATTTATGTCTACTTTAAATTTCTGCTTTTTGTTTTCTCTTTTGTCCTCTGTACCTTTCATCTGTTTGATGTCTACACTCTGGTTTTCTCCGTTTAGTTTGTCTGCAGCTAACTTGCTTTTACTTGAGTTAACTCATCTATTAAATGGGCATAATACTAGTCTTTACTACATCAAAATAGTGTTGGTGATCAAAGGAGCATGCATGTAAGTGCTTTTGGAAAACAATAACAAAAAAGATTCAGCTGTGAAAAGACATTATTTGTAATTGATTCCAATTTAATGAAATATAGCAAACAATAATATATATGTCCTTTATTTCAAGCAATTTTTAATTAAAAACATGGTGCAGTTTAAATGTTTTGTTGGTGTTGGTTATAAGAAGATTTGCCGTGTATCTTTCACCCCTTAATCATCTTTTGGGTTGTCCTTTGAATCTTCTCTACATCGTCTGTGAATGTCCTTGAATGTTGTAGAAACCTCAGAGGGTCAAGAGTGAGCTCTGGGGACTTCCCTGGTGGTGCAGTGGTTGAGAATCTGCCTGCCAATGCAGGGGACACGGGTTCGAGCCCTGGTCCAGGAAGATCCCACATACCGCAGAGCAACTAAGCCCGCGAGCTACAACTACTGAGCCTGCGTGCCTAGAGCCTGTGCTTCGCAACAAAGAGAAGCCACGGCAATGAGAAGCCCGCGCACCGCAACGAAGAGTAGCCCCCGCTCACCGCAACTAGAGAAAGCCCGTGCACAGCAATGAAGACCTAACGCAGCCAATAAATAAATAAATTTATTAAAAAGAGTGAGCTCTGAAGAGCTTCTCCATGCACGTGCATGTGATTCACTGTCATTCTCCCTGGTGGGAGAGAGGACTTGGGGAACAGGCAGTCTGCAGTTGAGATCCTCATTCTAAACTCAGCCTAGCACTCCATGAGGGATCCGACTTGGAAGTGCTGTCTTGGGCAAGCCCGCCTCTCTGCAGTGCCTGATGCTTCACATTCCTGGGACAGTGTTTGATAGTTGGCTGTGGAGCTGCTGCCCTGATTCTTTCCCCAGGGTCCTCGGAGGCCCCTTTTTTCCTGTGCTAAGCTGACAGATAAAATGATCCTAGGGGCATCTGGGGTCATTTTCACAGCTGTGGTTGGAGCTGCGAGTGCAGGCTATGTCAGGGGAGGCTTGCTTAAGTATAAATGAATCTGTCAGCGCAGAACCAAGGTCCCAGGGTCACCTGCAGAAGAGAGATGAAACTCTCAGTGCCTGCTCCCTCTCCCCCTTGAGAAATCTAAACCAACTTGATATTTAAATGGGAAAGTAAAATGGGAGTGGGTGTGGTTTAGGGAAAGCAGCATCTGTCCCTGATGACTCTGGGGGCCTGACAGAGTGATCTGAACAGACCCAAAGTCTGATTCCAGTGTGACGTCTGGGCAAGTGACTCAACCTCTGAGCCAGCTTCCAGCTATAAAATGAGGAGAGATAAACCTACCAAATAAGATTCCTTCAAGCATTTAAGTGAGGCGGCACTCAGTACCACCTCCTAATTTCTATGACCGAGGACCAGAGAAGATAGGATGGGTGCTGTGATTGATGCAGAGGAGAGGGAGGGGGTTGAAAAGGGAATGATTATTATGGGAAGGTGATAAGAGCTATATCTGTACACCATGGCTAAGCAGTGACAAGAGTACGGAGAGGTGTAAATGCCAGGGTGGGAGATGAGAAGGAGATTGGGAAAAAAGCCGGAAATGGAATGTTCTTGTCCTGTGTGTCGTGCTTTCTGGGAGCTCAGCATGACAACCAGCTTCTCATACACGCTTCCCCTTTTAAGATGGTGATCCACAGAGCTAGCAGGCCTTGCTGAGCTAGATATGGCAAGAATAATAATAGCAAGTACCGTTTTTGAGCCAGACTGGGGAGTAGGTTCGGTCACAGCCACACTGTGCAGTGTTTCTGAGAAGAGTCCAGGGCTCAGGGGTTGGTCAGTACCCTGCTCCTCCATCATTCACTCCTTTTGTACTCTGTCTCTCTAATGAGATGGTAAACTCCTGTGGGAGCAGGGCACTATCTTTTGTGTCCCTGCCCTCCTGTGCCTGGCATAGTGCTCTGAACATT
This sequence comes from Grampus griseus, assembly GCF_964374135.1. Taxonomy (NCBI): domain Eukaryota; kingdom Metazoa; phylum Chordata; class Mammalia; order Artiodactyla; family Delphinidae; genus Grampus; species Grampus griseus. The sequence continues at coordinate 140,494,025 of NC_139018.1, read as the reverse complement.
GGTGTTTAGTAAACATTTAAGCAAAAATAAATGTATTATTTTGGAGCACAGTGTCTTCTATTCATTAAGTGCTGCCACTGACCCAAAATTTCCAAGACAAGTCTGGACAGCTCCTTTGGAGGAGGAGAGTGCTGACTTTGAGAGGGAGTCCTATAGGACTGTTGCTTCCTGCCACAAAATAATTGGGCTAAAAAATGTAAAACTATTAAAAATAGGGCAATGTGGTTATTGCCATTTTACAATTGAAGAAGGTGAGGGTCAGTGAGGTCACACAGCTTGTATACGGACTCTTGGTCCAGTGCTCTTTTCACTCCCCTGACCCAAAGATCTGCCTCCTGGCCAACTGATAAGCCAGTCTCTCCCAAGCTGGGCGCCCATTTGTGGGGGGAGGGTGGGGGAGGGGAGGGCTCGGCCATCCATCGTTCTGCACTCCTACCCTGAGCACCTGCTGTGATTTCCACAGCACCTGGTGAGTGCCGGCTGTGAGAAGGCAGAGAGCTGGGTGAACCCGGTCAGATTCCCCAGGAGGGAAGGGCCAACTGGCATTTTATGGAGCTCCTCTAGTGCCTGGCACTATGCTGGGCACTGTAACGCCTGTGTTACACAGGAGGCATCCTCGCCCCCTTTTCTACCCTTAGAAAGAGGCACAGAGGTGAAGGAACCGCTCGTTGGCCGAAAGCCCTTGGGAGCGGTGAGGGAGGGCCAGGGGAGCCGGCTTTGCCCAGGTCCCCAGCTTGAAGGTGGTGGGCTTGGGCCCGAACGCCCTGAGGAAACGGTGCCCACGTGGGGTTAGGAGTGCGGCCGTGCGGGCTGTGGAGGGGGCCCCTGACCGAGACCCCCACCCAAGGGCTGGCGAGGACAGGAGGGTCGGAGGAGGGCGGGGCAGGAGCGGCAGCGAGCGCGCCGGGGCGGGCTCTTCGGGGCAGGCTCCGCCCCCAGGGGCGCGGGTTTAAAAGGAGGGAAGGCGCGCGTCAGGGACCTGAGCCGTGGCTAAGTGCACCTGAACTGAGGCGCGGCCGGCACACAGCCATGACCCTGCGGGCGCGGGGCGCGGGGCGCTCGGCTGCTCGGAGGCCTTCTGCTCTTCGCTCTGCTCGCTGCCGGCGCCGCCCCGTTTAGCTGGGATCTCCCGGAGCCCCGCAGCCGGGCCAGCAAGATCCGAGTGCACCCGCGGGGCAATCTCTGGGCCACCGGTAAGTCTTCGCGGTACGGGCAAGCGCCCCTCACCCTGCTCTGACCCCATTTTCCTTCTCTGGCCTCTCCTCAGCCATGGACACTAGTGTCCAGGCTAGAGGGGACCCTGGAACTCATCTAACAGATGGGGAACTTGAGACCCAGACCCAATGACGGTTAAATCACTCACCCAGCCAGTTTAAAGCAGAGCTGGGGCTGGATCCTAAATCTACCTGCCAGCCCGCCGTGCCCCTTCTCTTAGACAAGACTTTACTGAATCTTCTAACCTCTGGTGTGTCTTCTCTCTGCACCTCCACCTTCCAGACACCTCTTGTTCTCCACTTCCTTCTCTGCCGTTCCCGTCCCTCTTCTAAGCAGACAGCACAACTGGCAGAGTTTCTTCCTGGCCCTGGGGCATCCCACCCTCCTTCCAGCTGTGCCGTCCCCTCCACCCCATCTACCTGCTCAGGAAAAGCTGAGGTACAGGCTTTGCTACCACCCGCGGTCTTTGTAGCTCCTGGTGACGAGGAGGAGGAAGGTTGTGTATCTTCCTGCCATGAGAACTGAAAAGTGAGAGAGATGGGGAGCTTTCCCACTGGGATAGGATCCTTGCTCCCTGACTTCCTTGTGCCTCGGCACCTCCTTTCTAGGTCACTTCATGGGCAAGAAGAGTCTGGAGCCCCCAGCCCATCCCTATTGGGGACAGCTCCCCACATCTCCCTGAGGGACCAGAGACTGCAGCTGAGTCATGATCTGCTCAGGATCCTCCTGCAAAAGAAAGCTCTGGGCATGAGCCTCAGCGGCCCAGCACCTCACACCCAGGTGAGCCAGGCCCGGGAGAGGCTCAGCCAGGGCTGCCCCTGGATCCAGCATTGGGCTTACGGTGTGAGTGCCCAGCCAGGGTGTGATAGGCCCACCCAAGAAAGTCAGCGATTCTAGGCTCTCCCTGTGATCTAGAGCTCAAATGGAGAGGATTCTGAAGAAAGAAAGCTGACCTTCCCAGCAAACCCCATGGAACAAAAAGTAAGGGAAGACGTTCCCCTCACCCATTGCCCAGTCTAAAGTCACAGCCTGGGATTATCCAGCAGGACCTTCCCCTACCTCCACCCCAGTCTACACAGACTTGCCCCACTCCAGCTGTCCACCTTTGCTGTGCCCTGTATGTGCCTGTTGGGACCCTGAGGCTCAGAGAAGGGATGAAAAGAGTTAGTCAGCAGCTAACACAGAGTCTAGACCTTGTTCACCTTGACCAGTGCTCTTCCCAGTCTCTCGTCTGCCTCAGTGACCAGTGGCAGGGTTTCTCAACGCCAGCACTTGATATTCTGGGCTGGACAATTCTCTGTTGTGGGAGTTGTCCTGTGCATTGTAGGACGCTTAGCTGTGTCCCTCGTCTCTATCCACTAGAGTATGGATAGATACTGTTAGGACAACCAAAAATGCCTCCAGACATTGCCAGAGGTCCTCTGGGGAGGGGACAGGGGAGGGAGCCAAAATCACCCTGGGTTGTAAACCACTGACCTATGGGGTTCAAGGCCCCAGAGTTGAAGCCAAGCCAGCTTTCATCTCCAGCCTGGCAGAGGGGCAACTCCTCCATTCTCTGTCCCTGGCGCTGTCCCCATCCCACACCACCTTCCCTGGTACTTCGTTGCTATGTGAAGAAGGCAGTGTAATGTGGTAGAATGGGGGCTCTGGTGACAGCATGCTGGGTTCATAAGCTAGCTACTTAGTAGCTGTGTGACCTTAGACATGTCATTTAACCTCTCCAAGCCTCATCTTCTTCATCCATAAAATGGGAACAGTAGTGCCCCTCTCCTCTTAAATGAGACCATTTGTGTCACATGCTGAGCATGATGCCTAATGCATAGAAAGCACTTAGTAAACAGGAGCTGTTGCCAGTCTGTGAGCTTCCTGGCAGCACCAGTGGCTGACTTAACTTTGTGTCCCCCACCATGCCTAGCATATAATATGTACATCTTGAAAGAAGGGAGGGGCATTCCCTACAAAAGGTTCATCCCCAGCCCCATGGGGAACTAAGATCCCACATGCCGCGCAGTGTGGCCAAAAAAAAAAAAAAAAAGAACCACCAGCCTCTGGAGACCTCAGATGTAAGGGCCAGGTGCTCGGGCTGGCTGAGTCTGAAGGCAGACAATGTCCCCTCCGGGGCCACTGGTCTCGAAGGCCTGAAACATGAAGACCAACTAGAGAATCTCAGAGGAAGCAGTACTTAGCCCTAGGGGGTGGGACTTCAGAAGTGAGGTCTTGGGCAGAGCTGGAGGTGGGGGAGTAAAAACACTGTCCGGCCCAGGGCCAGGCATGGTACTTGGACTTTACTTCTATGATCTCCTTTGACTGTCATGACCACTCTGTGAGGTTGAGGCTGTTATTCTGAGAAAACCACTACCCTGACCCCTCCCAAGCCCTTCAGGGAGAAAGGCACTGGGGGCCTGCCCCTGCCTACCTCTGTGGATGCCTAGCACTTAGGAATGGCAGGATGCCCCTATCTTATCGTATAAGATATCCTAAATATTGCATGGACATACTTAAACGAAAAAAATTATTCGTTGTTCACCTAAAATTGGAATTTAACCGGGCGTCCTGTATTTTATCTGGCCTTTTCCTCTGATCTGAAAATACCCGGTCATAAAACGAGGGTGTATTTGGTCCCTCAGGCCCCGCCCGGAACTGACATCCTGGGAATCCCTGAATTTTCGTCTTGTTTCCAGGAGAGTTTATCCGGAGAATCCCGGACATAGCTAGCTAAGGGTACCGCAGGTCCGCGGCGGCGCTAAGGGACCTCTAAGGCCCCGCCCCTGCGTCAGACCAGGCCGCGCCCCACTCCTCGCGAGAGGGCCGCTCTTGCCCAGGAAGGTTCAGAGGCGGAAGTGGAGTACCGGAAGCGACAGTTGCCATGGAGCCCGCGGAGGACTGGCTGGTGGAATCCTTGCGCTTGTAAATCGTGTGGGCTTGGGACGTGGAATCCGGGTCTGGAGCTGGCTTGGGGGCGGACGGGCGCGGCATGGAGCACGCAGGAAACCCGCGGCATGTGGGGCGGGACCTGTACGAGAACTCTGCCTGGGCCTCGACTCCCGCAGCTGGGAAATGGCACCTTCCTGTGTGCGCAAATTGTGTGAAGTACTAGTAGGGGCAGTGCTTGTGGAGGATAATAATAACATAAGTGACTATTTATTTTGCGCCAGGCTCTGGGTTAAACCTTAAACAAAGATTATCTCGATTCCTCACGTCAACCTTGGGAAGTCTGAGTACTCTAGGAGTTCCATTTTACAGATGAGGACGAGACTCAGGGAAACTGTGATTGGCCTGCCCCCAGTCACACAGGGGATGAAATGTGTAACAAGGCTTGATCCCAGTTCTGCCTGATTCCAGAGCCTGGGCCCCCAACTGCCGAACCATGCTAACATCTCAGGTTCTTTAACAGCTGTAAAGTGCAATGCATCGTGTGATGTTGTGTCTCTATCATGCAGGTACCAGGATTTCCATGCATTCGACCTCTCGGGAGCCACTCGAGTCCTTGAATGGATTGGTGACAAAGGTGATGTGCCCTGCCTGGCCCTGAAGAACCACTCCTCAAGCTGGAACTCAGGAGCTCAGCCCAGAGGGACCCAGCCCTTCTTCTGGGAGCTTGAGGGCCTCTTGGTCACTTGTAGCAATTTCATGCCCCATCAGCATTATATTTCTCTTATGAAGATCTAGATCTCTTCCATGCCTCAGTACAAGGCTGCATACCAATGGCAGAAGAGTTTGTCTTTGCTTTGGGAGATTTGGCAGAGTGTCTGGACCCAGCTGTGGTCCAGAATCTTTCTAGCACTTTGTCACAGCTTATTCTGCTTCTTTTTCCAGGAATCTTGGTTGCTGGCTATGAAAGCCTGAAAAAAAATGAGATTCTTCATCTGATATTACCTCTCAGACTTTCTGTAAAAGAAAACCAGGTAACTTGAAATATTTATGCTGAGTATATGTGTCTACTTCTACTCATTTATTAAATCTTTATGGAGCTCCTATTGTCTACTAAATATTGTCCTGGATACTAGAAAGAGAAAAACTGTAAGCCCTGGGCCTGCCCTTATAGTCTAATAAAGGGAGGCAAATGTGCACAGAGGTAGGTTGTACAGAAAATCCTGTGATTTACAGAGGGCTCCTAGAGCAAGAAGTCAATTATACTTTATCAAGAATAGATTTAGGGGGAATTCCCTGGTGGTCCAGTGGTTAAGACGTCACACTTCCACTGCAGGGGGCCCGGGTTCGATCCCTGGTCGGGGAACCAAGATCCCATAAGCCGTGCCACACGGCCGGAAAAAAAAAAAAGTTTAGGGAGCAATTAGAGTATGAAGGGTGGTTGAAACCTTAGAATGGTTAAGATCACCTAGGATGAATGTGTAGTATATAAAGAATAAGAGGAGAAGATGGCTAAAGACAGAACATCAGGGAGAACACTTAAGAAATGAGTAGAAAGGGGCTTCCCTGGTGGTGCAGTGGTTGAGAGTCCGCCTGCCAATGCAGGGGACATGGGTTCGTGCCCCGATCCGGGAAGATCCCACATGCCGCGGAGCGGCTGGGCCTGTGAGCCATGGCCGCTGAGCCTGCGTGTCCGGAGCCTGTGTTCCGCAACGGGAGAGGCCACAACAGGGAGAGGCCACAACAGTGAGAGGCCTGCGTACTGCAAAAAAAAAAAAAAAAAAAAACAGAAAAAAAAAAAAGAAATGGATGGGTAGAGGAAGATGATGAAGCCACAAGGAGTACTGAGAAAGAATAGTCTTTGAAGTAGGAGGAGTCTCAGAAAAGGCCAGTGATCCAGAAGCCAAGAGATAAGAATGTGTCACGAAGAGTTGATAGCTGCCTAATGTTACTATAAAATCACTCAGGCTCATTGGCTAGATCAGTCCTGCCTTTATTGCCCTTGGGTAAATTTCCTTCCTAATGTTCTTGATCTTCCTCATCCCTACCCCTCAAGCTGAGTCAGGAGCTCACCAAAATTGAGCCTTGATGAGAGACCTGATTTACCTCCTGCCTCACCCCTGGCTTTCCCTCTGTTCTCTTGTGGCCACCTCCTCTTCCCCTGCCTCTGGTTCCTCACGTGGAGATAGTAGAGTCTAGTGGCTAAGAGCATGGCCTTCGGTTAGACAGACTTGGGTTCAGATGTATAACGTAACCCCTGTGACCTTAGAAAAGTTGCTTAAGCTCCCTATGCCTTGGCTTTGTCATTTTAGAACAGGGATAATTATACTGCCCAGGTCATATAAACAGGGTGGCTGACACAGTGAGCACTGGATAATTGGCAGTTGTATTTTTTTAATTAATTATTTTATTTATTTTATTTATTTATTTGGCCGCATTGGGTCTTTGGTGCTGCACAGGCTTTCTCTAGTTGTGGTGAGCGGGGGCTACTCTTCGTTGCTGCTTGTGGGCTTCTCATTGCGGTGGCTTCTCTTGTTGCGGAGCACGGGCTCTAGAATGCGGCCTTCAGTAGTTGTGGCTCGCAGGCTCTAGAGCACAGGCTCAGTAGTTGTGGTGCACAGGCTTAGTTGCTCCGCAGCATGTGCAATCTTCCCGGACCAGGGCTCGAACCCATGTCCCCTACATTGGCAGGCGGATTCTTAACCACTAGCAGGTGGATTCTTAACCACTGAACCACCAAGGAAGTCCTGGCAGTTGTATTTTTATTGCTGGAAGAACCCACCTAACTTCCAGTGCGAGGTGTGGGGAGGAATGGGGCTGTGTTAGTTGGCTGATACATTCCACCTTTCTCTGTTAAGCCTCTGTGACTCCTCTAAGAAGGCTTGGAATATAACACTTGTGCTGTGGTGAAAGGTTAGAAGAAAGGTTTTGGATGTGCAGGAAAGAAAGGAAGCTATCTGTGTGAGCAGCTGAGACCAATATTTGCAAATAACAGCACCCTGAGGCCCTGCCCAGAGAAGCATCATTGCCACCTGAGCGGCTTCCATGGCTTCCTGCCAGGCTGGGATATGGCTCCTTACTTAGAACTTGTCTGAAACGTTCCTTTGGAGAGTGGTCCCCTATCTGACTGGCCACCCCTTTGTATTTTAGGGCTTATTCCCTGAAAGAGATTTCAAGGTACGCCATGGAGGATTTTCAGACAGGTCTGTCTTTGATCTGAAGTATGTGCCAGACACCAGGTATGGTCAGCTCTGTTACCCAGACCTTCCATTCAGGATGGAGTGGCTGGAACTTTAGGGGTATCCTGTATCTTTATCACCACCCCTCCCCATCCCACCTCAGCACAGGGGCACATGGGAGGGCATGTGCACACACAGATCTGGAATACAAAGAAACCAGTGCTCGGTGGCTTTACGGTCCCTCACAGACCTCTTGACTATGGTAACCCACAGATTGCTGGCGTTGCTCTAGGGAATAGATATAAAGTAGAAGGGATGCTCTTAGCTTCTCAGAGAGCTGGTGGTGGGTAGTTGGGGCTAATAGCTCAGTTGGCAGAGGCCAGAGCCTCTGGGTGAGGCTTCTGTGTTCAGGCTCCCTGCTGGGTCCTCTAGCACACTTCATGCCACGTGGAAGCCAGGGCTCAGTCCCACGACTCTCTGTGAGCTGTGGACCTGTCCCTAAAGGGGAACAAGCCTGCTCCTCCTCTGTTAAATGAGGGTGACTGATCTTGATGCCCCCTCCCTGCGTAAGCTCTCCTGATACAGGGAGTGTAGGAATCCCAAGCTGAGTGGGCTGGAGAGGGAGAGGCTGAGGGCTGTATGGGTGAGCTCCCCACTGTCTGGGCTGAGATTTCTTATCCATCCTGAATAGGTTGCTGGTGACCAGTGGCCTTCCCGGTTGTTACCTGCAGGTGTGGCAGGTTGCAGAGGACAGCGGTAAGTGACTTTGACTCGGCGGGGTTGGGTTTGTAGGAAAGCCTGTTATTCTCACACCCCCAATCCCTAATCTGAGCCAGTTAAGAAACAGACTCAGAGCCAGTGGGAATTAAAATGCGGTATCTACTGGGACTTCCCTGGCTGTCCAGTGATTAAGACTCTGTGCTTCCACTGCAGGGGGCACGGGTTCAGTCCCTGGTCGGGGAGCTAAGATCCCACATGCCACATGGTGTGGCCAAAAAAATTTTTTTTAAATGCAGTATCTACTTTAATGCAGCAAAGGTGAATTAGCAGCCACAGCAGTGCACACAAGCCCCAGGTGGAGCTTCCTATAGCTTGCTTCAGGAATTGAGTTTACCAGCCCAGCCAGAGGCAGAGCACCTGGTGAAGTTCGGGCCCCTCCCACCCCAGGCAGGGGCAGAGCAAAGGCAGCAGGGAGGTCACCTCTCACTGCAGGCATGCTGCTCTCAGGGAGGGAAAACAGTGAGTGAGCACAAGGCTGGGCTGACCAGTCTCCCACTCAGAGACATAGCTCTGCTGCCCAACAGGAACAGGAAAGTTGGGAAAGGCGCAGGAAGCGTTAGTCCTGTTCCTCTGGGAGTCGGGGGAGTTCCCTCATAGTATCCCCTCCAGCAGGAGGTTTGCGGTTCCCCTGTCAGGCAGGCACCGAAGCCTGCAGCCCTGATCCAGCCCCTGCCATCCCTCCTTGGGTTAGAGCATTGCTGACCAGCATGGAAGCGGGCCTCAGAGGCAAAGGCAGCCGCTCTTGGAACTGCCCCTTGGCTTGTGTGGTCCTCTGCCTCACTTGGATGCTTCCCAGAAACCGGTAGCAGCTGTTGGCTTCTCCCCAAGCTTCACTGCTGCAGGAATGTGGTTCTGGTCCTCATTTGGTTTTTGAGGTCACTGACCCTGTGGACTTTCCTTTGTTGTTTCTTCCTTGTCACTTGTCTTATGCTGTAGCTTCCAGGTGTGTGTATATACTTATTTGTAGTTATGATTGTTTATTTTTTCATAATTTTATTGAAAGTCACCCATTTTAAGTATACAGTTCAGTGATTTTTTTCTTTTTAGTAAATTTAACAAGTTGTGCAACTATAATCACTTTTAGGATATTTTCATGACCCCAGTAAGATCCATCATGCCAATTACGATTAACCCCCATGCGCACACCCTGCCCCAGGCAACCACTAATCTGCTTTCTGTCTCTATGATAGATTTGCCTTTTCTGGATATTTCATATCAATGGAATCATACAACATGTGGTCTCTTGTATCTGGCTTCGTTCACTGAGCATAGTACTTTTGAGGTCCACCCTGTCATACAATGTCATAACGTGTATCAGCAGTTTGTTCCTTTCTGTGGCTGAACAGTATTCCATTTATGGATGTATCACATTTGTCTATCTGTTCACCAGTTGATGGATCTGATTTTTGGTTATTAGGAATGACGCTGCTAAGAACATTCATGTACAAGTCTCTGTGGACCTATGTCTTCATATGTCTTGGATAGACATTAGGAATAAAATTGCTGGATCATGTGGTAAACTTATGTTTGATTTTTTTAAAATTTTTTTTTTGTTTGTTTGATTTTTTAAGAAACTCCCAAACTCTTTTCCAGAATGGCTTCATCATTTACATTCCCACCAGCAGTGTATGAGGGTTCCTGTTTCTCCATGTCCTCACCAACATTTGTTATTATCTGTCTTTTTTTTTTTTTTTTCTTTTGTGGTATGCGGGCCTCTCACCGTTGTGGCCTCTCCCGTTGCGGAGCACAGGCTCCAGACGCGCAGGCCCAGCAGCCATGGCTCACGGGCCCAGCCTCTCCGCGGCACGTGGGATCTTCCCGGACCGGGGCACGAACCCGTGTCCCCTGCATCGGCAGGCAGACTCCCAACCACTGCGCCACCAGGGAAGCCCTATCTGTCTTTTTTATTAAAGCAGTCCTAATGGATGTGAAATTGTATATCATGTGGCTTTCATTTGCAATTCCTTAATGACTAATAATGTTGAGCATCTTTTTATATGCTTATTAGCCATTCATGTATCTTTGGTAAAATGCCTATTCAAATCTTCCTAAGGGTGTTTTGTTGTTATTTTTTTCCCCCTTAGCAGGCTGAGATAACATGCTGTCACAGGGCCTTTGATATGCCAGTTTCACTGTACATTTTAATAGATACTTGTTCGGATTAATTAACAATCTATAAGATGTAACAGTAATATTAATGAGTGTATATTATATTCCAGTCACTGTACTAATCACTTTCCATGTGTGATCTCATTAAATTCTCGTAAGTCTGAGAACAAACTCTTTCCCAGAGAGGCTAACTTGTTCAGAGTCACAAAGATGGTTGCAGAACCAAGACTTAAATGTAGTCTGACTTCAAAGTCTGCTTATAACTCTGCCTGGTGGTAACTATAGTTAGATAATAATAATTGATCTCAGTATAGTATGTAGGGGCTCTGAAAAAAAGGTCATAGGGTATTTACTGACTGGCAACATAGTCTGTGCCACCATTTTGCTTAGATCTGGTTCCTGGAAGTAAGATCTACTTATGAAAGGGCACATAATAATAATAATAATAATAATAACAGTAATAATAATTATTATTATAATTATTATAATATATACAATCATAATATATATTATATAATATATAATGTATAATATATAATATATATTATATATATTATATATAATACAATATATAATATAATATTATAATTATAATTATTATTATTACTGTTATTTGTAGCAGTAGCTAACATTTCATCATTTAGTCGTTATTCATTGTGTGCTTCCGGTGTGTCAAGCATTGGGCAAGGTTCTGGGGATATAACAGCAAGCACTCACATAGATGTTCCTTGCTTTCTTGGTGCTTATATTTTATGAAATATTTTGCCCAGTTTTTGATTGGCTGTTTTGTCTTTATTGACTTGTGAGAGTTCTTTGTACATTCTAGATACATGTTATTTATCAGATATATGTTTTGCTAATATTTTCTCCCTGTCTTTTCATTTTCTTAATAGTGTCCTTTGAAGCATAAAAGTTTTAAATTTTGATGAGGTCCGTTTTAATAATAAAACAGTGTTATATCTAAGAAATCTTTACTTAATCCATAGATTTTCCCCAGTGTTTTTTCCAAAAGTTTTATTGTTTTAGCTCCAACATTTAAGTCTGTGATCTCTTTAGAGTTAACTTTTGTGTATGGTAGGTATGAGGGAGGGGTCTAAGTTCATCTTTTTGCGTATGAATGTCTGGTTGTCCCAGCACCATTTGTCAAAAAGCCTGGCCTCTCTCCACTGACCTGCCTTGGTGCCTTTGGTGAAAATCAGTTGATTGTGAATATAAGGATTTATTTCTGGACTCTCCGTTCGGTTCCAGTGATCTCTATGTCTACCCTTATGTCAGTAACTTATAGTTGTTTTTTATCTTTCCCTAAAAATAGGCTGCGCGGGGCAGCAATGGTTTAAAGATGAGGGGGGCGCCTTGGAGCTCTTTTGTCCTGACGGTGCCTGGGGTACCAGATGCCGTATAGAACCTGTAGCCCCAGGCCCAGGAGAGCTAGGCCCAAGGAGACTTGCTCTGACACTCATACGAGAGTAGGAAATCAGATAGTTACCTTCCCCTGGATATTAGTGCAGAATATTCCAGAATCTGGGGAAGGCTGGCCAGCTGTTTTCCTAGACGCCTAAAAATGTAGCATTATCTTGGTGAATTTTCCAAGGTCCAGGTTTGACCCACAGCTTTGGTATCTCAGAAACCTGATTCTGTCAGCACACCCAGAACAAATCTAATCTGTTATTAGGGGCAGACACGCTCACCAGGCTCACAGGACTGCTGTATAAACCAGAACGCAGATTTATTAGTTTATAATGAAAAAATAAGTGTCCCTAAAAGTGGAATATTCCAGATCCTTATTCTTTTCCTATAGAAGACCTAACCTAGTCAAAGCCTGCATGGTAAACATAACCATAACAAGAGGAATCAGCTCCGAGGCTTCCAAATGGTGTTTTCATAAGCTCTCTTAGGCAGAGGGTATAGAACTTGTGAAGGCTTGGCTCTCCAGGCCCCTGGAGGGAGGGCCTGTGGCCTCTCCTCTCAGCTCTGGGGCTGAGGAGTCCACTGAGAAGGCCTTTAGGTGGAGACATACCTAACAGCCTCAGCTGAATGTCTCCCGCAGCCTCTACTTTGAAGTTAACTTCAGTCTGGAGTGGCTCTCTCTGCCGTGGACGGGGCCCCAGCATTTTCTTTGCCGTTGTGGCAGAACAGCCCCCTCTCATGGGCACCACTTTTCCTTTAGACGTGGTAAAACGTTAGCTCAGTATTGCAGGTGTGGAGCCATTCTGACTCCTTAAGGAGTGTGCGCACTGCAGCTCCGACCCGTTCTGTTGGTTTAATCTTCAGACAGCCTTCTTTCTTTTATTGCCCAGTTCTTGGAGGTGCCTCACTGCATCTTTTGCTTTGATTTTGTAGTAGTTTTTCTTTTCATTTGGCTAGTTGGTGTGGATTTCCTAAAGGGGGCATTTTAACACTGACAAGAGAGGGGATGAGGAGGAACCTGCATTGCTTTCCTGTTGTAACTATGGAGCACAACTCTCCAGTCAGGAGCTCTGAAGCCTTTGTTTTCTACGGCATCTTTGAAATAGGTCTTTGCAGGCTGTCCCTTGACCTCCTCCTTCCCCGCCGTCAGGGGACAAATCACACCTGAGAACCAGCCCTGGCTCAGAGCAGCAGGTACTGGGGAATCTGTTCCAGACTCCTAAGTCTTTGGAAAGGGAAAAGGGAGCCGCTTAAGTGGGGCCCGGGGGAGTGAGGCAAGCTGTGCTGGGCTGGTTTGAATCGCAGCCTCACTGGCACTCCCCGGAGACACACGGTCCTGAGGCTCAGCTGTTGTGTCTGCTCCGAACTCCGCGGCTCCTAGGGTAGAGCAGTTATGTTCAGCAAGTCTAGACAAAGTGCACTGAGAGTCTGTGGTTTGGGGAGCAGGACCCAAGGGGCCTCTGCATCCTAGCCCAGCCTGGCCACACCTTCTGTGACTCCTTGTATGTGAACTGTCTCCAGGGAACTGACTGCCACGTGCTCGCTTGATAAGCCGCGTTAGTGTTCCTTCTCTCATCCATCTCTTCCTCATCCTCTTACCTATCCTCTAGAATTTAAAAATACATAGATCTCCATTTTCTTCAGAGAATGTGAAACCAAACAGTGAGCTCCCTCTTGGAGCAAGAAAATATAAAATGGAAAATATGCATCTCTCTTTAAGTAGTTTGTACAGCAAACTACTTGTTCTGAACTATGTTATAAATGGAGAATGCAGAGATGGGAACCTGTCTGCTGTCGAAGCAGACTGAGGTGAACAAAGCTAAAATTTGATTTAACCTGAGGGCAAGTATGTCTTTTTAACGTTCAGTGTAAAAAAGATGTGGACTTTCTTGCCCTGTTTATGTTTGAAGACAAAGACATCTGTGTTATAACCTTGACCTGTTAGGATTCGGCCAATTGCTTGAGGTCATGGGACATGTTTTTGAAGAAATAATATTACTTCATGGACTCCGTTCCTGTTATTTCCAGTTAAGGGGTAAATAACATCATCGGCGTGTGCTCTCCTTTTCTCTTCCTTTATTTGTTCTCTGCAAAGCTATAAAAAGCCAGAACTGCTGGGGAGGTTTTGAGATGGCTGCTATGATTCATTATCTCCCATTTGCAAAACAGTTCATAAGACAAATTACAGAGAAACTACAGTGCTTCTGACAGTTTCCAAAAAGTAAACACAACGCACAGTGATGATGTCTCCACATCCTCTCTCACCAGCCGTGAGGCCCTGTCTCCCCTGACCTTCTGGCAGGCCTTCACCATGGAATGTTTCAAACCTGCATTAACATTCTGGACTTCAGCCACTTCCATCTTCCCCCAGATGTCATTAAGGCCGTCAGCACCATTGATGTGCACGAGAAGGAGGGGCGTCTCTGGCCCAGGATGGCCATCTTCTCGTCGGCGGCGCCCGGAGTCCTCCACGGGGCCAGGCTCAGCAGTCTGAAGGTGGTGGATCTGGAATCACAGAAGACCACCTACAGCTCAGGTACCGCAGCCCCTTGCCGGCTCCTACCAGCCCCACCCAGCCACGCTGGAAACCGAATCCAACCCTGTGTGCCAGCTGCTGGGGAAACGAGATGAGTGAGAGGCAGGGCCAGGCCTCGGGGGCCCCTGTTCTGGGGCTGGGGAAGGCAGTCCCGGGACCGGCACCCAACCAGCCAGGCGGACCGTGTGAGATGAGAAGGCGGCAGGATGTGGTTCACTCGGCGGGGGGCTGGTGGGGAGCTGCCCAGAGGAAGGGGCTTGGACCAGCCAACGGCGCCAAACCACTGGACCCATTTGACTGCAGCCACTTTTCTCCTCTCGCCCCGCTGTCCAGGTGTCAGTGACGACGAGTTGCTGAGTAGCCTGCAGGTCCTGGATGCAGACACCTTTGCCTTCTGCTGCACCTCGGGCCGCCTGGGGCTTGTCGACACCCGCCAGAAGTGGACCCCGTCAGAGAACCTCAGGCCCGGCTCTGGGTCCACTGGAGGGAGGTGGTGTGCAGAAGCTGGGGGCCGGGGCCCTGGGCCCAGCATTGCCAGCCTTGGCTCGGACGGGCAGCTCTGTCTTCTTGACCCCCGGGATCTCTGCCAGCCGGTGAGCTTGGTCCAGTGCCCAGTGTCCATGCCTAGCCCTGACCCAGAGCTGCTGCGAGTGACTTGGGCTCCAGGCCTGGACAACTGCTTGGCCATTTCAGGTACGCTGAGAGGATTTTGTGTCTGTCACTTGATCTCTCTCTTCCGGGGACTCTTGGGTGCTCAGGAAGGAGCCCGTAGTCCTGTAGTAAATCTGGCCCCAGAAGTTAAGGTTGCTCACAGAAAAGCTCCATATTAGCTCTCCAGGTTCTTTAGTGGTGGCCCTTCCACATCCTGGCTACCAGACTTCCCCACGCTGGTAGCAGGCCTTTCCTGTCGCAGCAGGAATTCAGTTCTGAGGTTGGTGGAGAGGCTGCGGATGGTAAGACACTAGGACAGCCACGGGCTGCACCAGGGAGAGGCGATAGGGTCTCAGCGGTGCCGCTCAGTCTACTCGCTTTTAGAACTACAGCAAGCTAGCTAGGTCAGCAGGCTCCTGGGTCTGGCCCGGCAGTATCTAGTTGAATGAGGGTGTGTAATGAGGTATCTGAAAGCCGATGGAAGGATCTTCTGACGGGGGGAGAGGTTGAAAGAATAGTTGAGAGAGCAGGAGAGGGTCATTGGTCACAGCAGGATCCAGAAAGAGCAGAAGAGCAGAACCAGGCTTGGGTAGTTCTCTCTAAAGGCTTCTCTTTCCCCCATCAAGTAGGAGACAAGGCCCTCTGCTGAGAGGGACTCACATGTGGAGGGATTAGAATTGGGGGCAAGTGGAAGAGGTTTGAAAAGTCTCTAAAGCCTCCGTTTCTTGGGGAAAATAATAGTACCTACTTCATACAGTTGTGAGGGTTAAAAGAGAGAGTGCAAGATTAGCCTTGGGCCTGGCACGTGATAGATGGACAACAGATGCTTATTGTTATAGCTCCTTGGAGTCATCAGCTGCTGACATTGACGGCAGATGTTACGTGCCCTTCAGTTGGCCTTTAATTTTATTTATTTATTTTTTTGGCTGCACTGCGCAGCTTGTGGGATCTTAGTTCCCCGACCAGGGATAGAACCCGTGCCCTCAGCAGTGAAAGCGCAGAGTCCAAACCACTGGACTGCCAAGGAATTCCCTCAGTTGGCCTTTAAGTATCTTGTGGCTATTTGATTCATCATCCTCTAGCCTGTTTTGGTTCCGTAGAGCATTCAGAGATTCAGCGTCAATGCTCGCTTTTCTTGTTCTTCCTCAGGTTTTGATGGGACGGTCCAGGTCTATGACGTCACGTCTTGGGGTGGAAGGGGGCGCCAAGTAGAACCTCTCTTCACTCACAAAGGTCACATCTTCCTAGACGGCAATGGGATGGACACTGCTCCACTGGTCACCACCCACACCTGGCACCCCTGCAAACCGAGGACTTTGTTGTCTGCAGCAAGTGATGCCTCTCTGCACGTATGGGACTGGGTGGACCTCCATGCTGCCCGCTGACTCCAGCATCTTTCCGCCCAGGCCCTAGGAAGCTGCTGTGTAGCAAGGATATTGATTCAAGATTCAAGTGACCACAGAGCCCTGTTACCAGCTGAGTGGCTGTGGGCAAGTTAACCAGCCCCTCAGTCCCAGTTTCTTTATTTGTAGAATGAGACTGGTAATAACTACCTGGTAGGACTGTTGGGAAAGTTAGAAGTAACATATTTAAAACTAACTGGTAAGGGGACTTCCCTGGTGGCACAGTGGTTAAGACTCCGCGCTCCCAATGCAGGGGGCCCGGGTTCAATCCCTGGTCAGGGAACTAGATTCCACATGCATGCTGCAACTAAGAGTTCGCATGCCACAACTAAGGAGCCTGCCTGCCGCAACTAAGGAGCCCATGTGCTGCAACTAAGACCCAGCACAACCAAATAAATAATAAAAAATAATAATAATAACTGGTAGGATTCATGGCACAATAAAGATTTCGTAGCTACTCTTAGATCTGGGAGCCCCATTTCCCCCAAGTGTAAAATGGCAGCCTTTTACCCCTGTCTGCATTCACAACATCATGGAATCTGAAGAGCCAACGAATGTAAACAGGTTCTGTGAACTTTTCTACAGAAGTGAAAATGTATAGTGACAGATAATCATGAAAAAAGTCAACCCCAGTAGCAATTAAGGAAATAGCAATTAAAATAAGGTTATGCCATTTTTATCTACTAAATTGCCAAATTTTAAAACATTTTTGCCTTGAACAGCTGTTAGAGGTTACATGGTACACAATTCAGAAGGTACAGAGGAGCATCTTAGTTCTTTGGGGGCAGCTGTTTTTAAAGGTGGTAACAGCCAGGGTGGGGAGCTAGGCATTCTCATCAGTACCACCTGCAGCTGGCATTCAGGCAGAGACTGGCCACCCTCCTCTTGGGTGGTTCTCACTGGAACACGGCCTTCACCAGGGTGATGCTTTCCAACCCCTGCCCCCCAGGGGAGTAGGCCCAAAGGACATTTCTTTTTGGTGGCCCGTAGCAAATATGAAAGTGTACCTGCATGTGATTCCTCACTGTCACATTTGTTAAAGGATTTTCAGCAATTTTCTTGTTGAAATTATGTGATTACTAGTCAGTTTGGGCTCTGATTTTTTTTTAAAGTAGCTTTATTGAGACATAATTCACATACCATACAATTCAACCATTTAAAATGTACAATTTAATGGGTTTTGGTATACTACTTTATTAGTTTTTAAAGATTATGGTAAAATATATCTAACAATTTGCCATTTTCCCCATTTTTAAGTGTACAACTCAGTGGCATTGATTACATTCACAGTGTTGCATGACCAGCACCACTATTTGTTTCCAAAACTTTTCATCACCCCAAACAAACTGACTATTGTGGGCTCTGGTTTTTTGGCTCTCAGCTGGGCTCCTATAACAAAATGCCACAGACTGGGGTCTAAAACAACAGAGATTTCCTTCTCACAGTTCTGGAGGCTGGGAAGTCCAATATCAAGGTGCGGGCTAGGTGGGTTTCATCCTGAGGCCTCTTCTCTTAGCTTGTAGGTGGCCACCATCTTGCTGTGTGCTCACATGACCTCTTCTCTGTGCTCCTGCAGAGAAAGCCCTGGTCTCTGTTCCTCTTCTTATGACACCAGTCCTTTCAGATTAGAGCCTCACCCTTATGACATCACTTAACCTTAATTACCTCTTAAAAGCTCTATCTCCAAATACAGTTACATTGGGGGTTATGGGGGTGGGAGGGGGTATAATTTGACCCATAGCATTTAGGAATTATTTTGAAGTAAGAAAAACCTAATAATTTTTCCAATGAAATGATTTTTTTAATTAATTTAACAAATGTAATGAATGAGCATTACATTTTTTTTTTTTTTTTTTTTTTTTTTTCTGTATGCGGGCCTCTCACTGTTGTGGCCTCTCCCGTTGCGGAGCACAGGCTCCGGACGCACAGGCTCAGCAGCCATGGCTCACGGGCCCAGCCGCTCCGCGGCATGTGGGATCTTCCCGGACTGGGGCACGAACCCGTGTTTCCTGCATCGGCAGGCGGACTCTCAACCACTGCGCCACCAGGGAAGCCCGAGCATTACATTTTGGAGAGATGTAATTAAACAATTTCAGACTCAAGATGTGATCCTTCTTACCATCGTCTGGAGTCTTCTCTCTAATCCTTTTCTTCCCCTCCATTGCCCCATGAGAACTGATTCTATAGATTCATTTCCAGAAAAAGGTAATTTCTTCTTTGCTGTGCGCCATTTCGGCTTAAGCTTAACAGGAACGCTCTGCTTTCAGATAGAAGAGGAAACCTATATGACAAATCAGGGATTTTTTTTTTTCAAGAGAGTTGGATTACCAGCATAGCACTGGCTAAACTATATTATTTCACCAAGTAAAAGAGATGAATAATTTAGAAAATAGTAGAATTGATACATGAATTGAAAAGCTGCTTTTCTAGGGACTTCGCTGGTGGCGCAGTGGTTAAGAATCCGCCTGCCGATGCAGGGAATGCCCTAGTCCGGGAAGATCCCACATTGAAGCAACTAAGCCCATGAGCCACAACTACTGAAGCCCACGTTCTAGAGCCGGTGCTCTGCAACAAGAGAAGCCACCGCAATGAGAAGCCCACAAGCAGCAACGAAGAGTAGCCCCCGCTCACCACAACTAGAGAAAGCCCATGGGCAGCAACGAAGACCCAACGCAGCCAAATTAAAAAAAAAAAAAAAACTTTAAAAGAAGAAAAGCTACTTTTCTGAAAAATACTGATACATCAGTCAGTCATGGTCCAGCCAGGAAGACTGAATCCACACCAGATAATTCAGTGGAGGGAATTTCATTATGTGGAATCTGAAAGAGGATGCAAGGGAAGGTGAGGCCCTAAAGGAGGTGGTGGGTGTGTTGCCCAGAGCCCAGGAATGGGGCCTCCCAGTGGGAACTGAGCACAGTGATCTTGCCGGGCTGTGGCTGGGGCCGTGGCAGGATCCGAGACTGCAAACAGCTAGACTACAGGAAGTACAGAGAACGAAGTCCCCAGGCTTCTCTCCTTCCACCCTCCAACATCCTGCCTGTGCCATGGACCAAACCTGGCAGGAGCTTGTCAGCAAGGGAGCCTGGGAAATGCAGCAAGCAGGGTACGGGGCCAGGATGGATCTGAGGACAAACAGGCAAATGACTGGCACCACAGCCAAACCTCCTCAAGCAAGAAAAAGGAATAAAATGAATAAAGAAAATAGAACAAGGATATCACAACAGATCTAGAGAACAAGAATTATAAGAGAATATAGTGTGCACAATATTAATTTGAAAATCTCAAACAGTTAATTTTCTTGAAAATACACATTGATTTTTATAAATTTCTTTTTTTAGTAGAGAATCTGAATTATCCAATAAGAAAGAAAAAACTACTCAAGGAATAACACCAAAAAGAATATGGGGAGGGGGGACAATTTTGTAAATAATTTTTTTTCAAACTTTTAAAGAACAGAAAATTCCCATGCTATAGAGACTATTTCACATAAAAAATCTAAAAACTCATTTTATGAAGGTACTGTAATCCTAATAACAAAACTTGGCCAAGAAACTGCTCAAACACAACACCACACTCTCTCAAGCTCAGGTTTTCACACTAGGCAGTGGCCTCAACACTATACTCCACAACGGTCCTTTTATAACCAATATATTTTTTTTTCAATGGGGAGAAATGTACTCATTTTAATGGAATTCCAAAAGATAGTATAATTTTAAATAAAATAGCCTAACAGGCATAGGTTATTAGAAACAGACACAAGCTACAAAAAGACTAAAAAGAAAGTATACACAAATAGCTTTTAATGTATTGGAAATAAATGGCTTCATTCTGGATTTTTTTTTTATTATTACAAACCAGGAACATTTTTATTGTTTATTCCCCATAGACAAACTATATTAAGATTTTGGTGAAAACACTTTTTTTTTAAACATCTTTATTGGAGTATAATTGCTTTACAATGGTGTGTTTCTGTTTTATTCACAAAATGAATCAGCTATACATATATATATATATATATATATATATATATATATCTCCCCATATCTCTTCCCTCTTGCATCTCCCTCCCTCCGACCCTCCCTATCCCACCCCTCTAGGTGGTCACAAAGCACTGAGCTCTGCTATGTGGCTGTTTCCCACTAGCTATCGGTTTTACATTTGGTACTGTATATATGTCCATGCCACTCTCTCACTTCGTCCCAGATTACCCTTCCCCCTCCCCGTGTCCTCAAGTCCATTCTCTAGTACGTCTGCGTCTTTAATCCTGTCCTGCCCCTATGTTCTTCATGACCCTTTTTTTTTTTTTTTAGATTCCATAAATATGTGTTAGCATATGGTATTTGTTTTTCTCTTTCTGACTTACTTCAATCTGTATGACAGACTCTAGGTCCATCCACCTCACTACAAATAACTCAATTTCGTTTCTTTTTATGACTGAGTTATATTCCATTGGATATATGTGCCCCATCTTCTTCATCCATTCCTCTGTCAATGGTCACTTAGATTGCTTCCATGTCCTGGCTATTGTAAATAGAGCTGCAATGAACATTGTGGTACATGACTCTCTTTGAATTATGGTTTTCTCAGGGTATATGCCCAGTAGTGGGATTGCTGGGTCATATGGTATATAACCAGTATTTTAAACACCCCTTTACTATCCTGAAATAAAAGTTTACAGGGAATATTGATTGTTTACAAACCTAATATCAAAATCACTTTAAAACATAAGGGAATAAAATACAAAAGATTCTGTATTTCAGTGTAAATGCTCATTCTTTCACATAATGAGGTAATCAGATGCCTGCGTGTATGTAGTAAAATCATCAAGAGCAGGACAGCCATGATTATACAGCCAGACTGGTGTGCTGCATTTGTGACTAACACCCAAGAGTCAAGAACATGATTTTTCTGAGTTGGTGAACAACTCTTTGGAAAGTTCTAAACAAAAGAAAGTACTGTTTTCTCCAGTTTTACGCAGTAGTTGAGTTTTTGGGAAATTCAGGTGTATTAAAACTGTGCAAAACTTTCCTTGTGTATTTGTAAAAAGTTAGGTTCAGAAAAATGGTACAGATGAACTGGTTTGCAGGGCAGAAATTGAGACATAGATGTAGAGAACAAACGTATGGACACCAAGCAGAGAAAGCGGCGGGGGTGGGGGTGGTGTGACGAATTGGGCAATTGGGATTGACATGTATACACTGATGTGTATAAAATTGATGACTAATAAGAACCTGCTGTATAAAAATAAAATAAAATTTTAAAAAAGAGAGAGAAAAAAAGTTAGGTTCTAGGCACACATAATTGTGAAAAGGTTTTCCCCTACATCAGTGGTTCTCAAACTATGCATAAGAATCACCTAGGGGACTGGTTAAAACACAAACTGCTGGGCTCCGTTCCCAGAGTTTCTGATCAGTAGGAATGTTACCCAGGGTGTTGTGAGAGAAGCAGACCAATAGGAGTTATTTCACACACACACACACACACACACACACACACACACACACACACACACACACACACACACACACACACACACACACACACACACACACACACACACACACACACACACACACACACGGAGTACCTGTGGGAGCTGGGCCCACAATCTCTGTAAGGCTGCTGTCTTCCTGTCCATCTGCTGCTGGAGCTTGGGGCCCACAGGGCAGGCAGGAAGGGGATGGCAAGGACCAGCTGGAACCTGTCAACTCTCGCTGTCTCCAGTCTTGATGCAGGTCACCTGCACGATTCATCACTGAGCTAAACACGCCCCCGGCCTAGGGGTGGGAGAAGCTTAAGGAAGGTCACGGGAAGGTGGAGCAGCTGCAGGTAGATAATCCACACTGACCGGTGAGTCACAGCCGCACCTGCCCCAACGCCCGAGCGTAAAACCAGCACGGCTGCGGCTTCCCTTCCACCCACCACGTCTCACTCAGAAACGTCTCTCGTGGTCCACTCTACCCAGAAACACACAGGGGAGTGAAATCTGGGGCATGTGGTTCCGCCCAGCCAAGTCACCACATTAAAAAGCCACCTCAAGTTTGAGGGTGGGGCTGGAGAATTTGCACTTCAGATAAGCTCCCGGGTGATGCGCACGCTGCAAGTCTGGACCAGGCTGAGGATCACCGCCCTCCAAGAATGCCCGGCAGGACTCTAGTGCAGGACTGCCTCAACAATTGCATTGCATCTACGTGGCCCCCGTCACTGCACACCGGGTGTGCCCCCAATTTTTATGACAAGCACAAATCCCCACCTCCGACTGCCAAAATGCTTCTTTGAGAACGGACATATTCCACAGGGAGGAACTCCTGGGGTTCTCTCAGCAATTCTAGGAAGATGCCCCAGAGAACCCCTTAAGGGACCAAAAGAAAATAAGCGATTCACGTTGACATCAGCACAGGATCCACTCTGGCAGCGGGACAGAAGACCCAGCAGCATGGACAGCAGAGAAAGTTTAGGAACTGTTTTGGCCTCACAAAAGCTCAAGGATACAAGAAAGACCAAGCAGCTATTTAGAGAGAATGAAAGAGGAGCAAGCAAGAAACCCTGCGAATAGCAACGTAAAGAAGGTGAGTAATTCGATTTGGGGCAGCTCTTGCATATGTGTGCTCAGAAGGATGTGTTCCAGAACAAAATGTGTCAAGGTGAGAAGGGTGTCACCAGGCCAGAGGAGGAGGCATGTTGAGGCGTGTCCAGGGGAGCAAGGGGTACTTTTAAAGGCTGTGTCTTTAGGGTCTCAGCCCAGACCCTTCTCTGGAACTGCCTCCCACTCTTCCAGGTCCTCTGAAAGTGTGAGTCAGCCACCCCCGCCCGGCCACAGCGGCTTGGCCCAGGGAGGGACGTGTGACCCAGGGACCCAAATCCTTTCACTAGGATGAGCCAATCTGAACTTCTCTCAGAGAATTTGAACTACATAACACAGAACTCCAGTCCACCAGGGAGAATGGAGTCAGGGCCAGGGTCGGCTCCGCGTGGGTGGGGCTGGGTTTCTGGGGAGCAGGAACCAGGGTCTGTGGAAGAGGCCATTCCTCAGAGACTGAGACACCTGTGGAGAAAAGCAGAGGTGAGAAAGAAACTGGCAGGCTGAGACAGAGCACAGCACAGGTTGAATGAATGAAGGAAACATGAATCGCCCCTCCCACACATGATCTCCGTGATTGGTTATTATGAACGAGTCGAGTCACTGGAGGTTAGGGAGGGAAGCAGGTGTTCCCACAGCTGTGGGAGAAGGAGGTGATGCTATAGGTTCTGATTCTCTCAACTAGCATTTACTGAGTATTGCTGTGCGCCGAGTACCATGCTGGATGCTGGGATAGGAGATACGGAGATATAGAAATATAGCCCCACTGGTGGGGGATTTGGGGGGAACACCCATAGAGGGAAGGGGTCGTGTGTTGTAGGAGCACAGAGGGCTGAGTATCCGCCTCCGCTTGGCTAGAGACCAGGTGTGATCAGGAAAGGTGATATTTGGGTTGCATCTTTCCTTCAGGCCAAGGAGAGGGTAGGGTGTTCCAGGCAGAGGAAACAGCAAAGGAAAGGACAAGTGGAAAAAGGCATAGCCCCAGGAAGTTGGAACTGCAGCTGAGAAAATGGGCCGTAGCTGGTCAGCATTGGCCCTGAGTGCTGTGCCCAGGCGCTGAGCTGGGAGTCCCTCAAGGATTCGGCGTGAGAGGGCGGCTGGCCGCGGCCATGGCCTGGAAGAGGCGGTGGAGACCTCCTCCAGGCAGGAAGAGCGAGGGCACGTGATACAGCGCTCACACCTGCGGCAGCCTGCCTGTAGAGCTCATCTGCTTTTCTGGATTCATTTCAGTGTAGCCAGCCAATGAGTGGTTTAGATCTTCTCTGCCCAGTGCCACCCTTAGACTTGGGCAAAATGGATGCCATGAACTAAGCCAGACCCAAAAGGACAAATATATGATCCCACGTACATGGGGAGCCTAAAATAGGCCTGTTCATAGAGACAGAAAACAGAATGGTGGTTGCCAGGGGCTGGGGGAGGCGGGCATGGGGAGTTCCTGTTTAATGGGTACAGAGTTTCAGTTTGGGATGATAAAAAAGTTCTGGAGTTGGATAATGGTGATAGTTGCACAAAAGTGCAACTGTACTTAATGCCCCTGAATTGCACACTTAAAAATGGTTAAAAGGGTAAATTTTAGATTATGTTTATTTTACCACAGTTTTTAAAAAGTGGATGCCAGGGCTCCATGCTATAGAAGGCCCAGCCCCACTCCAGCCCTCCTCTGGCTGCGCCCTTGTCCTATGGGCTTTCAGCATTCAAGCACCTCGCAGGCCTGAGAGAGGCTGCCCTTCCCTAATGGGCTATGGAAGGGAGTCCACAGACTAACTTGGACCATACACAATAATTCCCTTATGTACTGACTTCACTGCCCGACCCCACATACGCTGTAGCTACCAACAGTTTGCACGGTTGCGAGTCAGACAGCTCAGGGCCCAAGTCCCAGCTCTGTGTTCAGTTTCCCCCTCTGTAAAATGGGCCTAATCATAGTAGCACCTCATGAAGTGGCTGAAATGGGTAAATGAGCCCCTGCAATAATGTGGTTAGAGGCCTGACACACAAGAAATGTCAGAAAACTTGGCTCCTACTAGAATATTCACTCTGCGTTCTTGACTGGAGGACTGATTATAGTTGTGTTGAAGAGAAGTGAAGGGAGAAGGTCATGTTCTCTGAGGGTGGTGCAAAGTTATCCAGGCAGGCGAGTGGGAGCCCCCTGCCCTGGGCTGAGCCAGCTGGGAGGCCTGGGTCACGCTCACCAGACAGTGGTGTCTGCAAGTCCCACGTGGCTTATTATACTCTTCGGAGACATCAGTCTCACACAAGTCTCTGCCCTGGGGCTTAGAGTCTCATAATAAGTTTGATTAAAATGTCTCTCCCTTGGACCGTTCCACTCACAGGATTCACTTAGAATTCATTTATTTGGTGGGTTAATATTTTGCATCAGCTTTGTCTAAGCAGGATCAGTGCCCTGAGACCCAACCCTGGTGTTTCTTGCTATCTGTAAATGAGAATAAGGACAGGTATTTTTGCTATGAGTTTCTTCGATAAAAATTTGGCAATGCATAATTTGTGTCACCTAATTGCAACTTTTATAAGAAGTGAATTTTATGTATCCCCAGTTATAACTTCTTTTTCTTGAGGGATTTTCAAGTAGCTTCCAAAAGCCACCCTGCTTGTCTGGTTCAGATACTTTAAAGGCATAATTATGAGTTTGAATTGAGTTAAAAATAAGAGCCTCCAGAGCTTAGCTCCTGCTGAGCACAGTGGCAGGTGAAAAGGTAAATCAAAACACTTTTGAGCAAGAGAATGGATGGCTACAGTTTCAAATAAAAAATTAGGACGCTGTAAAAATCATCATATTACATTTGGTTCGCTGGGAAACATCTCCATGCGGCTACTAACCCACACTTAACTCACTGTTGTAAGTACTCCATGTAGGAGTACTAACAGCAAACGTTACTTAAAGCAACTAACATGTCACATTGCTCTAAGGATGATAAAATACATATGAAATATATACAATCTCCAGCTCAACTTTCCCTTATTTTGCTAAGGGGAAAAACACATGTGAGATGAAATTGTGTGGGTATTATATTTGAATCTTCTGGATCATTCCAAAGTATGATAGCAAATTTTCTAAAAGGAAATCTGGTTACTTCCAAAGTATTTTTATAATGCAGAGCTACACTAGGTTTTAGTATGATGAATTTCCACCTAAGTGAAGAGTTTCTCATTGAAAAGAGTGAAATTATTGAAAATATTCCATATCAGATTTATTTCCTGGCTACACAAAAAACTCTAAGCTCAGATTTCTGGGATACCTTTGTTGTTGTTTGTTTGGCCATGCTGCACAGCTTGCAGGATCTTAGTTCCCCAACCAGGGACTGAACCCGTGCCCCCTGCAGTGGAAGCGTGGAGTCCTAACCACTGGCCCACCAGGGAACTCCCAGGGATACCTGGAAAAACCATCTTCCAAAAAAGGCTCTTTGAAAAGTCTCCTCAATGGCAGCAGATTGACATGCTTTGAAGGGATGTCAGTCCCTTTTTGGAAAGGAGATACTGGGCAGAGTCACCTCTCGTGGATAAGGGAGGTGATCAGGCTAGACAATAAGCAAACTGTCTTTTCTGTCAGTGTTTATCCAGCCTTCCCCACGTGTATCTCTGTGTGCTGGAGATACACGGACACGAGGCTTTCTAAGGTGGCTTGAAGACAGTTCTTAAAGGAAAACCCAAAGGATGTCTTCAACAATGGCAACAACATATAAAGTCCACAGTGCATCAAAATGACTACTTTTGACAGATACTTATTTAGATAAGTTCTTTTATGTTTTTTTTAAAGAAAGACTAATTACTTCATAATCATACTTTATAAATCTACTTAGATAAAACTGTACTATGTGTAGATTGTGCTTTGTTTTATAATTGATGGGTTTCTGGAAAGTTGTGGGAAAATCCTTTAAAATCAAACACACAAGGAAATTATTTTAAGAGGGAGAAACTGTGTTCCCTTTATTTCCAAGCACCATTTGCTGTGTATGTCAGAGGCCCTCCAGGGACTCTGCTCCCAGAGAGATGCCCAAATCTCCAGAACCTGTCGACCTGCACTTGGCCTCCCCCGTCGGACCTGGACACCTGAGCACAGACGGGAACTAGTGAGCTCGTCAGAGGCAGGTGATAGAGCGGTAACTCCTCCAACCAGGAGTCTTCTTAATCAACGCCATGGTTCCTAGTTATTGCTCTGGACATATTTACAAACAGAAGAGACTTCACCCACTTTATCACCCTGGTTCACGATCTTCTAGACCTGGTCTCACATTTGTAGGATACGGTATGAGCTTTAAAGCTCTGCAGCAGCCCCGCTGGCAGTTTGGAGTGATTCAACCATGCAAAAATTCTACTTCGGTTGAATCATGAAATCGCTAGTTTTATAGACCAAAAATGGCAATCTCCCTTGGTTCAACCTAATATGTTGGAGGAAGAGTAGGGTATGGTATGGTTTAGAAAGTCAGCCTTTAGCATTGATCTTTCCTCCTCTTCCCTCCTCCAAATAACCCAACAGAATGCTTTCCTCTCAAGTAACTCCATGTAAATCTAAGACAGGGGATGTAGGGAAACACAGAGAGTTCCGAGGCTCCAGTCCTCCCAGAGGGAGAACAGGGGAAGACCTTTAGAAATGTATTTAGTTCATAAACAAATCCTTGTTTAGCTGCCCAGTGCCAGGAGTAAACTGCTCAGCCACTGCTGGTTCTACATCTTTAATGCCATCACCACGGGAGGGCAGAGCCGCCTCTGGCCTGGAAGGAGGATTTGGATCTCACCCTCACATTACCATGCTGTGAAAATTAAGGCACAGAATCACAGTGAAGACACACTGAGATGGTGATACAGTCAGATTCAGAACGAGTCTCTGAAACCTCTGGAAATCAGCTTCCATTTTAACAGCATGGACAGGAAAGCCTTGCGTGGTATTTCATAAGCCCAGCGGGTACTGAGTGAGAGAAACAAAATACGGTCTGTTGGACTGGGTTTTGAGCTCTCTCTCCTTCTCCTGTAGGTGTCGTGGTATAGAATCAAGGGCCATACAAACCCGTTTTGGGGGTAGATTCTGCAGTGTTTTCAAGATAGGTCCCCTACACCTAGAGTCTCCCCGGCGTGAGCTCTCCGACGTGCACTAATACGTGAGCTATTGTTGAATTGGCTCCCACACTCAGCACATCCATAGCGTTTTTCTCCCGTGTGGATTCTCTGGTGAGTAATAAGACCTGAGCTCTGATTGAAGCTCTCCCCACGTTCCCCACGTTTATAGGGTCTCTCTCCAGTGTGGATTCGCCGGTGGGTAATGACGTTTGAGCAGTCACTGAAACGTTTCCCACATTCCAGACACTCAGAGGGTTTCTCTCCTCTGATGGCTGGTCAGAGTGGAACTCTTACTGACCGTTTTCCCACACTCGGGGCACTGGTAGGGCTTTTCGCCAGTGTGCGTTCAGCAGTGTGTCCTCAAGCGCGAGCCGTTGGTGAAACTCTTTCCACACTCACTACACTTACGGGGTTTCTCTCCTGTGTGGATTCTCTGGTGCATAATAAGGCCTGTGCTCTGCGTGAAGCCTGTGCGGCACTCCCCACATTTATAGGGCTTTTCTCCTGTGTGGATTCTCTGGTGTGTGATGAGGTCAGAATGATCACTGAAGCCTCTCCCACATTTGGGGCATTTGTAGGGCTTCCCCACCATGTGGATTCTCTGGTGGCAAACCAGATATGAGCTTTGGCCAAAGCTTTTCCCACACTGGCCACATTTATAGGGTTTCTTTTCTCCAGTGTGGGCTAATCTGTGGACAGCTAAGTGTGAGCTCAGGCTGAAATGTTTGCCACATTCACAGCATATATTGGGTTTTTCTCCAACATAGGTTCCCTGAGGACCTATGAATTTACCTAGGTCTCTTTCTGGAGGAGAGAGCAATTCTTGTCCATCTTCTAAGGATATTTCCCACTGCTTCTCTGCCCCATATTCACTTTCCCAGTCTTTCCTCCAGTTGAGGTATTGGGAACCATCCACGCTGGATCTTCCTAATAACACCCCAGGTAGTTTTACTGCCTCTGAAATGTCCTGGCTTGAATCCTCCTCATTCTCTGTCCTTGTTTCAAGATCTGAAAGAATGAAATGAAACTGCAAAGGTTACCTACTTTCTGATTCAGAAGAATGGAAACAATGTGAAAGAGGTCCTTACTGGTCACTTAAAAACAAGTTATTGGTGGTGACAGACCTTAATCAATTTTCCATTAACCAGGAACAAATAAGCTGGAATATGGCTGAACCATTGTCAAGACCAGCAGACATCCAGGCCTCACTCACTCCCCCAGCTTCTAAGCAGGAAGGTCATGTGGAGAAAGGCTGGAGGCAGGTCCAGGCGCACTTCTTCCTCTTCAGTCAGAGCTGCTCCCCCCTCCTCAGAGGCTCTGTCGCCAAGCTCAGCTCCCCCTCTCCTCCCATCACCTACGAACTGGCAATCGGTACTAAAAAGCCACCTTTCTCTTCCTGATACTGCCTTCTGGGTAGAGAGACGTGCCTTAGAATAATTCTCCTGGCCATTCTCCATCCCCTTCCTTACAGGTGGGAGGAATGACTTCCTTCGTTAACAAGCAGCTGGTGTACGTGGCTCAGATCAGCAGTGAAGGCTCTATCCCTGCAGGGCGAGGTGGTGGTTGTCCAGTGCTGCCTGTGGCTCAGTTCTGGGGCTCTGTGTGACCCCACAGCTAAGCCACACCCTCAAGAGCTCCACCATTTAGAAAGCTGCCATTCTGATCTCAATGTCTTACTCATGTCTCTCTCAGTCGGTCTAGAACCTGAGTAGGAGAACAGTTCTATTTACCAGATCACCTGAAATTCCAGCAAAATGACTGAGCCCCACCACGGAAGGGAGCTCATCTTAATCATGAGAAATTCACCCCTTCAATAATCTAAGGTTGACTGTAGTTTTAATTTAGGGTCATCCATGTTCCCTTTTTCTACTAACCTGGTTAAGTGATAGTTAATTAAAATTATAATTCAGATAGAAATTTAAGAGAGAAATCATAAACACTAATACTTCGTTTATAGCTACATATTCCAAGGTAACTAAAGAGACCAGGCTTTCTTTTCTGTTCTTCTCACAACTCCTGTGGTTTCAGCACCACAGAACAATAACCCGGGAAGATCAAGTGCCTGGGTTCCTCTCCCGCCCTTGCCCAGTGCTGGCTCATCCATGTTCAGAATTCCAGGTCTGACTTCTTTGTTGGTACGATACTAGCTTTCACTCATTTCCCACCTGCACAGGAAGTTTTCCAAATTTCCTTGAAATCCTGGAGACTGTCCTTCCAAAGTTCTTCACTTCCCTCCAGACTTGAGACCCCATCTGATGGGGGAACTGGAGGTCCTGCCCAAGGAAAAGCAAGAAGGGACATGGGGTTCTTACGTAATTTGCCTTCTGTTCTCATATGTGGAAGTGGTAGGTGGGATGAGAATGGAAGCACGCCTCAGAAAGGTCTAGTTTTCAGAAGAAAAAGTTAATGACTTAGGAAATTTTCCCCCTTAAGTTCAGCATACAGGGCAATGTGCTTATGTATTTTAACAATAATTATAACGATGACAATGAGAACTAACATTTGCTGAATGCAAACAATGTAACAACCCAGGGAGGTAGTTACCATCACTGTGTCCATTTTGCAGATAAGAAAATGGGGGCTCAGGGTGTTTAACCAATGTACCCGGGAACAGACAAGTCTTTAAAGTGGCAGACTGTTATATATAATATATGCAGAGTTCACACCTATGGGGCACTTTAGGTGGAAACAAACAACTGAAACTTTAAGTAACTCTCCTGTTTCTCTAATATTGTTACTAAAAGCAGGCAGGGAGATCCCTTTGCTGGCAAGCAGAGCAAAATCCTCAAAATCATCTTCCTGAGTCACCCTGGACTATTGGTTTCTATCAGTATTTAAAGATCGGCTGTAAATAGTATTCCTCTATAGAAATCAACGATTTTCCTCCTGACAAGCCCATTCACATACAGACTAGTGATAGCAGAGTGACAGACATAAGCATGTCTCCTGATTCACGGTCCCTAATCTTCCCGCGGGGCTTCCTCTCTCCCACTGTTCTGAAGTGCACTTTGGGGAAGAGAGCTTATCATTGGGATACCCCCTCAAAGCCTGGGGGCCGAGGCTCCCGGGCTCCTCTTGGGGCTCCTCTGTCACCTCATTACCATCCCATCACTGCCTTCTGGTTCTCATTGGAGTCCCCTCTAGTCCGCAGAACGCCTCCTGCCACCTCAAAGGCATCAAAAGTGTTGGCCAGGGTCCAGGGACTCATCAGGGCATCCATCTCATCGTATAAGGGGCAGGTGCCTGGAGTGTGGGTGCTCCTGGCTTTGCGGTAGTCTGGAGGTTTTTGAACCGGTAGCGACACTGCTCCAGGGTCCGCAGGAAGCCCCGTTCCCGCAGCTGCTCAGCCACAATCCGGTACACCTGGCGGTTCCGATGGCACGTACAGAGCTTCTCATGAATCCAGGACTCACTGTGAATTCCCAGGAAAATCTTGGTTTCCTCGTAGCCCCAATGCATCCCTGCCACCTTCTCATCCTCCAGGCCCTGCCACTCCAGCTCATCCCCCATCTTGGCTTTTCTCAAGATGGGCACCTGGCCAGGCCTGACTCTGCCCCAACCCACCAGGGAGTCTCACACTCTCCTTCCCTCTGGAGCGCTGAAGACCTGGGCTCTGTGGCTTTTCCTCCTGCTCCACATGGGAGCTCACACAGGGGCTGTGGGTTGGAAAGGCTGTTTGCAGGGAGACAAGAAGAAGACATAATGGTTGGGTGAATTTAATAATCCCAACCACTTTATATGCCAGGGAGAGGAGATATTTTTTTTTTTTAAGTCCAAGGGAGGGGGGCCTTCCCTGGTGGCACAGTGGTTGAGAGTCCGCCTGCCGATGCAGGGGACATGGGTTCGTGCCCCGGTCCGGGAAGATCCCACATGCCGCAGAGCGGCTGGGCCCATGAGCCATGGCCACTGAGCCTGCGCGTCCGGAGCCTGTGCTCCGCAACGGGAGAGGCCACAACAGTGAGAGGCCCGTGTACCGCCAAAAAAAAAAAAAAAAAAAGTCCAAGGGTGGGCTTCCCTGTGGCGCAGTGGTTAAGAATCCACCTACCAATGCAGGGAACATGGGTTCAAGCCCTGGTCTGGGAAGATCCCACATGCCAAAAATAAATTAATTAATTAATTAAAATAAATAAATAAATGCAATGAGTGGGACAGGGAGGAGAGAAAGCAAAGGAAGAACTAAGCTACCATTTACTGAACACCAGGCACTGCACTGGAAACTTCACATTTGCTCAAAATTCCCGTTAGTATGCGGCAGAGCTGGGATTTGAACTCAAGACTGTCTGAATCTGAAGCTTTTGTTTTTCTCCCACTACACAATCCTGCATACTATGAGGACGAGATCCAGATACCGAAAGAAGGAAGTAGCCATTACTTTTAAGACAAACAAGCAATCTTAGAGTCAAGGAAAGAATGACTTAATACAACCCCTCACTACCTCAGCTGTGGCGCTGCCTTACACAAGGAAGGAGATTTGGGCAACATTTTTCAAGGTGATGAAATTTGGAGCCTCATCTATAAAGTTACTGGGCCTGCCCGCTGGGTAAAATTCCTTTGTAATTTCCGATAGGCAAGAGAACTGGTGCAAAGGGCCCCACTCAGTAGTAGAAGGTGACCTGAGTAAGAGGAATGTCTGGCCCACCTGGAAGCTGCTTATGGCCCCCCCTGGTCACAGCTGTGCTCCGGAGAAAGAGCCAGAGCCTGAGAATCAGGCAGGCCTCGGGGGAGAGAAAGGAGCCATTAGAGGGAACGCTTCTTGGCGCCCCCCCCCCACCAGGGACCAGCCCATCGGGTTTGGAAACAGAAAAGTCTTCCTCCTCCTCTTATTGTCTGCTTTGTCCCATCAAAGAAGGACTGGTGAAAAAGCAAAACAACACATTTCTCAAAGGAGAGTTCCAGATTTCCCTTCCATATCCATCCACGTTACTGACCGTCAGCGTTTTATGCTTTTATTCTTCAGTTTTGATAACACAGGTGAATCATCTGAATTGGTCTGGGGACACGTACCTGTTTTGGGAATTACCGCACTCTAGTTTAGCCCTACCTTGTGCCTTTCCTACCACCCAGGCCTAAAATTGGTACCCACACCTTACCTCCTGGGACCAGTAAGGTCTCACTCACATAAGGAGAGGTGCCACCAGCTCTGCTGTGTCGTTTTACAAAACATGCCGACCAAGGTTCTTCTTCCCTTTGGAGGTGCCTGTTGAGGATTCCACAGATTCATGTGGTCAGCCTCAGTTTATATGCCACATCCTCCCAGGGAAAGGAGCTGTACCCTCTACCCCACTTCCTGCACTCAGAGCGGGTTTCGCGCCCTCCCCACAGAAGGGTCCCTTCTCCCTCCCTACACCGCTGCTGCTTACCGCTCTCGTGGAAGGATCCAAGTTTTACTTTGGGGCTGTGGTTCATTTGGTCTTCTGGTTCTGGCTGTGAGTTCTTCACCACTGCCTGGAACAGATACATGGATTCTGTCTGTGCTTGCTTCAGATGGATGTTTAGGGGACCTAGTACCGATCCTGAGGGTTCCTTCTCCTCTGACAGCACCTCCTGTCCCTGCTCAAGGACTGGAAATGGTCAGAATTCTGTAGGCACTAAAACTTAATCATCCCCAGACATAAAGAAGCAAAGGGGGAACTCAGTCTTATGCAAATCACTGCAGGGGCAGTAAGGAATGTGGATGTGTGGGAGATGCCATGGAGATAAGATCTGGAACCCAGGCCCACTGCAATCTGCCCACCCAGCTCTCCCAGGGCTGCTCCTGTCAACCTCTAGGCAAAACTAACAATACAGAGAGAGCAAGCAACAAGGCAGCTATTTTGCAATAGGACCTAAAGGTTCAAAAATGTCAATAAAGACCAGTGAAACCCCTTGCTTCAGGCTGGCTGCTGCTGAATGAGAGCTGTTCTCCAAAGAGAAAATAGGTTGTATCTGCTCCTCCTGGATCAGAGTGGTGCTCAAACTATTTTAAACAATTCTCTTATTTACTGGTGGGGACCAACACTCAGAGCAACCAATGTTGTGCGTCCTCTGAAAAGTCAGTCTGAAAATGGAAGGAAAGTTGCAGCTACCAGGCCCAGGGAATAAGCAAATTCCATGCCGACACCAACAGCAAAGTGTACACATCACCCATACTGCTGGCAACCCAAGGTGGCTCTGTCTCTCACATTCCTCTATTTTAACTACTCAGAACTAAGTTTCCATATCTCACCTGCAGCCCCAGTCTTCCAGGTTCTTTTTGCAAGTCTTCCACCAGAGCCACTGCCTCCTCTCCACTCTCTGGATGTTTCTGTCTAACCCAGATCTGGATCTCCTGGGGAAGGACAGCCAGGAACTGTTCCAGGACTAGCAACTCCAGGATCTGCTCTTTCATACACTTCTCCTGTCTCAGCCACTGATGACAGAGCTTCTGGAGTTGGATGGACTGCCTCCCGGGGTCCTGATGCTTCTTGATAGTGGAAGTACCAAAAGTGCTGGCAGGTCTCTGGTTCAGGGACACTCCCTTGAAAGAAAATTTCCTGCTCCCAGTGGGAATCTTCTTTCAGCTTCACTATTTGGAGCTCTTCTTGTACTTGAGGAGTCTGGATTTGTTCATCCACAGCTACAGCTATTGTTCAGATCAGAGAAGAACCCTGCAGCTGTGACCTGAAGTTCAAACCTCTTCCTTTACTTCACTGGGAAGCCACCTTTAGATAGGAGTCTAAGTAGAACTTGAAATTCTAGAGCCAGAGACATACATTACAGAGTGAATTCTAGTGAAAATCACAAGGGTTAGCCCAGTGGGATTGAGGTGAAGAAAAATCTTCCTATTCCTCCCTCCCCATGTCCTGATGCCCATGGAGTCTAGCCCTCTGTCACTGGGGACGCAGCTCCAGAAGTCTGACAGTAGGGGTCAAGGGCTGGTGGTCTGGTTGGAAAGCAGAGGAGCGTGAAGCTGTGTTTGCATAGCGATTTACTTAGCGCCAAGAAAATGCCAATGATCCATACTGAAGAATGAGGATGAGCTGATGGAGATAATGGGGACAATAAACTGCTCATTCTCCCAAGCCACTGGTCTTCAGAGTGTTGCCAAGTACATGCAGTACAAGAGGCAGACGGCACACAAGGTAGCAGCACCTTGGAGAGCAGAGCCTGAGTGGAGCCCGCTCTAAGCGTCAGAGATTCAACCGCTCCAACCCTCAACTCTCCTCGCCTCTGGGTGGGTTCTCAGATTTGGGCGGGCCCTCTCTGTATTCCTCAGTCTTGGCATCGTAACTCTCTCCCAAACAGGGAGATTTACCCTGGTTAAGGTTACAAGATGTAACAGCAAGGATAATAAGATCACAGACTCACAGGATGCTACAGTTGGAACGAAAGTTAAGAGATAGTCAGGCTTCAACTCCCTCAAAGCTGAGGCAGTCACGGCTCAGAGACCCCCAGCACCTTGCCCAAGGTCACAAAGCTGGCAGGAAATGGGCAGTGGCTCAGCCCGGTCACGGTGGACTGGCTGACTGGCCCGCAGAGCGTGACTTACACTGGAAGGCTACTCTGCTCCGCGGGCGACCTTCTTTAGAAGCTTTATGGGGTAAACGCGGGTCCTGGGGACAGGGTCGCTTCGTTGGCTACGAGGCCAGGGTCATCCCCACCGGGCCAGGTGGACAGGGAGAAGGAGGACGCCGCCAGCATGAGGGGCGCATCCTGCCCCGGGGTCTGCTCGCGGGGACGCGGGACCCGGGGTCTCCGCCCGGTCACGCCCAGCCCGCGCGGGCCCAGGCCCGAGGTGAGGGCCGCTCCTGTCCGCCGAGGCCCTGCGACCACTGGAGGTCCCCGACTCCGCGGTACCTTCTCTGTGGGCACGCAAAGTCCCCACACGACACTCCCACTACGAGACCAGAGCCCAAGTCCGGACCTTCGGAAAGCCTTAAACACCGGAAGCGGAAATGCGAGCCCCAGAAAGACTGGGGCTTGGCCGGACTACATTTCCCATAGGCCTCCACCAGGCCCTGCAGACTGACAGCATGATTAACCAGTAATCTATGCGGATGGCTTGGGCGCCCATTTGTTTCAGACGAATCATTGACGACGGGTGGGACTTTCCTACACGCCGGATTTGGGGGTGCGGATCCGCAACTATAATCGTCGCACGTGGAGCGGGTAGTCTTTCCTCGCTTCTCCCACCCCCGTGATAATTTGGGGAGGTGGCGGCTTCTCGCCTTACTCCGCCCGGGGACCACTGAAAGAGAGACCCTTTCCAAAGCGTTTTCCCTTACAGCTGAAAGCGGGTGTTTATCCCTGTTAATCCGTATTTAATCCTATTATACAGGTGAATAAACCCAGGCAGCTTGGACCCCAGGTCTCTTTTAGAGTGGCGCTGAGACTCCAATTCAGATGTTTTGCCTCTTAAAGTACTTTTCTGGCATAGTTGCCCACTGTGGTAATGCTTCACCACTATCCTCCCCCTTGCCTAACACACACACACACACACACACACACACACACACACACACACTTCCTTATTTCCTGTGTGCACGGTCCTGGGTGATTCAAGATAAATATCATTGACGCTTATTCATTTAACAATCAATTGTAGAGCATATACTTTGGGACAAGTGAAAAATTTCCTCCTCTTAGTGCAGCCCCTGCTCTGCACTCCTCTTAAGGAGTGCAGTCTGGCAGAGGATGCATTTTCTAAAATGAAATGGTGAACAACTCCAATGCAGTGTGGTAAGTGCTAAATGGAGGTGCTTTCAAATTAAATGACTGGAAGGAAATACTGGAGAGCAGCTGGGACAGCCCAGGAGGAAAGAAGGTGCACCCTCAGGGAAAGGGGGCAGGAAACTATACTTCACTTTTGCATATTTTATCTGGTTTGCTTCTGAAAACAAATTTTGCCTAGTTAGGTCTCACTCCCTATTTAACAGATAAAAGGTCTAAAATTCAACAGAAGGTGGGTGAAGCTACAATTCCCCCCCAGGAGGGGCAGCCTGCGGTGGGGCAAGGGAAGAACAGAACAACAAGAGGGGCTCTCCGTAGAGTCCTAAATCCAGTTACAAGTCTGGGCCATGGAGATTCCTTCTAGCCTCTTGATTTTAGTTCCAAGAGGGCTAATGTGGAAAACTCGGGCCAGCGCTTTCAGCATGCACACACAGCCCAGAAGTTCCAGAGAGCTGCCTCAGGGACCAGTGAGGTGGGGCAAAGACCCAGCCCGGGAGAGCGCTTTGGGTTCTCACCATCCAGTCACCACAGCATCTCTGCTTTTACATGTTTTCTATTATTTCAAGGTTTCACTTGAAAAAGTGGTTCCACTGTTACAAAAAGAAAATGGAAAATGACTAATCCAAGTATTCCATGTGCCATTCCCTTAACTCAGGGATCTCCTGAGCCAATGGAACTTTCACTGGAAGCAAAACCAAACCTGGAAAGGGTCGTCCCAAACCTAGCTCCTATCACCTTCACTGTCAAAACCACATCCAGTCCTCCAAACAAGAAGACTTGCATACGTGCCCTTGAGCTGCAAGCCACACTCCCCAAGGACTGGGACTAGAGGCCCCCGAAGAGTCTACACAGATGAGATGTTTTCCCAGCTAAAGCTTTCTGGTTCCTCAGAGGACAGTTGGTCTCAGAAACCTAGAAAGGTCCATTCTTTGGTGAAAGCAGGTTCCATTCGATCTGAGTTATCAATATTACCAGAGACAGTAGGATTTCAACGTTCACCGCCACACCGAGTGATTTCGAGCAGCCTTCTGGAATGGGATGGGCAAGTACGGGCATCAGCTGAGCAGGTGAGGCAAAACGAGATCTCCAGAAGTGATTTGCCCTAGTCATGCTGCTAGTTAGGGGCACAGGTGTGTCTAGAACCAGGCCTGTCAGGTCTCTTTGGCTCCCAATACCCCATCCGCTGCACCACAGATCTCAGGACAGGAACAGGAGGGAGACAGGCAGGAGCTAGTGTCTCAGAAAGGCGGCATCACATGGGACAGCTGAGAGAGGCAAGTGACAATAGTGCTGAAACTCTTCAGCAAGAGGGTGGTTTCTAGACCATTGATATGTTAGAAAAACATGGCACAGAGGGATTTACAAGCAGTGTGTAAGGAGACAAGGATTTTGAGATGAAAGAAATAAGCGTATGCTCTAAGAATTCAACTAATTACAGCCATGTGTACTGAGTGGAGACCACTGTCTCCTAAGCCCACTGGATCGTCCACTTAACTCCAACTTAACCAGTGACACTAACCTGTCTGTGGAAGGGGGCGTGTTCATCAGGGAAACCTGGAAGAAAGTGTTAACGAGGGCTTCCCTGGTGGCGCAGTGGTTAAGAATCCGCCTGCCAATGCAGGGGACACAGGTTCGAGCCCTGGCCTGGGACGATTCCACATGCCGCGGAGCAACTGAGCCGGTGCGCCACAGCTACTGAGCCTGTGCTCTAGAGCCCGCGAGCCACAACTACTGAAGCCCGCGTGCCTAGAGCCCGTGCTCCACAACAAGAGAAGCCACCACAATGAGAAGCCCGCGCACCGTAACGAAGAGCAGCGCACACTCGCCGCAACTGGAGAAAGCCGCGCACAGCAACAAAGACCCAACACGGCCAAAAATAAAAATAAAATTAAAAAAAAAAAGTTAACGAGGCAATCTTGGGGACGGAGCCGACAGCGCTGGGGGGGCAGGGAAGAGAAGGGGATTTTGAAGTGCAGCATTCATCACCTGAGGGGGGTGCGTCACATGACCCCTTTCTTTCAATCCGTGCTCATCAACAGCCACTGTCTGATCACAAAGCCACCATTTCGATTTTCCGTCACTGGAGACCAGGAACAAGGGGTGCTCTGAAAGTGGCTTGGGATTGGAGATCCCCAAGTAAATGAATAATAATTGGGCTTCTGGAATATTGGTCTCTCGGAAATTTAGTTACCAGGAGCCTCCCACCCAGTGTCCGGTCATCTCTGGGTGCCTGCACCATGAAACTTGGGGACTGGAACTCGTGAGTGGTAAATCTGCCAAGATGCGCCACCCCGAGGCATCCTGGCAGGCCTCCTGCCCCGACACCGACAGTGCAAACAAACGGCGGACACACTGTGCCTGCCAAGGCCTGTGAGCTGTGAGGGGCCTGGGCAAAGTGTTTCCTCGGAGCCAGACCTTCCTCCTCCCAGCAGCCATTCTTCTACAGCTGCCGTGGGCCTTTGAATGGATGGAAAATTCACAGAGTTGGGACACTGGGAAGAGTGAGCAGGGGAGAGGGAGTGAGGGGCAGGTAGGCCCAGGAGCCACAGTCTCTGCTGATGCCAGAGGCAAGAGCTCAGTTGCACCAGTGGCTGGGTGGAGCACCAAAGGGAATTAACCACAGCCCCTACTCTCCACCGGCCTCTGCAACCTTCTGTCTCACGACCTGAGCATCATCCGTGCGATTCCACCTTCACCTTCTCTGTGGCCACGGGCTATTTTATCAAGTCAAGAGGGTGAGAGAAAGGAAAGACTCTAATATTCTGTCCAGAGATTTGAAATAGCTTAACAGGGCCAGGCAGCAGGGAGGTTAAAATGGCCCTGCATTTGAAAAACTCCAGGTCTGTCTGTGAAAGACTGTGGGACGGGCAAGCCCAGCACACCGGGCCCCTGCACAGCTCCCTGGTTATGAGACAGGACTCCCATCAGGGATAAAGGGTTGGGGAGGGCGACCACCAGTCACGTGCAAGGAAGGACCAGTTACAATTGTGGATCATCTTGATACTAGGGGAGTAGCCAATATGCTGTTTTTATTTTAGTGTTTTGTTATTCTCTCCATTGGTTCCTTAGGTGTTTCTCGTGGCTGTAATAATGCAGCGGGGTTAATTGACTTCAGGAGTAGCGTGTTAAGCCACAGGTGCAGGGCAAGGTACATACTGAACCATGAATTGTGTTACACTAAGCTACTATGGCTTATTGTAAACCAGAAATGCAACCCAAAAGGAAATAAAATTCCATGAAAAACAAGAGGAAGTCTCATGATGACCTGCCTCAAAATGTAAAATCTCTATTAAAAGTGACACAAGTGGCACAAGTGTGTCTAGAGCCAGGTCGGTTCAGCTCCCAACACTCCACCTGCCCCACTGCAAACTTCAGAACAGGGTCAGGAGGAGACAAATTACTGACCCAGAGGGGACCTGATGGGGGGACTTCGGGGTGCTGCTAAGTTGTTTCTTGACCAGGGTGCTGTTTACACAGGTGTATACAGTTTGTAAAAATTATATGAGCTGTACACTTATCTATGTGTTATATTTCGTTTTTTTTTCTGGCTGTGCCGGGCAGCTTGTGGGATCTTAGTTCCCTGACCAGGGATTGAACCCGTGCCCCACGCATTGGAAGTATGGAGTCTTATCCACTGAACCGCCAGGGAAGTCACTGTGTGTTATGTTTCAACAAAAAGTTAAAACAAGAACTGTCTCAGGATATAGTTATACGAATACCCTGGGATTAAAAGGGTGAGAGTAAGATAAAGTCTCCAAGCTTCACTGCTTGCCCAGAGAGAAGAGAAATAGATGGTGTACTACGGAGTTAGCTATAAGAAAGGGGATGCATGTTTTTCACTGACTTTTGATGATCTGTGACATTTTGAAAACAAAAGCTTTTTCGTTAGGATTCTGGTTGGTGGGTTGGTTTTTATAAATGTCTTTCGCTGTGTCTCCATTCACTGATACCAATAAATTGTAACTGAGGTGAAAGGTCACTGAAGTTAAAAATAACTTAATCATCTTACCAAAGGGAAGTGTAGGAAACCTAACCCATTTTCCAGGTCAGAATTTTGGGCTCCATCCGCCTCTTGCATTTACATACAACTGTATGGAGAGAACCCAACTGGCATATATTTATTGACTTCCTATCACATGCCAGGCCCTGCTCTGAGTGCTGGAGAGAGAGTTTGGAACCTCAGTAGGGGTGTGAGCATAAAAACTCGAAGAGGGACAGGGCAGAATCACGAAACAGGTCAATGCAATGAGAGTCACAGGCACGGAAATTGGAGAGCTCAGGGGTGTGGTGGGCGGGATCACGTCCACCAGGCAAGTGCAGGGAAGACCTCACGAAGGGGGTGGTACCCAGGCTGAGTCTTCAAAGATGTGCAGGTGTGCCCTGGGCAGACAGGGCAGCCCAGCAATCCACAAGAGGGAGCAGAGGGAGCAGAGAGACGAGGCCCAGCAGGGCTCATTGAGGGGAGCTGCCAGGGGGCGAGGATGGTCAAGGGCATAGAGGTGTGGTGACGAGGGCAAGGCCAGGTATGAACGTAAGGTTCCACAGAGGCCCCCATCAGGAAGGCCATCAGGAAGGCCCCCATCAGGAAGACCTCATCTGCCCTCCTTAGGGGGATGGGGGAGCACCGGAGGGTTTAAGCTAGGTAGTGACAGGTTCAGTTCTTTGCTGTGGAAGGACGCTCACTCTGGCTACAACAGAGGATGGAGCAGCGGGAAGCAGGGCCAGAGGGAGCTTGGGGGGCACCAGGAAGGGGGCTTTTGCAGTGTCGGGCAGGGGTTTGAACTACGCCAGGGGGGTCGGGTCTGGGAAAAGTTGAGAAGGGCTTGGTTTCCAAACGGCTCTAAGGGATTCGAGGGAAGAAGAGTCTTGGACGACTCCTAGGTTTTTGGGTTGGGTGACACCGAGTGGATGGCAGTGCTACTCACAACGAGGAAACACACCTGTGGAACCAGCACCCTGATCAAGGGAGGCAGGTGGGGGACTTGAGTTCTGAACATGCAAGTTTGAGGCTCTAGGAACAAGGGCAGGAGGTGAGTAAGTTGCAGGAAGAAGCCAGTAGAGAGGGAGAGACTGGAAATCGAGAGAGGAAATAGCAGATGAGCAAGGTCCTGGGTCCTGGAGGGAGGTGGAGGCAAGTGACAGGTGGAGATAGATGACTATTAAACCAAAAGCACACATCTCGGCTGAGCCCGGAGGCAAGGAAGTGACAGGGTTTGATACACAGAAGTTTGCTGGTTGGGACACTGAGGGAGGCCACGTTTGGCAGGCTCAAGGTTCTCAGAGGTGAGCAGAGCCTGGGGGCTGGCGTGGGTCTGAGGGGCAATGGGTACAGGGCGGCCACTGCGGGGCCGGGGAGAGGGAAGTGACCAAAGTCACGTGAAAGACTTGCTGAGGTGGGCCTGGGGGCCACACTGAGGGTAAAGAAGATGCCTTTAAAAAAAAACCATTTACTGTAGGTTTTTAATGGTCCCAAGGCTGTTCCCATGAACTTAGAAACAAACTGGTAACAAAAACTCGGTCCCTAAATATATGTACCTTGAAGGGGAAATAGTCTTTGTTACAGAGACACAGGTGTAATTGAGTTGTGAACAGAGATGTAGCAGAGGCAGATCTGCCGAGGGGGCTGGGGCTTCTTGACTGTTTTTAGGGGAAGAAGGCCGTGTCCTTCCATCCAACACATCCGGCATAAAGACCCCTCCTTGCCTCTGCAGACCCCCTCTAGGTGCAAGCAGGACAGGAAGCAATGGGCTCTCAACCTTTCTAGAACCACCATTTGTCATTTCCCCAACCTGGTTCCAGTCTAATTCTGCAATTTCAGCTAATCTGGCTTCCTTTCTTTCCAGGACATTTTGTGTTTATACCAGGTAGGGAGGAATAAAAAAAGAAACTTAGTTAGAAAGGTTTAAAAACCTTAATACCAATTCTTTTCTCAAGTTGAGCTTAAGGGAAAGAGAAAAAACACCATTTCTACAACCCAAATTCCAGAACTGAATGCCACCTAGGAAACCCGCCTGTCCACTCTCCCTTACAGGCAGGGCAGCTCTTGTATCTTCCCAGACAGATGGAAATCTTTCTCCTAGTAAAGCGGCATGACGACAGGTAACGGAACTTCTTGTTCACAACCTTTCTCCAGCACCTAGCATGGTGATGGTACACACGCCCTCAGTAAACGTTTGCCCTGTAAGTGAAGGAATGGAATCGGTGACGGGGATTTCACAGCCTACGTGGTTTGGTGTAACAACTGCTACTGCCCAGAGCTTCCTTGTGTCTAACTTAGTTGATTCTGGATGGAGATGGCCTCCCAAGGAGACCATTGGGAATCATCTGGCACCTTAGCCAAAGCTGCCTCTCCAAGTGTTGGCTGACAGACTGGATGCAGAGATAGCAAAGAGCAGTGGAGAGGTGGGTGCACTGGTCAAGCACACAGGACTAGGTTCACCCAAAGGTGTGCTCTTTGAAGCAAGTGATTTCTTTCCCCCAAAGGTCTTGGACCACTTCCAGCCTGGGGCAGGAGGTGAGTTGGGTGGGGAAGTGAGATATGGGTTTGTCAAGTTCAGGTTTTTAACACATGTGAAAAGACAGACTCAGGAAAAGAGTGGGACTGTACTTTATTAGGCAATTTGGAGCATCCACCCTGTAAGAACCAAGGTGCGTTCTGAAGGCAGGCCCTACGCGTAGGAGAGAAAAGCCTATTTACCCTCCTCTTCCCTCCTAACAAAGCCCTTCACCTGCTATCATCCTGTCTTTACTGTTTCATAGCTCAAGGACCCAAGAACAAAGCCCTGGTAGCATCCCAAGATCAAGGGCGACATCTGTAGGACAACTCTTGATTCAAGCCCAAATCTCTCCAGGGTACAGGTGATGTGTCCTCAAAATCAACACTTCCTTAAAAATAACGTTCTTTGTATACAAAAGCTACCAGACAGAATTCTAGATCTGCATATATAAGATAAAAACGACAAGTGCACAGAGTGATGATTACAGG
This sequence comes from Grampus griseus, assembly GCF_964374135.1. NCBI lineage: Eukaryota > Metazoa > Chordata > Mammalia > Artiodactyla > Delphinidae > Grampus > Grampus griseus. The sequence continues at coordinate 140,450,548 of NC_139018.1, read as the reverse complement.
GCCATGTATCTGGGGGGTAAAGACACAAGGCAACCCTGCAGAGTGCAGGACTGTTTCACCCTGAAGAAGACAGAAATACCATCCACCAGGGGGAGGCAGCTGGCGGCTCTGACTTCACCTCACGCTCAAAAACTAAAACCCTGCAAGAATAAATGTGTCCCCACCGACCCACAGCCGACTTACCCCAGGACAGTAAGCAGAGACAAGAGCAAACACATACATCTCCATTTATGCCTTCCCTGGCAGGCCCCGGGCAACTCCTATCAATGGGAAGGTACTGGGACACTGGTTCTGGGCCAGACTCCCTCGTGTTCCGGTGTTCCTGACACTTTCTAGAACGAGAAAAGGGCTTTAGCTTCATGCGGATGACTCAGAATGGGAGAAGCCCCTCCACCTTGACCCGAAATCAAACCCCAGGACACAAAGGCAGGAAGGGCCAGTTCTGCCATGGCAGGGGCCCTGGGATGCTAGCAGCTCGGGTGAAGGCACCTTAGCCCAACAACTGGCAGCAGAACGACCAGACAACACCAACAGGTTTCTGGTATTTCTCTAAAATGTGGGCCATGCTGTCTTCTGTTCCACACAGAGAAATATCCCCCCTGTTCTACCAAAGAGGAAACTGGGGCACAGAGGATGGAGAGAGAAGGAGCCAATCAAGTCAAGAAACGTGACAGAAAAAGCCCTAGCTTTCCGACCTTACATTCCTACGCTCTGTTCTCGGGGTTTGACTCTGACCACTAAGACGATGGGATCCTAGAAATGAGGGTGAGTAGGGAAAGATCCCCAACAAGCCTTTAGGAAGAATGGCTCTTCTACAGACACATCCCTGTCTGGGGGCAGAGTGGCAAGTGCCCTCCTGGGCCAGTTCCTCACCTTCCCTCTCTGCCCCTTCAGTAAAGTTTCTCCTTCATGTGAGTTCTCTGATGTGTGATAAAATTGGAGCTGTTGCTGAAGCCTTTGCCGCACTCGGGGCATTTGTAGGGCTTCTCCCCAGTGTGTATTCGCTGGTGTATGATGAGGACTGAATTCCAGCTAAAGCCTTTCCCGCACTCGGGACACCTGTATGGCTTGTCTCCCAGATGGGCTCTCTGATGCATGACCAGGATGGAGCCCCGGCTGAAGCTCTTGCCGCACATGAGGCATTTGTAGGGCTTCTCACCCGTGTGGGTCCTCTGGTGCACCACCAGCTGGGAGCGCTGGCTGAAGCCTTTCCCACACTCATTGCATTTGTAGGGCTTCTCACCCGTGTGGATTCTCTGGTGCTTGATGAGGTTGGAGCTCCAGCTGAAGCTCTCCCCACATGTCAGGCACTCATAGGGCTTCTCGCCCGTGTGCATCCCCTGGTGTGCAATCAGGCTGGAGCTCTGGCTGAAGGTCTTCCCGCACTCCCCGCACTTGTAGGGCTTCTCCACCAGGTGGGTCCTCCGGTGCGTGGCCAGGTTGGAGCTGCGGCTGAAGCTCTTCCCGCACTCGCTGCACTGATAAGGTTTTTCTCCCGTGTGAGTTCTCCGGTGGGTGATGAGGGCCGAGCTCTGGCTGAACCTCTGCCCGCAGTCGGGGCACTTGTACGGCTTCTCTCCTGTGTGGATCCTCTGGTGCCTGATGAGGTTGGAGTTGTAACTAAAGCTTTCACCGCATTCTTTACATTCGTAGGGCTTCTCTCCCGTGTGGATCCCCTGATGTGTGTTCAGGCTGGACCGGTTTCCAAAGCTCTTGCCACACTCGGGGCACGAGTACGGTTTCTCCCCCGTGTGAGTCCGCTGATGGGCGATGAGGTTGGGGCTCCTGCTGAAACTCTTGCCGCACTCAGCACACTGGAAGGGTTTCTCTCCCGTGTGGATCCTCTGGTGGGTGATGAGGTTTGCACTCCGGCTGAAGCTTTTCCCACAGTCCCTGCACTTATAAGGTTTCTCCCCGGTGTGAGTAGTTTGGTGTCTACTGAAGTTGGAACCATCACTAAAGCTTTTTCCGCACTCATCACATTTGTAGTATTTCTCTCCTGTGTGGGTCCGCTCGTGCGTGATGAGGTGGGATTTCCGGCTGAAGGTTTTCCCACACTGGGGACACTCATAGGGCTTCTCACCCAGGTAGGTGCCCTGAAGGCCTATGAGCTGTCCAACTTCCCTGCTCTGGGGTGGCACCTCCCCATGGTCCTCCCCTGGGGTGTTTCCCCGGGGCCCTCGGGAGCTGCAGTCTCTCTCCAAGTCACTTTCCCAGTCAGATTGTGGAATGCCTTCCCCTTCAGGCATTTCGGAGAACATTTCATGTGATTCAACATCCTCAAATATGTCTTGGTTAGAGTTCTCCCCATTTTCACTCTGGATCTCAAAATCTGAAACAATGAAGAAAATTGTACAATTTGTACTCAATTTCCTGTAATGATGAGAAAAGAAAACCAAAGGGGAAATTTAAAATGAATTAAACTTCGAGTGAAAATAAAAAGGCTAGAGAACCCTCAAAACTTAAAAAAAAAAGACAGGTTTATTTCCTTCTAACTGGTTATCCAGTTGCCAGGTCTCATATCTTTAGGGTGATCACCCAGAATTTCTAAGTCTTAAAGATGTGGGTTTCAGGTCTCTACCTGTTTCTCCACTGGGAAATGAGATCAGGTGGGAATTTTCAAATTCCTGATCAAAGGAAAGCAACAGGGTACACAGTCCCCAATACTCACCATGGTGCTCGATGCTTAGTAGGTGCTCTATTGAATTTGATGAATGAATGAATGAGTTTCTTATTGATACCACAGATATTCCCCTAAAGCTCAGTCTCCTTTCAAATGGAGCTTATATAATAATTCTGTGCATTAAAATGTCTGATGCTTATAATCTTATTAGTTGGCATTTAAGTAAGATACAGACAAGATGACAGGGCACCAGCAACAAGGACTCTATGTGTCTATACACATGACTGGAAACAAGTAAGTGGGCAGTTAAAAGAGCCCTCAAATTTGGGGACTTCCCTGGCGGTCCAGTGGTTAGGACTCCGCACTTCCACTATAGGGGCACGGGTTTGAGCCCTGGTCAGGGAACTAAGATCCCACATGCTACGCAGCCAAAAAAAAAAAAAAAAAAAGAGCCCTCAAATTTACCTGCAGTGAGAGTCTACAGATAGATCTCCTATCGGTAATACAAAATATCTACCTTCCAGAAACTTGCCAAACTACTGCCCAATACTTATCAAACGTTTGGGTGAAACAAATCATGAGGGAGGACTGCTGGAAGAACAAGTCTCTTCCTCAAATGAGAGACTCTAAAGTCTATCCCAGGATTAAGCCAGCAGAGCTGTGGGCCTGGATCACACTGCTCTGACACTGGCAGAACTGTGTTCACTGAACTGTGTGTTGGTTTAATGACTCTGGCTGACACTGATGAACACTCTAAGAAGGGTCATTAGAAATTAATCACAGACTTCCCTGGTGGTCCAGTGCTTAAGAGTCCGTGCTGCCACTGCAGGGGGCACAGGTTCGATCCCTGGTCGGGGAACTAAGATACCGCATGCCGCACAGCACAGCCAAAAAGTAAAAAATTAAAAAGAAATGAACTTCTATCAACTAACATTACATTGTTAATCAATATTAAAAAAAAAAAGAAAGAAATTAATGGCTGTGTCAGCTACAAACTGGCACTTGCCATCTACCTGTACAAGGACTAAATCACATGCTGCTGCAGCTGCTGACTTTCAACTCCCCCTGAAAGGAGTTCAGGGTGGAGAGCAGAAATGAGGCCCTCCATGCCCTGGGAAAAACTGGCAGAACACGTCTTCAGATAGTTAATATTTTCAGGAGACCATTTTATGAGCCCAATTCTTGCATCTCCTCGTATCTAGAAAAGCACTCAATTCCTTCATGGTGACGTCTGCCCCTCGGGATTAGCAGTAACCTTCAAGAGACTAGCAGAAACCTTCTGCAAAAAAATATGTGCTTGATTGTGTATACTCCCCCTTCACCAAAATCACATATATACTGACCTCCCCCATTACGTCTTTGGAGCAGTTTCTCAGAGCTACCTGAGATGCTGTCTCCCGAGTTATAGTTCTCATTTTCTCCCAAATAAAACTTAACCCTCAACTCTCACACTGTGCATTTTTTTAAGTCAGCAGCTGTCAGGAACATTAATGCTGCCAGGAAGTTGTTGACGACATTGTTTATACCACACAATATCCTCTTGATCGGCCAGAGGAGGAAATTTCTCTCTGATGGAAGTATCAAAAGGAGCTTCTCTTCTGAGTGATCTGTGTCTGCCTCACGCCCCTGACTGTGGCTCCCTCTCTGCCTTGCCTGCTTGGAAGCTTGGAGCCAAAAGCCCAGAGCAGGAATACTGGATGTTTTTACAGCATGCAACTTGTGTTCTTTCATTTTTTCCTTCCCAATATTTTCTTCTTTACTATAATTTCTTTGTGCTCTATTTCTGTAAGGTATCTTCAACCCTTTTTTAAAATTCTATAGAGTATACAGAAGTCAGTCAATGCTTTTACTGATAAAGGTGATAGCCTGATTATTACTAAGACCTAACATCACACATCAGACCTCATAAGAAAGTAGTTCCATTCATAGCAAGGAAGACAATTAGCAAAATAATTACACAAAGGCCTAGTGACATTTCCATTGTTAATGCTGATAAACTGTTTAAGGTTAGATGCTCAATTCAGTGATTATTAGTCTCTATAAGTTAATGTAAATTTCCGTATATGAACATGATACAATGTGGCCTACATCTCTCAGGTTGAACCTAGGTTCCACTCATGTCTTTAGTCAAAATAAGATCTACTTAAACTTGCAATTAAGCATATAATTACATTTCATGCTCACACTGACACAGATGCTGCTGGTAATCTGTGGACTCCTATAATTGCCCTCGGGCCCCCCTCCCCCAGATCTCCAGGGGATGGATACAGGAATGAGGGGCACCATGCAAGCTCCTGCCTGGCTAGGGCCAGAAATTCTGTGCTTCCTCAACATCCTGCAAGACTGCTCTTTTGCAAGTTTCTATCACAGAGCTCTGCTATTATCTCTTCTATAAGAACCTCCAGGCTGAGGCCCTGATTCATTTTCTTCAAGCTAACATGACCCAAAACCCTTTTGTGATGACCTTTGTAGTTTCTCTTCTGAATAGGGACAGTAGTTAATAGAGTTTTTCATTGCCCTAAAATCAGAACTGGTATGTTCCAGGCTGAGCTCAGAAGCAACAGGAAAAACAAAAACTCAGACTTCATTTTCAGTGAGATCAGGAGGGAGATCAATTTGCAGACAACAAAATACATGTAAGGGCTTCCAAAAACAGCAGAGACCGGGCGGAAGCCAAGGAGGGAAAACGTGAAGAGAACAAGCATGGAAAGCAGGAGGGGGGCGCTCTTGGGGGAAGTGTCTCAAAAAGCTCAGGCAGAAAATCACTTCCTGAGGGTCAGGGACTCACCCTCAAGTACATCGGTACATTTGGGAACTGGGGTGAGCAGGGCTGGCTTCTTTGGTTCGGAGAAGCAAGGGAGGTGAGGCTACAATTATACAGAATCACACAGATGAGCTGTGTGTGCAGGAAGCTTTCTGTTTCTGTAAAGCAGCGGAGAGAGCCTTGACTCTCCCAAGTGAATCACAGGAATTATTGTTATTGAGAAAAATGACCATTTTTCATCCCTAAAAAATGTTAAGTGAAGCAACCGCCTCTGTGAAGGAAGACCACAAAGTAGAAGTTGAGAACAGACAACAGGAAGAGAGGAAATGTGATCTGGGAAGAAGGGAAAAAAATCCAGAGAAATGAAGACAAAATGGGGAGGAACTCAACGGAAAATAGGCACCTTGGAAAGCACAGGAAGGGAAAGGGAGAATTGAAGTGAGATGGAAACAAAGAAAGAAGTTAGAAAGATTAAAGACCAAGGGGGAAAGCGGGGCAGGGTGGTGGTGGTGGGATGAATTGGGTGATTGGGATTGACATGTATACACTGATATGTATAAAATAGATAACTAATAAGAACCTGCTGTATAAAAAAAAAATAAAGTTCAAAAAAAAAAGATTAAAGAGAATGACAGAAACCAAAGTGAGATAAAAGGAGAATCAATAAATATATAACTAGAGTTCTCAAAAAAGGAAACTAAGCCAAAGGAATAGAACAAATCCTTCAAGTATAATCTATAAAGATAGAAGAACCCTTGATGGGACTTCCCTGGCAGTCCAGTGGTTAAGACTCTGCACTTCCAATGCAGGGGGCACAGGTTCGATCTCTGGTCGGGGAACTAAGATCCCATGTACCCCGTGGTCAAAAAATTAAATACATAAATACATTTAAAAAAAAAGACAGAAAAACCCTTGAAAGGTACACTGTGTGCCAAGGAAAACTAACCCAGGGTGGTTACTAATGAGACAGGGGACAAGAAGGTAAAAAGATCGAATCACTTATATGGGGGAGGAAAATCAACCAGTCTCAAATTTCTCTCCGGTAACATTCAATCCCTGCAGATCATACAGCAAGAGCTACAAGACATGCAAGCAAAGAAAACGGATGTGAAGGATTTTACGTTCAACAAAACTGTCCTTCAAGCATGAAGTTTACAGGCCAACAGCTTTGAATATACACAAGTTCGCAGAATACTGTTCCTATGACCCTTCTTGAGGAAACTATTGGGAGATGAATTTCGGTCAACCACGAGACAAAGGCAATGCTAGAGCAAAAGGACTGGGGCTGAACAGATACATTTAACTTTAGAACAACGTCTAAAACTACTGTGGCAATTAGAGTGAAAAAAGAGAATGTAAATGTTACACAGACATGTAGGAATGACATGCTAACCAAAATTGGGGTTGTGGGGAAGAAACTGGGATATAGGATATATTCATTAACTGCCTCATCTGTATACCTGGGAGTCCAAAGGTTATCATTTAAAACTGGCAAATCATGTAACTGAAGTATAAGAGTCTTTAACAGTACAAAAATAAACATTATTGTAGATAAGATTACTGACTGAAATGAGGGGAGTAAGGCGGGGAGCAACTATCTCTGTCAAATGTTAAAACATAAAATCTCAATACAGTAAGTCCCCTACATACGAACCCTCAAGTTACGAACTTTCAAAGACATGAACGTGCCCCTGGATGCCAGCTGTTGTACTCTACTACTGTACTTTTCAAGGTACTGTACTTTCAAATTAAAAATGTTTTATTTTTTGTGTTTGTTTGTTATGTATTATTTGTGTGAAAAGTATTATAAACCTGTTACAGTACAATACCACATAGCCGATTGTGTTAGTTGGGTACCTAGGCTAACTTTGTTGGACTTAATGAACAAACTGGACTTACGCACATGCTCTCGGAACAGAACTTGTTTGTATGTAGGGGACTTACTGTAATTAAAACGTTAATAGACAATCAGACCAATGAAACAAAACCAAACCTCCAGAAATAGACTCAGTAGACATGTGAGTTCAGAATTTAATACATGTGAATTCAGGTGGCTCGTGAATAGACAGACCAGTGGAACAGAAAAAAATCATCTCTATGACTATGGGAATTTCACATATGTTGAATATAAGGGGAGCCTCTCCAATCCATGGAGAAAAGACACCACATCCAAAAGACACCAGCATTCACGATGCTGGGAACAAGCAGTTAAGTCAAATGGAAAAATTTCAGTTGGACCCATACTAGGACAAATCTCAAATAGATCAAAGATTTAAAGGGAAAAAAATTAGTACTGAACTATTAGACAAGAATATGAGAGAATTCCTTTATAATCTGGGAGCCTTTAGACATGATGCTTAATTTGTGTGATTATCTTCCTCTGCCACCTCACTGCAGAGGCCCATCTGAGCGGAATCCTGACCCAATAACCCCCTCACTGTCTGCTGCTTAAGGACCAGTCCTATCCTCCTTTACGTAGACAAAGATTCAAGACTGTTATACTCCAGGGAAGGCCAAAGGAAGGTTGAGAGTTCTTTTAAGGTTGGTCTCTGATAACACAGAGGCACGGGAGCCTTTCTAAAGGACAGAAAAGAGCACCCTTCGGGCGATCTGACTTAACAAGGGCCTCCAAATGGGAAAAAAAAAAATCACTGAGCTGGGAAGGATGAGGGATCCTGGTTCCTCCCAAGCTCCTCCTCAAGAAAAGGTGACACTGGTGAAATCAAGAGTATAGAGTACATTCAACTGCGGGCAATTCTCTTTTTTTGTGGGTGGTCAATTAAGAAAGTGAAAACTCAGAAGCTGATGTGGTCAGATAAAAGGGGAATATCATCAACATATTAATGGGTAGAGATGGGATGAGATGGTAGGAGCTGGGAATTTTCTTTAAAAAGGAACTTCACCAGTAGAAAGAGTGTTTGCTATTTCAAAATGAGCATATTTTGTGGATGAGACTGGATACAGGGAGGCAGGCTTCTGAGGAAGTAGGCTTGTGAGCAAGCGGTTGGACAGCCAGATCTCCAGTAGAGAAAACTCAGAGATGAGTCAGGCATTAAGGAAACAGGAAAGAAGGGGTCTCATTTTCTAAATGTTTTGATCTCCCCCGAAACTACTAGAGCAAATTCATAGAGACAGAAATCAGAATGGTGGTTGCCAGGGGTTGTGGGGAGAGAAGGGGAGTTAGTGTTTTTTTTTTTTTTAATAGATTTTATTTAGTTATTTAGTTATTTTTGGCTGCGTTGGGTCTTCGTTGCTGCGCGTGGGCTTTCTCTAGTTGCAGTGAGCAGGGGCTCTTTGTTGCGGTGCGTGGGCTTCTCATTGCGGTGGCTGCTTCTGTCGCGGAGCACGGGCTCTAGGCACGCGGGCCTCAGCAGTTGTGGCATACGGGCTTAGCTGCTCTGCGGCATGTGGGATCTTCCTGGACCAGGAATCGAACCCATGTCCCCTGCATTGGCAGGCAGATTCTTAACCACTGTGCCACCAGGGAAGCCCGGAGTTACTGTTAATGGGTATAGAGTCTCAGTTTGGGAAGAGGAAAAATTTCTGGAGCTGGATGGTGGTGACGGCTTCACAACAATGTGAATGTACTTAATGCCACTGAACTATACACCTAGAAATGGTTAAAATGGTAATCTTATGTTATATATTTTACCACCATAACAAGAAAAAAGAATTTATGGCCCTTATATATCATTTTATGTACTCTTACCAAATTTAAAATAGTTGATACCTTACTAGAAAAATTCTGGAATTAATTTTAAAAGATGAAGTTAATGCTCAAAAAGGCAGAGAATTCTTAGAAACACTATTCAATTTCTGATGGCCTAACAGGCAAAAGAAGAGTATCTTGCTTTAATGGGTATTTCCCTGGTAATTTGTAAGGTTGAACATCTTTTCATGTGGATATAATTTGTTTTTATTCATTTCTAAATTGCCGGACCATATCTTTTACCTTCTATTCTACTGGGTTGACAATTTCTTATGAATTGTAGATGCTCTTACAGAGCAAGATTTTGACTCTTATCTGCTACACTGCAGACTTTGTTACAGATATTTCCTCCCAGTCTGTGCATTTTCGTTGAACTTTGTTCATAGTATCTTATTTATTTATTTTTGGCTGTGTTGGGTCTTCGTTGCTGCACACTTGCTTTCTCTAGTTGCGGCGAGCAGGGGCTACTCTTCGTTGCGGTGTTCAAGCTTCTCATTGTGGTGGCTTCTCTTGTGGAGCACGGGCTCTAGGCATGCGGGCTTCAGTAGTTGTAGCATGCGGTCTCAGTAGTTGTGGCTCACGGGCTCTAGAGCGCAGGCTCAGTAGTTGTGGCGCACGGGCTTAGTTGCTCCGCAGCATGTGGGATCTTCCCAGACCAGGGCTCGAACCCGTGTCCCGTGCATTGGCAGGTGGATTCTTAACCACTCCGCCACCAGGGAAGTGTCCACAGTATCTTTTTAATATAAAAGACTTTTTCTGTTTCCATGAGTTCAATTTAGCTTTGACGATTTCTGTCTTGTTTAAGAAGTCCCACCCCACTGCAAGATTATAAAAATCCTCTCCTATAGCTGATTCCAGATCTTTTACAGTATAAATCTATAACTCATCTGGAATTGATTTCTGTGTAACTTGTGAAGTAGAGATCCAGTTTTAGTTTTTTCAAAGGGTCAGAACACTGTCCAAACACCATCCACTGAACGGTCCATCCACTGAATGATTCCTGAATTGCCATAGGGCCCTTATTGGTTACTAGACAATTGCAGCTCGGTCTAAATCAATGGATCTTGTATTTTCCTGCCCTTGACATGGGCTCTAGACTCACATGCACAGCACATTCCCATGGAATGCACAGGGCCACGTGTGTCCTCCTGCCTGGTCAGAGGCCTCTGCTTTCTCTCCCATGCTACAAAGCGTACCAGAATAAGTGTAAGAAAAATTGCTGTCAATATGGGGATAAGCCTGAATTTGCTGTAATTTATCTATAACAGTGACATAACTGGTCACAAACTTTGGTGCTTTAATGTGTGTTAAGCTCAGAATTCTTGTAAGGTCCTTCCCCCCTGATTGTGACATACCGCTGTGTCTCAACACCATGGTCAGAGCCACTGGTCTAAAATGCAGAAGTGGGTCTGTAATTCTGATACAGCTGATGCCCAAGTAGGGCTCTCCCTATCGGGGCGCTGCCCTGGCAAGACTGGCGGGAACCTGATAGCGCCTGAGTGACTGAGACCGTTGTTCCCCCTGAACTCTGACTGCCTGAAAGACAAAGCGCTGGTCGAAACAGCAAGGAGATGTTATTGGTTTAAATGAATGATTGCCAAACAGTTACGGTTATAATGTTACATCTCTCTGAGAGTTCTGTATGGTATACACTTCAAATATTTAAGTGAACTGAAAGCGTTTTTGTCTTGAAACTGAGAATTGTGGCTTTAAAAAGACATATACCTTTACAACCCTGCACCGCTCTTCACTCCCCTTATTAACAAACATGAAAGTATTTGTTCATTTGCTGTCACCAAGGGAGCATTTTTGCTGGGCCAGCAAGCTCAAAATAGGTAAGCTGCTGCCTGTGCCCACCAAAAGCCAGGTGTGATGCTGAGGATGGCTGGAGAGGTCAGCTGTGACTCTCAGCTCACCTGTTGGACAAGAGTAGGTTTGAAGTTGATAATCTCCATTCCTGACTAGTCTAGAGGAGTGCTTCTCGAACTTCACAGTGCATATGAAATCACCTGGAGATCTTGGTGAATGCAGATCCTGCTTCAGTGGGGCTGGGCTGAGACTGAGGTATGCCTTTCTAGCAAGCTCCCAGGTGACACCTATGTTTTCGGTGCATGGACCACATTCTGAGTAACAAGGCTCTAGAGCAGTGGTTTTTAAACTTCACTGCATCTTAGAACCACCTAGGAAGCTTTCAAAACTCCCTTGCCTGGGCCACACCCCCATGCCAACTAAATCAGAAAATCAGAATCCCTGGAGTGGGTTCCAGGACCCCAATGAGAAGTCTGAGAACCATAGGCCTAGCACAGTGGTTCTCAAACTGGTGGCTGAATCAGGATCACCTGGAGGGCTTGTTAAACCCACGTGCTGGACGCCGCCCCCAGAGTTTCCGGTTCAGTAGGTCTGAAGGGAGGCCCGGGGATTTCATTTTTAACACACTTCCAGATGATGCTGATGGCACAGGGACCCCACACTAATGGTCAGAGGATTTACATGTCACGAATCTATCAATTTTGAGCCCCATAATTTCCCCTTTGCTCCCCTCTGATGGCAGCAGTTTCTTTTTCGGGTGGTGGGGCTTCTATGAGATAAAATCAATCTGTTAGGGACTTCCCTGGCGGTCCAGTGGTTAAGACTCCGAGCTTCCACTGCAGGGGGCTTGGGTTCGATCCCTGGTCGGGTAACTAAGATCCTGCAAGCCGTGCTATTCGGCCAAAAAAAAAAAAAAAGAATCTGTTAGGAGAGGAGCATTTCCCCTTTCAGCCTGATGCTGCAACCACACTGGTCTGGGGTTATCTTGGGGAGGCTGCTGCGGCATGAGTCCACTGGTCTCCGGGCTCTAAAGGTATTTTTCTGCTTACTTCATACAGAAAGTGAGATGAGGGTGGGTAGAGCAATTAGAGAACAGTTCAAGGACAAGCTGTCTCAACTCTAGTGACTATACTTTCTGAACCGAAAATGAGGCCATACAATTTGAGAAACGACTTCTGGCCCCAGGGCCCAGGCCTCTTACAGACCGATGTGAGACATTCTGAGAGGTATGGTTTGGCTGCCAGCTATTGGAATTTGAGACATTTTGATGCTTTACAAGGACAAATACTCAAGATTGCCCTGGAAAATTGGGGTTCTCATTCTCCAAGTCACCAGAAAAAAAAAGGAAGTGTATTGGGTTTTACATCAGTAATTTGTAACCAGCAACACAGGTAACTAGTGCTTTTCATAAATGGTCTTTCAACAGGCCTGTGAAACAGGCTAAAAACACAGCTGCCAGGCGTGAACCATTTGGGCCAATCTCATCTAAAAAGAAAGAGCACAGGACTTCCCTGGTGGTGCAGTGGTTAAGAATCTGCCTGCCAACACAGGGGACACGGGTTCGAGCCCTGGTCCGGGAAGATCCCACATGCCGCGGAGCAACTAAGCCCGTGCGCCACAACTACTGAGCCTGCGCTCTAGAGCCCGCGAGCCACACCTACTGAAGCCTGCGCGCGTAGAGCTCATGCACCACAACAAAGAGTAGCCCCTGCTCGCCACAACTAGGGAAACTCCATACACAGCAACGAAGAACCAACACGGCCAAAAACAAATAAATAAATTTATTTTTTAAAAAATAAAAAGAAAGAGCACATCACTGGATGGATGGTCTCCACAGGACAAGTGATGCCCTACTGCGGCTTCCACGTCCAGCCCACGACAGTTTCATTTTCTCTGGCATTTGTGCGCTGGTGGCCACATCCAAGACCAGCTCCCCGGTCCAAGAGACCTCCAGGCAACTGTCCTCCCTGGGGTGTGGATTCACCATACCTTAGGTTTCCAAATCCAAAGCTTGTCCCTTCAAGTAAATGCTGCCAGTCCCATGGACTACTCCTACCAGTTTGGCTGGATAACAACAGGTGAAAAAGGCCACCTACTGGTTTATTCTCAGGCCATGAAGGGAGATATCCTTGAGCCTCTGGAATTTGAGAAACGGCAATAGTACCCACCTCCACACTCAGAAACATGTTCTCTATGTTTATAAACATCTTGGTTAACAGCATAAATATGATAATATTCACTGAGTTTGCTGAACATAAACAAAGGATTAATACAGAGCTTCCAAGAACAAAAACCTAAGAGTAGGTGCTCTCTTGCTGGACTAAGCTGCTTGACTTGCCTACCAGCCTAAGAATTCTCCCAGGTCTAAGCTGCAGTCCTACCTAGTCTCCCTTTCTAGATTTGGAAATATACCTGGCTACGTTCTGCCAACTTTGGGCTTGACCTTTTTTTTTTTTTTTTAAGATATTTTTGATATGGACCATTTTTTTTTTTTTTTTTTTTTTGCGGTACACAGGCCTCTCACTGTTGTGACCTCTCCCGCTGCGGAGCACAGGCTCCGGACGCGCAGGCTCAGCGGCCATGGCTCACGGGCCCAGCCGCTCCGCGGCATGTGGGATCTTCCCGGACCGGGGCACGAACCCGTGTCCCCTGCATCGACAGGCGGACTCTCAACCACTGCACCACCAGGGAAGCCATTTTTAAAGTCTTTGAATTTGTTATAGTATCGCTCCTGTTTTATGTTTTGGTTTTTTGGCCACGAGGCATGTGGGATCTTAGCTCCCCAACCAGGGACTGAACCTGCACCCCCTGCATTGGAAGGCGAAGTCCCAACCACTGGACCACCAGGGAAGTCCCGACCCCATTTTGTTTTAAAACAAAACAAAACTTAGCTTGGCTTTCTCAAGGAGAGGCAGATAAGCCTGGAAGGAAGCAGCTATCTGCCTCCTTCATGGACCCAGCAGGTGAGCTTCTCCACACCTGCAGGGAGGCTCGAAGGATTCATTTCCTCATCCCGACAATACTTACTGGGTCCCCACTATGTATAGGGCACTGTGCTGGGTACTGCGAGAGCTTAAAAAAAAAAAAAGAAAAAGGTTAAGAAAAAGATAGGTTCCTTGACTTTGGGGATTTTATAGGTTCCTAGAAGAAATAAGATGAGTATTCATACAAATAGAAAACAAGACAGAATACGATACAAAGCCAAAAGAGGAGGAGAATCCAAATGTTCTGGGGGAGATGACTTCTAGCAGAGGTGATCAGAGATGCTCTCAGGCGGGTGGAACTGGGGACAGGAAACAGGGGCCGGAGGGACAGCTTTATGGAGCAGGTCTCCAAAGGTGTGCACTCAAAGGAAGACCAGGATTTTATCACACAGGGATGGACAAGGCCACTCCAAGTCAAAACTCAGGAGCACAGGTGAATGCCAGCAAATTGAACAGATTATGTTCAAGAAACAGCAAGATCTGGTCTGAATGAAGCAAGAGCTGTGGCAAGGGGATCAGAGAAGGACCAGCCATGGGCACCTGGGCCAGGTCACACAGGGCCACGGGCTGCGAGCAGGACAAAGAGGTCATGGTTGATTTGGAGACACTGGGGAACTCAAGAAGATTTTTAAGCAGGAGAGTGCCCGATCACTCAGGTAGGAGTGGAGCAATGCAGGGGAAAGAGGCTGAAGGCAGGTTCCCTTTGGAGGCTGCTGCAAGAGTTCAGGTGAAATACCAAGAGCCTGAAATAGGGCTGGGTATGGGGATCAAAATGCCCTTGGGAAACACAAAGAGAGATGAGCTTTACCACTTAAACTATTGATATAGGTCCAATCTCAACTGGAATTTTAAGATATTTTAACTGTGAACACCTAGAGGTGCCTGCTAGTCAAATATTAAACAACCACTGTCTAGCCAGGCCTTGAAAATGTGCTGGGTAAATGTGACCAAAGGTCCCGAGCTAGACAAACAGACTAGAGATCAAGTGGTCTTATGTTGAGTAAATGTTTGAGAAGGGATGGAGATCACTGAAGAGGTTCCTCTGAGTAATCATAAGGCAGGTCAGGAGCATGTGTTAGACAAATGAAAACCAACAAAGACGATCTCAATGGCAGAAATGAGAGCACTGACGAGCCCACTCAGTCTGGGACATTCCCCATCCGGGATGTTCCGTGAAAGATGAAAGGCACAAAGCCCCTCCAGCAAGCCAGGTGGGGAGGGTTGTCACAGTGGGAGCCTGTCATTGCCTCAGAGACACCTGATGAGACTTGACGCCCTGCTTTGTGACTTCCCCAACTGAACAGTAACCCCAGAGGTTTCTCCTCAGCCTTCCACCCCTCTGGCCTCTCTTTAGCATCTCACTGAAGAGCCTGAGGTTCATCACAAACTCGTTACACAGTAAACAGGTTTTTAAACAGGATGAGAGGCTTTTGCTTTTTTAAGTAGGAAGAGTAAAATTAAAAGCTATTTTTCAGGGCCAAAGAAAATCAGGTATTTTGCTTCAAATAAAACCTGGGATCTACCAAACACACATGGAAGCAAACAGACTGGAGTTTGAAGGCCGGCTCCATCACTAACCAGCTGTGTGACCTCAAGGAACAGCTTGACCTTGCTGAACTTCCATTTCCTCATCTGTAAAATGACAGTTCCACCCACCTCACGGGATTATCAGCAAGATGGACATGTGAGGTGCTCAGTGAAGGCCTGGGCTCACAGGTGGCCCTCCATGACCACCCTTTTCTCCAAAGGACAGCTTTATACTCACATCTCCCAAGTCCCTGGGCATTGTTACAACTCTGTCCCCAAACCACCTTCCCTTTCCAGCCTTCTGAATCCTCTAGACTAGATGCCTCTGAGTTAGTCACCTTTGTCTTACTCCTCATCTGCAGCCCCTCTTTCCAACATCCCACCGGCAACTATGACTTTGCATCAGATGTGACGAAATGCTTAAGAACATTAGCCACGTCCTCAGACCCCTGAGCTGGCATCCTGGTTCAGCCTCATACTAGCTGCGCGACCTTAAGGGAGTCACTTATCTTCCCCGGTGATGATAATTCCTCTTGTCTCCAAGCTGCAGCACAGCTTCCTGCACCCAGGAGTCGTCTTCCAGGATCATGGCGGTGACCTCCTCCTCCTGGTCATCTTCCTCTTGAGGGACCTGGACTAAGGGGCTCAGGGGAGTGGTTCCTCTCAGCACCTCCGAGGCCATCATCCACGGTCTTGGGGGAATCACTCAGGCTTCTAACCTTGACTTTCAGTCTTCTCCAGCCAGGCTCTCTGAGAGTTTACGTGAGTTTTGCATATCAGATGCTAGGCACGCTGGCTGGCCCACAAAAAGGATCCATCAGTGCTGGCTACGGTTACTATTAGCTCTTTCTCACATGCGTCCAGTCTCCTCCTCTTCCCCTGCAGTCCCCACCTTGGACCCACCCCTATCACTGCCCATCCAGCATCCAGACAGCTTCCTGGCTGCTCTCCTCCCTCTGGCCTCTCCCTCCTGTAATCAAACCTGCATCCTGTTGCTAAGTTCAGCTTCCTCCCATGCCCCTGGGGCCCTAGTTTAGAATTTGCTGAGGCCAAAGACATTTGGTCTAAGCCTCACCCACCCTTCCCCCAGACCCTATTTCCTAGCCCTTCCTAAAAACACACTTTCCACTCCAATCAGCCAGCCTTCCTTATATGGTCATCCCACCGATCCCACACCGGTCCACCCTTCTGAGCCTCAGCTCCACTGGGATGCCACACCCTCCCCCTGCCCTGCGCCTTTCCAAACCCCCCTCCAGCTCAACTCCTGCTCAAGTGTCACATCCTCTGTGAAGCCTTCTCTGACCTCTCCTCTCCTCTCCCCACTCCGTTCCCTGAACATCCTCACAGAGGCAGCCATTGGTTCCTGGGGGTCCTGAAACAGTCCTAGGGGCACAGGTAGATCTGAAGTAAATATCTGGTAAGCAAGGCAGTCCAGTTTACAACTGAAGACCAGAATGGAGGCAGAGTGGTTGAACGGCGTGCATGGGTCCCACAACGTATTAATAACACAAGAGACAAATATATTAACTGTTGCAAAAAGCTCAGGTTTGGAATTACTCTTTTAAGAGCCTGGGATGGATGACTTTATACCACAGATAAGTCCCTAGTTATTAGCTGGCTTACTCGTCATTCACCTTGATTTCACAAAAATAATCACTTTTTTAAAACAGAATTTGGTTTTTCTAATTGCTGGAACTTAAATATTTGGAAGTTTATTGCACAACTGGGTGAAAGTGCCAAGGGGTGGTTTATGGGGGTCTTCAGCCCCTCACCCCATAACCTCCATCAGCTTCCCAACCGCTCCAACTCCACACAAAAAAACTGTGCTAACTACGTAAATCTGGCTCTGAGAATAGTCCTCTAAGCCCCTCTTATACCGAAATTCTGGAACTGTCACTGCACACAACCAGGGCATTTTGGGGTGACAATGGGCTGATCACCTGCAGACAGAGTAGAGGGATGGGGCTGACCCGAACTCAGTCCTGGATACCACCTTCTCCTCCTCTGCAAACACCACACTCTTCCATCTCAAGAGGGCTGCTCCCACCCTCTCCCTACGAGGTTCTGCATCTCACCACTGTCCCGAAGGGTCTGGGTCAAATCTTCCACCAGGGCCACCGCCTCCTCGCTGCTCTCGGGCCGATGCTCTTGCAGCCAGGCCTGAATTTCCCTTGGCAGCACGGTCAGCATTTGCTCCTTGGTGTGCACCTCTGGCCTCAGCCAGCGCCGGCAGAGCTCTCGAAGACGGCCAAGGGCACCCTGTGGCCCTCCGGCCACCTCCTCATGGGGGCTGCCCTTGCCGGCGCTCTGGGGAAAGGGCTCCGACTCAGGGCCATCCTCCTGCAGCACAGCTTCCTGCACCCAGGAGTCGTCTTCCAGGATCATGGTGGCGACCTCCTCCTCCTGGTCATCTTCCTCTTGAGGGACACGGACTAAGGGGCTCAGGGGAGTGGTTACTCTCGGCACCTCCGAGGCCATGATCCACGTTCTGGGGGGAATCACTCAGGCTTCTAACCTTGACCTTCAGTCTTCTCCAGCCAGGCTCTCTGAGAAGACAGCACCCTCCTCAAATTTCAACAAGGAGTCTGGCTAAGAATGAGAAAGAGAACTAGAATCAATAAGTAAACTGTCCTAAAACAATCTAACTCACAGCAGCCCAGGTCAGGCCACCAAATGATTCTTACATCCGCAAATCAACAGAAGTTTCCTGTCCCTCTTAAAGGAAAAATGGCTTATTCCTGAAAACATCTCTATGGCAAGAGAAGTTAAGAAGAATCACAAGCACGAAAAATAGAGTATTTTTCTTTCCAAAAGACCAAAGCATGAGTAACAGAAATTCAAAGTCCTCGCAAGAACCCAGGACTGAGTTATCCTGCCCTAAGTCAGTTCAGACTTGCTGCAGAGTGACCTTGACCTAACATACAACTCAGTCACACAACCTCACTGACCACCTAATAAGTAGAGATAATAACACCTATCCTTCTTATCTGAAGGGGACCTCTCAAGGATTTGCAAAGGATCAGATGTCAAGACACTTTGGCGCTCACTGGAAGGAAGGAAATACCTCAACTGCATTATTACCATATTTTTAAATATGAAGTTTTAAAATGTTTGTACTCTTAGATCCAGCCTTGGCCCCTCAGGAATTTATTTTTTAAAATAACCATCTTTGTAAAGAGAAATTTATTTGCAAGGACACACAACCATAACATTGTTTCTAATTGCAAAAAGAAAACTTGACACCTTAATATTCCAGCAGCAGGAGAATGGTTAATTATGGCACATTCATACAGTAAAATATATTAAAAACTATGCTAATGTGGGACTTCCCTGGTTAAGAATCCTCCTGCCAATGCAGGAGACACGGGTTCGAGCCGTGGTCCGGGAAGAGCCCACATGCCACGGAGCAACTAAGCCCGTGCGCCACAGCTACTGAGCCTGCGGTCTAGAGCCTGAGAGCCACAACTACTGAGCCCGTGTGCCACAACTACTTAAGCCCGCGCGCCTAGAGCCCATGCTCCCCAACAAGAGATGCCACCGCAAAGAGAAGCCCGCTCAATGCAACGAAAAGTAGCCCCCGCTCGCAGCAACTAGAGAAAGCCCGCGCACAGCAACAAAGACCCAACGCAGCCGAAAATAAATAAACAAATAAATAAAATTAAATAAACTGTGCTAATGTAATAATGGCTACCTTTTGAGGGACCGTTACTGAGAAGGGGCTCAGTGGAGCTGGAAATGTTCTATATCTTGATTTAACAATGGTTGCATAAGAGCATACATATGAAATTTAAGATTTGTGCACTCTGCTCTATGTATTTTTAAAAATTATGCTGACAATAATTATTAATCATTAATTATTTAAAATAATCCTCATAATATGAAAATTAATGGATAAAAACAAAACCAGCAAAGCAAAAAAACCATAGACACAGTATGACCCCAATTCCTTTTAAAAATGAACACATACACAAGGAAAAAAAAAACCTGGACAAAAATTCTACAAAATGTTGAGAGCAGTGAAATGACAAATTGTTTAAAATAAAGACTAAAAGGCAATGAAAAGTTATTTTTAAAAATCGTCACTACATCGTAGACTCCGATAAACCCCACACACAAAAAAAATAGGGAAGGAAAAACTTTTTAAAAAAAGAACAAAAAAGAAAAGCTAGTGGAAACACCGAAGCTCTCAATATGTATTCACCAAATGGCTAAAAGAAACACAGGTATAACACAACTCTTAACTGGGAGCCCGGGAAAACCGTTCCTAGTCAGTTAATTTGCTGTCTCACCTGGGGCAAGCCACGCCCCCTCTGAAGCTCAGTTTCCCCATCTGTAAAATGAGCTGCTCGGGATGTCGTCCACTGTGCCTTCCAGTCTAAACTCTGCGCCCCTGGTTGGATGTACACGGAGCTCACCGCTAGGGAGAAGAGTCCATGTCCGGTCGCTGAGCCAACCGGGCGCCTAAACCGGGAGAGCGGGGGCCCGCGGGACGGGGACAGAGCCCCCGACGCCCCTCCCCCAACAGGGCTGCCCGCACTGGCTCCAGGCCCGTTATCCTCTTGCCTCGGGCTGCTCTCCCGGCCCGCGCGGCTCCAGCTCTGACTCTCCGGGCTCACCTCTCCAGAGACCAGATGCCAATCCCGCGGTCGTTCCGCGCGCAAAAGCGCCCCCGGGCACTGCCCGGCACCTCCGGAGTCAAGGTGGCTCAAGCCCGAGGGGCACCGAGAACAATGGACGGGAGAGGCCCGCCCTCCGCCGCGCTCATTGGCCACCGAGAACTGCACCTGGAAACTCTGCTTTCCTATTGGCGGATACGGACCCAGTTGGGCGGAGGGAGGGAGCCTGGGCCAAAGGCATTGTGGGAGGTGTAGTCCATCGAGCAGACTCCGACCGCGGGGCACGGAGCAGAGTTTGGGATTGATACCCTGTGCAGTGCGGTAGGGCCAGAGGAAGGAAAATCTGCCGACTGGCAGTCAGGACCCCAGTGTGGGCCAGAGCTGTGACCTGGGACGGGTCATTTCACTTCTTTAAGTCCTCCATATAGTTCTCTATGAAAAGGGAAAGTTGAATGGACGCTCCCTTTCAGCTGTGAACTGTGAGGCAAGTAATTTTGTCAGGCCCCTCGACGGCCGAAAGTAGTCCCTGAGCAGGAAAGGAATCCGCTCGGGAGAAGTCCCTTCCCGCCGAGCTCGGCGCCCCTCCCACAGCTTGCAGATCCACACTTGCACCTGGCTTTTGCACACCCCTTTGTTTTCGCACGTGGTGTTTCAGGGTCTGGAGGAAAGCCCTGTCCCGCCTCTTCTGCAGCAGAACTCCCATTCTTTCGTCTATCTCCTCTTGCATGGAACCCGCCCCATCATCACCTCCCTCGCAGGGACACCGTCCCTAGCACACATGCTCGAAGTCTCCATTTTAGTATCAATACTTGCCCAGTGTTACTTATTGTCAGTGTCAGCACAGGGAGGTGAGAGTGGGAAATTGGCTTCTACTGTGGGGTTCCCACGGTTGGCACTTTTAAAGAAATGGCTGTCCCATGACAGCAGGTGAGTAACTGCCTGGAAACCCAAGGGAGAAATATAAGAAAAGAGAGAAAGACACTTTTAATGGCCTGTGATATAACAGTGGTGTATTTTTGTACAGAGCAATTACTGGGGGCATGCCCAATTAAATGACTACATTTGTTTTAATTTTCATTTAAATTTCATTTTCATGAAAATTTCATTTCATGAATGTTTGAGACATGTTTCATGATTATTGGTGATTTTAATCTCATTTTCTATGAACTGACTGTTCCTATCTCCTTCCCTTTTTTTAAATTGCATTTACTCGTAAAAGCTCTTAGTATATTAAGAAAATGATTCCTTTGTTTGTCATAGAAGTTGCTGCTAGTTTTCTCACTTTGCTGTTTGCTTTTTGCTGTTTTTTTTTTAATATAGAAATTTGACATGTTTATGGCGTCAGATTTGTCAGTCTTGTCTCTTTATAGCTTCTGAGTTTTGTGTCACTCTTAGAAAGTTCTGTCCACCACTCTAAAGATTATTTGAATTTTACCCATTTTTCAGTAATTAACCTCTTTAAGTATAAAAATGCAAAGTGAGGTTCAGCTGTTGAATGCTACATCCCTGGTAGGGTAGCATCTTAATTTATTAGCCCAAAGTGACCACATGCAGACAGCCCCACCTCCAGGCTGGCCTAAGAAGTCTGCACTGAGTGCCCGGATGCAGAATTTCCAACCACCACCTCTCCAGTGGTCAGCATTCCTAGAAAGCAAGATCTCCAAAATGATTGAGGATGATAATTCTTGGACATGATCTTACATTAACAAAGTTTGTTTCTCCACTTTTTCATCCTCATGAGGAATGGAAATTTACACAAAAGGGAAAATATTTGTTTGCTTGGGGTGGGGGGTTAGAGGGTGGGATACAGCTGAAACTTCCCAGCAGCCTAAGGGTTCATTTTTCTCTGCTTCTATCCCAAGCCAACTCATGACCACAAGAAACTGGCACCATCTTGTCACAGGAGAATCCTGGACCCAGCCATCTCTGTCCTGTGCCTGATTCTCTGAGAAGTTGGTCCTGGCCAGTGTGAACTTCCCTACATTTAGATAGAGAGCAAGTCACATTTAAGACCAAATTCCTGGCATAATGGTTCTGGTACCCAAGCCAGTGCCCTAAGACCAGCCTGGGGCAGCAAGCAAGCCCGGAAACACAGCCCAGTTCAGTGAGTAGGGTTGGTCCTCCAAGTGATTCCTTTCTCCATCCACCAAACCACAAGGATGACAGAGGCTCCGTTCTACTAGCGAGCACTCTTGACTAAAAGCTTCAAAGGACAGCTCTGGCTAACTTAAAAGGGACTTATTGAAAGAATATCAGGGAACTTACAGAGTAAATGGGAGGTAAAGTATCAGGCTTGAAAATAGTTAGGGGCTAAGAAAAGGAGAGTAAAGCCCCCCAAACCACAGCAACAACCTCTTAGCACAAACAGCCCAGTCTGCCCACCCCATGAGCCCTAGTGATGCTACAGCCATCTCTGTTTGCCTGCCTTCTTCTCAAGGTTCCAGACCAGGGAAAGAGTATTTGGTTGGCTGAGTCTAAGTCACATGCTCACTCCCTGGACCCACCAGGGGAGAGGGAATTGGATCTGGCTCCTAGATTTCCTTACTGTTACTCCCACACAAAGGTGAATTCTCCAATCTGGAGATTGAAGGCCTCTAGGAAAAACTGGACAGGCAGAAACTACATGTGTCACTACTTGTCTTTAGATGTTGAGCGAGAAGGAAACTCACCCCAAGGAATGCTCGGCCTAAGGCCTTTAGGGAGCTCCCAGCTCATCTCAAGTTGATGGAGGTGAAGAAGATGGGGATGGGCAGATCCTGCTTTCTGTAACACCTAGTTAAAATCAGGGCCAGTGGGGACTTCCCTGGTGGTGCAGCGGTTAAGAATCAGCCTGCCATTGCAAGGGACACGGGTTCGATCCCTGGTCCGGGAAGATCCCACATGCCGCAGAGCAACTAAGCCCATGTGCCACAATGGCTCAGCCTATGCTCTAGAGCCCGGGAGCCACAACTACTGAAGCCCGCGTGCCTAGAGCCCGTGCTTCGCAACAAAGAGAAGCCACTGCAGTGAGAAGCCCGTGCACCACAACAGAGTAGCCCACACCTACTGCAACTAGAGAAAGCCCACCGCAACTAGAGAAAGCCCACGCAGTAACGAAGACCCAATACAACCAAAGATAAATAAATAAATTTATAATAATAATAAAAAAAGCAGGGCCAATGACACCTGAGCAGGTGAGGCAGAGGGACCTTTGGGCCTTGAGGGTGCAGGAAGTAACTCCCCCTACCCAAGACCCCCATCATTGCTTAATCTGTCCTCTGTGACAGAGTAAGAAGGGAGACTGCTCTGGTTGTGCGAAAGGTGTGTCTCATTTTTGCTAGTTGTCTCATTGTTACTTAGTGGCCACAGAGCCCGGCCACTAAGTGTGATTGGGAAAAGATCATTTAAAGGAACAATGTTGTAGGATGCTGTAAGACCAGCCTAAAGAAAAAGAAAGGGCTAAAGAGGGGCTCCATCGTAGGAATGCCCAGACAGGAAGAGAAACTAGAGAATGGGATCAGAGAAATGTTTATTTTAAAGAGAGAAAGGTGAAATTCGGTCCAAGGAAGTGTTACTGAACAACTGTGAAATTAAGTATCACATGACACATACCTGTGTAAAAAGAAGAGCTAGAGCAGGATTTTTTCTTTTTTAGAACGGAATTTTTTTACCCCCAAGACCAGTATCTTTTCCGGTTTTTTATGAATGGTTGGTATTTAGTGTGGCAGAGGGAGGCCCTCTGGACCTTGTGTTGCCCCTCGGCGGATGCCGACTTTTCTCTTTCTCAGCTGTCTTGTGCTGGCCTGGGCTCCTCTAGCCCGCTGGTGCCAAGAAGGAAAATGGATTTACAACCTCCGGCCTGTTCCCATGCCCTATTCTGAACTGCTCTATTCAAGGATATTTCTGGGGAGACACAAGTGTGCTCTGGGCTGGACATAATGACTCGGGAGGTGGCCTCAGTGTGGGGTGGTGCTTGCCAGGACACAGAGGCCCGGGTGGCATCAGGGGTGGCTTGAGAGGTGTTTTAGAGGAAATCTAGCTCCATAATCTTCAGTGTCCCCCAAGCTATTACAAGTAAAGACTTATTACAAAAAACAGGAAGAAAAAAGGAAAAAAATTAAATACCTGCATGTTCGTGCACACACATACATACTATACACACATCACACACTACACACACTAGTGTATCCCTAGGCTAGTTCATAGGAGGAAAATTATCACTAAAATACTTACTTGACCATTGGAAAGAGAAAAAAAAAATTTTTTTGGAGACCTTTAGTAAAAGCTTCCAATGCACTTGGAACCCAAAAGAGGATTCAGAGTCTAACTGGCTTGTCAAATCAGATTGCTGCTCCTAGATACTTCTTTACAAAATTATTTAGCCACCGACTATGATACTTACTGAGCCACATGGCCTGGGAGGTAGACAAATCCCCAGAGAATGGTTTGGTGCCATAGACTTTCCCCTAATGGACTTTTACTACTGTGTGTTTGATATGCTTTACACACACACACACACACACACACACACAAAACCAACTTGAATTTTTGTAAATTATAAAACTAATGCACTCAGAATCAGGAAGAAAAATAAATTTGAAAACACAAAATTAAAAACACCTGCGAAGGACTTCCCTGGTGGCACAGTGGTTAAGAATCCTCCTGCCAATGCAGGGGATATGGGTTCGAGCCCTGGTCCGGGAAGATCCCACATGCTGTGGAGCAACTAAGCCTGTGCACCACAACTACTGAGCCTGTGCTCTAGAACCCGCAAGCCACAACTACTGAGCCCACGTGCCACAACTACTGAAGCCCACGTGCCTAGAGCCTGTGCTCCACAACAAGAGAAGCCACGGCAATGAGAAGCCTATGCACCGCAACGAAGAGTAGCCCCCGCGTGCAGCAACGAAGACCCAGTGCAGTCAAAAATGAAATAAATAAATAAATTTATTAAAAAATAAATAAAAACACCTGCAAGGCATAGTAGGCCGTAAATGAAGTCAGAAAGAAATGAAAAAGTGGGGGAAATATTTGTAACGCATGTGACAAACCAAGGGTTAATTTCTAATTTACTATGAGTTTATACAAATGAGTATGAAAAAGACCAAGAACTCAATAGGAAAATGGGTAAAGGATAAGGATAAGAATAAGCAGGTCACAGAGAAAGAGGGAGAGAGAGAGAGAGAGAGGGAGAGAGCACGCTCAACCCCACTAATAATTTTTTAAATGCAAATCAAAACAAATATAGATGCCATTTTTCTCCTATGGTATTGGCAAAAATTTTAAGTG
The DNA here is from genome assembly GCF_964374135.1 of Grampus griseus. NCBI lineage: Eukaryota > Metazoa > Chordata > Mammalia > Artiodactyla > Delphinidae > Grampus > Grampus griseus. The sequence goes on along the minus strand of NC_139018.1, from coordinate 140,425,248 downwards.
TGTTAATACACAGTAGTGTTGACAGTGAGGAAAATAATTCACTCTCCTACTGTTGGTGGTAGTATAAATTGGTACAGTCATTTTGGAAGGAGAACCAACAATTCTATTGCTAGGAATATATCCCATTGATATAATAATAAAAATATGTCAAGGTATATACAAGAATGTTTATTACTGAATATTTATAACAAAGTTTGAAATAATTTTAATGTTTTTAGACAGAGGCCTAGATAAATAATGTTTGGAATATCTTTCCTTGGAATTCTATTGCCTTTTAAAAAATGAGATTTATCTCTATATGCTAACATAGAAAGATCTCCAGGTGGGTGAAAAAAGCAAGGTACAAAATGCTGTGCACATAATATGATACATTTTGTGAAAAAAAAATGTAAAGGAAAGAAACATTTACTATACATGCAGAAATTTTTCTTGTTGCATATACAAGGAAGTATGAATGGTGAGTAGCTCTATCAAGAGTTACTAGAAAACAGGAGGGAGACTTTTTTACTTTTAATTTTATAGTTTCCTAATGTTTGACATTTTACCATGTGTGTGCATTTATTTATTTTTTTCACTAAAAATGTTGAGGAATTTTGTGTTATTCTTAAATCTTTTTGTATTAAAATAAAAGTAATGATGAGGATGTGGAGCAACAGGAACTCTCATTCGTTGCTGGTGGGAATGCAAAATAGTACAGCTACTTTGGAATATAGTTGGGTGGTTTCTTATAAAACTAAACATAGTCTTACCATATGATCCAGCGATCACACTCCTTGGTATTTACCCGAAGGAGTTGAAAATTTAGGTCCACATAAAAACCTGCACACAGATGTTTAAGTAACTTTATTCATAATTGCCCAAACTTGGAAGCAACCAAAATGTCTTTCAGTAGGTGAATGGATAAACTGTGGCACATCCAGACAATGGGATATCATTCAGTGCTAAAAAGAAATGAGCTATCAAGTCATGAAAATGTGTGATAATACACAGCAGTGTTGACAGTGGAGGAACCTTAAATGCATATTACTAAGTGAAAGAAGCCAGTCTGAAAAGGCTCCATACTGTATTATTCCAACTATATGGCACTCTGGAAAAGGCAAAACTATGGAGACAATAAACAGATCAGTGGTTGACAGGAGTTAGGGCAGGGAGGAATGAATAGATGGGGCACAGAAGATTTTTAGGGCTGTGAAAATACTCTGTGTGAGATGTAGAGAACAAACGTATGGACACCAAGCGGGGGAAATCGAGGAGTGGGGAAGTGGTGGTGGGATGAATTGGGAGATTGGGATAGACATATATACACTTATATGTATAAAATAGATAACTAATAAAAAGAATAAAGATGCTGCCTGACAAACGGTAAAGAGAGAGACAAAGAAGGAAAGCTCTCTTGTTGCTTGTCCTCACGGCTTCCTGCTTTGAAAGTGGTCCTGTGAGGTCATAGGATGCCCAAGGCTACAGTAGCCATTTAGCATGTGAAGGAGAAAAGCTTGAAGGTGAGAAGTCAACACAGATGGTGGATTAGGAGAGAAAGAACTTGACATCACAGAGCCGCTGGACTCATCTGGAAACTTACTACCTCTAGAATTCTGTTATATAAGATAAACATCTATTTTGTAAAGTCACTGCTAGTTATATTTTCTGCGACTTGAGGCCAAAAGCATCTTATTCTATCCTAGCAGCAATTTAACAATTCCATCTATTTCCTAAATAAAGAAAGTTTGTGTTGAAAACAAAAAAGAAAAGAAAAAAAAAGAAATAAATAAAATGTGTGATACTATAATGATGGACACATCCAAACTCATAGGATGTACAACACCATGAGTGAAACTTAAGGTAAATTATGGACTTTGGGTGATTATGGTATGTCAGTGTAGGTTCATCAAGTGTAGCAAATGTACCACTTTGTTGGGGGATGTTGATAACGGGGGAGGCTATGCATGTGTGAGGGCAGGGCATATACAGGAAATCTTTGCACTTACCTTTTAATTTTGCTGTGAACTTAAAACTGTTCTAGAAAATTAAGTCTTCAAAAAAAAATTAAAATTTAGGGACTTCCTTGGTGGTCCAGTGGTTAAGGCCCCGCACTCCCAATGCAGGGGGCCTGGGTTTGATCCCTGGTCGGGGAATTAGATCCCACATGCCACAACTAAAAGATCCCTAGCATGCCGCAACTAAGGCCCAGTGCAGCCAAATAAATAAATAAATACTTTTTTAAAAAATTTAAAAATTATAGTAGCATACCATTGTTCACCCTCTATGAGAAAAATAAATATTTCTGTCAAAACAAAAAAGCAAAGTGATATATAATTATTGTTGAAATTTTGGAAGATACAGAAACCTTTAAAAAGGTAATAAAAGTGATATATAATCTCAACCCAAATATAACCTGTTACCGTTGTAGTGGATTTCCTTTCATTCTTTTTTCTATACATATGAATGTGGCCAATCAGGATGTCTTTAAACATTTTCCAAAGTAAATGAAACTAAAACTAGCTCTAGCCTTTAACTACTGAATTAGCCCATTACCTCTTTCTTGGAGCTTCCCCTTCTCTTGGACTGCCCAGGGCCTTGGGGTTTATGTAACTGACAAAGGAGTCCTGTGGAAGCTAACACCAGTGGGATAAAAGCCCAGACGTCCCAAGCTCTGGATGGTGGCTGTTTCTGCAATTGCTCCTCACCACCACAAGGTGTCGCTCTCCGATGCCCGTGCAGGTTCCCACCAAGGTGACCCTGCAGGCCAGTCCTTCAGACAGGCCTGTTAGGGGATTCCACTCCCTCAGGAGTTTTTTACCAGCTCCCAAGCCTTCATTCTTAGTTCCAGCCCTTTCAGGCCCCACCAGTCTCAGTGTATTGCTTAATTTTTAATTTTATTAACAATATTTTTAATGTCCACAAGTTTTCTCAATTTGTAATTTTTTAAGATTAAAAAAATATTTTCAACTGAGATAAAATTTATATACAATGAAAGGCACAGATCCGATATCTAATAAAAAAAAATAAAGATGCTGCTTGACAAAGAGTTTCAACAAGTATATATGCCTTGATGTACATGTCTTTGATTTTTTTTTTTTTTTTTTTGCGGTACGCGGGCCTCTCACTGTTGTGGCCTCTCCCGTTGCGGAGCACAGTCTCCGGACGCGCAGGCTCAGCGGCCATGGCTCACAGGCCCAGCCGCTCCATGGCATGTGGGATCTTCCCGGACCGGGGCACGATCCCGTGTCCCCTGCATCGGCAGGTGGACTCTCAACCACTGCACCACCAGGGAAGCCCATCCTCTTTAAAAAATTATCTTTAAACATCACCCATATTCAAGGCATGGGTTAATAGGTTATGGCCTGGATTCATTCTGGAGACAGTTCATTTTCAAGGTCAAACTGAGTCTTAAAAAGGCTAGGACAGGTACTTCTTCGGTGGTCCAGTGGTTAAGACTTCACACTTCCACTGGAGGGGGCGTGGGTTCCACCCCTGGTCAGGGAACTAGGATCCCACGTGCTGCGCAGCCAAAAAATAAATAAATAAAATAAAATAAAATAAAAAGGCTAGGACAAGACTTAACAGTTCATAACTATGAATCATCACCAAAAGCTAGAATTCCTTCTTGTGCTTAGAAAACATAAAGAAATGTATTCATGTACATTTCCAAATTTCCAATAAAACAAGGTGAAGTCCATACACTGTAGTCTTTTTTGTTTGTTTGTTTGTTTTTTGTTTCTCACCCCAGCCTCTTCTCAAGGGCTTAAAACTCTAGTGAGCCGTTGGGGAGTTCCTGGAAGGCAAGCACTATTTTCATTCATATCTAGTAATGAGCTCCCAGTTGACTCAAAACATTTGTGAAATTAAGCAATTTCCCTAATGATGTGAAAGTTTTTATGTAACGGAATCAGATGGGCCTCAAGGAGGAAGGAGATTCTCCCCCCACACCCCCCAGGCGGACAGCCCAGGGCACTAGGCCCAGATGTTTGTCCCTCCCTTGTCTTCCCCATCTCTGTCCCACTCCCCAGGCAAGTCAGATGGCAGAACCCAGCACAACAGGAGGAAAAAGAGTGACAGATGGAACCGGGGTGGGAAGACAAGCCCGTCTGGCTAGGCAGTGTGGAGGCCACTTCTGCCAGACTGAGAGCTGCACAAGTAAAGGCAGGAAACCCCCTGCATGTGGGTGAATTAGAAAGTTGAAAAACAGGAATTCCAGGGCACTAGCAAGAACATGATTAAAAAGCCGACCAGAGTCTAGACTGAGTAAGAGGCAGCAAGGGAACAATAAGCAAGGAAGCAAAAGAGGTCCCAGTTATCATAAGGGTGGGGGAGAGATGGAATAAGGAGAACGGAGGTGAGGTCCTGAACTGGAAGCAGGGTGCGATGCGGCCAGGCCTTTGGAGGTTGAGTAGAAGGAGGTGGAAGTCACTGGAGCAGTGGAGGCCAAGGGACCATGAGCACAGGTGGTGGAAATGTCATCAACATGCATCTGAGGTCACTGAGGATGAGGGCAAGACACTGGGATGAGAGGAGCCAGCTAGCCAGGTCCCAAAGCCATCAGCGAAGGCCGCAGAGAGGCCAGGAGCAGAGGTTCTCAGCTAAGGTGTGGCGCCCAGGCATGGTGTGGTCATTTTGAGGCAGGAGATAGATGGGCCCCATGCTGAGCAGCTGGAGTTTCTCCCCTGTGGACAGATACTCAAAAAAAAGAGGAGCGAGAGAGGAGATGACCCCTGCCCAGATAAGAGATAAAAGAGCACATATTTTTCATTCTTGAGGTCAGGGAGACATTCCCGACTACACATGCACAGAAAGGTTCCTTGGAGGTCAAAAGGGAGGTGGCAGCACCCCATAGTAAGTGATGTCAACCTACCCTAGGCCTCTTCGCTAGAATCCATCTTGGCTAAGAGATGCATGCACACATGGGAGGACCCTGACATAAATCAAATATGGACTCAGAATCAGGCAAAGCAAGATGATTGGCCAAAGGAAACCTGGAAGAAATGCCCCCTATAAGTGATTCAAACTACCATGAGGGCACGCCTCTCTCTCTGAGCCCACCCATGTGTCTATCCACACATACTCTTTTTCCTTCTAATAAACACTTTACTTGTTTCACTACTTTCTGTCTCTACGTGGAAATTCATTTCTACACAGCTGATGGGCCAGGGCTTTGTCACTGGCCACTGGGCCCTGGTGGTCTAGCGGCTAGGATTTAGCGCTCTCACTGCCGTGGCCTGACTTCAATCTCTGGCTGGGAATCAAAATTCTGCTTCAAGCTGCTGCAGGACGAGGCCGCCTGAGATCAGTTTGAGGGGAATGTTGGGGCAGCACAACCCGCATCAGGAGCTGTGCTTCAGCCGACTTGTGCCACCATCCATGGAGCAGCTGCAACCCCAAATCTAGATGGCAGTGCTGGGGGGGGGGGCAAAGATTGGTGGGTGACGATGGAGAGGCCGTGTAGCCATCCTGCTGATATGTAACTATTGCTGGAGTTTGGGGGAGGTCAGTAAACGACTCCCCTCTTTCCCTCACCTGAGTTTAGCACTCATTGAGAGATGGATTCAGGAGGAATTCATTCAGATGGATTACTCCCATTCAACAAATATTTTTTAGTTATCTTTTTCTAGGCTTTTTTCTTTTCCTTTTTTTTTTAAATTGGGTTTAGTTGCTTTACAATGTTGTGTTAGTTTCTGCTGTACAGTGAAGTGAATCAGCTCTATGTATACATATATCCCCTCTTTTTTGGATTTCCTTCCCATTTAGGTCACCACGGTGCATTGAGTAGAGTTCCCTGTGCTGTACAGTAGGTTCTCATTAGTTATCTATTTTATACATATTAGTGTATATATATCAATCCCAGTCTCCCAATTCATCCCACTCCCTCTTTCCCCCCTTGGTGTCCATACATTTGTTTTCTGTGTCTGTGGACCCAGCAATCCCACTACTGGGTATATACCCTGAGAAAACCATAATTCAAAAAGACACATGCAGCAAAAAAAAAAAAAAAAAAAAAAGACACACGCACCCTAATAGTCATAGCAGCACTACTTACAATAACCAGGTCACGAAAGCAACCTAAATGCCCATTGACAGGTGAATGGATAAAGAAGATGTGGTACATATATACAATGAAATATTACTCAGCCATAAAAAGGAACAAAGTTGGGTCATTTGTAGAGACGTGGTTGGATCTAGAGACTGTCATACAGAGTGAAGTAAGTCAGAAAGAGAAAAACAATATTTCATATTAACGCATATAGAAAAATGGTACAGATGAACCTATTTGCAAAACAAATATTTATTGAGTATTATTTATATGTGCCAGGATGTGCCAATGATTCAGCAATGAATAAAATAGCAAAACCCCTACCCTCATCGAGCTTACATTCTGGTTGAAAGAGATGGACAATAAATTTTAAAAAATAAGTAAAGCACGTGGTATGTTAGAATAAACTAAAACAGAGGAGAGAAATGGAGGGTGCTGGAGGTGTAATTGTGAACAAGATGGTCAAGAAAGGCCTTGCTGATAAAGTGAGAAGTGGGAAAAGACTGGAAGGAGGAAAGGGACCATGCCTTGCTGATATCTGAAGGAAGAGCATTCCAGGCAGAAGACTGTAAGTGCAAGGGCCTGGCCTATTTGAAGACTCTAAGCTAATCGTGGTGGTCCTATTTTCCTTTCTAGCGACTGGTTTAAGGGGTGAACAGTGACGCAATTCTGACCTGTGAGATGAGAAATGTAATCGGCATGGGGGCTCCTGGGAACGGTTTCCATACTCTGGAGAGATGGTCCTGTTCTATCTATGGACTTTTCTATAGCTGATGTGATGTCTGAAACTGTTGCAGCCATGTTGTGGCAAAAGGGGAAGCCAGCCTGAGATGGCAGAGCAGAAAAATAGAAAGAACCTAGGTCTTTGATGACATCAGTAAGCCACTGCTCGTGCCAAACTTGGAGCTTCCTTAAGACCAATGCAAGATCATGTCAGCCCTGGGTAAGGTGAGGTGTATGGTTCAATAAATATGTAGGTTTATTATAATGTCTGTAATGTCAGGATATTATATGAGAATCCAGCTATTACATTTTTCAAGTAAAACCTTATGAATTTGTCACTAAGCATATGAAAAGATATGCAAATTCACCAATAATCCAAATATACACATTAAAACGAAATATCATTATATGACAATAATATTGGACAAAAAAAAAATGTTGGTAATACCCAGTCTGATGAAGATTCAGAAAAACAAGCACTTTTTTTTTGGCCACACCACACGGCTTGCGGGATCTTAGTTCCCGACCAGGGATTGAACCCCGGGACACAGCAATGAAAGCACCAAGCCCTAACCACTGGGCCACCAAGGAACTCCCAACAAGCACTTTCATAGACAGTTGGTAGAAGTATAAATTGAGCGAGCCTTTGGAACATGATTTAGCAGTATCTGTCAATATTTTAAATGGGCAGAACCCTTCAAATCAGCTTTGGACTTCTCGGTATCATATTCATGCATATAGAGACATGTACAAACTGGATGTAATATAAAAAAAAACTGGAATCCACCTAAATATTGTTCAATAGTGGAGTGATTACTTTGATTATGATAGAGGCATATTGTTTGATTCTAAGTACAGTCGATTCTCACTATTTACAGTATTAAAAAAGAGACCCAAAATGGAGTTACTTGTGCTAAGCCCAAGTCACCAAGCCAAAACTTAGTACCAAACCTAACTGCAATTTCAGTCTCCCACGGAAATGTCATCTTAACTGGTCAGTCTTAAGAATTTAATTAATTCTTGGAATTTCCTGGTCAACAGTAGTGTGGTAATCTCCTGGTAGACCCCTTCCATCCCCGAGAAAGATAAGGTCATCCACTTTTTTCCTTGTCACTACCCCCTTTTGTCTATAACAACCTTTCTTTTTCAGCAGCTCTTTGGAGCTCCTTTCTGTTTGCTAGATGGGATGCTGCTTGATTCATCCATCATTGAATAAAGCCAATTTGATTTTTAAATTTACTCAATCAGGGCTTCCCTGGTGGCGCAGTGGTTAAGAATCTGCCTGCCAATGCAGGGGACAAGGGTTCAAGCCCTGGTCCGGAAAGTTCCCACACACCGCAGAGCAAGGAAGCCCATGCGCCACAACTACTGAGCCTGCAATCTAGAGCCCGCGAGTCACAACTACGGAGCCGAAGCCTGCGTGCCTAGAGCCCGTGCTCCGCAACAAGAGAAGCCACCGCAGTGAGAAGCCTGCGCACCGCAACGAAGAGTAGCCCCGCTCGCCGCAACTGGAGAAAGCCTGTGCGCAGCAAGGAAGACCTAATGCAGCCAAAAATAAATAAATTAAAAAAAAAAAAAGATTTACTCAGTCAAATTTTGTTTCTTAACAACAGTCATTATGTTCTAAAAAGCCACTGCAAACACTGAATTAGCAAATATAGAACCATCTCTCCTACCGGAAATACAGGGTTAGGTTCCTTGGAGCCTCTAGTCACAACATTTTCATCAACTAATCAACATATAACCTTGTTTTATGTGTGTTTCTATTTAAAGACACCTTATTAAATATATATTTCTTACAAATAATTGATTGCATAGTCTTTCAATGATTTAGAGGCAGAGCTTTTGAGGCTATTTGAGTTATACGGGCTCATTTGCCAACGTCCTTGTAAAACAAGCCATTTTCATCAGCATTGTAAACCTGCTCTTCCACATAACCTTTTTGCTGTATAACATTTAGCAGGTTTTTAAAAAATTCTTCCGTAGCCTCCTGATCTGCAGAATTAGCCTTGCCTGTGAATTTAACATTTAGGCAATAGGCAACATGCCCTATTGCCTTTGAAATGTTTCAACCAGCCATCATTTGCTGAAAGGATTTAACATTTTCCTGATTCAACGTGACTATAAATTGCTTTGTCTTTCAAGCCTCACAACAATGCTGTCAATTATGCTATTTTATTGCTTGTCATCTCATGAATCTATAAATTTAACTACTTGTCTATCTTTTCCATAGCTTCATCACACACTATAAATGATACTTTAGCACTTTTTGGAGCAGCCTCATGTACAGATTGGCCAAATTCCGCTTCCTTTTTCTAGGTGTAAGGTATTGTTGATTCATTAACACAGACCTCACAGCCAAGGACACTATGACTCATGCCTGAAGGGAACTTATCTAACCCACATGTTTTCTCCATAAGGCACATCCCAGCCTTCTTGATCCTAGGAACACTACATAGCACTATAGCACTATGCTTGGGGGCCATTTAAAAAGTGAAATCAACAACAAAAAGCACACACACACACACACACACACACACACACACACAAACCTGGCATTAAATAGACCACACAAAGGACACTCATTTGCAGTACGAGAGCTGGAGCTGAAGCTGGAAGGCAGAGCATGGCCTTGTTCAACCTTAGCTGGGAATACGCTCATCAAACAACTCAAATTTTTTGCAGCTCTGCACGTGTCTGCAAATGACCCCATAAGTGCTATGAGTATTGATTTTGGAGTCACAAATAAATTTTCAAGAGTTGGCAAATTTACAAATATGGAATCTGTAGATAATGAGGATGAACTGTACCTATTAAAAAGTATAAGATAGGGACTTCCCTGGCAGTCCTTCCACTGAAGGGGGTGCAGGTTCCATCCTTGGTGGGGGAACTAAGATCCTGCATGCTGCACTGGCTCAGCCAAAAAAATTTTTTTTTGAAAAAAGAATAAGATAGATCAGTTTGTATTTGCTTAGCAGGATGCCCATGGTATGTTTTTAAGTGAAAAAAGAGTTTCAGAACAACATATATAAAGGTGAAAAAAGCAAATGCTTAAAAGAGCCATGCAGGTAATGTAAAATGGTGAGGTGGGCGCGGGGAAGACATCTAGGAAGAGTGGAGACTGGGGAAGAGGAGAGCTCATCCCACCTGCAGGGGGCAGCCCACTGCTCACTGATAGTCAATTTTTTCCTGGTAGAAGAAGTGTGATGCCTTATCTTCCAGGTTTTCAAGATGTTCATGGGACTTCCCTGGTGGTCCAGTGAGTAGGACTCCTTGCTCCCAATGCAGGGGGCTTGGGTTCAATCCCTGGTCATGGAACTAGATCCCGCATACATGCCACAACCAAGAGTTCACATGCTGCAACTAAGAAGGCTGCATGCCACAAGTAAGACTCGGCCCAGCCTAAACAAATAAATAGAAATAAATCTTAAAAAAAAAAAAAGAAAGGATTTTCATGAAATATCCCAATTTAAAATGTTGACAACTTATTTCAAATTTAAAAAAATTCTATGTGAGTCAAACAAAACCCATTATAGGCTACATTTGGCCTACAAGCTGCCAGATTGTATTCCCCAGTGTGGGGTAGTATGTATGAGAAAAGTACAGATATAAACAGAAAAAATGTCTGAAAAGATACACATCCACCAGACCATTCACAGTGGTTACCTCGGGGTAGAGGAAAAGAATAGCGTTGTTGAAGGCAGGGGGTGGGTCTTCATCTTTTCTGTATTGTTTGAGACCTTGGCCATGAAAGTATAGTTATATATTATCTACTTTAAAAGGGAAAAAAGCCCTATAAATTAAAGGGCTGAGTATTATTCCTGTGGCCCCTGAGGTTGGGCAGTATTAGTGCCCTCTGCCTTAGATTGCAAAGATTGTATCTGTATTTCTAACTTCCCTTTTTTTTTTTTCTTCAGTTTCTGGCTGTGCCACATGGCATGTGGCATGTAGTTCCCCAACCAGGGATGGGACCTGCACTCCCCCCCCCCCCAACCGCGCACTGGAAGCCAGAGTCTTAACCAGTGGACCGCCAGGGAAGTGCCTCTAACTTGCTTTTTAAGTTACCATTGTTTTACTTATTTAGAGAATGTTTATTTTCAAGCAATATAAACCCACTCAAAATAGTTCTGGACCGGGACTTCCCTGCGGTCCAGTGGTTAAGACTCTGCGCTTCCAATGCAGTGGGGTGCGGTTCCAACCCTGGTCGGGGAACTAAGATCCCACATGCCGGGTGACCAAGAGCAAACAAACAAAAAAACAGCTCTAGACCAAAGGAGGATTTGGTAGGAAGGAGCAATCTGGTAGCATCCCGCGGCAGCAATGAAACCAGGCCCACAGGGGACTAGAAGTAAATGCTAAAAGCCATGTGGCCTGGCCCCAGAGCCAGCCTCCTTGGCCTCCTGAATCTGCTGCTTTCTGACACTTGATTCATTCTTCTCCTTGGTAAGCCTGCTTCTTCAGCTCACGCCTGGGGTTTCTGTGGCCTCTTGCACCCTCGAGTAGGAGTCTGGTAAGTGGTATTTCTGGGAGAGAGAATTCGACTGTGGCCAGTGAGTTCTTGAGCTGGACCAAATATCCTCTCCCCGTTCAACCACCTGTCAAGGGAAAAATGCGATCCCCTGGTGCATAACTGGCTCCCGGGCCCCACCGCAGCAGGGAGGGCGTGTCTCAGAGATGGAGGGTGTGACCTGGGGAGGGGCCTCAAAAAGCCTCCACAGTTGCAGCTACAAGTTACACGTTTACAGGCCCTATAAATGCTGGATCTGATAGAACATGTTAGTTCATCAGGGAGATAGCAGAGCGAAGTAGCCAAGATCTGGGATTCTGGTAGGGGGACCACCTCTCCCGGTTTCCCCAAAATTTGGGCTTTTAGTTTTAAAACCAGGATAGTTTTTAAGAGTTTTCCAGGATGGGGGATAATCACTCCTCAAACTGGGAAAATTCTAAGCAAATCAGGATGAGTTGTGCCCCCTAGGTTTTGGAGTTAGATTTGGTTTTGAATCCTGGCTCAGCTGCTATAGCTGTGTGACACTGGGCAAGTCACTTTATCTCTTACACCTCAGTTTCTTCCTTGTAAAATGAAGATAATAATATTTCCCACCTCATAGAGTGAGATAAGCACTTAGTGAGCACTCAATAAAGTAGGCAATTAGGTAATCATACACATGATTAAAAAGTAGAAATACAATGAACGGAGAAAAATCTCACTCCCACCTCTATCCCTCAGGACACAGGTCTCCTCCCCAGAAGTAACCACTCTTAACAGTTTCTTGTGTATCCTTCTAGAGATAGTCTGTGAATTACAGGAATATGTATACTGATTTTTTTTTATTAAAAAATATTTATTTTATTTATTAATTTGGTTGTGCCAGGTCTTAGTTGTGGCATGCAAACTCTTAGCTGTGGCATGCATGTGGGATCTAGTTCCCTAACCAGGGATTGAACCTGGGACCCCTGCATTGGGAGCATGGAGTCTTAACCACTGGACCACCAGGGAAGTCCCAACTGATCCTTTTTTAAATATAAATGTTAGTAGACTACACATTCTGTTCTGCTGATAACATTTTTTTTCATGCAATACTCTATCTTGGAAGGCATTCCACACCAGAACATTTAGATCTGCCTCATTATTTTTAATGATTACATAGTATTTCCTGGTCTGGGGATTTATAATTCCTTTAGCCAATCTCCTACTGATTGACATTGGGGTTGTTTCTAGTCTTTGGTTAATTGAAACATTATGGCAAACAAAATAATATTATCTAGTATACACATCTTTGTGCATATTCATAAGTGTGTCTGTAGGATAAATTCCTAGATGTAGAAATACTGGGTCAACGGAGCTATTATTATCTTTAATTATTATTATTACTATTATTAATCTCTAAGAAGTCAGATGTTGGATCCACTCTTCCTTTCTGAAGGCAGATAGTAGCTGTTCACCTAAGCATAAAGAGATCTATATCTGTGCCCTTTGTGAGGAAGAAGTCATTAAGTCCTGGTGCTGACCTCTTGGAAAATTCTAGGATGCCTCTGCTACTTCTCTCCTTTCACACCCTCCTTCTTTCCCCGTTCACAGTGGCACATGACTCCATTCCCACAAAGTTCCTCAATTCCATCCCTCAACTGACACTGAGATGGTGTCTCAGCCTGGGTTCCTTAGAAAACAGGGCCTGAGGCAAAGTTTTTATACCGGCACCTTATGAGGGTGTGTATCCCAGGGAAACAGGGGTGAAGGGGAAAGAGGGTGAAGGAACGAGGAAGAGCAAATAGAAGAGCATGTGTTAGCGCCGTGCTAGCCACTGATTCTGCAAGCACAGTTTGCTTCCTGGGAATCACAGGACATCTTTGAGAAGCCAGGTAAAGCTTCTGCATCTCTGAGCATTCTGTGGGGGGCACCCTGTGGAGGAGGGGCAAGGAGGAGGGATAACTGATCGATAGGCTGCCGTCTCCCACTGGTCAAAGTTTGCCCCTCATTGTGTCAACTCTTCCTCTCTTATGAGTGGAGCTGCACTACTCGGGCAGCCACAGAGAAAGCTAGAACCCAAGACAGCAGGGTCAGGCTCTGTGGCCAGTGTCACTCTGCAGGTGAGTCAGTGTGCATCCGTGGATTCTGAGGTGGTCCACTGGGTCTCTTACATCAGCAGCAGTAGGGAACCCACACGGCAGAGGATAGAAGCATAGATGCTGGTATGAGGCCTGGCATTGTTGTTTCATGCCCTCATGTCACACGAGGAACATGGAACAGCCGCCACAGAGCAAGTCATTCATTGCTAGTGTTCTGGCCAGAAAGCAAGGCAAATGCAGGACTTGTAATGGCACATAAACTGAGTCTGATACAGGTGGGAACATTGCCATATTTCACTGACCCTGGGATGTACATTTATAACCTTTTAGCATCATTGAAATCAGGATGCGTCTTACAATTGACAGCATGTCTGAGTGTAACTAGCAGTTTTGTTCCCTTTCTTGGTAGTACATAAGTGGCAGGTTAGATGAAATACATTAATTTCTTTAGGCTGATGTGTATCAATGCGTCTCTTGATACCCTGGGACCAGAAATGTTCTCACAAAAGAGGCACTCCCACTTCCTATGGGAAAGACCCTTAACAGGGAAGAGCAATTAGCAAATTCATAAATCAGGGATCTCGAATTTCCATTGTCGATTAATAAACTGTCCTTATGGTTAATATGACCATTCGTTGTTTATAGGTATCCGTGCCTGAAAATGTTTGCTTAGGTCAAGTCCGAGCTGTGAAACAGAAGTTCTTTCATGTGTTCATGGTGAGTAATGGCTTTAATGAAGGCAGAACTCCATGCTAAAGATTAATAAATACCTCATTAGCCTTGACAAAAGAAGTGTGACAACATGACTCCACTCTTTTTTTTTAAAGTGTGTATGAGTGTGTTTAACCATTATGTTCCAGGTGTGTGTTTATATTAACATCCCAAATTGTGATGCTCTAAAGTGTAGTCTTTAGAGACTAAATCCTCACTCCTCAAAGTGCAGTCCCTGAACCAGCAGTACTGGACAACACCCAGGAGATTGCTAGAAATGCAGAATCTCAGGCCCCACTCTGGACCTGCTGAATCCAAATATGTATTTAAAAATAATGCAAGCTCACGGGGACTTCCCTGGTGGTCCAGTGCTTAGGACTCCGTGCTTCCATTGCTGGGAGCCCAGGTTCGATCCCTGACCGGGTAACTAAGATCCCACATGCCGCAACTAAGCCGGCGCACCACAATTAGCGAAGCCCATACACTGCAACTAGAGAAGCCCGCGTGCCGCAGCAAAGACCCAGCGCAGCCAAAATAAACAAATTAATCAATTAAAATAAATAAAATAAAATGCAAGCTCCCACATCAACTGCTGAGTGGATAAACAAAATATGGTGGTATATCCATACCATGGAATATTATTCAGCCATAGAAAGGAATGAAGTACTGATACATGCTGTGATGTGGATAAGCTTTGAAAACGTTATGCTAAGTGAAGGCAGCCAGACACAAAAGGCCACAGATTGTATGATTCCATTCATATGAATGTCCAGGATAGGCAAATCCATAAGACAGAAAGTAGATTAGTGTTTGCTTAGGGAATGAGAGAAAGGAGGCATTGGAAGTTCCTGCTGATGGGTAAGGGGTTTCTTTTGGGGGTGATGGAAATATTTGGGAATTAGGTGGTGGTGATAGTTGCTCAACATTGTGAATATACTAAAAACCACTGAGTTGTACACTTAAATTTTTTGAATATTATGTTACATAAATTTTACCTCCAAAAAGTGTTAAAAATGAAGCCAAATGTAGCACATTGCCTGCAACCTTTTAAAAAAATCATATATTGCTTCCTTTTATTCGCACAGGATAGGAAAAGAAAATGCTGCTTAAATCATTATGTTAGAAAGAAATGCCATCTGATATTTATTGTTCCCCAAGTAGTACAACTTAGAAACCTTTGGGATTTATTTTGGATCCTCCATGTAAGTGAATGTAAAGTAAAATTCCCCCATAAATAGAGTGCTGTCGTAACGTCATTGAAGGAAAAATGATCAAAATAATAAAAGGTGTTTAAAAATGAAAAAAAAAAAAACTCAATCCCCAGGTGATTCATATGCCTGTTCAAGTTTGAAAACATTGCTCTAAATCCCATCTCCTTGACTGCAAGACCTCAGTGTCCTTCCCCACCCTCACCCGGAAAACTCTTCCTTTTTTTCCTCAGAATCCCCAGATGTGGCACTATTTCACTTGTTTTGCGCATCCCACGTCCTCCTCCTTACCCCTGGCCTGTCTGCAACAGCCCTGAGTCAGAGAGCTGCTCCACCAGGCAGCATTACCATCGCCCACGGGTTAGGAGAGGACCGTCCTTGCTCCAGGTCTGGATTGTATGGCTTCTCCTGTGCCCTGAAGAGCACTGCCAGTGGCCAAGGTCAAGGTCAGCCTCTGTGGAACATGGTTCTCTGTTTCTCGGTCTACTGTCATGATGGAGTGGCAGAAAAAATAAGGCAGACACCTCGCTATTCCCTAAATTGTCTTCCTCTCTTCTCCTCCTCCCCAGGCACCTCTGCATCAAAACACTCCTCTCTCCTCCTTCAAATAAAAAAGGAAAAGACACCAGATGCCCACACGCTTAATAAGCAATGGAGTAGGGAAAGAAAGGGAGGAGTCTCCTCTTCTCCCCAGAGATATCTGAACTCTAGCTTCTGCCCAGCTAAAATTTTCTATCTCACACACACACACCCACACACACTCTGACATGCAATAAAATATCAACAGTAGTTTTTTAGTGGGTGATAGGATGTCTCTCTTCTTTCTAATTATCTATATTTCTAGTTTTTCAAAAATGAATGAATGCATATTACTTATATACTCATAAAAATAAAGTGTTTTGTTAGAGGAAATAAGAAACTCCCCATGATGATGGAATATGTGTTTTCAACATACATTTTTAAGTAGCGAATTTCTGTCTTGCAAAAATTGGCCTCTGAGGGTAACAAAGCCCTCCTCATACGGTTCACAGTACACAGAAAAGTCTTTTATATGGGATGTAGGGTTACCAGAGACAGGAAATGAGGTTGGTTCCCAGATCTTGGCAGGAGGTGTGGTGGGGAGGCCCTCTAGAAATCTCAGGCTTCCCTCTAAATGAGGACATGCTGAACTCTATCTTCAGTAAAAGAGCGGGTTCTTAAGAGAACTACCCCATTATTACACCAATTGGTGAGAATCCATGCCTGATCCTTTTTATCACGTAGACCTAGGCACTAGATGCTTTGTTTTGAATCTCTAGCAAGGATTTGAATTGGTTAATTATCCTAGAAGTGATTCGGCTTAAAAGGGCTTAAAATTTTTTTACTATTCTTTATTATTAACAAAGTTAATTTAAGTTTCTCATTTTGTTTCTAATTTTATTCCCTTTTATGTGAGTTATCTGAACCTTTTTCACTAAGTTTAAATGGGTCATTCTAAAATATGGCATTAAAAAAATGTGTTCACTGAGGAATATTTAAAATACAGATGAGCAAAAAGTATTTTTATGTTTATGTGTATACACGTGTGTGTGTCTGTGTGTATGTGCGTACAGATGCTTGGATATGTTTTTTAATAGAAATGGTGCATTAGTGGGGAATTTTAAAATTTTGAGTGCCTGAACTGTATCATTCAAACTGGCTTAGTCAAGAAAAGAATATTTATTGACTTGTAAAACAAACCTAAGAAAAGTCAGGGTTATTTCTGGCCTCAGTGACCAAAGACTCAAGTATTCTCGGGGCTGCCTCCTGGCTTCTGCTCTTTGCTTCCCTCTCTCTGCGTTCACCTCATTCTCTCAGACTGCAGTTCGGCTGGTGGGAAACAATGCTGCCAGTAGCCTGCAGCTTCACCTCTTCCCATTTTCACTTCCAAGAAGGAAAAGGTCTTTTTCCTTTGCTTCTAGCTTAAAAAGTCCCCGGGAAGGTCCCTGATAGGCTCAGCTTGGGTTACTTGCATACTCCCTGACAAATTGTCATGGGCAAGTTGGCCCAGTTCTGTGATTGCCTCAGTGTTGGTCAAGTGCCACCTCTAATCCAAACCCTGTGACAGAGGGACGGTCACGTAATCAGATGGCAGTTCCCATCTGAACCACTGGGTGTTGTTTCCTAAAGAAAGATCGGGTGCTATTGTCCCTAGAAGGATAGTGTGCTGGTAGACAAATGCCAGATACTCACTACATACAAATGGGATTATATTTCAGTAACTGTTTTGTGACTCATAAAAAAATTTTCATTTTTCCATGTTCTACAACATAATTTCAATGATAATAGAATATAATGGCAGAATAGTGTTCTATTCTGGAATGCAAACATGACAACTGGAAGTGACCATGAGGACAAGACCCACACACTGAGGTTGGCAGAGCAGGAAGAGAGGACGCCTAGATTCTTGATATCATCTCAGAGTCGCTGCACCAGCGCTACACTTCTTCTTGTTTTTTGGGTTTTGGTTTATTTATTTATTTATTTAGGCCGCACCTCAGGGCATGTGGAACTTCCCTGACCAGGGGTGAACAGGCGTCCCCTGCACTGGAAGCACGGAGTCTTAACCACTGGACCGCCAGGGAAGTCCAGCCCTACACTTCTTTTTTTTTTTTAATACATTTATTTATTTATTTATGGCTGCGTTGGGTCTTCGTTGCTGTGCATAGGCTTTCTCTAGTTGCGGCGAGCGGGGGCTACTCTTTGTTGCAGTGCATGGGCTTCTCATTGCGGTGGCTTCTTTTGTTGCAGAGCACGGGCTCTAGGTGCGCGGGCTTCAGTAGTTGTGGCACATGGGCTCAGTAGTTGTGGTGCACGGGCTTAGTTACTGCGCGGCATGTGGGACTTCCCGGACCAGGGCTCGAACCTGTGTCCCCTGCATTGGCAAGCAGATTCTTAACCACTGCACCACCAGGGAAGTCCTACACTTCTTGATACCTGAGAAAAATAACACCTGATTTGGCTAAACCACAGTGGTCAAGTGCTGTTCCCTATAAATGTACTTCCAGGCAGCCATTAAAAGTAGGCCAGGAAATTTATCATCAGTGAAGGGGGATGGCAGTGATGATAAAAACCCCAGAGAGGTTGAAAGGGAAACCGAAATAATGGAAAGTACAGCCTATTTTTTTTTTGAACTATTAAAGGAAACTGACCCATAAAGCATCCCTGAGTCAACCTGAGGCAGTTACAGCAGGGTGGAAATGGCAGCCACAGCTGAACTGAGCAGAAAGAGGGTTAGAGGTAGTACCCAAGGCTTCTCTGATGCTAGGTAGCATGAAGGGTTCCAGAAGTCCCTAAGAGCTCCCAGTGAGAGGGATGGAAGTAGCTGAAGCTGGAGCTAGGAAGCATCCCAAAGCGTCACCATGTGACCCAAGGCTTCTGGGTAGCAGACAAAGAAGGCACCAGAGAAAAAAGACCACCAGGCTTGAATGGGGAAGGAGGGGATGCGACCAGTACAGAGGCCAGAGCAGAGATCTGGTTAGGCGTGAGCTGCACCTCAAGTGGAGTGAGCAGGAGCTGGTGGAGAAGATCAGCTGGAGAACTAGGGTCCTTTCTCCTTGCACCTAAATAACATCTTGGGAAGGGAGTAAGTGGAGGGAAGACCTTTGGAGGAGACAGCTTTCAGAGGGAATATGAATTTCAAATTGACTAAGATTTACCCAAAAGTAGACTTTTTTTTTTTTAACCCAGAAGAGACTGTTAACTGGTAAGCTGAAGAACTGCCCAGTAAAGAGAATCTCCTGAGAAATCTAAGTTCAATTATAGAGATATTTTTAAAATTTTTGTACATTTGGCTCATAGTGTATGCATTGTGACTCCCCCCAACCCCAAGTTCCCCATACATATAGATCTCTACTATAAGTTTCCTTAAAGAGGTGTCACAGGAGTTTGACATTATGTCACAAGGAAAATGTCCTAAAATCTGCTTTAGACCTGTGGGAGCCAGCCACAATGACTCTTGCTTCCTAGTGTTCATGTCCTTGTGTAGCCCTCTCCCACACTGTACCAGGGTTGGTCTGTGTCACCAAGAGCATACGGCAGAGGGGTGGCGTATCCCTACTAAGATGAGGTTCCTATCTCTCATAGATCACTCACTCTGGGGAAACCAGTTACCATGTTATGAAGACAGGCCTGCGTGAGGAAACAGTCATATGAGTGATCTTGGAAGCAGGTCTAGCCCCAGTAGGGCCTTCAGATAACTGCAGCCCCAACTGACATCCAGACTGTAACCTCATGAGAGACCCTCAATTAGAGACACTCAGCTAATCTGACTCACAGAAACTGTAAGATAATAAATGTTTGTTGTTTTAAACTACTAAGTTTGGGGGTAATTTGTTATGCAACAAAAGATAACGAATATACTCCCTCTCATAAAAATTTCAGTTATAGCACCTGCCAAAAATCTTTCTCTTTTCATTCTCCAGGAGGTCCTTTCACAGTTTCGCTCCCTCCCCCACTTCCTCCTCTCTGCCACATTCTTTTTTTAAAAAAAATATTTATTTATTTATTTTGGCTTCGGCAGGTCGTAGTTGCGGTACACAGACTTCTTAGTTGTGGCATGCAGACTCCCAGCCGTGGCACACATGCATACAGAATCTAGTTCCCCGACCAAGCATCAAACCCAGGCCCCCTGTATTGGGAACTCGGAGTCTTACCCACTGGACCACTAAGGAAGATCCTCTCTGCCACACTCTTAAGCACCCAAATCCCAACAGGTTATGGTCCTTAAAAAAAAAAAAAAAGTAAAAATAAATAAATAAAATAAAATGAAGATCAAAACAAAACAAAAACAGGTTATGGTCCTCTCTCCAAGTGGCCACCTGAGGTACATGGTCTTGTTTTCTCTACTGACTTCCTTGTGGAAACCAAGCTTCTCTGCCCCCCTTCCCACCCTTTCCACCTTCTCCCCACACACCTGATAATGGTAAATAAGAGACTGAGGCAAAAGAAATAAGCCAGAGAGAGAGAGAGAGAGAGAGAGAGAAGGGGCAGGTGATAGGCATCAGCCAGACTCTGTGATTCTTCATTCATCTTCCCTCCACATTCCCTGCTGATTGATTGAAGAACTACAGAATCTCCCCTGATGGCAGAATACCAGAAAGATTTCTGAGAGGCCTAGAGATACCTTTGATTCTCTAGGGCCTGAGCTATGTTCCAGTCACATGAGGCCTGGAAACCTCTAGGATTCCTGGACGTTCCTTGCTGTTCCTGCAAAGCAAGACCAGACATTTGTTTATAGTGGACAGAATTCCCTAAACTGCGATTGTGGTTATCTCACAGATGACTACAATTATATAGCAAATACTGAGACGCCACTGGTTATATAAAAAAAAGAAGAAAAGACAAAATATTACTTCATATTTAGTGTCTTTTATGGTTTATCTCCCCTATTGGACTGTGAGCTTCATGAAAGCAAGGATCACGTGTGATTCCTGTGGGTAACCACAGTGCCCAGAACAGTCTTGAGTACAGAACATTCCCAGTGAATATTTGTTAGAAGATGCACCATACATGTTTGTTGAAGGAATGGTTGAATTGGCATCAAAGGAGTCTAATACATTAGCCCATTGGCTGGTAATTCTAAGCTTTTTACAGTTCATCGCAAAATGTACTTTCCTTTTTTCAGTTGGAGTGAATCAAGAGTAGACAGGCATGTTTTTTTCATTGTGAGGAAAGGCTTTTATTATTTTTTAGGTTCTGCCCCAGCACCCCCGCAAAGAGAGCCAACACTGGCTCTCACGTAAGATCCAGGAGTCTCCGCAGTTTGGAACCCAACACCACATTTCCTAGAATACTTGACGCCCTCGCAGGCCTCCTCTGGCTATAACGGAAAAGGGATATGCCTGGGAACTGTGCTGCTAATAGAAGGAAGCAGAACGTCTGTTTTCCACTAATGGCTCCTGATTGGGGTTTGTTATGCCCAGTCTGAATTGACCTGGAACTTGGCCGCGGCTCTGGCCGCCCCGGGGTAAGGCGGGGGATCCAGCAGAGGCGACTGCACCGCAAGGTTATAGCGCTGAGCTGCTCCACGCTCTGGAAGGTGCCAGAGCGCGGGAGATGCTGTGGTTGGTAAAGGCTGCTCGGCGCTAGTCAGGTGAGGCCTGGAGGTTCGCATCTGCAGATCCATCTTTGGGTGTACAGTCTTTGGATCCTCTTCTCAGCTCTGAAGAGGCGGTTCCAGCGGTCGGGTAGCTCGGGTGAACTGGGTTTAGCCCTTGTCACCGCTCGGAACTGGGTGTCCCGGGACTCCCAGTCCTTTTAGGTCTTGCTCAGGACTACATTTCCCAAAAGGCTCCGCGGTGATTGAAAGCTCTATCAGCCTATGGACGGGGGAGACTTCTCATCCCAGAAACTGAGAAGCCAATGGCAAGAGGACGGGGGCGGTATTTTCCGGCTGCTGGCTGTCTTGTCCAGAGTCCCACCTGTGTCCCCACAGCCCTGTCACGAATCCCAGTCGGGTTCTGGGCGGGACTGCCACGGCGTTGTGGGCCGGGTGCGGCTCGGCGGTGGAGGACTCTCACTTCGTGCTCCATCCCGGGCTGGGCCCCGGGGCGGTGAGTGATCCGGGGAAGGAGACTGCGGCTGCAGCCCGGGCGCCGCTGAGGGGCGTGGATGGGGCTCGCCCGCCGCCCCGGCGTTGTCTCTGCCGGGTCCTCGCGCTCGCCTTTCCGAGCCCGCGGGTCTTGCTGAGGAGTGGGGAGAGGTAGCTGCGCTTTTCTCTGCCGGCGTCGGGATAGCTCATCCTCTTAATTTTTTTGCTCCTCGGTGGTGGTCCTCTGGTTTCAGTTTAGCTTTGCGACCCTTTGACCGCTGCACCTAGATTAGGGCCTACAGCACCGCGAGGGAGGAGAATGGGTGTCGGCCCTACCCGTGCGGTCATGTTCCTATTAATAAACCCAGTGAACAAACTAGTGCTTCTCACAATGGCACTTAGTCACAGCACCTCAGCGGTCTAGGGCCTTTGAGGTCTCCTGTACGGGGGGGCAGGAGACCGGGTGGCAGGAGACCGGGTGGGAAACAGGGTTTCTCTAACCTTGGCTGAGAACTCTCCATCCCGCTGTCTCCTGCAGGTGGGCCCTGCTGTTGGGTTTTGTAATGAATGGAGAAATAAAATGTATGCTCAAAACTCATTACAGTTTTCACTTCCTAATGACATTATTTTTGTTTGTTAAGGTTTTAAACCAGAGAGATGAAATGTATTCCCACGGCTTTTAGGCTCCTAAAAACCCAGTACTTTATAAGTGACCAATAGCAATATGTGTGAATGCATAAATGTTTCCATGAAAAGTGTGTGTATTCTAGTAATGCACAGGTGCTCTGATTGGTGAGACAAAAGATGTGAAAGAGTAAAAGTTCCTCACCCCGGTATGATCCATCCTCCACTGAAATGCAGAATTCTTTGTAGAAGGTTCATCTATTCAATCAGCTGGCTGACTATATTTGTTTTTAGTGGAAACTCTTCAAGGGGGAAAACAAACAAAAAAACAAACATTATCCTATATTACTTTGTGACTCCTAATGCCTAACAGAATATTAATTATTGAATAAATTACTGATCCATCCAGTAACCTGACCATCTCCCCCCAAGTAATTTTTTCATGATAGTGATGTTAATTTTATTAATGTGTTAATGATTGTTTTCAGCCCCCAAGCATTTTGTTTTGTGCTTATCGCCATTGAATTTCACTTAATTTTACAGCTTATCCATGTTGTTTTTTAAAATCCATGTCTTTTTAAGTCCCATTTCTGACTGCATTAAACCTTGAAATAGAATGATACCTAGGGCAGTTCCTTTTGGGCTTCTGCATAGTTTGTCCCTTGAAGTTGACACTAAATCTACAAGCCAGGAAAAGTCAGCTATTCTCATAACTAATATGAGTCTAATGAAGTCCGCAATTTCCTACCTAGCTGAGGAAAATGTAGTTGGAGAGAATCCAAAGCTTTCCAGAAATTGAGTTATACCTGTGCACTCTCTCCTCTGTTTATCTTGTCCATCATGGACAATTTGTTCCTCAAAAAGTTAATGTCTCCAAAAGACTGAGCGTTCTGCAGATGTGTTTGGGAGGTCCAGGACTCATTTTGTGATGAGAAAGTTGGCCAAAGGAAAGGTTATGTTAAAACAGAATAAGGAAAGCATCCCTTCTGTGGTTGACAGCATTTACCTCAGAGCTATCTATTCTGGTCAGCGGGTTTTCTTTAGGTATGTTGGGGCCATAGTAGCTGTATTTTGGTTTTGAGACAATGGTGAGAATATCTAAAGAGCTCTTGATGCATACTGAGGTCTCTTGCTGTAGGAACTGATGATGTGGCTGGGGACTTCAGGGACGAGTGGATTACCTGGACACTGCTTAGAGAGTCCTCTTCAGGGATACCACCCAGCACAGTTAGAAGAATGGGCTCTCAAAGGGTAAGGATGCTACTCTCCTTTATCTTAGATATTTTGAAAGGGTTGTTGGTCTCTTAGAGCTTCAGATCTCTGTGAGAGTAATTGTTACCTCCCTGGCAGAAAAAGAATGACTTCCATTTTTATGGCACTTAGTAGTTTGCAGATTTATTTGATATTTATTGTCTTACTGATATCTCACCATAACTCTTTGATATATTTTCATCCCCCTTTTCCAGCTCAGGATCCTGAGACTCAAAAAGTTAAGTGGCAGAGGTGAGAGTTCAACCCAGGTCTTTGTGGAAAAGGGGGAGCTCTCCCCATGGCTTTTTTCCTGTCACTTAAAAAAAAAAAAACCCTCCAGTGCTCTTTCTAAAATACTGTGGCAGGACTTCCCTGGCCGTCCAGTGGATAAGACTCCATGCTCCCACTGCAGGGGGCGCTGGTTCAATCCCTGGTTAGGGAACTAAGATCCTGCATGCTGCACCGTGTGGCCAAAAAAAAAAAACGAAAAAAAGGGGGGAAAAAATACCATGGCAATGCCTTCTCCCTGCTTTACTTCATATCTAATACACAAGTGATACGTACTCACAAAAAAAGGCAAGCAAAATGAAAACAACAGTCATCCATCCCACTGCTGAAGAGTTACGATCCTTCCAGCCATTTTCCTAAGCATATATACAATTAAAAAAAAAAGAAAAGAAAAGAAAAAAATTGGGATCATACTGAATATTCAGTTGTAAATCTTACTTTCTTACACATTGTATTGTGAATATATTTTGACAATAAATATCTGTACATTACTTAAAATAACCACTTAGTATTTTGTTTTATGGAATACAGCAATTACATTAAATTGAACCATATATGTGACCATTTTTTGACCACTTTTTACCTATAAACTGCCAATTTCATGTGGCTCAATCAAATGTAATTATTTCTTCGTTGAGGGACATTTAGGTTATTTCAAATTTTCAGCTATATTGTGATGATGATCTCTTAGCTAATTGTCTTTTTGAAAGTATTGTTTATTGAAGCATAATGAGTTAATAATTAGCTAATATATCTTTTGCACAACTTTCTTTCTTTTTCTTTTCTTTTCTTTTTTTTTTTACTTTTTTTCATTTCCTTAGAATTCCCAGAATTAGAATTGCTGGGTTTGAGAATAGATTTCTAAGGTATTTGGTGTTTTTGAAAAATGCCTTCCAAAAAGATTGAACCAAGCTATTTATTTCTGTTAGCATTGTATGAAAGTGTCCATTTCTTCATATTCTATCATGGTAGGTATCATAATCTAAGAGTCTGGATAAAATAATAGTAATAGCTAACATTTACTGAGGACTTAATCACTTAATCCTCACAACAACTCTGTAAGGTGGGTTTTATCATTATCCCTAATTTATAGATGAAGACACTGAGACACAGAGAGTTTAAGTAACTTTCCTGAGGTCACACAGCTAGTAAGAGGCAGAGTTAGGATTCAAATTCAGGCAATATGACTCTTGAGTTTGCACTCTTTACCTCTACACTATATTGCCTAAGTGTATCATTGTTTTAATTTGAATTTCTTTGGTTAATGTTGAGGTTAAAAGTTTTCCACATATTTATAAGCTGCTTGTATTTCTTTCTTTTCTGAATTGCCTATTCATGTTCTTTGTCCATTTTTTTGTTTTTGTTTTTTCTTACAAGTGTTTGTCTTTTTCTCATGGCAATACCGACTGCTGCCCTTCTGGGAAAATTTAAAAAGTAAACATGGGGCTTACTTGGTGGCGCAGTGGTTAAGAATCCGCCTGCCAATGCAGGGGACACGGGTTCATGCCCTGGTCTGGGAAGATCTCACATGCGGCGGAGCAACTAAGCCCGTGCGCCGCAACTACTGAGCCTGCGCTCTAGAGCCCGCGAGCCACAACTACTGAAGCCACATGCCTAGAGCCCGTGCTCCACAACAAGAGAAGCTACCACAATGAGAAGCCCGCGCACCGCAGCTAGAGAAAGCCTGCGCACAGCAAAAAAGACCCAACGCAGACAAAAATAAATAAATATTTTTAAAATAAATAAATAAAAAGTAAACATTATAGTTATAGTTAACTTCCTTGATTCTTTCTAAGGGGGAGGTCATGGCAGCTTTGTTTTGATAAAATTATATCTCCACGTGGGCTTCCCTGGTGGCGTGGTGTTTGAGAGTCTGCCTGCCGATGCAGGAGACACAGGTTCGCGTCCCGGTCCGGGAGGATCCCACATGCCGCGGAGCGGCTGGGCCCGTGAGCCATGGCCGCTGAGCCTGCGCGTCCGGAGCCTGTGCTCCACAATGGGAGCGGCCACATCAGTGAGAGGCCCGCGTACCGAACAAAACAAAACAAAACAAAATTATATCTCCACATGGGTTTAGCCTTGTGCCTTGAGAGATGAGTTATTGTGCTTATTCTAGAATTTCTATCACCCAAGTCTGATTTTTTTTTTTTAATGGGAGGAAAAGAGCTTTTTCTCAGCCTCTTGGGGAGAGCACCCTTTTTTATCACTTCATCATGGCTGCCCTTTTAAAGAGACTTAACACACATTAGAGTTTCCTGGGGTGTTCTACTCCACCTAGGGAAGAAGGGGGGATTGCATTTTGCTCAGGCCTTGTGTGATGGCTCACATTAACATCCTGTGTTCACCTTCCTTATAGGATTTCTAGACCAAGTGCAATCTCCCAGCTAGAGCAGAAGGAAGAGCCATGGGTCCTACCACTCCAAAATTTTGAGACTAGGAAGATCCTGAGGGAAAGTCACACAGGTGAGATGTGTTACCCAGTGGGCAGAAATCTAGCGTTTCAGCCCTTGTTTAAATGAGGAATTTGGAATGCT
Organism: Grampus griseus; assembly: GCF_964374135.1. Classification (NCBI taxonomy): domain Eukaryota; kingdom Metazoa; phylum Chordata; class Mammalia; order Artiodactyla; family Delphinidae; genus Grampus; species Grampus griseus. The sequence goes on along the minus strand of NC_139018.1, from coordinate 140,398,767 downwards.
GCCCTAGACTTTTGTTCTTACTATTAGAAGGTTAAATTTGACTTCCTGGGCAATCAGTCATTGACCAGATAAAGTCTTCATTTTAAGTAAACATTTCACTTTTGTCTAGACTCTAACATCTTTGAAAGGAGTTGCCCAATTTTGACAATATATGGTATACTCTTGATATGAAGGTCCCCTCAAGATTCACCTGACCATTTTAAAATAAAAAGGGATTAGGAATTCATGTTTTCTGTAAGCTCAATGATCTTCAATAAACTTTTCACAAAGTGAAAACGAGAGTAGTCAAACTAAATGTGGTCTGTTGCAAAAACACTAATTTTTATCTTTCTTGCTGCTTTCTGATGATCTTTCCTGATAAGTGATAACCTTATTCTCTGTTACTTCTGTTAATTTTTCAGACTTTAAGAATCAGGTGGTAAAACTCAATCAGGACATTTCTGAAACAGCAGAACAATGTGGAACATCCTCAGAAAGGGCCAAGAAAGATATTTCTCATGCTCCTCGTTGGGGAGGAAACTGGGAGAGGGGTCTTGAATTAGAAGGGCAGCATGGAACCCTTCTAGGAAAGGGCCAGCAGGAGCCCTTTTCACAGGAGAAGGAATTAAACAAGCTCCTGGAAGGATATATAGGAAAGAAGCCGATGTGTGCAGAATGTGGAAAAAGCTTTAACCAGAGTTCCTATCTCATAAGACACCTAAGAACCCATACCGGTGAGAGGCCTTATAAATGCATGGAGTGTGGGAAAGGCTTCAAACAGAGTTCAGACCTTGTCACCCACCACAGAACACACACGGGGGAGAAACCCTACCAATGCCATGGATGTGGGAAAAAATTCAGCGACAGCTCAACCCTCATCAAACATCAGAGAACCCACACAGGTGAGAGACCCCACGAGTGCCCGGAGTGTGGGAAGACTTTCGGACGGAAACCACACCTCATAATGCACCAAAGAACCCACACAGGAGAGAAGCCCTACACGTGCCTCGAGTGTCATAAAAGCTTTAGTCGTAGCTCCAATTTCATCACCCACCAGAGGACCCACACGGGAGTGAAGCCTTACAGGTGTAATGACTGTGGGGAGAGTTTCAGCCAGAGCTCGGATTTGATTAAGCACCAGCGAACCCACACAGGAGAACGGCCCTTTAAGTGCCCGGAGTGCGGGAAGGGCTTTAGAGATAGTTCCCATTTTGTGGCTCACATGAGCACTCACTCAGGAGAAAGGCCGTTCAGTTGTCCTTACTGCCACAAAAGTTTCAGTCAGAGCTCGCATCTGGTCACGCACCAGAGGACACACACAGGTGAGAGGCCTTTTCAGTGTGACAGCTGTGGGAAAGGATTTGCCGACAGCTCTGCCCTCATCAAGCACCAACGGATCCACACAGGAGAAAGACCCTATAAATGTGGCGAGTGTGGGAAGAGCTTCAATCAGAGCTCCCACTTCATTACCCATCAACGAATCCACTTAGGAGACAGACCCTATCGCTGTCCTGAGTGTGCCAAAACCTTCAATCAGCGTTCCCATTTTCTCACACACCAGAGAACACATACGGGAGAAAAACCGTTTCACTGTAGTAAATGTGACAAGAGCTTCCGACAGAAGGCACACCTTTTATGCCATCAGAACACCCATTTGATCTAGGAGATAGTCTTTAATGGTTCTTCTCCTCCCTTTCAAATTTCCATTGCTATTATCTTTAAGCGCTCCAAATAGAGAAAACCTGAAACTGGGTGTCGGCGGCTCAAGTCGGGCCCTGATCTGTTCTTTTTCCGTGCTTTAATGGTGAGGATAAACCTACAGGGTCCAAATAATGTTCTAAACACAAAAGGCATTCCTTCAGTGTTTTTGACTGACTCTTGGACAGAAAAATGTGAGTTTAATGCTTGATGCCTGGTTACTAAAAGAGAAGTGAGATACAAAAAAAAAAAAAAAAAAAAGAGAAGTGAGATAAATGTAGTCACATTCTCATCGTTAATGATTCATATTTGATATCTTATACAAAGCCCTTGATACAATGCCTGGCCTTTAAAAGACACTCAGTACAGGGTTGGTTGCTTTCATCAGCCTTATTACTCAATGAGGAATTTATTATTGCAGCCCCACAAGCCCAGAACTTGCAAGAAATTAGACTGGAACTAGAAGATTCGGGGTGTGAACACATAGATTTAATAAAACAGAAAACACTCTCCTAATCCAGTGCTATGCAGTCACCAGATGTCTCATTGCCATGACAAGGCAGAATTATCATAGAGGATGTCTGCAGTCTTGTGACTTGGAGGCTAGAAGAATTTTAGAAGCTCTTTGTACAGCAGTGTATGAGGTACTCCCCCTGGAAGTTTGCTGCCATCTGAGGCATAGAAAATATCCTGTGATGAACAGTCCAGAGGAACCTGGATGAGGACTGTAAAATTCTGGAAGCAAAGTTGCTGAGAATGTTAAATGATATTGCAGGGATCCTTCCCGGCATTTAGCTGAAGGATGTAACCCTTGTTTTGTAATTGCTGGGTCACTGGCCCTTTAGTTGTAAGTTAAGGCAAGTCTCTGATCCTTTTAGGGTCATTCATTTTATGCACTAGTATAGTCCTCTATTTAATTGAAGAAATGGAGGGAAGGCAGTGTGTTGGAAGGCACACCAACTTCGTTGAGAAGGTGAGGTGTTTGTGTCTTGGCCCCTTGACACTTAATTTGGCCAGACTTTCCCCTTCTCTCAGGCCCTACCTTACTTACCTCACAAGGTTACTGTGAGGATCTGATACATATACACGCACGTGCACACACACGCAAGCACTTTGTTGTTAAACTATAAAGTGTAATACCTGTAAAGTTTACTGTTACGGTATTGTTGCCAGTGTCTTTTCTTCCAAGGAGCTGTGGCTAATGTTTCCGAAGGTGTCCCACTTTCTCTCATATTGAGGGACTTCTTTTTTTACCTATTGAAAACCTAAGGCCTTCAAATGCTCAACTCATTATGTGACTCATTACGGGTCACGTGATGAACTAACGGAAGAGCCAGGATATCTCTGCAGGTCTCCTCTTCAACAACATGGAACAGACCAGCTCTAGGATTTGTTAGAGTGTCTCTGAGACACCACAGGCCTGGAGGACCCATATTATATCCATCAAACCACTCTGAATTTGGAAATGATGGAGGGATGTAGCCTACATGCCCGAGAGCTTTATAGGGTCCTGTGCTGGGGTCCTCGATCCTCATGGCAGATATAAGTGGTTAAGGAGGGAGTTGGGTGTTGAACACTCCAGAGAGAAGAGTGGGGGACTGAAGGTGTTTTCTTTCAAGCTTTCCTGTGTCAATACAGACTAAATTAATACATCAGCCTTGGAACACTAGTTCTCTTCCATTATATGGAGTACCACCTGAGTGCTGTAACTCATGTGGGGATAGAACTCAGCTGATAACCTAAACTCTTTCTTTAATAGGTAATTATCAGAAAAAAAAAAATCTGGGGCTTCCCTGGTGGCGCAGTGGTTGGGAGTCCGCCTGCCGATGCAGGGGACGCGGGTTTGTGCCCCGGTCCGGGAAGATCCCACATGCCGCGGAGTGGCTGGGCCTGTGAGCCATGGTCGCTGGGCCTGCGCGTCCAGAGCCTGTGCTCCTCAGCGGGAGAGGCCACAACAGTGAGAGGCCCGCGTACCGCAAAAAAAAAAAAAAAAAAAAAAAATCTGGTTAATCCAGAGATGTAAATTCTTAAAATGTGAGCCCAGACCAGTAGCATTATCATCACCTGGACACTTGTTAGAAATGCAAATTCTAAGTCCCCACCCCAGACCTACTGAACTGGAAACTCTAGGGGTGGGGTCCAGCAATATGTGGCTTAATAAGCCCTCCAGGTGATTATAATGCATACCCAAGGTTGAGAACCACTGCTTTAAAAGGTAGCTCTTCTACTAAATGTAGACAGTACTATTATTGCTCCTACCAAAAATGAACAGTGATTTTGTAATCATCAAATACTCCAGTCAATTTTCACGTTTCCCTAATTATCTTGTGTTTTTTGTTTTTATTTATTTATTTATTTTTTTGGCCTTGCTGCATGGTTTGCGGGATCTCAGTTCCCCGACCAGGAATTGAACCTGGGCCGCTGCAGCGAAAGTGCCGAGTCCTAACCACTGGACCGCCAGGGAATTCCCTGTTTTTATTTTTTAGAGACCAAATAAGGTCTCTACATTCAATTGGTTGATATATTCCTCACAAAATCCTCCCTCTTCTCTCTCTCTCTCACTTTTTCTTGTATTTCATTTGTTGAAAAAAAACCTTGTCCTTTAACTGTCTCCCACAGGTCTGTATTTGGCTAATTCCATCCTATGGGGGTCCTTTAACATGCTCCTCTATCCTCTGCTTTCCTAATATTGGTAGTTGGATCTGTAAACATGATCAGGTTCAGATTTGGGAGAGGGGGGGCAAGAATACTCCATAGTGATCTTATGTAACTTCTATCAAGAGGTACCTGGCGTTTTGTTTTTGTTTTCGTTTTTCTGTCTCTTTTCTTGTAATGTTAGCAGCCATCGATAATCCCTGATTTCACTTCGGTTTGCCAAATGATGATATTTTAAATCCGTCGCTCCTTCTTCATTTATTAGTTGAAATACTTCTATAAAGAGAACTACCCCAATCAACTATTTGGTTTTTCCCTGAGGTACAGTTTGTATAGGAACAGCACAACAGCTGCTTGATTAGGACTCCTTTGATTTTTTTTTTTAATATCACTATATAAATTTTGGCCTCCATGCCTTAGATTTCGGAGTCCCTTCCAGTGAGAGACTCTTCTCTGACAGGACATTTATACATGCATACAACTCAGAATAACTTTTCTCATGGCCTTTGATGTTTTTCTCCTGCCTACCCCTCTCCAGTTTGTCTAGGTTCGCCAGAAAGCATTGTGCTGAAGAGCTCACTAAATACTTGAGTGATTCCTCAGGGATGGACTTGCTAAGTTGCCAATTAATATTTCCCGATACTATCCAGGCCTGAAAACAGGAGAGGAAATTACATTCCCATTAGCTGGGAATGGTTTTACATCCCTTTCATGGTAATATGAGAGTATACCATCTTCATTTATCTTATCTACCCAAGCATTGTTCTAAATCAAATATGATCAGTATGTTAAATAATAACAGCAATAAGGTATAACAATCAGATCAGAAGGTAAGGAAAAAAACTGGCAGGCAGAGGTACGGGGTAATTCATGTGAAATCCAGGGGTACCATCTCTCCAGGGGAGGAAGTGTTTCGGCCTGGGGCGGGGGTACAACAGGGAATGAGAAAGTTCGGACATTCTGAGAATCTGGCACTGGATTAATGTGAAATGTCCTAGAAGAGTGTCCTGCAAGAAGGAGTCAGTTAGAGGACATGGAGGGACACAAAAGCTGCATTATTAGCACAAGCAGGCATGACCCTCACCCCAGCTAGGAATGTGATGTGTGCTCATGGTCTGTGAGCAACCCTAGATTTAGGAGGCAGGGTGTGGAAGCAGCACAGAACCAAGGGTCTGAAGAGCCAGCCTCTGGTTTTGGTGAGGTTATTTACTAGCCATCTGGTTTTGGACAGGTCAGTTGATCACTCTAGGCTTCAGTCTATCTGAGAAATCAGAAAAAACATCTTTGTCTCTAACACTTTACAAATTTGGGGCTCTCACAGACCCTAGGATCGTCCACGTCGAGAGCAAGCGCTTCCACACGGACACCTTCAAGCTCTGAGGGGATAAAAGCAGGTCATCGATAGCCTGGCTCCCTCTCTCTCTCCCACTCCTCGGCCCTCCCCAGGCTCCGGCCCCTCCTATGCAGACTTCCTAGTAGTATTTAACAGACAGCTCACTGGCTTATAACATAAATAGTCTTTTTCTTTCACCCTGTTTCTCATATTGTACAGATGTGTCTACCTTATAAGATGTGAGCTCTTGAGGGGCGATGCATGACTTGCTTTGCGGCTCTGCTACCTGCCCCCTACCCCGCGCCCCCCAGCCATGAGCAGGGAATACTTAAATGGTATTGGCGAGAGTCAAGATGACTGACTTTTCATAGTTCCCTTTGTTTCTACCCTATGACTGGGCTTCTTGCACATTCTCCACACCTCCTCTCTCCCTCACTTCAGAATCCACGTCATCACCAAGCCCTATCAGCTTTACCTCCCAGATTCCTCTCAACCCCATCTGTCAGCCGTCCCATCTCCACCACTAAGCTCTTGTCCCAGGGGACCACCATCTCTCGTCTGAATTCCTGCAGTGGCCTCCCAACTGACGTCGCAGGTTTGATTTGATTTTATATTTTTGTTTTTATGTATGTATGTATTATTTATTTATTTATTTTGCGATACGCAGACCTCTCACTGTTGTGGCCTCTCCCGTTGCGGAGCACAGGCTCCGGACGTGCAGGCTCAGCAGCCATGGCTCACGGGCCCAGCCGCTCCGCGGCATGTGGGATCTTCCCGGACCGGGGCACGAACCCGTGTCCCCTGCATCGGCAGGCAGACTCTCAACCACTGCGCCACCAGGGAAGCCCTTATCCTCTTTTATTTTCATCAAAGGCTTTACACCTTCCTGATCTTTTCTTGTTTACTTATTTGTTTTGGTAAACTTCACTGGGGGGAGGGAGCCATTTCTCCTATTTGCCATTCTTTCCCTGGCACCTAAAACAGTGCCTGCTATGTAGTAGGTGCTCAGTAAATGTTCATTGGATGAATTAATGAAGGCGTGCTCACAGGCAAGGAACTTGTGCTAGAAAAGCAGCAGTGTGAGACAAAGCGGGACAGGTGAGTGAGGGTCACACCAAGAAGGCTCTTAGTTGCCAAACTGAGTTTGGATATTATTCTCTGGGGAATGGAGTGTCTGTCATTGATGGTTTTCCAATAGAGGAGAAGCATGGTCAGCATTTGAGGAAGTTTGATTTGGCAGCCATGTGTAAGTCATATTCAAGAGAGAAAAATTAAAGACGTTGCTTCAATCCATGACATAAAGAGCTTAGTGTCTGACCCATAGTGAGTCTCCAATAAATGAATGTTATCACCAAGCACTGTGGCAGGCACTGGGAGATACAGAACAAAAAGGCAAGATCAATAAACCTTTCTACCTCAAAAGAATTCTTCCTAAACCCTAGTGTCACATTCCTTCCCTCCCCTTTTTGTCAGACTTCCATTAATATTAATATATATTATATTCTCAGGGCTGTCATGTCTAGGCTCTTTTAATCAGGCTTCCCACCTCCAGCGTGCCTCTGGCTTACATTTCACTTTCCCCGTTTCCTGTATTTTGCTGGTGCCAAGTCACGTAGCTTCTGCCTCCACACTGCCCCCACCCCCTTAATTGTAAAAGCACCACGTGCTTTCTGTAAAAATTTCCAAAAAATACAGAAGCGCCCAAAGTAAAAAAATGGAAATGCCTTGTCTTTTCCTCATTCCTTCCCACAACTTCACTCCCCGGATTTCAACTCTGTGATAATCTGGCATCCCAAATCTTGTTCCTAGCTCCTCTTTTCCATCCGCACTCCAGTATCTGAACTAAAGGCATGGTTTTTCCACCTCTTCTCTTTGATTTTTCCCTTCAGTTCAGCTTGAAAAACATTTATTGAGTGCTATGTACCAAGTCCTACACCAGACACTGGAAGTACAAAGACAAAACAGTGAAAGAGGTCCACATTTAAAAAGCTGTTGTACTTGGGCAAGTTACTTACTCTCTTTGACTTACTTCCTTATCTGTAAAATGAGGATAAGCTCAGTACCTTCTTTATGGGGTTGGATGAGGATTAATGAGATGATACATAGAATACTCTTTGCATAGTGCCTGGTACATTGTATCTGCTCTATAAATGTCAATGACAACAATGATAATGATGATAATCTTTGCCTTGGAGGAGTTTATAGGTTAATGAGGAAACTTGAAGAATAAGAATTACCTAGGTGAAGAAAGATGGGAAAATATTTTTGGAAAAGCAGAGACAAGCAGTTTAAATGAAATTAAAAGGTAAATTTAGAGAGCTGGAAGAATAAAAAGTAACAGCTTGGACTTATCCTCTAAGAATATTTCTCAAAACTACCTGCATTAGTCCTACTCGGGGGTGCTTGTTTAAAATGCAGATTTAGTGGCCCCACCTCCAGCAAATTTGGTAAATTCACACAGTGGAAATGTTGAATACATCAGGACAAATGAACAAGCTACAGTTATAAGCATTAACACAGATACACCTCAATAACTCAATATTAAGCACAAAAAATAAGACAGAAAATACATACAGTAAATGTCAAAATACAACAAAGACTAAAACAGGCAAAACCAAATATTATATTGCTTAAGTAATAAGGACACACAAACTGTAATGAAAAGAAAAGGATTTATTAATATAAAATTCAGGGTAGAGGTTAACTAGAATGGGGAAGAAGGATGCTAAGTTTCTATTTCTTAAGCTGGGTGCTGAGCGCACAGTTTCTTTTTATTATAATTCTTTAATATACATTATTTATATACTTTTTATTTACAAGATATTTCACAAGAAAAAAGCAAATAGGAAAACAGAATAGTCTTCCAGAGACTGACCTTTTCCACATTTTTTTTTTTTTTTAAATTTATTTATTTATTTAGCTGCGCCAGGTCTTAATTGCCGTGTGCGGCCCTGTGAGATCTTTAGTTGCGGCACGTGGGATCTAGTTCCCTGACCAGGGATTGAACCTGGACCCCCTGCATTGGAAGCACAGAGTCTCAACCACTGGACCACCAGGGAAGTCCCTGACCTTTTCCACTTAAACCTCGTAGAGTTGAGTTACACTAAGAAAGAAGAGAGAAAAAAATAAAAAAAGACCATCCAAAATGCCTGGGTCTGAACAGACACCTGGCCAATCTCCTCCATTTTTTCTCAATCACACACTCACACTTTCTCACTTTTCCTTCAGCTAAAAAACAAACCCTCCCTTTATGTATATCAATTAGTGCAAATGACCGTTCAGAAGATTACAAGCCCACCCTCCTATAAATAGCCAACTTCATACTGCTGTCTGAATGGAGGATGCCCTGCTATATTAATAATGCTCTTGCGAACATCCTTTTTTTTTTCCTCTCAGAAAAAAATGTTTCCACATTTTAGATTATTTCCCCAGGGTGTGAACATTTTACAGCTCTCGTTGCTTGCTGCCAAATCATCTTCCGAGTGAACTGTACCAATTTACAATGCTACCAGCAATAAATGACTACCAATTTCACCACACCCTCACCCTCAAAAAACATTTTTGCTAATTTAATAGACATGATTCTTACATCTTGTTTTAATGTACATTTCTTTATCAGTGAAGTTGAACATTTTTTCCTATGTTAGCTTCTTTATTTCTTCTGTTGTTTGTCATTCTTGTATTTAGGGTATAGGATCAGAATCAAAGAACTCCACTATTTGAGGAAGTTACTTTTTTCCTGCTCCCTTCCCTTCCCCTCCCTGCTTTATTACTTTTTTACTTCATAAATTACACATGTTCATTTTAGAAATATCAGAAAATATAATTAAGCAAACAAGAAAGGTAAAATCACCTATTACCCCACCTTCCAGAGATAATCACTACTGTTTATTGTACATCCTTTTAAACTTTTTCTCTAACAAAGATATTCACAAACATATCACATAACCTTTCTGAGCCTGTTTCCCCATCTATAAAATGAGAATACTTTTCTTCAAGTTGATAATTAAATGAGCTGGTGTATGTGAAAATGATCTATATGCTGCAGGATGTTATATAAATATAAATGCAAGTTGCTGTGCTTATTCCATAAAATACCCTTTATTCTGCCAAACAGAACGGTGACACTTTGTTCCCTGAATGTAGCCTGCCCTCTCCAGAACATGCTTCTCTCTAGAATGACTTGCTGCCTCAATTCTTCAGACTAAACAAGTATTCACTTATTTTTTTTTAATTCAATATGTAAGATATACAAAAGGGGGAATTCCCTGGTGGTCCAGTGGTCAGGACTCAGCACTTTCACTGTCATGGGCCAGGGTTCAATCCCTGGTCGGGGAATTAGGTTCCCACATGCCATGTGGTGTGGCCAGAAAAAAAAAAAGATATACAAAAGGTATAAAGAGTAGAGCAAAAGCAACCATGTACCTACCATGCAGCTTAAGAAATTTCAAAAAAGAAGGAAAGAAAGAAAAATGATTTTACACTTAAAGTTTACACCAATACACTAAAGTTTCCTGTGAACCCCTCCCCAAATATAGCCCTTCTCCAACCCATATTTCACTCTCCTGAATTTGGTATTTCTCACTCTTATGCCTTTATATTTATTTATGCTCTCTGTCTCTCTGTGTATATTTGTATGGAGATATTGATATAGATCCCTAAGCAATGTATAATATTATTTTGCATAAACTTGTTTATATTATATATGAATGAGTATCAAGGTAAGTATCCTGCACCACCCCAAATATTATGTTTGTGAGATTCATTCATGTTGGCACATATACTTAATTTCCTTGCTTTAATATTCAGTGTATAATCACAGCACAATTCATCTGTTTTCCTGATGATAGCTATTAGGTCATTTCTGGTTTTTGCTGTCACAGGTATTTCTGTGTATTTTGGTACGTCTCCTTGTGTACATAGATAGGAGTTTCTCTGGGTATACATACCTAGAAGTGAAATTCTGAAGTCACAGGCTGAGTGCATCTTTAGCTAGATATTGCCAAATTATTCTCCAAAGTGGTAGTACTAATTTCCATTCTCACCAGAAGTATATAAATATTTCCATTACTATTCTTTCTTGTCAATCTTTAGTTTTGTCAGACTTTTGAATTTTTGCAATCTGATGGGTATGAAATAACATTTCATTGTGGTTTTAACAAGCATTTCCCTGATTAGTAGGGAAGTTGAACAACTTTTACAGGTTTATTGGCTGTTGAGTGAATTCTATGTTCATAAAGTACCCATTCTTTAGCTCCCCTTTAAAACATTCCCTCTCCAGGAAATATTTCTACATCTCCTCCATCAAGCAGATGAGTTCTCCTTTGGATCTCTATAACCCTTTCCATATCTTGGGTTTCACTCACTTTTTATTCCATCTTGTACTCTCATTTGTATACTTGTCTAAAGAGCAGAGACTATGTTTAACTCAACTTTATGACCACGTTAGTACCTAAGTACAACATTTCATAAATCTTTGTTGAATCAAATCATACTCCTTCCCAGCTTATAAAATCTTAGTCTCCTGTTGTCTATAGGGGAGAGTCGAATCTCCTTAGTATAGAATTTAAGACCCTTATGTGGGCTCTGGCAACAACTTTCCTTTCCTGACTCTTCTCCTGGTATGACCCTGCCTTCTGCCCCAGATACTGGGTTCTTTGTCCACAATGAGGTCCCAGTACTCAAATGTTTGGCTTCTCTCCTTGCAGTCAGGATGGCAGGTTGATCCCACCTGTTTTAGCTGCCCATCAGATTATAAGAGAAAATCTAGGGATCCTGAAGTTAGAAGCTTGCTTTTATTAATGAGCAGGGATTTTGCCCTGAATCTGTCATTTGTGTACTAAGAGTTCATACATTTCTTTATCTAGGTGGCTTGGGTTCAAATGAAGAAAACCCAAAGCACTTAACTAAAGCACCTTAGCCTAGAGTCTAGGCCTGGATGCAGCCTGTCCTACCTCTTCAGAGTCAGAGGCATATCACAAACAGAATATATGAATACATGGCCAACCCACATTGTATTGTCCCAACTGATTCATTTTAATTCAGTAAACACTTATTATTTACCTATTACATCTAGGCTCAGTCCAAGGTGCTAGGGATACAGATATAAACATGACCGTTCTCTCGAGGAGCACATAGAGTAGTTGAAGGAGACAGACATAACAGACACGTATTTTCAATACAAAGAAGAATATGGGAGCCACAGAAGTGCTATCTTGAGAGTCAAGGAAGACTTCCTGGAGGAGATGTCACTTAGAGCAATTGGTATATGAATGAGTAGATGAATACAAGGCATTATCTTGAAATTAAACTTTCTTTAAGCTTCACGCATGAATTCTGCCACATAAGACACTCTGATTCATGGGATGTTACCAGTGATTCCTGAACTGAATAATGTGATTGGTACTTATGATTTGGAAAGCCCATCTCTGTATTGTGAGGAGGCAGTTCCAACTTGGCCATTTTCCTACCAGACTGGACATGGGTCAGTTAACTGACTGTTGTCTTAGGGAGAAACATGGCTACATATGTGTGTGTCTCTCCCATTTTTTTTCTGTGATAGTTTACATATATTTGGAGTCTCACAGTATTCTACATTGCCCTGTTCTGTAAATACAAATGGTAGTAGAAATGTCCCCAGTTTGCCTGTAATCTCATGAGAGGCCCAGGAAGATTTTTCCATACTCCACTTCTGGAGGAACCCATAGGAAAGTGGCATTCCACAAAGGAGGTGAGCATTCTGCCATCTGCATACCAATCAGAGGGAATGAGGAGTGACAAAGGAAGAGGGTATTTATAATCCCTCTCACCAAAAGGGTCTACCCATTCCCCAACCAAAAATCCGTGGTACCCAAGGAAAGAGAAGGTTATACCCTCTGCAAAGATGGGGTGTCTTTCCAAAGAGGTTCCACTTGGACAATTTTTTTTAAAAAGATTTTTTGATGTGGGCCATTTTTAAAGTCTTTGTTGAATTTGTTACAATATTGCTTCTGTTTTTGGTTTTTTGGCCGCGAGGTATGTGAGATCTTAGCTCCCTGACCAGGGATCGAACCCACACCCCCTGCATTGGAAGGCGAAGTCTTAACCACTGGATCGCCGGGGAAGTCCCCACTTGGACTTTTTGAAGCATCATGTGGCTTCTGCTCTTTGAGGAGGCTGCAGTGAAGTGAGTTAGGAAGTAAGCAGGGCACATACACACATGCACATGCCCCATACACCATACATTTTCACAATTTCCTGACTTTGTTTACATTGTTTCCCCAACTTGTGCTTTCTCATCCTTTCCACTGGCCTTCCCTGGAAGCCTTGCTTACATGACACCTCTTCTAGAAAATCTTCTTATATCACCTAGTAAAAATCAACTGTTCTCTGATCTGTACTCCCTAATCTGTCTTGATGTCTAAAAGTTCCTTGGGAGTGCTTTGCCATGTCTGGGCATCATGTTCTTGGCAAATGGGGCCTCACAAATCTCTCAACTCAGCTCACTAGGTAGCCCCTACCGTGAACAAGGATTGGCACATCAGCGCACAGTAGTGTTCATATACATGGGTTTTTAAAAAAAAATTTTATTGGAATATAGTTGATTTACAATGTTGTGTTAGTTTCTGCTGTACAGCAAAGTGAATCAGTACACATATGCGTATATCCACTCTTTTTTAGATTCTTTTCCCTTATAGATCATTACAGAGTATTGAGTAGAGTTACCTGTGCTGTACAGAAGGTTCTTATTAGTTATCTATTTTATATATAGTATATATGGGTTTTGGGTCAAACGCATTTCGAATCCTGCCTATGTCACTAGTTAGGTGTGTAATCTCTGGAAAATTAGTTAACCTTTCTGAGTCTCAGTTTCCTCATCCTTAAATTGGAGAATTCTACTATAGTTGACCCTTGAACAACTCCTAGATTAATCTTCATGTAATATATAGTCAGCCCTCAGTATCCGTGGTTCCTCAGCATCCAGGGATTCAACCAACCACCAGCCATGTAGTCCTGTAGATACTTCTGCTCAAAAGACTCATTGAATATATGGAGACAGACTTGTCAGAGCGGAGCAGAGTGCCCAGCTAGCTCATAGTTCTTCTAATGCAAAATTTTATCATCAGCATATTTGGCAATACTACCTTTGAACAACCTTATTCCCCTCTCCATACACCCAAATGTCCTAGGACATATGTATTAGTTTTCTATTGAAGTCTGAGCAAGCTTGACTGGATTTTTTGCTCAAGTCTTATAAGACCAAAGTAAAAACGTTCTCTGAACTGAGCTGTTATCTTGAGGATCTGGGGAAGAATCTGCTCCCAAGCTCATTTAAATTGTTGACAGAGTCAAAGTTCCTTGCATTTGTAGATCTGAAGTCCTTGTTTCCTTGCTGGCTGCTGGTCAGGGGTCACTCTCAGCTCTTCAAGGCTGCTCTCAGGTCCTTTCCATGTGGCCCCCTCCATCTTTAAAACTGTCAATTGCCCATCAAATCCTTCCTGTACTTTGAGCCTCTTTGACTTCTTCTGCTACCACCTAAAGAAACTCTCTGCTTTTAAAGGGCTCACGTGATTACCTGGATAATCTCCCTACCTTAAGATCAGCTGATTAGTAACCTTAATTACACCAGCAAGAGCCCTTCAAAACATTACCTAGATTAGTGTTTGAATGGATAACCAAGCATGGAATTTTGGGCATCATCTTAAAATTCTGCCTACCCCAGCATAGCTACAACCTCCTGAAAAGCTATCCCTCAAATTAATTCCTTAACATTTGATCTTTAAGAGTGATGAGAAGCTATAACCTCAGATTTTCCAGCCTTTTATAAAAGAGGCTATATGTATCAAAAGCCCTACATGTATTCATACAAGACAAAGAACCAAAGCAGTCCAAAGTGTTGCCATCTGTTCTAAGGAATCCATCCTTCTGGAAATTTTCTATATGAACTATATAAAAAGCAAATCTTAAAACTCCAACAGTAAGGATGCTACATTTGTTAACTATTCACACGGGGTTTATTTACCCAAATTTCTGTCTTTGAGAAGTTAATGATCTCTCTGGGAAGATTGACAGGTAAATAACTAATTGTAATTCTATGAGTTAAGTGCTATAATAGAGCCATATAAAGGTACACACTTCCTGGAATTTAAGATACTTTTGACTGTGGGGTACACCATCAAATTCCAACAGCTTTTTGGGACATTGAGAATATCTTATCAAATGTATATGTTTTAAAAAACTTGATTGACAGTAGCGTACATTTATCACTGGGATTACTTACTAGCCTCTTCTCTAAATCAAAGTTGGAGCCAAGCTTTTTGTGAAGAGTCTAACTCTATTTGGATCCACTTAGCCATTCCTAAAGCATGAATCCGTCATGGATTCCAGCTCTGAAAATTCTCTGATCTTTTCTGAGAAATTAGTTAAATTAACACATCTACAATGACAATTATGGTACTTTCCCAACTACTTCTCTACCTGGCAGCTGGCTAGTTGTTGTTTTTTTTTTTTTGCGGTACGCGGGCCTCTCACTGCCGTGGCCTCTCCCGCTGCGGAGCACAGGCTCCGGACGCACGGGCTCCGGACGCACAGGCTCAGCGGCCATGGCTCACGGGCCCAGCCGCTCCGTGGCATGTAGGATCCTCCCGGACCGGAGCACGAACCCGCGTTCCCCGCATCGGCAGGCGGACGCTCAACCACTGCGCCACCAGGGAAGCCCTGACTAGTTTCTTTTATTACTGGTTGTAAGACTATCCTGATTTCAGAAGTATTAAAAATGTGAAATGGGACATTTTTTTGGAAGACATATGCTTCTAAGTGTTATGGAAAATAAATGAGGAAGTGGTTAATTTTGCTTGGGGAGGAGGTGACATTTGAGTTGAGTCTGGGAAGTTGAGTAGGAGTTTCCCAGGCAGATAAGAGGCTAAAAGGTATCCCAGGCCAAGAGAAATCTCTATTATGGTGCTTATCTGAAGCTATTCTGTTAATATTGCTCCACTCCCATGAATCTGTAAGTTCGTTGAGGTCATGAACCAATTCTATCTCCAAAGCGACTCATTAGCTCATTATTTTGCCATTTAATTTTTGTTTATTTATTCATTTCATATTTACTAACTTTATTCATATATATACTTACTGACAAAATAATATTTTGAGTAGCTCATTTAGAAAGTTTGGTAAATAGAAAGAAGCAAATAAACAAATCCCACACACAAAGCCACAAATCCATTGTAATTCCCCATTTGGAGAAACCACTGTTACTATACTGGTGTATGTGCTTCAAGCCTTTTTTCTATTTATATGTACATCTATATCTATCTATATTTTTAAAGCAAAAGTGATATCATAATATATTTATTAGTTCATAATGTTATTTTCACTTAACCATAACATTTAAAATACTGATCATTGTTTGCCTACCCAGTCTCCCATTGAAGGAAATAATGCCAGCTCACAGTTTTCTATTCTTAACTTATTGATTCCCTGACCCCAGCTAATTGAACTAAAGGATTGGCATCTGATCCAAGAACAGCCCACCTGTAGGTAGTCAGAGACATACTCATGGGGTGGAAAGATGAGCTAATCCAATCAGATGCCACTGGATTATGAAATTGGGCAACTGATATCCTCAATGGAGCTGGTGGTGTAAGGATGCCATGGCCTTCCACCAAATAGAAGCCAGAGTTGCGAGGGAGCACAAAATATTAGAATGGAGGAAGCTGGTTGTCAAAGAGAGGAGGGTAGAGTAGACCTGTGGAGAAGCCGAGATGCCCAGAGCAACAGAGCCATGCCTTCAGGCTTCTGTTAGTCCTGTTTTTTCTTGCTCCAGTTCTAGTCCATATATAGCTTTATTATAAATACCTCCCTTCCAGCCTATTTTCCTCTAGAGGTAAAAAAGTGGGTCTCTGGAATTCCCTGGCTATCCAGTGGTTAGGAGTCCACACTTCCACTATAGGGGGCACAGGTTCATTCCCTGGTGGGGGAACTAAGATCCTCCATGCTGTGCGGGGCAGCAAAAAAAAAAAAAAAAAGAAAAAGAAAAGTGGGTCTCTATTCCTTGTAGCCATTCAAGCCTGACCAGAACCACAAATCATGACTTTTATGGCTGTATAGAATTCCATTGTGTGGAGTTGCCATCACTGAGTAAAAAACAAAGAAACAAAGAAAAACAACCCAGTGGCAGGCATTTAAGACATTTCCAAAGAGCATCTTCATCACTAATTTTTGCACACTAAAAAATAACTTCTTTATGATATATTCCAAGAAGTAAAATTTGTTGTTTGAAGGATGACTGCATAACACAAAGTTGGACTTCAGAAAGGTTATACCAGTTTATAGCCAAACCAGCAGTGTGTGAGAACGGTTGCTTTTTCACCCCTTTGCCAATAGTATCAATTAAAAAAACAAAAGAAAACATTGCTACTCTGATGTCAGTTATGACCTTAATGTGAATTTCTATGAAACTTGTATTTATTGACCAGGCATGTGGGTTTTGTCACTAGACAGACCTGGGTTTGAGTTCCAGCTCTGCCTCTTGCTGTGTGGCTTCAGTTGAGTTATGTAGTTCTCCATTTTCTCATCTGTAAATTGGAGATAATAATAGTTCTTTGTTGGATTATTATAAGGCTCAGATTAGAAAATAAATACAAAACACAGAGGCCAGTAAAGCCTCAGTACATTTCAGTTATTATAGTTATGAAGAATGACTTAACTTGTGACAATCAGATGAAGCTATTTGAGATATCTGAAACTCAATGGGATATTAGTTTAAATACCTGTTAGAATTGTATGGTTCTAGGAATAAGAAAGAATGCAAGAGCCCATTAGTTTCATAACCTTTATGATTAGAGAGGAAATGCATTTACACATTTGAATTTCATCCATTACAAAGGTCTTTAGAATTAAAATAAAAACATGTATATATCTTAAAAACCAAGAAATATAAAATAAAATCAAAAGATAAACTGGGTAGGATTTGCAGATTTCTAAGAGTAGTCAGAGGATGAGGTAAAGAGTTTTGAAGTCCATAACAGAATTTTAAAAGGGGCTCAAAATATCAGTTGGCGTAGTGAGAAGAATGGCTCTGAAAGTCTGTAGCTCCAGAACTTATGTTTGGTAGAAAACCTCTGATCAGGGAATTCACTGGCGGTCCAGCGGTTAGGACTCAGCGCTCTCACTGGTCAGGGAACTGAGATCGCACAAGCCGCTCGGTGTGGAGTGGTGGTGGGGGAATGACACAAACAAACAAAAAAACGTCTGATCAAGAGTAATCTTAATTAACTAGACTGAAACTGTCTTTCTTAGCAGTTCTGTGTCTTTCAATGCAGAAGCTTTAGAATTAAGCACAAAAAGGCTTTAATGGGGGTAAAAACTATGTGATTAATATGTTGGGGTTTAGAAGAAATATGTGCATATTTCACTTTTTAGGCACTTGCAATGTTTAAGAAAATTTGGCTTATTAGAGTGATGGTCTTATGACTCTTATTTTAAATGTATAATTGAGTTAGTTTTAGACTTAAGGTTTGAGTTGAAATTTTACTGCTTACACATGGAACTGGGTCATCTAAGAAAACTTTAAATTCATTATATTTGTAAGTATATTTGATTTATAAGGATTACTAAGCCTTGAGAAGATTCTAGGCTAAACACCTGAAGACATTAAAATGAAAATCTAATAGATTAAGTTTATAGACAATTTTAAATGTCGGAAGATGTTGAATTAACTAAGTTTGTGAATGGGACCAAAAATTATTCTAAGTTTCTGCAAAGTGATTGGTAAAATATGCTAGACTTATAAATAGAATAATAAAATTTGCAAGCTAAACTTAAAAGCTTAAGAAAGAACTAATTTCTGAATTTGTAACAAATCTTTGACCATTTTTTAATGGGGGTGTTTTGTTTTTACAGGTTTTCAAGTATTTCACTTTACTATTTTGAAGGAAGAATGGATAAACTGAAAATTGCTAGAGCAAACAGCCTGGAGTCAGGTTATGAAGTGGCTTATTTGGCATGGTAAGGAATTTGGACCATATCCTGAAGGAAATATTAGGAAAAGACTTTGAAAAGGAAGAACACGACCGTATTTGCACTTTAGAAAGAACACGCGGGTGACTGCGGGGAGTTGTTTGGCAGAGGGAGAACGGAGATGATGTAATCACAGTGGAGACAGACACAAAAGCTAGACACTTCAGTAATAATACCGATTGCATGTAGGGCGTGAGGAACTGAGCACTATTAATAGGATAATAACGGGAACAGGGTCAGTGTTCGACACGTTAACTTTAAAGTGTCTGCGGGATTCACAGGTTTAAAATGTCCATTACACGGCTGAAAATAATGAGTTGGGGCTTCTAGAAAGTCTGGTCTGAAATATATATTTAGGGCTCTTCAGCAGTTTAGGGTGAGCGTGGATAAAGTTATTCAGAAAGAGTGGGCAAAGAAAAAACGGAAGACGGCTGAGGACGGAATTCCATTGAGTACCAATATGTTAAGGGCAGGCCACAAGTTGCAAGGGGAAGACGCATCCCTAAAAGGGGCAAAGAGTCCTCTAAAAAGAAGAACTTGCAAAGAATAGTGGCAAGGAATCTAAGGGAAGGAAGTTTGGACAAACACAATTCTCCTGCTTTAGCATATCCACTTCTCAAATGCTAGCGGGGTTAAGCAGTTCAACTCTGGCGACTGCTGGCGAATCCGGGAGAAGGCTGCGTCCAGATTGCCAGGCTGTGCGGCCCCTTACGGGAGTTTGGGTCCTGCATGTGTCCGCAAGAAGACACTGGGCCACTTCAAAAGAGGCCTTCCTTGAGCCCTTTGGTGCAGAAGAGTTTGGCTAGGCAGGCAGGGGAAGGTAAAGTGCCCACGTTTTTTATTCCAAGCTACGGACACTGGCGGTCTTTGCGAAGAGGTGCGGATGCGACGGCCGCCGTCTAGGGCAAGGATCCAGGCCCGGGGCGGGTCTTGCCGTCGGGCGGCGCTGACAGTGAGTACAACTGGCGGGCAGGCTCCGCCTTCCTTCTTCCGCCTCCTGAGGGCGTTGCGGGCGCAGGGCGGGGCTAGGGGCGGGGTCAGGAGGCCCAGGCCCCGCCTCCTTCCGTCCGCTGCGGTCGGCGCGACAGGGCGGGGCCGCTGGGGTGGGGTCTGAGGGTGGGGCCTGCGGCGCGGGGCGGGACCACAAGGACCGGGGCAGCTCGAGCAGTCTGCAGGGGCTGCAGCCGCCGCCGCCTGCGCTTCCAAGGTTTTGCGGCTTCCTGAGCTGAGACCCGGGCTCGGCCGCCATGTCCGCAGCGGACGAGGTTGACGGACTGGGTGTGGCTCGGCCACACTATGGCTGTGAGTGTGGGCTCCGCGGCACTGGGGTCTCGGGGCGGGCTCGCTGCCTCTGAGGCGCCGTTTTCCCGGGGGCTCGCCGGGCGGGTGGGGCAGGGCTGCTGTGGGCCGCGCGGACCCGGAAGAGCCGGTGCGGCGAGGTGGCGGGCGGCGAGGCCCGCAGCCCTCGCCCTCTCGGTCTCCGAGGCGGCGGGGAGGACCCAGGCGGCCTCCCCGCCTTGTCCCGGGCGCGGCGGCTGGAGGGCCTCACCCAGCGCCTCCCGACTCCCAGCTCGACCGAGATTGAGGAGACGGCCTAGGGTGAGGTGGCAGGAGGACGGTGCAGGGCGTGTCCCGGGGACCGGAGACCCGAGACGCGGGCTCTGCTCGGGCTTCCTGGGAAGGTGCTGCCCGAGTGCTGCCTGCGAGGTAGACCCAGGGTCCAGACCTCCCCGGCCCTAGGCTAGCTGAGAGGTGCGGCCCTGGACAAGTCACTTCAGCTTTCTCGGGCTTAGTTCCCTCGTCAGGATCTCAAAAGTGAAAAAAAAAAAAAAAAACACCCCAAACCTCTGACTTCCTCATTTTCCGAACCTCATTTTCTGTCCCTGTCCTGGGACATCACTGAACTGCAGGCGGGATAGTTACCACTGGCCAAAGGAGAGTTCTTTAGAGTCTTGAGGTTTTCCGTTTTATTTTATATTCTTGCGAATGATGTTATGTTTTAGGATAATTTCACTCAGCAGTTACATGCGAGATATTGTGTCACGTTTGTGACATTAAAGATTAGTAAGAGCAGGTCCCGCTTTCAAAGAACGTTTTAATCAGAGAGGCGGGCAGGTGTATTATCTAATGATAATAAGGAGGGATAGAAATAAAGATGCCGTGTGAACTAACTAGGCTTAAACAGTAATGTGGGTGAGAAGGAGGGGCTTGGGGAAGGCAGTAGGAACACAGATAGGACCTTTGATCAGAGCCTTGCAGGATGCTGTGTAGTTTGACAGGGTAGGGTGGGGCAAGAGACAGGACGTGGAGAGAAGAGCAGGAACTAAGGTACTGAAGAGTAGAAGAGCACTGTGTGTGTTGGGAACTGAGTGGTGTGGAGTGCACAGCGGTGGGAGGGGGAGGAGGGAGAGGGAGAAGAGTTACCAAAAGTAGTTGGGACTAAATTGGGAAAGGCATTGAATGCCAACCGCAGGAGTTAGGAATTTATTCCATATCCTGGGTGCCCATTAAAGGAAGCAGATTGCTTTGAAGTTAATCTTATAGGCTCTTGAGACAGACTGTCTGGATTTGAATCCAGGCCCCATCATTTATTTATTAGCTGTGGGGCAAAGGTCAACCAGCCTCAGTTTCCTCATTTGTAAAACAGGAGTGATAATCACAGGATTGTTGTGGGACTTCCATGAAAGAATGCATGTAAAATGCATAGTACAATTACTGCCACTTAGTTCTCAATGACTGCTGGCTTTAGTGATTCATAAAAGAGTGGGAAAAAAAAGACCATGAACAGCTCTGGATTTAGAGAGAGTCTGGCAGATAGACCAGCACAAATTTGGACCAGAATCTCAAGTCAGTATTTTTCAAGTCACACTGAAATTTAGTACATGTTCATAATATTGTACTTTTAAACAAAGATTAGGATGAATATAGTTGAAACCCCATGGTTCCTGTCTTAGGAAAGTCATTGTATTGATAGTACCGCTGGCTGTCCACATGTTACCCTGACTCTCTAGGTGACTAGCAGGAATTTGATGCTATGGCATTCTTTTATCTCTCAGGAAGGGTACAGATTCTTGCGCTTACATTCTTTCTTTCATGTTTTAGCGGTCCTGGATAATGAGAGACTTACTGCAGAGGAGATGGATGAAAGGAGACGTCAGAATGTGGCTTATGAGTACCTTTGTCATTTGGAAGAAGCAAAGAGGTAAAGGTTGGCTGCAGAGAAGATTGGGAGAAGGGAGCGATCTGGTGTGAACAAAGATAAAGATCTCTGAGTATGTTGTAGGTGTGACTGTGAGAGGCAGGTAGTTTGAAGGAATAAGTAAGTACAGGTAGGATATTTTTTTCATGGGAGCAAGTAGCCTTGATGGCAGTTTATCATGAAACAGTCTGATGGGCACCTACGTATACTGAAAAATTTCCAGATTTGTGTTGTTCAGTTTTATGCTTATGGTGCATGTTTTGGGCACAACCAGCTATAGGGAAGAAAAGCAATTTTAAGGTTTGAAGTTTTTGGCCTTAATGTTTCACCAGTTATTCACTGGTTTTGATTTATATATGAATTGGGTCCATTCTCCGCTTGGTAGTGCTCTGGGTATGGGTCCATGCATTTGGCAATATTCAAAGTCTGTTTACCAAAGGCAGCGTCCTTTGCATTCTTTGTGAAGTAAATGTACAACTGCTGTTTTCTTTTTTCAGATGCTCGAAGACCTTGTGGTCTTATTCTTAGAGTGTTGATTTGCTATCAGTAGTTCATTTCTTTTGTTCTGGTGCTTGTGTTTCTTTGCAAAGTCCCAGGGTAGATAGATGTAATTACAGATCATGTATCCTATAAGTGAGCTTTTTTTTTTTTTTTTTGCGGTACGCGGGCCTCTCACTGTTGTGGCCTCTCCCGTTGCGGAGCACAGGCTCCGACGCGCAGGCCCAGCGGCCATGGCCCACGGGCCCAGCCGCTCCGAGGCATGTGGGATCCTCCCGGACCAGGGCATGAACCCATGTCCCCTACATCGGCAGGTGGACTTTCAACCACTGCACCACCAGGGAAGCCCCCTATGAGTGAGCTGTGGTGGAAAAGGCCAGCAAGGGATAATGAGAGATTTTGTGGTTAAAGTCTAATGAAAATCAAGGATGTTTCAAATGGTGCTAGTAATCAAGAGTGTTTTTTGTCTTGTTTTGTCTTTTTAGTTTTGAAAATCTTAAACGCTACAGGAAAGTCCAGAGAACAATACAATAAACATCCATGTATTCCAAAACTAGCAAATGTTAGCCCTTCAGATTTTTTCCCTTTTCTCTCAAGACACAGTTGGAGTCCCCTTTGTGCACCTCCCTGGTCCCATTCTCCTTTCCATTCCTGGGGATACCACTAACATGCATTTGGTGCATCTTCTTGAATCCGGGCTTCTTTTCTGAGCTTAAAGCCCTTCCATTAGATTGGGAGAGGGTTGTGAGGAGATTAGTGATGATTTAGGTGGAGAGAATGGTAATAACACTTGTTTTTCTAAATGGAAGTTTAGACCGAAGGAGGTGAATGTGTTAGTAGAAAGGGGGATGTTTCTCATACAAAGTTTGTAAGGATCCCGTGAACAAAAATATTAAGTCCTCTGCTACTTAAATTATGGACTAGATCTAGTTTTGGAAGGTAAACAATTTGAAAGCTGTAGCTGGTATGAGAGACCATCTTGGGCTCTGTGGAGTCTTGGTGTCTTTGTTGGGGTGACCTAGGGGTGAGAGAAAAGGGCTTCCTCCCCCTGTCAAAAGCTTTTCTGCTTTTAATATTGGGTTTCCGCAGTAAAATTCCCTTTTTTAAAGGGGGTATCTTGGCTGACATCCCCTTGCTACCACTAATTCAGTTTCACTATTATGATTATGATTATGATTATGATTATTTTTAATTTGGCCACTCCACACGGCTTGTGGGATCTTAGTTCCATGACCAGAGATCAAGCCCATGCCCTCGGCAGTGAAAACACAGAGTCCTAACCAGTGGACCACCAGGGAATTCCCCAGTTCCACTACTAATCTAGTTCAGCCATCTCATTTCAGTGAGGAAACTGAGGCCTGAGTGTCCAGAGTCTACTTGTAGTTTTCTTGATTGAAGAATAGTTTTCATCATTTTATACGATGGTTTTTAACCAGGTGTGTACATTAGAATCATCTGGGGAACTTTAAAAAAAAAAAAGGCTATCTGAGCCTTACCACAGAGATTCTGGTTCAGTAGATCTAGGCTGGAAGGTCCAGATACCTGTATATTTTAAATGCTTCTAGCGGTTCTGATGGACCCCCCGAGTAGAGAAATGAGATTGAAAACATTTTAGAACTCTACCTTATGCTAGGTTATGATAGCCTGAATAGGATGATGTCCTTTACCACATTTCCTTCTTCAAGCACTGTACTACAAGAGCACTTCATTTCCGTCTACTCCAGAGCATATTCTTTTCTGTCAGGTGTTTTTTTCCCCAGAATAGAAGAATATCCCATTTCCTTTAAAATCCATCCAGGGACCATGATCCCCTGGGACGTTTTTTCGTTGGGTGCTTCTGCATACTTAGGAAGTGACTAAGGCAGTGAGACATTTGTGATAGTCTTTATTTTCCATACTTTTGGTTATAAGGGAGAGCATAATAGCGGCATATTGTCCTAGTACAATCTGCGCTTTGGCCTCGCATCAAGGCAGTGTGCCTGGTTTATTTTATGGAGGCAATCATATAAAATCTGGATGCAGTGATATTTTTTTTTGTTTTTGTTTAAAGCTTTGATTAGAAAATCAACTTTGGAAGCACCTATTTAGACTTTACAACTAGAGAGGGCTAGGAAAAGAAGCCTGGGAATGTCATACTGAAAAAAGAAGACCGGGGTCCCTCCTGGCCACCTGATGTGGCTGTTGCCACCCCTAAAAAGTGTTCAAGGTGCACTGCAGACAAATCACATGCTCTTCCTTATTAGCTGTAACTTCAGCTCCCAGTTGTGTCTTCTACCCTGGTGAGCTGGGTTGTACCTTGTGTGCTTCTGAGGCCCCTCTTTACCCTCTAGCACAAGTCCATTTTGCCTTTTTGGATTGGCCCCATCCTGTTTCCTTCATAACCTCCACCCCTCCCAAGTTGGAGGAGTCCCAAGGTCTGGAATTTACACCCACTCCAAGGCCAGGAAGAAAGATCGAAGAGATCCAAGGGAGAAAAAGTTCCCCTCTTTAGTTCTATTTATAATACTGCTACTCCTCCCACTAAAAGCTCCACCTTATAGCACAGTGGCCCCATTGTGTATCCTAGGGCACTCCATTTTCTCCTGTACCTGTAACAGCTCTTTTGTGGGAAGAGAGGAGAGTATGTAGAGAGGGAGAGCATATAAATGTGTGCAGACAGGGAGTATAAGTAAGAGTGTATGTAGAGAAATGAGAATGTGTTGTGAATTTGTGTTTCCGTAAGAGGTTAAGCGGGAAAATTTAGGAGTGATTCTATAAAAGTATGCACTTTGGGAATGCTTGCGAAATAGAAAATATAGAGATTCTGCTTTTCTATATTGTTTGGAGAGTAGTTTAAATATGGAAATTAAGTTATTGGTCTAATGAAGTATCATCTAAGGATTCAGGGTATTATGCTAAGGGCTGCAGAGCAGACCAAGGACTTTATAAAGCAAGACATCTTAAATTATGTATTTATGCTTAAATGTGGGTTTAGTTTTATCCTTTTACCTGTTCTGATTGGACTTTACATTTGTTTTGGCTAAAGAGCAGTTGTATAGTAGAGGTAAATAGCATTTTCACTCAGTTGAAAGAGGTGAGGTTTAAATATGTGAGATATGGTAGGTGCTCAGGTCTTGGACAGGAAGAAGTAATAGAAAGATCAGGGACTTCCCTGGTGGTTAAGAATCCTCCTGCCAATGCAGGGGACACGGGTTTGAGCCCTGGTCTGGGAAGATCCCACATGCTGTGGAGCAACTGAGCCCATGCGCCACAACTACTGAGCCTGCGCTCTAGAGCCCGCAAGCCACAACTACTGAAGCCTGCGCACCTAGAGCCCGTGCTCCCCAGCAAGAGAAGCCACTGCAATGAGAGGCCTGCGCACTGCAACGAAGAGTAGCCCCTGCTTGCTGCAACTAGAGAAAGCCCAGGAGCAGCAACAAAGAACCAACACAGCCAAAAATAAATAAATAAGTAAATAAAGAAAGAAAGAAAGAAAAGAAAGATTAGAAGGTTCAGATGAAAAGAACCAAGAAGAGAACATAACAGGCAGGGCAGAAGAGGGCAGTCTGCAGAGGAGGAGAATGTATGAGTAGTACTAGAAATGGGAGAAAATTGAGTTAGGTTAAAGGTCACAGGAGGAAGGTTAATTCTAGCACTCCCCGAGTTTAATTTAGGATTCCTTCTTTCAGAGGCTTGCTGGTATGTCCTTTTGAGCCTGTCATGGGCCACCTTCCTCCTGCTCAGTGTCCATACCCCAGCTCACAGGGCAGGGCACACCCCTCCCCCCACAAGGGATGGAAAGTGAAGCCTGTGGCTGGCTGGAGACTGTCAAAAACCATGTGATGTTAACAAGAGCTTAACACTAAGTAGAGGCACTTTACCTTCTGTAATTTAGGGGAATTGAAAAAGTATCTTGGAAAGAAATCAGCTCTTGAGAACAAATTCTCTTTTGTGCGTATGTCTTTGTTGTTGGCATCGAACATTTTCCAGGATGGGTTCATCAGATCTCCTCTCCTCTAAGTGGAATCAGAATTCCAGTAACATCTGGATATATCTAGGTTGGCACACTGTGATCATGAAAAGAGAAATTAAAGACGTTTAACTAGAAGCTTGCCCACCAGCTTCTAGAATTCTCAAATGAAGGAATATCACTAAGAGATTGAGGAGAATCATTTTTAGATTGACCCAAGCTTTCCTTTTGCAGATGAGAAAACTAATCGCTTCATGAGACCCAGTATGATTAAGGGGCCACAAAAAACGTAGCTTTTTAATGGTACTTTGGGACTACAAGCTGGGTGCATTCATGTATTTATGATTATCAAGGAGAAGTATGGGGTGGGATTTATTCTTAACTCTTAAAATGGTGACATAGATGAAGATCTCTTTTTTTTTAATTTTATTTTTTTATACAGCAGGTTCTTATAGTCATCCATTTTATACACATCAGTGTATATATGTCAATCACAATCTCCCAATTAATCACACCACCACCACCCCGCCCTGCCGCTTTCCCCCTTGGTGTCCATATGCTTGTTCTCTACATGTATGTCTCAATTTCTGCCCTGCAAACTGGTTCATCTGTACCATTTTTCTGGGTTCCACATATATGCATTAATATACGATATTTGTTTTTCTCTTTCTGACTTACTTCACTCTGTGTGACAGTCTCTAGATCCATCCACGTCTCTACAAATGACCCAGTTTCGTTCCTTCTTATGGCTGAGGTATATTCCATTGTATATCTGTACCACATCTTCTTTATCCATTTATCTTTATCCATTCGTCTGTCGATGGGCATTTAGGTTGCTTCCTGGCTATTGTAAATAGTGCTGCAATGAATATTGGGGTGCATGTGTCTTTTTGAATTATGGGTTTCTCTGGGTATATGCCCAGTAGTGGGATTGCTGGGTCATATGGTAGTTCTATTTTTAGTTTTTTAAGGAACCTCCATACTGTTCTCCATAGTGGCTGTATCAATTTACATTCCCACCAATAGTGCAAGAGGGTTCCCTTTTCTCCACACCCTCTCCATTTGTTGTTTGTAGATTTTCTGATGATGCCCAATCTAACTGGTGTGAGGTGATACCTCGTTGTATACCTCATTGATTTGCATTTCTCTAATAATTAGTGATGTTGAGCAGCTTTTCATGTGCTTCTCGGCCATCTGTATGTCTTCTTTGGAGAAATGTCTATTTAGGTCTTCTGCCCATTTTTCGATTGGGTTGTTTGTTTTTTAAATATTGAGCTGCATGAGCTGTTTATATATTTTGGAGATTAATTCTTTGTCCGTTGATTCGTTTGCAAATATTTTCTCCCATTCTGAGGGTTGTCTTTTCGTCTTATGGTTTCCTTTGCTGTGCAAAAGCTTTTAAGTTTCATTGGGTCCCATTTGTTTATTTTTGTTTTTATTTCCATTACTCTAGGAGGTGGATCAAAAAAGATCTTGCTGTGATTTATGTCATAGCGTGTTCTGCCTATGTTTTCCTCTAAGAGTTTTATAGTATCCGGTCTTACATTTAGGTCTCTAATCCATTTTGAGTTTATTTTTGTGTATGGTGTTAGGGAGTGTTCTAATTTCATTCTTTTTCATGTAGCTGTCCAGTTTTCCCAGCACCACTTATTGAAGAGACTGTCTTTTCTCCATTGTATATCTTTGCCTCCTTTGTCATAGATTAGTTGACCATAGGTGTGTGGGTTTATATCTGGCTTTCTATCTTGTTCCATTGATATATGTTTCTGTTTTCATGCCAGTACCATATTGTCTTGATTACTGTAGCTTTGTAGTATAGTCTGAAGTCAGGGAGTCTGATTCCTCCAGCTCTGCTCTTTTCCCTCAAGACTGCTTTGGCTATTCGGGGTCTTTTGTGTCTCCATACGAATTTTAAGATTTTTTGTTCTAGTACTGTGAAAAATGCCACTGGTAATTTGATAGGGGTTGCATTGAATCTGTAGATTGCTTTGGGTAGTATAGTCATTTTCACAATATTGATTCTTCCAAGAACATGGCATATCTCTCCATCTGTTGGTATCATCTTTAATTTCTTTCATCAGTTTCTTATAGTTTTCTGCATACAGGTCTTTTGTCTCCCTAGGTAGGTTTATTCCTAGGTATTTTATTCTTTTTGTTGCAGTGGTAAATGGGAGTGTTTCCTTAATTTTTCTTTCAGATTTTTCATCATTAGTGTGTAGGAATGCAAGAGATTTCTGTGCATTAATTTTGTATCCTGCAACTTTACCAATTCATTGATTAGTTCTAGTAGGTTTCTGGTGGCATCTTTAGGATTCTCTATTATAGTATCATTTCATCTGCAAACAGTGACAGTTTTACTTCTTCTTTTCCAATTGTGCTCCTTTATTTCTTTTTCTTCTTTGATTGCTGTGGCTAGGTCTTCCAAAAACTATGTTGAATAATAGAAAATCTCTTTTTTGTGAAACTTAGTACAACTGCCTTGGACAGACTCTATGGTAAGAAGTGGGTTGTCTTTAAAAGTGTTAAAAGTGATTCAAACCAAAAGTGCTTTTTCATATTATTACAGTGTTACAAGTGGGGGGATGTGTTCCTAGCAGCCAGGAAAAGCGACTCTACAGTGTAGCTGAGACACTTAGCAAAATTTACAGTTGAGAAATGTGAGCAGTTTCTGGTATATATCAACTAGTTAGTAGCTGCTGTGATAACTAAGAAAAGTCATATTACTGTAATCTCATAACACTTGTGATGAAGTCAAACAAATTTTAAAAGCCTGAATAAAACGTCTTTGAAAATCTTGACTGTTGAGATACGCAAAGTGAAAAGAATGAGGACTTTCAGTTTTGGCAGCTGCAAGTTCTGATTCTGGTTTTGCAAGTTACTTAACCTTAGGGAGTAGAGCCTAAGCTTGTACTTTACAGAATGGAGATACTGTGCATTTTAGGGAGTTGCTGACAGGGTTAAGTGCCTGGCACAGTGTCTGAAATACAGTAGGCACTCGATAAATGTATTCTTTATCCTGGTCCTTGGGGCAAAAGCAGATTTAATATGAAGATGAAGAGGCATTCATAAACTTTTCTGGGGAATTTTCTGGGCATTTTCAAGATTCTAAATGTTGGTAGCTCTTAGTTTTTTCACTTCATACTTAAGCTGTTGTCTGAAAGGAAACACCAGAAACAGAGGACACCTCTAGGGATTGGAGGGTATGAGAAGACTTTTCCTTTTTACTTAATGCTTTTCCGTATATTTTAAATGCTTTTTACAATGATCATGAATTTTATAATAAAAAAGGAATGGATTAAGAAAAAGGAAGAACTTAGTATATAATTTTTAGATAATGATTATCATGAATTTAGATTTTTAAATTGCTGTATTGTCATCTTAATTACTATTTTCAATGGATACATAATGTCCATAATTTATTTAGGCTATTCCAAAAGTTGTATTGCTTTGATTTCTGGAAAGAGTAAACATTTTCCCATATATTTGTTTACCATCTTTATTTTATGCAAGTTGTTGATGACGTTTGTCTGCTAGGGTCATGATGTTGACTTTTGTGAGCTCTCTTATAATATGGGTGTCAACCTGTGGTATTGCTACAAACATTTTTTCTTGATTTTCCATTTTATTCTTTCACTGTATGGAAGTTTTAAATTTTATGCAGTTTAAGTGTTAATCTTTCTCTTTGTAATTTCTTCTATCTAGATAGTTTAATTTCTGTAAGGCCTTGCTAAAATTTGAAGTTTTATATTCTGTTAACTTTCCTATGATATAGTTATTTAATTTTTTAAGTGTCTAAGTCTTTAAATTTCATGGTGTTTCTATATTATTCTGATATTACTTAAAAATAATCTTTTACTACCTATTAGCAACTGACATCTAGTATGTCAAATATTAAATTACATAAAGTTCTGTTTCTAGACTTTTTATTCTTTTATGGTGAACTGTATTTCTTTTTGGGTGGGGGGGTAGGGAGTGCTGTACCATGAAGCCTGTGGGATCTTAGTTCCCGGACCAAGGATTGAACCTGGGCCCACGGCAATGAAAGCACTTAAAGCACTCTTTTTTTTTTTTTTTTTTTTTTGTGGTACGCGGGCCTCTCACTGCTGTGGCCTCTCCCATTGCAGAGCACAGGCTCCGAACGCACAGGCCCAGCGGCCATGGCCCATGGGCCCAGCCGCTCCACGGCATGTGGGATCCTCCCGGACCGGGGCACGAACCCGTGTCCCCTGCATTGGCAGGCGGACTCAACCACTGCGCTACCAGGGAAGCCCTAAAGCACTCTTAAAGCTTAGAGTCCTAAGCACTGGCCCACTGGGGAATTCCCTTCATTTTTCTTGAAGAAATGTGTGACTTCATTTTCTTGTACTTATTAATGAGAAACAACATCTGAAAC
Source organism: Grampus griseus (assembly GCF_964374135.1). NCBI lineage: Eukaryota > Metazoa > Chordata > Mammalia > Artiodactyla > Delphinidae > Grampus > Grampus griseus. Next base: position 140,368,061 of record NC_139018.1, on the reverse strand, counting down.
TAGCTTGATTTTTACTTCCATGAAAAGTAACATTTTTAAAATACTTTTTCACAGTTTGAAACTTGTAAAAATTCTTATTTCTAAAAGTTTCCCCATGTTACATATTAGAGTTGGTACCGGCTTAGTAATTTAGCCTGTACTGTGGAGACTCTTCTTGATTTATATCTTTTTTTTTAAGGGATTATTAATACTGCTTGACTTTTATTTATTTTTATTTTATTTTTTGACATATCTTTTTTGTTTGTTTATTTTAGCTCTAGGAAGTTGTTATATCTTTAATAATTGGTTCTAATTCAGTAGTTCTGTCTTGGGGGTGCCTGTTGGTAGGTTAGATCTGCACAGTGTTTTATGGCTGATCTTCATTTTGTTTAAGTCAGCTTTCTAGATATGTGTCCTACATATATATCTTCTGTTTGACTAACTTGATTTTCCTCTTTGGTTCTGTTAATGGTAGTTGCTTTGTCCTATTGCAATTTTTATTTTGGACTATTAACTCCTTTTCCCTCTCTATTCTTGTTAATAGATCAAACGGTCTCTGATTAGCTCATGAAGAATGGTGTGACACATACAGGATCCTTTTCAGGTGGATGAAAGGAGCTTGTAGCCAAGAGAGTTGTTTACCAATTCCCCTTTTTTTCATTAAGTCTTGGAGTGCATGTCACCATAGGAAATCTGTGTTAACTGGATTGTCCACCAGTCAAGGTTAGGAAAGTCTGGGTGGGCTAAGTGGACCATCAGTTTGACCTAATCTAGCATATATTTCTTCTAGTCTTAAATGTCAAAGCAACAATTGTTTATATATTTTGATGTTCCTAATTGAAAAAACAGTAAAAATATATTTGAGGGCCTAAGTTGGCATTGTTCTAGGAATGTGATTTTTCTGGCTTTGCGTGATGATCTGTCTCTGATTTCTGTATAATTCCTTCAGTTTCACAGTTTAGCAATGGAGATACCTTTTGGTAGCAGGACCTGTTTTGAACATTTTTAAGCCATGTGGTATTTGATGGACTCAGGGTTGTTTCCAATTGTGGCTGCTAAATAAACCCTTTCACAGGAAGTATTTATGTAAAAAAGTGCTAGTAGGCAAAGTGAGACCATCCGGAAGTGATTCATATGACTGGTGTTGTTTGTTTAATTTGGGACTTGGTTGCCTAGAGACCATATCTTTGAGCAAGCTGAGTGAAGTGCCACATGAATGCAGAGGTCCCATTGCCTACCTGATCAAATCAGGACTGCTGTTTGATTTTTCTTCTGACAGAGCTTCTGGTAATCTCATTGATCCCTGTGCTTTGACAGTGTGTGATCAAAAAATCTTAAACATATAAATGAAAGATCTGGTTAATGGTTTATGTTGAAGAGAAAGTCTACTTGCTTAAGTTTGAATGTTTAAAAATTTTCTTCCATATAATTGTACATTGGGAAGAATTTTCAATAAGGTATTTTATTATATAAACCTCAATACTTCAAATACCTTTACACCAACTAAGAGGAAGCAAAACAAAACAAAACCCCCAAAACCAAAAACCAACCCTGCGATTTGCAAGGACATCATGATATACAATATTACCTGTCTGACCCAAGGTCATTGTCCTTCCCCTCTCTCCTCCTTCATCATCATCATCATCAGTACCATTTATTGAGCACTTATCATGTGCTGGGCACTGTGCTAAGCACTTCATATGCATTGTCTAATTAGCTATTCTTGAAGTCCCATGAGGTGCTTATTCTTATCTACATTTAACAGAAAAGAAAGCAAAGCTCAGAGAGGTTGACTCGTCCATCTCTTAAGTGATAGATCCAGATTTCAGGCTTGGCAAAGAGTCCAAAGCCTTTGCTCTTCCCTGGATCAGTCTGTCACTGCAGTACTACTTGTGCTTCTAAAAATAATAACTACAGCAACAGTATCTACCAGTAATTAAACAGAACGATGATGTACTTTACATAAAACATTATGGTGAGATAGGCATTATTTTTATTTTAAAGAAGGAAAAAAATGAGTTAGTATCACGTGTTTCAAGGTCATGTAACTGTGGAATTCAAGCCCAGGTCTGTGTGACACCGTCACTACTGCTGTCAACCTGTACAGGCACTAAAGGGACAGCATTTAAGTCCAAAGTTAAGTCACCTAGTTCCCAGACATTAAACAATTGCCTAGCTGTCAAGTGGGTGAGGGAATGTGAGCTGTTTCCTGCTTCTAATTGCAGTCTCTTTTACCTGCCACTCTGCCTATATGAGGGCAGTTCTCTGATTTGTCTCATGTATTTAAAAAAAAAATTTATTTATTATTTATTTGGTTGCACTGGGTCTTAGTTGCAGCACGCGGGCTCCTTTAGTTGCGGCATGCAAACTCTTAGTTGTGGCATGCATGTGGGATCTAGTTCCCTGGCCAGGGATCAATCCTGGGCCCCCTGCATTGGGAGTGCGGAGTCCCAACCACTTCCCTGGAGTGCCACCAGGGAAGTCCCATGTCTCATGTATTTTTGTGTCTAACAAGTTGTTGGACTCTGTCTTACACTTTTTCTTATTCACTGCAGAGCTAAAGATAGTGATAGACATAAATAAGTAACAGTTAACTGATTGATGAAAAATTTGGGCATGAATGCTTACAAGAAATACAGTAAACATAAAATCTAAGTGATTTTTATAGGTGTCTAGAAACATAACTGGTCTGTGATAAATGTGTATATTTAACTTTTTTGACCTAACTCCTGCTCACTAAGAGGTCTCTTGGAGTTGGAAATTGATGCAGTAGAGGTTATATGGTTACATACAGTGACTCTGGGGAGACTAGAGAGTGCCTGGTTGGTTTTCTTCTTTCTAGCACCTATTTTTGATTCAGCTTAGAAAGGCATTCCTTCTTCCCAATTGCTTGTTTTTTCAGTAGTGACCTCATGCAGACAGGAGTGGCATTGGAAATTGCCTTGGATTGTTTGGCAAGAATTGTATTTTTTGGTGTTGTGGGTGGAGGAAAGGCCTGCCTCAAGGCCTTTATTTCTTCCTTATTCTGAATACCTTCCTGTTGACTCATTGGAAATCATAACAAAAAGCAGAAGGAGCATTGGAGAGGCAGCTGCCAGCCCAGGGCTTGGCTTCTGTTGGGGCAGATGTCTGCGGACTGAGAGAACTCTGGCTTTAAGAAAAATTGGGAGACTTTTGTAGTAGAAGGAAATACTATTGTTGTGATAGGTATTTATCCATAAGGTAGAAAGTATCAGCCGGTTGCTAGGAGTCATTAATCAGCAACATAAAAAACTAAGGATATTTTCTTCAATAGGATTAATTAGTCTTCCTTTAAAATTGAAGCAGAGGAACTGAAGTGTAAAAAGAGGGAATGGAGCAAAATTAGAAAAGGAAAAATTGAAAAGGAAAAATACCTATGATCATTAAAAATAGAAAAATGATATAAAAATAAAATTTAAGGGAATTCCTTGGTGGTCCAGTTGTTAGGACCCCAAGCTTTCACTGCCGAGGGTTTGGGCTCAATCCCTGGTCAGGGAACTAAGATCCCGCAAGCTGAAAGGCGTGGCTGAAAAAAAATTTTTTTTAATAGAAAAAGTCTTGTGGTATAGCAGATCATTTTATTACAAATAACATACATCTCAGATGATCTTTAAAACAGCTAAAAGGAGACAAAAGTTACTTACCACTTACATGACTATTACAACAAAATGTTTTTCTGCCCTGAAGACATATTACTATGTCATTACTTTGGACAGTGCTTTTTAATCATTGCTAGTTTGAAGAGGTAGTGCTAGACAGTGGCTTGACTTTGGGAGTTTTCCTTTAAAAACTTGAGAATTACCCACAAAAATGTGTTTTAGGTAGATTTGGTCTCAACTTTTAAAACTTTTTCGTAATCATTTAAAAATAGGTAATATATGGATATATGACACTTAATTCAGAGGCTCTGCTAGGATATTCAGTTAAAAAAAAAAAAAAAAAAAGAAAAAAAAAGAAAAAAGTCTCCCTAGTCCTGTTTCCCAGGCACCCAGATCTTCCCAGATGGAACCACTGTTATGATTGTATATCCTTCCAGAGTCTGTGCATCTAAATACAAATACCTTTTGTTTCCTCTTATAGAAATGATAGCACTGTACATTCTGCTTTGCATCTTGTAACATGTTCCACATGAATATGTTATAGCGCTTCATTTTTTTTCTTTCACAGTTGCATAGTTTTTCAGTGTATGGGTTTAACCCATCAGTGGACGTTTCCCCCCCACCCCAGCTTCTTCTCTTACTAGTAGTGTTGTAGTTAGCAGCTTTGTATGTGTGCCATCTTGCACTTGTGAGTATTTTAGGTTAAATTTCTAAAAGTAGAATTTCTAAGTTAATGGGAATATCTACATTTAGTTTTGATAAATATTGTCAGTTTGCTCTCTTTGGAGGTTGTACCAGTTTATATGTACATCAATGATACATGAGAGGGCTGCTTTCCCTATGATTTCACTGACCTAGAGTATCATAAGTTTTTTTTTCATATTTATGAATTTCATAGGTGAAAATGGTATTTTAATTGTAGTTTCATTTTCAGATTATCTTACTCTGAGTGAAGCCAAGCATCTTTACATATGTTTAAAAGCTATTTGTATTTCCTTTTCTGTCAGCTGTTTTGGCAGAATCCTTTGCTCATTCCCTGTTGTGTTATTGGTCTTACTGATGTAAGAGCTCTTTTTATACTGAGGAGATTGATCCTTTGGATTTATGTGTAGTAAATAATTATTCTAGCTTGTCTTTTAACTTTTGATTTTAAGGTGTTTAAAATAATTTAGAATTTTAAAACATCTGATTTTACTAAATCTTTTATTTTTATTTATTTATTTTATTGGAGTATAATTGCTTTACAATGTTGTGTTAGTTTCTGCTGTACGATGAAGTGAATCAGCTATATGTATACCTATATCCCCTCTCTCGGACCTCCCTCCCATCCCACCTATCTAATAGGGTTGTCGCAGAGCACCAAGCTGAGCTCCCTGTGCTATACAGCAGGTTCTCACTAGCTATCTATTTTACACATGGTAGTGTATTTATGTCAAACCTAATCTCCCAATTCATCCCACCCTCCCCTTCCCTACCTATGTCCGCATGTCCGTTCTCTACATCTATGTCTCTATTCCTTTTATTTTTAGCTTTTGGGCTTTGTATCATTTTTAGAGAGTCCTATACTGAGATTATACAAAAACATTCCCCCAGGCTTTCTTCTAGTATTTTTAGGATGTAAAGAATTTTAACATTTGACCCTTTGATCCATTTGGAATTTATTTTGGTGTGAAGAGTGAGGTAGAGCTCCTGCTTTATTTTTTTTTCTCTAGTTGGTGTTTGGATAGTATCTTAAATATTGAGCACCAGCAATGGCTCTCTTATGAAATGTGCTCTGGAATTTGCCAAACTCTCTGGTCTATGAACTGAGATTTAATTTTTAATTTTTTATTTTCAGAACAAGGCAGCTTCAACTTCTGAGATTTTTGAAACATATGGCTTAAATATCCTTTTAGAAAAATTAGCTAGAAGTTTCCAGAGTTCTTTCCTCCTCCCTTCCTCCCTTCCTCCCTCCCTCCTTCCCTCCCTTCTTTCCCTTCCTTCCCTTCCTTCACTTCCTTCCCTTCCTTCCCTTCCTTCCCTTCCTTCCCTTCCTTCCCTTCCTTCCCTTCCTTCCCTTCCTTTCCTTCCTTCCCTTCCTTCCCTTCCTTTTTGGCTGCCCTGGGCCTTAGCTGTGGCACCACGCGGGATCTCTGTTGAGGCATGCAGGATCTCTCTTTTTTTTTTTTAGTTGCGGCATGCGGGCTTCTTAGTTGCAGGATGCAGAGTCAGTTGCGGCATGCGTGCGGGATCTAGTTCCCTGACCAGGGATCCAACCTGGGCCCCCTGCATTGGGAGTATGCAGTCTTACCCACTGGACCACCAAGGAAGTCCCCAGAGTGCTTTCAAGCAAGTTATATTATGTTTAAAAGATTAATAGTGTAATGAAGTTGACATTGAGAAAACAGGTTTTGCATGAACAACTTTGACATATATACTGTGAAGAGATGAATAGACTTGTCAAACTAACAATTTATTCTTTGTGTTAAAGGAGAGTATAGTTTTGAAGAACTTTTGAAAACTGTGTAGCTGACTTCTGTATCACTATTTTTTTTTAAATAAATTTATTTATTTATTTATTTTTGGCTGCATTGGGTCTTCATTGCTGCACACGGGCTTTCTCTAGTTGCAGTGAACAGGGGCTACTCTTCCTTGCGTTGCGCAGGCTTCTCATTGCATGGCTTCTTTTGTTGTGGAGCATGGGCTCTAGGCGCACGGGCTTCAGTAGTTGTGGCTCGCAGGCTCTAGGGTGCAAGCTTAGTAGTTGTGGCTCATGGGCTTAGTTGTTAGTTGCTCCATGGCATGTGGGATCTTCCCAGACCAGGGCTCAAACCCATGTCCCCTGCATTGGCAGGTGGATTCTTAACCACTTTTGAGGCATATTCTATTAATTTCCTCTCATTAAGGAGGAAAGCTTTTGGTGGTCAAATATGTTTCAGAAATACTGGATTAAACCAAGTTAAACAGATTATTTAGCTGGTGGACTGTTTAGACTGTCATGGGCTGTAAATTCTGAATCTCCAAGGGAGAGGATAGTGTAAACAATATTCCTCCAACCTAGTTTACTATCAGACTCTTTCCTCACAGGTCGTCTTTCTTAGGACTAGTGTTCCAGGGTATACTTGTTTGGGAGCTCTCTCAGAATATTGGATCTGTGGGACTGTTTCAGCTAAGAATTTGAGACCTGTTCATGGTCAGTTCTTAAATTAACTGTTTTATGTTTTATCTGTAGTTTCTTTCCTTTCTCCATTGAGTTCTCATGTTCTTGGTTGATAGAGCTTAAATTAAAGCCATTATTGTATTAATTGGGTAGGTGTAATTGCTGAACTTTGCCAGTGATCTTTAAGATATTGTGAAGAACAAGAGTGTTTTTTTTTAAAATGGGGGATTGAAAATGTACTAGTTATTAAAAAGGAGAAGATATCACAAATTCTAGTCTAGTGAACTAGTTTCTGGCAAAATTCTGTAGCATGTATTTTGTCAAATAGATGGCTTATGGTGAGAAAAGAAGGGGTGCTTAAGAGTCAACCAGGACTCGCTGAGAAAGGCCCTGTCACAGTAACATCATTGCCTTTTGGACAGACTCACCAGATTGGTGAATCAGAGAAACAGAGTAACGTCTAGATTTCATTAAGGCATTTGAAAGTATGTCTTGTGATACTTTTGCAGACAGATTGGATAAATGTGGACTAGACTGTAATGTAATTAAGATTTGTAGCCAGATGAGTAAATCATATTCAAAAAGAGCTGCTAAATGGTGAGTGACTGCTTAATGGGCAAAGGATTCCTTTCTGGGTGGTGACAATTTTCTGGAATTAGATAGTCATGGTGGTTGCACAACATTGTGAATATACTAAAACCCACTGAATTGCTTACTTTAAATATGTTAAAAATGGTGAATTTATGTTACATACATTTTAGCTCAGAAAAAGGAGCTGCTAGAACTTTTTTTTTTTTGTGGTACGCAGACCTCTCACTGCTGTGGCCTCTCCCGTTGCGGAGCACAGGCTCCGGACGCGCAGGCTCAGCAGCCACGGGCTGGGTTCACGGGCCCAGCCGCTCCGCGGCATGTGGGATCTTCGCGGACCAGGGCACGAACCCGTGTCCCCTGCATCGGCAGGCGGACTCTCAACCACTGCGCCACCAGGGAAGCCCGAGCTGCTAGATCCTTAATTCAAAGAAAGCTCAGTAGGTCATGTTACAAGTAAAACATTTGTATTGGGACTTATGCATGCATCAGTGGTATGTTGATCAAATCTTCAGTTGTGTTGCTGGGATGGTTAATACACTGCATGAAAGATTTTGCTTTCAAAATACCTTGAATCTAATGATGATATTTAATAGTGAGAAATGTGTCATCCTGCATTGAGGTTCAAAAAATGGAGTGTCTAGGGCTTCCCTGGTGGCGCAGTGGTTGAGGGTCCACCTGCCGATGCAGGGGACACGGGTTCGCGCCCCGGTCTGGGAAGATCCCATATGCCGCGGAGCGGCTGGGCCTGTGGGGCATGGCCGCTGGGCCTGCGCGTCCGGAGCCTGTGCTCCGCAGGGGGAGAGGCCACAGCGATGAGAGGCCCGCGTACCACAAAAAAACAAAAAACAAAAAAACAAAAAACAACAACAAAAAAAAAAATGGAGTGTCTAAATACAGGATAGAGAGAGAAGTAGCATTAGTAGGGACAGGATTAGTGGGGAAAAAAAACGAAACAAACCTGAGATGTTTATTAACTCACTAATAGAAATGTGGTATATGCAGCAAAGGAAACGATGGTTCCATTGTCCTCTGTACTGATGAAGTTGGTTTTCAGTTCTGGAGGCCATACTTTAAGAGGGACCTTGCTAGTCTAGAGCACGGATGATAGATATGTGGTGGGCTTCCTTCACACCCATGGCAGGCACTGCTGATAGATCAGAATCCTTACCTGAGGAGCCACTCCAGGCAGTGGGTGTTGGTCCACTAGTTGAGACTTGGTTGTTGCTCCAGGACTAGCGCATGTTGGATGAGCATGTCCAGGATTAAAAAGGGTCTAGAGATTATGAGGTATGAGGAATTATTGAACAGATCATTTAATATGGAAACAAGATTTAGAATATATTGAGACTTCCCTGGTGGCACAGTGGTTAAGAACCCACCTGCCAATGCAGGGGACATGGGTTTGATCCCTGGTCCGGGAAGATCCCACGTGCCGCGGAGCAACTAAGCCTGTGCACCACAAGTACTGAGTCTGCGCTCTAGAGCCCACAAGCCACAACTACTTAGCCCGCGAACCACAACTGCTGAGCCCGAGTAACACAACTACTGAAGCCCGTGCTCCTAGAGCCCATGCTCTGCAACAAGAGAAGCTACCACAAAGAGAAGCCTCCACGCAGCAAAGAAGAGTAGCCCCCACTCACCGCAAGAGAGAAAGCCCGTGTGCAGCAACGAAAACCCAATGCAAAATAAAATAAATAAAAATAAATAAATAAATAAAAATTTTAAAAATTTAGAGAGAATATAGAATCTTAGAATCTCAGAAGATCAACCTCTCATCCAGTATAGGAATTTATTCAACTGTTAATATTTTGCCGATATTATTTTAAAATTCCTGAAAAATGGTAAAGGGGTTCAATTTATCATATGTGGTACCAGAGGAACAGAACTAGGCAATGGAAATCTGCTTAATATGAGGAAGAACTTTATAGCAATAAGAGGTTTCCAAAAAAATTCCCCAAAAACTTGCTTTGAGAAAACCCATGTTGCAGATTTTCAAGCATAGACTGTATAATGGTTAATGGAAGATTATGTTCTAACCTAAGTGCTTTCTCAAGTTACTTAAAATAGTTTTTATTTTCATTTCTTGTTATTAAAAGGTATTTTTATTTTGAATGACTTGATAATATTCCATTGCTCTTTTTTTTTTTCTGACACGGCTAAAAAAGTCAGGAAAAACACCTCCAATACAATAAAACAGGTCAAAATTTTCTGAGCTCCTCCGTTGTTCAGGACCCTCTGGTAGAACTGGAGAAGATGTGAAAGTATAACCCAATCCTGCCCTTAGGGGACTTATGGATTAATTGGACAGTCAGGGTATAACCATTTGAAAAGTTACTCACCATCGAAGGATGAAAGATCTAACTAATGTCACAAGGCAATATAGATTGCCAAGGAAATGATGCAAGCAGTTAATGTGTTAAAATTTATCTAAGGGAGCGATTATTTTATGGCTGAGTTTTGCAGTATAGTCTGAAATTGTATGGCAGAGAAGGGACAGCATAACTGTATGTATGTTTGTCTTACTTTTTTGTGCTCCTTTAGACAGTCTCTTTAGTGAGACCGTCTTTTTCTACTTGTTGGTGTCCAACAGCAGCTCCTTCCACAGTGCTTTTCACAAAGTAGATGCTCAGGAATATCGTTCTGCTGAATTCGTGAAAAGTTGTGTGGAATGTGGGGGCTGTGGTGGTTAAGAGAACTTCAGTATTGGTGGTGATGAGAGTTTAGGGTAATTTCTTTTTCTTTTATTATTTGGCTGTAATTGAGACCAGGACTGTGGTCCTCACGCAAGAGAGAAAGGATGGTTTGTGTCATTCAGCAGTTATTTATTGAGCACCATGCTTCAAATAGAAATCAGAAAAGGATTCCACCCTTATGTCCTTAAGTAACATTAAGAGGTAAAGAGATACAAAGTGCTGTAAGAAAATCTAGAGGAGGGACTTCTGTGGTGGCACAGTGGTTAAGAATTGGCCTGCCAGTTCAGGGGTCACGGGTTCGATTCCTAGTCTGGGAAGATTCCACATGCCGCGGAGCACCTAAGCCCATGCGCCACAACTACTGAGCCTGCGCTCTAGAGCCCACAACTACTGAGCCCATGTGCTGCAATGAAGAGTAGCCCCGCCTTGCTGCAACTAGAGAAAGCCCATGTGCAGCAACGAAGACCCAACGCAGCTAAAAACAAAACCATTAAAAAGAAAGTCTAGGGGCTTCCCTGGTGGTGCAGTGGTTGAGAGTCCGCCTGCCGATGCAGGGGACACGGGTTTGTGCCCCGGTCCAGGAGGATTCCACATGCTGCGGAGCAACTAAGCCCGAGTGCCATGGCCGCTGAGCCTGTGCGTCTGGAGCCTGTGCTCCACAACGGGACAGGCCACAACAGTGAGAGGCTCGTGTACCGCAAAAAAAAATAAAAAATAAATAAATAAAAAAAGAAAGTCTAGAGGAAATTTGGAGGAAGAAGAGATTATTTCCAGTGGTAGATTATGGAAGAGTTCATGGAGGAGGTGCCTTTTGGAAGTAACATTTGAATTGTCAGAGATGGGTGGGGCTGATCAAAAGTTTTATCAACCTTTATTCTTAGTAGGCATCTCCATCCCTAGCTTTCCATATCACAACTTGATGACCTCAATTTTCTCTACAAACTCCCTCCATTTTTCTGGCCCTAACAAATTTATCTCGTTTACCATGCAATGTTGACCTCCTTCCCTGTAGCAACGGGAGAACAATTTTTCTTCTTAAGACTCAGTCTTCTCTCTGTGGTCTGGATCCTACCCCTCCTTGTTTTCTAGGGTTCTTGTCCAGTATTATTTTCTTAACTATAACTTGAGCTGTTTTCTGCCAGTTCTTTCTCTTTCGCACATAAACATCCTCACCCATTCCAGATATACTCCCTCAATCCTAGACCCTGTCTAGGATTATTGTCCCTTCTTTTTTCCTTCAAGGAAAACTTGTCTTTATTCCTTATATACACTTTTAAAATCTTAACTCACATGGATGCGATTCGTGTGCCCTCCTTTCTCCCACTGAAATTTCTCTTGCTCAGGTCACCAGTGACCTAATTGCTATGCCCATTGGAAAATTTTCAGTACTTATTTTACTTAATCTATGCAGCATACGACACTCTTGTCTATTCACTTCATGAGATTTTCTTCCTTTTAACTGGGTATCTTTTTATACTTAAAAATTTTTGACCTGTATCAATATATTGCCGATCTAAGAAAAATTCAGGCAGCTCGTCCTCCAAGAAGCTTACTTGGACACCCACCCTTACACCAGGTCTGAGTTAGATGCTCCTCTCTTGTGTCTCTATCGTCCCCCCTCCCCCGCCCACGTATCTTTAGTATAGCTTTTCACAATAAATTGTAAGTGCTTTATTTTTTTCTCTTCCCTAATTGACTGAGCCTTGGAGGGCAAGGGCTGTGTGTCCTTAGTGAGGTTCATACTCAACAGTTAACCCGCCTCCTGATACGTTCTCACTAACGACTAGATCTGAAAATTAACTTCTTGGCATGTTTTCGCTCTACAGCCTCTCCTTGTTCCCCTGGGCTCTGACAGCTGCTGCAGTAGGCAGTGACTCAGAGAAGTGGTTTTTTGCAAAGAAATATGTGCCTGTCTTCCACCTAGTAGAGGACTCTCACCTGTTTTTTTTTTTCTCAAGAGCTGCCCACAACCAGCAGTGACTAGGCTGAGACTTGAGCTCACTTTGAAGTCTTTTTTTTTTCCATTTAGTGTTAAAAGGTCTTTCATGCTTCATGATATATGGTAAGGTAGAGGTGGGTGGGTGTATAGGTTGAACACAGTAATGTTTCACTAGGCTTTGCTTCTGAATACTTGGTCTGGAAGTAAGTTAATCCTATTCACTCAGGGACTTCTTTTTTTTCTTTTTAAATTTCATTGAGGTACCGTTTACATACCATAAAATTCTCTGATTTTCAGTGTATAAGTCAACAATTTTTAGTAAATTTACCAAGTGGTGCAACCATCACCATAGTCTAGTTTCTACCACTCTAATAAGACGAGGGACCCTTTTGAAATATGATAACAATTAGACATTTAATATTGGCAAGTAAACTTGACATACCTTGTCCAGTTCAGCAGAGTGAAATGATTTGTTCAGGGTCAGGTCTGTTTTAGGTATCAAGAAACACACTAAGTTAACTAAGTTAACTAAGTTAACTAAGTTAACTTAAGACGAAGAAAAAAAAAATCCCTTCTGTTTCTCACAATTCCTATAGCTGTTCAGATTGGTTTAATTCATATTCAGAAGTTTCTTTTAAAACAGATACTATCAAGATTTCTCATTTTGCTTGTATGGCTTGGAAGACTAGCGTTTGTTATTTCTTGCCTGGGTTACTGCTGTACTTTCTTTAGTAGCTCTGCACCCCTTAATAGTCCCCCCTCCTAATCCGTTGTGCTTGGAGTGATCTTTTAAATCAGATCTAATCATTTCTTTCCTGTTTGAAATCCTTCAAAAGGTCTGTACATTCTCTTCCTTTAGCTTGACATGTTCTCCCCCATGCGTGCGCACACACACACACACACACACACACACACACACACACACACACGTCCTTCAAGGCATAAATGTCATTTTCTCTGGGAAACCAGTTCTCATTCCCCTCCCTCTTCATATGGTGAGGAATGCTTTATTGAATAATAAAGTCTTTTTTCTCAAGACTTGTTTTTGCCGCACTGTATTGAAATTACTAGGCTGTTTCCAGTGCCTAGATGGTACTCAAATGTGTTAGCGACTTAGTAAAATCCTATTTACAAGGAAAGATGGCCCAACTTGGGAGGTTTTTAGCAGTGAGTAATGCTGACATTCGGCGGGGGTGGGGGTGGGGGCGGCGTTTGCTCTGCAAACTGGGTGTGGTGCCAGTGGAGCTGCTCCTGGAGGAACTGAATCTCAGTGGTTTGGAGTAGTCAGTTCCGGCATTGGTATGTTCCCCTTCTGTATTGCACAGAGCCGGGAAACCACTGAAGTCGTGTGGTCTGCAGGACTTGTTCAGCTGGTTTCACAGACACCTAATTCAGATTCCCACCCTGATTCTTTTCTCCATATGCTCTTGGTCTGGGCTTGTTTTAAGGCTTATCACACTAGAGTTCTCTGAATAGTCATTTTTTGTCTTGCTGAGTGGTGGAATGGGTAGGGTCAAGTATATGCTCTCTTTGACAAATGATATCAATAAGACAAAGTAGATAGGTATTACGCAAGTTACTGGGTGTCAGGCTCTAGAAGTACGTTTATTTCTGGGATCTAGCTGTCCCCCACGCGTACACAAACACGTTGCTACCATTATTTAGAGCCTACTAGTGCTTCTATACGTTATCTCAGTCTTCACAACAATCTTATGAGAGTAGGTGCTGTTCCTAATCCTGTTTTACAGACAGGAAACTGAAGCTCAAGAGAGGCTAGTGAGGTACGTCATTCTTGCTCATTCTTATTTCCTTCCCTCTTTCTCAAGGAAGAAGTGGGTATGTTCCTTCTCATAGATAACTGCCCATTGTGTTCTTCAGAACCTTCTTTTTTATTCCTTTATTTCTTGTGTCTTTAGTCCCTCTTCCTTATTCTTTTCTTGCAGGGCGCAAATATGTGCCTATTCTTCAGTTATTTAAAAAAAGAGACAGAGACATACCGCCACTTCAGACTAACCCTTTCTTTATCCCCCCAATTTCTCTTCTTCCCTTCTTAGATTTCTTGAAGAAGAACTCTACATTTTCTGTCTCTAGTTCCCTACTTCTAGTGACTTCTCTAGTTATAGTAATCTGATCCTCCTGCCTCATCACTCCACTGAGACTCCCCCCTATTGGGATCCCAGATGACCTTCTTCCTTATTTGCCATATCCTTTTCTCTTTGCCACCCATCTCTGCAGCATTTGAAATTGGTGACCTCTCCCAGCTTCCTGAAATTTTTTTCTTCCTTGCTTACCATCACGTGATTCTCTCATAGTTCTCTTTTTACCATAGTAACTGTTCTTTCTCTGTAATATTCGCCTCTTAAGTGTTGGTGTTTTTCCAAGGCACAGTCCTTGAACTTTAAAATTTGTCTCTACAGTCTTTCTCTAGGGAGCTCGTCCACTCCTGTGGTGCCGCTTCTCTTTCTTCTTTTTTTTTTTTTTGGCTGCATTGGGTCTTCGTTGCTGTGCATGGGCTTTCTCGAGTTGCGGCAAGCGGGAGGCTACTTTTCATTGTGGTGCGCAGGCTTCTCATTGCAATGGCTTCTCTTGTTGCAGAGCACGGGCTCTAGGCATGCGGGCTTCAGTAGTTGCAGCACACGGGCTCAACAGTTGTGGCACATGGGTTCTAGAGCATGCGGGCTTCAGTAGTTGTGGCTGGTGGGCTCAGTAGTTGTGGTGGCTGGCGGGCTCAGTAGTTGTGGTGCCTGGGCTTAGTTGCTCCATGGCATGTGGGATCTTCCTGGCCCAGGAATCGAACCCATGTCCCCTGCATTGGCAGGCGAATTCTTAACCACTGCGCCACCAGGGAAGTCCTGGTGCCACTTTTCAAATCTGGGTCCCTGGTCAAACTTGGTCTCTCTCCTGAGTTTTTCAGACTTGTATTTCCAACAACCGGTAGGATGTCTCTACCTAAATGTATCATTGACCTTTCAAGCTGAACATATTTCAGGCATGAACTTATCATTCTGGCCTGCTTCTTGTGTTCCCAGCCTTGTTTAATGGCATAATCTTTTATTTAGTCATCCATGCCACAAGTCACCAAATCATCTTTTAAAAACAAAACAACCTTTTTCCTTTTATTGAAGTTTTTGCAAGTTTCCTATAGATGGTACGTGTTGCCAGATTTTCTTGTGGAACAGTGTGAGAACGTTGAGTTTCCCCACATACTGGACAATAATAAGTTACTATCATTCTTTTTTATCTTTGCCTTTTTTATCTGCTAGCTGAAAATGGTGTTATTGTTACTTTAATTTGCATTCCTTTGATTAGTAGTGAGATTAAGATTTTTTCCGATAATTGCTGGCTACTTATATTCTTTTGTGAATTGCCTGTTTGTGTTTCTAGTGCATTTTCCTAGGAAAATATTTGTCATTTATTTCAAGCATTAAAATATATATATATGCATCTGAAGATTATGGGAGGGCTTCCCTGGTGGCGCAGTGGTTAAGAATCAGCCTGCCAATGCAGGCGACATGGGTTCGAGCCCTGGTCCGGGAAGATCCCACATGCCACGGAGCACCTAAGCCCGCGAGCCACAACTACTGAGCCCAGGTGCCACAAATACTGAAGCCTGTGTGCCTAGAGCCCGTGCTCCACAACAAGAGAAGCCACCATAATGAGAAGCCCACGCTCCGCAACGAAGAGTAGCCCCCGCTCGCCACAACTAGAGAAAGCCCACGCACAGCAACGAAGACCCAACGCTGCCATAAATAAATAAATAAAGCTTTTTTTTTTTTTTTTTTTAAATAAAGATTATGGGAGAGGGCACTTCCCTGGCGGTTCAGTGGTTAGGACTCCACGCTTCCAGTGCAGGAGGGGTGGGGGACAAGTTCAATGCCTGGTGGGGGAACTGAGATCCACATGCCGTGCAGACAAAAAATTTTAAAAATTTTAAAAAATGAAGATTATGAGAGATTATTAGCCCCTTGTTATAGGTTGCAAATTTTCCCTCCAGCTTATCTTTCAAATTTTTTTTTTTTAATTTCCTTGTAGAAGTTCAACTGCTTTTGTGTAGACAGTTTATTTCCCCCTTTTCAAAATGATTTCTGCCTCACAGTCTTGTTTGGAAAGGCCTTTCTCATTTCAAGATTATACAACCATTCATTTATATTTTTTTCCTCCTTTCATTTTTTTATGTTTTAAAATCTCTAATCCACTTGATGTTTAAAGTCAGTAGCAAAATGTGAGGTCAGGAGCTAACTTTGTTTTTCTTTTCTTTTCCAATTGTCTGTTAAACCTCATCTTCCTCAGTGCCCTTCTAACCCCCACTCCCAGCCATCTAACAGATTGTCAAATGGGGTCAATTCTTCCTTTGAAATTACTCATCATTTTTCTTTCTGTTTCTGCCATTGCCCTAGTTGGAGACCTTATTATCTCTCACCTGGCTTCCTGAAGTAGTTGCCTAATATTGCTCTGTTGAATCTATCTTCCGTGCTGTTGTCCTAGTTACCATACTAAGTGTCAGATCTGACCAAGCTACTCTTCTATTCAAAAACTTTTGTGGTTCCCATTGCCTGCAGATTAAAATTCTATTGTTCCAGGTACATGTCCTACTCCTCTACCACAGTGATTTGTCATTCCCTAAATATGCCATTTGTTTTCATGCCTTTTTGCCCTCTTTTTTATGCTGTTCTCCTTTATTTTAAATGTCTTTATTTCCCGTTTTCACCTTTCTAAATACAATTTATCTTAAAAGCCTAGTTCAAATATCATCTACTATTGTAGCTAGTCATTTAAGCATCTCAGTCATTTAAGCATCTCAGTCATTTAAGCATTCCCAGAGGGTGATCTCCAGGTAGTTAGCGCATTTTATGCCACTGATAAGTGTTGCACAGAGTGAGCCGTTAGAAATGTTTCCTAAATGGATATTTAGCTGTCAGAGTAGATTTTTTTTGGAAAATTGATTTAAAATATGAATAAAACAAAGCTTTATCAAAATACACTAGATATGAAAGCTGTATCAGGACTATTTATAAGAACTATTATGCAATTATATTAAAGATAGACTTTTATATAAGCACTTTTCACACTAATTGTGTCAACTTCAATGTTTAATATTTTATAGGCCTCTCTCTTGGTCCTTGGTAAAGTAAGTGTTGTTAATGAGGTCATGCACTGTGGTTTAGGGTGCTTCAGGAGGCCCAGCTCCAGAACTTGAGCTTTTATTAGTATTAAGGAGGGTAGTAGCTTTTATTATTTTTGAATAAATTGCTGGAATGTAGCACCTCAGTTTGCACTTTAGAATCACACCATCTTGGGTTCAAGTGTGAGCTCAGCCACTTACTAGATGGGTAATCTTGGACAAGTTACTTTACTTTGAGGAGCCCATAGTTTTCTTATATCAGTAAAATAAGAATACTAATACTACTTACCTTATGGGGTTTTTGCAAGGATCAAGTGAAATAATACATGTAAAGTATTTAACTTAATATCTGCCAGGTGGTGTTAGAGATTTTTTTTTTGGTGTTATTTATAGAAAATGAACCATTCAGATGTTACTGTTTTCCTGTTTAATAGTTGTGTTTCAGATCAGATGTCACTTAAAAAAATTTTTTTTTTTAGTAATTTTCATTTGAGTTAGATTTGTTAAAGCAGTTCTAGGGTTAAACTTGAGGAGGAGAAAATGTTGAAAGTTTAATCCCTTTTTGTGGGAGGAAGGACTAACAACTCTATTCTCCGTTTCCTTCATATAAGAGTTTTGTTGCTGAGTTCTATCTGTGGTCGTGGCTGCGAGACCTGTTCACAGATTGGGTGTGCTGGTCTCACCACTTGGTATAATATTCTCAGAACTTTTTTTTAAAAGTGACTTCTTTGTTAAAACATTTGTACTCGTAGAAACATTCGTACTTGAAAAATTTTAAAACCCCACATTGTTGCCACAGTGATTTTCTGAAACAGATTTGATCAGATCACCTCCCGCTTAAAATCCTTCAGTGTCTCTCATGACAGAAGGAAAGGTTTCTTAGCATGACAAACAGGCCTTGCACCATCCAGCCTGCTCTTTTTTTTCATCTTCACCTCCTACTTTCCCTTCTAGCAATGACAGTGCTGAACTACTGCATAACCCACCATTTTTTCTCGGCCCTCCCTGCCTTTGTACATGGTATTTCTTCTGCTTAGAGGCCTTCTCTGCCTTGGCCATTTGGTGAACTCCTCCTCGTCATTCTTTAAAACCCATTAATATTTGTGGATAATGTGAAGCTGGAAGAGAAGTTGGTATTTTGGGTAACAGAATGAAGATCCCAAAAGGTGTTGACATTTCGGGACAATGGGCTGAATCAAACATGAAGAAACATAGTAGAGATGAGTGCAAATAATGGATCTAATATGGAGCTGTAGAGATCGGGTTTAGCAGCTGCATATTTGGGGAAAAAAATACTAAGAATCTCTGTTGAGTGGAAAAGTGTTGTAAAATAATTTAATTGAGGCTTTGTCTGTGGTTTTGGAGTGTTCAGAATGAAGGAGTGATATTCCGGTTCCATTTCAGGCCAGTCAGACCACACCTGGAGCATAGTGTTCAGAGATGAATGAGAAAGATGTGAGGGGCAGGGAGTCATGTCTAACACTAGTAGTGATATCAGCTAACGCTCTGAGCGCTTACTCTATTCCAGGCACTGTTCTTAACTCTTTATGTGTGTTATCTCTTTTAATCCTCACAATCGTCCTGTGAGGTAGGTGCTGTTCTCTTTTCATGAAGAGTACTTGAAGGAACTGGAATCATTTTACTGACAAAAGTGTCAGCATGTGACTCATCATATGAGGGGAAAGGAGGAAAAGCACAAATTTTTAAATACCCAGCCAAGCACTGTGCTAAGCACTGTATTTCACGTGTAATCTTATTTAATCCTCAACAACAGCCTTATTTGGAAAATATTGTTATTCCCTTTTAACGAATGAAGAAACTGGGTAAGTGACTTGCTGTCTTGATAAGTAACAGGGACAGGATATAAATCCATGTCTTTAAAAGTCCCTGGCCAGTACTGGTCACATTATATTTTAATTCCATATGTTGTCTTGCTTCAGAAGGCAGCTTAGGGTGTCAATGGGGAGCTAACTGCTGGCTTAATAAAAACTTTTTGACTACTAGAATCCTGAGATGAAATGGGTTAACTTGAATGTGTGATTTCCATGTCAGCATCAGTGTTCAGGGTCAGCTTACATCATGATTTGGCCAAGATGTTTTGGAAGCATTCAGGCATTAAAGTGGGGGAGGGAGTGGAAGGTGAGAGGGGAGTGGAGGAGTTGGGGTAGACTGGAAGAGCTTTAATGAGCCTTCTAACTGTGAAGTTCTATGACTATTAAGACAGTTTTAAACATGAGAATTGGTAATATGAGAATTGTGTTGACCAGGGACTTTTCTTTTGTGCATAGATTGATTTATTTGTTAAATTTCTGCTTTACTGAGGTATAAATAGCATGTAAAACTATAGGATATTTAAAATAAGTACTTTGTGGTGATTTGATATATGTATACATTGTGAAAGGATGTAGTTAACATATCCATCACCTCACATGTTTATCTTTTTTTTTTTTTTTTGGTGAGGATATTTAAGTTCTACTCTCTTAACATATTTTAATTATACAATATAATGTTAGCAACTATAGTCACTGGTTTATGTTAGATCCTCAGACCTCATTCATCTTAAAGCTGAAAGTGTGTATCCTTTTACCAACCTCTTCCTAATTTCTCCACACCCTACCTCATGGCAAGCACTAAAGTTTGACTTTTTTTTAAGATTCCACATTTAAGTGATACATACAGTACTTGGTTTTCTTTGTCTGGTTTATTTCACTTAGTATAATGCCCTCAAGGTCCATCCATGTTGTCACAAGTGGCAGGATTTCGTTCTTTCTCATGGCTGAATAATATTTCTTTGTAGACATATACCACAACCTCTTTATCCATTCGTCCATTCCTGGGTACTTAGTGTTTCCATATCTTGGCTATTGTGAATAATGCTGCGGTGGACATGAGAGTGCAGATTTATATTCGATATCCTGTTTTCATTTCTTTTGACTATACAGTTATCCCTCCATATCTGCAGGTTCAGCATCTGTGGAGTCAATCAACTGTGGATTGAAAATATTTAGGGAAAAAATAATTCCAGAAAGTTCCAAAAAGCAAAACTTGAATTTGCTGCTTGGCAGCAATTATTTACATAACATTTACATTATATTGACAACCATTTACATAGCGTTTACATTGTATTAGGTATTATAGTAACCTGCAGATGATTTAAAGTATACAGGAGAGTGTGCTTAGGTTGTATGCAAATACGATGACATTTTATGTACAGGATTTGAGCATCCTTGAATTTGGTACCTATCTACGTGGGTCCTGGAACCAATCCCCTGTTGATACCCAGGGATGTCTGTATACCCAGAAGTGGGATTGCTGGATGATATGGCAGTTCTATTTTTAATTTTTTGAAGAACCTTCATATTGCCTCCATAGTGGCTACACCAATTTATATTCCCACTGTTGGCTGAAAAAAAATGTACAACCTAAAAGTTGAGAATTACGTTTTATTCGGCAGCTTTAATGAGGACTTAAAGCCCAGGAGACAGCCTCTCAGATAGCTCTGAAGGACTGTTCCAAAGAGGTAAGGGAGGAACCGGGATAAATGAGTTTTTTGAAGAAAAAAAAACAAAAAACAAAACCCAAACCAGGTAGTCAGACCATCATAAGATTACTGCTATTAAAACAAAACAAAAAACCCAGACATCTCGAGTTAATGAATTAAGTGCTTTTCTACTTACAGGAAGATGCAAGAGTCTGGGCTTATTGAAATTATTCCTTTGATATTCACCTTATGTAGAGCCAGTATTCTTTTTTTCTCTCTCTTGAATCCTCTCAGGGTATACCGTTGGGGCTGGATGTAGAGGTTCATGGCTTGGTGGCAGGCAACCTGTTTTTCTCCGTCCTGAATTCCGCTTAGGGTGCACCGTCATGGGCTGCTGCAGTGGCTGATGGCTTGATGGCCTCAACGTTCTTTGTTTTACTGAAATGGCAGAGGACATTCTTTGTCTACACCACCAATAGTGCACAAGGGTTCCCTTTTCTTCACATCCTCACCAACACTTTCTCTTGTCTTTTTGATAGTAGCCATTCTAACAGGTGTGAGGTGATAGCTCATTGTGGTTTTGATTTGGATTTCCCTGATGATTTAATGATGTCGAGCATCTTTTCAGGTACCTGTTGGCCATTTGTATGTCTTCTTTGGAAAACTATTCAGTTCCTCTGCCCATTTAAAAATTGGATTGTTAGGGGTTTTTTTGCCATTGAGTTGCATGAGTTCTTCATATATTTTGGATTTAACCCCTTATCAGATATATGATTTGCAAATATTTTCTACCATTCCATAGGTTGCCTTTTCATTTTGTTGGTGGTTTCCTTTGCTGTGCAGAGGCTATTTTTAGTTTGATATAATCGTCCTTGTTTATTTTTGCTTTTGATGCCTTTGCTTTAGGTGTCAAATCCAAAAAAATCATCTCCAAGACTGATGTCAAGGAGCTTACCCCCTGTTTTCTTAAAGGAGTTTATGGTTTCAAGTCTTGCATTTTTTTAGTTTGATATAATCGTCCTTGTTTAGTTTTGCTTTTGATGCCTTTGCTTTAGGTGTCAAATCCAAAAAACGCATCTCCAAGACTGATGTCAAGGAGCTTACCCCCTGTGTTTTCTTAAAGGAGTTTATGGTTTCAAGTCTTGCATTCAAGTCTTTAATCCGTTTTGAGTGGATTTTTGTGCCTGGTGTAAGATAAGAATCAATGCATAGATTTATTCTTAAGTGTATTTATAAAGTTAATTTAAATGCTTAAGTTTTATAAGGAAGCTTTGTGTCTGAGTTGAGAATTACTGGTGGTCTTACAGTTAAACTGAAATATTTAAAACCCTATTAAGTGGACAGAACTTGGAGAGATACCAGCCTTTTTCCTGCATGGGACATCTGAAACTTGGTCCTGTTTAGACAGCCCAGTGGAGCTCAGCTCTGTTAGGCTTTGGGGGTGATGTGGTAAGAGCAATAGTGGTTTAGTGAGAAGGATTCTAAATTAGGAATCAGGGCCCTCTTATCGCACCTTTGTCACTAGCTAGCAGGTAACCTTTGATAGGCCTTACTCTTATTTGTAAAATGAGAGAGTGGTACAAATAGGTACAGCCTTTGGGTAAGCTTTTGAGCAATAACATTTTTTGTTTTGGAGTTTCCGAAGGAATTAATTCTAAATAAGGAAGAACATTGTGTACAAAGACGTTCCTTGCAGAATTATTTAATGGTTGAAAACATTTAGAAATGATATAAATGCCCAACATAGGTGACTGATTAGCATTTGGTAGAATTTTAATGTAACTCGAAAGTCTTGAGAAACTGTATAGTAACATGAAAAATATTCATAAAATGTTGAGAAATGTTTTGTAATTTTCCTCAATGGATAGATTTTATATAGGGGGGAAAACCCCAAAGGGATTTGCCCTAGAAGTTCATTCAGTTCCTTTCTCTCACATTTTGTGATGCTGTGAGTTTGTGGCAGAGGGGGAATCTCAGATGGGCTGTAGAGAAGGACAGGAGAATTTGTTGCATCTTCTCAGAATTATAGTAGAATCCAAACTGATGCTGAGATTAAGAATCTAGTGATATAGCATCCTACTTAATGCTGTTAATTTTTCAAGCAGTTTGGTCCTAATTTAACTAACTTTATTCTTATAAACAAACCAGGTGATTCTCTGCTGTGGAGCAGAGCTTAGAATGGAGGGTGAGCCACACAGGGAATTGGAGGGCAGTTTTGGGCTTGCGGCGGTTGTTTAGAGACACTTCTGTGCTTTGCCTGTTTCCTCTACCTCTCCCTCTCTGCTTATTCCTTTCCACCAGATCACAGGTGGCTTTTCTTCAGGCCTGACACTTGTGTGATATTTAGGGTATTCTACTCCGCTATAGAAAGCTTGTGAGTCTTGTCATCAGTCAGGACTGTTTTATAGCAGTTAGACAAGAGAAGGCAAAGGTAAAGGATTGTGGGAGATGTGGCTGTGGTCCCTCCTTTTACTCTGATTTTAATCCAGTGATCTCAGAGGAGAGGAGAACCTAAACAGCCCTGGTAGCTGGCTCTGATTCAAGCCAAAAGCACTACTGTGTTGTTTATCCACAGTCTTCCCCATTTTGAGAGGAAAATAACTTTTTCTTCATACTGTTATGTGGTAAAGGGATGTTTTGGGCTTAAGATTTATTCTAGGTTTGTCCCTGTTAATGAGAACATAAGTTAGACTGTCCCCTGAGAGCAGGGATTGCCAGGAGCTGTTTGCTGTATCCTTTTTAGCAGTAAAATATTGGATGGACGATTACATGAGATGTGTCCTTAGACTACAGCTATTTTCCATACCATTGACCTGTGTTCTTTTCCACATTGTCCTATGGTCTTAGGCTCTTGGAGAAGAATAGTTTGGATTTTGTAGCTGCTACAAATTGATATCTAATTTAGTTACTATGGTAACTCTTCTGGAAAATTAATTCGTTTCTTCTTTTTCCCCTTATGACATTTCAGTTCAACTACCTAAAAGAAAAGCCAGAAGAGAAAACTTAATATCATTGGGTGTAGGAAATAACCAGAAAATTCTCTGGCCCATTCATCTATCCAGCTAGTATTTATTTATTTATTTATTTATTTATTTATTTATTTATTTATTTATTTATTTATTTTTTCTGTACGCGGGCCTCTCACAGGCTCCGCACGCACTCACGGGCGCAGCCGCTCCGCGGCACGTGGGATCCTCCCAGACCAGGACACGAACCCGTGTACCCTGCATTGGCAGGCGGACTCTCAACCACTGCACCACCAGGGAAGCCCCAGCTAGTATTTATTTAAGTATCTACTATGTGTCAGACAGTATGCTAGCTGCTTTAGAAGTAGAATAGATTTGAAAGTGAGGTTGAGTTAACTATTCTATAGAACTTGAGAAAAACAGGAACATTGTTGCTTTTCCTTTTTTTTTTTTTTTTGTGGGAATCTTAGCTCCTGACCACAGATTGAACCCGGGCTCCAGCAGTGAAAGCACTGAGTCCTAACCACTGGACCTCCAGGGAGTTCCCTCATTATTTTTTAAAGATTCTGAGTGGTAATCTCAGTTTGAAAAGATAGAATTAATATAAGAAATTTTATTCTGAATTATAAAACTAATAATTTTAAAAGTATGTAAATTCAAGCTCTATTGTATATCTTTTCAGGCAATTTTATTAATGTAAAGAATTATATAGAAACACACATAAATGGGATTATAAATACATTTATATATTATTTGGTCTATTTTTCTATTGGTATGTTAGAGTTTTCTTATAAATTTTCATGGGTGTGTGTGTGTGTATAAAATATGGCATATTTAAATGTGGCTCAGTTTTATTTGTCTTTTAATTTAAATTTTAGGTATCAATTAACATTATAAATGTTTCATTCTTGTATTGTCCCATTTGGCAGTAAATCTAGCTTTTACTTCAGTCTCCTGTATCTCTGGATTTTTTCTTTCCCCATTTGGCTTTCAAAGATTTATTACTAGGGAAACAGACCAGGCATCATCTAGTGGTCCCCCTCAACCCCTGTAAAGAATGGTAAAGAATTTGGGGATACAGTAGCCTTGTAAAATTTGAGTAGCATACTTATAAATTAGGGGTTTTCAAACCGGGGTCAATGAAATCTCTGAAATTATATATTAAATTTAAGTATATATACATTTTGGGGGGGAAGGATCTGTAGCTTTCCTTAGATAGTCAAACGATTCTGTGATTCAAAAAAAAGTTTAAAACCATTGCCCTAAATGACTTTTTTAGTTAACTACATTTCTGTTGGTAGAAAATACATGCAAATAAACTTGGCTTTGTTTTATCTTGGGATTCCCTGAAATCTTGTGAGAGGTGTCCGAGGGGGACAATATAGTTTTCCGTTACAACTTCCTTTCCCCTCTAAAAAAACACATAAGAATTCACTTTTACTGCTTCCATTGGAGTTTCCTTAAGTATTTTAGGTGAGATGATTGACTATTTTGGAAACCCCAAAACAACTTTAAAATCTGAACCTAGAAATTCACTATGGATGCTGAATTCTCAAACCAGAAAAGAACCTCAGCCGCAAATGTAAGTTTCTGAACAGTTGAGAGATGGTGGCTTCAGTTACAAAAGGTTTTTCTTAGGAGTTCTTAAGGCGCAACTGAAGGACTAAGGGAGACAGTCTGGGCTGAGGCTCGTGGGGCATTTAGGACCTGGGGAGCCAGCTGGCTCTCTTGCTGCAGGAGAGGAAAGTAGGGTGGAGAAGAGGATGGCGTTTATACTTGGAAATTTTCCTGAGTTCCCTGCCTCTGAGATCTGACTGGGCCAGAACAAGGATGTGTGTGAAATTGAGTCTTCAAACACTATTGCTTATGTTCAACTTAAACTTTTCCAAGAAGAATGGAAATTAAGCTTGAAATCTCTGAAGAGGGGAGGGGTTCATACCTTCCCTCTCTTTTGTCATGTCCTCCCTCCTTCTGTGCAGGTGGATGGAAGCATGCCTGGGGGAAGACCTGCCTCCCACCACAGAACTGGAAGAGGGACTTCGGAATGGGGTCTATCTTGCCAAACTAGGAAACTTCTTCTCCCCTAAAGTGGTGTCACTGAAGAAGATCTATGATCGAGAGCAGACCAGATACAAGGTGAGTCCATCCTTGCTTGGTGCTTAAATTTCTGTAAACTTGAGAGAGAAGTTTAGCATACTTTATCCTGTGAAAGAGTTACTGAGAAATATGTGTAAGTGTGTTTGTTCCAACAAAATAAAATACCTGGCAGAGTGGAGAAAATTTAGTGCAAAGTCAAGATACAGTAGTAAAAGAACTTCAGCTGTCCGTATTTCTGGCGCAATTCTAATGAGTAATTTGTATCTAGAAATTTTCATGGTCCTTGATGAATTTTTTATTTCTTAGAAGGTAGAGGAAGTAACTAGGGGAATTACTACTTTAAGTCTAATTTTAACCAAGCTCTGAGATTTGTTGGCAAATTGAAAGCAATAGCAACTTCGGGGGAAGAAAATCACCCCATGATATTAAAGTTTAAGGTAAAACGGGACAGTGATCCGATTTCAGAAAATTGAGATACGTGATTGATTCTTGTGGCCCAGGGCCCTCAAAAAGAAGACTGCTTTAATTAAGTTGGGATGTTGACAAGGACCGAATTCCCATTGCTCACAGAGTTTCTGTGGGGAGCTTTCCTAAGAGCTCTTATCTGAAAAAAGGATGAGTATAGAAGATAGTGGAAGATTGCAAAACCAAGAGCAAATGTAAGAGGGGTCAACTGTAAGAATTGGGCAAGAGCTCAGAATGAGTTAAGGATGAAGACAGAATCAAAAGAGTTGGTTTTTTTGTTTGGCTTTTTAATATTTAAATTAAAAGGAAAACAAGGAAAGTATAGGTCTTAAGCCAAAATTAACATCCCAAATAGAAACTTTTCTTCATCAAAAAGCAAAGACTTATATGCTGAATTTTAAATAAGTGGTTATTCTGAAGACACCTCCTGAGCTGTTCTGTTGACTCTAAAAAATGTGTGCAGAACAGGCAGACAGAGCAGTCTCCAGCAACAGTAAAGACAATAGCCTACACCTCTAACCGTCTTGAGGGTAAACCTTCCTAAAAAACAACAGGTGTAGAGGTTAAGAGGGGGATGTTTATATGTGTAGTATGAAAATACCTCATTTGGGGAGTATCTTCTACTTGCCAGACACCACACTGAGTGCTTTATGTACATTTTCTCAGTTAATCTTTCCAACAAACATAAAGTAGGTGTTAAAGATGGGGAAACTCAGAATCAGTAGGGTGAAGTGACTTGCCCAGTGTCACCAATAGATAGCCAAGTCAGGAATTGAATCCAACATAATTGAATTCCAAAGACCATGTTCTGCTGAGCACACTGTACACAGGAAGATTCTCCAGATGGTTCTTAACTGAGGAGAGCTGAGATGTGGATTTGGCTTTTGGAGATTAGAATGTGTAATGATACAGACAGACCTTAAGTTTAAGGGGACCATGTAAAGTCTTACAGGGAAACTTTTATTGATACAGAGTATTTATTTAGTATTTGCTTCAATATTGCCAAACAGTGCCTAATGGTCTTTTATTTGTTCTAGGCAACTGGCCTCCATTTTAGACACACTGATAATGTGATTCAGTGGTTGAATGCCATGGGTGAGATTGGATTGCCTAAGGTAATTTATGTGATATTCATCGTTCTGGCTTAGTTCTGGCTGTTTGGCATAACAGTTCTCATTCTACCTGTAAAATTATTCTCAATTGATTCTTTGGTAATATATCTATCTATCTATCTATCTATCTATCTATCTATCTATATTTTAATACTAAAGGATCTCTTCAGTTTGTTTTAGGAAATAGCTTTGTTCTTTTTCTTTTATATTTCTCATCCCTGCTTCACCTCACCCTAGAGAAATTCCCTATGATGTCAGTTACTTTTACTACACCAAATTATAAACATTATAATTCAGGGCTTCCCTGGCGGCGCAGTGGTTGAGAGTCTGCCTGCCGATGCAGGGGATACGGGTTCGTGCCCCGGTCTGGGAAGATCCCACATGCTGCGGAGCGGCTGGGCCCGCGAGCCATGGCTGCTGAGCCTGCGTGTCCGGAGCCTGTGCTCTGCAACGGGAGAGGCCACAGCAGTGAGAGGCCTGCATACTGCAAAAATAAAAATAAAAAATAAAAATAAAAAAAATTCACATACCATGAGGGAATTCCCTGGTGGTCCAGTGGTTAGGGCTCGGCACTTTCACTGCCAGGGCCTGGGTTCAATCCCTGGTTGGGGAACTAAGATCCTGCAAGCTGAGCAATGTGACTCCCCCCCACAAAACAAACAAATTCATATACCATGAAATTCACCATTTTAAAGAGTACAGTTCAGTGGATTTTATTCACAAAGTTGCTACATTCAAGTTTGACTTTAGGAAACATAAGGAAATATTTTAGAAATGTCATCTTCCAGCTTCAGAATAACCAAATTTGTAGGTAATATGAAGGGTTTATTTTACATTTCAAATTGTAGAGGCAGTATAATGAGATTTACTTCTTTTATCTGGTTTTGGAGGTGGCTGTAGGTTTTTTGTTTTTGTTTTTTTGACAGCTTTATTGAGGTGTAATTGATTACAGAAAAACCATACATATTTAATGTATACAATTTAATGAGTTTGGAATGATAGCTGTAGTTTTGATACGGGAGTGTGCATCCTTGAGTGTTTTGCTCAAGAGTTTATTTAGTGCTTCTCTTAATGAAATTGCCATCTCAAGTGTTGGGCTGCACCTTGCAGGCCTGCAAGCCTTGTAGTTGCCTTGAGAATGAGGGAGGAGTCCGGAGACAGCAACAGAGACATCACTGGTTTATTAGATAGGGGATCTCAGCTGTCCGAGTCAGGGTTCTGGAGTGACACCCTACCGTGGACGGCAGACAGCAGGCAGAACACGGCAGCAGTCTTTGCTACTGGGGGTGGGGATGAGGGGGAGGAGGAGTTTACCAGTTATGGGGGAATTGACGTCAGTTTGGCTCATCAGTTAGTTACCAGGGAAAGCAGCAGAGGGGCATGTCCCTCATAGCCCCTTGGGCAGAGTTTTTCCCTTTGATAAGCTATCATAGTGGAGCCATTCTGATCTAAAGATCACTAACATTTACTGATTAGGCTGTATAATTAAGAGGGAATGTCAGCCATATGAGTAGGGTATAGGTGAAGCAGGGACTGGTTGAGCAGGAGATGTACAGAGAGCAAGAGAATAGCCATCTTGGGTGGCCTGATCATACATCTAGCTACCTAGTCCTACCTTGAATCCGTAGAGGCCCTGATACAGTGTCACTGTTAGAGGCATGGACAGCTTTTTTTCCCCCCTATCCTCTGACCTAAGAATTCTACTTCTAGGAATTTAGCCCCACTCCCACCCCACCGGCTCAAAAAAAGAAAGAAAAAATTAGACAAGCACAAAAAATGTATATGTAAGGATTTTTCAGCATTGCATATGATAGAAAAAATTGATAGCAAACCACATATTCCTTCACTCAGGGTATTAATTGTGTTACAGCCAGTCAAATACTAGTGCTGCCATTGAAAAGGATGATGTCAATCTATATATATATAACCGTGATGTGTTAAGTGAAAAAAAAAACAGGCTACGATTATAAGAGCTTGTGTTCTGGCTAAAATGAGATCACTATTTTTGTCTAAAAATAAAGTGAGTATTCTTGGGAAAAATCTGCAAGGAGAAATAGTTTTCATTTCTGTGTGATGGGGTTAAAGGGTGGTTTTTATTTTCTTTATACGTTTCTGTGGAGTCTAAATTTCTGTAACCAAAGAAAGATTAAAAAGAAATGAGATGTGGAGTATCAGAAAGTGGCTGAAACCACTTGGAATGAACACTTGGCATTTAGCAGAGTGCTCAGCTCACTGTTGCATACATACCTGTTGAACTGAGTAAATTCAGAGCTAAGTCTTTGCAGACTAGCTTGTATCCTCTTTTTTTCAGAGCAAAGTGCTGAAGTTCTCTTCCTTGCACTGGTATGTTTGAGAATTAAGCCCCACAAATGTCAGGAAATGCAATACGTCAAGTTCTTACAGCTACTTGGCCTTTCTATGCACCTGTAACTTCCTGTTCCTGTTTTTTATATAGTATGCCCAATGGGCAATAACAATTTAACCTCTTTTGAATGGTACTAAGAGCTTTGTTAATATTTGCTATTGCTAACAGTACTGTTACTACAAAATGCCTTTTTAATAATTTAATCTTATTACCTTTTTTGTTTACTAACAGTGGTGCATTGTCCTGGACCACAATCTCAACAAACTGTTGAGGCTATCAGGAACAATAGGATTATTATGGCTATTACCCTTGAAATGTCTGCTCTATATGATTTAAGTCCAGAAGACTTCTGAGTAATGTAGACTAAAGATACTTAGCCTAAAAATGTGTTTTTGCTCATAATATAACATGTGATCGATAATTGACAATAATAGTATTTATTGGGATATCTTCCCTAATCTCTTTATATGGTACATACAAATTATAGAGACTTAATAGGATAATTTTTTGGTTTTTATCCATTTGACTCTTTATTATAATTGGTGCTGTTGGCCAACTCCTACATGAAACATTTTGTTGTTTTGATTTTTAAAATTGTTTTTAATCTGCCTAATAGTCCTCTGTTTTCTTCAATTATTCTGCCTTCTACATCCTAGTGGCAGGCATTCCTTAAGATGCAATTCTTATTTTAGCTACATTCTCTCATTCTCATGGTTTCAGTTGTTTTGAAGACTCTTTGCTATAAGGTAAACACAGTTTCTTCAATTGGCTGCTGGACATTTCCCCTTGGATAGCTTTCTATCTCCTACAGTTTCTCATATGTAAAACTAAACCTACCTTTTCCCCCAAGTGAACCTCCTCTCCTCTGCATAAATGGTACCATGTCATTATGTTCCCAGTCATCCGGTCTCAAAACCTTGGATTTACCTTGGACTCCTAAATGCAGTCATTCCCCAAGCCTTCCTCAGTTATTTGCAATGTCTCTTTTATCTGTTGAAACAACCTCCCAGCCTGCTTTCTCAGCTTCAATCTCTTCACTATTCGGTGTATCCTGTGTCTTGTCTCCAGTCAGATCTTCCTGAGGTTGTTTTTAGCCTTGGCTCCAAAGCTAGGACTTCTCTAAAGCCTGGATATCAAGTTCAAACTTGTCTGACTTTCAAGGTCCTCATAATCTGCCTCTATCCTCCCTCCCAACCTTATTTTTTTTCTATTGCTTTCTAAAATGTATTCTGTACTGTTTTTGGGAGGGTGACTGACTTTGACCATGATTTTCACCGTTCAGGAGAAGACATTTCAATCTTAGGAAATGAGCATGGAAAGTTTGAAAAATTATCAAAAAAGACCCCCATTTCTCTTGGGGGTGCACAGTTCTTCCTCATCAGGAGCAATAGGTATTGTGGGGGAAAACAAGCATAAAAACAAGTAATTAAACACAATGTGTTAAGTTCTATAATAGAGTTAGATACAAAGTGCTATAGTACTCTTCTCACTGCCTTTTATTGCTCATCCAGATTCCTCTAATTGCTTCATAATCCAGTCTCACTTCTCTAATCCACTGTTACCCCTTTATTCCTCTAAATTACAGATTGAGTTGTATAGTACCACATTACCATGAGAAAAGGTCTTGAAATTCAAGGCAATTCTCCATCTAAACTTACCCTGTTCCTATCCTACCTCATTCGTTAATTCATCAAACATAGAGAGCTCCCTCCATGACCTTGACTCTGGGCTTAGCGTTGAAGATACAGCAGTGAACAATATAGACCTAGTCCTTGCCTTCATGTGGCTTATAGTCTATTGGAGGAGTCAGACAGATAATTTCAGTGCACATAGTTGATTAATTGTGGTACATGCTATCAAGGAAGACTCCCCATCTCTCTCATTCCCATATACATCCTCTATTCTACCTACTTTATCTGTGTATCTTTCTACTTCCCCCAAGCATTACAACACATTTTAATGTTTTGTAGTTTTTTTCAATGTCTAAATGTAGTGATTTTACACATACTGAAGCACTTAGTAAATGTTCATTGTTGAGCTATTATTACTCAATCTAGGCCTGCTAGATAGCAACTAGGAAGATTGCAATCCTTCAGAGCCTCATACACTTGCCACTGATTTAAGCTGGACTGGAACTTGAGTTTTGTTTGCCCATGTCTGTGTCTGCAGTAAGTAACTCACTCTCACATACTTAGTAAAATTCAGTGGGTTGACCCAAATAAGTCTTTTCCAAGTAGTGCTTTTCACTGTGTATTGTATCATTTTGTTCCTTACATTACTTATAATGAAATGTCTGTTCACCCTAATGAGGTTATTTGCCAAATGCTGACAATGTTTTCTAATTGTCCAAAGTTTTACTTGTATTATTCATGATTGTTGAATGATTAAATGAACTCTAGTGGATGGATGCCTTACTCTACTTCTTTTATTTCTCTTTAGATTTTTTATCCGGAAACTACAGACATCTATGATCGAAAGAACATGCCAAGATGTATCTACTGTATCCATGCACTTAGGTAATCAGATTTTCTTGGTAGAATAAGCAGTATATAGATACAGAGAATAGATTGGTAGTTGCCAGAGGTGGGGATTTGGGAGTAGGCGAAATGGGTGACGGTGGTCAAAAGGTACAAACTTTCAGTTATGAAATAAATAAGTCCTGAGGATGTAATGTACAGCATGGTGACTACAGTTAATGATACTGTATTATGTATTTGAAAGTGGCTAAGAGAGTAGATCTTAAAAGTTCTCATCACAAGAAAAATAATTTGTAACTATGTGTGGTGATGGAAGTTAACTGGACTTACTATGGTGATCATATCATTATGCTGTACACCTGAAACTAATATAATATGTCAGTCATATCTCAATTTTAAAAAAAAGCAGTTTAGGAGTCACATCTGAATTGAGTGTGTAGCTTGTTGTCCAGGGTATGATGAAAAAGTTTTTGCATTTGCTTCAGAATTTTCAAATAGAATAGAGCACTATTATCTTAACAAAATGGTGAGAAACAGCTGTGTTCTTCTAGGGAGAAAGGATTTATTTATTCCTATAATAACAAAAAATCTTCCTCTAAAAACATAATATAATCTTTCATTATTGATCTAGTGTTTCAGTGAACTATGCATTTCTCTTGAGATGTAGTCCCTTTCTTTTAAATTAAAGTCTCTTAAAAATTATAAAAACTACATACATTTGAAAACTTTTATTGTTTCTCATTTTGTTTCAAGCTGATAAACTGATTTACTAAATACACTGTGTCTTGATACTCTTTGGTAGTACAGTTAAATTTTGGCAACATCTTCAAATAATACCAGCAAATATCAAATGGTTGATTGATAATTTATTAAGTTATCTAGGACCTTGACAAGTCATTTGTTCATTAAGTAATTTTTATGTCAATGCAAAAATAATAAATAGGAACTGAAACAAGGTATAATTTTATCACAGCTTCATAGTAAATTTGGAAGATGACTTAATTTCAGGTCCTCAGCTCTTAGAATGAACGAAGTACTAAATTGGAGGGAAGAGGTGATATGTCTGGATGGAGGATGGGATGGGAGAGGTGTAGGTGCTAGTAGTATAGTACTTCAGAGTGGTGCAAATTTACTTGATGGCCGTAGGCCTAAAGCAGAAGTTGATAGAAGTAAGTATGAGAAGGGACATGAGGATGAGATTTTTTTCTTGGGCTGCTCTTCTTATATAGCATCCTGTATGTGTACTTAATAAATGTTAATTATATGTATGAATGTATAATATATACATTGACCCACAAGAAACCTGTTGTCTCCAGTTTCTGGATCAAATGTTTGCCAGATCCTTGGTATCACTGGAATCAGTGTGAAACCCATAAAAGAGAGAATATAACTGAGGACTAATAGATCTCTTGTGTGGACTAATGAATGCATTAACCTCCTTAGAGGGTTCCCTCACTAGGCTCTCTCCCTTCTGATCCATCTGCCATGCTGCTGTCAGAGCTCTTTCCAAAACAGCCCTAATGGTAGCAGACGCTTCATAAAATATTTTGAGGCTTCCTTTCTAGCCTCACCTCCAGCCATTCTCTCCTGTGTACCTATGTTCTAGTATTTTCAACAAACAGGCTATGTACTCTTGCCTTTGGTTTTGCTGTTTCCTGTGCCTGAAATGCCTTTCTTTAAAATTTATTTATTTATTTATTTTTGGCTGCATTGGGTTTTCGTTGCTGTGCGCAGGCTTTCTCTAGTTGCGGCGAGCGGGGGCTACTCTTCATTGCGGTGCGCAGGCTTCTCATTGCAGAGCACGGGCTCTAGGTGCGTGGGCTTTAGTAGTTGTGGCATGTGGGCTCTAGAGCGCAGGCTCAGTAGTTGTGGCGCATGGGCTCAGCTGCTCTGCGGCATGTGGGATCTTCGTGGACCAGGACTCGAACTCGTGTCCCCTGCATTGGCAGGCGGATTCTTAACCACTGTGCCACCAGGGAAGCCCTGAAATGCCTTTTCTCCTTGGTTTAACGTATGCTTTTCTCCAGGTGCCACCTCAGAATGCTACCATTAATATGTTCTCTTACTTTTTCCCTCTCTGGCAGAATTAGCTACTTACCATCTTTGTGCTCCTTTAGCATTTTATAACATACCTCTTACTTCAAGCATAGTGCTTGTTACATTGTACTCTGGTTACTGTTTGTTCTTATAACTTGCTTTCTTGTGGATTCCTTAGGGACAAGAAGTATTTCCTTTGTTCTTTATCCATGTGTCTTTAGTATCAACACTTAGATGCCTAGCCTATAATCACAATAAATGTGTGTCAAAATTATACATTATAACAAATCTCCCTCTCCCTCCCCCAGCTCAAGGGGGTACTTTCTGTCCTATAAATGAAAAAGGAAATGGTACTTTGTCGAAGGGCTCTTCATGTTTGTCTCTGCTTATCCAATCAAGTTTTAGCTCAGTTCCCACATTCTTGGTGAAGTTTCTCAAATGACCTCAGCTCATTCCTTTTTCTAAACCTCTGGGGGGTTTTTTTGTTTTGTTTTTTTTTTGGTTTAGTTTTGTGTGTGTGATTTTCGTTTTGTTGTTTGTTTGTTATATATTGCTTCTTTCATATCTTTTCTCCCTATTACATTTATTAGCATCTTAGGGACAGAAGTCATGTCTTACTTTTTTTCCCCCTCCAAGGTACATAGCATAACATTGGACAAACAATGGTAAAATGAGAATTTTAAAAAAATTGTTTATGAATAGGTGATATATTTGAGAATTTTCAGAATGTAGCAATTTCAGATGCATATGTCTGAGCCAAAATCAGCTAAATTCTGAGTATTGTGATTGGCTTAGTGTTCTGTGAAGTCTATGTTGATAACCTTGTGAAGGCTGTACCTACAATGGATATCTGAACTTGGCAGGCACAGCAACTAAGCTGGCAGAATTCCTCTCTGCTAGTTCTGTAGCCACTACTCTCTGCAATGTAACCTGAGTCCCAGGCCCTCAAATTCTCTGAAGACAGATTGAAGAATTAACTGCCTTTCTAATGATGGAGTCAAAATGAGAAAGGGAGGAAGCCTGCTACTGTTTTCCATTTCTGTTCAATATGCAGTTCGTGCTTAGAAAGTATATACACAGCAGTGTGTTCTGGTTGGTGATTTATGATTTCTTTCCTCCCTTACAGTGTTTTTCCTGGAGGGTATGTAGGAAGTGTTTGTAACTGCTTGAGCCTCTTCTTTACCTTTACACAGCAGTGTTCAAGGCAGGTTCCTCACTTCACTTACCTGTATTGGGTGAGGCACTGTTTCCCTTTTGGATCAACAGTGATAGAGAAGCTTTATCTTCTTGTTTTCTCCCTTCCTGCCATCTTTTTTTTTTCTCCCTCAGTCTTGACTGGCATTATTCCAGAGATAGTTACTGTACTTTAGTGAGACTAAATTACTCTTGTAGATTACATTCCACTCTCAGATAAGACCCTAATTCTCCATTATTTCAAATATATTTGTATACTTCCTTTCCATTTCCTCTGATGCTTTATCTTTCTAAGAACTGATTTTGGGATTAAATTGGCCCATAATCCTTTATCCTAAATTCAAAAAAACATGCTGAAAGATCTGAAAAATGAGTTTTGGTTTAGTTCAAACTCCTTTGTTGGCAAGATCTGATCAGTATTAATTGAGATTACTTAGAATGTTTATCTACTTAATATGATTATTCATATGTCTCTTTGCAGAAAAGTAGTGTATTTGATTAGGGGTGCTTCCCCAAGGCTTGTTGGGGGTGTTTTATAATGCTGTTTACACTGTAAAACTTTCTTTCATAGGTTACTCTACAATCAGTAACAGTAATTGGAATCCAGATAGGCTAACACAACCTCCTTTTCCTCATTGCTATAAAGTGTATCTTAGATAGGAAAAGGAAAAGAAAAAGAAATCTGAGCTCAATTACAGGCTGACTATTATAGGTACCTAACAGCTTATTTGTAAGCAGACATAGGAGACTAGGAACAAAGATTGAAAGTGGTGTTTATTGTTAGGAGTTTTAAGTTTTAGCTGTGAGGTTAAATACTTTGGATGCTGGATAAGAGGATCCAAGTGGCCATTATGATTCCATTTAAAACTCCAGCATATCCTTAAAATATTCCTAATAATTAAAATGAGATAAAAGAAAGATGATGCCCATCTGTTTTCTGCTTACCACTCCTCTACTTTTTATAGCAGCTAGTGATATCATTGTAACACCTTTAATTTACTGTTGAAAGACATTAAAAGCTAACTCACTGTTCTTGGGACTGTGAAAGTGACATGCCCAAGCTTTTGTTAAAGTGTGGCAGCCACTTTCTTGTTTTAAAGTAAGAATAAAAGAGGAAGAAATTTCTGGAGAAAAATATTTCTACTAATTTAGAATGCAGATGGAACATTGTGTGGGGAAAGTATATAAGGTAAAATGTGTATAGAAAGTTGTTAACTGTTTGGCTTTGGAAACTTTATTGAATAGATGTAAAATCTTTGCAGAGAGGAACTTCATGTATTTCCATCTTGCGCATTTTATTCTAAAGAAAAGCCCTTAATCATATACATATGATTTATATTTGCACTTATCTGAGAAAGTGATTAGTTATTGTGGATATATATATTCTAATGTATTTTTAGAACACTTGAATTTTTTTTTTTTAGATTATGCATTGGGGTTTATTATATGCAGTTTGGGTTCTGATCAGTTCTGTGAATGCAATATGCATGATACATATTTGTATTTGGATAATATTGAGGTTTATAGGTTATCTGCAAAAACTGTAGACTGCTCTATTGAGTTTCTGTGATTTATTTCTTAGATATTTTTTTATTTCCTCCCTTATTGATAGGCTGTCAGTGTCTTGCTCACGTTAATCCCTGTGGAGTGCCCTTCTGATTTCTTCTTCTTTTTCTTTTTTTTAAAAATAAATAAATAAATAATTTATTTATTTATGGCTGCGTTGGGTCTTCGTTGCTGCGCTCGGGCTTTCTCTAATTGCATCGAGCCAGGGCTACTCTTCATTGCAGTGCGCAGGCTTCTCATTGCGGTGGCTTCTCTTGTTGCGGAGCACGGGCTCTAGGCTTGTGGGTTTCAGTAGTTGTGGCACGTGGGCTCAGTAGTTGTGCCTCGTGGGCTCTAGAGCGCAGGCTCAGTAGTTGTGGCGCAAAGGCTTAGTTGCTTCATGGCATGTGGGATCTTCCCGGACCAGGGATCAAACCCGTGTCTCCTGCATTGGCAGGCAGATTCTTAACCACGGCGCCACCAGGGAAGTCACCCTTCTGATCTCTTCTAATTTATT
Source organism: Grampus griseus (assembly GCF_964374135.1). NCBI lineage: Eukaryota > Metazoa > Chordata > Mammalia > Artiodactyla > Delphinidae > Grampus > Grampus griseus. Next base: position 140,330,722 of record NC_139018.1, on the reverse strand, counting down.
GATTCTGACCTGCTAGAGCCTTAGAATCCAGTTAATCTAACTCATGTTACAGACTTCCATCCATCTGTGAAATATTGATTAATATTTATTAATATATGCCAGGCTCTGGGTAGGCATTGGTAAATAAGACTTTCATTGTCCCTGCCTTCATGGAGCTTAGAGTGTAGGATATTTTTATTTAAAGAGTAAAGATTTATAATATATACTTTATTTAAAACTCTTAAAGTACCTGAATTAAACTTTTCCATCAATAATATGAATTCAGCTTAAGTAAGATTTGCTGTCTGAATCATTTTTATGAGACTTTTCTAAAATGTCCTGTTACTTAAAACTTACTGATCACAGGAAGGTAAACAGTGAAGAGACTTCACTTATATTTATTATGTTAACATTTATATTAACATCTAATCACACATTGGATTTGTGCTGGAGCTGGGACTTAAACTTGCATCTGCTGATTCCCAGTCCAGTGCTTTTTGCATTACATTATGTGACTTTTTAAGGACCTCCTTGTTATGTAAAACTAAAAAAAGGCTCTGAGGTAAAGTATTGTAACTGCAAAGTGGAATATGGTAGAGTACTGGGAGTCTCTGTGTTCAGAGTGTTTCTGTTCTTTATGCTGATTTTCCCCTTTGAACTTAGAGCAACAGGGAGGTTCAGCTGCGAGGCCTGACTCTTTTGCATATTATATCTTCCAGTTTGTACCTGTTCAAACTAGGCCTGGCTCCTCAGATTCAAGACCTATATGGAAAGGTTGACTTCACAGGTAAGAAGTTACAAACTTGGCAGGAAGTGCTTGATTTATGTGGAAATAACCTGGAGAGTCAACAGTGCAAATCTTAAAGACGTACGGCTTTAAAAACACTGTGCCAACAGAGATTAAAAAAAAGCATGAGTAACCTGCTTCTCCTGCTTCTCCTCTTCTTCCACTAAACTTGGAATTTCAAGCTCTGTTCTCTCAGTTATGACATGGGTATGATTGATAATTCTCAGTTTTCTTATATGTAAGTTAGAAAGAATATTAACGTATAGTATGTAAAAAATAATATAATACTAACATGTAACATTAAAGGTTCATGTACAGTGAAAAATCTTTATAACAGTCTTGCCCCTTCCCTTCCAGTGAGCACCAGTTGTAGGCAAGGGAAGGGGAGCGAGATGATACAAAGATGACAATTTACTAATTTTAAAACTTTAGCTTATTTGGGTGGGTGTTTGCTATAGTCAGATGCTTGAAGAGATGGGGGCTTGGGGAGCAAAAGAACAATGGTAATATTGGTTAGGGGTAAGATAGAGTCAAATCTTTTGTAGGCCGGGGAGTTTTAAAAATTGTAAATAAAACTTTTATCTGTGATATTTTTCCTTCCAGAGAAGTTGTTCCCCAGACTTGGGGCAAGGGCCAAACCTTACATGTTGTTTTCTTTATCATTTGGCTTTCTGCCTTAGAAACGAAATTGTGTAATAGTAGCTAGTGATTTGGATTGTAAAGACAGATAACTGGCTTGTGATTCACTTCTTGTTCGAGCTGCCTTTAAAGCTGCTCCATTCGTAAGTTCATTATAGGGAATGCCATAAGTAGCAGTTTGGGAGAACTATTTTCAATAGAGCCAGTCTCATGTTATAGTTATTTCTGATGCTCTTGATAATACTGTGTCTATTGAGTGCATGTTATGTACCGGGTATCATGTTAAGTGCTTTCCATATATTATCTTATTTAAATCCTTCTAACAACCCTAAGAGGTAGATGTCATTTTATCCAATACATTTTGTAGTTGAGGAATCTGTTTCCTTCTCTGTTATGGAAAGGTGTTTAACTTGCTTGTTTGGGTCTTAATTTTTCCCTGTAGAAGAAGAAATCAACAACATGAAGATTGAACTGGAGAAGTATGGGATCCAGATGCCTGCCTTTAGCAAGATCGGGGGCATTCTGGCTAATGAACTGTCAGTGGATGAAGCCGCATGTAAGAAGAGAGAAATTTTGTTGGTTCAAATGGGATTGTTGCTACTACTTTTAATGATTAATACTATAATGATGGTCTTAGACATTAGGAATTTTGCTAGCAAGTTTAGGTCAGTAGATATAGATTTAAACACTACTATACAGTTATCTATGCTATTGTTATTTGGAAATAAGTGAGTGATTTTGATTAAAATAAAAGCACTAGAAAGTGAATTCTACATTTCAGTGCCTTTTGGAGTTTCTTATTTTCTGATGGTGTTTACGTGATGATTAAGGTGAACATTTCCATAACAAATGCTCAGAGGCTCCTTTCAGAGTCTCTTATGAATATTTCCCTGTTAAGATTTCAGATTCAGCATTTCAGACATGGATCACAGGCCGAGCTGTGGGTTTGTGCATCAGAGGAAAAAGACTGGGCTTGAAGATCTGGGGGTTCTCTAACCCCTCCCTCTATGAAAAGGAGCCTCTTTCTGTGATAGGGGGTTGCAGTGTTTGAATGTGTAATGTATATCCTTTACTTTGTATAACCTTAGTGTTCTATGTTTTGAATTTTTTTTTTTTTTAGTACATGCTGCCGTTATTGCCATTAATGAAGCTATTGACCATAGAATTTCAGCTGACACGTTTGCAGCTTTGAAAAATCCCAATGCCATGCTTGTGAACCTTGAAGAGCCCCTGGCTTCCACTTACCAGGATGTACTTTACCAGGCCAAGCAGGACAAAATGACAAATGCTAAAAACAGGGTAAAAATGGAACATTTGATCTTTCTAACTGATTTATATTCTTTCACTGTTTGATATGACTCCATTTTAAAAATCAGTTTTATCGAGGTATTAATTTACATATAGTAAAATTCAACCATTTAAAGTGTACAGTTTGATGGGTTTTGACAAATGTATATGGATGTGTAATCACCCCAAAAGTTCCCACGTCTCCCCTTTGCAGTCAGTCTGTACCTCCTCGTACTCCCCACCCCTGACCCCAGCAACTACCAGTCTGTTTTCGATCACTTTAGTTTATTTTTTTAGAATTCTATATAAGTGAAATGGAGTTACCCAGTATGTAGTCTTTTGGTATTAGATTCTATTTTGACTTCTGCTTCCTTCTTGAGTTTTGTGCAAACCAGTGACAGGCTCTGCGATCTAATCCCTGGATGTACCTGTTCTGCTCAGGTCTGAGGCAAGGATGCAGACTCACAAGTGAGCAGGGCAGGGTTCACCAGTGCTTCCTTCTCTTGCCTGACTCTGGAAGAACCCCTGGGCTTGTTATTTACAAGTGGATCTGCTTTTTTTTTTTTGTGGCCTCTCCTGTTGTGGAGCACAGGCTCCGGACGCACAGGCTCAGCGGCCATGGCTCACGGGCCCAGCCGCTCCATGGCATGTGGGATCTTCCCGGACCGGGGCACAAACCTGTGTCCCCTGCATCGGCAGGCGGACTCTCAACCGCTGAACCACGAGGGAAGCCCAGATCTGCTTTTTATGTGTTTAGTTACAGTTGTGTAGCATTCTGCTCTTTTCTTTATTAAGGATTTTAAGCCACACCCTTACTTGCTGTTGGTTCTGTAATGGTGGGGGAGGAGCACAAATATATTTCTGTGGTCTTCTTAGAGACCTGAGCTAATTTAGTTACACTTTCTTATTCATCTTCAGACAGAAAGCTCTGAGAGAGAGAGGGACGTTTATGAGGAGCTGCTCACTCAAGCTGAAATTCAAGGCAATATAAATAAAGTCAACAGTAAGTATGTCCCCACATCAGGCACCTAAAAGAATGTTACAGAATAATGTGGCAGCTGTTGATCTCTTCTTGGACCTATGGCATGGTTTAAGTTTGTTTATTTCAGACGTTCATGGGTTTGCTTAGGAACTGTTACTCATTTACTTAAGTCTTTTGTGTTCATACGTCTTCTCTTTGGGCTACCATTGTCCTCAGACAGGCCCCCACTCCTCCATCTATTCATCTACTGTAACTTACAAACTGGATTTTTTGGCTACGGTTTCACTCTTTCACCCTGTGTTAGACACCTAAATCTGAATAGGGATTTCATTTTCCTGTTTTTATTTATTTATTTATTTTTAAATTTAAAAGAACAATTTATTTTTGGCTGCGTTGGGTCTTCGTTGCTGCACATGAGCTTTCTATAGTTGCAGTGAGAGGGGCTACTCTTCATTGCGGTGCACGGGCTTCTCATTGTGGTGGCTTCTCTTATTGCAGAGCACGGGCTCTAGGCGCATGGGCTTCAGTAGTTGCAGCACATGGGCTTAGTAGTTGCGGCATGCGGGCCCTAGAGTACACGGGCTTCAGTAGTTGTGGCGTGCGGGCTCACTAGTTGTGGCTCGCGGGCTCAGTAGTTGTGGTGCACGGGCTTAGTTGCTCTGCAGCATGTGGGATCTTCCCGGACCAGGGATCAAACCCGTGTCCCCTGCATTAGCAGGCGGATTCTTTATCACTGCACCACCAAGGAAGTCCCTATTTTCCTATATAGTTTTGTTTTTCTTTTAAAGAGTAATACAAGTTATCCAGAAATAAACAACAAACAAAAAATTAGACCCCATCACCTAGGATAACCACTCTTGATATTTTTAACATATCCTTCAAAACATATATTTAAACAAAAATGAGATTGTACTGTTCATATTGATTTTGTGTATGTTGCACACTTTTGAAAAACTAATTTCTTAAAAGTGTCATTTTCATTTTGTTACTCTTCTTCAAAAGAACCTGCATTAGTTCCTTATTACTTGCCAGACAAAAGGCAGATCCCTAGCCTGGTGGAGTTCTTTATGTAGTATTTTATGCATATAACTCTATAGAAACTCATGTGCCTAATTGTCTCCCATATTCATTGTTTATTTCATGACTCATGAAAAATGGCTATGGAGTTGTTCAGAACTGGGATTTGATCTCTTGCCCTCGTAGTAATAGCTGTGGGAATTGGGTATGTGTGGCATAGAATCATTATACGAATGATGAGATAATGTATGTCAATTGCCTGGTATTTAGTAAGCAGTCAGTAAACAATATTATTATCACTTTTGTTAATCATGTAATCTCGCCATTGTAATGCCCTCACGCCTCATCTCTTACTTAATCCAAATTATACCCATCATTCAAGATTCAGCTCAGTTCTCACCTCAGTGCCCATCCTAGCTCACAATATACTTGCCTTTCACATGTCCTACTGCATTTATATGCTAAACCACACAATTTTGTTCTTAATTATGTATTGTCTTAATTGCTTGCTTTTTGTTTCTGACACATTTATAAACTTAAAGTAGAGTTTACTTCTGAGTTCTGCTTTTCAAATCCTCATAATTCCTAGAATAATAGGGTTAGACTCACCAAAAGAACTAAAAAACCTTGCTTGATTCAACCAGACTTGATCTTATCTTGATCAAGATAATAATAATAGTAAAAGTAATCAGTGTCCTCTTCGTTCCTTTGGAGATCCCAGTTTCTCACTTGAACTAATACTCTGAATAACTGGAGTGAATTTATAAGATTTTACCAACTCCATGTGATAGGGAGTTCTAAATCCTGACCAGGAGTCTTTGTATTCTGTTCCATTCTGGCTCATTTAGGATAATAGCTTTCTGAACAGAGTGATAGTTCCATTCACGTATGGGTGATTTGTTGTGCTGTATCTGTATGAATACTACTTAAGTCAGCAAGTATAAACCAGAATGCCCTTGTAGTTAGTTCTCTGTGTGAGAAGAAAGTCCAGCACATTTCCTGCTGCATACACCGCGTAAAATACTCTTTTATTTACTAAGGGATTTTTTCTCTACCATGTTGTCTGGGATTTTTTTAGCCTTATAGCCCTACCTGGCTAATTGTATTAGAGTCCGTTATAAACTTATAAGGAGAGAAACATATGTATATATTTTTAAAGTGTTCCATGCATATTGTTCTCATGTGGTCAGAGGAGCAAAATAGTAAAAATTCCCTCAAATAGCTTTCAGTATAGTGAGGAAGGTAAATAGTCAAATGAATAATTTCAGGGCAACTTGGTTAGAACAATACAGTGAGTAATTTCAAGGCAACCAAAGGTGTGTGAAGTACAGTCATAGAATAAAGAAAAGAATGATGACTTTTCCTCGAGGTTTGTATCTGAACCTTCACTGGGGTTCTTAGGGTAGTTAAGAAGGTGAGGATAAGGCAGAATTCCCCATAGGGGGACAAGCTTTTCCTAATAGTAGAGAAAGTCTGAGACAAGGGAAAGTTGTATGGTAGGAAGATAGAGGGACTTTAGGTCCTGGGAATCATCTTAATGTAATAACAGATAAGATTCTTTCCCTAGGGCTTGAGAAGCCATTCACGCTGCCCCAGAAGAAAGCTGCAGGCCAGATAGTTAAAAATGAGAAAAAGTTTTTATTTTTTGTTAAGTAGGATAAGGAAAATTAGAGTTAGGTAATTAAAGCATAGTGGGAGAAAGTGTTTAAATAATGTTGTAAACTTTACAGTATTAGTAAATGTTCATTTAAATATTTACATATTTAAGTAGTAAGTTTACATTTCTAGTAAAAGCATAATTGACCAGATGCCTTTGCAGATGGATAGTCTGAGATTCTGCATTGCATACGTAGAGGAAACCTGCTTGTTACCTATATTGCTTTTGTTTTCTGTCCCCCACTACTACAAAAACTTCCTGAAGATGGAGATAACCTGTCTGCTTTGTTCATGGCTGTGTTTGCAGCAGGTGCCTTGGTCTGTGTTGTTGAAAAATGCTTGTTTAGTTGGCTAATGGCCACATAGACCTGCAGCCATGATTCAAGGAGCTGCTCACCTCCTTCGTGTGGTGATCAGTGAGCTGAATTGCAGGGGAATGTTGGGAAGAAGGAGACAGTCTCTTAGGAATCTAACCTTTTCATCCTTTCACCTCTTGGTGTTATTTTTTAGTTCTAGTTTGAGACTTTGTTTTCTCTTGCACTGTTTTGTTTCTTTATAACAGCTTACATTAATTTTCTTTTTGTTTCTTTACTAATGAAAACAGTTAAAATTGATAAATACTGCTATGCCCCAAATATTTTAATTTTTAGTATTTTATTATTGACTTTTTTTTGCTACTTTGGTGGTAAAATCATATGGTCATTCCTGGGTGGGACATGGGAGGGCGAACTCTATATTCTCTTCTAAAATAGGAAAGCTGAAAATAATACAATAATTACGATTTTCCAGTGGCTGTCATTTCTGAAATCAGAAAGTACGATATGTTGACTTTCAACTTAATAATACCTTATTTATTTTACAATATAAAAGTACTTTCATGTATATGATTTTATTTAATCTTATGAGGAGGGTATCTTTGTTATCATTTTCAGATGAAGGAAAGTCTGCATTTTTACTGTTGGATAATAAAGCCCTTGTGTGACGTCAGGTTCTGTGACTAGAAGTAGAGAATATTGAGGTAGTGTAGAGAGCCCCTTCCACTCCACGCAGTCAGACCAGCCTTGATGTCTAAGCACTGCTTTGGGCAGAGTACATTCACCAGAGTACACCAGGATAATGAAGGGATTCAGAATGATGCTGTATAAGAAATGGTTGGAGGAACTAAGGTTCTTTAGTCAGGAGTGGACAGTCACAGGGAAGGGGGTTGGATGTATTCAAGTATCAACTCTAGGGTGGGAGCTTTAACAATTTTTATAAACAGAATTGTCCAGAGATGTAGTAAATTGCTGTGTGGGATACCTTCTCCCGTATAGTAGTTTAGTCTGGATAATGACTTGGCATTTTAGAGGGAATTTAGGCATGTGTTATTGGTGCCTCTTTTATTGCTGCCCATATTGGTGCCAAGCTCTCTGCATCTAGAAGCTTTTAAGTAGGCCTGGGGTGTGGTCCAGGAATCTGTTAAATCTGAACAACCTGGGAACCCCTGGATGTGATGACTTTAAGGTTCTCTTCCAACCCCAAAGTCTAATGCTTCTGTGATACTCCAGAATAAAAGCTATCTAATTATATTTCCCTGATCTGGAACTGGGATTGGTTTTCAGGAAGGAAAAAATATTCTAGGCTATAATGTTAACATAGTTTTTTCTTAAGCGTTTGCCTTTTTTCCTCCTCAGTGTTTGCTGCGTTAGCGAATATAGACCTGGCTTTGAAGCAGGGATCTGCACTGGCCTTGTTCAAGATTCTGCAGTCACCAGCGCTGGGCCTTCGAGGACTGCAGCAGCAGAATAGTGACTGGTACCTCAAGCAACTCCTCAGTGATAGACAGCAGAAGAGAGAGGTAAAAGTACCCTGAGTTGCACCTGCAAGAGTTTATATACATCCTTTTGAATCCCATGCTGTTGTGTCAAGGTATATATGGGGCTTTTTTTCCCCCCTAATATAACTTTTTCTCCTGCAGATGAATTAGGCTGTTTAATATACTCAGGTAAAGTACACATTGTCTTCAGCTCTCTTTTGCTTTTAGAGTTGTAAATCGTCTTTTAAAATAAACATTGCCCATCCCGGCAAGTGAATCTGACCACCCCTTCACTTGAAGTCCCTTAAATCCCCAACTAAAAGCCATTGGGGAGAACCTGAAATTTTTTATTCTTACTTCAGGAATTTCCACTTTTAAAAAACCATACCTGATGAGTTTCCTCTGGCCAACACTGGGAAGGTACTTAATGTGCAGTAAGAGTAGACTGTGTGGGACTTTATGGTTTTCTTTTTTGAGAACAAATATGAGGGGATTTCTTTTTTTTTTTTTCTTTTTCTAAATAAGGACAAGTATACATTTTACAAATCCTCAGCATTGGCCAGAGAAAGCAGCATTAATGTGCTAATGATTCTACAAACATTTTATCTCAGAACATTTTGATGCTCTTTACAAAATATATCTTTTTAATGTGTTTATATCAGGAGAGTCACTCTACCCGAGATTTGACAAGGGCATTCGGCTCTCGCTCAGGCTGCCGCTTTGGCTGTGTGTAGCCTGAAGCTGTCTCTTATGCCTGTGGCTCTCTGTCCCTAGTGACTGCTGTTGAGATATGAGAACTACAAGGCCCGGAGGCCTAGGCAGGAGTCATCTTTACCTAAGTGTTCTTTGCTTTTCTCATGGTGGTCAGGCTGAGGCCCTGCAGAAGGAGGAGCTACAGTCTGGAGTGGATGCCGCAAACACTGCTGCCCAGCAGTATCAGAGAAGTAAGAGTCCTCTCAGCTGCGTGTCCACTGAGATCCTGAGTAGGGGAGGAAAGTGGCTTTGTGTCGTTGAGGGACCTGAGGTTAGATTCTGTCATTCCTCACCCCACCCCAAGGCTACTAGCTGCAGTCAACTACCAGGTACCTTTGGTGGCAGAAGGGTTCCTCCAGTTTTAAAAGTAGAACCGGAGTCAGCGTAGGCTCACTTTGGCTAGGAAGCTCGTGCTTACGTGGTTGGTTAGGGAAGCATCTGGAGGAGACAGGACTAGGGATTGATTGGCAAGATTTGTATGTTGAGAGACAGGAGAGAAGGGTGTTCCTAATATGGGGCAACAGGGGAAGAGGAAGTGTGAGCAGAGGGACAGAAGGTGAAAGATGTATTATGGAACAGTGGGTAGAATAAAATTTTTGTAGATGTTTTAGGCTGAGTTGTGTAAGATAAATGCTTGGAAAGATTGTGGAAAGCTTTGAATGGCAGCTTAATCAGCTAGTTCTTTGCCAGGCTCCCCTCTGTAGGGGAAGGATGTCTTAGGTAGAGCGTAGTGGTGGCAGGCAGGATGATTTGGAGTGGAAAGAAAAAAGGGGTGAGGAGAAGAGGAGGCTGCTTTTTAGAGACAGATTTATTGAGATGTAGTTCACATACCATGCAGTTCACCCTCATACAAAGGAGGCTGTTTTCTAAAGATGAAAGTTCTACTTCAAACGTCATGGCTAATAGCTTATCCACAGAATATAACTTTCTTCTGTGAAAATTGGCATCTGCTTCCCCTCGGGCCTCTCAAAGCCAGCTGCCTTTGTGACCTCCTTGTTTTCTACCCAGGACTGACAGCAGTGGCAGCGATCAATGCTGCAATCCAGAAGGGTGTTGCTGAGAAGACTGTTATGGAGCTAATGAATCCCGAAGCCCAGCTGCCCCAGGTGTTTCCATTTGCTGCCGATCTTTATCAGAAGGAACTGGCTACCCTGCAGCAACAGAGTCCTCAGGTGAGTTAACTGAACCTGTGCTGTTTGTGAGCAAAACAGAGTGGACGTGAATTTAAAATTTAATACCCACTTCTTGGTGTAGTTAGGTAGAGGGGTTTTTTTTGTTTGTTTTGTTTTACTGGAAACTTAGACTCGTTATGGTTTTATTAAACTTCTGACCTCCCTTGGTATTCCAGAATGTCTTTCCTTATTCTTTCCCCCCTCACTTTCTGTACAGCATAGCCTCACCCATCCTGAGCTCTCTGTTGCAGTGGAGATGTTGTCATCGGTGGCCCTAATCAACAGGGCGCTGGAATCCGGAGACATGAATACAGTATGGAAACAGTTGAGCAGTTCAGTTACAGGCCTTACCAATATTGAAGAAGAAAACTGCCAGAGGTGGGTGCCCAGAGTGCTGGGTTGAATCCATTAGGTAGCTGTCACCTCTGTCTTTCGTGTGCCAACACTCTTATTTTCTTTGCAGGCATTGTGACTTCAGTGTGATTGTCTTTTATTTTTTCTATTTTGATACATTTTATTCTTTACTATGCTGAAGGTTTTGTAGTAAATTACAGATATAACATTCCACTCCTAAATTTATAAGTATGCTTATTTAAAACAATGAGGATATTATATAGCCAAAATAACACTCTTATACCCTGACAAATCAACAGTACTTCTTTAATACTTTCTAAACCTAGTCCATTTTCGTACTTCTTGTTCCAAAACTGTTTGTTTTTTCAGCTGGTTTGTTCAAACCAGGATCCAATCCAGGACCACATGTTAACATCTGATTATTGTGTCCCTTTGGTATCTTTTAATCTAGCATTGTCCGTTTCTTTATGACACTGACTTATTAAAGAGATGGGGCCAGTTGTCCTATAAAATGTCCCACCTTCAGTTCTGGTTGCTTCCTAATATTTGGTTTATTCCTGTAAATTGTAAATTAGGTCTAAAGATTTGTCAAGATTCAATTAAATATTTTTGGCGACGTGTGTTTCATATTTTCTCATATCAAGAGGCATATAAAATCTGCTTGTCCCCACCATTAGAGATACTAAGGGACATTAATCCCTCCAATTGCATATTTATTTTTCTCCCTTATCACCAGAACATAATTTTTTTTTTTTTAATGTAACTTTTTTTTTTTTTTTTTGGCTGCCTCGGGTCTTCGTTGCTGCTCGTGGGCTTTTCTCTAGTTTGTGGCGAGCAGGGGCTACTCTTCGTTGCGGTGCACAGGCTTCTCTTTGAGGTGGCTTCTCTTGTTGCGGAGCATGGGCTCTAGGCCTGCGGGCTTCAGTAGCTGTGGCTCACAGGCTCTGGAGCCCAGGCTCAGTAGTTGTGGCACACAAGCTTAGTTGCTCCGCAGCATGTGGGATCTTCCCGGACCAGGGCTCGAACCCATGATTCCTGCATTGGCAGGCATATTCTCAACCACTGCACCACCAGGGAATCCCCAGAATATAATCATTTTTGTACCTTTTGCAGCATCAAAATGTCCAGTTGCCCATTAACCATTCATCTAATATTTTTAACCCCAATTGATAATCCTTGCCTAAATCCATATACTTTCAGTAAGAGTTGCTGAATGGTGATTTGTTGATCTGTCATTCCTTCTGTGTTTGTTAGCTGGTGTATGGCCTTGTTTTCTTGTCTTTAGAGGGATTGCTTGAGCTGCTGCCACTGACTCCAGAGTTGGTCTTACTTGGAATTTAGAACATGTAATATAAATAGGCCGTTAAGAATAAGTGATATCCTTGCATTTTTACACTTTGCTCAAGGTAACTCCTCGGTTCCAAAGCTGACCTCTAGAATACATCAAGCTGTTGGGGTTCCTTAGCTATCTCTGTTCCTTGGATCCTTTGCCCCATGTCTTCTCATTCCTGTCAACCAAAATAATCCTGAAGGTCTCTTTTCTTATGTTGCACTTCATTGTCTCTTTTGTTGGGGGAATGGAGCAGGTATCTCGATGAGCTGATGAAACTGAAAGCTCAAGCAGATGCAGAGAATAATGAATTTATTACGTGGAATGACATCCAAGCTTGTGTGGACCATGTGAATCTTGTGGTGCAGGAGGAACATGAGAGTGAGTAATCTATTTCCCATCCCCCCAGATAATGTCACAGTTACAGATAATGTGATTCCATGAGCTGGTTCTAAACACTACTCCCAGGAGGATTTTTGGAAATTGGGAAAAAAAAAAAAATCTATCTCAAAAAGCTACAGTTGTATATTGTTTTCGAAACACCAGGCAACTGCTATGATTAGATAAGTATGTAATAAGAACTAAAAGTTTCAGGAGGCGAATTGAACATGATCTGTTATTTTTAAATGCTATTATAAGAAGTGGTTCTGACACTGACTACCTGGAGTTAGGTCATATTGCACAGATTGAGGGCACAGTCCTCCCCAAGACTCCTCTCACTTTAGACACCAGCCTTAATCTCTGGAGTTCCCAGGTCACCACACTTCTGAAAAACTGGCTATATATTCAGGGGTTCCCTCTATCCCCTCAGGTTCAATAATTGGCTAGAATGACTCACAGAACTCAGGAAAGCACTATACTTACGGTTATAGTTTTATTGTAAAGAATACAAATCAGGATGAGTCAAAAGAAGAGAACAGGAGGGCAATGTCTGGTAGGGTCCCAAATTCAAAGCTGCTGTATCCTCAGGGTGTGTTGCCCTCCTAGCCCATTGATGAGTATCACAACCAGGGAAGCTCACCTGAGCTTTGGATATCCAGAGTTTTTAGTGGGGCTTCGTTCCATACAAATAATGGATTGAATTATGGCCAGCTATTGGCCAAGTAATTGAATTCAATTTCCAGTCTGCTTCTCCTCCCTGGAATAGCTGGGCTGATATTCTGAGATCACATGGCTCAAAGCCCCAATCTTCTAATCACATGGTTGGTCTTTCCAGCGTGACCAGCCCCTATCCCAAAAGTTTCTAGGGGCCCACCAGCAGTCACCTGGTTGGCATAAACTCAGGTGTGGTCCTAGGGGCCCACTATGGATAATGAAGATACTCCTATCGCTTGGGAAATTCCAAGGGTTTAGAGCCTCCTTTCCAGAAACCAGGGACAAAGACCAGCCAAATTTTTTATTATACAACAGAGTCTTTACAAAAGTAGTCCAGTTGGATGAGATACCTGAGGAGTGACTATTTCTAGTTTTAATTAGTGTTTCCTGTGAGAAATATTCAGTGATTTAGTGGGAAGAGTCTTCCCTTGGAGTAGGAGACCCTGAGCTTTGATTCTCTGTCTCTTACTTGTTTGCTGTGTGGTGTAGGAGAGGAGATTCCTAAGACTCATCTTTTTTTTCTATAAAAATGTTGAACTAGGTGACTTTTTTTTTTTAAATTTATTTCTTTTTTTGGCTGCATTGGGTCTTCGTTGCTGTGTGCGGGCTTTCTCTAGTTGCAGCGAGCGGGGCCTACTCTTCGTTGTGGTGCGTGGGCTTCTCACTGCGGTGGCTTCTCTTATTGCAGAGCATAGGGTCTAGGGGCATGGGCTTCAGTATTTGTGGCATGCGGGCTCAGTAGTTGTGGCACAGGGGCTTAATTGCTCTGCGGCATGTGGGATCTTCCTGGACCAGGGTTTGAACCCGTCCCCTGCATTGGCAGGCAGATTCTTAACCACTGCGCCACCAGGGAAGTCCCGCTAGGTGACTTTTAAGATCCCTTGAACTCTTGACTTTTCGTGAATCAAGAATGGTTTTGATCACACATTGGAGTATACTTGAAAGCTATCCTTTATAAAGCCAGTTTCATCAAAATCCTCATCACTCTTAAGTTAGGGCAAGTAAAAATAAAACAAAAGGACTTGAGATTTCAATAGGAATATGGATATAAGGGAGTTTACTTAGTTGAAAAAAACCACTAAATTTAAAGGAAAAAGATTTAAATGCTGTTTAATATTATGGATGACAAATTGTAGTTTGAATCATGGTAACTCTTGGATAGAGGATTTATGGTCACTTACCATGTTTAAAGACTGTTTTATTTATACAATTTCTTAATCTAAAAAATAACCTTTTGTCCATTCATATTTAGGGATTTTAGCCATTGGTTTAATTAATGAAGCCCTGGATGAAGGTGATGCCCAAAAGACTCTGCAGGCCCTGCAGATTCCTGCAGCTAAACTCGAGGGGGTCCTTGCAGGAGTGGCCCAGCATTACCAAGACACGCTGATCAGAGCAAAGAGAGAGAAAGCCCAGGTGAGTGGCACTAAATTGTTCCTTTTTGTTCCGAGAACTCCATCCCTCCTAGAACGGAGATAGAGGTAGGGATGTTCTCTCAATGACTATTTCCTGGGCACTCTTAGATTCAGAGCACTGGAGGGACACATAAGAGTCATAGACTCTGCCCTCCAGAAGCTTATGCTATTTTACATATTTGGTTTTTTTGTTGTCCTTTGTTGTTATGGTTATAGACACACCTCTTATGTCTCTTTAAAGAAATTCTCAATTGAAATATAAGATCCAGAAAAATGTGTCAGTTATTTAAGTGTACGGTTGTATAAATGTTCAGAAGTGAGCATACCTATGTAATTGGTGCTCGGATTATAAAAAGCATTAACAGAAACCCCCTTATATCCCCTTACATCCTTATTCACCTCCCCACTCCCCAGGAATAAACCACTATCCTGATTTATTCTAGCACATGTCTTTTGGTAAATATATGTATGCATTTCTATTAGGTATACATTTGGAAGTGGAATTTGTGGGTCATAGGGAATACATATGTTAAGCTTTAGTAGGTAGTGCCGTAAAGTTTCTTTTTTTTTAGTTTAAATAATGGCTTTATTGAGATATAATTCACATACCATACAGCTCACTGTTTTGTAGTATACAATTCAGTGGTTTTTTCGTCTATTCACAGAATTGTGCAACCATCACCACAATCAATTTTAGAACATTTTCATCACCCCCAAAAGAAACCTGTGTAGGTAGTCACTCCTCATTTCTCTCAATCTCTCCAGTCCTAGGTAACCATCAGTCTACTTTCTGTCTATGGATTTGTCTATTCTGGACATTTCGTATAAATGGAATCATACAATGTGTGGTCCTTTGTGACTGGCTTCTTTCTCTTAGCTTGGTTTATCCAAGCTGTAGCATGTATTAGTATTTTCTTTTTACTGTTGAATAATATTCCATTGTATGGCTGTACCACATTTTATTTATTTATTCATGAGTCAGTGATCATGTTTCCACTTTGTGGCTATTAGGGATAATGCTGCTATGAATCTGTTCTCCAAAGTAATTGTAATACAAACCCATCTTTTAAAAAGTTTGTCTTGCCTCTCAGCTAGTTTGTTGAGGAAATGGATGAGATTTACTCCTTTTTTAGTCCTCTGAATAGGAAGTTGCCATGTTGCTTTAGGAAGCCCTAAAAGAAATTCTTAATTCAGGGGGTCATATTCCTTCTGGGAAGCCAAAAGTGGTAAAACAGATCAGGGCTTTTGTGTTAAGGGAGCTATTGTACACCGACAGCCTTGTGGGCTCTAGAAGTTTGGGTTGTGGGGGAGGAGCTGTGGATAATATAATGTTGACAGATCTCATTTGATTCCATTGTCATGAGAGTAGTTGACATTACTGTGTCCTAAACATATAAGTGTAGCAAGTACCAGGTTCCTTTTAAGAGGGTCATTGCTGGGCTTCCCTGGTGGCGCAGTGGTTGAGAGTCCGCCTGCCGATGCAGGGGACACAGGTTCGTGCCCCGGTCCGGGAAGATCCCACATGGCCGCGGAGCGGCTGGGCCCGTGAGCCATGGCCGCTGAGCTAGCGCGTCCAGAGCCTGTGCTCCGCAACGGGAGAGGCCACAATAGTGAGAGGCCCGCGTACAGCAAAAAAAAAGAAAAAAAAAGAGGGTCATTGCTATGCATGTCAGTTGATCCTGTGGTGAAGGTTGAATCACAACCCCCATTTTGTAGCGAGGAAATCTAGACAAAGGCATTAACTGATTTTACTTACTCAAGTGAGAAGCGGTTGGCTGTAGGGAAGCTGTAAATAGAGGCCTGTCTTTGATATCAGTTTACTGGATCAGAGCTTCCCAAACTTGACTGATGACTAGAACGCTGGAAAAGTCATTTTAAAAATACAGATTCCTAAGCATTAATTCTATTTCTGCTAATTCAGAATCTCTAACCTGGGGCCTGGCTGCAATGATTCTCTGTAGGCCAGTGGTGGTAGTGTTATTTTTTGCTGCCTTATTAGTCCGAAAGGAGTCTTATATCCGATCCAACTGACAGAGGAATGGGCTTTGAAAGAATAAGCTAGGTCTGAGTCCATGTCTAAAAAAGGAAAGTAGATTGAGGATATAATTTGTACCAGCTCTCACGCATGTGATGGGCCTTACTGCTCCTTTTGTTTGGATCATAGGAGTTAAACTTTTATTAGAGGATGTGACTAGAGTTTGAAGCATTTCCTTTTGCTGTGGAATAACTTTTCAGAGGTCATCAAAGGCAGAGGAAGGGGAGAGTTAGAGGAAAATGTGCTTAACAGTGCCGTGCTCAGATGGGTAGACTATACTTTAGGTGTAATTGTCTTTTTTTAAGCCTCAGCTCAGCTTTTAAGTTCCTCTTGGGAGTAGTTTTAAAAATAATCATCTGAGTTCCAAATTTAGCAAGCAAAAGATCTTAATTTAAATTTGATCTGTTTTTCTTGTAATATCTTTCTGTCTGGTTTTGGTATCATAGAATGAATGAATTGGGAAGTGTTCCTTCCTCTTTTATGTTTTAGAAGAATTTGTAGAGGATTGATATTAGTTCTTTAAACATTTGGTAGAATTCACCGTTGAAGCCATATGGTCCTGAATTTTTGGTTTTGTTTTTGTGGGATATGTTTTGATTACTGATTCTATCTCTATATTTGTTATAGGTTTGTTCAGATTTTCTTCAAGTAAACTGCCTCTTTCTCTTTGCCTTTAGGGAATTCCATTATGCATATATCTTCTCTTTACTCAAATCTGCTGAATCCCTCTAGTGAATTTTTCATTTCAGTTATTATATTTTTCAACTCCATAATTTAATCTGGTTCTTTTTTAAAAAATGTATATTCTCTATTTGGTGAGACATTGTTCTCATACTTCCCTTTAGTTCTTTAGATATGGTTTCCTTTAGTTCTTTGAACATACTGAAGATAGCTGATTTAAGTCTTTGTCTACTAAGTTCAATTTGGACAGTTTCTGTTGTCTGTTTTTTTCCTGTTTGGACCATGCTTTCTTGTTTCTTTGCATGTCTTGTAATTTTTGGTTGAAAGCTGGACATTTTAATAATAATGGGTCAACTTTGGAAATCAGATTCTACCCCCTCCTCAGTGTTTATGGTTGTCCCTGTTTGTTTCTGCTGTTGTTTGTTTAGTGATTTTCAAGTCTGTATTCTTTGTCATGTGTGTCCACTGAAGTCTCTGCTTGGTTAGCTAGTGGTCAGCTAATGATTAGTCAGAAATTTCCTTAAATGCCTAGAACCAATAAAGCTCCCAGCCTTTGCTGAGGGCCTTTGTGTGTGTTGGGGCATGCCCTCGACTCTCAGCCAGGCAGTTTACAATTTTGCTTTACCCTTCACTTCATGCTTGCCCAGAGCCTCAAGGTCAGCCAGAGGTCAGAGCTTACAGCCTTATCAGATCTCTTCTGAGCATGTGCATAGCCCATAATGCACTATGACCTTCTAGATTCCCATCCCAGGAATTTGTCAGAGCTTTTCAAAGCTCTCTGTGGACATCTCATTCTCTAGCTTTTCCTTTTAAGCTTTTTGGTTAACCTATTATTTGCCTAAGTTTTTACCCACTGCCCCAGGCATCTGTGATGTGAAGCAGTTACCTCTGTTTTGGACAAATACCCCTGGAGAAAAGGCTGTTTGCACTGGGCAAGCTCTAAGTCAGGTCAAATAAAGACAGCCTAGCTGTGGTCTTCCAGGGAACTACCTAACATGGCAACTAATGACAGTTCTGTGGGAATAGATAGGGCTTTGAAGGAGGTAGGTGTTTATGGGGTGGGGGCAGAGGGGGGTGGGCAGAGCACAAATGGGAATAGGGCAGTTTAAGTGCCATAGGCCTCACTGTTCTTACTGAGAGTCAACTGTTCTTGAATAAACTCTCTCTGATTGCTGCAAGCCTTTGGTTCATTTCTGTAGTTTTGAAAAAGTTGATTCTGATGACTTTTGTCAGTGTTTTTGTTGCTTTTATGTAGGAGGGGATATTCAGAGGTCCTTCCTCTACTGTTTTCACCATTGTCAGTTCTCTCTTCATTTAAATTTAGTGCCTTTGGAATACTTGTTAAAAGTAGATTACTGGTCACTGGGTAGTATTGTTTGAATGCCAAGACAGAGATACCAGGAATTCTCAAGGAACTCATTTTATAATTACAAATATGAATGATTTTTAAGTCTGGCTTCTCCTCCCCCACCCCACAGTCTGAGTGTACACAGACAGGCATACATGCATGTAGCTAAAAATCAGCTGGTGTGCACTGACATGGCTGTACCAGTTGTTAGAATATTGAATACTTTTGTTTGGTACATTGCTCCTGTCCCAGGCCTCCCAAATGTGTTCCACACCGAGTTCTAGCTCTTTCCCTGAACTTCCGCTATGAACAACTGGAGGATTAACACCTAAACCAGCAAGGGGCCATGAGATCTCGGCTCCACTCTGATTGATCAGTGCTTGTGTTGATAAATATGTTGTATAGATTCATGTGTGTGTGTTTACATGTGTATATGGTAGGTATGGAGTGGTTTATATGTATATATAGCATAGTTTACATATGTGATGAGTGATAAAACATATTTATGTTACACATATATGTATCTATAATATGTTACATATATATTATCAGTACATATGTGTAATATTTTATCAATCATGACACACGCATCCATGCCACATATAATAGGAGAGACTTTTAAGGAGATTTTAAGGGGTGAGAAGTGCCCTTTGCAAGTGTGTGTGTTTGTGCTTTCCGAATATATACACGCATATATGTATGGTAGCCATTCTTTCATCTCTTTTCCCTTTCTTTTCGCCGTATCTTGTGGCTTCTCCACCTCTTTTACCTCTAGTCATTGCCCACTCGTTTGGTTCTTATCTCTGGTCCCTATCTCTTTACCTCTTCTAAAATGCAGTCAGTGTGCTTCTAAGTGTCAGTCAGAGTTGTTAGGGATGTTATTTCAGTATACTTTATATAGCATTTTCACATTAAATCTATTTTATCTCAGTATTTTCCACAATACGTCGTTCAGGGTTTTAACTCTCTACTGAGTGATTTGAGTTAATCTTTAGAGCAAACTTTAACAGGAGGATGTTGGGTTTTGTCATCTTATTCGATCTAATTGGAGCAGAGAGAGCCTGTTCTTTCCTCACACTGGGATGAGCAGGTGTATGTCACCGATCTTGCCTCCTTCAGTCTGGTGAGGGATATTTCTGTATGTCATTTTCCCCTGATGTACTGCTCCATTGTTGTTGTTGTTTTTTCCTCCTCTCACACCACAGCTCTGTACCTTGTTTCTTAAGGGGGAGTATGTATGGAAGTGTTTGCTTTAATCCTTCTGCTTTAGTCTGTCCGGGGCAGAGAAGACAGAACTCTGAATGGTCAGAAATCATGATAAGCTGCGCCTTTCTCTGGATGCAAGGAAGGTTGTGCCAGGCCCCCAAGCTTTGCTTACAGTAGACTCTGCTCAGAGCCGTCTGACGCGTGCATTAGCCTAAAACTGAGCCAGAAGTGGCCTGGTTCTGTGGAAATACTTGCTTTGGGGGTGCAAGGGTTTTTATGCCACTTCTCTTGGAGACTGCACCTTCAGCCGTCTAGCTTATGACTTCTCATTTTAAGTTGTTGCTGACTCATTGTATCATCTCGTATTGAAACTATTGCTTAGCATTGCCAGTATTTATTCGTATGACTCTAGGGAATTGTGTGTGGCCATTTTCTATTTTCAGTAACAGAAGCTGACCAGTGGTAGAAAAGTGCTAAGTTCTGCAGCTATTAGGTGACTTGTTCTTGCATTCTATTTATCGGGTTACTCTTTTCCTTTCCCAAGATATGAGCTTCTTAAATTGGGATGGTGCCTCTTATGATTGTAAGTTAAATGATCTTTCTAAAACTGAATTACAGAGACATCTTTCGATTTCAGATGCCTTCCTTTGGCCTTACCCTGTCTCCAAGGCGCTTTATAAATTGCAGGGGTTTGTGACTGCTTGGCTCTGCTGAGTGAAATATTGTGTATCTCTCCCCAGTAATGCAGGAGGAAAACCAAGCCTCCTCTAAGGTTTTGCACTTCAACTGCTGGGCCTGCAGAAGGCAGTGAAACTTTCCATTTTGCCCCACAGCCCAGACCCTACCTCACCTGGCAACACAGTTATAGTTACTGATCCCAGCCGCCTCATTGGTGCCTTGGCAAATTATATTTACATCAAGTAGTCTCAATGGATTTTTGAGCTACTATTTATCCCAATTGCTATTAGCTCAAGCCTCAGGAACAGTTACTTTTGTTGGGTCTGTCAAGATTGCCTCAGACATGACTCTCAACCTGGACACTTTAAAACCTGAGGTGCCTTGTCTAGAAGGAGAAAAAGACTCCACTTCTATTTCACCTCTAGTATTCAGCTCAAACTACACTATGGACTAGAGAGGCTTTTGTTGGCCATGCTGAGAAAACTAATCACCATTTATTATGTTTCTGTGTGAAAATGTGTTTTTAAGTTTCCAACAACTGATATAACTTTCAAGTTTTAGAATATAAGCTGGTGATAAGATTAAATTGCCTATAGTGACTCCTGGCTTCACATGTGATAACATCTTGATAGTCCTAAAAACAGTAGTCATAGAGAATATTAACTCCCTCTGAATATTGTTGGCAAAGGAGGCTTTCTAAAAAGTACTTCATGTCATGGTGCTTGTCACAGTATTTAAGTCCCTACGCCCCTTCCCAGTTGGGACGTTTTGCCCCTTCTAGCAGCTCTTGTCCTCCTGAACAACTTGAATCCATCTTCTTATATCCATCACCTACATCTGTGATATTTCTCTTGTAACCCTTTACCAGTTTTTTGGTGCCCGGCTTCTTCCAGTTGACTATTCCATGTGTCTTGTATGTTGGAAACTTCTTCCTCTGTCTCTAATTGAGTCTCAGAAGCCACCATCATGACGTACCCTGATTTGATGACTATAGTATTGTTTTGCTTTTAATGGTTTGTAGGAAACCCAGGATGAGTCAGCTGTGTTATGGTTGGATGAAATTCAAGGTGGAATCTGGCAGTCCAACAAAGACACCCAAGAAGCACAAAAGTGTATGTATCAGTTGTTTTATTTCTACTCTGGTGGAAAGTGGGGGTGGCGAGGTGCTCCGTATCTTAGAACTCAGCTTGACCAAGATAGAAAGATGTAGGGGGAACAGTTTGCTAGTAGGTGAATCTAGACACCTTCTAAACTATTACAGTAACAATTCTCTTCTGGGATAGTTGCCTTAGGGATCTTTGCCATTAATGAAGCAGTGGAGAAGGGCAATGTAGGAAAAACACTGAGTGCCCTTCGTTCCCCTGATGTCGGCTTGTATGGCGTCATCCCCGAATGTGGTGAAACTTACCAGAGTGACCTTGCTGAAGCCAAGAAGAAAAAACTGGCAGCAGGTGAGTTTGCGTAAATGAATATGTGCCCTGAAAGTAAGAACTTGAAAATATCACAGGGCAGATGTAGAGCAAAGGGACAAGCTATAGGGAAATTCAGAAGTACAGTATTAGGCTTATTTTAAAGACCCAAGGAGATAATATTCCTATTTTTGAAAATATTCTTTTTCTTCCCCTTGAGGGTGGCTATGTTAATAAAAAGGTCAGTTTTCTGAAAACGTTTATCTTTCATAGGGTGTTAGTAGTTCTGATTACCTAAGCCTGTAGATATTTAAAAGTTTATCTGCAAAAAGAGGGGAATAAAGATAAGAATTTTCATCCCATTTCATTGCCCTGTTTTTAAAATTAACTAGAGAGGCTGAATGGCTGTAAGTCTTTTATCAGAATAGTTTTCTGACACACAAGGTCTTACTTAGGTATAGGCTTCGGAAGGAACAGAGGCAGTCAAGGTTGATTTCCCCATTTGGACTTCACAGGTATTTTCTTTTTATACTGTGGATATGAATGAGCTAAATGAGACATTACAAAGTCATAGTTTTTAAATTTTATTTATTTATTTATTTTTTGCGGTACACGGGCCTCTCACTGCCGTGGCCTGTCCTGTTGCGGAGCACAGGCTCCGGATGCGCAGGCTCAGCAGCCATGGCTCACGGTCCCAGCCACTCCGCGGCATGGGGGATCCTTCCGGACCGGGGCACAAACCCGTGTCCCCTGCATCGGCAGGCGGACTCTCAACCACTGCAGCACCAGGGAAGCCCCAAAGTCATAATTTAAGAGGGACTTAGGATCGCTCTTTACTCTCATAGACCCAGGGACAGGTTTTGGAATGGTCTTCATTCAGCTTGTTAACCCTTACCAGAACAATCCTGTGGTATCAGACATGTGAATGTGGGGAGTGTGGCTCTGGGTTTCTTTCATCTTTCCTTTATTTTCTGCCAGGAGATTATAACAGCAAGTGGGTGAAGCACTGGGTAAAAGGTGGCTATTATTATTACCACAATCTGAAGACGCTGGCAGGAGGATGGGATGAACCCCCAGACTTTGTGCAGAATTCTATGCAGCTCTCTCGGGAGGAGATCCAGGTAGGTCTCATTTCTTCACAAAAGAAGAAGCTGAGGGAAAGTACCTGTATTTTAGAGGTAATATTACTTAGGAGGAACAGGGCATGTGGTCAGAAGCCCTAGACTAAAATTAAGGCTACATAACAAACTACTTTGGAGTAATTTTTCCAGTGGGAGTGCTTAAGGCCTAAATTAGTAAAACATCTGGATTATAGACTTAAGTCAGATGAATTGTGTGCTTTTTAAAGAAAACTGGATGATCCAGCAAAGAACAAAAAAAGTTGCTCTGACTTCTCATTAAATGCAACTACTCTTACTCTTTCCCAGTGTACATTTTTAATCTCTTTTCTGACTATTCCACAGATTCCAACTGTACTATGTTAGAATATAACCTGCACTTTCACATAAAGTTAGCATTTTTTCTTATAGCAGCTTTTAAAGTGCTTCTTTCTCATCCTGTGTCTTTGCTTATGCTGTTCACTCTTACTAGAATTTCCTCATTCAGCAGTTCCTGAATACCTCCTATATGTACCAGACCCTCTTCTAAACACTGGAGATATAGTCATAAACGAAACAAAGTTCCTGCTGTCGTGAGATGTCCCTCCCCTGCCATCTACATCTGTCAAAATTTTATCCTTCCAGGCACACCCATCTCAAAGTGTCACCTCCTCTACAACGCTTATTAAAATTCCTTTTCCTTCCCCACTCCATCTTCATTTCAAGCCCCCCGCCCATAGTCTTTGTATTCATTTAGAATTTAACCAACTTGGATTTGTTTCAGTCGTGTGTGTACTTACCTTATGCCCACTGTTAGTTTTTAAGGTGAGGTACTAAGTTTGCAGTCCTTGTATGTAATGGCCACTTACTTTGTCCTTGACGGGCTGTTGAGCACTTCCAACGTTACCTGGTGCTAAGCTCGTGGTTATCAAACTGGAGTTGTCTAATGTACATGAAAGGAGAGGGAAATATATTGAGGGAAGTTGTTCAGTAGGCTCCTGTGGGTCATGATTAGACACATGGTTAATACACACAAAGATTCCTAGAGAGAAGGGACAGTAAAGGACTTTTAAAAAGGTTATCTACTTCCATTGGGCTGTTATTCCCAAATCCTGTATAGAAAAAAATGGAATGTTCACATATGTAAAAACTGAAATAGTCCCTTTCTTCAGAACTCACCTATCAGAGGAATGAGTTTCTATCTTGTGTTTATTAAAGTTCTCCTGTGAGGGAAATTATAGTCTCGTACCTTCCCAGTGTTTCATCTTCACTGCTAATGGTTTCACAGGTGATTAAATTTAACTAAGCTCATTGAACTCTCTCTCTGTTGGGCGTTGAGGGGCTATAAAGATGTATCAGAGTCTCTACTTTCCAGTTATTAACAATACTGTGGTAAAAATAGCAGGCACAGAACTGAGTACTGCAATGTAAGACAGAGAGAAATAGATGCTCTAATAACAGTAAAATAGAGGAAATATTAAGGAAGCAGTTAATTCTATCCTGGAGAAAGACAGCGTAGATAACATTTTAGCAGATGAGAAACAGAGGGAAGTCTATTCTGGACAGAAAAGACAGTGTGGGGAAGGACATCAAGGACTGGAGGAACATGGGCCATTTCAGGGAGGACGAGTGGTCCTTTGACTGGCATGCGAAGTGGAGGAGGCAGAGAAGAGAGGCAAGGACCTGACTGGCCACTTGAAGGAAGTCAGGGTGATCTTCCAGCAGAGTGATTTTTAACTCTTTTTGGGTCGTGTACACCTTTGAGAATCTAACTAACCTCCACAGAGACACTCCTACTTGGTGTTTTGTGTATGGACCTAAGATTTTTTTTTTAAATAAATTTATTTTATTTATTTATTTTTGGCTGCATTGGGTCCTCATTGCTGTGCGCAGGCTTTTTCTAGTTGCAGTGAGCGGGGGCTACTCTTCGTTGCAGTGCGGTGGCTTCTCTTGTGGAGCATGGGCTCTAGGCACGTGGGCTCAGTAGTTGTGGCTCACAGGCTCTAGAGCACAGGCTCAGTAGTTGTGACGCACAGGCTTAGTTGCTCCAATAGCATGTGGGATCTTCCCGGACTAGGGCTCAAACCCGTGTCCCCTGCATTGGCAGGCGGATTCTTAACCACTGCCTGCGCCACCAGGGAAGCCCTGGATCTAAGAATTTTTTTTTTTTTTTACATCTTTATTGGAGTATAATTGCTTTACAATGGTGTGTTAGTTTCTGCTTTATAACAAAGTGAATCAGTTATACATATGTTCCCATATCTCTTCCCTCTTGCGTCTCCCTCCCTCCCACCCTCCCTATCCCACCCCTCTAGGTGGTCACAAACCACCTAGCTGATCTCCCTGTGCTATGCGGCTACTTCCCACTAGCTATCTATTTTACGTTTGGTAGGGTATATATGTCCATACCACTCTCTCACTTTGTCACAGCTTACCCTTCCCCCTCCCCATATCCTCAAGTCCATTCTCTAGTAGGTCTGTGTCTTTATTCCCGTCTTACCCCTAGGTTCTTCATGATCTTTTTTTTTTGTCTTAGATTCCATATATATGTGTTAGCATATGGTATTTGTTTTTCTCTTTCTGACTTACTTCACTCTGTATGACAGACTCTAGGTCCATCCACCTCACTACAAATAACTCAATTTCGTTTCTTTTTATGGCTGAGTAATATTCCATTGTATATATGTGCCACATCTTTTTTTTTTTTTTGCGGTACACGGGCCTGTCACTGTTGTGGCCTCTCCCGTTGCAGAGCACAGGCTCCAGACGTGCAGGCTCAGCAGCCATGGCTCACGGGCCCAGCCACTCCACGGCATGTGGGATCTTCCCAGACCGGGGCACGAACCCGTGTCCCCTGCATTGGCAGGCGGACTCTCAACCACTGCGCCACCAGGGAAGCCTGTGCCACATCTTTATCCATCCATCTGTTGATGGACACTTAGGTTGCTTCCATGTCCTGGCCATTGTAAATAGAGCTGCAGTGAACATTTTGGTACATGACTCTTTTTGAATTATGGTTTTCTCAGGGTATATGCCCAGTAGTGGGATTGCTGGGTCGTATGGTAGTTCTATTTTTAGTTTTTTAAGGAACCTCCTGGTGGCTTTATCAATTTACATTCCCAACAACAGTGCAAGAGTGTTCCCTTTTCTCCACACCCTCTCCAGCATTTATTGTTTCTAGATTTTTTGATGATGACCATCCTGACTGGTGTGAGATGATATCTCATTGTAGTTTTGATTTGCATTTCTCTAATGATGTTGAACATTCTTTCATATGTTTGTTGGCAATCTGTATATCTTCTTTGGAGAAATGTCTGTTTAGGTCTTCTGCCCATTTTTGGATTGGATTGTTTGTTTTTCTGTTATTGAGCTGCATGAGCTGCTTGTAAATTTTGGAGATTAATCCTTTGTCAGTTGCTTCATTTGCAAATATTTTCTCCCATTCTGAGGGTTTTCTTTTGGTCTTGTTTATGGTTTTCTTTGCTGTGCAAAAGCTTTTAAGTTTCATTAGGTCCCATTTGTTTATTTTTGTTTTTATTTCCATTTCTCTAGGAGGTGGGTCAAAAAGGATCTTGCTGTGATTTATGTCATAGAGTGTTCTGCCTGTGTTTTCCTCTAAGAGTTTGATAGTGTCTGGCCTTACATTTAGGTCTTTAATCCATTTTGAGTTTATTTTTGTGTATTGGTGTTAGGGAGTGTTCTAATCTCATACTTTTACATGTAGCTTTCCAGTTTTCCCAGCACCACTTATTGAAGAGGCTGTCTTTTCTCCACTGTATATTCTTGCCTCCTTTATCAAAGATAAGGTGACCATAGGTGTGTGGGTGTATCTCTGGGCTTTCTATCCTCTTCCACTGATCTGTATTTCTGTTTTTGTGCCAGTACCATACTGTGTTGATTACTGTAGCTTTGTAGTATAGTCTGGAGTCAGGCTCCTGGACCTAAGAATTTTAAACAGAGGAGTGATGTTACCTCACTTCAGCACGTTACCTAACCTCCTACCTCCCTGAAAACAAAACAAAACAAAAAACAGTGACCATCAAATTGGTTCTCCCACTCTCCACTTTCCTCCCTTTCAGTGAATCTGGATTTTCACTGAATCCTTCATCATTTTCTTTTCCCAAAAGAAAAGTCTCTTTTCCCAAACTTATCATTTATCTTGTCTCTTGATTTTATTCTCTCCCAGTTCCTTGCAGACCGTGTACTCCACCTCCTCTCATTTTTTGGATTATTCTAATATGTAACCTAGATCAGTGCTTTCCAGAATTTAGTGCAGTCTTTAACTGCACACGTGTTTGCCCAGGGAAAAAAAAAATCAAGGCTCTGATACCAAGGACGGGGGGATACATGGTATATCCATATACCATGGATATTAGGTGGGTAACCAGGTGTTCTCACTAACCATTCTCACCACTCCTGCCCTCATTCAAGCCAGGTCCTCTCCCACTTGGATTATACGATAACAGCATCCTAATTCATCCACTCAGGCTAATCTGTCAGCTACTCCGCTAACAGTGCTGCTTTTCTAAAAATAAATCTGATGGCTTTATTCCTGTTTGAAAGTTTTCTGGTTCTCCAGTGCTTGTAGTAACAGTTCAAACACTCTAGGCTACTTCTCAAGACGATTTGTAGTCTGTCCACTCCCTTGCAGGGCCCTCCTCTGTGTCATTCCAGGGGATCTGGGCCTTGGTGTTGTCACCTGTTACTCTGTCTTCTTGTCAGCAATGACCCCAGATCAGTAAGCACACTTCCTGGCACAGCCAGTGTTAGGTAGGTGAGTAAAGGAAATAACATATGAGGTAAAAGAAGGTGAAGTTTTTGTTTATGACTTTTTGGGGGAATGTGAGGACAACTTGGCCTTGAAAAATAGATCTGAAGTCTGCATTCCCATTTCTTGGCTAAAGATCTAGTATAGCCTTGGAAAGCCTTAAGCATTAGTTTGTGTGATACTGTGTAAAAATTTGTGTCCATTCTCACCTGTGTTTATCTTCTCATGTGACCATTGCTTTTTCAGAGTTCCATCTCTGGGGTGACTGCTGCGTATAACCGAGAACAGCTTTGGCTGGCCAACGAAGGCTTGATCACCAAGCTGCAGGCTTGCTTCAGGGGATACTTAGTTCGGCAGGAATTCCGATCCAGGATAAATTTCCTAAAGAAACAAATCCCTGCCATCACCTGCATTCAGGTATTTCAGAGCCTATTATGCAGACAGCAAGTGGGCTTCTAGAGCAGGGGTAATAAAAAGTCAGCTCCTACGATCGAATGTCTGAGTATGTCCTCTGTCTTCTGACCTCTTAGTCTTGTCCTTCTTCTGACAAGCACTTCCTCTCCTACCATTGGAATCAATGTGTGCTCATTGCTGTTTAGTGTGGTGAGTTGTCCAGCTCAGTGGCAGTTCTTCTTGGGCACCTCATTGTCTTCTAAGACTGTTCCTTTGTGTCAGATTTGAATATTGAGAGAAGCAACTGCGATTTTGCTTCAATGACAGGGAAGCACAATGTCACAGAAACAATTCTGGGTTAGGAATTATGGCTCCAGCACTGCCAGGTAGTGGTAAACCTCTTCTCTGAGTTTGTGTCCTCATCTATAAATGGGGATACTAATATTTATCTTACCTTCCTCACCTGATTCGTTGTAAGGAGCCTATGAGAGCATCTGTGCAGATGCACTTTAAGGTGTGAAGTGCTGTGCTCACATCAGGGAGGTGGAAGTTAGCCAGTGTGCTCTCCTGGTAGAGGTACAGCCCAGGCCCCTCTTCCCCTGTCACTGGTGGACGTGATCCTTTTTAAAGCTGCATCATGAATTGCACTTGGATGGTATCTCAAGACAGAATCTTTTAACTTCCTCTGACCCTTGGGAAATAATGTGTCGCATGTAATGTTTGATGGTTTCAGTCGCAGTGGCGAGGATACAAGCAGAAGAAGGCGTATCAGGACCGCTTAGCTTACCTGCGCTCCCATAAAGATGAAGTTATAAAGGTGTGTAGCCCAGGCAGGGTTTCTCAGCGTGGGGCGTGAGCATGATATGTGTGGAGATGAAGGGCTCTTCTAATTTCCAGGACCGCCTTTTCCTTTTCCACAGATTCAGTCCTTGGCAAGGATGCATCAAGCTAGAAAGCGCTACAGAGATCGCCTACAGTATTTCCGAGACCATGTGAGTACCCTTGGGTAACAAGGACCAGTAGAGTTAGTTTTGCTGTGTTTGTGGTGGACAGAAGAACAAAGGAATTTCTTTTTTTTGTTCCTTAGATGAACGACATTATCAAAATCCAGGCTTTTATTCGGGCAAACAAAGCTCGTGATGACTACAAGACTCTCAGTGAGTAACTGTGGCTCAGCAGAGGACAGTTGAGGCAGTGGTTGAGAGCCGTCAGGTTCTGAGTATTCTCCACGGATCTCTTTTCTTGTCCTGCAGGCAAGGCTTGGGGGGTAGGGTGCTGTTTGTGACTTAAGCCCCATTGCTCACCTGTGACTTGATGTCTTGTTGCTTGCTGTATTCGCCTTCCACATAACAACATAGCAATAGCATGACTGGGAAGACTGCACTTGGTGGTTGTCTTTGCACATCTCAAAAATAAACAAATATCTTACGTGTGAATAGAGCTTTTTTTTTTAAGACAGTGCTGATGTTTTCCATTTTATTGACGCTTCCATTCCTCGTCTGACACATGCTTTCTTTCTGTCAGTCAATGCTGAGGATCCCCCTATGGTTGTGGTCCGAAAATTTGTCCACCTGCTCGACCAAAGTGACCAGGATTTTCAGGAGGAGCTTGATCTTATGAAGATGAGGGAAGAGGTCATTACCCTCATCCGTTCTAACCAGCAGCTGGAGAATGACCTCAATCTCATGGATATCAAAATTGGACTGCTAGTGAAAAATAAAATTACACTACAGGTATGGTCCAGTGCCAGTAAGGGCCTTGGGGTACATTGTCCTGCTTGGTACCCCTGTCTCTCCCTAGGTGACTTGCAGGGAGGGGGTAGGAGGCTGGCTTTCTTCTCAGCGAACGCCATACATTGTTTTTTTTTAAGTTAAATAAGAAATCAAGTGATTTAATCACAAAATTTTAAATAGAGAAAAGTAGATAAAAACCATCCCATAATTCCACCACCCTAACAATCATTTTATATCCTACATTTTTATTTAATATAGAGGATAAGATACTTTCCATATGTTAAGTCATCATAAATATTATTTTTAGTGGCAGTGTAATAATTTATCAGGAAATAATCTGAGTTACCTCTTTTTTTCTAGACTATTTGACGTTTTCAACTTTTATTATTACGGAATAACACTGCAGTTAATGTTTCAATGTATATGTAGCTTTTATTGTGTTTAAGACTTTGTAAGATAGATTCCTAGAAGTTGGTTTCCTGAATCAATGGACATTTTTATAGATGAGGTTCTTTATAGGAAGATGGAAGTAGGAATGGATTTGATTGATGTGCTGAAAATAAGGTACAGTGTAGTGATTCTAAAATATTTAGGGGATCTGCCAGTGCAGTAGACCTTCATGAAAGTTTTTAGGTGCTAAAAGACCTTTCCATAATGCCCAGAGTTTCATCTTTGAAAGCTTTTTGATTTATGTATATGTGTTTGTTTATAGGACGTGGTTTCCCACAGTAAAAAACTTACCAAAAAAAATAAGGAACAGTTGTCTGATATGATGATGTTAAATAAACAGAAGGGAGGTCTCAAGGCTTTGAGCAAGGAGAAGAGAGAGAAGTTGGAAGCATATCAACACCTGTTTTATTTACTGCAGGTGAGTGGCTCCCGGAATTAGTATTGTAAAATTGAGTTAATTTACTTTTCTCAAGAAAACCTTATGCATAGATCTCTGTGAAAGTCCTTCTGATTTCCACTGAGAGATGAGCAAAGGGCTATCTTATTTTTCTTTATTACTCAGGTACTTTCTAATCCTTCAAGCTGAAAAATCTTGAATATTTGTGCCAGCCTTCATGTCATCTAGAAATTACTTATCGCTTGCTTTCGTTTCAGACCAACCCCACCTATCTGGCGAAGCTGATTTTTCAGATGCCCCAGAACAAGTCCACCAAGTTCATGGACTCTGTAATCTTCACACTCTACAACTATGCATCCAACCAGCGAGAGGAGTACCTGCTCCTGCGGCTATTTAAGACAGCACTGCAGGAGGAAATCAAGTACGGACAGATTTCTGCAGGGCATACATGGGACCCCTCCCCACCGTCCTAGGTGCTCATAGTTTGAGATTCAGGCCTGCCTGTGCCTTTTCTCAATACTGTGACATGTGTGAGATACTTACTCTAAAGAAGCATTTACCTTTTATAATGTAATAATATAGATTATGCACTCACACAAACTAATTATACTGAAAATACAAATTAATTATATGTTAATTATATATATACTGTATACCAATATGAACTAATAATATATACACAATATAAACTAATATGCTAATTATAAGCTAATATAATAAACACTAATATAAAGTGTTGCTGTTTCTGGGGAGGTGATAGAGATTCGCTAAATTAGTTTTAGGAATATTCTGTATTAAGATAGAATTTTTTAAAAGCTGGTCCAAACATGAAGATTTCACATCTTTAGCTAGTGAAGGACCTGATCATGTTCCTATGATTGAGTTTGCAACAACAGCAGGAAGGTGCGGTATTCAGATGAGCGTTGGGGAGTGTTTCTAGAGAAAGAGCTTGTAACCCTTTCCTTCCAACTATCATATTTCTGTTTTTAGGAGATGGGATCTTTAGGTAGGAAGGATCTTTAGGTTGGTAGATTTGTGATTAGTTTGAATTGAATTTGTATTTATGTTTTATAGGTCAAAAGTAGATCAGATTCAAGAAATCGTGACAGGAAATCCTACAGTTATTAAGATGGTTGTAAGTTTCAACCGTGGGGCCAGGGGCCAGAATGCGCTGAGACAGATCTTGGCCCCGGTGGTTAAGGAGATTATGGATGACAAATCTCTCAATATCAAAACTGACCCTGTGGATATTTACAAATCTTGGGTCAATCAGATGGAGTCTCAGACAGGAGAGGCAAGGTATGGTAACCACAACACCTTTCATGTTTTTATTATTTTCTCTCTCTCTTTTTTAAACGGTGAACATTTCTTTGATTTATAAATTAGTAATTGCTTAAATAGGTTTTCCTTAGAAACCCCTTCTGTAAGTAGTTGACTTGGTAATTTATTCACTTATTTAGCAAATATTTAATGAGTACTTACTAAGTGCCAGACACTGTGTTAGATGCACCTACAATAATACGATAATGAATGAGACATACAATAATGAATGAAGAAGACATGCTCCCTGCCCTCTGTTCATAGTTTATTGCGTGGGAGAGATGACACACAGGTACATAGAAATAAAGTTGCAAACTGAGGGGAGTTTCGTGATGTTTTGTAGGGAACTGTAATGGAGAATTCAAGAGGGAGCTAACTTAGAGGGGTTAGGGAGAGCCTCCCTGAGAAGGTGAACCATCACATGGTGGAGGCCTGAAGGGTACAGTGGGGCCAGCCTTGCTAAGAGCTAGGTGCAGAGTCTTCATGTCTGGATGCTGTCAGGTGGAAGGAGCTTGGGAGAGTCTAGGACCTGGAAGGACACTGGGCATCAGCAGAGATGCAGTTGGATGGGAAGACTCGCACAGATCTGAGTGAGATCCCTGTGTTTCATTAAAGGGAAGAGGAGCTGGTGTGGGCGAATGATGAGCTGCCCTGGAATACTGAGAGTTGGACTAACTAAATTAACATAATCCAGGAGAGTTCTGTGCCAGGGCGGTAGTTTTCACCACCAGCGTTAACACATCCAAAGGAAAAATGTGTCAGTAGAATATGGGAAATGCTGGGAAAATACAGTTCAGAGGGCCAAAATGTTTAAAATATTTTTATCCAGCTTGGGTGAGGACAGGGGAGGAGTAGCTCTCCATATGATTGCTACTCAGAGTTTGATCTGTGGGCCAGTAACTGTAGATCATCAGTGTCGCTAAACACACTGTTTAGTTCAGCTGACATTTTTTTCCATAGCAAGACTTTCTCAATGAAGGAAGTATCCATTCTGAAGTTGATTACATTCTGGCTCAGGCTCCTTATCCTGTCTTGGACTGATTGGTGGAATGGTCTACATGTTGAATAATGCTGCTTTCCACGTACCTGGACACCAGGCAAAGGGGGAGGTTACCCTGGATAGAGAACAGAAAATTCTGCTCACTCCTACAAAGGGCTTATCCCCTATTGGGAATCGTGTGGGAACCAACCCTGATTTGGTTCTCTGCTTTGTGTCAGCCTGTCACCCAAGAGTCAGATCGTTGCTGGGTGTGATGGAAAATCCATTTTTGTTTTGACCTGCACCAGGCCCAAATCCTGGAATATGGTCAGCCAACTGCAGTAGTTGACTGGGAAGGTTTGACTGAAGCTCAGGGCATCCCTAGATGGGAGCCCCACGGACACAGGCTCAAGGGTACTAAGATACTTCCTCTGCCGGTCCATGAGTTGGTCATTTTTAGATCAAAATTCCAGTAGGTATTTCAAGATTTTTTCTTGTAGGTGCCTATCAGAAATGTGTCTTATTTTGCTTTTCATAAAATGGAAATTGATTTTAACACATTTTTTTTAATGTGGATAACTGGGAGGTGTAGTGGTATGTGGTGGGAGCCCATGCAGCATGTAAGCATCACGGATCCTTGAGCTTCAGCCACGAAACTCATAGCAAACTGGGACGTTGTCCCTCTTGGCAGTGTTCACCTCTAAAATCTTTGAAATTTAATATTCTGTTCTCTGACTACACCCATTTAGTTCAACACTTTCATTCTCTTTGTTCATTGCTACCTTTTTTAAAATGTCATATACGTATACAGTTATATTTTACTGATATAAAAGATGTAAAGTACATAACTTACAAAATATAAATGCCCTTATAAATTCAATACAGCCAATTGTTTGAGACAGAATGCTTTTGTTAATTTTTGCTGAATCTTTGTGTTCATAGTCTACTAGTTTTGTAATTCAGCCACCATATGACGAATGGAGTTGTGTCCTTATTTGCTGGTATTAGTTTCCTATTGCTCCTGGGATGAATTACCACAAACTTGATGGCTTAAAACAACAGAAATTTATTTTCTGACAGTTTTGGAGGCCAGAAATCCGAAATTGATATTAAAGGGGTGAAATCAGGGTGTCAGCAGGGCTGTGTTCCCTCCAGAGGCTCTAGTGGAAAATCCATTCCCTGCCTCTTCAGCTTCTGGTGGCTGTTGGCATTCCTGGCCTTGTGGCTGTATCACTCCAGTCTCTGCCTGCCCTCCCCCATCGCC
This sequence comes from Grampus griseus, assembly GCF_964374135.1. NCBI lineage: Eukaryota > Metazoa > Chordata > Mammalia > Artiodactyla > Delphinidae > Grampus > Grampus griseus. Next base: position 140,296,703 of record NC_139018.1, on the reverse strand, counting down.
ACATTGCCTCCTCTTCTGTGTGCACCAAATCTCCCTCCGCCTCTCTCTTATTAGGATGCTTGTGATTGGATTTAGGCCACCAAGATAATCATTACTGCTTTTTGACCTCATTGAAAGTACCACACTGGGACCCCTGCAATTCATTTTTGTCTTTCAGCTCCCTCCTGTCCTTGTTTCCTTCCTGATTAAGCCTAGGCCCAGTGTTCTAGCACGTCTACTATTCTCTTGTCAGTTCCTTCTGACTCAGGGCCTTCTCCTGAATGATCTCGTCAGCTCCTCTGGCTTCAGTTCCTATATGTAACTGTCAGCTCCCTCACCAGTACCTAAAGGGTCACCATGTCCCATTGATTGTGTCTCCTTAATATCTCTCAGATCTGTCTCCTTGGTCCCCACTGCTTGCATCCTTGTTCATGCCCTCATCATATTTTTTTTTTGGGGGGGGGGCCATGCCACGTGGCATGCAAGATCCTAGTTCCCCAACCAGGGATCGAACCCACGCCCCTTGCAGTGTAAGCACAGAGTCCTGACCACCTGACCACCAGGGAAGTCCCATGCTCTCATCATTTCTTGATCAGGCTGTAGCACTAGTCTTCCAGCTCTTTCATCTGTGACTGTCCATCTTTAGTTCATTTCTCATGGTGGATCAGAGCAATCCTCCTCAAAATTCAGATCTGTCTCTTAATAGCTCTCTGTGGCTTCTAGGAAAGTCCAGACTTCTTAGCATCATATACAGGGCCCTCCATGATCTGGCCCCTGTTTACTCTTCCACCCTCATTTCTCCTTCCTCTTCCCTTTCTTCGCATTTGACCTTCCTTCCCAGAAGACCTTTCTTCTCCCTTTTTCCTGAGTTCATATGTCCCTTCCTTATGGAAGTCTTCCTTGATTCCTCCAGTCTGAATCAAAGCCTCTTCTCTGCGGCACTGTAGCACTTCTGGTCAGCTTCTTCTTTGTAGTGCAGTGTGTTTACAGATACTTATTTGTGTGTCTCTTCCACCAGACTGTGAGAGACTCGAGAAGCTTTCATGTCTCCAATACCTTTTATCCCAAGTGCCTGGCACATAGTTCAAGGCACCCAATTCACAGTTGAAAACCTGAGCCCCAATTCTGGCCCCACCATTTTACCAGCTCTACGAGCACAACAAAATTATCTACTCTCTCTGGGTCTTTCTGTTTATGAAAGACACAGTCTCGCCTCAGGCTGTTCCTGGCTGTTGGTCTAACATACATGGGGATAATTTCTGCTTTCCCAGCAAACTACCCTATGATGTGACCCCAGAGCAGGCTCTGGCTCATGAAGAAGTCAGGACACGGTTAGACAACTCCATCAGGAACATGCGGGCCGTGACGGACAAGTTCCTGTCAGCCATCATCAGCTCTGTGGACAAAATCCCGTGAGTGCTGTCAGCTGTGACCCCCTGTTGAGCCCAGAATTAGTGGCCTTCTGCTCCCTGGCCCTTCTCACTACGTTTTGTCCACCCCACAGTTACGGGATGCGCTTCATTGCCAAAGTGCTGAAGGACTCATTACATGAGAAGTTCCCTGATGCTGGTGAAGATGAGCTGCTGAAGGTGAGACTGAAAGCTGGCACATTCTTGCCCTACCAATAATAGCCCTTTGAGGAAAAAGTTCTAAGACTAGGCCTGACCTTAGACTTTCGTTAAGGACCTTAACCTAGATTTTGTCAGTAGCTTGCCGTTGATTGTGAGATTTTGAAAGTGTTTGTAAATAGTAAATCATACCTCTTTTAGTTCCTATATAGTTCCTGTGTTGTTTGAATGGCACACAGACCTCAAACAAGTAGAGAAGATGGATTTTCCTGTCTTGAGATACATTTCTTTGAGTCCTATCTTTTCGCTGAAGAATTGCTCCCTCTGCTGGTGGCCAGGTGAATGGTAGCAAGCACAGTTGTTTCCACTAAGGCTGTTGCTGATAATTCTTTCTTACTCAGCTATGCTCCCTCCTTTTTTTTTTCCCTCCTTCTTCTTTTTTTTTTTTAATCTGAACGCTTTTTTTTCTCTCCTAGTTCTGTGCTTTCCTACAGTGAGGCCTCGATTCTAGACTTTCTGTTCAGGTGAATTAATTTTATTTTTTTCTGAATGAAACTCTAGGGGAAATGCTGTGACTGTCCTTGAATTCTTCTGTGGAAGAGATGTGTGTTGAGTGACTTTAATTTCAGAGGCATGAACTTGTGCACCTTTGAAGTCTTCAGCATGAGGATGATGGGGGTTGGACAGGTTATGCTCTGCTAATTAGGTCGTGTTCAAGGATTTATTTTAGCTATGTTCATTAGCTTCTTAAAATGAAAGCCCATCTGCCTGAAAATGAAAAGTGCATGTGGTTGACAGCAGCCTTATTTGCTGCCATGGTATGTGAACAAAGGCTGCCCTAAAATGCTCAGTAACAGACTTTAAGTCTATCATTTTTACCTTCTGAATCTACTCTTTCATTGTCGTGATTTTCAGTTCTGTTCTCATTTTCTTTTTTTCTGCATCCAGCCAAGGGCTGTTTGGTCATTTTAGTTTCAGGCCTTGAGGGAAATTGTGTGTGTGTGTGTGTGTGTGTAGTGTTTAATTTTTTCTCACAGGACCACATTTTCTGGTTTTCTTTGCTAGCAAAGTCATATATGGCTTACTTGGTGGAATGGTTTTTAACACCCATTTCTTTTTCCTCTGTTCCCAGATTATTGGTAACTTGCTTTACTATCGATACATGAATCCAGCCATTGTTGCTCCTGATGCCTTTGACATCATCGACCTGTCAGCAGGAGGCCAGCTTACCACAGACCAACGCCGAAATCTTGGCTCCATTGCAAAGATGCTTCAGCATGCAGCTTCCAATAAGATGTTTCTGGGAGATAATGCTCACTTAAGCATCATTAACGAATATCTTTCCCAGTCCTACCAGAAATTCAGGTAAGGGGAAAGGGACAAGGTACTTGAAAGATTCTGTGGGCGTGTTTCTAACTCTGAAGGTAAAGACAAGATTAAATACCACACCCAACATTCCCCGGACTGCAGTGTTGTATACATCTCATGTGCTCAGAGCTCCAGGGGATGATGAAGAGGATGTGTGAGCTATTAAAATATATTCCTATGAAATAGACTGTACTTCACGTAGAAACAATGGTCTGCGTTAGGCACGTGTTACTTTGTAACCAGAGAAGAATTGGAGAGTGCTTTTAATATTTGTAAATTAAACATTCAGTTGAGAGTCCGAGTTCGGGAAGTTGTCTTAGAAAGTTGGTTCTGCTAACAACGCAGGTGTTTGAGAACTGTTTTAAATTATGGTTGAGCAGTTCTTGTGGGTAGAACTAAAACGAAGTGGAAAGAGAACCAACCAGAACCAAGCCAGTCCCAAGGCTGTCAAGCACAACGAACGTGCAGCAGTTTCTCTAGAATTAACTGTCTTGACTGGCTTCTTTTGAACTCACTGCCCCAGAGGTTTGTGGGATGTCCTTCGTCAACTTCTCACACATGTGTCACTTGTTGGGGCCTGGCTCCTGTGTTTATTTTCAGACGGTTTTTCCAAACTGCTTGTGATGTCCCAGAGCTTCAGGATAAATTTAATGTGGATGAGTACTCTGATTTAGTGACCCTCACCAAACCTGTGATCTACATTTCCATTGGTGAAATCATCAACACCCACACTGTAAGTATTTTTCTTTAATGATTTAATTTCATTGCTCTGTCTTAATTGCCTTCTCCGGCTGCTGCCTGCTATCTCTGGAAGCCAGAGATCTCAGTTTGATCTTACTGACATCACATCTGCCTTGTTGTTTATCTTCCTTTGCTTATTATCCTTAACTTTCTTGAAGTGATCCCCAGGCCACCTGCATCAGAATCATCTGGGCTGGTTATTAAAAATGAAGTTTCCTGAACCCCACCACAGGCCAGCTGAATCAAAATCCCCATGGCTGGGCTTCAGAATCTCCATTGTGACCCCTGATATAGTGACTTGATAAAATACTGTTTTTATTGGTCCTTTTTTTTACCCTGGCCCTCTGTCTTACTTTTCTAACATGATCTAGAATACCAGCTTTTTCCTCTGTGTCACCTTTGAGTGATTTTTCCCTTGGGTACTTCTTCCCCCCTCCCCAATTTTTTATAATTCATCCCCCCTTGGGGGCATATAGAACAGGAAATAAGGAAATAAAATGAAATTTCAGGGATTGTCATTTCTGACGACGTCACCTGGGGTAATAGCTTATTAAGGCTTTGCCGAATACCCCTAAAATAATGATAATGTTGACCTGATGAACTTTTTTTCTGAATTAAAAGATATTATATACTGGAAACTTTAAGTAAAAGTATGAATGTGAGTCATTTGAACTGGTTGTAGGGAATATTGATGACTTGGATATTGAAGTCTGTGAGTTTCCTTGTTCTTTCTTATATAGGGTACGTTTAAATCCTTTATATCTGTAAGGTTGAGAGAGTACCAGTATTTCCTCTTCATGTGTCGTAACATATGTCATTCATCACAGGCCAATGTGTTGCTTTATATATCATATTGTTTATTTGGGTTAGTTTGTTGAGGATTGGTTTTTCAGTTCTTTGAATATGGGAGTTTTGTTATCTAACCTCTTTTGTGCTGTTAGGCATTGTGGATGGGGACGGGGGCTAGTGGGTTGAGTGTGTAAATGGAATTGATCTCTGGATGTTGGATGCAGCTCCTGTTAGATCACCAGGATGCCATTGCCCCGGAGCACAATGATCCAATCCATGAACTGCTGGATGACCTTGGCGATGTGCCCACCATCGAGTCCCTAATAGGTAAAGTTCTGACTTAACTGCCCAGAAGCTGAGAGAGGAGATTGGCAGGAGTGCTGTAATTATCACCTCCTCTGTTTCTACACTGTTCAAGCTCTGAATACACATCAGAGAAGAAAACAGATGTGATGCCTATCTGTTAGGAACTGAAGTCCAGTGGAAGAGATCATTTTAAATGCATAGATACATATAATCATGTAACTAGAAATTTATAAGTCCTATAAAGGAAATGAACAGAGTATTTTTTTTGATATTTATTTATTTATTTGGTTGCACTGGGTCTTAGTTGTGGCAGGCAGGCTCCTCAGTTGCGGCAGGCGGGCTCAGTTGTGGCAGGCGGGCTCCTCAGTTGTGGCATGCGAACTCTCAGTTGCAGCATGCATGTGGGATCTAGTTCCCTGACCAGGGATCAAACCTGGGCCCCCTGCATTGGGAGCGTGGAATGTCAACCACTGTGCCACCAGGGAAGTCCCTGAACAGAGTATTTTGAGAGAGAAATGTTACAGTGTTGAAATGATTTCTCAAACATTTGTTAAGTTATTTTATTATGGATCCTTTGCCTTTACCATTTGGCATGATGTTTTATTTCTCAGTAAAAGGTGTCCTCGCCACAGTGTACATATAGGCTTATTCAACTACCTTCTTAAACTTGCATTATCTTTTACTTGAATTATCTGCTCTCCAATGTCTCCTCTGTTTACGGTATTGATTCTTTCTACCGTCCCAAAACTTTAGGAGAAGGCTCTGGCAATTTAAATGACCCAAATAAGGAGGCACTCGCTAAGACAGAAGTGTCCCTCACACTGACCAACAAGTTTGATGTGCCTGGAGATGAGAATGCAGAAATGGACGCTCGGACCATCTTACTGAAGTGAGTATTGGAAGGAGGAGGAACGGAGTAAGTGTAACCCAGTGATCCCTTCTGTCCCTTGGTCTTGGTGAATGAGTCCTCTTGTTCATCCCTAAAATGATCATCTCAGCCATTTAAGCCTCATACATTTCCAGTCACCTCATGTATTATACTTGACACAGGGCTTACTTGCCTTATTTGCTAATAAGATGCTGAAATGAATTTGTAGCTTGGAAATCCTAACCTTGGTACTCACTCTGTCATAACTGTGTAAGTAAGCCTGGGACTTTGCGTACCTTGCATTAGGGCTGCCCAGTGGGACTCTGTGAGGTAGTGTTTGCTCTGCTCCTGTTGAGGTCCATTCGAAGGAAGTAGGACACCTGCTAATGTTTAAATGCTTCGCACACCTCCTTTCAGCACAAAACGTTTGATTGTGGATGTCATCCGGTTCCAGCCGGGAGAGACCTTGACTGAAATCCTAGAAACACCAGCCACCAGTGAACAGGTAAAGTTTGGGGGTTTACCAGGTACCACAGTAAGATGCATAGGTGCTCCTGTGATAGGCACATGACAAGGCTGAGGAGGTGGGACATAGGTGGCGAGAGGTGGTCACTGGAAGGTGGGCCTGGATGTGGTGGCATTTAGGGCTTATTGAGAAAGTTGTTGGTTCCTAAATCCAGAGGCGGTTTTTTCTAGGGCACAGAGCTCACTGGCACTTACATGCAGTCCGTGTGTGTGCTTTAATTTAACCTGAGGCAGAATCAGTGAGTCTGCCCAGTAATTTATTGAATACTATATAGTTAGAATTTTGTTAAGTGCCTTGGTAGATAGGAGAAAAGAATAGAATGTGTCTCCTAAGTTCTGTGAACTTAGTTGGAGACGTGTGACATATGCCCCTGAAACAGTTAGAAAACCACTGAAAATTCACTATGGTTTTGGCCCTAAAAATGCTAGAAATTAAAGCAGGAGTCCAGTGAGGAGCAAAGCATCAGGGAGGTATGGGACTTGAACCAAGCTTACAAAGAACATGCATGTATGACAAGAGGGACATTCTAGACCGGGGAGTCCCCGTGAACAGAGGCACAAGGGAGGGCAGAGCATGATGTGACCAGACCTACATATCTAGAATGAAGGTGTGGGTGAGGGTGAGTAGTGAGAAATTAAACGTGAGGACAAATTATGTAGAACCCAAAACTTAGGAATTTTGCACCAGAGAGATAGGAGTAAAGGGCCTTTGTAACCTTTGGGACCATTTGACATTGATTAATTTTGCAGTGCTGTCAGAGCAGATGGTAGTTGAGTCATCTGTGTGTGTGACAGGGTTCCAGGTCCAATTGGGTGAGGGGTGGCACGGCAGTGGGGAGGGACGGATGGGTCACGTTTAAGGCTTCTGTTTCATGTTTATAAAATGAGAAAAGTAAGTCAAGTCATTCGTTTTCAATTTTTTGAGCATGGGAATCCTTTTCATTAAGTAACAATGTATTTGGAATCCCAACATATAAAAGAGGTAAAATTGGAGCTACTCTGGCAGCCCCAGGGATGGGCCCTTGGAATCCCACCCTCCAGGACTCGTGGCATCCCTGGGAAACTCTTAAGGCTGCGGGGAGGACTATTTGAAAACCAGTTTTAAATGAATTTGTCAGCTTTTAGATGCTGTGACTAATTACTCATTAGTTGTGTGAGATGGGCAGGAAAAGAGGCATAACCAGTAACTGCAACTGGTTAAACTTGGAAGGAAATTTGAAGTAGGGAAGAAGGAACTGGTCTTTACTGAGAATCTGCTATTAGTTTGGTGCTTTCACCTGTGTTCTTTCCTGTAATCCTTGCACTATCCCTATGAGGTGAGTCTTTTCATCCTCCTTTCACAGATGACAAAACTAAGACCCCTAGAGGTTAAATAACTCGCCCAAGATCATTCACTTGTAGTGGCAGAACCAAACTTGAATCGGGTTCTGTCTGACTCCAGTTTATGCTCTTTGCGTTATCTGATGAAGAGTAATTTTGACATTAGAAGAAAAGGGAATATTGGGAAAGGAATTGCTCCAGTTCGGGAAAAATTACAAGTCTGAACTACAAACCTTTCCAAATGTAAACATCCCCAGTACAAAACAGTTCAAAATGTGGTACCAGAGCCTTAGCCACATGCTGGGATCTATCAGCATAGAGGTGATCATTGAAGTTTTGAGAGAGAACACTTACAAAGAAATGACCATGGGCCACTTGGAGGTACCAGCGCATGCTTAGGGCAAGGAAAAAGTGCAGAGAAGATGATCAAGGCAACAACTAAGAAAAGGCACTGAATTGGGGATGGGCGGAATGGTAACGAGAATTGGTGAGAGAAGCCAGACTGCGAGGAAAGTGCTGAAAGACTGCAACAGCAAGTGTGGATCGTTTGTTGGGTGGGAACATAACAGACAAACGTTGGTTGGTGACTAGGAGACAGAGCAGATATGAGAAGGGTCTCTTTACTGGCGTTTGCAGCATGTTTGAAAGAGGGAAGGCTTGAGCGTGATTCAACTGGGACGAGGTAGCAAAAAGGATTAGCAAGAATTTACTGACCACTGGTGTTGCATTGGTGTGGTTATAACGTTCATCAAGCCGGGTTTCAAATAAAATTAAATGATTTCCATGTCCCCAGTGTGATAGGGAAAAAACGAGGGATTTTGTACCCAGTGGAGTCCAATCTCCTGTCCAGGAAAGAAGCCCTAAGAAGCCAACATCTGACTTCATAGATGTTTCTCTTCTAGATGAAAAGAGAGCTGTCTCTGCTTCATGCAGTTTATTTGTCAGTTGTCGGGGGTGGGGGTAAGTTTGTTCCCCTCTATTTCCGGAATAGAGTTGTTTGTTTGTTTGTTTTAAATACTTATTTGCTTGCTTGCGTCGGGTCTTAGTTGTGGCAGGCGGGCTCCTTAGTCGTGGCATGCAGGCTCCTTTGCTGCATGCATAAACTGGAGTCAGACAGTTGTGGCATGTGAACTCCTAGTTGCAGCATGCACATGGGGTCTAGTTCCCTGACCAGGGATCGAACCCAGGCCCCCTGCATTGGGAGTGTGGCGTCTTAACCACTGCGCCACCAGGGAAGTCCCCCAGAATAGAGTTTGAGAGCTTTATAAATTCAAGTGTGGTTCAGTGTGGAGACCTTGCCACGAACTTCTTTTTCTTACTGTAGGAAGCAGAACACCAGAGGGCCATGCAGAGACGTGCTATCCGTGACGCCAAAACTCCTGACAAGATGAAAAAGTCAAAATCTGCAAAGGAAGACAGCAACCTCACTCTTCAGGAGAAGAAGGAGAAGATCCAGTCAGGCTTGAAGAAGCTAGCAGAGCTTGGCACCGTGGACCCAAAGAACAGATACCAGGAACTGATCAACGACATTGCCAGGGTACGGCATTTGGGGGACAGTGACGGCCTGGCCATGTTTAAAGCTGTCTCAGAGGCTTATGAGGAGACAGTAGCTGTTCCGGTGACAACGTACCTTCAGTTCAGTGTACCTTCAGGAGAGGAGATTAGAGTCCTCTCTTCTGGGGAATCGTTTCTGACTCTTCCAACATGAGGTCCTAGCCTGCCCTTTGATGGCTTATTCCATGGCCTAAATTAAATTAGTAGGGAGAAAACCTTAATTAGAGCTTCCTATGTCTCAGTTTGTCTTTGGCCTTAAAGAATTCCTCCAGATCTTTTTAATGATTACTGTGAAATATAAATTAACATCAAGTTGATCATCAAATCTTGATTTGTGTGAATCTTCTCAAGTAAGGGGCTCTGGCGCAGGCTGAGAAGTTTAGGCATTCTCTGCTGTCGCCCTAAAATCACACCATGCACAACTGCAAGCTTGGTAATTGTTATATTAAAGTTATCTTTTTCTCCCTCTCCTAACAACATATTTAAGAGGTTTAAACCAGCTTTGCAAGTCAATTATGAGAATGTGGAGGTCTGTAAAAGTAACACATTTCCCTGCCTCATTAAATAGAAATGGGGAAAAAAATTGATGAGATCTGAATTTCTTTGTTAATTTTTGAACATAAAATTGCTAACATTTTTAGATACCACATATAAGCAATATCATATGATGTTTGCTTTTCTATGTCTGACTTACTTCACTTAGTATGATGGTCTCTAAGTCCATCCATGTTGCTGCAGGTGGCATTATTTCGTTCTTTTTTATGGGTGAGTGGTGTTCCATTGTATATATGTGCCACATCTTTTTTATCCATTCCTCTGTTGATGGACATCTGGGTTGCTTCCATGTCCTGTCTATTGTAGACAGTGCTACAGTGAACATTGGGGTGCACGTGTCTTTTTGAATTATGGTTTTCTCCAGATATATGGGCAAAAATCTTTAAAAAATTTCGAGGTGAGTAAGAAAAAAAGAATTGCTGTCTATTAAAAATGTGTGGTCAAGCAAGGCAAAGTTAAGCGCTGCTGGGTTCTAGTGTTAATGATTCAAGAAGCACATGATATTATTTCTGTAATTTTAATAATTATGTCTCAGGATATTCGGAATCAGCGGAGATACCGACAGAGGAGAAAGGCTGAACTGGTGAAACTGCAGCAGACATACGCTGCTCTGAACTCTAAGGCCACCTTTTATGGAGAGCAGGTGGACTACTATAAAAGCTACATCAAAACCTGCTTGGATAACTTAGCCAGCAAGGGCAAGTGAGTATTTTATTTTGAAGAGTCAATGTTAGGGGAAAAAGAAGTAGAGGCAACTGAAGTGACATAGGAAAATTTTATTTACAACACACTGGATCTATTTATTGCAATAGTCCTTTATTTTTCTTCTCATTGTTTGTGTAATTTCCTAGTCCCATTTGTTATGGTATGGTGTAAATAAATAATGTGGAGGATTTCAAGGATGCCTATTTCTAAGCATCCTGTGTTCCAAAATATCTTCTTGGCTCTAGAAATTAAAGAATCTAGGAAAGGGATCATTTAGTGGCCCCCAAACCAGGTTGTGCCTCAAAAATCACTTAAGGAACATCATAAACAATTAGATTCCCTGGCCTCTACACCTCCTGGACACAGGCTCCCAGACCATGATTTTTTTTTAGCTGCCAAGGAAGATCTGATGCAGCCTCCTTGTTGCTGGCCACAAACCATTCAGCCTGCCCATTTTATAGGGAGGGAAATTGAAAATCCAGAGAGGCGACGTGATTAAGCACAGGTTCTGCTTATTAGAAGGGTTAGTTTATTATTTACTCCACACTTTTCATTTTGAGAATTTTGAAACCCCAGAAAGTTTCAGTGAATAGAACAATAAACACCCATATATACCTTTCACCTAGATTCACTTGTACTTAACATTTTGCCACATCAGCTTCCCCTCTCTATAGCTTGCTTACTCTTGTGTCTGTGCTTTTCCTCTTCCTCCCTGAAGGCTTCATGGAGTGAGGCAGGGCTGTTGTGAAGTGGTGAAAATCAGGTCCACCTAACCCATCTTGCAGAGTTGGTGCCTGTGTCCTTTTGAAATGTCCCCATCATTCTTTGAGCCCTTCTTGACTTTGTGGCACAAGATGTTTCTGGTTCAATTTGTACTTTTCCCTCCCTGGGCTTGGAATTAGCTATTTCTCCAAGCATCCCTGGTTCCTTTTTTTTTTTTTTTTTTCCTTCGGTACGCGGGCCTCTCACTGTTGTGGCCTCTCCCGTTGTGGAGCACAGGCTCCGGACGCGCAGGCCCAGCGGCCATGGCCCACGGACCCAGCCACTCTGCGGCATGTGGGATCCTCCCGGACCGGGGCACGAACCCGTGTCCCCTGCATCGGCAGGCGGACTCTCAACCACTGTGCCACCAGGGAAGCCCCTGTAGGCATGTTTTTGAAGACAGATTTCTAGAAATGTAATTGCTGGGTTAAGATTTTTGTGCAGTTGTGATTTTGATAGATATTTCAGTTGCCAGCCATAGGGATTTATTACCTTTTACACAACTACCAGCTCTTCTGCCCCAGTTCTTGAGACCCTTCCCTTGAGAGTCCCAGATACCATTCTCATTCATCTGTATTCTTCCTTTGCTTACTCTTCTTACCATTTCTCGCCTTGATTATCCCAACAGCCTTCTGACATCTGTTTCTTTTTCCTTGCTCCCATTCCTCTGTAATTGCTATGCTGGCTTAAATGCTTTTAAAAATTTCGTATTCTAAACTATTTTTATTTTTTCTCTGCACAGCCAAGGGACTTAGAGTGACTCCCTTGGGGTTCAGTACAGTTCCCTCAGGCTGGCATTAGAAGCCCTCACACTTACTTTAGGTGCTTAGGTTCTGAGAGGGACACAGAAGGATTCAGACACTGTCAAATTCATCCTGTGTTCTCAAATGTATAGTTTAAATCAAAGGCAAAAGCAATTTAGTAATGTTTCCCTGTTTTGCAGAGATATTGCTTAGGCGAATCCTAGCATTTATTTGCCATTTTAGAATTGGTTTGTTACTTAACGCTTGTGTATGGGAAGTTTGTTTTCTGACCTCATATCCTTGAGTTACCAACAAAGATTCATAGTAGATAGTTACCTATAGAAAATGACATAATGTGATTTTTACAGGGTCTCCAAAAAGCCTAGGGAAATGAAAGGAAAGAAAAGCAAAAAGATTTCTCTAAAATACACGGCAGCAAGACTACATGAAAAAGGAGTTCTTCTGGAAATTGAGGACCTGCAAGTGAATCAGTGAGTATTTGCTTTTTAACTTTGTTTTATATGTTGATTTTTTTATTTGTCATATCTTTATCTTATTGACTTTATTTCTCTTATCTGGATAATCATTTTTATATTTTATATGTGTTTATAGTTGATTAATTAAAATAAGTAATTAATTAATTATGTACAGAATTTGACCTAATACTCAGAGTTAATTTGCCTGTCATAGAAGAGAGGTATTTCTTTTCCTTGTTTGTGGAACATTTGTCTTAGGACATCCTACTTTTCCTCTTTAAAGCAGGAAGTCATTCCTTCCATTTTTTTTTTTTCTGTGCCCAAACCAAGGATAAATAAAGAATAACAAGAAGAGGAGTGTACTTTATTCCACTTGAGGCATGAACCAGGGGCTTACCCTCATCTTCTTTTCTGGGAAGCACCAGCTTGCTTTACATGTGGTTCATGGACCTGACCTGACCTGACCATCCTCCCTCAGGTCCTGGCCCAGCTGCCATTAACAAGCATTTTATTGAGTACCTGCTCAGTCAACCCTGTGATCTCAGGCAGCTGAGCTTTCTGTTACTGTGTCTGTTTAAATTTTTTTTTTAATTTTGCTTCAAAAAACTTTTATATTTTTCTGATTCTAAAATAATATGTATTCACTGTTGAACTTTGAAAATGTGGTAAAGCATAAAGAAAAAGAAAAAGCACCTATACTCCAACAAGCCAAAGATAGCCACTGAAATCATTTTAGTATATTTTCTTCTGTGCCTCTATTCACATAAAGATTATCTATGATTACTTACTTACCTTCCTACTTTTTTTTAACATAAATTGGGATGATACTGTTTATAGTCATGTATCCAGCTTTTTCCTCATAACATTGTGAGCATTTTTCACATAGTTTGAAAGTATCCTTTTTAATGACCACATAATATTCCATATTGTAGTTTTAATTTAGCCATTTACCTGTTGTAGAACATTTTAAGTTGATTTTACTTTTTACATTATTACAAATGTGATAACACCTTTATATGTACATCTTTGATTCTGCCTCAGATTATTATGATTTTTTTTTGTATCATAGATGCCTAAAAATGTAATTTTTGGTCAGAGTATAAAAATATTTTTATATTGTAAAAAACACAAAACATAAAATTTACCATCTTAACTATTTTTTAATTGTACAGTTCAGTAGTGTTAAGCATATTCACATTGTTGTGCAATCCAGAACCTTTTCATCTTATAAAACTGAAACTATACCCATTAAATAACAACTCCCCATTTCCCCTTCCCCCCCAGCCCCGGGCAACCAGCATTCTCCTCTCTGTTTCTATGAATTTGACTCCCTAGGTGCTTCATATAAGTGGGATCATACAATGCTTGTCTTTTTGTGTCTGGCTTCCTTCACTTAGCATGATGTCCTCAGGGTTCATGCATGTTGTAACCTGTGACAGATTTCCTTCCTTTTCAAGGCTGAATAGTTTTCCACTGTGTACATGTACTACATTTTGCTTATTCATTCATCCATTGATGGACATTTGGGTTCCTTCCACTTTCTGCTATTATGAATAATGTTACAATGAACATGGAAGTATAAATACCTCTTTGAGACCCTGCTTTCAGTTCTTTCTGATGTATACCCAGAAGTGGGATTGCTGGATCATATGATAATTCTATTTTTAATTTTTTTAGGAACTGTTTTCCATAGCAGTTGAAAAAATTTTTTAATTCATATATATATTTTCTAGCAGTGTCTAAAATGTGTATGAAAGTGCTTACTTACCTCACTACTTCTTTGCCATCATTGAGTAATAAAACAGTTTTTGATATTTTTGAATTAATAGATTAAAAGGTAGCATTTTTAGAATTCTGGTTGAGTTTTTTAGTGTGTGTTTATTTGTTTTTTAATATTTATTTTATTTATTTTTGGCTGTGTTGGGTCTTAGTTGTGGCACACGGGATCTTGCGTTGCTGCGTGTGGGCTCTTCGTTGTGGCGCGAGGGCTTCTCTCTAGTTGCAGCGTGGGGGCTTCTCTCTAGCAGTGGCATGCGGGTTTTCTTTCCCTAGATGTGGCGCAGGGGCTCTAGAGTGCATGGGCTCTGTAGTTTGCGGCACGCGGGCTTGGTTGCCCTGCAGCATATGGGATCTTAGTTCCCCGACCAAGGATCGAATCCGCTGCATTGGAAGGTAGATTCTTTACCACTGGACCACCAGGGAAGTCCCTGTGTGTGTGTGTTTAAACAGGGCTTATTATCTATGTTTTCTCTGATCATTTTTTCAATTGGGGACCTTGGTCTTTTGAGGTTTTTTTTTAGTTGACCACTTTATGCCATTTTTCAAATCTGTTTTATAATTTATCATCTCCTCCCTTCTTTTTTGTCATTATTTGCCACTACTGTTCAAGTGCCTACTGTTATTTGACTCTTCTTTTTAATTTGCTACCATGGGCTTAGGAAACAGATGACAAACCAAACCAGTTAAAATAAAATTATTTATCACATAAAATAAACATCTTTATAAAGGGTCTCCTATTGAGTAAAATGCGTTTTAGTACATGGATTTTGTAACCTCTCGTTTAGCTTCTTAGTGGCCCTCTTGCATCCTTCATGGTTCTCAGCGCTGTTCACAATAGATCAGTTTGCTCTGTAGTTGAGTTCTGGAAATCTGGGGTGACACACTTTGATCACCTGGGGAACAGCATACTCCCACCTTCTGGTGTATTAAAACTTCTGGGCATGTAAGGTGTCCAGAGTGAGTGATACCCTAAATATTTTCAGTAATAGTAGTTTATATTTGATGGTACTCAGTAGGTTTATTCTGTAGCACCTACTCCTTTCAGAAAACCTCCTCTCTTGGTTCTTTTCATTCTGACCATCCTCACTCCACCCCCCCCCCCGCCTTTTGTTTACTTACCTCTTCCAGTCCTCAGACATGCATGGATTCAAACATGCATCTTTTCCTCCTCCTTCTAGCCCAATGTCCTCTTTATTTTTTTAAACATTTTACTTGCAGAACATAATTAGTTCTCATTTATTTACTTTTTTTTTTTTTTTTGGGCTGCATCGGGTCTTTGTTGCTGTGCGCGTGGGCTTTCTCTAGTTGTGGCAAGCAGGGCTACTCTTCATTGCGGTGTGCGGGCTTCTCATTGCAGTGGCTTCTCTTGTTGCAGAGCACGGGCTCTAGGTGAGCGGGCTTCAGTAGTTGTGGCACACAGGCTCAGTAGTTGTGGTGCACGGGCTTAGTTGCTCCACGACATGTGGGATCTTCCCAGACCAGGGCTCGAACCCATGTCCCCTGCAAGTGGATTCATAACCACTGCACCACCAGGGAAGCCCCCAATTTCCTCTTGATTCTCCTTTTATCATTAGGTTTCAGCAGTGGCCACATGGAAGGCCAACATGATTCCTGACATCATCCCTTCAGAGGCCATTTGTGGCCTTCCTCAGTGGTTCCTCTTCCAGTGGAAAGCACATGCTGCCAGGAGAGGCTGCCACCCTTCTCTCCAGATCCCAAAGTAGATGGTACTGAGAGTAGCAATCCCACACTGCTTCACCTGCAGAAGTACTTTGCACCTTTATTTTGTATGCCTTTTCACTCTTGAAGACTTTATTCATCTCCTTTCTGCATTTCACAGAATATTTTTACATGAGAACACGGAAATCATACCCTTACGATGTTGTGTTCCAACAGGTTTAAAAATGTTATCTTTGAAATCAGTCCAACAGAAGAAGTTGGAGACTTTGAAGTGAAAGCCAAATTCATGGGAGTTCAGATGGAGACGTTTATGTTACATTATCAGGTGGGTTTGCACCAGGTAAAACCGAAAACCTTGGGTGTGAGGTAGTTGTGTTCTTGTCAGGAGAATGGCTGAAAAGGAGACCCATGTGGGGAAAGCTGCCCACAGTCAGCAGTGAGTGAGCTGAGGAGTTTTGTGTGTCTAATTTGAGCGGTACAGGCTGGAGAGCTTTTGCAGGTGTGTAAATCTTCAGAAAGCATATCTGAAGCTTACACTTAAGGTTGCCACTAAATTGAGCTTATACCTCGGGCTTGAACAAAATGCTTAGGTACATATCTTGACAGTACAAAATTATAAACCTTCTCAGTAGCTTGAAATCTTATATATTTTTTCCCCTCTCATTTTGGTTTGATATAGGGGCTTAAAGGTGTACTTCTGACAAGATGTGTGTAAATTGCATCTTTGTAAAACTGAATCCCATTTTATTTATTTATATATTTTTTGAGGATTTTTTTTTTTAAGAGAAAACAACTTTTTACTGGAATCTGACTTAATAAATAGGGATCACAGACCGAATAACAAACAACAGCGTGAGCTACATCAGAATGAAAAAAGAACTGATGGACCTGGATTTCCAATCTGAAACTATTATGCAACATGATATTTTTTTTCTTGCCATGCCGCATGGCTTGTGGGATCTTAGTTCCCCAACCAGGGATCGAACCCAGGCCCTTGGCAGTTAAAGCACGGAGTCTTAAATGCTGGACCACCAGGGAATTCATCCGAATCCCATTTTAAATTCAAAAAGAATTCTGCAGTGAATCATTTTGTAACATAACTGTCCCTAATTTTTATTTTGAAATCTCTCTCTCTCTATTGCATCGAAAAATGTCAGTGCATCAGAAGGATTCCTAGGTAATGTCCAGCCTCTGTTAGTTTTATGAACACAGTGCTTCACTGTTGGTACCCACACAGGGCTGCACTCCATGAAGCTGGGCAGGGGCCTTTCTCTGAACGTGCCTTTGGGCTCTTGCACACATTGATCTCCCTTAAATGGGGGCTCTCCCTCCCAACCCCTTATTCTTCCATCATTTATTGAGGACTTTCACGTTGTTACAACCCCTAAAGCTTGCCCCACCAGCAAAGCCACAGTTTTTTTCTCCTTCACTTCCATAACCTGTAGAGACAACCCCTGTTCACCACAGGCATTGACTTATTTTCCTCTTAACTTCCAAACTGCAGACTCCTTAAGGACAGGTAGTGTTTCTTTGTTTCCTTCTTAGTGACCAGTTGACCCTCAAAACACATTGACTGTACAGATGTGAAATGATTTTGTGATGCACATAGCTAACTCAAGTCCTTACACAGAAAAGATCCTATTATTCCCTCAGTTTCACCAAGTTCATGTAGGCCGCCCAGTCTGCCTCAGGTAGTGTATTCCTCCATGCACAAATTCATTAAGTGCAGAATGACTGCCAGGTGCAAGGTATTATGTTAGGTGCAGGTGATGCACCAGGGTCCTCGTCCTCATAGAGCTGCTAAGATTTTTCCAAAAGATGAATTGGTTGAACTTTCGGGATCCCTTCAAGCCCTTTGACTCTTGCTTTGTCATCACCACTCTTCCAAAGTTTAGGGGTGCGACCACTCAGATTTCCTCAATTTGTTCTGGACAGTGGAGGGTAGTGGGGAAAGCAGGGGCTTTGCAGTCAGATCCAGATTCACCACATCCAGCTCTGTACTGTCGGGCAGGTCATTTAACATCTCTGAGCCTCAGAAGCCTCATCTTTAAATTTGAGATAATCATACCTGGTAGGATTTTTGACAGGACTTGAAAAGACACTATCTAACGTGCTTCTACGTTGTGGAACACGTAGTAAACACATAAAAAACATTTAGTCCTCTCTTTCCCCTTGCGTTCAGGGTATAAAAGCTTTGTCATTTGAAATAGAAATTAAGACTCTAGTAGATGGTGTTGAGACATTACTGGCCTTATCTTGTTTTCAGTTGTTAGTATATTTCGTCACGGATTGAAATGCCATCACCTTCTCCAGGTGACACATCACGTAGAAGAACTAGGCTGCGGGCAGGCAGTTCCATAGTTGGGGACTTGTTTCTCACCCCGGTTCATACCTGGCACACAAGGCATGCCTCATTCCTTCTGGATCCCTCCCTACATTGTGTCCTTCCTTTTCTTGTTCCACAGACCTGATTAACTGTCAGAATGATTTTTTGAACAGGACCTGCTGCAACTACAGTATGAAGGCGTCGCAGTCATGAAATTATTTGATAGAGCGAAGGTAAATGTCAACCTCCTGATCTTCCTTCTCAACAAAAAGTTCTACGGGAAGTAATTGATCATTTGCTGCCAGCCCAGAAGGATGAAGAAAGAAGTACCTCTCGGCTACCTTTCTAGGGGTGCTCCTCTACTCATAGGAAGCAAACACCCAGCCCACACCATTGCCTCAATCTGATACACCCCCAGTGCCACATGTTTAACCCCTCCTGCTCAATGGGACATTTATTTGTTGCCCCTTGTTCGTAGGGAAATTGTATTTCAGGCTTAGTCTGACCCTTCTTATTCCTGCATTTTCTTCTGTCCCTTAGGAAAGAGTGAGAACTCCCCTGAAATCTCTCATGTTGTTACAGTCTTAGAGGTTGCATTACTATATTGTAAGCTTTCGTGTTTGTTTCAATTAGCAATAGGGATGGTGGGATTTGAATTCTTGTTATTTAGAAGTGGAAGCTCTTAGCACCGATAACATGCATACATATAAGACACATAATTAAAATGTCAGGTTATCCATAGTTATTAGGTTGTCATTTAAAAGTAAAGTTCCTTATATTTCTGTCTCATCCGTAGAATGGAAGGATACGGGGAGTCATTGGTTCTCTTCCATTCTGTTTTCCTTTATGGGCGGGAGCTAATAGAAGTCACTGTTCTGTGTTCAAAGGAAGCATTGCTAGAAAGAGGGGGATATTGTTTTTAAGTTTCACCATTAAATTTGGGCAGTTCTCTCCTCAGTGGATGGGAGAGTCCCACTGATAAAATTAAGCTATTTAGGTAAATTCGGAATGGTCTGAGCGCCTGCTCATTTGTGTTAGTGCAGAGATTGACTAGATTCAGACAGTCCACTCTGTCCCTGTGGCAAAGGAATGGGTAAGCCCTAGCGTAGAATGTAATTGTTTTCAAAACTGTTTTATATCTTAAGAGTGTCTTATTAAAGTGTAGATTTATTTCTTAAAATGTGGGTGATAGGAATTTTAAAGATTTATATAATGCTTCAAAAGCCTTTAGAATACTGTAAGAAAAGGGTTTTTTTTTAATTGGCTTATCTGTATATCTGAACTCTTAAAACTTTCTTATAGCTAAAACACTAGGATTTATCTGCAGGGTTGCAGAGAGATAATCTTGCCTTAAATAGACTGAAACAAAAACAAACAAAACCAGCCAACTGATGTTATACTTGATATTAAAATCTATTTTTCCCTATTTCTTTTTCTTTTCTCATGCTGCCCACACTGTGCCTTTATTTTATGAACTCCAGTTTTTTAATTTAATCACAAACAATCCAATTCTAAACATTGAGCTTAAGAAGCTTTCATTCTTAGATTAAGTCATATGCTTTTAAAAAAAATCTTTTTATTCAGGAAAATATATTGAAATCATGCTACTGAGCCTCTATTTTCTCTGATGTTTTGGTTCAGTATTCTTTTATCGTAAAACGTAAACTAACATTTAAAAATTTACTGATGTATATTTAAAGCCAATAAACTGTTTCATTAATAACAAATCATGTGATGTGTCCCAATTACAAATGTAAATGTTGGAAATGTGGATTTCATGACGGACTGTTTACTCAGTCAGGTCCACGGGTGCAAATGTAATAGTTGTAGGAGTCTACACACTCCAGGCAGCCCACAGGCAGGTGAAGAGGTGAGGTGTGGAGTGCCACGGAAGGAGTCTCCACTACCTTCACCTTGTTTTTTGTTGTATTTTGGAAGACAATTTTTTAGTAAATATTTTCCTCAGATTAAAAGAAGATGTTATATAAGTAGCATTGCCTCAAAAACTGGGACCAACCAAATTGTCAACCCTTTTACCTTAAAAGATGATACTCATCCCAAATGCATGTCATGCCCCAAAGGCCACATCCATGACAGACAGTGAGCAAAGTTCACAACTCCTTTAACAAAATATGATGTTTCAATTATTTGTAAGGATATAGTTCCCTTAACACAACTTCTAATGCAAAATAGCACAAAATACACTTCAAGAAGTTTGATGGTAACTATGTAGAATTAACCGTGTTAACAGTGTTGAGGATGCCCAGACGAGCTCAAGTCATGGCATTGAAACCTTGTAGCTCTTATTTTAATTTATTAGCTATAGCAATCTCTGTCTCAACTCTCTCCTTCTTTGACGTTCTCTTCAACCAGCCATCGTGACATTTACCATGAATTTCCTCCCTCAAGAATTTGGACTGCCCATCAGATTGTTGCCGTACACAATTTCCTTTGTATCTTTGTATGAAATAAAAGGCCATTTGTTCTTTTTTGTGTTTCTTTTTCTCAGTGTCATTGTTAGCAGTTCCTGCAAAACAGTGTTAACTAGAGTGAGATTTAATAATTGAAAACCACAACAAAAACAACCCCTTCATAGTCTTTTTGAACGAACAAACGCAAGTCAGCTATCTCAAAGCAATTTTTAACTTGTGAGTTTAGCCTTCTTAAATGTAAAATGCTTGAAGTAGCCTCCACATAAAAAGAACTGGGGCGGGGGTTGGGGGGAGGTGGAGAACTAACATAATGTCACTTAGTTTTTTTTTTAATAATCCAAAATTGTTTTTAATCATTATTGGTGGACACTTCAATGTCAGCTAATGGCTGGAAGTTTCAAATTACAGCAGCATTAAATGTTTTATGACAGTAGCACCCTAGGTCATAGTGTGTCCCTCAGGGGACTTCTATGTTACATACAAGTCACCAGAAAAGACTAGGGGAAGCTGGATATGGAAAAAGTAAACAGCAGCAAAAGGGAGGAAAAATGGTTTCCTTTTAAGTACGGCCCCGGGGGGCACCCTTACTTAACATACAAATTCATATGGAAACATCCTGTTGTGTTTTTGTTTTGTTTTTATTTTTTTGGCTGAGTTGGGTCTTCGTTGCTACGCGTGGGCTTTCTCTAGTTGCAGCGAGCAGGGACTTCTCTTGTTGCGGAGCACGGGCTCCAGGTGCACGGGCTTCCGTAGCTGTGGCTCGCGGGCTGTAGAGCGCAGGCTCAGTAGTTGTGGTGCGTGGGCTTAGTTGCTCCGCGGCATGTGGGATCTTCCCAGACCAGGGATCAAACCCACGTCTCCTGCATTGGGAGGTGGATTCTTAATCACTGCGCCACCAGGGAAGTCCCATCCTGTTGTGTTTTTAAATTGTGGCCAGACTATATTGGAAAATCAGTGACAATATGAAACAAGGGGGGGAAACGGAATAATTCTAAAGTAAACATAAGTGCAAAATTGGAGGTGATGGTTTGTGTGCATGGCTGGAGATCCCACAGGCCTCTGAGGAAGAGAGACGTGGTAAGAACCTGGGCTTTCCTGGCAGTGGGCCCTTCTGGAAGTTACCCCTTCAGAGCCTGTTTCCTCATTCCGAAATGGGGAGATGCCATCGAGTACGTGTGTTACTGAAACCTGAAATACACGTTAACAACATGCTCTACATTGTCCTGCAAAGAAATCGAGGGAGTTAGGAAGGTGCTTGTCAAGTATAACGATGTTAAGTGAGACCAGGACGAGAGGAAAATAAGAGGAGAAAGGTGGGTAGCACCTGGGGTGATGCTCGAAGAGAGTGGCCACCGTGAGGCCTCGCAGAAAGCAGCTGGGGTGCCTCAGCAGTGCTGTAGACGCCTTGTAAACCTGTGTAAAGCAAAGAGAATCAGAAGAGTACACCCCTCCACACATTTTAAATTTGGCATCCAAATTTTTTGTTTAAATTGTATAATGTGTAATTGCCAACATTGTGAAATTCCAGGTAAAAATTACCTCACTCTTAAAGGTATCCAATGGAACCCCCTATTTTATTTTTTAATACTTGTGTGTTATTATTATAATTGAAGATAGCACCCCACTGTGTATGAGAAGGAAACTCCTCAGTAGAACACTGCAATGGAACCCCCTATTTTAAAAGGCACATGAACAAAGCCCTTCGTCAGTTGGAAACTTGACATCTTTTTTTCTCTTTAAAACTCATGTGTCTAGAGTTTCCCTGGTGGCGCAGTGGTTGAGAGTCCGTCTGCCGATGCAGGGGACACGGGTTCGTGCCCCGGTCCGGGAGGATCTCACATGCTGCAGAGCGGCTGGGCCCGTGAGCCATGGCCGCTGAGCCTGCGCGTTCGGAGCCTGTGCTCCGCAACGGGAGAGGCCACAACAGTGAGAGGCTCGCATACCACAAAAAACAAAACAAAACAAAGTGTCTATTCCACTTCCCTCAGAATTTTATTCTAATGTAATATTTTTAAGCTTAAGTCTTACTTTTTTTTTTTTTTTTGCGGTATTAAGTCTTACTTTTGACCATCCTGTCATTATGTGTAATAAAAAAATGTGGGGCTTCCCTGGTGGCGCAGTGGTTGAGAGTCCGCCTGCCGATGCAGGGGACGCGGGTTCGTGCCCCGGCCCGGGAGGATCCCACATGCCGTGGAGCGGCTGGGCCCGTGAGCCATGGCCGCTGGGCCTGCGCGTCCAGAGCCTGTGCTCCGCAACGGGAGAGGACACAACAGTGAGAGGCCTCCGTGCGTACCGCAGAAAAAAAAATTAAAATGTTTTTTTTCCTGTGACCATAAGGCTGTTAACTCAATCCAGAAACATACTTTGCATCATAATTATTGTTAATGCATTTTTTATCAAAGTAATCTTATATATTATCTTGACAAAGAATTCTAAGACATTTGAAATGTATTTCTTAATAAAGTTCTTAAAGTGAAGGTTTAAAAAACTTATGGATAAGTATTATTACTTGCTATAATGAGATAGGGCTCATGACCAATTCTCTTCCTATTTTTCACTTTTATAAATGTAAGGTTTGAGAACCTTTGCTGTCATAATAAGTATATAGAATGGAAGGTGTTTTGTGATAATGTCACGCATTTCTTAGGACTCCTTAGTTATAGCTCCCAAATCTCAATGAATTATAATAAAAAATTATCACATGATTAGCATGATTAGGTCCTCTAGTTTTGTTGAAAGCCAAAAAAAAAAAAAAAGTTACCTAGTTTGGAAAAGAGTTTATTATCCAGTCTTTAGATCATCCACTTCTTCAGGACTTGGGACTTAGGAAGTAGGCCAGGGGCTTTACTAAGACATCAAATAACTGTGAACTATACTCATAAACCTTCTGACTTAGAGACAACTTATTTAACTTAATATGCTAATGATGCTTTGGGAAAATAGAAATATTTTAATACTCCTTTGGCACTACAATTTTTTTTTTTTTTTTTTTTTTTTGCGGTACGCGGGCCTCTCACTGCTGTGGCCTCTCCCGTTGTGGAGCACAGGCTCCGGACGTGCAGGCCCAGCGGCCATGGCTCACGGGCCCAGCCTCTCCGCGGCATGTGGGATCCTCCCGGACCAGGGCACGAACCCGCGTCCCCTGCATCGGCAGGCGGACTCTCAACCACTGCGCCACCAGGGAAGCCCGGCACTACAATTTTTTAACTTTTATTACAGAAAACGTCTAACATACAAACAGAAGGAATGGTATAATGAACTCCCACGTGTCCACTGTCTAGCCTCTACAATTACCAATACAGGGTCAAACTCATATCTCTACAGTCACCCACATTCCCTTGGGTTATTTTGACAAATCAGATACAGTATCATTTCAACCACTTTGGTATGTATACGTACCAAATACTTTGGTATGTATCTCTAACACAGCGTTTCTCAATAGGGAGCAATTGTCCCCCCCCCCCATGAGACATTTGGCAATATTTGGAGATATTTTTTGCTGTCCTTACTAAGGGGGTGCTACTGGCATCTAGTGGGTAGAGGCGAGGGTTCCTGCTAATGCATGTCTTACAATGCTGAGAACAGCCCCATCAACAGAAAACTACCTAGTCCAAAATGTCAGTAGTACCAAGGGTGAGAAATCACACTCTTACACTTAAAAAAAAAAAATCCCCAAACCATTATCACACCTAAAAAATAAATTTGAAATATCGAATATGCAGTCAGTGTTTACATTTCCCCAGACATCTTAACAATTGCTTAAACATTTCATATATGGGAGTCAGGTGCCAAACAAGATCCCCACATTACATCTATTAGTTGATAGGTCTCTTAAATCCCTTAATCTATGAATTCTCTCTTTTTTTTAAGTCTTGTAATGTATTTGATATTGATCCTATAGAATTTCTATATTCTGGTGTTTCTTATTACATTGTTGTGGGTCGGACTCAGTTTCAACCTTTTGGCAAAAATATTTCAGAATTCCTGTTACAGCACATCAGGGATTTATCTTTTTGAGATGTAAAGTCTGATCATTAGGTTCAAATGTCAGCTTGACCCATTTGTTATAAAGTTTCCCATGAGCTTTTCATCATATATCACATGGATTCGGCAGCCACTGATAATGACTGACTAGATTTTTTATTTCATTAGGGGTTGCAAAATGGTGATATTCTATCATTCCTTCTTCATTTATCAGAATTTTTCTAAAAAGAATGTCCTATCATTAATTATTTGGTTACCTTGAAGACTATACAGGAAAGATAATGAATGCTGTTTCTCTCCCTTTATTTACCAGTTTTCAGAATAAGACTGTTCCCTAACATCTACTAAAGTTGACCAATGAGGTTTTGTTTTTTTCAATCACATGACTCCTAGATTTTTTTTAAATAAAAATTTATCTATTTATTTATTTATTTATTCATTTTTGGCTGCGAGCGGGGCTACTCTTTGTTGCAGTGCGTGGGCTTCTCACTTGTGGTGGCTTCTCTTGTTGTGGTGCATGGGCTCTAGGCATGCAGGCTTCAGTAGTTGTGGCTTGCGGGCTCCAGAGCACGGGCTCAGTAGTTGTGGCGCATGGGCTTAGTTGCTCCATGGCATGTGGGGTCTTCCCGGACCAGGGCTCGAACCTGTGTTTGAGCATTGGCAGGCAGACTCTCAGCCACTGCGCCAGCAGGGAAGCCCTAGATTTTTGATATATTTGATGTCTTTCAATCCACTCATGGCAGATATACATATATTTTTTTAATTTTTTACATGCTCAAATTGTCCCCTCTTGGGCCAGTAGAAGTACCTTCTAGTGGAGACTCTTGAGTTCTTTTGTCATGACCCCAGTGTTCCAGCCACATCTTGTTACTTTTCTCACCACAGAATTCTTTTTTTTTTAAATTAACTTTTACTGGAGTACAGTTGCTTTACAATGTTGTGTTAGTTTCTGCTATATAGCAAAATGAATTAGCTATACATATACATACACCCCCTCTTTTTTGGATTTCCTTCCCATTTAGGTCACCACAGTGCACTAAGTAGACTTCCCTGCGCTGTACAGTATGTTTTCATTAGTTGTCTGTTTTATACATAGTATCAATAGTATATGTGTGTCAGTCCCAACTTCCCAATTCCTCCCACCCCCATCACCCCAGAATCAGCTGTTTCTCCAAGGAGCCCTTGTTACCTTTAGTGGGAAAGGGTATTTAGAGAATATAGTCTGGGTGCTAGGAGCCCTCATCACTATTAGGTTGGTCATTGTTTCTAAGTGTTTTCAATGGAGATATTTTTTTAAGAACATTTCCTGAATTCATTATTTTCTTTTAATAAAATGCTTTTATTCTAAAATATGCAGCTCTATGAAAGAAAAAAATAATGATTAGTAGCATTTGCCAGTTCCATGGTGTAAATACCTCCCCATAGCTGATTTCAAGTTGACGCCATTGGTCACTGAATGTAGAGTTGGGAAAAGGTGCTAACCAGCAGCTCTCATGAGCTGGTGCTAAACTACTGATTTTATTCCAAGAATAATAATAGGGAGCAATTGATGGATTTTAAGAAGAGCAAGAAATGATCAGATTTGGGCCTTAGAAATGTGGAGCTGGATGGCGATAAGGAGTCAAAACTCAAGACAGGTTGTGCTAGCTATCTCCTGTTTGTCCCTCCAGATCCACCGTCTACCTTCCATTCTGTGTGCCCTGGGAAGCTGGTCTCATGGACTGCATCAGTGTCTCCCTCCAGCTTCTGGTTGGGTTTGGCCAACAACAGGCACCAGAAGGAAAATAAAGGTCTAAAATAAGGTGAGGTTAAGATTTATTCCTCCAGGTCACTGTGAATTGGCTGCCTCTCCCTACCAAAGGCCAGAGCTCCTATCAGGCTGCTCTTCTAAATAAGTACCTTCTCCCTATTGCAGTAAGCAATCCCTCCCCAATTCCCTTCAGGCCCAGAATGCTAATGATTCCTGCTGTAACTAGACCCGGGAGGTACTGCATTATCCATAAACCCTGCCCTGTTTCTTTATTAACTTTTCTTCAAATTACCAGTTTCAGCGTGCCATTTGTTTCCTGCTGGGACCCTGACTGATACACAAGTTGACCAATTAAGGTCTCAGTTAGAGATTTGGTGGCCTGAATTGGATGGTGGTTGTTAGGATGAAAAGAGGTAGGTAAATTCTAGAGATATTTAGGAAGCAGAGTTGATTTACTGGATGTTGGAAGAGTGGAACCTTGTGGAACACTGGGACAGCCAGTGCTCTATAGGAAATATTCTATGATCAGGAAAGTTTGGGAAATGCTGTATCCCACCATTCTACTTAGGAGTCAAAACACACATGAATGTATTAAAAAGCTTTGAGGGGACTTCCCTGGTGGTCCAGTGGTTAAGAATCCACCTTCCAATGCAGGGAATGTGGGTTTTATCCCTGGTCAGGAAACTAAGATCCCACATGTCACGGGGCAACTAAGCCCACACACCACAACTACTGAGTTCGTGTGCTCTGGAGCCCGCCTGCCGCAACTGGAGAAGCCCACGCATTGCAATGAAGATCCCTCACGCCACAATGAAGATCCAGAGCAGCCAAAATTTTAAAAATAAAAAGAAGTAAAAATAAAAAAGCTTTCAGAAATCCCACAGTCAAGAGACCAGCTTAACTTTGTGTAGCCTAGCTTTCCCCAAATGTATTTGACTATGCAGTCCCACCCCTCCTACTTTTCAGGAAGCTCCTCTTAGCCATCTCTGATACTCATGTTCCATGGAACACACTCTGTGAAATGCTGGAAAAAGAGGAGACTAGAATAGAACCTGACTTTAAGCTCTCAGTAACTGTTAAATATTACTTAGGAAACAAAAAATCAAAAATATGTATTTGTATATCACCTTTGCTAAAGAGTTTTGGATCCCATTCAACAATATGAGTTTGGTGAAATTATTTGTGAAACACTTTTGGCCTTAAATTGCAGTTATTTATTCTAAAATTTGCCCCATTTTCTAGAAAATAAATTTGATATGATTATGTAAAAATGTATGCTTGCTAAACTCACTATATTGCTCACAGTCACTGGCCTTTGTCCCTGGAGAAACACATTCCCAGTTCCTATAGGTACAGAGGCACTGAGATCTGGATGGTGAGGGGAAATCTGGAGGTAGGGGTTGAAAAGGCATACAACTGAAAGGATGATGTAACAGAAATTAAAGGATAATTCCTCTCACAAAAAGCCAACTCAGAAAGACTAGCTTCCAAAAATAAAAAGAACCAGTGCCCAAACACGCTTTTCCACTAAAAGAAACCAGGACTGCTTGGAGAAGTGGCTGGATCTGGGGCTGGGAAGAAAAAGTACAAGATGGCCAGAATATCTTGTTGTGCCCAAAAAGAAAAAAATACTAAAAAATGGATGGGGGCATAATAAAAGGATACAGAAGCCAGCTTAAGGGTTAAAGCTGGGATAATTTAAATATAAAAATAATAATAGTAATGGATTATAACCTAATTGGATAAAATAAGAATTCATGAGCCCATTCTAATATAAACAAATAAATGGGGAAAAGGCAAGAATCATTAATGAGTGCTAAAACTAGTTGGGTGCAAGTTTATTGAGTAACAAAATATTTATGCGGTCTCAGACTGTCTCCCTTCAAGAGTTGTATTGACTACTAATGGAAAAAATGGAAACTTTACAGTGGAGAAACCTGGCAGAGAGCATCTTAACTAAGTGATCCAAACTTAACATCAGTAATAGGACAAGTTGACATCGTGTGCATCCTGATTGATAAACTATGAATGCAACATTGCTCCTGTGCTATTCCTACCAAAAATGCATAATGTGAAACTAATCATGAGGACATACAAGACAAACCCTAACTAAGGGACATTCCACAAAATAACTGGCCTGTAACTTCAAAACTTTTCAGAGTCATGAAAGACATACAAAAACTGAACAACTGTTCCAGATTAAAGGATACTAAAGAGACATGACAACTGAATATTGGGAGTTATCCTAGATTTTCTTTTGCCATAATATTATATTGGGACAGTTTGCAAAATATTTAAATAATATCTGCAGATTAGATAACAGTGCTATATCAAAGATTATTTCCTGATTTGGTAATTATACTGTGGTTATGTAAGAGAATACCCTTGTTTTTATGCAATAAACACTGAAATATTTAGGGATAAAGGGGCATCATATCAACTTACTCTCAAATGGTTTAGGAAAAATGAACATATATATAGAAAAAGAAATAATAAAGCAAGTGCAGTAAAATGTTAATATTTGGGAATCTGGGTAAAGAGTATATGGGAATTCTTTACATATCTGCAACTTTTCTGTGAATCTGAAATTATGAAAACATTAAAAGTTAAAAAAAAAGGAAAAAAAGAAATGAGGATCTTTACCGAAGTGCATCAGGAATTGGCTGCAAGAAATGGAAAACAGACTTCCAGTGATTTAAACAAATAGGGTTATCTTTGTTTCACATAAGTCTAGAAGAAAACAGTTGCAAGTGTTTGTTTAGCTACTCACAATACTAACACTGATCAGGTTGTTTTCTATTTTTCTGAATATTGAATTTGTTTTTATGCTTTCTCTTTTCATGGATGCAAGAAGGCTCCATAGCTCCAGGCAGCATGTCTGTATTCAAAGTATAAAGGAGAAAGGGCTAGCTACAGCTAAATATGTCCCTTTTATCTGAAAACCAGTTTTCTGGGAAGCTTTCCAATTGGCTTTTCCTTAAGTCTCAATAACCAAGCTGGTCATGTGGCCAGGCCCATCTGTGAGGGAGCCCTGGAAGTGGCATCTGCCTTTCTGGTCTCTGCGAAAGAAGAGTGGAGGGAGGGTTTGCCATACCAAGAAGTCGATTACTTTCCATTTGAAAACCATAGCCCACAGTAATTCTTTGATTCACTCTGTGATTTCATTCTTAATGGCAGCATTTCTTAAGGTTTGACCCATAAACCACCTATATAAAAATCACCCTCTGTGATTTTGATCTTCTATGGGCCCTGAGCATTCCTGGACATTCTGGCTGGTTATGCCACAAATACAAAGCTCTGATCATTCTTTACTGGGGCATTTCTCAGGGCTGTGTTTGCAGCAAGCAACTTTGAGGGATGAGGCAATGCCTTCTTCTGAATCAAAGAGCAGGTTGGTTCCTCTCTTGTGACAGAAGCCACTGCATGTGTAGGCATCCATCTGGGCCCTTCTGCATCACCCCTGTGGGACTTGATGTGCAAGAGGAATTGACACAAAAATGATGCTCATGCTGTTTGCTGTGCAGTGTCTCTGACCCAGGCATCTCATGCCTCCTGCCAGCATCCATGAAGTAGTAACAGGTTAATGTACTAGTTTGTAAGTAGGGTAAAATCCCAGCCTGAAAGGGTAAACTCTACCACAGGTAAAGTTAATAAGGAAGCTTGACTATCTCTGTCTGGGCTCTGGGGGGTTGGGGATGGGAAGCCCCTTGAAAAGCCAAAAACTTGGCCCTACATGGGTTTAGGGGCTGAATTTATGGTCTCTATGTAATAAAATTCTCAGGTCTAGTAATTGATTCCCATGCAGCTCATGGAACAAAACAAAACAATATTTGAGTCCTATTTCCACTACCCAGAATCCCCATGGGGTAAGATAATTGAACCTTCCTAAAGATGAAAGCATAGTTAAAAACATTAGGAAACAATCCATCATAAACAAGAGCCAGCAAATACAACAAACAGGATTAGAGCTCCCCAAACTTGAAATAATAGAACTACATGCTGAAAGGAAATATAAAATTAGTATAACTAAAGGCATAAAAGAAGGAATAAAAAGATAAGAAACAGGACTCTGAGTAAAGAGTAGGCAGATTTGAAAAAGAACTAAATGGAGTTTGTAGATGGGAAAACAGTCCTTGAGGAAGAAAAAACTCAATGGACAGGTTAAACAGCAGATTAGACATGGCTGAAAAGA
Source organism: Grampus griseus (assembly GCF_964374135.1). Taxonomy (NCBI): domain Eukaryota; kingdom Metazoa; phylum Chordata; class Mammalia; order Artiodactyla; family Delphinidae; genus Grampus; species Grampus griseus. The sequence goes on along the minus strand of NC_139018.1, from coordinate 140,266,301 downwards.
GAAGTTAGTAAAGTGAAAGATAGATCTGATGAAATTACCTAGAATGTAGCACACACACACACACAAAAAGAGTAGAAAAATATAAAAGGGAGGTAAAAAGACATGAAGGATAGAATGGAAATGTTTAATATGCATCTAACTGAACTTCTACAGGGAAAGAACAAATATGGAGAAGAAACAATATTTAAAGAGATTTTAGAAAAATTTCTGGAACACTTGGAAGACATGTAGCAGGGTCTTCCAGTTGTTCTTCAGTATCTTTTCTCCTGGCATCTAAAAGTTATGGTCCTCAAAGTGAGGTCCCAGAGCAGGCAGCATCAGCATCACCTGAGAACTTGTTAAAAATGCAAATTCTGGGCTTCCCTGGTGGTGCAGTGGTTGAGAATCCACCTGCCAATGCAGGGGACACGGGTTCGATCCCTGGCCCGGGAAGATCCCACATGCCGCGGAGCAACTAAGCCCGTGCACCACAACTACTGAGCCTGTGCTCTAGAGCCCGTGAGCCACAACTACTGAGCCCACATGCTGCAACTACTGAAGCCCGTGTGCCTAGAGCCCATGTTGTGCAACAAGAGAAGCCACGACAGTGAGAAGCCCACACACCGCAACAAAGGGTAGCCCCCGCTCGCTGCAACTAGAGAAAGCCTGTGTGCAGCAACGAAGATCCAATGCAGCCAAAAATAAATAAATAAATAAATTTATATTAAATAAATGCAAATTCTCCCCACCATCCAAGACATACTGAGTCAGAAACTCAGAGGTTTCTGAGCTCAGAAGAATTTGAGCCTCAGAAGGTGGTCAGCAATCTGTGTTTTAAGAAGCTCCCCAGTGATTCTGATGAATGCTAAAGTTTGAGAACCACTGTTCCATCATAATAGAATCCTGATTTTTAGTTGGACATGTCTACCTTGTATCTAGGTATGGCCATGTAACTAAGTTCTGTTCAATGGAATGGATATAGAAGGAAGTTCATGTAGCAGCTTATGAGAACCTTCCTTAAAGATACAGAATGCATGTGCCCTTCTCCCTTTCTTTTCACCCTCCTGTGTATTGCTGCTTAGTGTGGAGATACTACCATCTTGTATCATGAAGGTGAGGGTGTGAATGGCAGAGCAACAGGATAGTACCTTGACTTTTACACAAGAGAGAAATAAATTTTTGTATTGTCTAAGGTTACTTTTTGGGAGGTTTTCTGTTACAGCTAAATCTAATTCTAAATGATATAGGTATTCAGATTGAAATATACTGAGTTCCAAACAAGATAAACAAAAAATCCATATCTTGACATATTGTTACAAAACTGCAAAGTAACCAAGGAGAGGAGACAGATTGTCTACAAAGGAACAGAAATTAAGCTAAGAGCAACAGCAACAAGAGAGACCAGAAGACCAAAAAAAAAACAACTCTAAGTTCTGAGTTTGACCTGAAAATAACTGATACTCACAGATAACGAGCAATTCTCTTACAATCTTTATTTTTTTATTTTATTTTATTTTTTGGTTGCATTGGGTCTTTGTTGCTGCACACAGGCTTTCCCTAGTTGCGGTGAGCAGGGGCTACCGTTTGTTGTGGTGCGCGGCCTTCTCATTGCAGTAGCTTCTCTTGTTGCGGAGCATGGCCTCTACAAGCATGGGCTTCAGTAGTTGCAGCACACAGGCTCAGTAGTTGCGGCACGCAGGACCTAGGGCGCGTGGGCTTCAGTAGTTGTGGTGTGTGGGCTCAGTAGTTGTGGTGCACAGACTTAGTTGCTCCATGGCATGTGGGATCTTCCCAGACCAGGGATCGAAACTGTGTCCCCTGCATTGGCAGGCGGATTCTTAACCATTGGGCCACCAGGGAAGTCCTACAATCTCTATGAAAAATGAAGAGGTATGAGAACAACTTAGACAACTAGGGGTCAGAAAACTATAGTCAATGGGCCAAATCTGTCCCACTGTTAAATAAAGTTTCATTAGAATTCAGCCATGTCCATTTATGTATGTGTTGTCTATGGCTGCTTTCATGATACGATGGCAAAGGTGAGTAGTTACAAAGGGACAAGACCAGATGACCTGCAAAACCTAAAATGTTTACTATCTGGCCCTTTACAGCAAAAAGTTTACCAATCCCTGACTTAGACAAATTATACCTCTCAGTGAGTGTGGATTCCCAGTTTCCCTTCTATTCCTCTTAGGGGATGCTCAGATGGTGGTAGCAATGGTCAACAGGCCTGAGGAGCTTCAATTTAAAGCTCCCAGTTTTAAATTCTACTCCTGCCAGAGCTGCCATATCAGCGCTTGGAACCAACTTAGGTTACGGTAGCACATAGGGAAATAATTTTGCCACTCTGCAAGCCAGGTCACTTGGGTCCTGATTCTGGGTCCAGGTTCATGGTCCTGAAATTCTTAGTGTGTCCAAATTATGCAATCTCTCCTTGCCTGTGCCTTTACTTTTAATTTTTTTTTTAAAACCCTCCCAGCACTTCTATGTATAACTTTTAAGTTTTGTCCAGCTAGGGGCTTTCCCATAGCAGGCCTAGCCATGCTCCCCTCCCCCCATCCCATGGACCAATGGTAATTGACAAAGCAGAACATAAAAAGCTGAAACCAAAGTGCCTGAGAACCAGGGGAAAGGGGAAAAACTAATAAGAAGCAAGATGATTTACACCAAAGAACTTCAGAAAGAGGACTAGAGGCACCAGAAGAGGGGAAGGATAGAGCTGAAAATACAAATGTTGGTCAAAAGTGTATACGAGGAGCAGTTAGACACACAGATCTCCTCCCCAACTGCTCAAAGCAACCTGATGACTCCTTTCCACCAGGAGTGTAAACAGGAGGTTAACTCTGGGGAAGCAGAGCCAGAGATGTTCTGGACTCAGGGTGAGGCAAAGAAAAAGCTAGAGTGAGGTGCTGTCTGAAAACAGAGAGAGTAACAGCAAGTCAACACATCAAATAGTGAGACCCTTAGCTCTTCTTTTTTCCCACATGACTCTCAGAATGCCAGCAGTTTATTTATACTCCTGGATAGTCAACTGGAAGATTCTTTAGGTGGGAGAAACTGAACTGCCCAAGAGAAAAAACAAAACAAAACAAATTTTAAAAACTCCCCAGGGACTTCCCTGGTGGCGAAGTGGTTAAGAATCCGCCTGCCAATGCAGGGGACACGGGTTCATACCCTGGTCTGGGAAGATCCCACATGCCACAGAGCAACCAAGCCTATGCACCACAGCTGCTGAGCCTGTGCTCTAGAGCCTGCAAGCCACAACTACTGAGCCCACATGCCACAACTACTGAAGCCTATGCGCCTGGAGCCCATGCTCCGCAACAAGAGAAGCCACCACAGTGAGAAGCCCACACACTGCAATAAAGAGTGGCCCCCGCTTGCCGCACCTAGAAAAAGCCCATGTACAGCAATGAAGACCCAAAGCAGCCAAAAATAAATAGATAAATATTTTTTAAAAAATAAAAATAATTGATATTTGTACCATCTTTCTTTTTTCTGATTTTACTAGTAATACACACTTGTCTTTAGAATTGCATATAATTTAGAAATGTGTAAAGTAGAAGGTAAGTTTCCCAGTAGTCCCTACATCCCCAAAGACAACTGTTGTTAACCATATCTTGATATGTTTACAAAATTTTTTCTATTTAAGTATAACAGGTACTGGTTTGGTTGCTGTAACAAAGACCAAGATAACAGGGCTTTAAACAAAACCAATGGTTATCTCTCAGTGATGTTATAGTCTAGAAGCAGTTTAGAGCTAACATTGTGGTTCCCCAGGGCTGGGAACCCAGGTGCCTTTGCTACCATCATTCTGTCATTCTCAACACATAGTTTTCATCTAATGGTCTAAGATAGCTGCCCTTGATCTAGTTACCACATCCATATTCCAGCCAGTGAGAAGAAGAGGAAAAAGGCCATTCTCCTTTACATTTAAGGGCATGATCCCAAAGTTGCCTATATTTCTTCTGCTAACATCTGTTGGGTGGAACACAGTCACATGACCATACCTAGTTGCAAGGGAGAATGGGAAATGTAGTCTTTAGCTGACTTTCGCTGGGCAGTGAAGCACCCAGCTAAAGCTCAGTATTTCTTTTAATAAAGGAAGGAGGGAAGAATGAATATTGGGAGACAATCAGCAATCTCTGCTACAGAATATATAAAATATTTATTTAAAAACATTTTAATTTCCAGAAACAAGGAATCTATACATATTTAGTGTCTCTGTCTTAATTATGAATGGAGTCAGGATCACCAGAGGTTTGAGGAAAACCTCTAGATGGAGACCAAAATGAACAAACTGAAAAATAAACTCAGACAAAACAGAGACAGAAAATACAAGGAGTAGAAGAAAATGTAAAAACAGAAATAACCTATAATTAATAGCACACCCATGAAATGAGTACAGGATGCTATTTTTTTTAATTTCAGAAATCAGGAAAGAGCATTCAGTAATTAAAAATACACTAACAGAAATAAAAGTTTAACAGAAGGGTTGAAAGACAAAGTTGAGAAAATTTATCAGGAAATAGAACAACAACAACAAAAGACAGAAATAGAAAATAGGAGAGAAAAGATGAGAAAATTAGAAGAGCAATCTAGGAGATCCATTAACTGACCAACAGAATTTCCAGAAAGAAAGAACATAAAGAAAATAAAGAGAAGAAAATTATCAAAAAGATAAGACAATTTCCCAAAACTAAAGGGCATGAGTGTCCAGGTTCCACACACATACCTAATGCCAGTGCAATGAACAACAAACAACAAAATCCTCACACCAAGGCACGGCATCATAAAATATCAGAACACAAAGTCTTCAGAGAATGGGGGGCGGGGGGAATGAAAATAAATAAACAATAACAGCCCTCAAAAAAAAAAAAAACCGAAACAAACAGATCATCTACAAAGGAAAGGGAAACAGAATGTGAGTGGCCTTCCCAACAGCAACACTGGACATGAGAAAACAGTGAAGCAACGCATTCAAAGAACTAAATGAAAAGGATTTCCGATGAAGAAGAGTATTCTTAGCCAAAATATCAATTAAGTCTGAGGGAAAAATAAAAACATCTGCATACACACAAATTCTCAAGGATTTTATCTTTTATGTATTCTTTCTTTCTCAGGAAACTATTGGAGAATGTCCTCCACTAACATGAAGCAGTACACGGAGCAAGAGGACAACTTGGGATGCAGGAGGCAGAGGTCAGAAGACAGGAGATGAAGGGAGCCCTCAGGATGATGGTGAGGTCAGCCAGCAGATAGCAGTGCAGCAGGCCTGGAGAGCAACCAGTCCAGGATGCAGCAGGAAGGCAAAGTGCTCTAGGAGAGAAGTTCCCCCCCAAAACTGATCATTCATGGGTTCAGTAATGTCTTTCACAGTTCCAGGAACTTTTTAGAAAGAAGACCAGAGGCACCAGAAGAGGGGAGGGACAGGGCTGAAAATCCAAATACTATAAATCAGAGTTTGGGAAAGCATTTCTAATGAGTTGAGAGAAATCTAAGCAAATAAAAAACAAAGGCAGTACTCAGAAAAGTTGTATAAAAATGGAACTATAGTACACTGTGTAAACACTTAATATTGACTTACCAAGAATTATCATATAACTACATTGAAAGAATGGGAGCAGGGAAAATCATATTTTTGTTGGGGGCACAAAAGAGCCAAAGCATCCTTTCCCATAATAGAAAATGAATAGTCAACATCTAAAACTGAAAAATAATCACAAAACAGCAGGAAAAACTTATTACAGTGGGATTGGGCATTACTTCTTTTTAAAATTGTATGCCTTGTAAAACAATTGTTAAAAAAATCCACATGGGGCTTCCCTGGTGGCGCAGTGGTTGAGAGTCCGCCTGCCGATGCAGGGGACATGGGTTCATGTCCCGGTCCAGGAAGATCCCACATGCCGCGGAGCGGCTAGGTCCGTGAGCCATGGCCGCTGAGCCTGCGCGTCCGGAGCCTGTGCTCTGCAACGGGAGAGGCCGCAACACTGAGAGGCCCGCCTACCGCAAAAAAAAAATAAAAAAAAATCCACATGTATTTATTTGATTAAAAAATTAAATAGAGAAAGATTAGATTAACCATAATAAGAATAGAAGTAGGATGACTATCTTCCAAATTAGATAACAGAAACATGGAAATAAAAAACAGTCATTCAGTGCAATAGAATTCGATATGATAGATCCTTGCATTGGTGAATTGGTGGATGAAGATGGAGGATTTAGCTCAACACCCATTCCAGTGTCCTCCTGTGCCTGCCTATATTTCAGAAGCTGAAAGGCTACATTTCCTAGATGTTATTGCAGCTAGAATTCTGGATGCAGTTTTGGCACTTCCAAGCCAATTTTCTCTCTTATTGGATTTGTAAGGTGGCAGTGAAGCTGAGACTGTGTATGTGCTGTTTCTATTGGTGAGGACTGTCGGACTTTTCTACAGTGGCTTCTTCTCATATGGTTCAGGAGGTGGCAAGTGTAGTGACAGCTCTCCAATTCAGTAGGTGGCTTCCAGATTTTAGAAGAGGCAGTGGCTCTTTTGGTGCCCTGGTTCTGCAGCATGTCTCTCAAGGTCATTTCTGAACCTTTCAACCTGGAGTCTGCTTCCTCAGCCCTCCAAACAAGTCCTTAAGCCATTTTATACCCTATACCCTTTTATACTTAAACTATCTAGAATGAATTCTGTTCTCTGAAACTGAACCCAATGTAACAGGAAAGCAGAAAATAAAATATAAAGAAAAAGGATGGTAGATGGCACAAAATAAAACAGAAGAAATAAATCCAATTATGCTTAATAAAACAAGCTAACCTCTAGCTAATAGAGATATGTTCTCATATTAAATTTTCTAAAAAAAACTCAGACATATGAAAACTACAATGAAATACTACACAGTAATTAAAACAAATGAATCAATGCAAATGAATTTCAAAAACAATAGTAAATGAAAAAGGTTGCAAAAGGTTATTCAGCATGATGTTGTTTTTATAAATTTTAAAGCCAAATTTGGTATTTCATATGCAGTTGGTGGAGCCGTACATCGTATGTAGTAGAAGTGTAAAAACATGAATGTGAGTGATACGTACCAACTTGAGCCCAGTGACAATCTCTAGGGAGGAAGGAGAAAGAATAAGGGTCGGGTTTTACTTCTGTCTAATTTTCTATTTCTTTAATAAATACCAAGTAACTGAAGCAAAATGTTTTGATACATTTAATCTTGATAGTGGAGGGAGTAGGTGTCGCTAACATCATTTTCTGCACTCTTCTGCGTGTCCCTAATAGTTCCTAATTTACAAAACGCAGACACACTCTCAGAGCCGTCCAGGACATCTTTGCACACAGCCACATCTATACGGAGAGGAGCTCCTGGGCTGCAGGAGAGGGAGAAAACCGTTGAGGCTGAGAAGCTAGTTATAAACGGGGAGTTGACGTCTGACAAGCTGGAGTCTGCAGAGGCCACGGATGCTCAGAAAGAGCCTGGAAAAAGGGCCAGGGCCGAGGAGCGAGGAGGGTGCCCACGGCTCAAGTTCGGCCAACTCGGGAGATGGTTTTAGAAACTGAGATCCAGATTTAGTAACTTTTTTCTTGGGTGGGCCTGAGCGGACTGTCAACGACACAAATCGAGGGAGGAAGCGGGCTGGGAGGCGGAGGACGGAGGGCAGACGTTAGGCCCCAGAGTGTGGGAACTGAGGGAGAGGATTGCTCAAGCGTAGGTCGCCCCGTTTTCACCCCCTGAAGGAAATCAGCATAACTGGAGGGAAGCCGGGCGAGAAGGATGTTAAAACTGTTCTAAAGTTGTAACCTAAATCCAAAAGCCAGGACGTCCCTACGAGGGAGCGTTTTGGAAAAATGGTACCCTAGCTGCTCCCTCACGTCGGATGCGTTTTGCTCTGCTGACGGGGTTTCCTCAGTGTCTGCGTGGCGGGTCGCGAGCCCGGCTCGGGACGCCGGGGAAAGCCCTCCGGTGGCTGGCGCCGAGCCGGGTCGGGGCCGGGCGGCGGGCGGGCCGCGCCGAGGGCGGGGCCGGGCGCGCGGGGGCGGACCTCGGCGCGCTCCTGGCCGCTCGCTGGCGGTGGGGCAGCGGCGGCTCCTCTGCCGGGTTGCGCCGGAGGACGGGCTTCGGGCGGCGGCCGGGGCGGCCTGCGGACGGACGGGTGGGCCGAGGCGCAGGGCCCGCGCCCGCCGTCTCCCCCTCCTGCCGGCGCCGGGCCCGCGCCATGGCCGCCTCGCCGGGCTCGGGCAGCGCCAACCCGCGGAAGTTCAGTGAGAAGATCGCGCTGCACACGCAGCGGCAGGCCGAGGAGACGCGGGCCTTCGAGCAGCTCATGACCGACCTCACCCTGTCGCGGGTGAGGGCCCGGGCCGGCGCGGGCGGGCGGCCACGGCCGCGGGCGGGCCCCGCGCGGCGGGTGAGAGGTCGCGGGGCCGAGGCGATGGCGGGGCCGGGCGGGGTCGCGCCCGCGGAGTGGAACCCGGGAGCGGGGCCGGCGCGGCCGCGGCCTCGGCGCTTGCCTGCCTTCCGACACCCGCTGGAGGTTTGCTGTCGCCGCGGAGGTGGGAGGGTCGCGGGGCAGTGTGTACTGGGAGATGGGAAGGGACCGAGCCCGGGAAGGCGGGCCGCCGAGTGAGGGCGGCCTAAGGGGGAGGGTGACCGGGAGCGCGGGGAGGAAATCACAAACAGCTCGGAGGCGGGCGGTGCGGCTTCTCACTGCTCCGAACATCCACCGCCCGCGAGTCCTCCCGGACTGCTCGGCGTGGAGGGCCCGAGGCACCCACCCGCTCCTTCGGGAGAGCTCCGCGCACCAGTGAATCCAGGGTCGGCCCCGGGCTGGTTTGGGGTCTGTCTGGGTATCGAGATGTGAGTCCATGTCGAGTGTGGGACTTCGCTACTCTTCCTCCATGGAGGTGCTGTATCGGTCCGGTTTACTGACTTCAGCCCCGATGGTTCATGAGAACTGGGAAGGTGTACAGCGTTGCTGGTGACGGAGGAGGGTCCAGGAGGAATAAGGCGCCAGCCTGGACAAACACTCGGCGAGGTTAGGTAACTGTCGAGGGAGGCAGTGGAGGATGGAGAGCCAACAGGAGTGTCCGCGCAGAACTGCAGAGAACGAGGGTCAGCGTAAGCGGGGCAGGCAGGCCTTGAGGATCCTGAATGCTGACCTTGAAGGACCATCAGGAGGATGGGGGAGGATGTACAGAAGCGGGGGCGGGGTTGTGGGCAGCCTGAAGGAGAATTGAGAGCAGAGTCGCAAACTGGTGGTCCCTGGCTCGCTGAGCTGCAGACGCGGTATTTTTTGGCCATTGGTGCTTGGGAAAACTTATGGAATCTGTCGCCAGAATTGGGAGATTTTTCATAGAAATCAAAGTTGGAGATTTTAATGTACAGTCAAATTTTCGTTCTTTCTCTCTATTTTAAATATATATATTTATATACATTTAAAATTGGGAGACCCGATAACACTCATCCTGATTTCCCATGTGACAGCTAAGCTGGCTGGAGCTGGGTGATGGCTGCCCCCTCAAATGGAGCATGTATTCTCTGGTTGGCCACAGTTCACCCCACAGCCTGTCATGTCCCCCACTCCTGAGGCTAGGTGTCACTTGCCATTTATCATATTTTTGATGGTGTTTTCTTTTAGCGAGGTTAAGGAGAAAGTGAAATATCTCTTGTACTTACATTTCTATCATGATGAGAAGAAATATATATAGATAGTGCTAAACCCTGTAGCTCAGATTCTCTTGAGTTTAGCAAGCCTGACCAACTCTGCCCCATATGATAACTCAATTCAGCCACCACTTTTCTCTATTCTAATTGCTATAAAATTATGATGTCATTTTGTCCTTCACCTTGTACAGGGCATTATTTACATGTTAATTCTGCCTGTGTTCTTTTGTACTCTCTACCAATTGCAAGTAAAATAATAAATACTGCTTGGCTCCACTGTGTTCATACACACAAAGGCAAACGATAACACTGAATTTGCCTAGTAATCTTTGCTTATTTAAAATTTTAAGGGTAACTTTCATAATGAAATTATAAAACTGAAACACTTCTTGTAGAGAACTCGTAGATCCCCAAGCATATGTTCCAAGGGTCCAAAGATCTCAGATGGAGAAGAATCTATCCAGTTCATGATTGATAACCAGATGGCAGACATACTGATTTTCCATTACTAGCCCATGGTGGGCATGCTTATAAATGGAACAGACATCGCTAATCAATCTAGGTACTCTTTCCTTTCTGAGTCTGTTGGGCTTCGACTTTTTCTCCATATAATCAGAGTCAGTCCTTCAGAGTTGGAGTTAAATCCTATTTGTTTAGTTGGTGGGATAGATTAGATTATGGAGAATTTTTCACTCTAGCTTTAGGGGTGCAGCCTTACCTGGAAGCAATGGAAATTTTTTGAGAAGAGAATGCTAGGAGGATCAGTTCAATGGTGGTACCTGGGATGATAAGGAGAGGGAAAAAAATGGAGGCAGATATGCCTGGAAAGAGGCTGTTCCTTTGTTCATTCATTAATTTGTTGGTACTTGAGTCCCCAGTGAGGGTGTAGGGGTGGGGGGAGGTGAAGATGTGGTACCTTGCTTCAAAGATCTTATTAATTTGTTTAGCAAATACTTTTTGAGTCTCTAGTGCGTGCTGGGGGTTCGGATGGACACTGGGGATATAGTAGTGTCTCGTCGTAGATTTTAGGGTTTAATGGGGAAGACATTCATTTGACAAGTCAGGACATATTTTGATGAATAATACGAAAGGGAAACAGTTGAGAGTGTATGGTAGGGAATCCTCACCTCTTCTAGTGGCGTAAAGGGTTAGTAGGAGTGGGGAAGGCATGTGAGGGTATATGCTCGTGTGTTGAGGGAGGGGAGAGTGTTTTAGGCACAGGGGACAGAGGTTCAGCAAGGGGATGAGGAGGGTAATTTGAGATGAGGCATTCATGGGGATTTGGGACTTGATCCTAAGGACAATGGAAAGTCATTGAAGGGGTTGAACCAGGGGAGATTTGCATTTTGAAAGAATGCCTCTAGCTCCAGAAGGTAGGATAGATGGGAGGAAGAGGTAGCAGGGAAATGCTTTGGAGTCTAGGAGATGTGATGGTGGTGACATTGGCAAGGGTGGTAGCCACAGGGAGGCAGAGAGGTGAACAGATTGATACTTAGGAAGTAGAAAGGACCAGACTTGGTGAATGGATGAGGGAGGTGAGGGAGAGGGAGGACTCAAGGATGATCCCCAGCTTTCAGACTTGAGCCATTCCAGGGTATCCTCTGCTAAGAGAGGGAGCGCTGGCAGGAGCAAGGCGGGAGCTGACTCAGTGTCAGGAGATGCTGAGTTTGAGGTGCCTGTGAGGCATTTAAGTAGAGATGGGCCAGCAGATAGTTGTATATGTGGTCCTGGAGCTCAGGAGAGAAGTCTAGGCTAGTGGGAATCTTTGGTGTGTAGCAGCAGGAGTAGATTCTGCTGCCTAGGAAGAATTTCTAGAAAAGATCTTAGAAATTGGTGGCCTAAATTCTAATTTGGCCCTCTGATTTTTTTTTTTTCTTCAATTAGGGCCAACAGTGAATATTGTGATTTTACATTAAAATCTGGACTCTGGCTTCTTTTGAAAAAAGAGATCATCTAACAACACTTACCCTACATTTCCGCATGGCAGCGATTGCCTGGAGTTGAATAGCTGCTGCCCCCCTTAGACAGGGCACGGTGTGTCCTTCAGTTTGCCACAGTCCCCGTCACTCCCTATGGTTTCCTCACAGTGATTCTAGGCTGCTTCGCTTACTTATCTTCCATACCTGGCACCCGTAGGCTTTTGAGTTTGTAACCCCTGCTATACATAGAGTGAAACATGGAAAGGGGCTAGGAGAAGCCCAAGGAGCTGTACCATTTAAAGGGGAGGTAGAGGAGGAGGAGCCAGCAAAGAAGACTGAAGAGCAACCAGAGAGGTAGGAGGAGAGCCAGGAGGATTATGGTTAAGAGAAGGGGATGTGGACCAGCAGCCGAACCCCGTGCTGCTGACTTGGTCTGATGTGATAAGGACTCGTTCTTTGGTCCAGTCATGTGGAGGTCATTGGTAACCTTGGTGGGAGCCACCACGTCCACAGTGTGCTGGGTGGAAGGGAGGTTGTGAGGCACTGAGGCCTTGAATGGAGGAAGTGGGACAGGGTTGGGAACTTGTTCAAGAAGTTTGGCTTTGAAGGACAACTGGTAGTGTGGAGAAACCACACGATCAATAGCACATCAACCTGGAGTGTTAATTTTGCTGGAATATTTGGGAAAAACTATTACTTTTATAGTAAAACAAACAATAGATATGTTATGGCATAGTGAGGCCTCAGAGAGGAATAGAGGAGACTAGAAAGATTAGATTTGGGCTGAATATGGAGCGTTCTCTCTTTGCCAGCCACTGTGCTGATCACTTTACGTTCATTATCTCATGTAGTTCTCACAGTAACCCTGTGGACTGTGTATCTGGAGCGATCCTCACTTTGCGGGAGAGCAAACAGACTTGAGACATAAGGTTGCGTGGCTGGTAAGAGGAAGAGCTGGGGTTTGATTATGGTTGTCACACTGAATGTCTATATGCTGAACTGCTTTTTCTCCCCCATTAGGATATCTAATTGTACCAGCGGCATTTGTTGAAAACAGTTTTCTTTCTCCATTGAATTGCTCTGACACTTTTGTCAAAAATCAACTGGCCATGTATACATCGGTCTATTTTTGGACTCTCTCCTGTTCTATTGATCTGTTCATCTCTCTTTTGAACAACAGCACATTGCCTGGATTACGATAGCTTTATAGTCAGTCTTGAAACAAGGTAACTTAAGTCTTCCACCTTTACCGTTCTTAAAAATTGCTTTGGCGACTCTAGGTCATTCGCACATCTACAGATTTTAGAATTATCAATTTCTGTGAAAAGGGCTGCTGGGATTGTGTTGACTACTACAACACTTTTTCAAAAAGGAATTAGTGAGACTTAGATCTCATTTCATATAGACATTGGAGAAAATTCCACTAAAAGTGTGTGGCTATAGGCTAAAAGTTGCTAACTCAAGGTACTGGGTGAGGCAGGTCAGGAAAATGAGTGGAGGGGCGTGGAATGAGATGGTAAATGGTAGCTGATCTTGGGCCGTAGTGGAGGAGTAACAGGATACAGTGAGGACACGGGCAAACTGGAGAACCCAAGCCCTATCTAAGGGGGCAGGCATTTCTCAGCTCCACGCACTTTTGCCATGAAGAATATGGGTTCAGTGTCATTAGATCTTTCAATCAAGACAAGATGGAAATCCAGATGTTTGTGGCTTCTTGCAATTTAAAAATTTAAAACATTGAGTGGGTCAGACAGAACTCTGTAGGCTAACCATGTCCTGTCGCCTGCCAGTCCATGACCTCTGCCTCAGGCTAATCAGCCTTTTGTCCTCATTTTCCTCATCAGTAAGCATGACGGTATTGAAGACAGTCTCTAAGGTTCTTTCTAGCTCAATGGCTCTAAATTTCAAAAGAGAAAAGTGTCAGAATTACTCAAGGGTTTAGGAGGTAGTTGAGGTTATCAACAATAATGATAATATTTTGAGCAGTTGTCCAGACCTGTACACTTTACACACCACTGTCATGTCTGTTCTCTGTTTTAATCCTTCCACCGTCTTTGTGAAGTAGGCAGCAGAATAATCTGTGCAACCACATGGGAGCTCCGGTTTACAAAGTCAGGTCTTCCTGTTCCAAATCCATTGCTCTTTTTACTGTAGCACAACCGTCTCTGAAGACTCTAGAAATGGGCAGTTTGGTAGGGACAGCAGATATGGACGACCGCTAAGAGAGCCTCAAGCTCAGTTGAAGGCAAATCTCTAGCTAGATTTAGAACTTAGCTTGGTTGAAGTGTCAAGGCTTTTGGGTAAGAGTTGAAGCCTTTGTGAGAACTCCCTGCAGGTAGGAACTTTGGCACGTATTCATCTTAGTAAGCTAGCGTCTGGCACAGTACCTGACACACAGTTAAACGTTTTTATGTAAGTGACTGAGTGGATGGATTGATGCAAGAAGGAATCAAAGGCTTTAGATCAAGGGGGCTGAGAATTTTGTTGAGAGACTTTCAAGGATAGAGAGTCAAATGCTTCTGGTTGAGAATGTCAAGATCAAAAGCTGAGACTTTATAACTTAGCTGATAGATGGGAAAAGCTCATCATGGCTTCCTTCTCATATTTGGCTCTCAGATCTGGGTTTTGATTAATAGAGTTGTACTGTGCAGTATGTTTGAGAAATCAAGTACAGTGGATATAAGGAAGTTAAGGCTGCCAAAGGGTTTTATATGCCTTTAAAACTTCCAAACAGATACAAGTCCTTATCTTTGGAGATGCATATTGAAATATGGAATGCTAGGATGCCTGGATTTCTTTCAGTGGAGTGCAGTGGGTGATGGAGGAGGTAAAGATGAATCAAGATTGGATGTAAGTTGATCATTGTTGGAGCTGGAAGATGAAGAGATGGGGTTTCATTTTACTTGTCTCTATTTTATACGTATTTGAAAATTTTCATAATAAATGTAAAAACAAAAAATCAGAGCACTTCATAGGTGCAGCGATGCTTTTGGTCAACCAAACTTCACTTTTCTCTGAGCTTGTGAATAGTATGATCATTGAGGGAGAAATGGAACAAAGGAAAGGTACATGGCAGAAATAAGAATGTGGGTTTTGAGTTAGCCATAGCTCAGCCTCCTCTAGCTGTGTGAGCTTGGGCAGGTGTCTGAACTTCCCTGAGTCTGGGTCTCCACGTTCGTAAAAGCAGGATCATGTGGTCTCCCTTGGTGATTGCTGAGAGGGTTAGGGATAAAGTGGGCAGAGCGTCTGAGGACAGCATCTGGCTCATCTTAGGGGCTCATATCTGGTAGTTTTTATTATTATTAGACAAAGACAGAGAGTAATGAAAGGGTAAAAACCTGCCTCGGAGTTCCTATCTACCCTTTCTTCCCTACATGAATTACAAGTGCCAAGGGTTACATAACCACAGAGGTAATTTATTATTTTAGAAACAGAACTCTTAAAGACCAAATTGGACCACTCTGGGGTTTACAAGAACTGTAACCAGTTTACTGCCTTTTGAAAAATAAAGCAAGGAAGAACTTACAGAAGAAAAGCATATTAAAACAGTGGGATACCATTTTATACCTGTTCAGTTGACCTCCTTCTTTTCCCCAATTAATGATAATTTCCAGTGTTAGTGAGTTTTTGGTCAAACTGTTTTCTCATATCTACATTGGTATACCCTCTGGGAAAACATCTTGGCAGTGTGTATGGAGAGCCATCAAAAGGCCCAAACCCAGAGACTTAGGAATCACTCTTTGCAGTGTGTTCTAAGGAAATAATTCAGAAGAAGAAATGTCATATAGCCATTAAAAATGCTTATGTAATATCATAGAAAAGAGTTATGATGTAAGCATGCAAGATTGTACCTATGTTGTGGTCACCACTGTGCAGTTATTACACATAAATGTAAAAGGAGACTGGAAAAGAGCATGGAGAAGGGAAGATAGTCAGTGTGTTAGAGTCATGGACAGTGGCTTAGTTTTTTTTAAGAAATTCTTTTGTTGCTGTGCCTCCACACACATACACTCAAAGACCGTGCAAGAGTACCTCACTGTCATGGCTGAGACATTTAGCACAGGGGTAAATTCTTTCCAAAAATAGACTAATCAAAACCCAGAAAGCACTGGAAACCTGAAGGTTTTAAGTAGAGAAGAAACTGAAGCCAAGACTTTCACTCTTGAACCATTTCGCTACACAACACCATACTTTGATGCTTCTTTCAGATCTTTGCTGTCATCTCTCAACAACTTTGAAATGTCTTTGTTCCCAGGTTCAATTTCAGAAGCTTCAGCAACTGCGCCTTACACAGTACCATGGAGGATCCTTACCCAATGTGAGCCAGCTGCGGAGCAGTGCCTCCGAGTTTCAGGTACCTGAGATACTTACTTTCTTTGAGCTGAGTGGAGTGTAAAAAGAGAAGCAAAAATTTTCCTTGAAAAGATTAGATCTTGGCTTCCCTGGTGGCGCAGTGGTCGGGAGTCCGCCTGCCAGTGCAGGGGACATGGGTTCGAGCCCTGGTCCGGGAGGATCCCGCATGCCACGGAGCAGCTGAGTCCATGCGCCACAGCTGCTGAGCCTGCGCTGTGGATCCCACGAGCCACAACTACTGAAGCCCGCGTGCTTAGAGCCTGTGCTCCGCGGCAAGAGAGACCAGCACCATGAGGGGCCCTTGCACTCGCCACAACTAGAGAAAAGCCTGCGTGTAGCAACGAAGACCCAACGCAGCCAAAAATAAAAGAAAAAGAAAAAAAGATTAGATCTTGAAGATAAACTGGGCTTAGATACAGTTCAGTGTTCTTCTGGGAAGTCCATTGTTATTCTTTTTCCTAGTTACTGCAGCATAAGATAGTGTTATTTCACAAATGGTCTAAGGCAGCACTGTCCATTGGAAATATAATGTGAGTCACATATGTCATTTAAACATTTCTAGTAGCCACATTAAAGAAAAAGAAACCAGTATAATTAATTTTAATATTATTTAAATGATTTAAATAATTATTTGACCCAATCTATCCAAAATATTATTGTTTAAACATAGAATCAATATTAAAAAACATTAATGAGATATTTCACATTCTTTTTTTTCTTTTTTTTAAATTAAGTCTTTGAAATCTGGTGTGTATTTTGCACTTAAAGCACATCTTAATTTGTACCAGCCATGTTTCACTACCTTCATGTGGCTAGTTTCTACCATGCTGGACAGGACAAATCTACAGCATAGATAAGTGGTCTGTACTGCACTTATTTTTAAATTTTTTTAAATTTTTTTTTTGGCTGTGTTGGGTCTTCGTTGCTGCGCGTGGGCTTTCTCTAGCTGCGGTGAGCAGGGGCTGCTCTTTGTCAAGGTGCGTGGTCTTCTCATTGCAGCAGCTTCTCTTGTGGAGCACAGGCTCTAGATGCATGACCTTCAGTAGTTGCAGTATGTGGGCTCAGTAGTTGTGGTGCATGGGCTCAGTAGTTGTGGCTTGCAGGCTCTAGAGCACAGGGTCAGTAGTTGTGGCGCACGGGCTTAGTTGCTCCGTGGCGTGTGGGATCTTCCCAGACCAGGGATCCCTGTCCCCTACATTGGCAGGCAGATTCTTAACCATTGCACCACCAGGGAAGTCCCTATATTGCATTTAGATTAGTGCAGTGTCATAGGGTGCTTTAATCATTCATATTAGTGAAGAGCCTTGTTCAAAACAATGTGGAATTGGTGATTTAGACAGTGGTATATGGTACTGTTTTTAAGATCTGAATTAGATTTAGATATCCTAGTCTTTGAATAATTAGGAGGCTGACATTCTAATTATACAATTTAAGATTCAGTGTTAAATTTCTTTGTTGTGAAATCTGGTTCACTTGTTTGATGATGTCCCATAAAGCAGAAATATTATTTAAATGGATACTTCCATTTGGGAGTGCTAATAGGAACTCTTAAATGTAATGTGATTAGAAAAAGTACTATATGAACATATTTGTACCTTAGTACACTGGACTCTTATCTTTAATGAGTTTGGAATCTCACTATAATACTGCCTATATTAGAAACCTACCTCTATAGATGAAACTATCTTACATGTTGGCCGTTGGGTCATTCAATATCCAAATAAAGTAGATCTCTGCTTTATGCTGGATTTCATGCTTCAGAAGATAGAACTTTGTCAAGATATACTGTGTTTGAAATCCCGATTTTGTGGTACTTTCCTGTCAACTTTAGAGGAATATAGAATGTATTGTAGTGTCCTTTTCCTTGTGTATTGGGGGATGGGATGAAGTGACAGACCCAGGGCTTCCCGGGATTCTTTCTCTGAGTAATTTTTAAACTTTGAAACAATCACAAACTTACAGAAAAGTTGGATGTACAGTAAAAATAACTGTATTTTTACCCTTGAGAATAAGTTGCTGACCTAATGCCCTATCAACCCAAAATACTTCACCGTGTATTTCCTACAAGCAAGGCCGTTGTTCTACATAACCTGAATAGAACCATCAAAATCAGGAAATTAACAGTGATGCATTATTACCATTTGATCCTGAGACCCCATTCAGGTTTCACCAGATGTCCCATTACTGTCCTGTACAGCAAAAGGATCCAGTTCAGAGCACATACATTGTCTTTAGTCTCCTTCAGTCTAGAACAATTTTTCAATCTTTTATTTTTGACATTAAAGAAATTATTTTTGACTTTTGTGACCTTGCCACTTCTGAAGATCACAGGCCAGTTCTTTTTTAGAATATCTCTCTGTTGGGGTTTGTCTGATGTTTCTTCATGATTGGATTCAGATTACGCATCTTTGTCAGGAATAGCCAAAGGTGGTTCTGTTATTGTATCCCATTAAGTGGGTGATTTTTCATTTTCATGATGTTCACTTTTATCACGTAGTTAAGGTGGTGTCTGTCAGTCTTCTCCACTCTGAAGTTACTCTTCTCCTTTGTAATTAATAGGTATTTTGTGAGGAGATACTTTATCCTGATTCTCATCAAACTTTCAATTTATACATTTATTTATTTATTTCTATATTTGTGGTTTTGTGATTTCTTATTTTTTTCCATGGTTTATAATCTATAACTATTATTGTTATTTTGGTCCTCACATTATCCCTGATTAGGCCAATAGGAGCTCCTTCCCAGGATTCTTGTCAAACAGAAAAAAAGGGAATCCCAGAAGCATAAATTTTTTTTAAGCAAACATTTTTGAAGTGTAATTTATATGCAATACAATTGACCTTCTTTAGATTTACAGGTTATGTTGTATAATTACCACCACAATCAAGATACAGAACAGTTTCATCATCCCCCAGAAGTTCCCTTAATATCCCTTTGTAATCTATTCCCATCCCCTACCTCCAGCCTCTGGAACCACTGATATGTAGTTTTGCCTTTTCCAATGTATCCTATAAACAGAATCAGAAGTAGAGTTCTTCTTTCACTTAGCAATTGCATTTGAGACTCATCCATGTTGTGGCATGTATGAGTTTCCTAGAGCTGCCATAACAAAGTACCACAAACTGGGTGGTGTACATTTTGAACAGCAGAAATTTATTCTCTCACAGTTCTGAGGCTGGAACTGTGAAATCAAGGTGTCCGTAGGGCCATGCTCTCTGGGAAGAATCCTTCCTCGTCTCTTCCTAGCTTCTCTTGGTTGCCTCCAGTCCTTGGTGTCCCTTGGCTTGTAGCTCCATCATTCTGCTCTCTGCCTCCATTCCATATGACCTTCTTCCCTGTTTGTCTGTGTCCAAATCTCCCCCTTCCTTCTCTTATAAAGACGCCAGTCATTGGATTTAGGGCCCACCCTAATCCAGTATGACCTCATCTTAACTTGTTTACATCTGCAAAGATTCTCTTCCCAAATAAAGTCACATTCATGGGTACTTGGGGTTAGGACTTGAACAAATCTTTTTTGGGGAACATGATTCAACCCACTACGTTGCAGTTATCAGTAGTTGACTCTCTTTATTGCTGAGTAGTATTCCATTGTATGGAGGTACTATAATTGGTTTATTCATTCATCACTTGATGAGCATTTGGATTGTTTCCACCTTTTGACAATTGTGAGTAAAGATATTCACATTCAGTTTTTGTGTAAACACCTAGTAGTGGAACTGCTGGATCAAATGTAAGTGTATATTTAACTTTGTAAGAGACTGCCAAACTGTTTTACAAAGTGGCTATGCCATTTCACATTCCAGCAATGTTCCAGTGACTCTGCATTCTCTCCAGCCCTTGGTATTTCATTTCTTTTTTTTAAAATTGTGGTTAAAAAAACACAACATAAAATTTATCATCTTAACCATTTTTTTGGACTTTTTATTTTATTTTGTTTTTTTCACACACACACACTGTATTTTATTTTTATGAGATAAATAAACTGACACCAAGCATTGTAAATGGATGACCACAACAAAAACAACAATGATTGCAATTACCAAACACGAAACACACTCATACTATGTCATAATATTGACATTCAGTCCAGTAATCCTCCACTGTAACAGCGCCTTTACTTTGCAGTGAAAATTGATTTGTATATTTTTTGCCTCTGAGTCCTTGTGGGATTATTATTTTTTTTATTCAAACAGAAAGTCACAAATATTATAATCATCCTCATCAGTTCACTCAGTCCCATGTAATTAATTTTCTTTTTCATCTTGATCTTGTGTTAGCACTTTTATGAATTCATCAGTTTTCCATTAGAGTTCTGAAAATGCTTATTCATTCAGTTCAGCAATATAGTCAGTTACCAGAAACCTGTACTTGTCAGAGTCTTTTCCATGAATTCCTTGAAGATGAAACCCTTTTATAGAAACATTTTTGCGAAAGCTTCAGAGTACACCCAGAACTGTCTGTAAATGACAAAAGACTTAAAAATGACCACGGTTAAAGATTTGGTGAAAGTTCATAATAATGCAATTGACAAGGAAATTTAGTTATTTCTGAGATATACATTTTAAAGTAATAACTAGAATTATGACTTATTATACCAGAACATATAAGATTTTTAGAAAGTTCATGTAATGTCTGAAACATTTACATTAACATATTTCCATATAAATAACCCAAAGAAAGTTTAGCATTAGTTGTTTTTTTTGTTTGTTTTTTTATACTGCAGGTTCTTATTAGTCATCAATTTTATACACATCAGTGTATACATGTCAATCCCAATCGCCCAATTCAGCACACCACCATCCCCACCCCACTGCGGTTTTCCCCCCTTGGTGTGCATACGTTTGTTCTCTACATCTGTGTCTCAACTTCTGCCCTGCAAACCAGTTCATCTGTACCATTTTTCTAGGTTCCACATACATGCGTTAATATACGATATTTGTTTTTCTCTTTCTGACTTACTTACTCCATATGACAGTCTCTAGATCCATCCACATCTCAACAAATGACTCAATTTCGTTCCTTTTTATGGCTGAGTGATATTCCATTGTATATATGTACCACAACTTCTTTATTCATTCATCTGTCGATGGGCATTTAGGTTGCTTCCATGACCTGGCTATTGTAAATAGTGCTGCAATGAACATTGGGGTGCATGTGTCTTTTTGAATTATGGTTTTCTCTGGGTATATGCCCAGTAATGGGATTGCTGGGTCATGTGGTAATTCTATTTTTAGTTTTTTAAGGAACCTCCATACTGTTCTCCATAGTGGCTGTATCAATTTACATTCCCACCAACAGTGCAAGAGGGTTCCCTTTTCTTCACACCCTCTCCAGCATTTGTTGTTTGTAGATTTTCTGATGATGCCCATTCTAACTGGTGTGAGGTGATACCTCATTGTAGTTTTGATTTGAATTTCTCTAATAATTAGCGACGTTGAGCGTCTTTTCATGTGTTTGTTGGCAATCTGTATATCTTCTTTGGAGAAATGTCTATTTAGGTCTTCTGCCCATTTTTGGATTGGGTTGTTTGTTTCTTTAATATTGAGCTACATGAGCTGTTTATATATTTTGGAGATTAATCCATTGTCCGTGGATTCATTTGTGAATATTTTCTCCCATTCTGAGGGTTGTCTTTTCGTCTTATTTATGGTTTCCTTTCCTGTGCAAAAGCTTTTAAGTTTCATTAGGTCCCATTTGTTTATTTTTGTTTTTATTTCCCTTACTCTAGGAGGTGGATCAAAAAAGATCGTGCTGTGATTTATGTCAAAGAGTGTTCTTCCTATGTTTTCCTCTAAGAGTTTTAGAGTGTCTGGTCTTACATTTAGGTCTCTAATCCATTTTGAGTTTATTTTTGTGTATGGTGTTAGGAAGTGTTCTAATTTCATTCTTTTACATGTAGCTGTCCAGTTTTCCCAGCACCACTTATTGAAGAGACTGTCCTTTCTCCATTGTATATCTTTGCCTCCTTTGTCATAGATTAGTTGACCATAGGTGTGTGGGTTTATCTCTGGGCTTTCTATCTTGTTCCATTCATCTATGTTTCTGTTTTTGTGCCAGTACCATATTGTCTTGATTACTGTAGCTCTGTAGTATAGTCCGAAGTCAGGGAGTCTGATTCCTCCTGCTCCGTTTTTTTCCCTCAAGACTGCTTTGGCTATTGGGGGTCTTTTGGGTCTCCATACAAATTTTAAGATGATTTGTTCTAGTTCCGTAAAAAATGCCATTGGTAATTTGATAGGGATTGCATTGAATCTGTAGATTGCTTTGGGTAGTATAGTCATTTTCACAATATTGAGTCTTCCAATCCAAGAACATGGTATATCTCTCCATCTGTTGGTATCATCTTTAATTTCTTTCATCAGTGTCTTATAGTTTTCTGCATACAGGTCTTTTGTTTCCCTAGGTAGGTTTATTCCTAGGTATTTTATTCTTTTTGTTGCAGTGGTAAATGGGAGTGTTTCCTTAATTTCTCTTCAGATTTTTCATCATTAGTGTGTAGGAATGCAAGAGATTTCTGTGCATTAATTTTGTATCCTGCAACTTTACCAAATTCATTGATTAGCTCTAGTAGTTTTCTGGTGGCATTTTTAGGATTCTCTATGTATAGTATCATGTCATCTGCAAAAAGTGACAGTTTGACTTCTTCTTTTCCAATTTGTATTCCTTTTATTTCTTTTTCTTCTTTGATTGCTGTGGCTAGGACTTCCAAAACTATGTTGAATAATAGTGGTGAGAGTGGACATCCTTGTGTCGTTCCTGATCTTAGAGGAAATGCTTTCAGTTTTTCACCATTGAGAATGATGTTTGCTGTGGGTTTGTCGTATATGGCCTTTATTAGGTTGAGGTAGTTTCCCTCTATGCCCACTTTCTGGAGAGTTTTTATCATAAATGGGTATTGAATTTTGTCAAAAGCTTTTTCTGCATCTATTGAGATGATCATATCGTTTTTATTCTTCAATTTGTTAATATGGTGTATCACATTAATTGATTTGCATATATTGAAGAATCCTTGCATCCCTGGGATAAATCCCACTTGATCATGGTGTATGATCCTTTTAATGTTTTGCTGGATTCTATTTGCTAGTATTTTGTTGAGGATTTTTGCATCTATATTCATCAGTGATATTGGTCTGTAATTTTCTTTTTTTCTAGTATCTTTGTGTGGTTTTGGTATCAGGGTGATGGTGGTCTCATAGAATGAGTTTGGGAGTGTTCCTTCCTCTGCAATTTTTGGGAAGAGTTTGAGAAGGATGGATGTTAGCTCTTCTCTAAATGTTTGATAGAATTCACCTGTGAAGCCATCCGGTCCTGTGCTTTTGTTTGTTGGAAGATTTTTAATCACAGTTTCAGTTTCATTACTTGTGATTGGTCTGTCCATATTTTCTGTTTCCTCCTGGTTCAGTCTTGGAAGGTTATACCTTTCTAAGAATTTGTCCATTTCTTCCAGGCTGTCCATTTTATTGGCATAGAGTTACTTGTGGTAGCCTCTTAGGATGCTTTGTATTTCTGTGGTGTCTGTTGTAACTTCTCCTTTTTCATTTCTAATCTTATTGATTTTAGTCCTCTCCCTCTTTTTCTTGATGAGTCTGGCTAATGGTTTATCAATTTTGTTTATTTTCTCAAAGAACCAGCTTTTAGTTTTATTGATCTTTGCTATTGTTTTCTTTGTTTCTATTTCATTTATTTCTGCTCTGATCTTTATGATTTCTTTCCTTCTGCTAACTTTGGGTTTTGTTTCTTCTTCTTTCTGTAGTTCTTTTAGGTGTAAGGTTAGATTGTTTACTTGAGATTTTTCTTGTTTCTTGAGGTAGGCTTGTAAACCTCCCTCTTAGAAGTGCTTTTGCTGCATCCCATAGGTTTTGTTTTTATTTTGTTTATTTATTTTTTTTTTGCGGTACGTGGGCGTCTCACTGTTGTGGCCTCTCCCATTGCGGAGCACAGGCTCTGGACACGCAAGCTCAGTGGCCATGGCTTACGGGCCTAGCCACTCCGCGGCATGTGGGATCTTCCTGGACCGGGGCACGAACCCGTGTCCCCTGCATCGGCAGGCGGACTCTCAACCACTGCCCCACCAGGGAAGCCCAGAAGGCAGGTTCTTCACCACTGGACCACCAGGGAAGTCCCCTCCATAGATTTTTAGACTCAGCTTTTTGACTTCTACAAAAAGTCGTGTTGGGATTTTAAGTGGGATTTCACTGAATCTGTAATCAGGTTGGGGAGAACTGATGTTTTAATACTGAGTTTTCTAATCCATGAACATGGAACAGAAGCAGAGATTTTTGATCCAAGTTAAGTTGCTTATAATTAGTTATTTAAACACAGTCCACTTCCTTTTATGTTTATAGATCATTTTGGAGTTTACAGAGTGTTTTCACAACTCTTATTCTACTTGATCCTTAATACATTAGTTGGTAAGCATAGCACTATATTAATATTGGTTAAAGACCAATTTTCTATCCTAATGGAGGATCTAAAAGTACATTCTTTTCACCTAACCCATTGGGCCCTTATTCAGAGAACACAAACTTACCAGATGAGTAAACCAAAGTAAGCTTTTCAGGCAAACTTCTGATAATCCTTAGCAACGGACAGGTCATTGGTCAGGGGTGGCTAAGGTTACAGCCCTCCTATTTCTAGGCAGGGCCTGGCCTGTGTACACTGAAGGCAGAGAGAGGAAGTGGCATTATCTTCTTCTCTGAGGGCTAGGGCTGTCTCTTCTGGTTAGGGGAGGGCCTGCTGTTCTCCAGTGCGTTGCAGCCTGCGTAACAGCGAGGGCGCCTGTTGGCTGTGCAGCCTGATTGTCAGGCAGCTACAGAGAGAGGGACAGAGGGCATCTCTTGTATAGTGCTGTCTGGGTACAGTTGTAGCCTTTCACATCCTTCACATAACCTCCCTAGTTCTTTCAAATTATATCACTAAAAACTAATCACACTTTTTTACATTTCTGACTACTACATTTTTTAAAAATTGGGTCATCTTGTTTATAACTGAGAGTTTATAATTTAGGGAGCAATCTGGCGGCCAAAGGGAGAAAGCCCTATTGCAAGCAGAAGGGCTTGGCCAGATGCAAAATGGTGATTTTTCTGAGACCCACCACCAATACAGGTGGGTATAGTGAGGCCCAGAGTTTGCATTGCAAGTATTGTTGGAGAAGCAGACTTAAAAATCGAGTCTTTGACTCCTAGTTCAATTTTAGTGGCTTTCCTTTGCTGAATTTCCTTTAAAAGTTTTATAAGATTCTTTAAAAAATGACTGGCAGGGAATTCCCTGAGGTCCAGTGGTTAGGACTCCACGCTTTCACTGCCGAGGGTGTGGGTTCTATCTCTGGTCAGGGAACTAAGATCCCGCAAGTTTCACAGTGCAGCCAAAAAAAAAAAAAAGATTGGCAAGGTACATTGGTTAAATTCAAACAAATGGAAAACAGAAGTAGCAATATTAACCTCAAAATACTGCTGCTAATAATAGCCAACATTTGTTGAGTATGAGCTATGTGTCAGACACTGCATTAAGCTCACTACATAGATTATTTAATTTTCACAAAAACCCATTGGGTATATGTATTTGGTAATTGTCATAGCATTATTTGAGTTGTATGTGATATAATAACATAGCAACAAATTGCAAAAAGCAAAAACTAGTAAAATTAGGAGAATGTGACAGCACAATTGTAGATTTTTAATTCACTATAACAGTTGAGTCAGTACCCAAAATATAGAGTGATATCATTAGCAAATGAGGATTACTATATACAAAATGATTTTTGATAAAAGTCCCTTTTATTTTCTACTCAATATAAAATATGTAAAATCATATATCATTTCTTCAGCCTTCTGCCAGTGAAGCCCTGGTCCTTGAAATACTTTTTTATAATTTTTGTTGAAATATAGTTGATTTACAATGTTATGTTACTTTCAGGTATACAGCAAAGTGATTCATTTACCCATATATAAATATATATATATATATATATATATATATATATTCTGTTTTTACATTCTCTTCCCTTATAGGTTATTACAAGATATTGAGTATAGTTCCCTGTGCTCAAAAATTTATTCCTATAATTTTTTTCTCTAAAAAGGTAAGATAACCTTTTTTACATATTCATAGACAAATTTTAAAAACAACATTTTTTTTCCTGATTGTAAAAGTGATGCTTATTATAGAAAACAGGTAACATTCCTGTTCACATTTTGGCTGTTTTCTTTCAGTAGTTTTGTTGTGACTGTAAATATTTTTAACAAAATCAACATCATACTGCATGTATAGTTTTGTATCTTTTTGACGTCATGAACACTTTCTTATGTTTAAATGGTCTTCAAAAACATTATTTCTAGTGATTTATGATATTCTATCACATGGATGCACCACAATTTATTGAACTGCTCCCTTGTTGTTGGACATTTGGGTTGTTTTCACTATTCATAGGATGTGTGTGTGTGTGTGTGTGTGTGTGTGTGTGTGTGCGCGCGTGTGTGTGTTGTATGTATAAATCGATCATAATACTAGGCCAAAGAATTTCTCAGTAAGTTAAAAAGTGTTCCACCGTGATAATCCCAAACTCCTCCAATTTCTGTAGTCGAAGTGCATCTCTCAGAGCTCCTCCAGGCCCTTGTCCTCCTCACTGTGGGCTATGGGGCCTGACAAGGGGGAAAGGGCAGCAGAAGCAGGTTTGGATGAAGGGTGGAGATCTGTGCACCCACCACACAGCACAGGGAACACTCTGAACTTCGAGGAACTGAATTCCACGGTGGTGAGAAACTTATGTAGTGAAACAAGAGAGGCTGATTCTCACTGAATATCCTTGCAGATTGTGCAGGGCAGAAAGATGAGATGACAGGGATCTGTCCATCTTGTACTTCTTTTTTTCTGAAGGAAGAACTGAGGTTCCTGGATGCTACCTTGTCAGCTTGGAGTTAAATGACCGGCGGGCCTGCAGCCCATCCTCCTACTGAGCCTCCTCAGGCAAACCATGGAATTCTCTAAACCTCATCTGTGAATCATGATAATGACAGTCACTTGATGGGGTTGTTATGAGCATCTAGTGAATGCAGAATAAAATGCAGAAGAGCTTTGGAAACTGTCAAGTGTGAAACAACCATCAGTTATTAACACAAATAGTGCTCAGGAACAATTTTGAAGTCGGAAGTTTGTATTTATCACTTTCTACCTCTATTTTTCCTCTGCTCTTCCCATTCTCCCGACCCCACCGAAACCTGTGCTGTCCAGTATGGTAGTCATGAGCCAGATTTACATCTTTAATTAAGATGAAATAAAATTAGAGGTTCAGTTTCTCACTCACACTAGCCACACTTCAGGTCTCAGTAGGCGCCACGTGGTGGGTGGCTGCTCCTGCGGTTGGCCCTCTTTATGCTGTGCCCGAGTCCCCATTTCAGCCCTGGGTTAAGGCTTCACCTGGCCCTAAAAACCAGGTGCTTTCAGATGATCCTTCCCCTCCTTTCCTTCATCAGTCAGTGAGATTTTTGTGTCTTGGCTAAAGTGCTTGTTTGGATTACAAGAACAGTTTTCTGGGGGAATTCCCTGGCAGTCCAGTGGTTAGGACTCGATGCTTTCACTGCTGAGGGCCCGGGTTCAATCCCTGGTCTGGGAACTAAGATCCTACGAGCCACGCAGTGCGGCCAAAAAAAAAAAAGAAAGAAAAGTATTCTGATTAAATTTCATATAAAAAATTTAAGGATGGACCTAGAGATTATCATATTAAGTGAAGTAAGTCAGACGGAGAAAGAAAAATACCATATGATATCACTTACATGTAGAATCGAAACTATGATACAAATGAACTATTTACAAAACAGAAACAGACTCACAGACTTAGAAAACAAACTTACGGTTACCAAAGGGGAGAGGGAGTGGGGAGGGATAAATTAGGAGTTTGGGATTAGCAGATACAAACTACTATATATAAAATACATAGGGACTTCCCTGGTGGCGCAGTGGTTAAGAATCCGCCTGCCAATGCAGGGGACATGGGTTTGAGCCCTGGTCTGGGAAGGTCCCACATGCCTCGGAGCAACTAAGCCCGTGTACCACAACTCCTGAGCCTGTGCCCTAGAGCTTGTAAGCCACAACTACTGAGCCAATGTGCCACAACTAAGGAAGCCCGTGTGCCTAGAGCCCATGCTCCGCAACAAGAGAAGCTGCTGCAACTAGAGAAAGCCCATGCGCAGCAACAAAGACCCAACGCAGCCAAAAATAAAAAGATAAATAAATAAATTTATTTTAAAAATAATAAATAAAATAAAATAGATAAACAACAAGGTCCTACTGTATAGCACAGGGAACTATATTCAGTATCCTGTAATAACCATAATGGAAAAGAATATGAAAAAAATATATATGTGCACATATGTATAACTGAATCACTTTGCTGTATACCAGAAACTAACACAACATTGTAAATCACTATATTTCAATAAAAAAAATAAAAAATTTTAGCTTCCACTTCACTACTCTGAAGAACATTTATCAATATTTCAAAAGAGGATGCCTGCAAAATCACATGTCTCCAGTTGGCAGAATTCCACACCATAAATGATGGAAGTTAATCTGAAAGGCTGTGAGGAAGGGCTTATCCTTAAATAACTGGATGCACACACACCACACACACACACACACACACAAACACACGTGTGTGTGCACACGCAGGTGGACATCTGAATCAGCATACTGACCCTGGGAGGGCTTTGTGTTCTCCTGTTCCTTACTTCATCTAAGAGAGGATTAACTACTCTTCTTTTTCACTTCTCATTAATTGATAGATAATCAATAAATAAATTCAAAAATTTCTTGAGCACCTACTGTGGTGGCAGAAACATATTTCTGTATGAAGCAGAAGAAAGATGGAAATGAGTAAGTTGGCCCCTCCACAGAAGAAGATTGTGGCCCGGTTAGTCCTTGTTGAACACCCCTCAGCTGTGGTCCTGAAGTCTGGGCAGACTGCATTTGGCCACTGCCCCCATGGAAGTAGGGCTGCTCTGCCTTAAGCCAAGAGTGATCATCATGAAGAAAAAGAAATAAAAGGAATACAAATTGGAAAAGAAGAAGTCAAACTGTCACTTTTTGCAGATGACATGATACTATACATAGAGAATCCTAAAAATGCCACCAGAAAACTACTAGAGCTAATCAGTGAATTTGGTAAGGTTGCAGGATACAAAATTAATGCACAGAAATCTCTTGCATTCCTATGCACTAACAATGGAAGATCAGAAAGAGAAATTAAGGAAACACTCCCATTCACCACTGCAACAAAAAGAATAAAATACCTAGGAATAAACCTACCTAAGGAGGTAAAAGACCTGTACTCAGAAAACTATGAGACACTGATGAAAGAAATTAAAGATGATACAAACAGTTGGAGCAATATACCATGTTCTTGGATTAGAAGAATCAGTATTGTGAAAATGACTATACTACCCAAAGCAATCTACAGATTCAGTGCAATCCCTATCAAATTACCAGTGGCATTTTTTACAGAACTAGAACAAAAATTCTTAAAGTTTGTATGGAGACCCAAAAGACCCCAAATAGCCAAAGCAGTCTTGAGGGTAAAAAACAGCGCTGGAGGAATCAGACTCCCTGACTTCAGACTATACTACAAAGCTACAGTAATCAAGACAATATGATACTGGCATGAAAACACAGATATAGATCAATGGACTAGGATAGAAAGCCCAGAGATAAACCCACGCACCTATGGTCAACTAATCTATGACAAAGGAGGCAAGGATATACAATGGAGAAAAGACAGTCTCTTCAATAAGTGGTGCTGGGAAAACTGGACAGCTACATGTAAAAGAATGAAATTAGAACACTTCCTAACACCATACACAAAAATAAACTCAAAATGGATTAGAGACCTAAATGTAAGACCAGACACTCTAAAACTCTTAGAGGAAAACATAGGAAGAACACTCTTTGACATAAATCACAGCAAGATCTTTTTTTGACTCACCTCCTAGAGTAAGGGAAATTAAAACAAAAATAAACAAATGGGACCTAATGAAACTTAAAAGCTTTTGCAAAGCAAAGGAAACTACAATCAAGATGAAAAGACAACCCTCAGAATGGGAGAAAATATTTGCAAATGAATCAATGGACAAAGGATTAATCTCCAAAATATATAAACAGCTCATACAGCTCAATATTAAAAAAACAAGCAACGCAATCCCAAAATGGGCAGAAGACCTAAATAGACATTTCTCCAAAGAAGACATACAGATGGCCAAGAAGCACATGAAAAGCTGCTCAACATCACTAATTATTGGAGAAATGCAAATCAAAACTACAATGAGGTATCACCTCACACCAGTTAGAACGGGCATCATCAGAAAATCTACAAACAACAAATGCTGGAGAGGGTGTGGAGGGAAGGGAACCCTCTTGCACTGTTGGTGGGAATGTAAATTGATACAGCCACTATGGAGAACAGTATGGAGGTTCCTTAAAAAAACTAAAAATAGAATTACCATATGACCCAGCAATCCCACTACTGGGCATATACCCAGAGAAAACCATAATTCAGAAAGACACATGCACCCCAATGTTCATTGCAGCACTATTTACAATAGCCAGGTCATGGAAGCAACCTAAATGCCCATCGACAGATGAACGGATAAAGAATATGTGGTACATATACACAATGGAATATTACTCAGCCATAAAAATAGAATGAAATTGGGTCATTTGTTGAGATGTGGATGGATCTAGAGACTGTCATACAGAGTGAAGTAAGTCAGAAAGAGAAAAACAAATATTGTATATTAACGCATATATGTGGAACCTAGGAAAATGGTACAGATGAATCAGTTTGCAGGGGAGAAATGGACACACAGATGTAGAGAGCAGACATATGGACACCAAGGAGGGAAAGTGGGGTGGTGGTGGTGATGGGGTGAATTGGGAGATTGGAATTGACCTATACACACTAATATATATAAAATAGATAACTAATAAGAACCTGCTGTATAAAAAGTCAATAAAATTCCAAAAAAAAAAAAAAAAAAAAAGAGTGATCCTGGAATCTCAGAGACCATCCCAAAATGGTTATGGCTTGGGTCACAGTTGAAAGAGTCTCTGCAGAGACCTCAGAACAGCCTCTTGTGCCATCTATTGGTCTTCAGAAATTCCATCTATCTCTACCTTCAGCTCCCTCCCAGCTCCTCATATTTCCTGACCATCTCTCCTCTAGTTCTCTCTCCTGGAATTTTGGCAGTGACTTGCAAGGTGAACTTGCCCTAAGCCTCTGCTTCCTCTGGGTACCACGCAGGAGGAGGCTGTGGTGTGATGAGGAGTATGGCTTGGGTGTCCGGCTGACCTAGGCTTGAGTCCTGGCTCTATCACTCTTTTGATCTGTGATCCTGGGCTTTCCCTCAACCTCTCTAAGCGTTTTTTTGTTTGTTTTTTTGGTATATAAAATAGGGATAATAATAATTATCCATAAGATAAACTGAGATAATGGGAGGTATGGAAGCACTGACCAAGGGATTTGGGAGCTGGAGTGAGTTAAGAGAACTAGGGTGTAAAGATAACTGACTCCTTCCCAAGCCACTAACTAAATTCTGTTTATGTATGCTCCTTCATCAGAGTTTGTGGCATAGTCATCTGCTCAAAACTTAAAAGTGAGAGGGAATTTTGTTCCCAAGGTCATAAATCTTAGCCAGCCCTGCTCTTTGATACAGCATGGTCTCTGTCAGCCCCAAAACAATACCCTTTTATCCAAATACTATTAGGTAAAATGAGATAGGGCCGTGACCTTGGGCTTCTGCGTGAGATGTAGAAGACCACATTTACTAGTTATTTTAGCGTACGTTATTTCCAGGAAAGATTTTCACTGATTACCAATATCTATTTTATGTTATGTCTTAGTTTCTTTTTCAGCAAATGTTATTTTTCTGAATTTGTCCCTAAACTCTATTTAGGAGTCTGTACCTCCCAAACTATGTGCACTTTACAACTGTGATTTTTTTTTTTTTTTTTTTTTACTATCTATCTCTGTGCTTGATTTGCTCCCTGGTTTACCTTTGGTTTTGACTTCCAATGAGATGTTCTTCTCTTCTGCCTAAGGAAACAGTGAGAAGCACAGAAAGTTAGGGGCTTACTTAATAGTTTTGGAATGTGCATCTGTCCCAAAATAGGAACTGTGACCAAGAATATGGTTGTCGTATTTTTAATACAGATTTGCGTAGTCCTTTTTTTCCCTTTTTATCTAACCATACGTGTTGAATAGAAAACTTAAGAGTGAACGAGTAAAGTAGACAACTCATGAATCTCTAGTCATCTAGAATAAAGGCCTTTGATATTATATAAGGGGCAAGGGAACATTGGCTCCACACACTGAATTAGGAACATCTGCATCCATGAGAACTTGAACAAGAGACCTGGAATATTGCCACTTTCATTCTGCCTTTCACGTGCTCCTAAGTGTTCACGTAATGGAGGGTCAGAAATAGCGTGGATACTCCAAATAGTGCTTTAAAGACTGAACTGTATTACATCAATTTAAATTTTTTATGCCGGAAAAGTAGGAAAAGATGGGAATTTCTCCTGAGAAGTCCATCTATTGGATAAAATCAGAGGTCTGTTGGAAAAGAAATACCACGAGGACTGAAGTGCCAATGGACATTTTGCTTTAGAGTAAAAGCTTTAGCGCAACACAGAGGCTGCATGGTATGATGGCCGAAAGGTAGGACTCTGATTTCAAATCCAGCCTCTGCCACTTTCCAGCCTGGTGACCTGCGACAAGTCACTTACCATCTCAGCCTCAGTTTCCTCACCTGTAAAGTGAGGATGGCAGTAATGCTGATATCAGAGTTTTGTCGTGAGGAATAAGTGAGTTAATATATGTAACACTCTTAGAGCAGTGTCTGGCACAAGGTGAGCACGTTGCACGTCTTTCCTCTTGTTATTGGTTTTGTTCCTACCCCACCCCCATCGAGCCGCTACCACCACTCTAATTACTTCTACCAACTCGTCTATGGCTACCTTACGGCCATACTACCTCTCGGGTTTTGGCATCGGCTTGGGTTGAGTTCTAGCTCTGACTATTTAAGTCTAAAAGTCTCCGTGTCTGTATTTGTAAAATAGCAGTGTTAATAGTGTGCTTCCCAGGGTCCTGGTGAAGGTGACACCAGGATAGTGCGTGTGGGGCACTGTGCCCGTGCCTGGAGCCATCGGTGCTTGTTGCTGTCTTATCGTTACTGCGGTGTCTCGCAGCCAAGGTGTCACCGACAGAGCACTGGGCTCCGTGGTGAGTTGTGTCAAAAGCAATTTGTTCTTATTAATAAGCTGTCAGTGCTTGAGTATTATTTTTAAAAGGTAATTGGAACTAAGTCAAGGTTATCCCGACATAGCGTTGCTGTTGGCTTCTGTATTGAGAAGTGGGCAAGCGCTTGGAGGGTGGGAACACCCCGGGTATAACTGCTGGAACACGGGTCCTGCATTTGAAAGTTGAGTGCTTTGTGTGAGGCAGAAAGCAAGCGTGAGAACCACTGGCCCGGGGGTGCTGGCCTTTCTGCCATAGAGGGTACTGTTCACAGTCTTCCATGTTCATGGCAAACTTCTGTTCCTGTGCTTGTCAGACCAAAGTGCCACCCTCCCCAAACCCAACCATTTTTATCCTGTCCAAGCATATGTAGGTACCAAAGAAATACTTGTTTTTACTCTTAAAATCACTTTCCTTATACATTAAACAGCTACTGTGACTTGCCCTGACTTTACCCATTAATAAATATCTACTGAGTGCCTGTTAAGAGAAAGCTATTATTGGGCTTATGAAGATAACTCAGAGAATGTCCGTTTAAGAAGATTATAATCAAGTTTGAGAGACAGGTTGTGTACACAGAACTGTAGCAGAAAAACATTGGTTCTAGTGTTCTTTTTCTTTTTTAGCTTCCATTTTTAAACTTTTACATTCAGGAAAAGTAATACATTGTTTATAGCTTGGTCCTTAATTCTTTGTTGTTCAATGTAAAAGTAATACATACTCATTGTATAAAATTTAGAAAATATATAAAAATGAAAAAGGAACAGAAAACATTATCTATTCATCAACTAGAAATAACCATTTGAATGTTTTTAGTTATTTTTCATCTTTTATGTGGGTGAAATCATTATCTGTATTTATATCCTTTAAAAAAAATTTAGCCATTATATAATCATTATTTCCCTAAGTTAAGATACTTTATAAGTATAATTTTAATAGTTTAATAATATTTCTTCACATATGACTTATAATTCATAACCACTCTCACTATATGTTGGATATTTTGGTTGATTCTGATTTTTCTTTATTATACATAATATAGTAATAAAATCTTGGTGTGTGAGTCATCTGTATTTCTGAAACATGGATTCCCATAGGTAGAATTATTCAAAGAGTAGAAATATTTGTAATGTTATTAATACATGTGGCTTTGTTGCTTTTTGGCAAAGATATTTAACCTAACAAAGATTTTGACTCTGATTTGAATATTTATTGCCTTAGCCTGAATGTTTATTACCTTAGGTCCTTAGCCTTTGCAGATCTAACATCCCAAGTATTGACTATTCAAGAATGACTCCAAAGGAGAGGGGGGAAATATACATATATGTGTGTGTGTGTGTGTGTGTGTGTATCTGAATCACTTTGCTGTACACCAGAAACTAGCACAACATTGTAAATCAGCTATACTTTGGTTAAAAAAAAAACTAAAAAAAAAAAGAATGACTCCAAAGTTCATGACATAAGTAGTTTGCATATTTACTGAAGCACAAAATTTAATCACAGGGGCCTTGAGGCTGGTGTACACAGTTGAGTCCCTTGACTAGTGAGTGACCAAGGCTGCCTAGCACATTTCGCTGGGGCTTCATGGTTCTTTCTGCAATACCTCTCATATATTGCTTTAAAAATTAATTTTTTTAAACGTAGAGAACTTTTGTGAACACTGAAAAAGCCATTAATTTATAGTATACAAACATGCATAGAAAATCTGTGACTGTCAGAGAAATGTGACTCAAGAAAAAACAAGTGTGTACAGATATTTTCATATTAGAAAATTGAAGATTTACTATCTAATTGATAGCTTGTATTAACCTGTCACTTCTAGAAAATAAATACAATTTCATTTTTAGTGCCAGCTGAAGAAATTATTGTCTTTATAATAAGTCATGTGAGGGTTATATATATCTTTATAATAAAATATGAAAATAAGTACATTAATGAAGTCATCAGACAATGAGCTGCAACAGATATTTCCCCACTTGCATTAATTTTAAAAGAAGCTCTTTGTATTTTGGTGGGAATGTCTTACTCTAGCTAGGAAGGAAAGTGTGTGGAAAACAGTTTAACCAGTGTCTAGGAAGGAGTCAGAGAACACACGAGACATTGCTTAGACCACTCACAAGTTAGTCTCTGTTTCATCTTGTACTTCTAAGTGGAACCACCCACCCTGCCAGCCCCCAGCATCACAGTCTAGAGCAGCCTCCCCGCCTACCCACTTTGTTTGAACTATTCCCCTTGAGGTTGCTTTTTCTTCTTTTGGTGACAGGGAGGTGGTGGTAGCTACAGTTGCTTCCTATCTGGCCCCCCAAATGTTTCTTGCTTTTATTTCACAGTCCCTTGGCAAACTGTCACCCCCAACTTTTCCGATCCTAGGACCTGCCTTTTCTTCCCTCCCCTGATAGGGTCTCAGACATATGTGAAATGGGGCCCCCTCTTTGTTGGGACTCATGTTTCTGCACCTTTCATATAGTGATCTGGCCTTGTGGCCCTGCACAGTATGTTAAAGGACTGGAATCAGTCTGTAACGTGCCGACATCTCCCTAATGATACAGCTGTGGACAGAGATGGAGTCACATCTGTCCGGTTTCTGGCTTCTGGTGTAGCTTTCTTCCCCAGGCTCTGGGGGCCACGTGACCTCTGGCTAGCCAGCCTCTTGCCGTCTCTAAGACACAGCCGGAGCTGAGCAGAGGGACTGAGGCTGCCTCACACTCTGTAATTTGGCTTCAAGTCACCATTGTTGGCCTTGTGCCTCGGTTCTGATAACTGGACTCTTGTCTGGTTCCTGAGTGCCAGAATCCCATGGTAACCTGCCTTGTATCCCTGTGCCTTGTTTTTATCAGCCTTTCTCCCAGGGACTGAAGTCCTGCCCTGAAACAGTGACCGATGCACTTTCCTGATGTCAGCCACCCATTCTGCCTTTCTGGTTGGATTCCAGAGCGCCCTAGATTTCTCATTGTTCTACAGTGCCTACAGTCAGGAAGCCTCTGTTCTGGACACCTATCTCAGCAAATGGCAACTGTGTTCTTCCAGTCACTCAGGCCAAAACCTTGGACTCATCCTTAGCTCCTCCCGTTCTCTGACATCCCACATCTGAACCATCAGCAAATTCTTGGTTCTACATTAAAAATATAGCCAGACTCTGACTGCCCTGGTCTGAACCAGTGTCTTCTCTGCCCTGCATTCTTACAAAGAGCCTCCTGACTGGTGTGCTGGCTTCTGCCTGATCCCCTTTCAGTTATTCTCAACACTGCCATCTGAGTGATCCTTTAAAAAGATGAGCCAGATTATATCACTTCTCTTTTCAGAATCCTCCCGTGGCTTCCCATCTCACAGTGTAAAACCAAAGTGCAAAGTGCAGTCACTGCCCCATAAGGCCCATTACCTCTCTGCTCTTACCTGCTGCACATCTGTCCAGCACCCTTTCTCGTTCGCTCTGCTCTGGCCTTTTCCTCTGCTCCTTGGACCCTCCCTAGCATCTCGCTGCCAGGAATGCTCTCCCCCCAGAAATCTGAATGGCTTACTTCCTCACTTCTCTTAGCTCTTTATTCAAATATCTCCCTTCAGTGAGGCCTTCCCTCTTTAAAATCATAACCCCTCACCCTCTTTCCTGTTTTATTTTTTTCTCCTTCTCATTATCCAACATACTGTATATTTCTATTTATTTATCTTACTTGTATTCTGTTTCCTCCATTGGAATGTAAGCTCCATGAGGTCAAGGGCACTTTGGTTCACTGCTGTAATTCTAAAGTCTGGAACAGTGCCTGGCCATGGTATGAGTTCATTAAATATTTACTGAATGAATGAATCAGG
Source organism: Grampus griseus (assembly GCF_964374135.1). Classification (NCBI taxonomy): domain Eukaryota; kingdom Metazoa; phylum Chordata; class Mammalia; order Artiodactyla; family Delphinidae; genus Grampus; species Grampus griseus. Next base: position 140,229,303 of record NC_139018.1, on the reverse strand, counting down.
TAGTTGAATATTTGCCGTGTGTAAGCGCTGTTCCAAGCATTTTATAAGCAGTATCTCATTTAATTCTCACAATAACCTTATGTGATGGTACTTTTGTGAATCCCATTTTGCTGATGAGAGAAGTGAGTCTAATTAGAGAGGTTAAGTGACTTGACCAAGAGGATGTGAGCACACACAAATAATTGGATAGGGCAGCATGTTAGAACAAACATAGACTTTTTTTACTTGACAAATCTGCATTCAAGTCCCAGCTCTGCCAATTATTGGTTGAGTTAAAACCTCTTCAAGCTTTTTTTCTCAAGTTATAAAAAATGGACAATGATTCTACTTCTCAGGTAGAAGGACTGTATGAGATCATGGGTATGTTATTTTCAAACATATTTTCTTGATTGCTGGTAAGGTTGACACTTTTTTCATATATTTATTGGCCATTCAGATGTCTTCTGGGAATTTCCTGTTTATAACCTTTGCCCAGTTTTCCTTCTTTTCCCCTTATCAAGTTGCAGGAGTTCTTTGAATATTAGGTATACACATTGTCCTATGTGTTACAAATAATTTTGCTCACACTGTCATTTGTCTTTTGATAATGTTTTTGGAATACTCTTTTATTCATATATAGGAATACGTCAGAGATATTGCAGGTTCAGTTCCAGACCACTGCAGTAAAGCAAATATTAATAAAGCACTCACACAAATTGTTTGGTTTCCCAGTGCGTATACAAGTTATGTTTACACTATATTGTAGCCTATTAAGTATAATAGCGTTATGTCTAAAAAAACAATGTACATACCTTCATTAAAAATACTTTATTGCTAAAAAATGCTAACCATCATCTGAGCCTTCAGCAAGTGGTGATCTTTTTGCTGGTGGAGGGTCTCCGTATTGATGGCTGCTGACTGATCAGGGTGGTGGCTGCTGAAGGCTGGGAGGCTGTGACAACTTCTAAGAGAAGACAGCAGTGAAGTTTGCTGCATCAGTTGACTATTCCTTTCCCGAATGATTTCTCTGTAGCAGGCAATGCTGTTTGATAGCGTTTTACCCACAGCAGAACTTTCAGAATTGGAGTCCATCCTCTCAAACTCTGCTGCTGTTTTATTAACTAAGTTTATGTAATATTCCAGATCCTTCATGGTTATTTCAATAATCTTCATAGCATCTTCACCAGGAGTAGATTCCACCTCAAGAAATCCCTTTCTTTGCACATCCATAAGAAGCAACTTATGTTAAAATTTTATCATGAGGTTGCAGCAATTCAGTTACATCTTCAAGCTCCACTTCTAATTCTGGTTCTCTTGCTATTTCCACCATATCTGCAGTTACTTCCTCCACTGAAGTCTTGAATCTCCCAAAGGCATCCATGAGGGTTGGAATCAACTTCTTTTAACATTGATATTTTGACCTCTTCCCATGAATCATGAATATTCTTAATGGCATCTAGAATAGTGAATCCTTTCCGAAAGGTTTTCAATTGACTTTTGTCCAGATCCATTAGAGGAATCACTATCTATGGCAGCTATAGCCTTATGAAGTGTATTTCTTTCTGTTTTTTTCTTTCTTTTGGCCGCACCATGTGCACCATGCGAGATCTTAGTTCCCCAACCAGGGATTGAACCTGTGCCCCCTGCAGTGGAAGCACGGAGTCTTAACCACTGGACCACCAGGGAAGTTCCTGAAGTGCATTTCTTTTTTTCTTTCTTTCTTTTTTTTTTTTGCAGTATGTGGGCCTCTCACTGTTGTGGCCTCTCCCGTTGCGGAGCACAGGCTCTGGACCCGCAGGCTCAACGGCCATGGCTCATGGGCCCAGCCGCTCTGCGGCACATGGGATCGTCCCGGACCGGGGCACAAACCCATGTCCCCTGCATCAGCACGCAGACTCTCATCCACTGTGCCACCAGGGAAGCCCTGAAGTGTATTTCTTAAATAATAAGACTTGAAAATTGAAATTCCTCCTTAATCTATGGGCTGCAGAATGGATGTTGTGTTAGCACGTTCATACCTGCAAACACAACATTAATCTCATTGTACATCTCCATCAAAGCTCTTGGGTGACCATTTACCTCGTCAATGAGCAGTAATATTTTGAATGGAATCTTTTATTTTTTTTTTTCTGAGTAGTAGGTCTCAACAGTGGGCTTAAAATATTCAGCAAACATGTTGCCAACAGATGTGATGTCATCCAGGCTTTGTTGTTCCATTTATAGACCACAGGCAGAGTAAATTTAGCATAATTCTTAAGGGCCCTAGGATTTCGAGAATGGTAAATGAACATTGGCTTCAACTTCAAGTCACCAGCAGCATTAGCCCCTAACAAGAAAGTCAGCCTGTCCTTTGAAGCCAAGCATTGATTTCTCTCTAGCTATGAAAGTCCTAGATGGCATCGTCTTCCAATAGAAGGCTGTCCCATCTACACTGAAGATCTGTTGTTTGGTGTAGCCACCTTCATTAATGATCTTAGCTTGATCTTCTGGGTAACCTGCTGCAGCTTCTCCATCAACACTTGCTGGCTGCTTCACCTTGCACTTTTATGTTATGGAGGTGGCTTCTTTCTTTAAATCTCATGAACTAACCTCGGCTGGCTTCAAAAGTTTCTTCTGCAGCTTCCTTACCTCTCTCAGCCTTCATAGAATTGAAGAGAGTTAGGGCCTTGCTCTGGTTTAGGCTTCGGCCTAAGGGAATGTTGGGAATGGTTTGATATTCTGTCTAGACCACTGAAACTTTCTCCATATCACATAAGGCTATTTCGTTTTTTATCATCCATGTGTTCACAGGAGTCGCACCTTTAATTTCCTTCAAGAACTTTTCTTTTGCAGTCACAACTTGGCTAACTGGTGCAAGAAACCAAGCTTTTTGCCTTTTCCGGCCTTCATCATGCGTTCCTCACTAAGCTTAAGCATTTCTAGCTCTTGATTTAAAGTGAGAGACATGAGACTCTTCCTTTCACTTGAACACTTAGAGGCCATTGTAGGGTTATTAATTGGCCTAATTTCAATGTTGCTGTGTATCAGGGAATGGGGAGGCTGAGGAGAGGGAGCGAGATGGGGGAACGGCTGCTCAGTGGAGCAGTCAGAACACGCACAACATTTACTGTTTAAGCTTACTGTCTTATATGTGCACGGTCCATGGTACCCCAAAATAATTACAATAGTGACGTCAAAGATCACTGATCACAGATCACTGCAACCCATATAATCATAATGAAAAAGTTTGAAATTGCGAGAATTACCAAAATGTAACACAAAGACACAAGCGAGCAAACGCTGTTGGAAAAATGGCACCAGTAGACTTGCTCAATGCAGGGTTGCCACAAACCTTCAATTTGTAAAAAATGCAATATCCGCGAAGCACAATAAAAGCACGGTGTACCTGTAGTTAGCGGTCAAGTGTTAGTGATTGATCAAGCTAACGAGAATACAGATTTATTCATTCAACAAGTGCTGACTGAGTGCTAGGACTTTGTGGGATTCAGTTAGGACGGCTCTAAATCCTGCCTTTCAATTTGTATCACTGGTGGTGGCTCTCAGCTTTGGTTTTAGCAGGTTCTTGAAAGAGAATGTGTTTTCTCAGAGTCAAGTAGACCCAAACATTTCCCAGACTTTGGCCACATAATCAGAAATTTCAAGAGTCTTGAAATTTGTGGGTGTGGCTCCAAATGATCAGGTCTACACTGTCTTCTCCGTGGGCAGAGTCTTCTTTCCCCCTGCAACTCCGCGGCATGAATAGAGCAGATAACGAGGACTTCAGACTTGCCCTGTGGGGTGAGCTCAGGGCAGCGTCAGAAACTAGATGCATAGTTCATATGGTCAAAACCTGGGAGGCTCTTCTGAAATCGTGTGACATAGTATCAGGCCGCCAGCTCTGCAGGTCCTCGAAGGTCAGCATGGTGCAGCAGTGGGGACTGAGGGCAGCAGCCACATACCGCCCACCCCAGCTGCAGGTCTAGGTACGTCTGAATAGTAAATGTCCCGTGAATGAGTCACCAATGCTCCTGGTTTCACCCTCCAGTCCAGGTTTAGTTTGTGGAGACGTCTCATACAAGAACTGTCTTGTGAGCCTCTTGAGGGTTAAACAAATGGGTCTCTCAGAAACCTTTAATAATACAAAAGTCCTTTTTTTGAAAAAAAGCATCTTCAGTAAATCTCTTCCATAAATCTCTACAACCTGCCATCCAGTGCATCAAAATAAACACAATTTTCACGCTCTGTCTTGGTATCTCAGCGTGCGGTCAAGAGTGCAGTCCTTGGAGTCAGTCTGGGAATCTGATTACCAGTTTCCCCACTAACTGTCACTGGGACTTTAGACAAGATCCCTAACCTCTCTGTGCCTCAGTTCACTAGTCTGTGATGTGGCTACTAAGTAGTACCTAAGGGACTTCCCTGGTAGCTCAGTGGTTCAGACTCCGCGCTCCCAGTGCAGGGGCCCGGGTTCGATCCCTGGTCAGGGAACTAGATCCCACGTGCATGCTGCAACTAAGGAGCTGGTGAGCCACAACTAAGGAGCACGGCTGCCGCAACTAAGGAGCCAGCCTGCCACAACCAAGACCTGGCACAACCAAATAAATAAAATAAATATTAAAAAATAACAATAAAATAAAAAAATAGTACCTACTATAACATCGTTGTGAGGATTAAATTAGTTAGTACACGGGTGTCTTTAGAACAATGCCCAACACATAGTTATTGCTCAAGAAATGTTGCAAAGTTCCTGGTACAAACTCTCCTGTTGAGTGAAATACTAGAAGCTAGGCATACCAGCCTTCTAATTTAACTTCAATAAATTGTTGGTATCATTTTTCCCTCTTTCATTGCAAGTACCCTTTCTAGGGCTAGAGAACTAAGAATTTTTGCTGTTTATATAAAGCTGCTTAGATTCTGGACAGGCTAGTTACGTCTTACTTGTTCTTCACTGACTAGATGAAAACACTTTTGTGGAAAGTCTTCATTGGCTTCTCGTGGGGTCAGCTAGGCTATGTGTTGATCCCTTGACCCAGTGCAGCTTCTAGGAAAGGTAGAGGGAATATCCACGTAAAGAAGACAGACTTGGGTGGTGTCAGAGCCAGCACCAGGACAGAGCCCAGGTCTCTGGATTTCCTTGCATTTTGATTTCATGTTAAGTTCATACCGTATTAATATGAAATAATCTTCTTACCTTTGTCCTTGTTCCAGCCTCTGACTGCTGAATCATAAAAGAGAGTGAGAAGAGGCACTACATTTAAAGCAGTGATTGTCTCTAACTAAACTTAAATTCTCACACTTTTTGGCAGTAGGAACAACCAAAGTTTTGTTCTGATTTCCTGCAAAGTTTCACAATAGTCAGGAGTCAGAATTGGTCCCTATGTTATGAAACAGCCAGTTTTTATACTTTAGACTTTAAAAATGAAGCTTTAGTTGTTTATGATTACTTTGGATGTTTTCCAGGAGTCAGGATAACATCTGTAGAAGATTCTACACAGGCCTTGATGTCAGGTACCAAGGTGGTTTTCCCATTCAAAGGCAATAGTCTGTGCTTCAAGGAACTCCCTGGGTATAGAAATTGGCTGCCTCAGCAACAGCTAGGTAACTAACAAATTAGCCCTCTTCTGTCTTTACCCCCAGCCTCTTGGGGACGTGACCTCAGAAAGCTCTCCCCTATCCATGTTCTCCTGGAACCTTGGCAGAGACAGTCACCGTGGTAACTACCTTCTTTTATGCTAGTTTGCCTGAGTACAAGGGGAAACACTTCCCCACAGGCGTTAATTAGATAGAAGTTTAGCGGTGGTGAGGAGAAGAGTACAGTTACTGAGTACCTGACTATGCTTTGTGAACCCCGTATCATTTAATCCTCTCATTAGCCCTCTGAGATAAGCATTATTATCCCCATCTTACTGACATTTAAACAGTAACCGTACCCAAGGTCACCAAAGTGTTAAGTGTTGGAGTCCGGACTCAAACCCAGGTTTATCTGTCCCAGGCTTTTGCTTTTATTTTGCAAATTAAACAAGTATGGACACACTAAATCAATTCATTTTCAGTTAGGAAAGTGGTTTTTTGTGTTTTTTTTTGCGGTACGCGGGCCTCTCATTGTTGTGGCCTCTCCCGTTGCAGAGCACAGGCTGAGCAGCCATGGCTCACGGGCCCAGCCGCTCCGCGGCATGTTGGATCTTCCTGGACCGGGTCACGAACCCGCATCCGCTGCATCGGCAGGCGGACCCTCAACCACTGCGCCACCAGGGAAGCCCAGGAAAGTGTTTTATTCTTTCTTTTTCTCATCTGGGTAGATGCCTTTTTCTAGTCCCCGGGGGCCAACAGACGCCCATTTCAATGTGACTTTTGCTTGGTTCCTTCTCTTAGGTTATATCTGTTTGTTCACCTGTCAGCCACCTGAGAAGTCTTTTGCCTAGTTTAATCCTACTTTCCGCCCTTCCCTTGACTATCTAGGAAATCTCTCATTGGGTTAGTCTTAAGTCTCCCCTGAACTGAGATTTTCATACTGGAACTTGGTCAGGAAAAGCTAAAACTGGGATGCTAGAGCCACAAAGAAAAAGGCGGCTCAGATAACAAAAAAAAAGCACAAGACCAAAGGCAAGCAGGGTCCGAAAGATCAGGGAGCTAGTGAGGAAGGGGGGCAGGGGTGGTCAACAAAAGCAGATACGGCCACACAGGTCGTAACTCTTCCCCAGCTGCCGTGGCTGCCACATCTGCCAGGATGCCTATGACCTAAAGAGCTCAGGGACTTGCTGTTGCATTAGAGGCTGTGCTTATCTCTTCTCAGTATCTCTCACCCACCATCTTGTCGTTCATGAAATTGCTCGACATGCTTTCTACCAGTCTGTGCCTGTTGGTCTCTAAGTAGTTTTCAGGGTTAATTTAGAATTAATTAATTTAGAACTATCATTTGAAAGGTTTGAAGCGGCTTATAAATTAAAATGTAACTCAAAATAAAGCAGAGAGAAGGACATTAAAAGGGCAACATTTATGGGAAGCAAAGCATAGCCTTGACTGGGCTTCTGCCAATAAAGGACGGCTCTAATTTGGAACAGAGATCTTTCCATATTGACTGCTTGCCCTGGCAGATGAAGCAGAATTTTTAGAACCAGAACAGACCCTGTAGCTCTTTTGATGCAACACTCTTATGTTATAGGTCAGAAACTTGAAAGCAAGAAAAAGTAGATGATTAGCTTAATGTTTCTCATCCAGTAGGTAGCTGATACCAGAATCAAATTCTTCTTACTTTGTCTAGAGTTTTTTAGCCACTCCATACCATTTGACCAGCACATTTACCCTTTATTTCTGAGTGCAGTGGAAAAGGAAATTTACTCCTTACTTCCTCCCTCCTTCCCTCCCTGCCTTCCTTCCTTCCTTCCTTCCTTCCAAACAAGATTACTACTGTTAGTATTTTAGTGCTACCACTTCTACCACTGCCTCTCCTGGTGAAAATGTACCGAATTTGTACCAGGCATCAGGCACTATTGCTAAGTACTTTGCATACATTGTTTACTCTTCCCGATAACCCCGAAGGTAGGTTCTGTTACTGTCTCTATTTAAGCGGGGGGCAGAGGAGGCTAAGAATTACGAAGCTTCCCTAGATCTCACAGCCATAAATGGTAGCACCGGATTTCAAGTCCTGGCTGTTTGATTGTGGAGTTTGTGCTTGTAGCTACTAGCAATCCTTCCGGCAGTTTTTTTATTCTTTTGTTGAATTACTAAAACAGAACTGTTTTCTCTAAATGCAGAAGTTGAAACCTGTTGAGGAAATTCAACCAGAGTATTTTTTGAAGAAAAAAGAAACCATTTCCTGATTTCTTCATTTGTTAACCCTGTGACATCATTAGGGCTGGTACTAGCCGCCCTCTTGCCTTCACACACCAGAATGGAGTGAGATAGTTCTTTAGGAACTTCTGAGGCTGTTTGGATGGCCAGAAGCTCGACCTGCCTCTTTGATTCTCTCTGCCCTACATCCGGCCCTTGAAGCCTTACCATCCCAGCCACTGAGGAAAGGCACATGGCAAAGGCCCCACATCCAGTCCCTGCAGTAACTGTAGACAGTCTTCTCTTGATTCCGATCTGCTTTACTACAGACCCTGTCCTGCCCATTGTCAAAACTTTGGCTCTGAAACCCTGACTTTTAAGCTCCCTCTGACCCTTTGGACTTGTTTGTATTTGCCATGGATAGAAAAATCAGGAAATAGGAAATTCACCCAGCAAAGAGATCTTTGGGAGTGTGTTTGTCACTATAAGCAATGATACATAGATTAAAACAGTAATGAGATACCATGGGCAGGAGTGGTTGGCATATGGACTCAGGCTTTAGACAGCTTCGGTTCAAAGCCTGCTTCCACCCTTGCTGAGCTTTGCACTCAAGAACATAAGCTTTCTAAGCCTCAGTTTCCTCATCCATAAGATGGGGATAACATTAGTACCATCTCAAAAGGTTGTTGTAAAATTAAATGAGATGATGTATATGAAGCATATAGCACTGTGCCTGGAACATTGTAAATGCCAATAAAGGTTAATTATTATCAAAGTAATAATTTAGCCTTTTTGTTCATTAAATTAGGAAAAAATTTGAGTTAATACTCAATGTTGGTGAGGGGATAATAAAATTTGTTCTTGTATATGTTATTACAGACATTGTAAATCGGTATACATCATTTTAAAAAAAATTTTATTTATTTCTGGCTGTGTTGGGTCTTCGTTGATGCGTGCGGGCTTTCTCTACTTGTGGTGAGCAGGGGCTACTCTTCGTTGCGGTGTGCAGGCTTCTCATTGCGGTGGCTTCTCTTGTTGCAGAGCACAGGGTCTAGGCACGCGGGCTTCAGTAGTTGTGGCGCACGGGCTTAGTTGCTCCGTGGCATGTGGGATCTTCCCAGACCAGGGATCGAACCCTTGTCCCCTGCATTAGCAGGCAGATTCTTAACCACTGCACCACCAGGGAAGTCCCAGTATATATCTTTTTGAAAGCAGTTTAAGAATATGCATGAAGTGTTAAGATATTCATATTCTTTCATGAATTCTACTTTTGGGACTCTAGCCTAAGAAAGTAATCCAAGGTGTGAAAAGAAAACTTTAGGTCTGATAATGCTGCAGTATTATTTGTCATAGTGAATAACTGACTTGAATAAAATATGATACATCTGCTCAGTATTAAAATTATGAGTTAAAGACTCTGCAGCTACATGGAAAAATACTTGTATTACTATATTAAAGGAACAATTTAAAAGGAGGTACAAAATTGTATGCACTGATGGTTGGAGGAGTATATGAAGTTTCTACACAGCTGCTAGGACATAACTGGTTTTTCCCTAGGGACTTTTTGACACTCCCACTGAGACATTAGTTTTTCTTGTTTTTGTTTTTTTAATGTGGCAAAAAAAAAAAAAAAAAGTCAAGTAATGACCAAAATACAGAACCGAATCTCGTGTCTGAGTCTTCTCCCTGTTGCCAACCTCTAATCTCAGGCTGAGGGTAAACGATGGAGGATAGTGAGGGTTGAGGCAGGGCTCAGAGATGCTCTGAGGAGTCACTTGTGTCTTACATGGGCTTCTTCTCAGATTCTCAAACTTCTCTTTATAGACCTGGGGAGGGAGGTGGGGAGAGGGGTGTGTGGGCATTAGTGTGATTTCTTATTCTTGACCTCACCACTGTCAGGGACATCCTCAGTGAAGTTCTTAACAGTTTCTTCAGCCACACATACATTATATTGATGTTTTAACACTTCTTTATAGTGATTATTTGGGAGAAGGAGTACTAAATTTTAGAAGTTAACCAAGTAGGCTGTAAATAAATCATTGCCTTTTTTTTTAACTTTTATTTTTAATTTAATTTATTTATTTATTATATTTTTGGCTGCTCCGCAGCAGCAGCAGCAGCATGTGGGATCCCAGTTCCCCGACCAGGGATCGAACCCACGCCCCCTGCACTGGAAGGGCAGAGTCTCAACCACTGGACTGCCAGAGAAATCCCAAATCACTGCTTTTTAAAAACTTATAATAGTAATCCATCCTCATACAAGTTCAAACAATCCAGTAATTAATGGGGTACAAAGTAAAAGTCCTGGCAAATGAGAGGTAGGTTAGTGATTAGAAAGAGTCTGGGATGTCTGTGGTCTCTTGTGCACATTACTTGATTATAAAAACAGCAATCTTTACTTTGGCTGATAAAAGTCTCATGTTTCCACAGGATGTAGCAAAACGTTCCCTGACCAAAATGTCTCTGTCAGGAGGGTCTTGTCAAAATGTCCAGCTTGGGAATACAGCTATGAAAAAACATGCACAGGGAACAAAAACACTGAGTGGAAACAGTGCTTGTGTTTGGGTGGTAGGATTATAATTCTACCTCCCCTCTTCTGTGTTCCTAATTTGTCTATAAAGTGGTTATAGTTCTTTTGTAATGAAAGTCCAACTTGACAGATATGTATCAAACACTATCTATGTGCCAGACATTGTGCTTGATGCCAGAGATAGGGCAGTGACCCAGACAGGCATGGTCACTGCTTGGAGAAACTTCAGTCCAGTGGGAAATTGCAAATGATTTTACAAGTCATTGTGAGACCATGTGATAAACCCAGGGCGGAGGGGTTTAGAGAGCGTCTGGAACACATCTGAGGGGTGCCTACCCCAGACTGGGGGTAGGGGGAGCTCCAGGGAAGATTTCCTGGAGGAAGAGATGTCTGAGCTGGGACTTGAGGGCCATGTGACTGAAGGTTGGAGTGGGGAGTGTTCCAAGCAAAAGAAACAGCATCTGGCAAAGCTTGGAGGCGAGAGAAAGCGTGTCCTGTTTGAGGAACTGGAGGTTGGTGAGACTGGAGCATAGATTGCATGTGAAGTGGGGGTGGTGAGAGGTGAGACTGGAGGGTAAAACAGGGACCAGATTGCGAAGGATTTTACTTTCTTTTGAAGGGATTTAGATTTTGTCCTAATGGCAATGTAAAGATACTGGGGAAATATTTCTTTATTTGCTTGTCTGCTTGCTCACTTATTTATTCTTCCAAATTAATTTTTATGTAAAAGTAATACATGTTTTTTTAAAAAACTCAAATAAAATAGAAGTATATAAAATGAAAAGTAAAAGTCTCCCTTTCTCTCCTTGACACTCTCCCCCAGTCTAATCCCCAGAGGTACTTATTGCCAAGGGTTCCTTTTGCACCCTTCCAGGAGTTTTCTGTGTATATGCAAGCATGTATTGTGTGTGTCTGTGTGTGTGTGTGTGTATATATATATATATATATATATATATATATATAAATATATATATATACACTTTATCTTTACACAAATGGAACCATGCCATAATAAATAACTTCCACCTTGAAGGCAAAACTTGAATGTCTTGGACATCATATCCGTACATAAAGATATGTATTCTTTTCAATGGCTGTATGGTATACTTTCACATAGCTATCCCATCATTCACTTAACCAGTCTCTTATTGAGGTCTAGACACCTAGACTGTCTAGTTTTTCACTATTACAAAGCAAACTGCAGTGAACGTTCTTGTTATATGTATCTTTGGGTATTTATGTAAGGGTAATACCTGTAGGATATGTTCCTAGAAGTAAAATAGCTGGGTAAGAGGATGTGTACGTTTACAATTAAGGTAGATATTACCGAAATAGTCTCTATAGAGGTAGTTACACTTTCTGCTCCCACCAGCATTTTGAGAGTGTCTGTTTCTTCATATTGTCTGCACCACAGAATATACCTACTTTAAAAAATTGTGGTAAAAAATAAAAAAAAACCATAACATAAAATTTACCATCTTTACCATTTTTAACCATAAGTTCAGTAATGTCAAGTATATTTGCACTGTTGCGCAATCAGTAGCCAGAACTGTTTCATCTTGCAAAATAGAAACTCTGTTCTCATTAAATAACTCCCCATTTTCCTCTCCTCCCAGCCCCTGGTAACCACCATTCTACTTTCTCTCTGTGTGAATTTGACCACTCGAGGTCAAATTAGTGAAGTCTTACAGTATTTGTCTTTTTGTGACTGGCTTATTTTATTTAGCATAATGTCCTCCAGGTTCATCCATGTTGTATCATGTGACAAGATCACCTCCTTTTTACAGGCTGAATAGTATTCCATTGTATGTATATAACACATTTTGTTTACCCATTCATGCAGGGAAGGACACTTGGGTTGCTTCCACATCTTGGCTATTGTGAATAATGCTGCTGTAAACGTAGATGTGCAAATATCTCTTTGAAATCCTACTTTCAGTTCTTTCCAATATACTCTTAGAAGTGGGATTGCTGGATCTTTTGGCAATTCTGTTTTATATTTTGGGGAACAGCCATATGGTTTTCCATACTGTCTATACCATTTTATATTCCCACCAACAGTGTACAGAGTTCTAATTTCTCCATATCCTCTCCAACACTTGTTACATTCTGTGGATTTCATAGTAGCCATCCTAATGTGTGTGAGATGATATCTCATTGTAGTTGGTTTGCATTTCTCTAATGAAAAGTGATGTTAAGCATCTTTTCATGTACTTACTGGCCACTTGTATATTATCTTTGGAGAAACATCTATTCAAATTATATCCATCTTTCTAATCTTGGCTAATCTATTGGGTAAGAAATAGCATCTCATTGTTTCAATTGACATTCCTTTAATTATGAGTGAAATTTATTCATTCATTCAACAAATAAATATTGAGCAGCCCCTACTTGTCTGGCACTGTTCTAAGGTGCTAAGGACAATAACACAAAAGACAGGTTGAGCATCTCTATGTTTCTTTGACGGTTTGTATATCCTGTTCTGTAGACTATGTTTTTAAGTCTTTTGCCTGTTTTTCTGTTGAGTACTTTATCCTTTCATTGGTTTTTAAGACTTCTTTATTATGTATTAAGGAAATTGGCTTTTTGTGTATTGGGTTTCTGTTACTGTGTAACAAATTACCATGAGCTTCTGGCTCAAAACCACACGCATTTTATTATCTGACAGTTTCTGTAGGTGGGAAGTCTGGTACGGGTTATCTCGTTTCTCTGCTTCAGCGTCTCACCAGTCTGCAGTGCAGATACTGGATGAGTCTGTGGGCTCATCATAGGCTGAACCAAGAATGCGCTTCCCAGCTCCCTTGGGCAGAGTTTATTTCCTTGTGGTTGCAGGACTGAGGCGCCAGTTTCTTGCCTGCGACTCCCCTCAGCTCCTACAGGCCACCCACACTTGCTTGGCACGTGGGCTTCTCCAGCATGGCCATTAATGTCATGGCAGCTTACTTTTTCCAGGCCAGTGAAGAGGTCTCTCCAACGCCTCTGCTAGCAAGACAGAGGCTTTCAAATATCAGAACGGAATCACTCCATTGCCATATCCTATTGGTGAGAAAAAAGTCACAGATCCTGCCCACACTTAAGGGCAGGGAATTACACAAAGGCATGAACCAGGAGGTGGCGATCATCAGGAGACACCTTAGAGTCTGTCCACCACAATCTGCCATATATATTCCAAATATTTTCTCCATTTAGTAATTTTTTTTTGTTTGGGAGTTTTCTGTTCTGATTTTTATGAGGCAAATGTATTGATCTTTTTGTGACTTCCGTGTTATAATCTGTATGTTTAGAATGGCCTTTATCATGTCAAGATTTCTCAAACACTCACCCAATTTTTTTAACCCATATTAATACTAATACTCTAATACTGTTATTACTTTGGGATTTATTTTGTCTTGAGCCTTGAGACAGAGATCCCACCCTTTTTCTTCTGTGTCCAACCTGTTGTCTCAGTTCTTGAATAATTCATTTTCTATATGATTCTTTCTGGTTTTTTAAATTAATTAATTTTATTTATTATTTATTTTTGGCTGCACTGGGTCTTCATTGCTGCGTGTGGGCTTTCTCTAGTTGCGGCGAGCGGGGGCTACCCTTCGTTGCGGTGCACGGGCTTCTCATTGTGGTGGCTTTTCTTGTTGCAAAGCATGGGCTCTAGGTGTGCAGGTTTCAGTAGTTCTGGTGCACGGACTTAGTTGCTCTGAGACATGTGGGATCTTCCCGGACCAGGGATTGAACCTGTGTTCCCTGTGTTGGCAGGCGGATTCTTAACCACTGCGCCACCAGGGAAGTCCCTTTCTGTTTGTTTGGTTACATTGATATGGCTGCCCATTTCCTCTGTCCATTTCCATATCAGTGTAGTTACTGTAGCTTTGTAATATGCTCTTCAATTTTAATTTTAGTTGTGTTTTGAATATATATGTATTTATATTCATGTGGTTCAGAATTAAAAATAATCAAGAGTGTGCAGTGAAAATACCCCTTCCATCTCTGTCCTAGTCACCCAGTTCACTCCCTACAGGCAACCCCTGTTATCAAGTTTGTTTATTCTTTCAGGGATATTTTATGCAGTATTAGGAAATGTGAATATATAATTCACTTCACCCCACCCTTTTACCCAGAAGGTAGCTAACCATACACATTCCTGTACATTGCATTTTTCACTAATATATCTTAAAGATCTTTCTATATCAGCTCCCCAAGAGCATCCTTATTCTTATTTTGTTTTGGTTGGTTTGTTTCTGAGTGCACAGTATTCTATTGTATGGATTTACCATAATTTGTTCAATTAGTTCTCCAATGATGAACATTTAAGTTACAGACTTTAAAAAAAAGTTACAAACTAAGTTTCAATGAACAACCTTATACACATATAATTTTATACACATGCAAATATAACTGCGAGAAAAATTTCTAGGAGTGGAATTGCTGGGGCAATGAGTATATGCATTTATAGCTTTGATAGGTGTGTCAGTTCACACTCCATAGAAGTTGCACCAGTTTACATCCCTACCTGCCATGTATGAAAGTGCCTGTTTGCCCACATCCTCCCCAGCTCAGTGTTTTATCAACTGATCTTTGTCAGTCTTATAGATGAAAAATCATGTCTCTGTGTTCTTTTAAGTTACATTTCTCTTACTATGAGTGAGGCACATTTTTTCTTATGTTTATGTATTATGTATTACCTTTACTGTGAACAAGCTGTTCATTTCTTTTGCTCTTAATTCTTTAGGGTGGTTGATCTTTTTCTTATTGACTTTTTAGGAGCTCTTTATATATTAAAAAAGTAGACATTTATCTGTGTTATAAGTTGTAAATATTTTCCCAGTTTGCCGTTTGTCTTTTTTTGTGATGGGATTTTGTTTTTCCATGCAGACATTTACATTTTTTTATGTATCAAACTTTAATGTTTTTCAGTGGCTTCTAGGGCTTTGTAAAAAGTCTTCTTCTCTTTGTTTCTTTTAATACTTTGTGCCTTCATCTTTAGATTTAAAATCTTTGATCCATCAGGAGCTTATGCTAACATAGGGTATGCAATGTGAATCTGACTTAATTTTTTTTCAGTTTGCTAGCCAGTTGTCCCAACACTGTTTATTGAATAATCATCTTTTCTCCACTAATTTGAAATGCCACTTTTATCATATACTAAATTCCCACATGTGTTTGCTTATATTTCAAGACTTCCCGTTCTCTTTTATTGATTTATGTGTCTATTCATACACCAGAATCACAATGTTTTAACTGATTACTGTAGCTTTATATTACATTTTAAAATTCTAGTGGGATTTATTCACTCTCAAGCTTCTTTTCAGTGATTTTTCCAAGCTATTCTTGCATAGTTATTTTTCCAGGTGAACTTTAAAATCGGCTTGTTAGGATCTATTTTTAAAAATCCTGTCATTAATGGGTTTTATGTAGTTGAATGATGTGATCAGATTTGTGTTTTAGGAAGATTACTCTGACTGCATTGTGAAAGCTAGATTGGAGGAAACAAGATTAGAGACAAAAAGACCAATTATAAGGCTGTTGCAGTAATTCCGGGGAATGGGTAGATGGGAAATTGAGGATAGTAGTAGGTTTGAGAAATGTTTGGAAGGTCAGAGTGACCAGACATGGAGATGCCTGGGATGGGGAGGGGCTGGGAGGAGGTGCTCAAGGAGGACCCCAAACTTCCAGGGCTTGGCTGTGGGGTGGTGCCATTCCCAGACATTTGAAATACACGAGATAGAGCTGGTATGGGAGGAAGATGGCAGATTCGTTTCTAAACATGCTGGGTTTGAAATGCCTGCCAGGTAGTCCTAGAAGAGTTGTCCAGTGGGCTGTTGAACTACAAGTCTGAAGCTTTGGTGAGAGGTCCCTGCTGAAGATAAAGAGTTATACGACAGAGTCCTGAAGAAGGCCAGCACTTAAAGGATGGTCGGGAAGTTCAGGAGTCAGCACAGAAGACTGGAAAGAAATACCACAGTGGTAGGAAGGAAACTGGAGAGCATGGAGTCGCAGAAGCCAGAAGAAGAACATTTTCAAAAGAGAGTGAATTGTCAGTAATTTCAGATGGTTCTGAGAGGTCAGGTAACTTAAGAGCTGAAAAACGTCCAGTTGCATTTAGTAACAAGGAAAGTCAATGGTTATCTTGGGGAGAGAAGTTTCAGTGTAGTAGAGGGGTCGGGGGCTGAGGGGTGAGTGGGAGTTGAGGAGGTAGTTGAGGCAACTCCTTCATCAGGAAACTTAGCTGTGGAGAAGGGAAGAGACACAGGGGTGAGAGGAGAAGAACAGAGCATTAAGTTCTATTTCAAACACCACCCCCACCCCCCAGGGGAGAGGCTTGGCTGTGGTTAAATGGAGATGAGAGGGAGGCAGTGAAAGGGAAGAGGGTAGTGATCGTAGGCTTTGAGGACCAGGTAATTCTGAGATAGATATAAGGGCTTAGAGAAATTGGCCAAGATGAACTGTCTAGAAGGGAGTGATCCAGTTATAGCCTTGGTATATGTTCTCTGATGGTTTTTACTTTTGTTGAGTTTTCTAATATTTTTGTTTGGCTATTTTTTAAAAATTAATTAATTAATTACTGTATTTATTTTTGGCTGCGTTGGGTCTTTGTTGCTGCGCGCGGACTTTCTCTAGTTGCGGCGAGCGGGGGCTACCCTTTGTTGCGGTGCGCAGGCTTCTCATTGCGGTGGCTTCTCATGTTGCAGAGCGCAGGCTCTAGGTGCATGGGCTGCAGTAGTTGTGACACACGGGCTCAGTAGTTGTGGCTCACGGGCTCTAGAGCGCAGGTCCAGTAGTTGTGGCCCACAGGATTAGTTGCTCTGTGGCATGTGGGATCTCCCAGACCAGGGCTCGAACCCGTGTCCCCTGCATTGGCAGGTGGATTCTTAACCACTGCACCACCAGGGAAGTCCCTGTTTGGCTATTTTTATATCTTGAGAATTTAGAGAAAGAACTTCTAAGAAATTGGAATCAGGTTTAGAAATTTAATTGGCAATTAAGTTAAAAAGGTACAGAACAGTGTATTAGTGTGCTACCATTTGTGTAAAAAAGGGTGGGGGTAGAAATAATATGTATTTGCTGTACATGCATAATCAGTAGTTGGAAGGAGTCACAAGAAACTAATAATGTAATTACCCATTGGGAGGTGGGGACTGGAGAGAGGGGAACAAGGGGTGGAGGTTGTCTCTTCACTGTCCATCTTTTATTTAAGAATGTAAATATATTTCTTATTTAAATAATTTGATCTAAGCGGGTTGGTTGTCTTTAAAAGTAATGGTTCCAGCAGAGCCTGAATTTTCTTAGTTACTGATGGCTCTAAGTGGGGTCCATCTGTTCTTCCATATCTAAGAACCACCAAGAAGCAAGTTCTTGCTTTATGCCTGTGAGGTGTGGACCTTTGCCTTTTCTCTACTCTTCCCCACTGGAGAACAGCAGTGCTGGGGAAGTGGGCAGTCCTAGATTTTGGTTTAGGGAAAAAGACTGTGCCCTGGCCTGGCATGTCCTGGCCCTACTATCCATAGTTCGACTGAGTGGGCTATTAAGGGTTCTGCACCCAATTCCACCATGGGCAGAAGGGGGTTCCCGACACCAACAAGCAATTCTCCTACCATTCAACTCAATTCTGACACCATCTTCCCAGAGACAGCATCAGGTGACACAGGTTAAGGACTCAGTCCTATATAAGACTGCCCCGCCTCTACACTTCAGACACGAGTTACAAGTCTAGGTCCCCGAGTTACCTACAACTTCTGTCCAACTTGGCTGTAAATCGGAGGTTCCCATGATCTCCTCCTCCTCCTTTGGAATCAATTAATTTAATAGAACAGCTCATAGAATTCAGGGAAACATTTACTTACACTTACCAGTTTATTATAAAAGAATATGATAAAGGATACAGATGAACATCCAGATGTAAGAGATGTGTAGGGCAAGGTATGTGGGAAAGGGGCACAGAGCTTCTGTGTCCTCTCCAGGACACACCACTGTCTTCACATCTCCATGTGTTCACCAACCCAGAAGTTCTGCAAACCCTGTCCTCTTGGGTTTTTATGGAGGCTTCATTACAGAAGCATGATTGATTACATCATTGGCCATTGGCGATTGCTTCAACTTCCAGTCCCTCTCCCCTCTCTGGTGGTGCTGAGGGGGACACTAAAAGTTTCTACCCTCTAATCACAGGGTTGGTTCTCCAGATAACCAGCCCCTACCGTTAGGTGTGTTCCAAAAGTCACCTGATTAACATAACAAAAAACACCTTTGCTGCTCTCATCACTTAGGAAATTCCAAAGGAGCTCTGTGCCAGAAATGAGGAGGAAGACTAAATATGTTTTCCTTATTAAAAGTCACAACCCCACAGCTGTAAAGCTGGTCTATAGGGAAGAGAAAGGAGAAAGTGGGCAGTCATCATCCTGACACAGGCAGAAGTCTCCCACTGGTTGTCCCCTTCCCAGCTGTGGCACATCCCACTGACAGTTAATCCTATGACTTGTCAGTCTCTCCATGACCACAAATTATTTCCAGAAACTCCAAAACTTTTCAAAACATATCAAAAATTCCCTAAACACAAACAAGTGAAATACACAGAAAATGAAAAAAAAAATTTTTTTTAGCATTTCTCAATAAGTTTCTTGGTGGCTTTAGAGGAAACATCTGAATTATGGCATTGATGAACCATTTTACTTTTAATCTCTGTTTTATACTCCATGCGGATTGCACACCTCCACCGTTGGAGCATCAGATGAAATACAGTCACCTCAAAACTTTGAAATCCCACAAAAATAACCAAGTTCACTGATGATAATTTTCCTTATCCATTTTTTAGGGTACCAGGTAAAGTAGTTAGTTAGGGCTGTGTTAATGGTGCCTAATCTGAGAAGCTGAACCATAACATTCTGGCAGTTGAAGCTGATTAATCGCCGTTCCCTTTTCTGGGTTCTCACTGGTGGGTAGATGACTCAGGGAGCCGATGGAGGATCAGATCATTAGCTTTATTACCTTTATTACTAGCTGCTGGGTAGCTCCCAGAGCCCTTTTGGGCGGGGCTCTGGGATCAAAATGGGACATCCCTCCTCACGCCTCCCTCTTCCTGGAAGTGAGGCCCCCTGCGTGCCCGCGTAGGCAGGGCTGACCAGGCTTACCTCACCAGTCACAGGCCAGAGCTGGAGAAAGGCCCACCTTCCTTGTAAGGGAGAGACCCTGCCCTACTGTTGGGAACCAAGAAGCTGTTGGTAGCACATTCACCCATCCAAAGGAGGGGCCCGGTTCAGGATGGCAGCTCTCACCAGCTCACGTCTGAGTGGTTGGATTTCTCTCCCCTGTCTGTAGGCAGAGGGGAGCACTTGCAGGTGAGAAGAAAAGACTCCCTCCTTATGAGCCCTGCCAGTTTTTGTATTAGGTGACAAAAGGAATGCCAAACCCACTTAACCTGGAGTCTCCAAACAAGCACCCAGACTCATTTGCAGTTTGAACTCAAATTAAATGGAGAACCTGGTCCCACAGACAAATCCTCCTACTTTTGGTAACTTGGTTCCTCATGGAGAAGA
Organism: Grampus griseus; assembly: GCF_964374135.1. Taxonomy (NCBI): domain Eukaryota; kingdom Metazoa; phylum Chordata; class Mammalia; order Artiodactyla; family Delphinidae; genus Grampus; species Grampus griseus. The sequence continues at coordinate 140,209,527 of NC_139018.1, read as the reverse complement.
ATGACCTTATAATGATGAATTTTTAGAAACCTCTCATCTGGGCAGATTCCCCCAAGAGATTCCCCCAAGGATACTTTACAGCTCAGCCTAAGGGAAGATATACCAGAAGCAGGGCTGTATGAAAAAGGAGTGGCCTGCCTGGGAAAGTCATCGGGTCCCATCTCCTGTGGGGTCTAGTAGAGGCTGGATGGCTGCGGCAAGGGTGCTGCATAGTGGGATTGATAGGCCTGTAAGGGCGTTCCTAACTCTTGTGACTGACTGTATGAATCCAGGAGGAACAGGACACTATGTGTGCCTCTTCATGAGCAAGTAGTCGGGTGAGGAAAAGTACCCAAGGCTCTTTTAAATCAAAAACAGGATGTACATTTCGTTGTCTTTTTTAAAACTCAATATGCTTTGTTTAGAATTGCCATGTGCTGTTATATCTAACTAAATATTCCAGATTATTTTATTCCCTCTAGAAACATTTTCTTTTATGATATACCTTCCTAGTTCCTTTGTGAAATTATACACTTATTTTGTCCTTTAAAGTCATGTGAAGAAAAGTATTTTAGTAATAATTTTTGCAGGCCATATGGTAAAACACTTAGCTTTCATCTCTTTTTTTGCATGTCTGTAAGTTATTGGGTTAAAGCTGAAAAAAAGACACCCTTAATTTACTATAGTGTCACAATTTTAATTTTAAAAAATTAAACTTTTTATTTGAAAATGTAAAATATACCCTAAAGTAGAGAATAGAATAATGAACCCCCTTATACTCATCACCAGTCTTAATATTTTCCAGTTTTATTGAGGTATAATTGACATATAACATTGTATTAGTTTAAGGTATACAACATAATGATTTGCTCTGTGTATATATTGCAAAAAAATGATTACCACAATACACAGGGGAACAAGGTCATGAGGAAAGGCGGGCTTGGTGTGCTGCTGCCATTTCTTCCACCTTCAGTCTCTGCGCCTTTCGCCGAGCTTCCAACAGCACCGTGTTGGGACAGAGCATTCGGAGGTTCACAGCCTCAGTGGTCCGTAGGAGCCGCTATGAGGAGGGTCCAGGGAAGAATTTAGCATTTTCAGTGGAAAACAAGTGGCGGATACTAGCTATGATGACTTTGTACTTTGCGTCTGGATTTACAGCACCTTTCTTTATAGTAAGACACCAACTGCTTAAAAAATAATCCATGAGACAGATATGAAGAGGAGCATTTTGAGATGTGCTGTCTCTTTGAAAAAAGGATCAAACTCTTGAACTCAGCATCCTAGATATGTTTGTAAATAAACTTATGGCATAAATCCTTAATATCTCTTCTCTGAAATATAGAACATGATAATTAAGCATGTGCTTACTTTTATTTGGGTAATATTGCATTATTAGTTTCTTAATTAAATATGTATGTGATTTTAAAAAAAAATGATTACCACAATAAGTCTAGTTAACGTCCATCACCACACACAGTTACACATTTTTTTTTTCATTGATGGGAACTTTTAAGATCTACTATCTTAGCAACTTTCAAATATGTATTATGGTATTATTAGCTCTAGTCACCATGCCATACATTACATCCTCAGAACTTGTTTATCTTAAAACTGGAAGTTTGTGCCTTTTGACTGCCTCCACCCATTTCCCTCAATAATTTTCAACACTTTGTCAATTTTGTTGCATTTATCGCCCTTACTTTTTTTTTTTTAATTCCAAATTACAGATCTCTTTTAAACTCAGTGAAGTATCTTACCAAGTTTAATCAGGGTGGTGTATCTGGCGTGATTCAGGATGCAGCGAGACTGAAAGGAGAGGGAAGAAGGGCAGTCCGTGCCTACACATGACTCTTCCTCACCTCTGTCTCATACGGCAGGAAGAGGCAGGTGATGGGGTAAAGCCACGTTCAGGTGCTTTGACTCCTTTCCTACCGGACCTAAAATACCTATCTGACCCCTCTGGCCTCTGAGGACACCATTGGCCTTACTCTACTGGCCAGTTGCTTTCCTGTTTAACCTGCCTCTAGGCCAGGCACCTGCTGCCCTGCCCTGTCACTGCTCAAGTCTTAGCTCACAAAAACCAGTTCCTCCCTTCCACAGTTCCTTTCCATCATTCCATCATCACATAAGAAGCAAATCAGCTTCTTCTGGAGGAAATAAATGGGCAGACCCAATTTACCCAGAACTGATTTCTCTAGTCATGATCATATTAGGAGCCAAAGGGGAGCTGCACTCAACAGAAGGCCTCTCTTTCCACTGAAGACATTGCACCAGGCAGGAAGGCGGGGATGGGAATGGACAGTTTAAAACTTCTACCTCTGTGGGTGCTTGTGTGGTATTTCCTGGAAAGACAGTATAATATGCCTGCAGGGGCCTGGGGTCTACATTAACCTCTGCCATGCCCATGCCCATCCCTGAGGATTTGAAGTGGAAATTCTTTTTATTATGGAAAATTTTAGCTATCCCCCAAAGTAGAAAGAATAGAATACTAAGCTCCCATATAGCCATCACCAGTTTCAATAATTCTCAACATTTTGTCATTTAAACTTTTTGATCATGCATCCTAGTAGTAAAAAAGAGTTTTGTATCCCCAATCTGGTTACGTTTTTGTTTGTTAGTTATATATACATACCCCTGTACTGTTGTATTATTACACAAAAAAAATAGAAAACTGAGTGGTGGAAACAGGGCTTCTAATATCTTCTCTACACCCTATATACATCACACACTCTGCTTTGGATCCTAATTATTTAGAAACATAATAATAATTCATCAAACGTGTGTTGGAACCCACTGTCACAGACACCATGTGGGGGCCGAGAGGGAAGGTGCTGGGGCAGAATAACAGGTCTCACCGCTTGCAGTCCGCTAGGTCAGCAGAATGTCACCCACCAACCTCTCCAGGTGAGATGCCTGTGCGAGCCCCACTGGGATATTGACCTTCTCAACTGCCTCTTCCGGGAACAAGAGCCCCGCTATGAACCCTAAACCCTGCACTCTGGGCATGTTTTATGCTTTGTTGTTATTTCTTATTTTTACAGATTATTCCTCCTGGTCCTCTGAGATAATTTTGACTGCTTTGATTTTTTTTTTTCTGTTTGGACCTTTGCTGCCTTAAAAAACAAACTGTTTTATCAGTCATATTTTAGAGTAATCTTTATCCTTAGTTTATCTTATTAACTTTTCTTCCCTTTTACCTTTCATTTAAAAATAAGGACTAGGAAGGGGCAACACATGGGATACAGATATGGTGACAGGCCATGTCACAGGTTAGAAGGTTTGGGTGCCAGCACTTTCTCTGCTCTGCTCTGCTCTTTGTAGCTTCTTTTCATCCTCACAGCAGGACTCATTTGGTCCTTGGGAGAAGATTGGATCCCAAATTCAGTTGGCAAAAAAGGCATGGTCTCAATGTTAAAAATAAAATAAAAACTACCCACTCAGGTGATTCAGGGGCTCTGAGAGTCAAAGTACCCTGTAAAACTGGACTAAGACCAGCCTGAAGATAGTGTAGCACTGGCCACCTGCTGGGAGAAAAGCCTTACCTTATTCCCAGAAGTTAGGAGCCTTACAGTTTTGTGAACTCAAGATCTAGCCCACTGGCGTGGCTGAGCACCAGCTGCTGCCCAATTTTAACACTGCAGAGGGCAAAGGAAGAGGCTGGGGAGCTGAGGTCAGGGAGGGCTGGCAGAGCGCTGGCACGTCTGATCCTGGAGATTTGTAAAGTATTTTGAATTATATTTTAAGGTTGTTTTGTTTTGTTTTGATGGTGATATAATAGAGTCTCTAACCAAGCTATGAAATCCTTTTTATTCTGCTCGTTTTGTAAGGCAGAATTAAAATGCTCCATTTAGCCCCCAGGGAATGAATTAATAGCCTCTTCTTTGCAGTGGGCAGGTCTTCCTGACTCCCTCCCTCCCTTCATCATGAGAACCAAAGGAAGCCCTGGCTGTGGCTGGAATGATCCTGGAATGTGGCTGGGTTCCCAAGAGAGGCACAGTTGTCCCTTTGTTAGACTCTTTTTTAAAAGAGGGGACCTATAACGTCGCCCATTAACTATAGCCTGCATATAAATAAGAAGCGCTTGCAAACTCAGGGAATCTGCCTTCCTGCCCTTTTAAAGTCTCCAGTCTTCCCCCCAGAGAAATGTATTCAGAACCAGGGGTTAGTCTTTCATGATCGAAAGAAGAGCTAAACAGCATTGTGGGCGGGCTGGAGGTCCTGTAGAGCAAATTAGTGAGTGCGAGGGTTACCTCAGAGCCAAGCATTAACACACCATGTCTAGTAGTGCCTTTATGATCTGTTAAACTTCTACCCAGTCTCCTGTTCCACCTCTAGCTCTACTGGGGAGGAGGGAAACAGATGGGAGCTCAAATATATAGAGTTATTTAGAAGGATTGAGGTAGCATTTTAATTCTGTAGGAGGAAGCATGGGAAGGTCAATAAATAGCCTTGGGACTTGTAGCTAACCTTTATAAAATATTGTCGACACTTACCCCAAATGAGACTGTTGGATCCAATATAAAAGGTAAGTATGCTGTTTATACTGCAAGATAGCCAGATACCCTAGCAGGGCTCTTACCCTTTAATTGAATCTTGGGTCGTCAGTAGATTTATGAGAACATAATAAAATTTTGTCTGGAACATTTCTGGAAAAATATTTTTTATTTTTTCTGTATATGTCAGCAAAAATCCACTTACAATCTCAAAAATAAATGATTTTGTGTGGGTGACTGAGCAAAGGAGGCAAAATGGTGAGGTGAAGAGAACCCTGAAGGAGACTCAGAATCCTGAGTTCAAGTTGCCAGGCTGTGTGACGGTGAGAAAAAATCACTTCATCTCTCTGGGTCCTGGTTTCTCATCTGTAGAAGGAAAGCACGGAGCTGGATTCCATTATGGTCAGCAGTCCTTTTGCTTATCACTCTGATAAGCCAGCAGCCCTGTTCCCTTGTGTTGCTCATCCCCACCTTATTTTCACCTGCTCTGGGCTGAAAAGCCAGGTGGTCCAGTTTATTAGGCTCAGGTAAGGTGTAATGGAGAACCTGAGGAGCTCCCTTCCAAGTGCTCTCCTGGAGGGTTCTGTTTTTGTTGCTTAGAGACTCTCTTTGCTTCCTGGTTTGCTGCTGAGGTGGGTGAAGTTGTCACATAAATGACCCCTGGTTCAGGCTAGCACATTGTCCTCATACCGTAAAATAACGGTATCATCACATCCAGTGCAACTCCTGTCAGTATGTATTTCTAGTATTGACAGTGGTATTCCAGAAAAATATCTGTTGCTCTGACAGGATTTTTTTTTTTCTTGCGCTTTAGTTATCATAATGTCTACAAATGAAGCTACTGAGAGTTGTCTTATGTGGAATTGTTTCTGTTTGAGATAGTGATTGGGCATCCCCTTGTAAAGATACTGAGGTTATGGTATTCTGGATCAAGACTTTTCAGAGGAACCATTAATATGCTTAATCTCTGTCTTCTCAAATGTTTTAAATATATTTTTAAAAACTCAGTAGAACTTCTTACAGTGCAGGAATGTACTTGGCCATCCTACTAGCATTTAGAAATCTATATTTCACTTGAGAGAAGTTGCAAATTACATTTCTCCTTTTTTTAATAACATCGTATAGAAATACAGCTGTAAGTGAGAATTGATTTTGCTGCAAGAAAGAAGTGTGGCTTGGTCATTCACGTATAAAGAATATGCTATAGCATATATACCTTTAATAATGACAGTCTCCTTGAGTTGGCAGTAAGCAGCTCTCCAATTCTCAAACTTCAGCTCATTCCATGACTAACATGGGCTTAGTAGTAGGAATCTGCTTGTGGTTTGTTAGTCATGTAAGAAAGATCTGGGGTTTCTAATTAGCCACAAACTTAATGATCTGCCAGTGATGGGGTACGTCTGCTAAAAGAATCAATGCAAATGTAGGTCACATTGATAGATCAATAGTGTCTAATTAGAGGAAGTAATCTTCCTCCCAGGAAAGGTAAGGAAATCCAGCTGCCACGTTCAGCCATTCACCCCAGGCTGCAGCTTTCACAGGTGATGTGAGGTGACTGCATATGGTGCTGCATGTAAAGACACCTGCGTGAGGTCTCGGTCCTTGGGGGGAGTGCTCTGGGAGTGTGGTCCTGTCTGCCGTTGCCCTGCAAATCCACAACGCTGCTTCTTTTGGAGGATTCACGTGTCCTGTTTCATCTCGGAAAGAGTTCCGCTATCAGCATTAGCCATGTCGCCCCCGCCCTATCAGCCACCCTAATACCTGGAAACCTGAACCAATTTGCCATCCATGTAGAGGTATTTTCAGAAGCAATCAGGAGCATGCAATTCTGCAAAACGGGGAGAGCCTGAAACGGGGGCTCTCTGCAAGTGGACATTCAATTCCCAGAAGTACCTTGAACTGCTTTGAATTCGCCTCCTCCCCCCAAAGCCCAGCCACAGAAACTAAGTAAGAATTGCCTATGGCTAGCTACTTGCCAACTCAGGAAGCACCTGTACCCTCCCACCCCGGCCTCATTGTCCTTCACTGTTGAGGTCCGTGGAACCTTGGTGTTTGGTCTGTGCTCCACCTAGTCTACCCTCTCTCAGATTTGGGGACCTAAGCCCAGAATCCACCTTTCCCCTGCCTTGGGTTACCACTCGGTCATTCCTCTCCATGCTCAGGCCCTGGCAATTCAGTCACAATGTGAAACAGAATTCTCTGGCCACCCCTTCACTGCTCAGTTTCCTACTGAGAGCCTCCTGGTGCTAACCCTCACCCCTGCATTACCTCAGGCAGCCAACAAGGACACTGCCACTCCCCATGTGCGGTTCCCATCCGCTTTCTAGTGCCTGGGGCCCTGCAGTAAGACCAATGCTGGCCTGGGCCTTGAAGCGTTTATTGGACCTCCCATCCCTATGTATTTCAGAATAAAAACTGTTACGCCATCCAGAACAAACAAACAAAAAGATAAGGAAATCCAGCTAAATTCTGATTTTTCCCACACTGAATACTTTGAATGTTATTGGACAGTCTCTCAAATAGAGTCTTCCTCTTCTGTGTTGTCCTTTTCTTGCTTGTATCCTAAGAATGTGCTCGGTCTACCTATGGGTAGTCCAGCACCGGATCCCAGATATCAGTGTGGAGGAGCTTTTGTATACGGGTGTGCAGGAGTCCTGTCTTCTCTACTTAGTGTCTGGGTCCCACGTTTTCAGATCGGGTGGTGCTTGTCAGAACCTGAGCCTGAGGCCCTCCTTAAAACATGTAGGCACCAATTTGCAGGCTCTTTTGACTTTACACTTCCCTCGTTGCTCTTCGTGAAAAGCAGGACTCTCCGTCTCACTGCAGTCTCTCTGCCATCACTGCCACATCCGTCAGCTTTGCTACAGTACCAACCAATTCAAAAACTTTCAGCAAACCTTTGTTTTTCACTCATATTCCCTGCTGTGCTCTCCTCCCTGTATCTTCCCCTTCTGCAACTGAGGTTGAAGCAGCATCCGCTCTTTGGGACATGGCATTCTCATGGCAGAAGGAAGGGTGTGAGAGTTTCTGTTTGGACAAAATGTATATCACGTGTGCTCATGATCCATTGATTAAAGCAAGTCACAAGGCCCTGCCAACATTCTTTTTAGGCATTCATCCCAGATTGCAGCTTTCAGAGGTGACATGGCATGGGCAGCAGATGGGTGTGGGAGGCTCAGAATGCTGGAGGATGCCCCTAACGATGATGTCACTCCTGCTGTCCACAGAAGGGCTCTGCAGGGTGGCCTCACCTTTCACAAGATGCTCTCCAGTGTCCCACCACCTGGATATCCATCCTCCTTCTGATGCCCAGTGTATTGGCCTGCTTGACCTTCCCTAATAGAATACCACAGACTGGGTGGCTTAAACAACAGAAATTTATTTTTTCATAGTTCTGGAGGCTGCAAAGTTCAAAATCAAGGTGTTGGTAGTTTGGTTTCTATTGAGGACTCTCTTCCTGGCTTGCAGATGGCTGCCTTCTTGCTTTGTCCTCACATGGCCTTTCATCTGTGTGCGTGTCCTCCTGGTGTCTCTTCCTCTTCTTAAAAGGACACCAGTCCTAAAAAAAAAAAAAGAAGAAGAAGACACCAGTCCTATGGATTAGATCCTACCTTATGACCTCATTTAACCTTAATTACTTCCTTAAAGACCCCATCTCCAAATACAGTCACATTGGGGATTAGGGCTTTAATGCACAAATTCTGGGGGACACAGTTCAGTCTGTAACACCCAGTTTCCTTGGGATCAAGCAGCTTTCACACACATAATCTAATTTCGTTTTCTCAACAAGCCTGTGAGGAAGTTATCAGATGATCATTTCCACTTTACAGATAAGGAAGACAAACGAAGTAACTTGTTAGTAAGTGGAAGATTCTGGACTGAGACTGTTTTCTTTGATTCCAAACCACAAGTTCTTTGAACTGTATAATGGAGTTGTGGCCTTATGAATGTTGGAAATGAAATACTGTATGCTTATTGAATTAATAACTGTAAGGATTACATAATATATGGAAGATTGTTTACAAAATGTTAAGTACGGAAAATAGATCACAAAAGTAAATGTGCTATGGGTACCACCAGGTAAAAACTATGGATAAAACTTGAAAAGGAACAGAAAAAATGAAGTACTTGACCTTCAGGGTGGTAGGGTTTTATTTCTTTTTTGTATTAAAGTTAGCTTAAGAAATACATTTTTAAATAACAGAATTTTAGCTCTTATCAAGGACGAGATTGGAAGTTGGTGGGAACAGGAGAACTGTGTGTCTGTTTGTCCCTAGCTTTCTGGGATCCAGAGACTTAGGCCAACTGCCAAACACCATAGTGTTTAACAGACTCCTTCACTGTGAAACCTCCTCCAGTTCCAGCTTCCTGGGCTGAACTGCTCTAGTTCATTTGATGGGCAAGACCCTGTGAGTTGAGAGGGCTAAAGTCAAATATAGTGTGGAAGAAGATCAGCTACTACAGGGGCAGAGAGTTGAACTTGTGCCACGGTGAGGAAGAGAAGAAAATTTCAAATGTGGCCAGAGATTTCCCCCTCCACACACACACACACTGAGTCCAAGTAATAATAGAGGATCTGGGCCAGCAGGGGTTAAGGCAAAACAGGCAAGTGTAAATAGAAAATATATGTGTAGTAGGAAGTTCAGAAGACATTCCAAGAGCTTTCTGCTTTTTGGATCCCCCCCCTTTATTTTTAATTTTATTATTTTGGCCACGCCGTGCGGCATGCGGGATCTCAGTTCCCCTGCAGTGGAAGCACAGAGTCTTAACCACTGCACCGCCGGGGAAGTCCCCTTGGATCCCCTTCTAAAGACCCTCGGTGCCCCTTCTGTAGGCTGGCCTCTGGGAGCTCAGTCTGGCAGTAGTTGTGCTCTACGACTCCTAGAGGAAAATGTTATTTTCAAGTACAGTTAACATTCGTGTGATTTTATTACCAGAGAGTCCTCCCTTTTCTTTTATCCTGGAACAAAGTAATCTATCTCTTAAAAATTATGTCTGCTGTGTAAGCAGGTCCTGATAAAGTGTGCCTTGGGTATTCATCCTCTTGATTAACAAAGGTGTTTCAACTTATCACTCCCTAGATTAGTGTGCTGTCTTGTCTGAGATCAACATCCATCTTACCTATCACAATGGATGTTTTTCTTCCAGTACCAGAGGTTGTTCCTCAGTAAGATCTCTTTATTTTAGGAGTTAATAGATTTGGATTGTAAAACTAGAGAACTGAGACAGGCTGGGACCTGGGACCCTTTGCTGACAGAACTGTTCAACTAAACTAGTCCAGACATTTTATCAGTCCACTCGGGAGAAATAGGAGTCATTCCCAAATCCGATATAAGAAAATCTGTGTGTTTATAACAAAGAAAAATTAGCGACCAATTCTTAACTAAAAGAAGCTCCCCCAGAAAGACATACTCCGTCAGAGGATTCCTTTCATAGTAAGCTAGGTATTTGACATATGATTCAGTTTACATAAAAGAAAATCTGTTTTCATGTATTTCACAAACATCTCTGGCATAATATTGTATACACATTGCCCCATTATGTGAGGTAGAATGGTCCAGCCTAGGATTTGGTTTTTGCTTGTGACCACCTAGAGGGATGAGATAAAGAGGATGGGAGGGAGACACAAGAGGAAGGGGATATGGGGATATACGTATGCATATAGCTGATTCACTTTGTAATACAGCAGAAACTAACACAGCACTGTAAAGCAATTATACTCCAACAAAGATGTTAAAAAAAAAAAAAAGGTTGCCTTTTATCATGCCAAACTCAAAAATGTTAAGAATGTCACCCAAGCCTCCATTAATAAAAGATTTTGTATTTATTGACCATGGATTTATCTTGAATCTGTTTGTATTTTCATTTGTACCATTTGGGGTATAAATGAGTTGATAATGAGTTGTGTGTTTCCCACTTGTATTCAGGTAGTATTCTTTTTTCTCGCCTTGACTCAGGGGTCACAAACTCAGATGTCTAACATAAGAAGTCAGCTACTCTCAATTTCAGTCCCCATTGCCAAGTGGGAATTTGGGACCAGTGTGGCCAAGATGTTCAGATTTTTCACTAGAAGCCCCAAACCTGAATTTTTAAACATTGTCGAGTCAATCAAAAATATAAAAAGACACCGTATAGAGCAAGTAGTCCGCAGTCCCCAGGAGGTATCCCATTTTATTTCTGGATGCCACATCTATGTTTCTGAACACTGCACGCTGTAGGTACTCAGTTCGCTTCTGTCTTAAGTATACCTCTTTTATATTTCATGCTTATCTCCTAATTCCTGGGATTTGATGTATGAGTCCATAGTCTCCAAATTGTGACAACTTTTAATATATCATTCTTTCAGCTTTCATCTTCACACACTAAAGACTATTTTAAATTATTCTGTAATGATGTAGAAACAGCTCCATGTGCTGCATTTTATTTACCTTGACTCAAGGCACAGTCATAGACACCAGTAAAATTATAAAGTCAGCCTTGTCATCTGTTGTTGTGATCAGTTGGTGTTCTTGAGGGTGAGTGGCAATGTCACGGTCACAGGCCAACTCTCTCCCTTCTCTCCACAGCCGGCGTTCCACCCAGCTGACAGCGTGCGCGGAACCCGCCACCATGGGCTGGTGGAGAGGCCGTCCCGGACCCGCTTCCACCCCCTCCACCGACGGTCTGGGGACAAGCCAGGACGACAAATATCCTTTTTCATTGTCTGAGAAGAGGATAAGTTTTGAAAGGTTTTCAGGATGTATCTTCCCTGTCATTCCCCTTTGGCCTCAAAATCTTCATTTTATCTGATGAACAGAGGCAAGAAAAATAAGTGAGTTGGAAACCAGAAACATCTCCGCAGGTAAAAATTGGAAGGATCATTGTAGATGTTTACTTTATGAAAGTGTCAATAAAGTTCAGTTTAATGAAGTAACTGAACATAAACAACATGTAATTCAGCCCCACTGCAAGGCCTTCTCAGCATTTTCTTCAGAAATCAGCAGTCAAAATTAAACGTGACTTTGAATCAGGTTAGATAGATTTAATCTGTCCAGCCAAAACAAACAGATAGGTGATTTGTTTTTATTTCTGATGACCCACTGACCTGCTGCTAGAACTTACAGAAGAAATTTTATATGATTTTCTATTTATGGAGTTTCAAACTCAATAGATGACAACTAAAATATAAAGCTGGTATTTAGGAAAATCTTACGTAGTGATATTCACTCACACCAAATCCTATGCTATTAAGTAGGAAGAAAAAAAGGAGATTGTGAATTCATCTGACAATTTTATTTTTGAGGCCAGAGTGGGGTGTGCTGCTCGGGGTCCAGCATTGTGCTCAGGGCTTTTGGAAACAGACCTGAGCTGGATTTTGTGGGAGGAGGGCCTGAGTTCTCACTTCACTCTTCTCACCCGCAGGGGTGGAGGAAGACGAGAAAGGCGGGGTAAGTCTTACTGCAGAGCTGGATTCCTGGCAGTGATGGTAGAGTTCGCTTCGCCAGCCTAGAAACCAGGAAGTGGGGGGAGGACGCTTATGTTTACTGAGCACCTACCCATGCCAGACACTGTGCTGGGCAGTTCATATGTCATTTAGTCCTCAATACTTACTGAGCAGTTTACTTTTTTTAACCCCCATTTTCCAATGAGGAAACTGAGTGTCAGAGTAACTTGCCCAAAATTCCACTGCTGAGGTTGGAGGGGCCCAGATTTAGCCCAGGTCAAGCTGACCCCCCAGCCTGAGCCCCTCCCTCGCTACAGCACTCAGTGGTCCCCAGGACCACACTCAAGAGAGACCCCCTGGGAGGAGTTGCGGGGGGTGGGGGCGGGGGTGGGGGTGGGGGGTCGCACAGAGGAAACCACTGCTTCTCTTGCCCTTGGGCTTCTTGCAGTTTTCTGTCAATGTGAGGCGAGGGTAATGACCCCAATGAATGTTTACTTCTCCTCTCTTCCACCCCCAGGGACACACCACATTTGGTCCACTGAGATACCTTGACTTCTAATTTTGTGTATCATGTGACCATTATCTGGGAAAATGAAGTTGATAACTAATTTTTCCAATTTCTTTCTGGGAGGCGAGAATTCTACCATTTAACCACCAATACCCCTCAAATTCCTTTCTGGAATGTGTAGTAACTTTTACATAGAATGCAAAAGGAAAGGAGAATTCAGGCAGTACTGCAGCTAATTCACATGTGTGCGGGTGGAGTAGTACCTGGAACCATTGTCTAAATTGCTTGGAATTTTCAAGTAAAAGAGTGTTTCTTGATGTAACTAACATTGTATCTTTTTCTAATTTCTCAATTCCCTCTTTCCCTTGTAGGTGTTCTCTCTGAATATTATAATACATATAGATATATTTATAGCTATTTCAAATCCTTTTTGCAGCAAGTATAGTCTAAATATATGCATATACTCACAGCTTTTTAAACTAGAGGACTGTCTAGAAGAGGAGGAGATTGAAGAAAAGCAACGGAGAAAAATGTTCATTCACTTAACAGTTAGTGTTAGGCACCATTTAGACACTATAGATATCATGGGAAACATAACGTAGTCCCTGCCCTCAAGTTGCTTGTAGTTCAGTGGGAGAGGCAGCTGGCCAAGCGAACGGTGTCAGCACAGTGTGGTGAGCTGCAGGTGATGCAGCTTAGGGGCTGTGCAAGCTCAGAGTAGCACAGCCTGCACCAGTCTTGGGGAGATGGAGAAGGCATCCCAGAGGAAAATCTGAGGCTTGAAGGATAGGTAACAAGTGAGGGGATAGCATGTTTATTTATTTAACAGGTATTCACAGAGCCCCTTCTCTGTACAAGGTACTGTTCTAAGCACTGGGGACTCAGAGGTGTATGAGACAGACGTGTCCCTGCCTTCTTGAGTTTACAGTCCTGTGGGAGATGACAGACAACAAACAGGTGAAAAAAAAAAAAAGAAAAAATTATTAAAGGAAAATAACTTCAGGTGGTTGTGATATGCAGGGAGGAAGACAGCCGGGAGGAGATGTTTCAGGTGGAGCGAACAGCTTGTGCAAAGTGCCGGAGGGAAGACTTCACTGTCTGTTCAGGTGACTCTATCTCTTTTCAGGTAATAAGTCATAGGTTAGAACTTGACTGTGTATACGGGTCAATTCATGAGAGCAGCAGCAAAGCAGATCAACTCCTAAGGGCAGGAGAAGCAAGAACCAAATAAATATACAGATGAATTAAAGTTGTTCATCAGACAGTGCAAGTCTGATTCACCGACCATGAGATGTCTCTCTGAAGCACCTAACGGGGGTCCTGGGACTGACATCTGCTGACTCAAAAGAGTTCTTTAGCGTAGGCCTGCCCATGAATAAACAGAGAGTCTCTTGAAGAATCAAGGGACCTTGAGCTCCTAGTAAAATATAAAAGTGGGATGATTTTATGTCGAAGATATGAATATATTCAGGAGAAGATGGGGAAGAGGGCTGCAATTCCATCTTTCCTTTCCTGGCCTGCATTCATTTGATTTTGCAATAATTTGCTTAAAATCGTTGCCTTTCTCACCGATCTATTACTTCCTTAATGAAGTTTTATTATTCGGAAGTATTAACACCGGTTTGAATCTTTGCTAGAACAAAGAGAAGAAATGTATTCAGAATTTTCTTCTTCCAGCTGTTTCTTGGCTTGGGTGTTATTTTAGAACGCGCACAGTGACTTAGAGAAGGGTTCAGTCCTATGATCTCAAATGAACATTGTTAACAGTGTGGGCACCACAAGCAGCGGAGATCTGGCACAAGGGCATTCCTCCCGCGGTGGGCAGTGGGCGGCCACCGTAGCAGGGAAGGCTGGCACAGTGGGCTCTGGGCTCTGCTGTTGGCATGGCGGCCGCCAGAAGCAGAGACCAGGGCACTGCCCACCTGAGATCTGGCCCAGGACTGTACTCAGGGCAGCAGAGAGGCGCTGCCTGGTCCCCAGCTGGGGGCCTGGGCCTGAGAACTCGGAGGAGAGGCTCTCCTACCTTCCTGCAGCTGCTCATGTCTTCAGCAGCCCTTCTCACTCCTCAAAGGCAGCAAACATGTATCCCAAACACCATCCTGTTGAATTTCTGAGCTATTAACATAAATTTACAGCAAATATAATATTATCTCAGACCTGTGGATAATACATTGAAGAAAAGGGGGACACACTGAAGAATCATAAGAAACGCCTTCCTCTAAAAGAGATGTGTTTTTAGGAAGAAAGAAAAACAAATGTTTAGAAATTTTCTGATTTACATTCCCAACAAGGTTTGAGAGTATATTGTGTCCAGAAAACTAGGGTGAACAGTCACGAAGAGATGCCTTAAGACCTGCCAAAGTTAGGAATGGCTTTCCTCTTTGGAATAGGCCTTGCTTTGATTCTTTTCATACAATGAGATGAAAATTTTAGGATGTCAGTTTATAGAACACTGTTTCTTTGAAATGCACTGCCTATTATATTTGAGAAATGTCGGGTTCTCTGTATCTTCTTGAAGCTTCACAGTTTATATTAGGGGTCTGAGAAGCCTGGCAGTTAAGAAACTTCTTGTCTTTAATCCAGGGTTTCCAAAACTTAGTTGATCACAAAATCCAGTTTTTACCTACCACCCATTAAGGATTTCCATCTTGGAGGATAAGGAAATGCTAGTTTTTAGAGTTTTAAGGGGAAAATAGTCAGACTTCAAAATCCCACATGCCGCCTATTTGTCACTCGCATGCTGAGGTAAACAGGAGGACATTTTCATACACACAGGGACTCAAAAAAGATCTCACTCATGTACCTCCCTTCATGTTTGACTTTTAGATGTATTCTGGCAGGACATAGTTGGAGGTAAAAGGACAAGAGGAAGTTGAGCGATGGTGAAGACATGGTTGAGAAATTAGGAAGGAACCAAATTGTGGTCAGTTTTATATGTTAAATCTGACCCTGGCACTTGTCTTGGTGGGTGGGTTCTATTAACCCACCAGACCTGGAGTTCACTTACCCCACCAGCTGCGTGGACCATCATGAACCTGCCCCACAAACTCTGCGCCTGGAGGAGCACGGAGTTGCAGAGGGCAGGAGAGAACATGGTCGCCCCTAGGCTGCTCAAGAAGGCAGTTCCTGAGCCCTGCCCCGGGTGCCCTTACCTCATGGGAACAGGAAGCCAAAAGAAGAACCCGGCTGTGCTCACCAGCCACGAGCAGGCAGCACAAGAAAGAGACAGGGTCGGACTTGTTTGGAGCTTCTGAGGCTCAGTGACCCCACCCATGGGGAAATGGGCCAGCAGGTGTCCTGTCATATCAGCAGAAGGGCTACTCCCCTTCCTTTGGGAAAGAGTGCGTGAGAACTTTCCCTCTGACCCTCCTCGAGCTGAGAAGGAGCAGGAGCCCCCTTGTCGATGGACTGAGGCAGGAGCACGAGGGGAAGGATTCTCCGCTACAGAACTGCAGGGACTTGGGGAGAGAGAGCAGCCCGGGATGACTGGCATTTCCACCTGGAGCACCTGGGTGGATGGCACCCTCCATTACATACGATGGACTCCTAGCAAGACGAGCAGGCGAGAGGCAAGATGATGAGTGGGGTTTTAGGTAGAATTTGAGGTACTTTTGGTGGAGAAGCTGAGTAGGCAGTTGGAAATTTGAGCCTGAAGTTCATGAGAACTGTTGGGAGCTGGAGGTATGGATTTATGAGTTACTGGACTGTGGATGATGGATGGAGCCAGAGGCATGGGTGGGACCAACCAAGGTGAGCATGGAAGGCAGGACACTCTTCCCAAAGTGGCTGTGCCCGGAGTCCCCAGCCTCTCGCCCTGCTCCCACTCTACATGGCACGCATGATACGGAGACCCTCCTCCCCATCCTGTAAGCAGATGTGGGCTGAGAGGCTGTGAGGTCACAGAAACTCTGGACCATCAGGGTTGAAGGCAGAAGAGGAGGAGCCAGAAGAGGAGTGCACAGGGGGATAAATAAAAAGGCCCATTATAATGTGGGATTGTTTGTTTTTGGATTTTTTTTTTTAATGTTGACCATTTATAAAGTCTTCATGGAATTTGCTACAATACTGCCTCCATTCCATGCCTTGGCTCCTTGGCCGGGAGGCATGTGGGATCCCGGCTCCCCAACCAGGGATCGAACCTGCACCCCCTGTGCCAGAAGGCAAAGTCTCAACCACTGGACCGCCAGGGAAGTCCCTGTGAGACTGTTTTTTGACTTAGGCTTAACTAATGTAGTGCTGGGTGAGGAGCTGATCTGGCTTGTTAAAAACCCTGTCACCTCTGCTGCTGTTCTGTTTGTTTGCTGGCAGCTAGCAAGCACTCTAGAAATGTTTGTTGAATTAAATGGTAAATTCA
Organism: Grampus griseus; assembly: GCF_964374135.1. Lineage (NCBI taxonomy): Eukaryota > Metazoa > Chordata > Mammalia > Artiodactyla > Delphinidae > Grampus > Grampus griseus. The sequence continues at coordinate 140,192,770 of NC_139018.1, read as the reverse complement.
AGTTTGCAAATAAGGGTATTTTTTCTGTCTTTAGGATGTTCTTTAGGACATATTAGTGTTGTAGAGTAATTAAAGCCACCTGAACAAAATTTTCTGAAATCTTCAGAAGAACAAATAAACCTTTTGTAGGCTTTCTTCTGTTGAATTTAGCTGTAAGCTATTGACATTAGTGGTTACTAACATTAGTGGTTCTCTTGGTGCCAACAATTGTTGGGTTTTCGAATATCCATTAAGTGAGATGTGAATGGTGAGAACTGGGAGAGCTCAGAGGTCACATCTTTTAACTTTTGAAGCCTCAGCCTACTCATATTAAAATTTCAGGAATTTACTACATTTCCATGTTGTTAATACACATCAGAAAGGCTAAAATGCTGACTTACACCTCAACATTGAAATAATCGATGTTTGATCATTGCACTGCTATTACACCACTGCATTCTAATTTGTATTACAGGTTCCAGATAAGTGGACTTAAGGACTTTAAGGGTGGCAGTGTCCTGAGGGAGTGGTAAACTTCTGCTTCTGAAATTTATCTTTTCTGGACAGAGATTCATCAAACTCTGCAGGAAAGAGAAAGGCTCAATGCCTTCTCCCTAATGGCTCTGCCAACTGAGATACTGCTGTGCTTCCTCTCAGAGGGCCTTCTTATTTCTTTATCACCTTTTCCTCTTCTGTCTCCTTCTGCAGTCTGTTCTCATCTGTACTTTGCATACATTAAGCCTAATATTTGGTGTTGAAGAAATGTCTGGTCTCTCTTTTGAAAATAGCTCTGTTTTATTGCCTTGACTAAGATTCAGATTAAGAAAGAAGGTAACTAGACATGACAAAACTAATACACAGGAAGTGAACCTTGTGATCTTAATGCTTCTGGCAAAGGAAATATTTCATGAAGAGTTAATTAGCGCCCATGTTTTACTAATGCCAGATTCTGCCTGTAGGATAGGGTCCTTCTCCGTTGGTTCCCATTTCCTTCTGAGCCCTAGCTCAGAAGCCCTGGCTTCCTTTATACAGAATCATTGAAGATTTTTTAGCAGGAGAATAATATGATTTAAAATGTTTTAAGAAGGCTATTCTATATGTATAATTAACTAAATTAACCAAAACGGCTCTACTGTGCTCAGCATGTATAGTGTAGCATCACATTTGTTTTTCCGTATTTCCATTTCACCTGGAATATGTTCTAAGGCAGGCTAGACCCAGTGAAGAATACAGAAATTATAAAACGGGGCCCCTGACAACCCAAGGAAGTTCACATTTCTCCACAAACCTAATGCCGCTCTCTTTTAGTTATAAGAAACAGAAACCCTCAACTTGGAAAAAAGGAAATTTATTGGCTTATGTCACTAGAAGCCCAAGGGGCTAGATCCAGGGGTTTGTACAATAGCATCGAGATTCAGCATCTGTGAGGGGCTACCTCTGAATTGACTTCCAGGGAGGGAAACCCAGGTCCATGTGGTCCTCGGGCTCACCACGTCAGCTGGGGGCACTCCTTTTCCCCCTTGTTTGTATATGAGCCCATCCCTGAACCAGTCACAGGGGGATAAGTTACCTTGACTGGAAATATTGGGTCTGTGTACATTTTGTGGGGCAGGCAGGCCCACACAGAATGACAGCCTTACCAGGTTTCGGATCGGGGTGGAAGCAGTTCTTGAAAGTAAAAGATGTTGGGCAGGCAGAAAAAAAAAAAAAGAAACACCCCATGTGAATCATGCAGAGATGGCACTGGTTAGAAGATAGAATAGATTTTTCCAGAGGAAGTTGATAAGACAAAGCATGGAGGAAGAGATGTCGGGTGTAGAGATAAAGATAAGAACCAAAAAAGTTGTTGAACTCCCCACGATTCCAGCCTCTTAGTTCTGCTTCAACTTTCCATTCATTATATTTTTCCTTTATTGAAAATTCTACTTTGATGGTAGTACATTTGGAGCTAATTACGCCTCGCAGGCCCTGGATGAGAGTTGGCCAAGGTAAGCAAGCCTTATTTTCAAAGATAGGAGGGGCATGTGCTATTTTTGGATGGTTTCGCTTTATTGTATCCCCCTTGAATGTTGTTTTAGAAATTTCTAATCTAAAGCACAGGCTCTTGTTTTCTCTTATAAAACTTAAGTCTTTCCATGTATAATCATAGACTTATATGAAAGTCTAAAATTAAGTTATTTAAATCAATCTAGATCTTCATTTTAAAGACCAAATAGAAACACATTTGGAATACAATTACCAACATACTACTCTGATTTTTTATTCTTATATTTGAATATATAACGTGTCTTGGTAAGCTACTGAAAGAAACATAAGACTTTAGTAAGCTCCTAAAACTAATTTGCATAGTGGATTTGACCAAGGGTCTCTCTGAGTATTTTTGTATATAGAGAATATATACCAAAAAGTTGAGTGTTTTTGAATGCTGAGGGTGACAGAATATAAAATTAACTGAAAAGATTGTTACATCCGGTGGATGCATGGTATCATTTTCAGATCACCTAGTCAGATTTAAGAGGCATTTGAAATGTATGTATTGAGAAAATTTAGCTCTCTCGGTTGAGATCTATTCTCCGTCCATTCTCGGGGCAAACAGTGGCAGCACTTCCTGTGGATAATGTAGTCAGGACCTGGAAAAGATCGATATGAAGATGAATGACAGCTGGCCCCTACCTCAAGTAGGTTTTCAGCAGCGCTTAAGAATCTTGGGATCCACGGTTGTAGGATAAGCACAATATTTTGTTTTAAATCATAAAAAGATACCTCCAAATTGAGATTCTAAAAATTTGTATTCAAGAAAAATTGTCTTAGGCTTTCCAGAGCGGGAGGATTAGTCAAATTCATAGTTTCATAAACTGGGCTACTGTAACAGTTATATTCCTCTTCATGGGAGTCTGTGTGGGGTTGCAGCATTTCTGCTTCCAGTCCGGCCAGGCACCCGCATGCACACACTCCACGCACTCGGGGTATGTGACAAGGGGTAGTTTTTCACACATCTGGAGTAAGACCTCACATCCCCAGAGAGGAACTGGTCATAGATTTGAAACATTTCAAAAGGCATTCAAAGGTGCTTGTTGGACCTTTTAAAAAAAAACAAAAAAACCTTGTTATGTGCCCAGCTATCTCATTTGCTCCTGCTGTTCCCATGGATTTGTGATAGTTTTAATCATGGAAATCAGAAATCACAGGAACTGGAGAGGTCAGCCTTGCAGCTGGGTTAATAGAGGAGCCAGTTCTCAAACCCAGGCCGGAGGTTCTCCTTTGCTTCCCGTATATTGAACTTCTTTTTCTTTTTATGTTATTCTGGTTTTTAAAGGCAGCAGCCTCCTTGGAAGGAAGAGAAGCACCCTGGGTTCAGGCTAACATCTGCACTTAACAGGTACATGGCTTGTTTTCTAGTAGAAATAAACTTTAAGCCAGTCGCCTTGATTGTCCTGATGTTTTCTAATATATCATCCATTTGCCAGAGTACGTTTATATCAGTTGTGTTTATATGAAGTGTTTAAAAAAAAAAAAAGGAACCCAAATCTCCCACCAGGTCGTGAACGTCTGCTCAGGACACTGCAGCAGTGTGAGAACATGAGGTCTGAGTGGATAACAGGGTCTGCCTCTCTTAATCTGTGACCTTGAGCAAGTTATGTAGCTTCCCTATGCCTCAGTTTACTCATCTGGAAAAGGGAGATAACAGTGCCAATATCAAGGGGTGGTTGTGAGGATTAAATAAGATACATAAGGAACTTGGGAATCGTAAGTATTCAATATACATTAGCTATTAAATGATCACTTTGAGCTGGACCCCAGTGGTAAGTGTTCTACACAGGTCATTTTTTTTGATCCTGATAACATTCTACAAGAATGAGTAGTATTTTCTGTTCTAAGAGGTTATAAACGACTTTTCCAAGGCCACTTAGCTAATATGTGATGGAACTGGGATTTAAAAAAAAAAAAAAATTAGTGCAAAATTTTAACATATACAAAAAAGAGTTGGAAAGGAAAATAGTTATAAGAATTCCGTGTGCCCATCCTTCAGCTTCTATTTCTACCCCGCCGTCCCCCACACCCCCATCCCAGCACCGGCCAGATAAAGTATTTCACCTGTAAATATATCTAACAGTATAAGCCTGATAGGAACCTTTTTTAAAAAAAACATAACCACAATGCCATTATTACACTTAACAAAATTAACAGTAATTTCTAACATTATTTAATACCCAGTCTGTATTCAGATTTTCCCAGTTGTCTCTCTGCATTTGATTGATATTCTCCTGAGTCTTTTTGAATCTGTAAAGGAGCTAGAATCTGAACCCAGGGCTCTCTGATCCCAGAGTCCACACTCTTCCTGTTTTTCATGTAGGTTCTGAACCGCCTCTCCCTTTGTCTGAACACAACACAGCCATGGTGCACAGTCAAGCCACATGGCTTGGTGGCCACAGGAGGCCATCCCCTGGAACAGCCCACAAAGAAGCATTTTAGATTAATTTCAGGTCTCTCACAAGTTCTTTTTATGGCAGACAGTTTGACCCTTGGATGAGATAAGTAACTAATATCTCTTAGAGTCGAAGCTAAATATAAATTGGAGCTGTCTGGGAGAATTCCAGAAATTTGCTATAGTTCAACGGTTCCCAGAATGTTTGTCTTAAGACTCCTTTGCAATCTTAAAAGCCACTGAGGCCCTCAGTGTTTGTTTGTGTGAGTATATTTGTTTGTATTTCGCTATTGATATTGGAAATTAAATTGAGAGATTTATAGAAGATACTTATTAAATGCATTTAGAAATAAAATAACAATAATAAACTCATTACATGTCGATAAATATCTTTTTTTAAGAAGCACAGTTATATTTTCTGAAACAAAAAAAATTTACTGAGAAGAGTGGCATTGTTGTACCTTTTACAAATCTCTTGAAGATAGCTCGATTCTCTGCTTGTGCATTCAGCCTGCAGTGACATCACAGGTCACAAGGCTGCTGGAAAACTACTGTGCTCATGAGAGAGCGAGAGTGAAAGGGCAAAGGACACATTAGGGTTATTTTGAAAGTTGTCTTGACCTTGCATTCTCCCTGGAAGGGTTTGAGAGTCACTGCTATCGGTGATCCTTCGTATAGGAGGAGTTATTCTCAGATGGGGAAAAGCTAGTGCAGCCACAGAGAATATACTGATCACAGCGATCTTCTGAGTTGTGAGGAAAACTGGGAAGTTTCTTAGAGGAAGCCGTGAATCCAGGGTCTGCCTTGTTGAACCAAATCATTATGCCATTAGCTTCAAAGGAAAAGATCATACAAGTACAAATTACAGTCTTTTGGGTATGGGCCATCCTCAGAGGCTGTTACTGATCTAAGGGACTTCAGGTAGGTCCAGACCCCTCATTTTATGGATGATTGCAAATCTGTTATTCTTGCCTTCTTTCCTGTTGGTAATTTTCAGCAAAGAACATTGCATTTTCACTAAGGAAAAATGGATTTTCAGCCAGACTCTCTCCTCCCCCCATTAGGACCAATTCTGACTCTGCTCTTCACACGAGTGCTCTGAGCACCAAGCCCCAGGACCCCTATGGAGGAGGGGGCCAGTCGGCCTGGCCTGCCTCATACATGGGTAAGACATGCAGGCCCGATGCTAACAGCATCTGTGCCTTCTCATTCTGTCCTATGGGAACCGGGAGAGAGAAAAGCTTAAACCGCAAGTGCATTTCCCCGATTCGTGGTCCTCAGGGGAAAACTCCTGGCAGGGGAGATGTGTGTGTGCTCACGATGAAATAAGAATGGAGCTTCTCTCCTGCCTCTTCCTCTGCAAATTCTCTCTTCTTGGCATCTCTTGACCCTCCAGCTTCCTCTACTCCACACTCTTCCATTTTCAGGCCCTCATCATTTTTATAGGGACTCATAACAACTTGCTAACTGGTCTCCTTATTTCCAGTCTTATGTCCTCCCAATCCAGTTTTATGTTGGGTTCTCTGAAAGTCCTTTTTTCCCATCCAGAATCTGGACAAACTGAGAAATAAAAGTAGAAGTGATGGGTGGAGGTAAATACCACCTTTCTTCCTGACAAGAGGAAGTGACTTCTCTCTGTGGGTCTGTGGCTGTTAAGACTGAACCCCAGAGGGAGACTGACTCCCCCAGTGGCCAGCAGCACTGGCCCAGGGCGCCCCCCGCAGGAGCATCGAGGTCAGACTGCAGGGCAGGGCCGGCAGGGAGGCTGCTCTCCGAGGGAAGGCACGCCCCTGGCCAGGAGGAGCGCGAGCCAGAGTGGAGCCGGCACCCCCCCCCCACCCCCGCTCACTTGTTCCCCTCTTTGCTGCAGGTCATCATTCCACCTCCCTGGGGCCAGAGTGAGTAAAGGGGTGGAGAGAGGCCAGCAGGGACCAGGAGTGGGGAAAAGATTCATGCTGTCTGCTTCCAGAATGAACCCACATCTGATCATATTCCTCTCCTGCTTAAAATCTCAGTGCCACCCCCTCACCTCCCAGAGAGAGTCCAAATCTCTCAGTTTGGAATGACGCAGACTCCAGGATCTGGCCCTTGCCCACCTCTCTCCCTTCTCTCCTCACTCACCAGCCCCTCCCCACAAGTGGGTGAACTACTTCGGTTTCTATTAATGTTCCATCCTCTTCCCATCTCTTCCTCTCTTAACTTACTCCTGGCTCACCTGACCAGGGCCCTCAGCTTTGTCCCCACGTCTGTGGAGCCATCCTTGACCTTCCTCCCTTTGCCAGCCCAGAGCTCCCCATGTCCTTCTAACATCCCAAAGCTCCTACCTATAGATGGCCATCTCGGCACCTGTGTCACTTGACTGCCTTTCTCGTGAATGTGCTTCTCTCCTTCTGCTCCCTGGAGGTTTCTTACAGTCAGCGTCTTATGGTCTTACCTTCCGCACAGTGCCTGGCACAGAGGAGTCCTCAGTGAGGGAGAGTGTGGAGAAATTACTCAGTGGCTTATGTGTACAGAGCATACTCTAGTTGCTGAATCTAACCTGCATGTGAACCAAGTCTGGTTCACTAAGACAAAGACCAAGCCTGCCTTTCTGGAGTTTATAATCTAGTAGGAACAATGGTCCTGAACTATCCATTCCTTATGCACACTAACTCTTGTCCATAAATAGGGCTGTGTGTTTGGTCTTGAAATGGGATTAAATAAATCTTTGGCCAAGATAGTGCTAGCTTTTCTAGTTTTCTTTACTTTTTAGGTAGTTTAAACCCTAAATAGTCTCTTTTCCTTCTGAGGAGAATATTCCACGTCTTAAGTCCTTGCATATAGTAGGGATAGGATTTAATAATCCCTATATTGTTGTAATAATGCTGCATTTGTTCCCTTGGTGAAATTCAGAGATGCTACATTTACTCGAACAGTTTGTCAAGTATGAGCTCTTATAGAATTGGTTAGGACCGTCTAGCTGTTTCCACAAATGGGGATATGAGAGTAAAGCTGGCAGTTATGTTGGAATTGGATATGGGTCCACTGCTTACCACTTAGAGAGGTAGGATATATGGGAAGATGGAGTAGTTTAGCTTCCAGATAGGTAGGGTTATAGGTAGACTATAGGCATGTATAAGCCTAAACAAGGTGCAGCAAGCGCTTAGTCTCCCCGGATTGGGAGGGAACCAGACTGATAGTCTTTAACCTGGAACTCCCCAAAAAGAGCTGCATTTCTGCTTCTGACATTCCTTCATTCGTGTCACGCTCTGTTTAAAGTTTCCGCTTCTCTAGAAAGGGCCAAAGGCCTACAGAGAACAAGGTAACAAGATCTTGAGGCCTGCATGCAGAGAGAAAAAAAAAAACAAAACACAAAACTATAAAGAAAGTGATTAATTGAGTGAAATATTTATGCCAAGAGTGATGTAGCCTCTGAGGGAAGAGGTGAGAAATGTCAGAAGGTGTGAGTGAGGATGAATAAGAAAAGCAGAAGAATGTCAGTGTTGATCCTAGTAGACAGAGCAATACAAAAAGCAGAAAGAAAGAAATCCTGGAGCAGAATTCCTGGGTCACTCCTTTTCACATCAGCAGTTAGAAACCGTTGGGCCCCAATATCTCTCAACCGTGGAAGGTGGGCCGACCTCCAGCTTGGATGTCTGAACTGTGTGCCTCCTTCTGCAAAGTTGCCTTGCAAGTATAGCAGAACTCAGAAACACATCCAAATATGGATGTGTTTACATGGGAAAGCCAGTGTGTTTAAAATATTATTCAAGTCTCCAGGGATAGGAATTATTTCTGGAGAATTATATTTGTTGGTAGAAGCTGTTTTAAATAGTTTCATGTACTTTTCCCCCTGTCATTCATTAAAGTTTTTCATTTTCTTTCCTTTTGGACTTTAAAAATATCGGCTAGCTTTCCAAAAGGTATTTCTTATTATAGGACCAACCAAATAAAGTAAAGATTTAAAAAGTGATGGGAAAATATAATTGAAGCCCAGAATTAGGCTCCATAGCAGAAGCAATAACTGCTCTTTCCCTGGGAATCTTTCCTGAGCATAATGATGTAACCTCAGTTAATGTTCCCATTATTTATTTGCTTTTTTTTTATGAGCAGATGATAAGGGAGCATCTGCTCACAGCTTAACTACATAAACAATAAACTATGATACATTCATGAGCAGAGGTTTGTGTCCCAAGAAAACAAAGCCATTAGACTGATACGTAGTTAGTAATTTTCATAATGGTTATTGGGTTGCACGGCAATTAGGCATCCATGGTAAGCAGTTGATGTAAATTCTAGAAATAAACTTTTATACATCCAAACAAGATTTTTATAATTTCTCTCTTCTTGTTTAATTATCCAGAATTTATAAAGAGAAATATTGATCATTTCCCTGGCAGCATGTGCAGTTTAATTATCATTTCACAGGCGCACACACACACACACACACACACACACACAAACACACACACACACACACACCCAATGGGTAAGCATGAGGGCACTCTGTGACACTTGCCCCGTTTCCCTGTCCCATAGCCTAGGGACTGTCCCTATCTCCCCTCCACTCCTCACCAGCGAGTGGAGGAGGGGGCTGTGGTGGTCCCTGTCCTTTCAGGGGGCAGTCTAGAGCTACGGGCAGAAGAGGGCATGAGGGTTGTCGTCTTTGCACCCAGAGCGGTAGATGCTGAGTGTCACCAGCTTTGACAACTATAGCCCTGAGCTCCTCCCCAGGAAAAGAGGCCTGCCTCCCACCTCAGTGACCTTGCCAGAGGCAACACCTTTGACCAGCGCAGTTAACTTTTTTTTTTTTTAAACATCTTTATTGGAGTAGAATTGCTTTACAATGGTGTGTTAGTTTCTGCTTTATAGCAAAGTGAATCAGTTATACATATACATATGTTACCATATCTCTTCCCTCTTGCATCTCTTTCCCTCCCACCCTCCCTATCCCACCCCTCTAGGTGGTCACAAAGCACTGAGCTGATTTCCCTGTGCTATGCGGCTGCTTCCCACTAGCTATCTATTTTACGTTTGGTAGTGTATATATGTCCATGCCACTCTCTCACTTTGTCCCAGCTTACCCTTCCCCCTCCCCGTATCCTCAAGTCCATTCTCTAGTAGGTCTGTGTCTTGATTCCCATCTTACTGCTAGGTTCTTCGTGACCTTTTTTTTTTTTCTTAGATTCCATATATATGTGTTAGCATACGGTATTTGTTTTTGTCTTTCTGACTTACTTCACTCTGTATGACAGACTCTAGGTCCATCCACCTCCCTACAAATAACTCAGTTTCATTTAACGTTTAAAATGCAAGTAACCCTGAAAGAAGCTTGACTGCACGGATAGGAGAAAGAGGGGGATGGCAAAAGCATCCCAGATCTAAAGCGGGGCAAGAGTGTCACCCGGATGACAGGAGGGCCCAGAATGGGGAGGCTGAAGCCAGAGGCTTCTTAAAGGACACACGCTGGTTAAGGGATCTACCCCCTGCCTCTGCCTCTATTCAGCAAATCAAGGCTGTGCTAGGAGTTATTTTAGATTCGTCAGGCATGGGAGTAGGGAGAGGGAACATGGTCTCCGTTACACTGGGTCAGCCCTCAGTGGCTCTGAGACTTCGAGGTTTCTTGGAACACAGATGCAGCCTTGGTCATGGCTGTTCCATCCCCTGTGGAACTGATATGAGTTTCCTCTGTTTCTAGATATCCAGTCACAACTCGTTCCTTTTTACTTTTATCCCTTTATTTATAGTTGTATCATATGATATTTTTTATCCAGTAGTGAAAATCCAGCCGTGGATATTTTGGTTATACGTTAGCTTGATGCTGACATATCAGTTATTGCCACCACCATCCTTCTAGTTACCTAAACTCTAAACCAGGAGTTAGTTGTCTTTAAATTACTCTCATTCCCATACTCCTCACACCCAGTCAGTAGCCCGGCCGTGTTCCTTCTCCCTGCAGGGTATCTCAGGTCTGCCGCCTCTTTTCTGTCCTCACTGGCAATAAATACCCTACTTCTTTCCTTCTTGCCTGGACTATTACAGTGGTTTTTCCACTTGGTCTCCCTGCCTTTAGGCTTTCTCCTTTCAATCCATCTTACACTGCTGCAAGAACAATCTCTCTAAAGCTTAGCTATAATCATGTCACTTCTCTAACCAAAACCTTCTATTCCCTGTATCAAGCCAGATTACTCACAGACACCTTCAGTCCAGCCTCATCTCCCCTTCCTCCCATCCTGAGCTCCAGCAAGACTACACCATTCTCTGCCCCTGCTGTACCCTCCCCCTCTTCCTTCTCCTCCTGTCTTTACACTGGGGCATCCCCTTCATCCTCATTCCTGAGTGTCTAAACTCCCAGGTGAAGCAAGTTGGACATTCTGAAGGCACACAGGCCGGAGTTCTGCTTCAGACTTCCTAGCGTGTGATCTTGGGGGTGATAATAGCCCCTGCCTCATGGGGTTGCTGTGGGGATGACCTGAGATCATCCATGTAAGTGCCTGGCCCGTAATAAGAGAACAGTCACAGTGGCTCTTGTTATTATCATCCTCGTCATTGTCCTTCGTGGCTAACTCAGGTGCCACTTCCTCCACGAGGCTTTCTTTCTGTCCCAGTCTGAGAGGATATTATGTGGGGTGTCTGCTCCCCACTCAGGCAGTTCCACAAGGTAGCCATCAGTTGAGTGTGTTCCAGGGACAGGTCAGACTTACTACTTAAATGGAAAACTGGCCTTATTTATTAAACCCAGAGTGATGGGTGCCTTAATGATAAAGAGATGCTTCAACATACTATACCAGATTGCTGTGTCAAACTTCGTTTTTTATCTGTAATAGAATTGTCACTTTTTAAGTGATCTAAGTGGTTAAGTTCCCAATATGAGGGTCCCAGGGAAACCAAACCAGGAATCAGAAGCTTCTCCCCCTCCTTCTGATGTGCTGATCGTAGAGCCACACCTTCCGTCTCTCCGCACCTGTCTCCTAGTGTTCTGTTCACACTGCCTGTCTTTAGTAGGCGTGTTAGATGGTGACTAAGCTACAGCCTAGTCCAAGTCTCTCTAAGAGACCATCTGCAGTAAAGTCCTCTGAGCTGATTGTTTAAAATGTAGATTCCCGGGCCCATTCTCACAGCTTCTGAACCAAAATCTGTGCAGTTTGGGCCCACGAACTTGCATTTTAGCAAGCTTACCCAAATAGTCTTTATGTGCACTAAACAGAGTTTTAAATCACTAACTTGGATTCTGTTCTGTGGGCCTGAGAGAAATGCTGTCTTTATGAGTGTTCTTAATTTTTAATTTTAGTGCTTCTGGGGATTCTCAGTATTGTCCAGCCCCAGGGTGCCACTAAAATTTTATATCTTCTGCCTGTGTTATAGAATTTGCTTCCTTGTTCTATCTTCTCACCTACACTGTATCATCTGGCCACACCTAGCAGTCAGTGCAGGAACTTAATTATGTTCAGTGTACGGTTATTAGACATTTGGCTTAAGTTTTATAGACTAATCAGGTTAACTTATAGGTTAAGCTTATTCAGAAACATATTTAAACCTGAAGTAAGTTATATTTAAAGGCTTAAAACTTAAAAATTTGTCCTGATCTTAACTGAAAACTCATATGGTATATTTGATTGCTCCACAGAGAATGCTAACGTATTACATTCTTGGCACGATTCTTTGGTTTTAGCTTAGAGCAATAGGATATACTCTACTTGTCATCTGCAATATATTTTATGGATCAGAATTCCTTACAAGTCAAATTTTTAAAACTTTGTGAATAGCTATCATATATACGATTTAAATTGACTGAGACTCCAGATAAGTTTCTTTTAAAAAAATATTTATTTATTTAATTTTTGGCTGCATTGGGGTGTCTTAGTTGTGGCATGCGGGATCTTCGTTGTGGCACGTGGGCTTCAGAGCACATGGGCCCTGTACTTTGCAGCACACAGTCTCTAGTTCTGGCTCCCGTGCACAGTAGCTGCGGCGCTCGGGCTTAGCTGCCCCACGGCATGTGGGACCTTAGTTCCCCAACCAGGGATCAAACCTGCGTCCCCTACATTGGAAGGTGAATTCTTAACCACTGGACCACCAGGGAAGTCCCAAGTTTCTTTTTGTAAGAAATATAAATAACAGTACACAGCATGGAACTTCCAGTTTGTTTCTCTAGACACGCATGGTGAGTGTGAAACAGTGATGTAGACTTTTTTAGTTACCTCCCCTTCCCCCCACAATAAAGCATTTGGAAGAGAGTTTCGATCTATATACTTCTTTTCTTTGTGATTTGGTTAGAGGTTCTCAGACTTTGTAAATTGTTCTTCTTTCAGGACAGAGGCAGTAAAAAATTTTAAGATGGAGATAATTTTAAATAAAAGTAGATAGGCACCAACTTTAGACTTAAATTAGCCATATCTATTTTAATTTTATTATAAATGCTAATGTACACTGATTTGACCATCAGTGTACCGAAATTGCCTTGGAATTTTCGAAATTCTATTTTGAATCAGAAAGACTTACTAATTCATGAATAAATAAAGGTGAAAGCACCACATAAAAGTGTTTTTTTTTTCTTTCCCACTAGGTTTCTGTGATGGTGAGAACGACGTACATGGGGAAGGTATGAACTGATTTCACCTACCTGTGCTGAGTGAGATACTGACTTTAGTATTCATAACCTTCTTTCAACATCTGAACTAGTTAATACTCATGTTTTCAGGACTTCCCAAAATGCTGACAACTGCTGATGGGTTTAATTTTCTGAGATGCTCTATAAAATTAAGGCTAGCCATGATCAAGGCCACGAAAAAGGAAATGTGTGGTTAGATTACAAGGCTCCTCATCATCTGAGTCCCACAGTCCCACAGTCACAAGGTTGTGCAGGGAAGCAAAAGTTGTAATCACGTGAAAATATTAATAAATTGGTCACTTAAGCCATTAGTTGTTCCAATATCCTTCCTTCCTCAGCTGTCTTTCTCTGCCTGTTTAGAAAGTTTTGTGAGTCAGTAATTGACAGATATAAATAATGTGAGGAAAATGCAAACTGATTGCAGAATGAAATTGCAAATCTTGCAGAAGATAATGAGTTTCATAAAGCTGATTAAAGTAACGTTGGAGGGCTTCCCTGGTGCCGCAGTAGTTGGGAATCCGCCTGCCAATGCAGGGGACACGGGTTCAAGCCCTGGTCCGGGAAGATCCCACATGCCGTGGAGCAACTAAGCCTGTGCACCACAACTACTGAGCCTGCGCTCTAGAGCCCGCAAGCCACAACTACTGAGCCCACGTGCCACAACTACTGAAGCCTGCGTGCCTAGAGCCTGTGCTGCGCGATGAGAGAGGCCACTGCAATGAGAAGCCCATGCATCGCAACAAAGAGTAGCCCCTGCTCGCCGCAGCTAGAGAAAGCCCACGTGCAGCAACGAAGACCCAATGCAGCCAAAAATAAATAAATAAAATAAATTTTTTTAAAAAAAGGTAATGTTGGAGATCTACTAAATGACTCTCGAAGCCATTGACAAATGAGGGTCTGACACAGTTCATTTATTCATTCAGTACCAGGCACTGTTTTCTTTTCCCTAAAATTTTATAATCTGGAATTTAGTTTTCATAATCTAGAAGTGAACAACTAAATTAGGTTTATGTATCGCAGCGGTCAGGACTCGTGGGGAATATGATAAATGAGGAGCATCTTGCACCAGAGGCACAATTCTCTTTCATCATCTTATATACTCGTTTCTGGGCAAGCCATTTTAGGCCATGAGTCAAACCATGAAAAGTTGAAACAGCAATAAATATCTAATCCACTAGGACAGAGATAAAGAAATGGCTTCAAGGTTGTTTGCATTCCCCCAATGACTTCTCTGAAGAATTCCCAACCAATCTTGGATATGAAGAGACTAAAAACAGTGAACTACTCTAAGGAAACAATCCCCTTTGCGGTGCTGGAATACACTCCAGCCATACTCCTGTGACCAAACTCTTACAAGAAGTAGCCTTGAGTCATGAAGCTACCTCACTCGGCCCTTGAAACTTTTCCTATCATCTAGCAGTACATTACAGAAACATTTTTTAATTCTTGAGTCATTGTATGGCTTTATAAAGGCTCTCAAACCTATTATTCCTGTCCTCCAGTTTGTTGAGAGAGGGCTGTAGGGCCAGTGTTTACCAGGTACTATTTTAAGCACTGCCCACCAGTGCACAAAATAAAGGCCCTGCCATCATGGAACTTACATTTCTGAAGCAGTTTACGTTGACAGTTAGACAAGTTAACAAGGAAGCCAAGAAAAGGAAGAAAACAAGAAGGTTGACAAAATAAGCTTTTCCAAAGAGAGTGGTTTGACGATCAGAATTAAGACACACCTGGGATCATTGATAAAGCCTGGAATATTTGAGCAGAAATGACTGCTGTTGTGATGGTGCTGAGTAGGTCACCTGTAAAGAGCATTGCCTCATTCTCAGAATCTACTCTGAAATTTCAGTCTGTTTGAAGTGGCTTCTCTCTGGGGTCTGTCATCCTGTGTGGGGCTAAGACAGGACAGTCATGACAGTCACCCTGGAGCTTACATGGTCACCAGAACCTAACAGCACTCGTAGTTCTGAGCGTCACCCGTCTCTCTAATGAATCCCCTTCCTAACATCAGATCCCTTAATTCCTGAGGGTTGGCCCTTTGTCTTCTTGTCTGTCTCTGAGAACAAGAAGTTTTCCCTTTTTTATGGCTCAGCACTCCTGTTTTACCTGGCAGAAAGCCCTGGATTGGTCCCTTGGTACAAAGCCAGGCTGTTTTACAGGCTTTAAGAGCCAGGAGAGGGCCCTTCAGCTGCCCAGCCTTAGTCCTCTGGGTTCTCAATTCCTCTTTATCCCCCACTCCCAGCTTATGACCAGGTAGCTTTACTGCCACCATGTCTTCCATGTAATATTCCTCTTCTCTCTTTGTTATCTTCCTCATTTCCTCTCTCCTGGATTTTTGTGGGTCTCTCCTCATCCCTTTTCTTCCATCCTCTCCTTGCCAAGTTTGAGGGCCCTTCCTGATCTGGCCTCGACCTTCCTACCCTTCTCCTTTACTTTCCCTACACTCCAGTTGAAAAGAGCAGCTCTGCTCAGTAGTCGTCCACCACTTCCTCTCTCTCTAGGCCTTTGTTCTTATTCCTCCCTCTCTGGGGATGTTCATTTCCTGTGTCCCTAAAGGGCTCGCCTCAGTGCCGAGCCCCAGAGGCCAGCGTGGGCTCTTCCTGGTCTACCCTTGAGCAGCACTGAGCCTTCGCTCTTGTGGGCCTCCCCCGGCTTCTCCTTCCGGACATGGGTATTCACATTTTGTCCTTTCCCCTGACTAGAGTATAAAGTCCTCAAGGGCTGAATCCATGTCTTACTCACCTATGCCACATCCATGGTAACGCTCAAAACACCTTCCCTAGTAGACAGGCAATAAATATGTGTTAAATCAATCATTTTTACAAAGATAATTGGTTCGGCCAAAGGTGGGATGGCTTCCTTCTAACACAGTGAATGTGCTTCTTCTCCCTTTTAGTTGTGTCTTTCCCCAGCCCACTGAAGGAAGAGAATCTGCTAAACATTCCCAAGCCACTGCCAAAACAGCTGTGGGAGACCAAGGAGGTGGGTGGACAGCTATGTTTGTTGTCACTGAATATTTGTACTTCAGAGGTCATCGTCAAATTCTGCTGAGGAGAAAACAAGAGGAATTGGGAAAAAAGGCAGAGCGGATGTCTGGGGACAGAGACAGGAAGAATGTACTAGGGAATGATGGTTCAAATAAAAATTATCATTGTTGATGAATTAGTACAGCGATCTCTTGCCTTCCTAATTTTCTGAATTTACTCATTCAGAAAAACCTGTTGGTCCTTCACATCTCATTTGTATTACAAGAAGCACTGAAACCTGGTTACAAGTCACAGGCAGATTTTTCTGTTTTGTAGCCAACACTGCCTTCCAGTCACCAGCTTCTGTCCAGAATTGCTGGTTTACCAGATACTACTTTCTTTAATCAAGGCCATTTGACCCGAGTCCTCCAGAAATCAGAAAGGAAGTGCTCTGTTAAATGGTTTCTAAGAGCCTTTGAGTACTTGTCCCTGTCTCCACCATGGGTCTCTCTGTAAACTCACCTGCTGTGGAAGAGAGGGAGGTCCCAGCAGTACCTGAGTTGGCCTTTCTTCCCATAGAGAAGCTGTTGCCTTTGAAAGAAAACAGTGTGTCTGCCCTGGCCCTGAGATGTGCTGTTGCAGTTGCTTGTATTGTCTCGTGCTTGACCATCGCCACCTGTTCAGGCTTCCTTTAGTCAGTTCCAGTTTCTTCTGCCAAGTCTACCAAAGTCATCATTAGCATTAGGGTGGGCTTGAATGGTCTTTTGTAAAAGCAAGATGTTTTGATGTTTAGTCTTTTGGGGAATAAAAGAGATTTAAAATTCACATACTTAAACATAGGAGAAGCAGCCCACTGTCTTTGGCTTTGGAGGCCCAGGTGGTTTTGGAGGCTTTTATCAGAGGACAACTGTATCTTCCCCACAAAGGGGGCAGTGGCATCCACTCTTCCCCAAATACCAGGGAAGATGTGCTCTCTCTGGGAAGAGGTGTTCGTCTCCTCTTTTAGTTCTTTTTTTGCCACACCACACGGCTTGCAGGATCTTAATTCCCTGACCAGGGGTTGAACCCAGGACCATGGTAGTGAAAGCGCCGAGTCCTGACCACTGGACCGCCAGGGAATTCCCCTCATCTCTCTTAGTTCTTATGGATTTGCAGTTCTCCATAAATCATTTCTGGGTGAAGAGTTGAGTCAATAGGTTCATTCATTTTATATATATATATATGTATAGCACCTGTTGCCAGGCATCCTGGGTGCAGGGATACAGCAATAAACAAAATGAAAATCGCCCCCATCCTGGAATTTAGATTCTAGTTGAAATATTTTTTTTTCTTCTGACATTAATTTCCTCTTTCTTCATCCTGTTTTATTTTTCTCTTTTCTTCTTTTCCTCTCAGGCCAACTGGAAAATGAATGTTTATTTAAAAGCTCTGTATGAAAAACATTGGCCTTTTATAAGAAAATAATATTCATCTAGAAGATAAATTAAGAAAGCATCAAATTAAGAAAATTTGTTAATATTATGCCTCCGTTATGCCTGGAAAAGTCTAGTCAAAGCTTAAATGGCGGGCTTCCCTGGTGGCGCAGTGGTTGAGGGTCTGCCTGCCGATGCAGGGGACGCGGGTTCATGCCCCGGTCTGGGAAGAGCCCACATGCCGTGGAGCGGCTGGGCCCGTGAGCCATGGCCGCTGAGCCTGCGCATCCGGATCCTGTGCTCCGCAACGGGAGAGGCCACAACAGTGAGAGGCCCGCGTACCGGAAAAAAAAAAAAAAGCTTAAATGACTGCCTTGTGGGGATGCTGTTTATATGTGCTGACTCTCATTTGCACTGACTAGAGTCCCAGGATACCTGCAAAGATGCTTTTTAAAAACTTGAATTTGGCTTGACAGTGAGTAAGCCCAGCTTTCTGTGTCTCTCCCCAGATCCAGTCCCTGTCAGGGCGCCCTCGATCCTGTGATGTCAGAGGTGGCAGGTAAGTAATGTTCTTTCAGTTCTTGGCTCGGAGGGCATCCTGAAGGTTTTCCCAAAAGGAAAGTCTTACTGCTTCATCAGAGAACTCTTGAGAAATTTCACTTGTTATACATAAGTTGAAAGTCAACTGAATTTTCACAAAACAACAGCTCCCTTTTGGTACTCATATATCATTTAAAGTAATTATATTACATAATTGCAATAACAAATAAAACCGCCATAAATACATTAGAGAATAACACAGCTGACTCTCAGTAAACACACAACTCCACGGGTAGAAGCAGAAGCATGCCCGCATTGAGAGGGGCCCACCAGCCTCGCACCTTTGGCAGCTGTGGGCCCCTGGCAACTTGCTGACACAGAAGTTAACTAAGGGAGTTTGTACAAATGTACTGAATGCCACAGAACCATACACTTAAAAGGGATAAATTTTATGTATGTATGTTTTACCACAATTTTTTTAAATTAATGGAAGATGCATAAATAGGAAAATTTGCAATATAAAAAGAATTTCTATGGAACAGTTAATTAACGTATTTAGGAGTATACAACTTTACTCCCTGAAAGATTTGAGACAGTTTTCAAAAATATGTGTAGTACTAAAAGATTAAGATGTTCTTGAGGAAATTGGGACCAAGGAAGAACACGGAGACGACAGTTAAGGAAGCCCACACGTTGACAGACACTGTGAAGACGCAAAGACAGAGCCCATCAGTGCCATCACTTGAGTGACACAGACGCTGGGCGATTCTCGCGCGGGTCTTCGCAGAGAGGACCGAGCCCTTGGGACACACAGCCGGTGTCCGGAGAGCACCAGGGCAGCCACCTGGGGCTGTTGACCACAGCATCCCTCAGGGCTGCCCCGCGGGCTTGGAACCAAAACCCGCTCAGAAGCGGCAGCTCTTTCCGGGGCCAAGATCATGTGGCTTGAAATCAGGACCCTTGCCTGATCTAGCTGAGTACAAGCACGCATTTCAGAGGGTCTGCAGAGGAACTAAATCTACATCAGGCCATCCTATTTATCATTCTCCCCAGTAAAGCCTTTTCTGGGTATCTAACTGCAGTGAGTTCAGGGCACTCCATACTCAGTAGCTGGAGTGCAGGCATTCTTTTTGGCTAGTTAAATATAAACGCATGTAATTAACAGCCCGCTGAGCCGAGATGATCAGAAATTCAAAAAGCCAGCCAGGACATGTGACTGGAGAGAAGACCAGCACCCCTAGAGGTGTAGGATGTCCCCACAGATAGGGCTGAGATTCTTCTCAAGGGCTCATTTTGGCTCAATCCTCAGACAAAGGAGTGATGGAGGCCCCGAAGGCCTACATTTCAGAAGGGGGCTACGGTACTTTAAACCCCTTGTCGCCACCCCCGAGAGTCTTGAAGGAGCTGTTTCTTAGATAAGGAAAGTTGCTTTCTTGTTCTTATGTTAGAGATAGAATTCTATTCAGTGATTCCTATTCATTCAGGTATTGATTGACCCCCTAATTCTAGGCACTGGGATACAGCAGTGAACAAAACAGATCAAGTCTCTGCTTTCAAGAAGCTAATGCTCTAGTGGAGCGAAATAGGCAAAAACAATTAAGCAAATAAATATATGTCATGCGTTGGTAAATGCAGTGAAGAAAAAGCACAGTAAGGAGAGAGGCAGTGAAGGGTGTCTGGGATAAGATGATATGTCACCAGAACCTGGATGAAGAGGAGGGAAGGGCAGAGGGGACAGCAAGACCCTGAGTGCAAAGACCCTGAGGCGGGAGCATGCCTGCAGAGTATGGAGGCTGGTGTAGCCTGACTCAGAGTAAGGTCAGAATCATCAGAGGGTTTTGAACGAGGGAGAACATAATCTGCCTTATATCAGATCCAAGAGATGACTCCGGCAGGTCGCAACTATATTTGG
The DNA here is from genome assembly GCF_964374135.1 of Grampus griseus. NCBI lineage: Eukaryota > Metazoa > Chordata > Mammalia > Artiodactyla > Delphinidae > Grampus > Grampus griseus. The sequence continues at coordinate 140,172,945 of NC_139018.1, read as the reverse complement.
AAAGTTACAACTTGTATTCCTCTCAATTGGAGAGAAATTGCTTTGAACGTCACTGACGACCTGGGTCGTGTTTGTCACAGTTACCTTCTCCATCCTTGCTCTGTGCCGCCAGACGCTGTTCAGCCTTCCCGCCCGCCTCCTTCTGCCTTCATTCCGACCTAAGCACCCATGGAGCTCTCTTCTCTCAATCAGAGAGCCCATCTGCCCTCATAGCAAGCAGCTCTGGGTTCTCAAGTTTATTTCCTAGTCCTTGGCCTTAACACTGCAACCAGCCATCCGAGAGACAAAGTATCACATTCAGTTTTTCTACAACCAAAATCATCCTTCTTCCTCATCCATCAAATCGGACACCTTTCCTGCTTCCCCATTTCTTTTCAAGCCTCCACAGTTATCCCAGTCCTACTTTACTAAGAAAACAGAGACCATCAGGAATGAATGCTCAGCTTCCCTCCCGCCCCTACTTCCCCCCTCGCCATCCATTTTTATTTCTAGTCTTAGGGACACAGGTGTCCCTCTGTTCAAGACTGTTAGCCTCACCCATGTCCCTGACCCTTCCTGAGGCCTCTCTCTCCTGCTTATCCTTCCCTCTTCTATGTTTTCAGCCTTTCCCTCTCTACAAGGTTTTCTCTCTGCGTTTAAATATACTTAAGGATTCTGCACTAAAAAGTCCTTCCGTGACCCTGCATTCCCTTTTAGTTACTTCCTTCTCATTTCCAGAATTCTCAGCCACACTTTCTGAAAGAGTATTTACTCTTGAGGCCCCCTCACTGCTTGTCTATTCCTCAACCCACTGTGGCCGGGCTTCCACCCCCACTGTTCCGATGGAGCTGTCCTCAGGAGACATCCCATGACAGGTCCTCCCGTATTACAGAAACTCAGTGTCTAAAGCAGAATTCGTTGTCTGACCCCACCACCTACCCTTATCCCCAGTCTACTGGTGTGCCTCCGTGTTCCCTGTCCTGGTAGGGGTGGTTCCACCGGTCCCCATGGCAGAAAATCAGGAGTCATTCTTGAGTACTTGCTTAAATATCTCCAGAAGCCCTCGCTGTCTCTCCACCTCCATGCCCTCATTATGTCTAGTCTGATTTTCAGCAGCAGCATAACTCACCTCTCTGCCTCCAGGCTCTGCTTCTCACACCCTGTCCTCCCTCCCCCAAGTCTGTCCTAAGAATGATGATGTCTTTTCCCTGCTCTCAACCTTCCACTGGCTTCTTGTCATCAACGCATCAGTGTAAGCCTCATGTGCTTTCTGCCTCCTCCTCCAGGCCCATCTCCCATCATATCCACCCCTCCTAAACTTGACCTTCCTGCAGCAGCTAAGTTCCTAGGGCACACAATATAGTCACGTGCCTCTCTGCTTTGCCTGTGCTGGGAACTCTACCTGAAATGATTTCCCTGTTTAGAGTGTCTGAATTCTCGAGCCTTCCAACTCAGTTCAGACGTCCTCCAGGAAGCCCCCTCCAGCCTGCTGGTCATTCCCTCCATACCTTATACCATCAGGTTCTGTCACTGTACAGTAAGTCCCCTACACACGAACCTTCAAGTTGCAAACTCTCAAAGATGTGAACGTGCGTTCACATGTCCAGTCACGTAAGTTAGTTCACGTATCTGGTGTACATGGTCACGTGCGTGCATCCTCTACAAGTGGTTGTGCTTTTGTGCTCTTTACAGTACTGTTTAGAGTACAGTCCTACAGTGTCTTTACTTCAAGCCCAGCATGTCCGGAAGCAAGCGTAAAAGCAGTGGTATATAGCCAGTCGTGGTAGTTGGGTATCTAGGCTAACTTTGTTGGACTTACAAACAAATTGGACTTATGAACGCGCTCTCAGGATGGAACTCGTTCGTACGTAGGGGACTTACTGCACTACTGAATGGTATTATGTTGCAAGTTGTTTTCTTTATGGCTCTTTCTCTCTGCTCTGTCCGAGTCTCTTGAGGCCCTAATGCCAGTGGCTGGCACCCGGGAGGCACTCTGCTGGTGTATGCTGTATTGAGTCCAGTGTCCTCAATCGAATTCATAATCTCTCCCTGCCGCCCCATTCCTGGCTAACGGCACTTCCTCCAACCATTCTCCTCCTCTTCAGCCTCTTTGTTCTCTTCCTAGATCATACCTGAACCACACAGGCGCTTCTGACTGGTTCCCCGCCCCTCTCTTTCTGCCCCCTTAAGCCATCCTCCACGCTGCAACCACAGTGGCGTTTCTAAAATGTGATTCTGATGCTCCAGCTTAATCCTGGGCTCCCTGTCTCCTGCCTTCCCTGACCCAGACTCTTCAGAGCATCATGTCATCATGCCCTTGTTTTCTCCCTTACCTGCCTCCCCCACCTCATCTCCTGTCCCCTGTTCCCCACTCTGCCCCGACACCTTGGCCGTGCTGCGCTGCTTGCAGTTCCATGTGCACAGGGTCATGTGCTTGGTCAAGGCTTCCCTTCCCCACCCATCCTCACAACCCCAACTCCTGCTTCTGCGTTCCCAGCGTCACTTGTATCAGACCTGGCCCAGCGAGCTTCCTGCCGTACTGCAATCGCTTGCCTTACTGGTCTGTCTCTGGCCTGCCCGTGAGCTCTAAGAGCAGTGCCCCCTCAGCCTGGGCCACGCAGCCCCTCCCTGGGCCCACACTTCAGAGGTCTCTGCTCCCGTGGAGTAAGGAGTCCAAGGAGCCACAGGGGATGCGGAACTTGGCCAGAGCTGGCCCCTAGGCTGGGATATCCATAAGCATGCCCTGCGGTGCAGAACAGGGCTGGGGGGAGAGATGGTGGCATGGACTGAGGGTCGGGGCTGCCTCTCTGCACGTTCTAGTGTGGAGCTCCAAGGAGTCGGAGAATTCTGAACTTGAATCTGGCCTTCCAGGCTATTACAAAGGTACAATTTGTCAAGACAGAAACATAGAACATAATTCATTTAAAGATTTATTGATTTGATTTATAACTTTAAAAAATTTAAACTAGACGGTGTACTAGGCCTCCGTTTGTACTCTTGCTCCAGGCCTGCACACACCCTGCTCATTCATCATCCCACCTCCAGCAGTTAGCCCAGTGCCTGGGCACAGAGTGACCCCCCAACAGATTCTGACAAAGGAATGGTCACATCTCTTTCTCACTTTAAAGTTTATGAAAACTGTAATTGAAAAAATACATCTTGGAAGGCATCTGGTTGATACAGAGATACTTTTTTTGGTAGGAAAGATAATTTAGCAATGTAGCAAAAGGAACGGAATAAATAGAAAGCAGTGCCTCACATTTTATATAGTGCTTTATAATGTTCAAAGTACTTTTGCATCAATAATCTACTCTTATCTCGGAAAATATTCCTGTAACGTGGGCATCCTTAGTCCAACATACCAGGTAAGCAAATCGCACTTCAGAGAGGTTAAGCCAAGGATGCAAGTTTTCGGGACAAGGAAGAGGCAGAGTCTACACAAGGACTTAGATCTTTGGCTCCAACTGTTTTTATTGAACAAGGAAAAGTATCATACATGTCCTATTCCCCAGAGCAGCGGAATGCATTTTAGAAAGTAATACTTATCTTTCTTTTTTCAGCGCTTTTCCACACAGTGGTCAAAACATGGGCCTCTCACCCTTTCTGGGAACCCTGAACACTGGGGGGTCGTTGCCAGATCTAACCAACCTCCACTACTCAGTGCCCCTGCCTGCCTCCCTGGACACCAGTGACCACCTCTTTGGTAGTATGAGTGTGGGGAACAGTGTGGGCAACCTTCCCGCTGCCATGACTCACCTGGGCATAAGAAGCTCTTCTGGTAAGTATTCCCCACTCCATAAGGACCTTGTCTGTGTCCCCTGGTGGCTTAACCATAGGTGGTACCTGGCCAGGTGGTACACTGGACAGAGGCTTCCAGGGGCCCTGCGCGGAACTGGTTGTCCAGCCCTGGGGTCTATTCCTTGGGTGGGAACAGAGTACACTGAACATTCACCTCTGCTGCCCCCACCCCGCTTACCTAGTCCTGCTCTCCCAGTGTGATTTACACAGTCTCCTTCCTGAGAAAAAGCCATTCTCATCTTGATGGCATCGTCCCTCTCAGTCTGAGTGTACCTTTTCTTTGCCGTTGGTACCATTTTCAGTAGGAGAGTTGCCCAGAGCTCCTTCTCATACAGAATCATCATCAAATACAAATAGTAGGAAGTCGAGTTTTCTCTAATCTTTGGAAAACAGAAGATTTGGTCTGAAATTATGACAAGTAACTTGTGAATGTGTTGTCTTCTAGGTCTGCAGAGTTCTCGAAGCAACCCCTCCATCCAGGCCACGCTCAATAAGACAGCGCTTTCCTCTTCCCTAAACAGCCGCCCACAGGCATCTGCTCCCAACGCCTCTGCGCTTCACTCTTCGCTCCGTCTCTTCTCCCTTAGCAACCCGTCTCTTTCCACCACAAACCTGAGTGGCCCCTCTCGGCGTAGGCAGCCTCCCGTCAGCCCTCTCACGCTTTCTCCTGGCCCCGAAGCGCATCAAAGTTTCAGCCGACAGCTCTCTTCAACCAGCCCACTGAAGCCGTATCCTGCCTCGCAGGTAAAAGCAAACGAACAGTGAAACAGACTGAAGCAGTTAGGAATTGGATTAGGTCCTCACACCGAGCGCTGTCTGTTGAGGTCTGAAATGCGGTCAGTTCTCACTTCTGTGCGAAATCAAATGATTCAGAACGCACTAATGATTTTCCAACAGCAGATTTGTTGTGTTGATTGCTCTTAAGCAAACGCTGAACAGTTTGCAGTACTCTGGTGAAGTTGGAGCTGGAGGGAAGGGTCGGGTGTAGAGGGCGCAATCCAGGCATGTCTGAAATAGCTAAGGGAAGCCAGGTTGGGATTTTAAATTTGGTATGGAAAATCAATAATTGACTCTATGAGCACTTTGAGCCACAGAGGAAAGCCATGGAAGACATTTAAATACCTTCCTGAAGCTTTGATATTGGATTAGACCTCTTCCCTAATTACAGCAACAGATTTCATCAACAATACTTCTATTGTTGATGAAATACTAGGTACAATAGGATCATATCTCTGTAAAAGGACCCAAATAAATCTGTTTAGAAAGAGGCACATTTTGAAGTCACAAGCCTGTGACAGAAATTTAGGGTGGGAAGGTCATATTTTGACTTGTTGACTTTGTTTCTATTCTAAGTTCTTAGGGTGGCTCTTACTACCATCATGAATGAATATGTTTTTAACCTGTTGGTCACTCTCTAGATACTAACATCACTTACCACTTCACTATAAATGAGTAATGATTTAGCAAGAAAGAGTTGACAGAGCACAGCAGAAGGAGTTAGCAGGTCCAGTTATTAGTCACTCTTTACCAATTAGTAGCTACGGGATTTTTATTATATGAGTAATCCCTTTCGGGAGAGGGTAAGAGGGTATTTCATAATTGTTTTTTTAGTGCTTATTTTCATGTTATTGGATTGCCTTTAGTTCTATTTTGCACGATTATTTTATAGGATATAAAAATATTACTCCTTCTTTCTAGTTACATTTTAAGGAGAGATAAAAAGCATCCTTTTAAAGATATTTTTGTTTGCTTAATATTTTAAAATATTTTTTTTAAAATCAGTGTTATTCGTGCACATAATTTAAAAAGTCAAATACTTCTAAAGGGCTTGTTGTGAAATTACAGTTGTCTTCCCCTCCCTCCCCGACTAGCCATATTTCTCACTGCCTGGAGATGGCTACTTTTGACCATTTTAGCTACTCTCTTTGGTATATCAGCATTATTTCATGCTTATTTTGTTCTAGATTTTTAGTGTTAGGTACTATCTAATGACATCCTACCATGGAAGATTAGGGGTTAGTTCTCTTTCAACTCCCCCAATCCCCTCACTCCCCACTCCCCACACGTATTTCCTACTCACCCTCCTCATCTTCACAATGTGGTTTATTATAGTTTTGTTTAGAGCAATACTCAGTGTTTAGTGTTTTCATGGTTATAATAATGCAATCAGAGTTGAACCATAGTTTACTGTGAAATAACAAAATGAACATCTTTTTCTCCTGGGAGTTAATAAATGTCTTACTTTTTTCTCTGTATGTATTACTTATTCAATCCCAAACTCTCAGGGTTGGGTAGATCTCCTCTCAATACAGTTAAAAATGAATCCTCTAGTAGCTTTACAAGAAAGAGTACATGTGACCTGGTGTGACTTCACCATGTCTTCATTCTGCCCACCATTTAACTAATAATTGGCTAAGCATAGAATTCAAATTTTAAATAATTTTCTCTTGAAATTTTGAAGGTATTAATCCATTGCCTTTTAGTTTCTAGAGCTGCTATTGAGAATTCCAATGACATTCTGATTCTTTTCTTTTTTTTTTTTCCCATTCTGATTCTTAATACTTTGAATTAAATCTCCTTTTTTTTCCCCTCGAGAGGCTTGTGGGATCTTCTTTTTGTCCCTAGTGTTCTGAAACTTGAAGATAATGTGGCTTGATATGAGTCTGGCTCTTTGGTGAGTTTCTTCAATCTGGAAACTCATTGCCTTCATTTCTGGGAAATTTTCCTTAATTATTTCTTCAACGATTTCTTCTCTTCAGTTTTCTCTGTTTTCTCTTGAATGTATGAATGTTGGATGTCCTGTACTTTTCCTCTAACGTCTTATTTTTCTCTCCTCTTTTCTCTCTCTGTCTTTTTTCTCTTCTTTCTGAAAGAGTTTCTCACCATTATTTTCCATGCTTATGTTGAGGTTTTCATGTCTGCTCTCATACTTCTAAATTGCCAAGAATTTTTTTGTTCTTCTTCTCTGAATGTTCCTTTTTTATAGCGTCATACTTATTCCATGGACGCCATATCATCTTTGATCTCTTTGAGGTTTTTAGTGGTAATTTTTATTCCGGTTTCTTTTATTTTTATTTTTTGTAATACGAATTTTCCAAATTGCATAGAAGTAGAGAACATAATATAATGAATCCTCTATACCCATCATCTAGCCTCAACAATCATCAGCATTTTTATAATCTTGTTTTATCCGTATCCCTACATTTTTTTATATGTATATATGTTTTGGCTGTGCCGCACGGCACGTGGAGTCTAAGTTCCCCAACCAGGGATCGAGCCCACGCCCCTTGCATTGGAAGTGTGGAGTCTTAACCACTGGACCACCAGGGAAGTCCTCCATATCCCTACTTTAAAAAAATGTATATGGAGGTACATATTACAAATAGTTTAATATGTATTTCTAACAGATAAGGATTTTTTAATAGCTCTAAATATTATAATGATAATGTTGTTTTTCATGACTCCTTCTTCCTACATAGACTTCTCCAAGTTTCTTTTCTCAGTTTGTCTGCTTGGGTCTCTGACTTTCATTCACATGCTTTCCTCATGGTCTGGTGATCCTTGGCACCCTGCTCGTGTTTATGAACAGGACAGACACACACAAAAACTGATTGGAAGCTCTGTGTAGGTGGGTGGGCTTGTTGAGTATGGTCTTCATGGTAGAGTGATCTAGCTCAGCCATTTCCTTAGGGAACCTCTGGTGTCATAAGTTGGATTTTCTCCCAGCCTGGTCAGATCCCCAAAGGATGCTATCCCGATCTTGCTCCTGGCATGTGCCTGGATCCCAGCACTCTGAGAGCTGAGTTGGGAAAGAGAGGTGGAGGACTCAAGATGCGATAGTGGGCTTTCTCATAAGCCCTGTGTTTTCAGGAGTGCCTCGCCTTCTAGGGTCTGGTGCACCCCAGCCAGAGACCCTGAGCTGTACTCTCTCCAGAGCACAGCCCTCAGTCTCCCGCCGTGCAAGGGTCCTGGAACCTAACTGCTGCCCACGAGCTCCTCCAGGTTTAGCTCCATCTTCACCCGCTGCTGCCTGCTGCCCCGGTTCCAGACCCCTTTAGGGATTCTGTGATGTAAACCAGAGTGTCTCTTGATTTTCCCCACTGCCAGCTTAGCATTTGGCTTTCTCAGCTCTGCTCAGCCTGCTACTACTTGTCCATCTGCTTTTCATTTTCCAAATTTTGTTGCCATTTTCTTCTTTCTCATTATCTTTGTCCTCGTGTTGTTACTTATCCTTTCATGTTGTTTATGTTTTAGTGTTGTTTATTAATGTTTATGGTTGTTTAATGTTGTTTTAGGGGTTTTAGGAGAGTTTTGGGAGACAGCAGAGCTAAATGCTTTTTTCAGTCTTCCATTTTTAACCAGAACTTTTGGCTGTGAAAAAACAAACATGATTTTCACTGAGAAAACTGAGATGAAACTGGTTAACTTGGCTGGGTTTTGTTTTGTTTGTTTTTTAAGACAATAGAAATTGTCGTTGAATGGAAAATGTTTTGTGGGGAAGTGAGATTTGAGATATACTTTGGAGGATACAGAACTGGGCTTCTCAGAGCATAGTATAGACTATCAGGGTGAGGAAAATCTCAGGGTTTTTCCTCACTTTGACATTTCCTAATCATAAAGGACTTACTTCTAGAAACTCAGAAGCTAAGTAGTTGGTGGCTTTGTTTTTCAGATGGTGTCCTCAGATCGAAGCCCGCTCTCCTTCCTGCCCACAGAAGCTCAAGCCCAAGTGTCACCCCCGCCTCCTTACCCCACGCCCCAGGACCTCCCCCAGCCTCTGCTGCAGCAGCCCCACACCCAGGAGCCCGCTGCTCAGCAGCCCCAGGCAGCCCCATCGCTGCCCCAGTCAGACTTCCAGCTCCTCGCGGCCCAGGTGAGTCCCACCGGGAACACCAGGAGGAGGGAACGCTTAGGTCGCCCCAAGTTCCAAGCTAAATGGTCCCCTCCTTCTTTCCTGAAGGGCTCATCTTTGACCAACTTCTTCCCAGATGTGAGCTTTGACCAGCCGTCCATGAGGCCAGGCCCAGCCTTTCCTCAGCAGGTGAGTGGTCGCCAGGGCCTGCCTCTTCCTCGGAGCAGGAACTGCCACAGTCAGGCCTCTTCCGTGCGTGGAACCCACACCAAACAGACTTGGTACTGCACTTCTCTGACCTCAGGTGTGCTCAGCGGCTAGGAGAGCCTGGCACCGCCCCGAGCCCTAGAGGCTGGTGCTGGCTGCCTTAGTTAATTGTCAGGCCTCAGCAGAGGACCTGTTTGAACAAGTGGTAGAAGACTTGTGATGACACTCTAGCCATAGAATTGTAGAGTCATTGATGCTGGAAGGAACCGTAGCAATTCACAGATCTATCTATCATGTTGAGGAGACTCAGACCCAGGGAGGGACTTTGCCTCGGCCTGAGTTGCTGTGCCCTGCACAGTGTGTGGCCTCCTGGGAGCTCGTCCTGGCTGGGGCAGGGGTCAATCCTGAAGGTACTTTCATTCAGGCTTTTTCTTTTGCTTTTTAGTTTCTCCCTAACACAGACCATTTTTTAATACCCCTAGATTTTATAATATTCAATAATTATGGTTTGGGCTCCAGGATATATTATGGAGAGAAGGAAGAGCACTTTCCAGAACTTAATAATAATAACAGTAAAATAAATAAAGACAGATGTTTCCTGAATAGGCCATGGGGAAGCCTCGTGGTAAGAACCAATAGTCCCTGCCTCCCCAATTTCTAAAGAAGCCATTTGAGTCTAGGTGAGTCAATGTGTTTCTGAAAAAATGATGGAAACTCCTACTTTTGAAAGATTTTTTTAAATGGTTTAAAAATTAATTTCAGGAACGGCACCTAAAGTAGGCCCCAGAAACTGGGAACTTCATGGTGATCTGTACATATTGAAGTTTCTCTGGTACTCAAAGGTTATATAGTTAATAAATTTTCATTAACAAAAAAATAAAAATAAAAAAAATAAAGTAGGCGCCAGTTCTAACCCATCCTCATAGAGGCTTTCTCACAAAGAGGGGCTTGCCTGTGGTTCCTCCCTCTGAGTGAGAGAAGGAGAAGGTTCTGCTTTCTCATTTTTCTAGAAACCAGAGAGGAAAAGAGCCCATCACTTCCTTGGTTACAGACAGGGCCTTTGAAGGGCTCCACAGGTGGTAGTTTCCAGAGGCCTTTGTGTGCTGAGCAGGGGAGGTGGCTGAGACCAGAGGGCCCGCAGAAACCATGGCCAGTGGTGTCTCCTGGGATGGGATAGAGGGCCAGGCAGTGTGCAAACAGGGACAAGTGTGGCCCTCAGGGACCCCTCCTCTACCGCAGCATCCCCCTGCCTGAGCAGAATGTTCTGTGTAGGCTGTCACAGCGGCCAGGCACTCTGGGATCCTAGAGAGAAGGGACTGTAAGAGAGCGTTCACGTCTGGTTTTGCTCCGGGAGCACACTGCACTGTCTGTCCTTGGAAACAGAGACCGTCCCTTACAACGTGACCTTTGTTGCTTCCAGGTGCCCCTGGTGCAACAGTGTCCCCGAGAACCACAGGACTCCTTTCATTTGAGACCAAACCTGTATTCCAACTGCGGGAATTTCCCAAACACCATCCTGACAGGTGAGTGCTGCTTCTTTTATTTCACTCTGTTTCTACAGATACCACTGTAAGATAGTTTAGACAACATAACATTATATGAAGCAGAAAATGAAACTTTACCTTTCTGAGATGCAGGTGTCCAGCCCCAGAGACTGTGAGGCAGTAGGGAAGGGGCCTGGTGACCCAAGTCTTTTCCGAACTACGTAACTTCCTGTGATTGACAACTGGTCCGAGGGAGAAAACCTGCAAAACTGGGAGTTGTGGGACTGACTGAAAAGAACATAGATTCCAGAGCAAAACCGTAGGCCCAGGAGTGGTTGGGACACAGGTGATGACTGTCCTGGTTGGGAAGATGACAGGAACGGCATTTTAGGGGTTGTCATCAGTTGTGTCCTCTTAGTGACCTGGGCCCTCACGCCTCCTAATCCGCATTGTTTTCCCCTCCCGCTGCCCTTTCCAGAAGACTCGAGCACCAGCCTGTTCAAAGACCTCGGCAGTGCTCTGGCAGGCATGCCCGAGGTCAACCTAAACGTGGACACTCCGTTTCCATTGGAAGAAGAGCTCCAGATCGAACCCCTGAGCCTGGACGGACTCAGCATGCTAAGTGATTCCAGCCTGGGCCTGCTCGACCCCTCTATTGAAGAGGCACTTCGAGCTGACCGACTGTGAACAGAAAGGAACGGGGCGGGAGGGCTTGTTTCTGAGACAGAACGGAATAGGACGGAGCCAGCTGCAGCCCTGGGCGTTAGTTATCACGGGCTCTGACACGGAAAGAACCAATTCCTTGGCTCCCAGCTCGCAGACAAGGTCCCATCTCAGACGCCGTGGCTCATTCTAGACCACAGAGCTGGGCGCCGCCCCTCAGGCCTGCGGCACAGGTCCTGTTGCTGCGGGCAGGCTGCTCTGGGGCTTCCGATGAATTGGTCGTCACCACAACCGTTACATCTTTTACTGGCCATCTAATGGGTCAATGTGTAAAAATATAGCGAGAGGCCTCAGTAGCCTTGTGTAGTGCTCAGAACCACTGATCTCAATCAACACTGAAGAAAGGACCCGGAGTGGGGGGCGGTTAGGGGCCACAGGCCTTCGGAAGTTCGCTCAGCATCCAGCAACGGTACCACAGCCCCACGATGCCTTCTCTGATCCAGCCATCGTGCCTCAGCGGCGGCAGGATGTTCCAGGGCAGAGCGGAGGGCCAGGGCTCTCTCAGAGGCCTCAATTCTAACATGAAGAAGGCTTTTTACCACAAGTCCAAGAACAGACTTGAGTTAAGCAAACTGAATTCTAATTTGTCCCCCCCCCTCAGTTTGTAATCTCTTTTCTGCTGCTTCAGAACCCCTTTTCCTATGGACAAGAGGAAAAGGAAGACTATTTTATTCAGTCACTGAAAAAAAAAAAAAAAATCCCCTGGTGATAGATGAGCCTGAAGAGAACGGTGCTTCTTCTTAGAGGCTGGGGAAGAGAGAAAGGGGGCTGCAGTTATCTCAGAGACACACGAAGTCCTCCAGACAAGTTCTGGACCGTACAGGCCTCCCTCTCTACAGACCAGCTGGAGGGGGTGGCTGGAGATCTGGATTGGGCCCACCCAGCAGCTGCGCAGCAGCAAAGGGAAGCTGTTTCTCTGTGGAATGGGGGTGGTTCATATAACCCCACTAGACCGTAAGCTCCTTGAGGGCAGGGACTGTGCCTTAGTCATCATCGAACCCCTAGCACCTAACAAGTGCCTGGCGCTGGGCAGGTGCTGCAGAACCGTGCGTTGAATGCACACGTGAGTGAGTGAATGAATGCACGAATGAATGAATCTGCTTTGCTGTGAGGCAGTCTAATCTTTCACTGTTTCTGTTCCTTACCAAATCTTCTCAGAGCTTCAGCTTTTCTAACACTTGTGCCTGTGGTTAAGTTAAGCACGCACTTTAATATGCTTTTAACACTAGGTGACCAAATCCACGGTTAGACTGCACGCCCTGTTCTCCTCCAGAGTATGCAGGTAGGTGGAAACTGTCTTCTGAGTGCATCCACAGTGGTTCAGCAAACTGAGGCCTCCCACCTGCCGGGACCTCGGGGGTCCTGGCCACCTCAAAAGATCTTCCCTCTCAGACCCAGGTTTTGCTCTTGATTGTGTTAGGAAGAGATTCATTCTCTGAGGTTGAAGAAATAGTCTATAGTAAAATGAAGGCCTAATTTATGAAACCATCATTAGTCATCAGTTTCTTAGCACAAAACAGTATTACTGTATTTCCACCACCACCTGCTCCCTCTGACTTAGTCCAGGCCAGCCCTTGACCAGAAACATGATGGGTGGGATTGGAAGCCGTCTGGGGAGGAGGGTGGGCAACGGGGCCAAATGCGGGCATGGGTAGACAGCACAGAGAGGACAGACACACTGAAGGAGGGATGAAGATGCCGGAGCCTTTGCCCAGACAGCCGGTGTCCTTCCAGGAGACACCAGGGGTGTTGCTGAAGGGTCCAGACTGCTCCCACCCAAAGAAGCAAGGCTGCACCTTGTGGGTCTGAATCTGACACGTGTGCCTGGTGGCCGGAGGGGTCTGTCACAGCGTCCTGGGCTGTTAACCTCTCTAGACCTTGTCCCATTTCCTTCTGTCTTCAGGGGGATCCCTTCCCTCCAGTCTTTCCAGTAACCTCGATCGTGCACTGCTCCATCTTCACTGTGGAGCCCAAGTCTTCCCACCTCACGTTCATCCTGAACCCCTGCTACTGAATTAGGAAGTCAAACCAGAGTCCTCCCTGCCTGAGCTCTGGCTCAGGGAGAGGCAGTTGGCCTCCCCTTCGAAGCCATATTTCCAGTTAAACTTCCCAATCTCAGAGGGCAGTGACTTTTTGTTAAAGTAAAAGGGCCTTTCATCGTACCCAGCACCCCAGTGTGCCGTAAGAAGCCAGATCCTGGCTGCCTTCCTCTGTCAGAGCCCCCCAGATCCGATCTGGCCTTTCAGACAGGGAGGAGTGCTGATGTTCTCAGAGGTTTTTTTTGAACAATGGAGGTTCCAGGATAATCTGCTCTTTACACAGTGCCTTACCCACGGGGATCACTAGTGTCAGGGTCCCAACTCTCTTTGCACAGCAGCCCAGTCTTACAGCTGGAGACCCTGAGACCTACAGGACGAAGTGTGCTCCCCCTGGGCATTCGCCAGGGACTCGTGGAAATGGAGGCTCCTGGGAAAAGTGACTTGTTTGGGGTAGTATAATGATGACAGTGAGGTTTAGCACTGAATTCAATTTGTCCTGAGGTCCATCCATCCCATCTTTTCCTGTGAAAAGGTTTTGGGCATTATATAACCCACGTTGCTTACATGGTGTCAAGGACACCCATGGACAGGAGTCGCCCTGACCTTCTCACTGCTGCCTTCGCAACAAACCAGGCGTGGTCCTCGGCATCTGAAGTGGCTGCAGACTTCAGAGTAAACTATTTTTCAGTATTTAGTTTTTCACAAGAAATCGATGGTTGTACTACTCTCATTTACTAGCAGTTAAACAGCATAGCACTAAAAACCTATCTGTATTTTCTATTTTTCCCTTCTGTACGTTTGTGGTTTTCAGGACATACAGTGTCAGGAGAAACTTTGATGATGTCAAGATCAACATGAATTCTCCATTGTCCTGTTTCATTTCTCCTAAGTCTACTGTATATTACCCGAGCTGAAATCTATATTCCAGTCCATTTGCATATTTGAAGACATTTCCAACTCCGCCTCTCGTCGCTCTTCTGATTCATGCACAGACGGTTCCGAGCGTGTGTCTTCCACTGCTTCGTGATGGAACCATCACAGCAACTAATCAGACTTCCCGCCAGTATCCTAGTTCCCAGGTTCCTTGTTAAACAATATTTAAAGATTGGAATTTGTACAAAGTAGCTTCCAAGTTTTATAATGCGTCATTTTACATCTTTCGTAATTAAAAGCAGCACAATAAGGTTGTTTGTGCATTTGGTGTTTTTCTTCAGCCTCGGGTGAGGTGAACTGGCGGAGAGCCCTCCTCGCTCAGCTCAGCCTGCAGTTAGAGATTTCTGGTCCGTGGCCCGCTTCTCACGTGTTCTTAATACTTGCTGTTGCGCCCAGTCCTGAGAGAAGTTCAGAAAGAAGTGGAGGCACGCTGTTCCTTTGAAGCCGCGTGGACCCAGGACAGAGACATCATTGTAGGGGCTCAGGATTCTGCTCCCCCTGCTGGCGCCCCTTCCAGACCCCCCGCCTGCCCTCCCCTAACACCCCTCCCCTTCTGAGGTTCAGGCCACTGATGCTACTCTGCCTCATGTACCGGGTCTTTAGCCCTTTCTCCCGTTTCACCAAAGACTTGGACTCTGTTTTCTACCCCCAGACCCCCTCCCCATGTCCCAGCAGGGCCCACAGCCCCAGCCTATCCAACAGCAAACAGCCTCGGCTGCCTTCAGAGACCCACTTCCCCAGCCACATGCAGGGCTTGTCATAAAGGTGACTCTTCTGAAATCCTAGAAATCCCTTCTCTGACCCCAGCTTCCTGAGCCACCATCTCTACTCTGGTCCACACACACCCTGTTATTTGACCCAACCGAGGATTCTGTTCCTTGTCCCTCCTCTCAGTCTGCCTGTCCTCTCCTGTCCCTTCCTTCCCCGGCCTAGCCCACAGGGTCAGAGGCCTTCATGACACCCTCACCAGCCCTCCTCTGCTCTGATCCTGAAAATTTCTCTGCCAGGAGTCCTGCCAGAACCAGCCACCACACACTGTCCCTTAACCCCGTCCCTCTCCTGCCATCCAGGGGCACTCCAGACCTCTCCTCTCCTCAAGGCCCTCATCAGGGCCCTGCTCTCCTCATGAGCAGGAACTCCAAGCCCTCAGGGGGCAGCTCCCTCCGCGTCCCAGCTGCTCCCACCTGCTCCCCACTCCATTCTTTTTCCTGGTAAACTTGCCCAAATCTATACCCATCCTTCCCACCTTCCCCTCTGCCTTACCTGGTTCTCCTTTTTCATGTGTGATTGATCTGTGCTCCCTCCAAGGATTCCCTGCCCTCCGCCAGGCCTCCTTCTCATCCTCTCCAGTGGCTCTTTCCCCTCAGCCTGTAGATGGTCTCCTCCTTGCTAAAAACAAACAATGAAACAACACTCTCCTCCAACCATGGCCCTGCCTCCCTCCCTCCCTTCCTGGAAGAGTCGCTCATGCTCAGCTCCCTTCTCAACTCCTCTGGCCTGTCCAGTCCCTCTCCTCCTTGGCCCTCCCCTGACATTTGAGCCCTGAGGCCGCTCCCTTTCCCCCCAGATCCTCTCTCCAGCTCTAGTAAATCCTTTTCCTCTTGTTCTCTCAGGGCATATCCATCTCCGATGTGTACCCTCCTCCCCTGCCATCTCCTCTCTCAGACCCACTGTCCCCAGGCCGTCACCTCCAAACTGATGACTTCCCACATCCAGCCTCCTACCCCACGTGCCTGTCAGCGCAGGCCCACCCGCACTCCACCCCGTGCGGCCCGCTGCACCATCCTTCACGGGTCTGTGGACACCGGCAAGCGTTCATCATCACCTGGGACACCGGCCTTCCCCACGGGGCTCTCGACTCTGCAAGGACAGGGGCCGTGTCTTCTACCTGAATTCTACAGCCACGGTGCCTGGCATGTAGTAGGTGCTCAATACAGTAAGTCCCCTACATACGAGCAAGTTCCATTCCGAGAGCTCATTCGCAGTCCAACAAAGTTAGCCTAGGTACACAACAAACACAATCAGCTATATCGTACTGTACTGTAATAGGTTTATCATACTCTTCACACAAATAATACATAAAAAAACAAAAACAAACAATAGAACTTAAAAAAAATTTTATTTATTTTTGGCTGCCTTGGGTCTTTGTTGCTGTGCGCGGGCTTTCTCTAGTTGCGGCGAGTGGGGGCTACTCTTCATTGCGGTGCACAGGGTGCGCGGGCTTCTCACTGCGGTGGCTTCTCTTGTGGTGCACAGGCTCTAGGTGCATGGGCTCAGTAGTTGTGGTTCGCGGGCTCAGTAGTTGTGGCTCGCAGGCTCTAGAGCGCAGGCTTAGTAGTTGTGGCACATGGGCTTAGTTGCTCCGTGGCCTGTGGGGTCTTCCCAGACAAGGGCTTGAACCTGTGCCCCCTGCATTGGCAGGCGGATTCTTAACCACTGCGCCACCAGGGAAGCCCAAAGAAAACATGTTTAATCTTACAGTACAGAACCTTGAGAAGTACAGTAGTACAGTACAACAGCTGGCATCCAGGGGCTGGCATCGAGTGAACAGGCAAGAAGAGTTACTGACTGGAGGAGGGAGAGGAGGTGGGAGACGGTAGAGCTGAAGGATCGTCAGCAATAGGAGTCGAAGGGCGAGCTGCAATTTCACTCACACCAGACGCTGATGGCACAGGTTCCTTGCTGCAACCAGATATATGTTTGCCTCTTTGAAAGTTCGCAATTTGCAGGTTTGTATGTAGGGGACTTACTGTAAATATGTTCAAACTGCTAACTACTGTCCGCCCTCTCGGATCACAGCCTCTAACTACCCTGATGCTCAAGCTGGAGAGCGAGCCCTTCCGCATAGCTCTCCTCCTCCCCTCAGATCCAGCCTGAGTCCCTAAGGGCTGCCTCAGCCCCCATTCTCCCTCTCCTGAGCCTGGCAGTAGCTTCCCATTTGGCTCCCTCCTCCTCCCTGGCCCACTAGGCAGCCTCTGCCTCCCCTCAGAAATTAGCAGAGTGACAGGTTTTACTTTTACCTTTGTGTGCCCCAGGATTCTTATCTTAAAGCGAAACAATAAGTACCTCCAACCCCACCCTGGTTTCACAGCTTTGTAGAGGGTGCAATGAACTCATAATGAAAGCACTTAGAATTGTGCCAAGCACATCGTAAACACTCAAGAAATGTCAATTATTATAAATATCACTTGTTGCACGAGTTTGCTGTCCTTTCAAACAAAGGATGCGCACATCTTTGTAAGTGCTGAATTTGTATAATGCTTGCTTTGAAATACCAAACCTTTGTATGGGGAGGAGTGTTTTAAACTGGTCGTATTTAGGTCCTGTTTGCCTAATGAGCCCTTTACCATTTGCAAGTATGGAAATTTTACCCTAAGCCAGTTATATGGGCCTGTGTCCCCATGTGGACACTAGATGGCGCTGCAGCATAGAGTGGCTGTTGGGACCTGGAAAAAGCCGGCAGTGCCACCTGACCCTCTCCTCTCCAATTTAACCTTTAGCCTGGGGTGGCGGCACCGTGGCTTAGAATCGAATCCTATGATGGCAGAGTGTATTAATGTCTCTCTAGTGACCAATCCACTGTGAACACTCAGACCCTGCACATCACACATCCCTCACAGCAGCCTGGACGTGAGGCAGGCCAAGGATGGCTTCTCGGGTTTCCGGATGAGGAAGCAGGCCCAGAGCAGCACAGAGTCACCCGGCGACACATGGAGCACAGACCCTGCACGCGGCCCGGTCCCCAAGGTTCAAACGTGCTGGTGGAGCTGGGGAAGCGGCGCCGCCGGGCCTCCGGTGCCCGGGCCACGCACCCACGCCTCCCAGGGGCTGGACTGACCCCCTCACCCACCCGGGAACCAGACGGTCCGGCAGCGCACGCAGGAAGCACGAGCCAGAAGGGAGCACCCGATTTTCTCTTTTCCAGAAATGTATTTTCAGTTTTTAAATAAAAGGCTTTGCTTCTACAATAATAGTGAACGCACATTATAAGAAATTCAAGGGACTTCCCTGGTGGTCCAGTGGTTAAGACTCCCAATGCAGGGGTCCCGGGTTCGATCCCTGGTGGGGGAACTAGATCCCACATGCTGCAACTAAAAGAGCCCTGCAACTAAAAGAGACCACATGCAGCAATTAAAAGATCCCGCTTGCTGCAACTAAGACCCAGCAGCAGCCAAATAAATAAATAAATAAAAAGAAAGAACTTCCAGTAACACTGAAGAGCACAAAAAAGAAAATTTTCAAGTGCTCTGGAAGGCCAGCACCCCCAGAAGCATCGAGGGAGACATCTGTCTATGCACCTATTCAGAGAAAAGGACAGGTAGATTGATGGAAATTTTTACCAAAAAGTGTTCACACAGTACGTGCTCTTTTTGGAAAAAGTGTTTAACAGAAAGGAGAAAAAAAAGAATAAGGAGAAAAAAAAGAAGGAGAAGAAGCCTAAATGTAACTAAAGAAATTGCCAAGCTGCAAATAATTAAAAGGAAAGAAAAATACCCAGGGACTGAATTCATTCTTGAAATATGCTTCAACTGTAGATGGCATCTCTTGACAGCCTACGGATTTAGGATGAGGAAATGAGCTCACCCACTTCCTATCTCTTCCCCCCTCCCAAATGTTGTGAGTTCTTATTTTTACATTGTCAAGGTTTGTAACTACCTGCATCCTGTCCTGTAACCATCCTTCCCACCATTGTTTGGCCCCTGTTCTGTGCGTGCGCGGGTCCCCTGCTCACTGCCAGTCCTTTTAGAGTGGGTTTCCCAGCCCTCCATTCTTGAGTTCTTGACTTTGATTCACCTCATGTTTGACTTGACTTGTCCCCAAGAAGTCTGTTCAGGGAGGGCTTTGGTGGTCACAGCCAAGAGGGGTGGCTGCTAGGAGCAAGGTTGGAGGCCTCAATTCTGAAAAGGGGGTGGGCGGGCTATAAAATCGGCTGATTTATGCCAGTGAAACTGGCATAAATCCCCAATGTAGGAACAAGCACTAATACTTTCCAGTGTGACTCCTTGCTGAAAAGAGTCTTCAACTTGTATTTGGTGGCACATAGTTGAAGCCTTAGAATTTGGAAATAAAGAAAATGACTAGGGTGGGGAACCCAGAGAGTATTGTTTTCTTTTTTTTGGCCGCACCATGCAGCATGTAGGATCTTAGTTCCCCAACCAGGGATCCAACCCATGCCCCCTGCATTGGGAGCACAGAGTCTTAACCACTGGACCACCGGGGAAGTGCCTTGTTTTCAAAGAAAGGACATGCCAGATTTCTGGCTCAGGGGGCCTCTGTGACCAGGCCACCACCACTACCCTAACAGCACCCGCCCCCAACACACACACACACACACACACACACACACACTTCATACCTTTGACAGCAGTGCCTAATCCCATATTCACCTGGAAAAACCCAACTTCTCCTTCAAGACCAAGGTCAAATGACACCTCCTCTGTGAAGCCTTTTATATGTTCTGGATTATTGCTTGGCAAATATTTACTTCTCTGCCTTCCCACTTTGGCAGTGGTATACCTCCAGGCCCCTTTGCTCTTGGGCTCTGCTATGTGACTTGCTTTGGCCAATGAGATATTTGGAGACAAAACGTGGAGTACAGCCTTGGCATGAGCTGGTGGCAGAGCCCACCCACTCGTGTTTCTGCCATTGCCACAAGCACACCTTTCCCTGCATGGCCTAGTGGTTCCAGGAGAATGAGAGGCAGGGTAGACCTCCATGTAATCCATGCCCAGGAGCCAGTCTAACCAGGCCCAGCTGAAATTGTCAGGGCTGCCCCAGTCAGTGTGCAGACACATGAGCCGGAAATAA
This sequence comes from Grampus griseus, assembly GCF_964374135.1. NCBI lineage: Eukaryota > Metazoa > Chordata > Mammalia > Artiodactyla > Delphinidae > Grampus > Grampus griseus. Next base: position 140,153,122 of record NC_139018.1, on the reverse strand, counting down.
ATGCTTGTAACAGTAAGTTATTGAATTATGGGGTCATTTGTTATGCAGCATTGTTGTGACAATAGTTGACTGATACATGTTCTCTGTTCATTTCCTCTTTTGTGCTTGAGATGCACTTTGTGCCCACAGCTTTACTTATTAACTGTAGGGCTGATTTTGTAGCAGAGTCTGCCCTCCCTCTGGCCTGTGAACAGTTTGAAGAAAGGACTGCATCTCATTCAATTCTGACTCCCCAGTACCCAGCTAGATGGCACCCAATATCATTCTTTCCATCAGCACTCTGTCCAGGATAGCCAAGTCCAAGTGGAGAGCCCAGGCCTCTGCTTCCAGGACTCACCTGCAAGTATGGACAAGAAGGTTCCAAAGCCCTAATCTTCGGTACCCACTGCTGGGGAAAACACTCAGGGCATAGCTGCTCTTACCTGGGAGCACCAGGGACCACAGTGGCTGCTTTCCTAGCCAGGTAGTATATGAAAACAGGGAGAAGACCCTGGTAAGTAGATGTAGGGGGGTGAGAGAAAACTAAGCTCTTTGTCCAAATAGAAACAAAGAGCCTTGGGGTATGGAAATCCCGGAAGCCTTCCTTACAAAGTGCCTGAGTATCCAGGGGCAGTGAAGGCCATGTCACTAATATAATACAGACCCACCCTGGGAGAATGAGTACTGAGAGCCAGGGTTCTGGCACAAGGAGAGCAGCTGTGGACTGGGTTTTCCAAACTCTGCCCATCAGCACCTTGCGATGCTAATCCTGGTTCCACCTACCCTACTTTCCTTAAAATTGGTCATCCAAACCAGAACACATTGGTGAGTGAAAGGAGACACTGTTAATAATTGTGCCAGGACAACCAGCATAAGTAGGGACATATGGTCAGCCTGTGTATCGGACCAAGACCTAGACGCAGTACTGCTCAGGGGCCAAGGGTGTAGGCTCCAGAGTTAAGAGACCTGGGTTCAAATGTACCTCTTTGTGGCTCTGAAGCCAGGGCAAGCGAGTGGCCTCTGTGTGATTCAGTTTCCTGATTTATAAAACAGAGATGATGGGGTTGTGCCTGCTCCTGGTAAGCACTTCCTAAATGTTAGCTATCCTTTTAACTGTTACTCTTTTCACTAAATGGGTCCTTTATTGCTAGATCTCAGAAACACAACAAAAGGATTTCTTGAGAAGAACAAGCCCACGTTCTGAAAGGAGCCCTGAATAGTTTTCGCCACGCAGAGGGCTCCTGTGGTACCTCCACCCTCCTCTCTAAGGAGCTGGTGTGACTGACACTGACCAGTCTGGCCAGGGCACCTGCAGCCAAACTTGGATCTTCTGGACGCACCAGCTTTCCTGATTCAGGAGCCTCAGGACTAACCTCAGATGATGCTTATTCCTCACCTGCTCAAAACCTGGCCTTGTAAGTACTGGATCTTCCTCAACTGCTTTCTGCAGGGCCTTGGTTTCCCTCCAACAAGCCTGGCACACTGCCAGGGGCCCATTTACTGGTTGCAGGAGGAGCCAGGCAAACTGGAGGCTGCTGGGCCCTCCCCTCCCAGAAGCCAGGCCAGCGCACACAGGGCCCCCTGGCATGTTTGCTTGATCCACTTGGCCAATCAGATGTTCCCTCCCAGGACTTTGAAGCTTGAATGGGAGATCCGGGTGGGGGTGGGGTGTCAGTGCAATTGAGCCACATTAATGGCAGTGCCTTGGAGAGAAGGTTCCCCAGGCCCCTGCGTGGCCATTATTCTGCCATCAGGAGGCCTGGTTGTTCAGCAGTTCTCCCAGGCTGTGTGCTGCCCCACTAACTTTCTCATAAGTCCCCTGGAGCGAAGAGTTGCTTCAGTTCACCAGCTTGTGAGGCTGAACTTCCCAAGAAGCAGCCTGGGAATCTCTGCAGCTCTGTGTCTTCCCCAGCCCGGGGGGCTGGTCTGCCATCTGGGCTCCTGCTTCTGACTCTGCCTTCTCTTTCAGATCAGCCGGTAGCAGTGGGAGTTGGTAAAACGTGTCACTTCTGGCTCTGGGTTCTTTCTGAAGAAAGAACTCCCTGGGCATCCATGGTTACACCAGCACACACCTCTAGCCACTGCAAATAGCGCTGTTTAATCACTTCCCACCCGGGGGGCCTGAGAACCAGCGCTCCCCATGGCAAGGCCTGGCAAATGCTAGTTCTGCAGAATGCTGATAAGGGGTGCACAGAGCAGTGCTCCTGCAGGCCTGGGGTACTGGCTGCTTAAGCACAGTGAAAAGCTGTCTTCACTGAAGGACTTCGCAAGGGGCCCTCACGTGCCAACCCACCTCCGAGAGGTTGACTAAGTCGGCATTGCTCAAATGTGTTCAACCCCTGGGTCCTTTTTGTCAGGACCATCTTGTGAATCTGATGTTCTGTGGAACACACTGGGAAAGGCATGGAGACAGGTAGAGATGGATGAGAGCAGGAGAATCAGACTTTGAGAGGACCAAAGAAGGAGAAGGGAAAGGATGGAGCACAGAAAAGAGCACAAGAAAAGGATGAGAGGGCACCCAGAGTTTCCAACATGGAAGATCCAGTGGGCCCAGGCTCCGGGAAGCCTGAGAGTTGCCTCTGACCAATTCAGGGATATTATTATTACATCTATTGATGGCCAATATTAATACAAATAAATGACTGCCCAAGAAGCCACACCTGAGACTTTAGTATTAACTGGAGAAGGGGCTGTGGCCTGTAAAGAGCGCCCCCTGGCATTCTTCCACCTCCTTGTGGTCAGGGTTACCGGGCGCCCAGCCCAGGACGGGTTGATTGGCAGCCTCTGGTCTAGAAGCTGATTTCATTCATTCATTCATTCATTCATTCACTCATTTATCAATTCAAAAACGTCTCCGTGGTCATCTGGTTTGTGTGAATGAGAGTGTGGCTTGACAATGCAAGCTTGTTAAAATGTCTTGGGTAAAATAAACATTTTACCAAATGATTTTAGACCTGAAATCTTGGAGAAAATATAGTTTAAAACCCGAAGAAACAGACTTCCCTGGTGGTGCAGTGGTTAAGAATCCGCCTGCCAATGCAGGGGACATGGGTTTGATCCCTGGTCCAGGAAGATCCCACATGCCACGGAGCAACTAAGCCCATGTTCCACAATTACTGAGTCTGCGCTCTAGAGCCCGCGAGCCACAACTACTGAAGCCCACGCGCCTAGAGCCTGTGATAAATAAATAAATAAATAAATAAATAAATAAATAAAACCAGAAGAAACAACAGGAGAAATCAGTTATGTGATTAGGTAAGAATTAATGGTGGAGAGATTGAATCAAGATGGCAGCCTGAGCACCTGTTTCAACCCGATCGAAAAAATATGTATTTTTAAAAAATCTATCAGGACTTCCCTGGTGGCGCGTTGGTTAAGAATCCACCTGCCAATGCAGGGGACACGTGTTCGATCCCACGGGAAGATCCCACATGCCATGGAGCAACTAAGCCCGTGCACCACAAGTACTGAGCCTGCGGTCTAGAGCCCGCAAGCCATAACTACTGAGGCTGCGCACCACAACTACTGAAGCCCATGCTCCTAGAGCCCGTGCTCCACAAGAGAAGCCAACGCAATGAGAAGCCTAAGCACCGCAACGAAGAGTAGCCTGCACTCACTGCAACTAGAGAAAGCCCGCGCGCAGCAACGAAGACCCAACACAGCCAAAAATTAATTAATTAATTAATTTTAAATATATATATATTTTTAAAATCTATCATGGGCTAGAAACTACAAAGGGATATCCTCATTATCAGAAACTATGAGGAGTAAAGGATGCTGAAGAGTGAAAGGCGAATAGCTGGAATTGAGTTGAAGGTGAAAGTCCAGCCATAAATGTTCAGAAGAGGATTCTGTAAAGGGAGGGGCTGGCCTTTGGGGTGCACCAAGGGCAGGGCAGGCGGGCACAGGAAGCAGGAGAGGCCCAGGCAGCTGACAAGGTGACCGGGGGCGTGTGGCTCCTCCCCCACCCCACTGCACCAAGCAGCTGGCAACGGATGCTGCTAGCAGACAGCAGAGATATAAGGACAAACCAGGGGGACTTATTTAACACACGGGGCCGGACTGTTTCCTTAAGAAACAGTGAGCCCTTTATCAAAAGATAAAGACTGACAGCCAACAGAAAAACCAGGGTGAAGATGCCATCAGGCAGGTCACAGAAAAAGAAATACAAATAACTAATACTCATATGAAAAGATTCTGGATCTCACTGATAATTAAAGAAATGCTAATTAAAACAACAAGATACAAATTGTTCACCCCTGGCAAGGATTTGGAAAGATTGCGGATGCTCAGGGCTGGTGAGGGTGTGGGGAAGGGCTCATACACACGGCTGATGGGATGTAAACTGGTAAACCTTTCTGGAGGACAATTTGACATCAGCCATCAAACAGAATTATTAAGGCACTGGAAAAAAATATGATAAAATATTTTTTATATTCTTGGAGTGGGGAAACCTTTCCTAAGCAAGACAACATCTAGAAGCCCTAAAGGGAAAAGTGGACAGATTTGACCTCATAAAAATGTAAAACTTCTGTAGGGCTAGAGACCATATCAAAGACAAAAGGCAAATGATAGACATTAGGTACAACATGCATAATAACCTGAGATATGCAGAGTCCCTTCATATCAAAGGATGAAGCTTTATTTTCCAAGATATAAATGGTCAAAGGACAAGAACAGGCAATTTGCAAGAGAAGAAATTCAAATGGCCACTAGTTGAGAAATGACATTTATGCTCACTAGGGATCAGAGAAATGCAAATTTTTAAAGTGATAATATCTAACGTGGGGAAGAAGAAAGGCGTGCTCCTGTATAGTGTGGGCTTTTGGGCTGGTACAGTCTTTTGAAGGACAATGGGGAGAACCCATCAGCATATGTAAAATGTGCAGATAAACTTCTATGAATCTATTCCTTAGAAATACTTGCTCAACGGTTCGTGGAAATGTGAACAAGTATGTGCATCACAGAACTATTTGTATTAGAGAAAAACCAAAGATAATCTAAATAATCAGAGAGTGGGAAGAGTAAGGGGAGTTCACTTTTTATATTTTTGTATTGTTTGAACTTTTTCTATTTAGTGTTTTTTAAATTAATGCCATGTGTCTGACTTTCAAGAAATTATTTAGAGTGAGCTGAAATTCCAGCACCTCCCATCCCTAAATCCCATTTAAATGTCCTTGAAATCAACCCCAACAGGAGCCCGAGTGCCACAACTAAGGAGCCGGCGAGCCACAGCCAAGAAACCCGCCTGCTGCAACTAAGACCGCGCGCAACCAAATAAACAAATTTTTTTTTTCTTTTTTTAAAGAGGAGCATAGCTCAGAATCTGAGTCCATATAATCCAGCCCCTCCTAATGGGAAGAGATGAAGAAATGGAATCCCTTCACACAGCCCCTCTCCCACCTGGCTGGGGAGGCTGACGTGCGGTGAGTATGCGGTCATAACTGCGTGGAGGAAGCTGGCCGGTGGCCGGTGCCCATATCTGGACTGAGCGCTCTACTCGGCCCAAGAGAGGGAACCAGGACAACAGCCCCATCCTCCAGCCTCAGGTCTGAAATTGCTCGGAGTGGAATAAGGAAGAGAGCTCACCCGTCTCACCCAAAGTCGTGGGGTATTTACAGTGAGGACACAGACTTGGGAACCCAGGAGAACAACCTGGATGCAGGTCTTTGCTCTGTCCTCCCCCAAGTAGCACGAGTGACCCAGCCCTCCCCAGGGTGCTGCCCTTCTCTCTGCCTCCACCGTTTGGTCTCCTCTCACTCATGACTCTACCTCCTCTCTGTGTCATTACTCCTACTCAGGGCTAATAGTCAAGATACCTAACAACTACTAAAGCATGGGCATCTACCAAGCAGAACAGACACCAGCCGTAAGAATGGGTAGAGGTAGCAAATTATCCCAGAACTCAGTGGCCTAGAACAACAAATATTTATGATCACACACACGTATGGGTCAAGAATTTGGAGCTGCTTACCTGGGTGGTTCTGGCTCGGGGTCTCTCGTGAAGTTGTGGTCAAGATGTCGGTTGAAGTTGTAGTCATTTGAAGGCTTGACCGGGCCTGGAGGATCTGCTTCCTAGGTGTCTCACTCACAAGGCTGTAGGCAGGAGGTCTCAGTGCATCACCAGTGGGCCTCTCCATCGGGCTGCTTGAGCATCCTCACAACGTGGCAGCTGGCTTCCCCAGAGGGAGTGACTCAGGGAGCAAGACAAAGTCACAATGTCTTTTTTTTTTTTTTTTTTTTTTTAGTATTTATTTGGCTGCACCGGTCTTAGTTGCGGCACGAGGGATCTTCACTGCAGTGTGCAGGCTCCTTTAGTTGTGGCATGTGGGATATTTGGTTGCAGCATGCAGGCTCTTAGTTGCGGCATGCAGGATCTAGTTCCCTGGCCAGGGATCAAACCCAGGCCCTCTGCACTGGGAGTGCAGAGTCTTAACCTCTGGACCACCAGGGAAGTCCCAAAGTCACAATGTCTTTTATGACCTAGCCTTGAAAGTCACATGCTCATTTCTGCAGTATTCTAGGGTTACACTCATCAGCTATATTCTGTGTGGGAGGGACTACACAAGCGTGTAAATACCAGGAGGTGAGGATCAATGGGAGCATTTTGGAGACTGGTTACCACAGTACCCTATCACTCCCTGCTTAAAGCCTCTGATGGCTTCCCACCACCCTTAGAATCAAACACAAATGCCTGGCCATGGCCTGCAAAGCCTGGCATGAACTGGCCCCTACCTACTGTCCAATCTCATCATGTCCTTCTTTTCTTTTGGCTGTGCCACTCGGCCTGTGGCATCTTAGTTCCCCAACCAGGGATCAAACCTGTGCCCCCTGCAGTGGAAGCTCGAGTCTTAATGACTGGACCATCAGGGAAGTCCCTCATCGTGTTCTTCTTTACCCACTAAACACACCAACCTTCCATATATCCCTCAGCTTCCCCAATTCATCCTTTATATTTTCTGCTCCCTCTGCCTAGAATTCTCCTTACCCAGATCTTTGCGTGGCTGGTTCCTTCTCATCTTTCAGGTCTCAGCTCAAATGTCACCTCCTCAGACAAGCTTCCCTGACCACCTTATCAAAAATATAGCCCCTGCCCTAGCCTGTCACTCTCTTTCACATCACCTTGTGTTTTTGGTTGTTGTTCACTGTTACATGTGTGTAGATGCTACGTGAGTGATGATACATAATTTGCATTTTATGGTTTGCCATGCAGTCAGTTGCAATGTCATGCTACCTTTCCTTAGGAGATGCCCATCCACATCCCTGTGTGCTAACTTCTTCCTAGCACTGACCTCTATCTGAAATCATCTTGTTTATTGCCGTTCTCCCTTCATGTACCAGCAAGAATTCTTGTTTACAAGCAACAGACTCCTCTCTAGCTGGTCTAAGCTGGAAAGGAATTTGTTAAAGGATATTAGGTACCTCATAAAATCTCCAGGAAAACAGAGAACCAGGCAAGGAGGCCATCTGTGTGGATAACCCCCATTGCTCACACCGTCATTTGCCCTGGGGGTGCACTTGATGTTGGACACCACCATTGGGGTGCCTGCTCCTGCTGCCTCTGAGAGCCGGGTGGATCTGCTGTCATCCTCTCTAGAGAAGATGCCTTGGCACCTGCTTCTCAGTGACACTTAGCCTCATGCAAGTGCATCAGATTGGTGGCGTCTTAAGTCACATGCTCTGCCCCATCTGCAGGTGAGGCTGGGAAACGATCTGGCTTCCGCCATGGGGAGGTGTGAGTTCATTGGGTGGGGAATTCTCAAAATATAGGAAGCGTGTTCCTTGGTTTTGAAGCCAAAGTGAGTTGATGACGTTTATCCTCCACAATCTACCCCCTTAGTTACTTAACCTCATCATCAACCCTTCTTCCATACTTAATCTTACAAACAACAACAGAACCCAATAGAAAGCTGAGAGCTGTTTCTCAAAAAGAAAATAGTTACTTGCAGAGAAAATTCATGGCTTCACTCCAAAACTCAGGGCTTTCTGCTGTTCTCTGACCATCTTGCTCATGTACCTATTTCTTGCTTGCCTAGAGCAGCCCTCTGGGTAAGTGTTATAAGAGCCGGGACCTTGTTCATCTCTATATCCTCACAACCTAGAACAGTGCCTGGCACATCACAGGTACCCATAAATGTTAAGCTGGTGAATTGTGTCCATGAAGTTCCCTCCCAGTGAACAGGGCTGACCTGTGTGGCCAGGAGGGAACTGCAGAAGTGGCAGTGTGTGACTTTCAAGCCTCAGCTGCCATGGCTAGCAGCCTCCTTCTTTGGTGGTTCCAATTTCAGGTTTGAGAGAGGGAGAATCCAATTGGCTCATGTGGCCTATTTGTACCAAGCCATAGATTATCGAGGGGGGGGGGCTATAAATTGGGGTCTCTGAGGAAAGGGGTCTGCCCACTTTGGCCATCAGAAGGGGCTATGGCATCCCAGACACTGTGGTTGAGACGTCTAGTACAATGGGGTCACATCTTACATGAGGATTGGATTCGAAAATCTCCATGTAAGACTTTACCCCATATAGTCAGAGTCACTCATGAAAACCCTTTAAATTACCCATACATTTCTCTACTGTATAGTACCATCTATTGAAAATCCACTTCAGCCAGTTTTCCCTTCAGTTGGGAAGAGATAGCTGTTTCTTTGGTTGAGCAGATGAAGTAGTTGGTTTACCTTATGGGTCTTGTTTGAAAAACACATCTTTAGATATTAGAGTCATGATGAGATGCTCACATATAAGGGGCACGTGGGACCCTAGACCACGGAGAGAACCACAGGTTCCCACCACATCTCCGATCTCTGCTCATTGCGGGGCACGCCCTCTCTGAGTAGAAGGGGAGGCCCTATTTAAATCGTCCTGTCTTCTCCCCTCCCCTCCTCTCCTTCCCGATTTCCTCTCTCTCCCCCCTTTTTTTTTTTTTTTTTTTTTTTATGCGGTACGTGGGCCTCTCACTGTTGTGGCCTCTCCCGTTGCGGAGCACAGGCTCTGGACGCTCAGGCTCAGCGGCCATGGCTCACGGGCCCAGCCACTCTGCGGCACGTGGGATCCTCCCGGAAGGGGGCACGAACCCGTGTCCCCTGCATCGTCAGGCGGACTCTCAACCGCTGCGCCACCAGGGAAGCCCTCTCCTCCCTTTTGAACGAATATATATTACAAGGTTTAATGATTAAAAAAAAAATCCACTTGCTCTCATTGGATCTACACATGAATTGCAAGGAAGTCTGAATATAAGAGGAAGAAAACTAATCTGATGTCAGTGAGAAAGCCCGGAGCACAGAAGTAAAAGAAGAAAGCAGTGAAATTGTATTGCTAATCCTATTCTCTGAAAAGGATGTCTCACGTGAAATGAAAGAAGATTTTAGAAAATAGCTATTACCAATTCTTGGGGTGATCAGACAAGGACAGTGCAGGGCAAGTGGGTGCCCGTCACATTAGCTTGTCACTGGAAGCTGTGATTAATAGGATTAGAGGAGATTGGATTATTAAACAAGATAGGCAAGAGAAACCTCTGTGGCAAATGGGGGAAATTAATGGAGAGATGGAAGCAAAGCTCGGGGAAAATGCCGGACATTTAGGATAAAGTGTGAAGATTTAATATGGGGCGGGGGGGGGGGGAAGTTCCTGAAGTTTATAAATAAATCAATGGAACGGGATCAGTAATCAAAACTTGTTTGTTTTCTCTCTTCCTATTTCCCTCTCCCTCCCTTCTACCCTCCCTCTAGTGGGTGGGCGCGCGCGTGCTCTCTCTCTCTCTCTCTCTCTCTCTCTCTCTCTCACACACACACACACACACACACACACACACACAGGTACACACACACAAGGGCAGAGAGTTTTTTCTGTTTTCTTCACAGCTGTCTCCCCAGAACTTAAAACAGTGCCTAGCACATAGTAAGCCCTTAACATTTGCTAAATTGTTACAATGAAGTAAGATGTACCATCTTGTACCAATTCAAATGAGAAGCCAACCCGACTCTAAGATATATTCTGGTGAAATTCCTAAACTTGATGGAAAAATAAAGGCTTCTCCCAACTTTCAAGCAGAAGAAACAAAGTCAGATGACTTTCAAAAATGTTGATAACCAGCACAGCTTTGAACTTCACGTGGCAACAGCCATTGCCTGAGACAATAAAGTGAAAACTACAGGATCCTTAGGGGACGAGGGCCCCCCAGGACTCCCGAAGCCAGGAAAAATATTAAAGGAAATCTCGGACCCGGAAACTCAGGAAAATGGACTCGCCAGCCTTTGGTGAAATGCAGAGACTAAAGTACACCTGAAAAGGGAGAGCCCTTCGTTCTGCTTCTGATGCTTATGGAGCACCTTCTGTGGGCCACTGGGCCTTGGGTTCTCATGGGAGGAGGCAGTCAGTCAATGAACAAACGACTGAATCAACACTTGGGAGAGCAGCGCTGGCCTTGCTGCCTTAACTTGGCAGGGCTGGTGGGGCTGGCGGGGCTGGAGGGGGCAGCCTCAACCCTCCGCCGGGACAGCTGGGGAGGCTGCAGCCCAGCCCACCACTGGCAACTGCAGCTCTGTGACACTTCAGGTCACCTGGGTGGTGACCAGAGGGGTAGTCTCCCCAGACCCTGTGATCCCTCTGCACAGCCGGGATGGGCTTGGGCTGGGCACCCTCCCTTCCCTCCTGCGCCTGCAGAATTGAGGCAGGGACACAGGAAGAAATGGAGGGGGGGAGATGGCAGCGGCCTCATCGGAGCCCAGCCTGGCATGTTCGCTGTGATGAGAAAAGGGCAGCCTAGGTCCCTCTCTCAGATCCCTGTGGCTCCCACCCTCGTGAGCTCCACCCTGGAACCAGCTTTATTCCTCTGCCGCGAGCCAGACCGGAAGTGAGCCTGCTCGCTCCCACTTCCTCCTGAGCCTCTGCTGTCCCAGGGCAGGCATAACCCAGGACCCGCCCTGACTCCATCCAGGCAGCGTCACAGCCAGCCCCACGGCAGGAAAGGGGCCACTGGGGCCCACCGGGAAATGGGGGAGACCCCTGAAGCCCAGGACCTCGGCCCCCTGTGCTCTCCTCCGCCCATTCCTGGGCCCTGGTTATACCCACAGGCACTTGTTTGTGTGTCCCTTGTCCATTCCAGGATTTATTGTCCATTCTAGGATTTATTGAGTACCTACTACACACTACAAGCTGGTGGACAGAACAGTCTCAAAACCTGCTGTTGCGGGGTTTTTACTCCACAGGGATGACAAAGGCAGAGCCCTACATGGATCAACCGTTCCTGGCTCTCTGAAGTTGCAGAACAATCTTGGACACCTCACCCAACCAGTGCACAGTAAGAAAGTAGGCAAGAGTTTTCTACGTTGGGGACAAAAATAAAAACCCAGTCACTTAAGTGTCACACCTACAGCAGCATTGACTTAATGACTGCAGTTAGAGAAAAAATACCGTTGTCTGAACAGAGACATATTTAGCAAGTTTTGTTATACTGACTGTCATGCTTAATTCCCTTTCCTTTGGAGAAAAAAACAAAAAGCACTGAATGCCCCCTTCCCCAAAAAGGGTAAAAATAAATTATCAGAACAGAAACAAAACTGAAGCCGAGCTCCCTTCAGTCCCAAGCACTGTCTGGTGACTGAATCACCCAGATTTCAGATTATTCTGAAAAGGACAGGAAAGTGGTGCTTTACCTCCTGGGCCAAGGAGCAGCCAAGCTGGGGGTGGAGGGACATGTGGGGAGCCACGGTGCCATCGCCCTGTCCCTTTGTCTTTCAGTCTATGACTCTGTCTCTCTTTTTTTCCTACTGTGTTCTGTGTCTTTGTCCATCACTCTGCTGCTTGGTCACTGTCTCCTGGCCTCTGTTGGTCTCTGCCCGATGACTGTCTCTCTCAGAACACGAGATCTCTCATCTCTGCTTCCCAGTACATCTGCTTTTTCCCTTCTCTCTTTCTCTTTCACTCTCTTTCTCTCTCTCTCCCTGCAGACTGGCTTTCTCATCTCTGCTGAAACACAGCTGGTCTTTTCATGACCCTAAACTTTGGTGCCTATACTAACTGACCCGTCTCTAGGTGACCCAATTCCTAATCCCCAGGCCAGGGAGGGCAATTGGCTCAGCTGCCTCTGGAGTGCTTCCTCTGGGTTGGCCACCTCTCTGTTCTGTGGCTCTGTGAGTGTGTGTGTGTGTGTGTGTGTGTGTGTGTGTGTGTGTGTGTAGGGCAGGGCCCATTCTTGGGAATGGCCAGGGGTGTGAAAGTTCTCAGATGAAGAGGCAAACCCTGGGGACACACCTCAAAAAATTCTTCTGTGTTACAAACCCCACAGAAAGAGGTGTTCCTGGAAATCCTTGGGGCAGACCCCACGTGTAATGTTCTCTTTTGCAGATGTTATAAATATATAAATTCCTAATGCTTAAAAAAGACATATTTCACATGTGACTGTGAAATAAGATAGTGAAAAATACATCCCTGTTCTACATGATTCAGGCTGAAAAGTTTTCTAAATGCAGTAGGTTATATTACCATCTTCATGCAGCCTCTTCCTAATTTGAAGATACTATAATTATATACCATGCATTGACATTGCTGGAAATCTATCTAAAAACTTGGCCCAGGAAGGACTTAACCAAAATATGCAGTTTCCTTGATTTAAACTGGCCGAGATTGTGTCTGAAAAATTCTACACATTGTCAGAGACAGCTCTGGGAACAGGGCTTTTCCCTACCTGCTTTATCAAGACCTCCTCACATCTCTGTGAAGGACCAGAAAGGCCTTCAGCCTTCAGCCAGGAGTAGCGGCGAAACGGTGGGGGGTGGGGGTGGGGAAGGGCTCTAGCTTCGGGGCAGGGGTGACTCTAGCTTCTTCTAGATTCTGTGTGCTGAATAAACTACAGAAAGGGGATGTCTGCATTAGCTTCTCTGTAGAAACTAAATACAGCAAAATTCTCTCATCCTGAATCACAGAGAGATTAATTGTTGTTTAAGTGGCTGTTTCTCATCCAAGGCATTTGGCGGTTCTCTCTTGTTTTCTGGGAATTTTTTGAAACCATGGTTTGTCTAGTTTCGAATTGTGCTGTGAGAGTGCCAGGGATGGGCTGGTGCTGAGTTCTGCCGTCCTAGCCCAAGCAGAGAGGCTCTGGTTTGACCTGTTTTACTTATCTTCCTAATTTAATTTTTATTTGGTCAGTTGTACAATAAATATTGGTTAAATAGCAATAGTCTCGTAATCCAGCCCTGCAAAGTTCAAACTCTTAAGCCAGTTCTTTTGGTATTTACCTCCCTAATTCTCAATCATATGCTTATATGATTACTGACTGATTTTTTTTCACTTTGAACCATCATCTGCTGATTTCCAACCTCCTATTCTAGAAGATGAAGATGAAGCTGTCTTATCACACACCTCTCCGCCTGCACGCTCCCGCACCCACACATCCTACACTTTCCTTTTCCTTCCTTATCTTCTCAAGACAGTTCATCACAATTTTAACTAATTCAATAGTGTTTATATTATTATGACTGCAGAAGAGGCTATTTTTTTAACATCTTTATTAGAGTATAATTGCTTTACAATGGTGTGTTAGTTTCTGCTTTATAACAAAGTGAATCAGTTATACATATACATATGTCCCCATATCTCTTCCCTCTTGCATCTCCCTCCCTCCCACCCTCCCTATCCCACCCCTCCTAGGTGGTCACAGAGCACCGAGCTGATCTCTCTGAGCTGATCTCTCTGTGCTATGCGGCTGCTTCCCAATAGCTATCTAATTTACATTTGGTAGTGTATATATGTCCATGCCACTCTCTCACTTTGACCCAGCTTACCCTTCCCCCTCCCCATATCCTCAAGTCCATTCTCTAGTAGGTCTACATCTTTATTCCCATCTTGCCCCTAGGTTCTTCTGACCATTTTTTTTTTTTTAGATTCCATATATATGTGTTAGCATACGGTATTTGTTTTTCTCTTTCTGACTTACTTCACTCTGTATGACAGTCTCTAGGTCCATCCACCTCACTACAAATAACTCAGTTTCGTTCCATTTTATGGCTGAGTAATATTCCATTGTATATATGTGCCACATCTTCTTTATCCATTCATCTGTTGATGGACACTTAAGTTGCTTCCATGTCCTGGCTATTGTAAATAGAGCTGCAATGAACATTCTGGTACATGACTCTTTTTGAATTATGGTTTTCTCAGGGTACATGCCCAGTAGTGGGATTGCTGGGTCAATGGTGGTTCTATTTTTAGTTTTGTTTTTGGTTTTGTTTTTTTTTGTGGTACGTGGGCCTCTCATTGTTGTGGCCTCTCCCGTTGCGGAGCACAGGCTCCAGACGCGCAGGCTCAGCGGCCATGGCTCATGGGCCCAGCTGCTCCGCGGCATGTGGGATCCTCCCGGACCGGGACACGAACCCATGTCCCCTGCATCGGCAGGTGGACTCTCAACCACTGCGCCACCAGGGAAGCCCTGAGGGCTTGTTTTAGAAGGTGAAACACCCACTCCCTCCCGGGAGGGCCTGGGTGTCAGTAGATCTCAAGATTCAAAGGAGGGGGAGATGCTTCAGATGACAGGGAGGTAGGTTTCTCAGGTGCCATGGCAAAATGAAAGGTAAAGGGGAGGAGAAGCTGATGGCAAGAAAGCAAGAGGGCGGGAGGCCAGGCAAGGCTAACGTGACCCCTGACTTAGTACAACACCCCCACCGGACCCTTTGGCAAAGCCCAAGGACCCCACAGTGTGGTGTGATTAAATGTCGGGGAACCAGAGAAGCAGCCAGAATGCTGAGGACTGAAGGGGTTCCAGCAATGGAGTGACAAGGGAGGTGGGGAGGCCCCAGGGAGCGCTGCCTCAGTGGGGGCCGAGGCCCGGCAGAACAGAGGCGGACGGACCAGGAGACGAGAAAGTAAAGCACATAGGTAGACGATGCTTTCCAGAATCTTGGCTTCAAAGATGTTCCAGGAGCCCCGTGGTTAAATTCTCTTCCAAAGGCCTGAAAACCCTGTAATACCACCATTGAGCTATATTGCTTTCTTCTCTTTCTGGAAAAAAAGATAAACAAAGCATATTGTGATGGTTTATGATTAAAAGTCTCACCAAACTCTGTGTTCCCCTTTCGCACGAAGACATATTTTACATCATTGGTACAAAACGAATATGCAGCGTTTTCAAAAGTTCCGAGGGAAATTCTCGTCCCAAAATTGTGCCAATGACTGAACAGAGAGGGGCCTGCCTCGAGGAGGAAATGGAGCTTTGATCGGAAGGTGACCTCCCCCTTCCCTTTGAAACAGGTTGATTGGTTGTGGACACTCTGGGGCAGCTCCCCTAAAAGTTAGGGGATCCAATTCTCCCCACATTATTTTTTAAATACACCAAGGAGAAGACGGAAACCAGTGTGGTCACAACCAAACCTGCATGATGTTGTTTAGAGAGAAAAGGGAATGTAGAATAAACCTTCTGGACGGGTCTCTAGGTTTCTTGGTGTCTAGATATTTTCACCTCATTTCTCATTTTAACAGAACTAAAAATTAGGCTGAGCATAGACAAGGGGGGGTCCTTCTTGTTTATGTGGAAGGGGAGCAGAGTGACTGGAAGTAGCCGGATGGGGAAGGGGAGGCAAGGGGGAGACTTTGATGGGAAGGACTTGAGCTTGTTTAAAGGCTGATGAGAAGCACACAGTTGAGAGGAAAGAGGCTGAAGACAATGAAAGGTTCTGAGGTTGCAGAACCAATGGGAGGAGATGGATTGAGAGCTCGGGAGGTCTGGCCTTAGACAGAGAGAAAAAGGTGGGCGTGGGCGTAGCGAAGTTTGGTGAGGGGTGGGGGGAAGGAGAGCAGGAGGTTGAAATAAGTCCCGTCGGAGGCAGGCGTGCTCTCTGCTCCGTGCAGCAGGCAGGGAGGGTGTGTGTTCAGAGCCACCGCGGGGAGATGGGGGTGGAGGTGGAGGTGGAGTTTGGAAAAGCCGATGTGGGCAAAGGGAGAAAAGAGCTGGCCAGGGAGATAGGTTGGGGTGTCGGGATAGGAAGTTGGGGGCCCCCCAGCAACCATTCCCCCTTCTTTCACCGTGGTAGAAGATTTAATGGTCACCCAAGGGCCAGAAACAAGGGTTGGGATTTTGTTTCTGTGTGTTTGCTTGTTTGTTTTTTCCCTTGCCCGACCATGTCCACCACGCACCTCCTTTCCAGGTCCTGGAGTAGTCCCAAAACACATTCCGAGAGAGACTGGTGTCTGCAGCCCGAGCAGTGCGTATCAGATACCGATCCAGGCTTTCCGGGGACCCTGCACCCACTTGCACAAGGGTTCCAGCACCATCAACAGCCCAGCCTGCGAGGCGCCACTCGGGGCTCGGCTGGGAGGGAAGGAGGCCGCTCAGCTCCCTTGGGCGAGTTTTGCTCCACACGCTGTTGGTAATATTCATGTATGCCGACTTTACTTTGTGTTAATCTTTTTTACACAGCTTTTCTGAAACAGGACATACAACAAGGCATAAAAATACAAAACACCCACGGCCCTATCACCCGGCGTAAGGAGAACAACACAAACATACTAACAGGACGGGCGGGGGGCTGAGGGAGCGCGCGGCGGCCGCGGAGCGAGCGAGCGGGCGGGCTCGGTCCGGAGTGCGGGGGACGCGGGCGGCGGGCGCGCTGAGCTGCCGGGCCGGGCAGGGCCGGGGCGTGGGCAGCGGCCCCTCCTCCTCGGGCTGCAGGTAAGGGCGGCCGCGGGGAGCGTCCGAGGGGAACGGCTGGTCCCGGGGTCTCGGGGCCCGGGGCGGGGGGAACCGCCGGAGCGTCCCCCACTTCGGAACACCCCTAAACGTTATTGACCCCCAGAATTTAGAGGGGAATACCCCAGAACCCATGGTCCAGAGAAAGGGAATGCCCTCCGAGAGGGGGACAGGCCCTCGCCCGCCCCTTCGTACCAGTTGGAGAGAGCTCCCACCCGGGGAGTCTCCCTCTAGGCTGCTCGGCGGCTCCACTGGCGCCTTCACAGACTCAGGCCTCCCGAAAGAGGCCAACAGAGGATTCGCACTAACTCTCTCCTAAGGCCGGCGTCTACCTCAGAAGCTTAGGCCCTGCCCCGTTACTCTGAGCGAGGTGGAAGACCCACGTTCCGGAGAGAAACTGTTCTGGGAAACCTGAGCCTGTGGGGTCCCAACTGGCTCTCTGGCCTCTGTGCCGTGTTGCGCGTCAGGGTCACAGGCGGTGGGATTCTAGGCACTCCGGGGCAGGTGGTGTGCGGCTGCCGCCCTCATGCAGTCAGCAAACATTCCGGCAGCTTTTTCTGTGCCATGAATTGGGCCAAGGACATGGCCGTGACCAACACCAGGCCCTTGCCTTTCTAGAGCCTGGAGTCTGTCAGGGGAGACAGCCAGGTAACCCCACAAATATAAGCCGGATTTACTCTAGGGTAGCGAAGCCCGGAAGATGTGAGAGCTCAGGGGAGATGCAGCTGAATGTGAGGTTTGGGGGAGGATCCCTTGACTCCTGAAAGCCAAGTAGGAGCCAGACAGAGAAGAGGTAAGAAAGTGGATGTATATCCTTAGTGCCTTTTCCACCTTTCAGCCTGGCAGAGACTAAACAGACTTTCCCCCGTCTGCAGAAATAGATGAATCCCTCTGTGTTATCCCTCCTTAAATGCACTTCACGGGGTGCCAGTTGCTGCAGAGACTTTACGGTATTTGAGCTATAAAGAGAATCAGGGGAAAAGGAGATTGCTTGTCAGGTTTGATTTCAGAGAGATCTCCATTGGAATCCACGTCTTTCCTTGTGTTTGAATTTGTTTTCATGATTATTATCAAAGATCGTGTTCCCTTTCAGAGCTGAGAACCAGCCTTGCTCCTGGATTAACAAGATCATTCAACAAATATCGCATACCTACTACCATTTACCAGACACGGTTTTAGATGGCAAGGATACACCAGTAAACACTCTTCACTGGGGTCACAGTTCTCATAGAGCAGGGAAGACAGAAATAAAGAAACAAATCAAATAAATGAGATAATTTCATTAAAAAAAAAAAAGTACTAACAGAGGTGAATCCCCCAGTGTCCCTCTCTGACTGCATCCCCTCCCCCTGCCTCGAGGCACCCACTACCTCGAGTTTGGGGTGTATCCTTCCCTTGCTCCCCACCATGGGAGCCCAGAGAGGACAGCCGTCTGCGGTGGGTCACGTTGCAGGTGGGTGAAGGGGCTGCATTGCGGCGTTGCCATAACAAATAGGAAGAGAAATTATGGAAGCAACAGAACTCTCCTTTAGAGATAAAAATAGAGCAGTTTCAGAGGCAGAGACCAAGAGCTCTCTGTCACTGATACAAAAGCTCTGACACAAGGAGAGACAAGTTTAGTGAGTGGCCAGCTTAGGACACAGAAGCCTATGAGGGGACAACCCACAGGGCAATGACAAAGTGAGGGAGCTTGGACCAGGACTGACCCCTCCCAGCTACTCCTGGCCAAGGGTTCCCCGATATCCAGGTGAGGAGTAGTGACTGTTTACTAGCAGAAGGAAGTGGCAGCACAGCTTGGCTCTTCAGAGGTGGTCCAGGATGGTCTGGCTGCTAAGTTGCGCTGAGTCCATTCTCTGCTGAGGGGTTAGTTTTTCCTGTTAAGTCAATGCTCAGATGGTTCTACCCACCAGGCTCACATTTGGATCAGGAAAATAAAATGGATCGTTAGGCCGTCTTGGAGCACTTCCTAAGGGACAGATGAACGAGAGGCTGTTGGTTGACATTTAACTGTAGTTCCAAATTTGTCAACGTCTCCTTGCAATATGTCCACATCAGCCTGGAACTAGACTGGACTTGGAGGCCCGAGGGGCTGCCTGTTTTCCAGGCTGTGCTGCCAGCACTCTCCCCCTCAACCCTGTCGCATGCTGGGCACAGGCCGCCTGCTTGCATTGTAGGGTCACCTGCCCAAGCTCCTACCAAGGGTAGTTTTCTTTTCAAAACTTCTTTCTCCTCTCTTCATTCTTGGTATAGGTCACATGGTATGACAGCTTGAGCTGCCATAACAAAATGCTATAGACTGGGTGCCTTAAACAACAGAAACTTCTTTTTCACAGTTCTGGAGGCTAGAAGTCCAAGATCCAGATTCCAACAAGGTAGGTTTCATTCTAAGGCTTCTTTTCTTGGCTTGTAGATGGCCACCACGTCCCTGGGTACTCACATGATCTCTTCTTTATGTGTGCAGGGGAGGGGGAGGAGGAAGAGAGAGCTCTGCTGTCTTTTCTTCTTATAAGGACACCAATTCTATCAGATTAGGGCCCCACCCTATGACTTCATTTAACCTTAATTACATTTTAAAGACCCCATCTCCAAATATATACATCGGAGGTTAGGACTTCAACATATGGATTATGGGAGAGCACAATTCAGTTCATAGCGCATGGACACCTAACCAACTGCTCATAATCTGATCTGCGACTCCACAGAGAGTAGAAAAAGTAAACCTTCTATAAGCATTGGAAATGTTCTGTGTCTGGGTGGTAGTTATATAAAGGTGTGTGTGTGTGTGTGTGTGTGTGTGTGTAAAAATTCTTTGATGTATATACGTAAGATTTGTGTACTTGACTGTGTTATGCCTCAATAAAAAATTTTTTTGTTTAATGAGCACACACACAAAAAAGAGAATCCAATTAAGGCTCTGAGGCCTTTGGGAATGAAGAAGGTAGCCTCTGATGTCTTTAGGCTAAGTGACACCAAGGACTTAACCTGTAGGAAGGGAAGGAACTTAACTTTTATTGAGCATTTTGGTTAGTCAGGGTGGTTCTGGATATAAGAAACAGAAGTTCACTCATGTGTCAAGTATAAAGTGTCCTATGTGAATCCCAAAGAATCTGAAGAGCTAGGCGTCACAAGGGACAGAAACTTGGGGCATTCCCTCATTACTAGCTCTCTCTCTCTCTCTCTCTCTCTCTCTCTCTCACTCTCTTTCTCTCTCTCGCTCTCTCTTGCAGTTTCTGCCTGTGCCTATGCATCTGCCCCATTCCACTCTTTGGATCCATTTCCTCTCCTTTTTCCTCATGGTTCTAATATGGCTGCCACAGCTGCTTAGTCAATATGAGTCTCCATCCTCAGCTTCCACCATGAACTATTCCTTCCCTTTGTGTCTCTTAGGTCAGCCTCCTGAGAAGGGCATTTGGTTGGGTTCCAGCACACCTCTTTAAGCCAGTCTCCAGGTGCCAGTTAAATGGCTAATGTTGGGTCCAAACATCTGGAACCAGGAAGAAGGAGGCCATAGTACAGTTCAAGGTCATTTAAGAGCTAGGTCCTGAGTTAGGATAACTTCTTTTCAAAAGAGCTGTGGAGGGGCAGGCAACAAGTGATGAATATCTCAGGAATGGGTGTCTATTTAGTAGATGTTGGGATTTTCAGGATTTTTATATATTTTCTTGTAGTGTCTTTGGTTTTGGTATTGTGGTAATGCTGGTCTCAAACAATGAGCTGGGAAGTATTCCCTCCTCTTCAATTTTCTGGAAGAGTTTGTATAGAAGTGGCATTGTTTCCTCCTTAAATGTTTGGTAGAGTTCACCAGTAAAGCCATCTGGGCCTGGCGTATTCTTTGTGAGAAGGTTTTTTTAGCTGCAAATTCAATTTCTTTGATAAATATTGGGCTATTCAAGTTATCTATTTCTTATTGAGTGAGCTTTAATAGTTTGAGTCTTTCAAGGAAATTATCCATATCGTCTAAGTTATAGAATTTCTTGATATAAAGTTGTTCATAATATTCCCTTATTATCCTTTTAATAGCTATACAATCTGTAGTGATGTCCCCTCTTTCATTCTTGACATTGGTAATTTGTGTTTCCTCTATTTTTTTCCTAGTCACTCTGGCTAGAGGTTTATCAGTTTTATTCATTTTCTCAAAGAACCAGCTTTTGGTTGCATTGATTTCCTCTGTTGTTCTGCTGTTTTCTCTTCATTGATTTCCTCTTTGATCTTTGTTATTTCCTTACTTTGGACTTAATTTGTTCATCTTTTTCTAGTTTGTTAGAGTAGAAGCTTGAGATCAGTAATGTGAGATCTTCCTTCTTTTCTAATATAAGCATTTAGTGCTATGAGAACACAGGTCCTTGATGACATTCCTGTTCAAGTCTCATTTGAGGCCAGCCTAAATCCAGACCACCTGTTCTCAACTCTCTCAACATTAGAACCACCTGGAGGGCTTCTAAAAATACCTGTGCCTGGACCCCACCCTAGGCCAATTAAATCAAAATCTCTGGGAATGAGCTCCAGTATGACTAGTTGTCAAAACTCACCAGGTGAGTCTAAGGAGTAGCCAGGATTTTCAATCACCACACTAGGGCAGTGTTTCTCAAACTGATAAAGGCAGTTTTGGTTTTCATTTCCGGTTTTATATTTCTATTATCCCATTGACCGTAACATTTTGTAAAATACAGTGAAAATGAACCATATGGTTTCTAGAAGTTTCCCTTATGAAAAGTGGTGTTTCCATTGCCTCATAAACTCAGGTGTTCTCATTATTCTTTATCATTATCAACAATGGAGGAAAGGAAGTTTGTAGAAAGATGATGTAGGGTCAGGCCTTTCAAGATGGCTGTTCTCTTGCTCTCTGTACATCCCCTGCTTGACCAGTCCCTGCTTCACCTACACCCTACTCATATGACTGTCCAATCCTCTTAATCATAGGGCTTTAATAGTAACTGCCTACGTGCTCGCCCCCACCTGCCCCAGCCGCTGGTTTCCCTGGTAACTGATGAGCCAACCTGATGTCAATTCCCCCTATAACTGGTAACGTCCTTCTCCCCATAGAGTTGCCAAGACTGCCGCTGTGTCCTGCTTGCCGTCTGCTGTACACGGTGGGGTGGCACTCCAGGACGTTGCTTCGGACATGTAAGATCCCCTGTCCAACCTATCACCGATGTCTCTGTCACTGTCTCTGGGGTCTTTCTTCAGTCTTGCAGCTGGCCAATTACAAGACTTTCAGACCTGTGGGGTGCAGCCAAACAGATGATCATGCATGTAGTTGCTTCAGCAGTGTAGTTCTGTCTCACTGTGGACCATTCAAGTTTTTGGATGATGTTGTATTTTAGTGATGTTGCACTGTCTAGATCTCTTGCGTATGCGTCAATAACTTCTTTTTATTGTTTAAACCTACTTGAGTTGGGTTTTCGGTTATAAGAGAATGATTCCAACTGAAGCACCCTACCATAGATGTATCCGTCCATTCTGCAATCACTTATTGACACATTATCCTCTCTTTCTCACTCTCTTTCCCACACAAAAGCTGCAACCATCACAGACAAGGGCCATGGTTTGTTTGATGATGACTGTGTGATCACTCTGTACTCTCACTGTGGCTCCCTTTACTACAGGACCTTAATCAAGATGATACAAACTTCCTTTCCTCATTGTTGATAACGCTCAAGAAAAATGAGAACACCTAGGTTTAATAAGCAATGGAAATACCATTTTTTAAATAAAGAAAACCTCTAAAAGCTACACAACTGCCGATATGAATTTTTGCATATTTGCATTGTTCTTTTTGATGTTCGAATCATCCCATATTTGACCACAGGGAGCCCCTTCAGGTCGGCTCCTGTGTCCTTTTAATCTGACCCCATGGACTTTGATACCTTCCTTGTTCATCTGTCCCAGCCCTGGAAAGGCCATTTCTCAGGATCCCTGGTTCCCTTTAGCAGAGAATGATATTTAGAGAGTAAGATCTAGGCAAGATAGATACACTTTTTAAACACAGAAATTACATGAGTTTTCAAAAGATCTGTTTTTACCATAACTAGTGGCCTTTTCATTAAGTCAGTTAATGACCTGAAATCATTGGGATTTCAGGTGGTTTTGGATTAAAGCAGTTTCTCAACCTCAGCACTATTGACATTTGGGGCTGGGAAATGCTTTGTTGTGGAGACTGCCCTGCGCCTGGTAGGGTGTTTAGCAGCATCCCTCGCCTCTCCACACTAGATGCCAGTAGTACCCTCCCAGCTGTGACAACCAAAAATGTCTCCAGACATTGCCAAATGCCCCTTGGTGTGGCAAAATCATCCCCCATTAAGAACCACTGGATGGCCTGTGGCTTCTGTGGAAAACATCCTGGAACAAACCAGAGAGACTCTGGCCCTGTTGCAACATCCTTAACAGTTTCCTGCCTCTATTTCCCTGTGTGTCTATTGGGACAATGGCTACAGGATAAAACAACACATTGTGGGAAGCAGTCTGACCTGCAAAGACTCATCGGCGTGAAAGTGAGGAGCAGACATTACATCATAGGCAGCACCACACTGAAGCCACATGTCGGTTTTTGCTAACTCTGCTGAGATGGTACAGCTTCTGATTGAACTGACTCAAGTCCTGAAGATTACTCAAACTCTTGTGTTCCCACCAGGCCTCTTTTTAGTGTCAGCCTTATATAAGAGCTTTCATTTTACTGTCACCAAGAGAAAGTCCCATTCAATTCATACCAAATGCTGAGTCGTCGTGAATCAATACAACAGCATCCAAAAACCACCAAAATGAATCATAAGGACAAACAGGACTTTTCCCCCAGCAAAACAGTGACTAAAATAGTGTTTTGCCCTTTTAGAAAAAGAAAAGTTACAAGGTTAATAGGACAAGGCTTCAGGCCCTGCTTGTGTAACACACGTGTCTGTGGGCGTGAAGTGGTTAAATTGCGTGTCCTCAGCAAGACAGTGTATGAGGCCTGCAGCTGAGCCAGACAGAGGCTGGCGAGAGGAGGTGAGACTTGGACATCAGGGGCCCTAGACTGGGAGTCCAGTGATGACCTGAAACTGTTATGCAATCCTCCTCCATGTGAGTGGCCAGGGTATCTGAGACTCAGAGTTTAGGAATCTCTACCGTGGAGGAGAGGCTCTTGGGAACGGTGGAGGCTCTTCCAGGAAATGAGCATCCAGAATCTTCTCCCGACAGAGCCGGGGAGATCCCCAAGACTTGTTTCTCAGTCCTGCCTCTGCTCCCTGGATGCTGGGAATAGCACTCCGATTACCTATGGAAGTGAGAAATGGTGTATGTCCTCCCTGGGGTGGGAGGGGGTGGGCCCACCTAGGCACTCTCTCCTGGCCTCTGACCCTTGAATGGAGGGAGGCAAAAGCAGAGAAGAGATGGCGGCTGACACATCCCCGTAGTGGCTGGATGAGTCTCTCAGTTGGTTCCTGCTTCTGGGTCCCCAAGGCCTCCCAGGTTCCTGTCCTTTGCAGAGTAGGTTCTTCCAGTTTCCCCTTTATTGTGTGAGGGACTCCCTATCCTTCCAATGGATTTCCTTTGCGACAAGGTCAGTGTCTGTTTTCCCACCGCAGCACCAAGTCATTGCTGTCAGAGGCACTGAGAGCTGTGTGTCCTATTCCATACCCCACAGACTACTGCAGGAGCCCGGGAACACGGGCTGCAGAGCCCTGCTCGATGATATTCACAAGGTACGAGTCAGAAGGTCTCCCCTCAGTAAAGGCAAAATGGGAGCAATGGAGGCCGAGAGCTCCCCGCAGCTACTGTGTCAACACTGATCAAGGAACTGAATCATCATATGGTAGCACTTATATGTGGAAACTAAAATATGGCACAGGGACTTCCCTGGTGGCACAGTGGTTAAGAATCCGCCTGCCAATGCAGGGGACAGGGGTTCGAGCCCTGGTCCGGGAAGATTCCCACATGCCGTGGAGCAGCTAAGCCCATGCGCCACAACTACTGAAGCCCACACGCCTAGAACCCGTGCTCTGCAACAAGAGAAGCCACCGCAATGAGAAGCCCGTGCACCGCAACAAGGAGTAGCTCCCACTTGCGGCAACTAGAGAAAGCCCGCGCGCAGCAACAAAGACCCAGCACGGCCAAAGATAAATTAATTAATTAATTAATTTTAAAATGCTTTTAAAAATAAAGATAAAAGATGGCACAAATGAACCTACCTACAAAACAGAAACAGACTCATAGACATAGAGAACAGACTTGTGGTTGCCAAGGCGGGGAGGGGAGGGAGAGGGATGGACTGGGAGTTTGGGGTTGGTAGATGCAAACTATTACATTTAGAATGGATAAACAGCAGGGTCATAATGTATCACACAGGGAACTATATTCAATATCCTGTGATAAACCGTAATGGAAAAGAATATTTAAAAAGAATGTCTGTATGTGTGTAACTGAGTCACTGCTGTATAGCAGAGAATGGCACAACATTGTAAATCAACTTACTTCAATAAAATAAATAAATAAATAAAAATTTTAAAAATATTTGTCAAGATTTTTCTACCTTAAAAAAAAGGGAGGGTGCTTCCCTGGTGGCGCAGTGGTTAAGAGTCCGCCTTCCAATGCAGGGCACATGGGTTCGTGCCCCGGTCCGGGAAGATCCCACATGCCGCGGAACGGCTAGGCCTGTGAGCCATGGCTGCTGAGCCTGCACGTTTGGAGCCTGTGCTCCGCAATGGGAGAGGCCACAACAGTGAGAGGCCCGCATACCAAAAAAAAAAAAGGGGGGCTTCCCTGGTGGCGCAGTGGTTGAGAATCTGCCTGCTAATGCAGGGGACACGGGTTTGAGCCCTGGTCTGGGAGGATCCCACATGCCATGGAGCAACTAGGCCTGTGAGCCACAACTACTGAGCCTGCGCGTCTGGAGCCTGTGCTCCGCAACAAGAGAGGCTGCAATAGTGAGAGGCCCGCACACCGCGATGAAGAGTGGCCCCCTCTTGCCACAACTAGAGAAAGCCCTCACACAGAAACGAAGACCCAACACAGCAAAAATAAATAAATTAATTAATAAACTCCTACCAACAACATCCTAAAAAAAAAAAAAGGAACTGAATCATCAATGTGGATCCAGTGAGGCACGCTGAAGTTGGACTAATGGACAGCTAAGCCCTACAGCACCAAAAGAAGATGGAGCTGTTAACAGAGAGCCCCTCGGTGCTACTCCAGGTTTCAGCAGTGCTCTGTGGAGGGGCCTGGGCATGCAGGCTCTGCTGCGGGACCCCTGGGCGGCCCCCAGGAATCTGTCTGGGCTGTGCCTCTGGATCCCTCCATTCTCTTACATGTTGTTTGGCAGCCCTACTATGTGTGGGAGCTCCCCGACTCCTACAATGGCTATTTCAATTCTTCAGTCTTTCAAATCTCCACGGCCCTCCCATCCCCCTCACTCCCAGCAGAAGGTGAATTTCTTATGCCACAGAAAAAGTTCAGACCATCATATGGGGACCCCTTCAACTTCCCAACACCAAACCTACACCATCCTGCCCTCTAACCTGCCCCAACCTAGGCACCGTAGGATGTGTAGCAGCATCCCTGGCCTCTGTCCACTAGATGAACCCCGCTAGTAATGCCCCCTAGACATGATAATCAAACATGTCTCCAGACATTGCCAAATGTCCCTCGGGGTATAAAGTCACCGGTGAGAACTCTTTTTAATTTAATTTAATTTAATTTATTTGGCTGTGCGGGTCGTAATTGTGGCACGCGGGATCTTTGGTTGCGGTGTGTGGAATCTAGTTCCCTGACCAGGGATCGAATCCAGGCCCCCTGCATTGGGAGCACAGAGTCTTAACCCCTGGACCATGAGGGAAGTCCCTACCGGTGAGAACTCTTGACCCAGACCAACCTCTGGCCGCTCTGTCTCAAACTTGTAGCCCACATCTGATCCATGGGAAGTGCACACCTACCTCTCAAATAGAGCACTTGGTAAAAGCGCAGCCACTGACAGCCACGCCTCCCCTGTAGATTTCCTCCCCTGGCTCTAGGGACCACCCTTTGAGTTCCTTATTTGGCCCCCCTAGTTGATTTGAGAAAATAGGAAGCACACCCCACGCCCCTTCTTTCCATGGTACAAGCCTCTCTTCCAGAAATCTCCTTTATAGTTTCCGGTCCTCTCTTGGGCTTTGCATCCATCCTCTTTGTAAGCTGGAGGTGGGTGGTCAATACAATGACTCAGAACTAGTTCTCAGACATTTCCCTTCCCAGTCCTGCTTAGGTGGTCTAGCATCCCACGTTGGAATCGGAGAGCAGCTGCCTCTCTTGGCGGGGGCCTCAGCCAACTGTGAGGCAGAAGGAGCGTGTATTCACATCCGTGTGCCCCTTAGAACTGCCTTCTCTCTTCCTCTCAGGATCCTTTCTCACTTCGATTTATTCAACCTCTCCTTCCTGATTGAAGCTTTCCCACTGACATTTAAGCATGTTTAAATCGCTCCCATTTAAATAAATAAATAAAATAAAACTGCTTTGACCACAGAGCTCCTCGCAGCTACCACTCTAATTCTCTCCTCCCCTTCAAAGCCAAACTAGTGAGAAAGCTCTCTACACCCACCGTCTCCCTTTCCTCACCTCCCACTCTTTCCAGTCTGGCGTCCACCCTTATCAGTCCCCCGAAACAGCTCTCACTGACATGGTCAGCGATCTCTGCAGAGCTGAGCTGAGGCTGGAGCGCAGGAGGCTGGCCTGACCCCACTCAGGACACTGGCCACGGGAGCAGCGGCAGGGATGGTGACAGCTGGCATTACCCAGAGTTGTGTGTGGGAACCGCAGATGATAGAATGGAATTTCTGAGCTGTATCAGAAAGAACATCTGGCCTTGAGTCCTGAGAATGTGCCCCCACCTCCTTGCCCTCATTCATTCAGTCAGTCTTGATTGAGTACAGCTTGAGCCAGGCCCGGAGGTGGACACTTGTGTTACACTTTGAAAGACCCAGGCGTGGTCTCTGCCCTCATGGAGCTACCCATCTACTAGGGGAAGTAGGAATTAGTCAAAGAGCCGTGAAAGTACCCAATGACAATCTAGATGTTTTATAGAGGAAAAGTACACTGTGTGTGATGGTGGGATCTGATCTCACTGGAAGGTCTGAAAAGAGATTTTTGAGGCTGACGTCTGATTGATGGGTAGGAATTAGCTAGTCCAGGAGGAAGGAGGAAGAAGAAGGGAGTAAAAGCATTGGGGGAAAGGAGTAAGGGCAATGTTCCCCCCAGAGACCAGGCGTTCCAGAAGTGGAAGGGACTGGGAGGGGTTGGGGGGAGAGGGGTGAGACGTGCTGAATAGAAATTAGATTTTTATCTCTGCCTCGTAGTCTTTGTGCCGTGACCTTCTCCTGCCGCCTTCTGAGGGACTTCGGCACCCTTGGCCACCCTGTATGGTTAACCGCTTTTATTTCCTTTTCTCCCAGGGCTGTGTGCTTCATGGCCTAGCTCCTGCCTGTCCCTCCTGTAACCTGAATGGGAGCGTTCCACAGAGTTCTACCCAGGCCTTACTCTCTTCCCCACCCACTTCTTCTTTGACATCGGCTCCCGGTTTTATGGCCTCCCACTTCCAACAGATCTCCAGTCCCAGAACTCTCTCCCGACACCCAGGTTTATAGTTCCATTTGCCCAATGGTCATCTCCATGCAGACACCCTGCCACCATCTCAAACACGGCAGATTGTAGTTTAAAAATGTAAGTCTCTGGACTTCCCTGGTGGCACAGTGGTTAAGAGTCTGCCTGCCAATGCAGGGGACAAGGGTTCGAGCCCTGGTCCGGGAGCATCCCACATACTGCGGAGCAACTAAGCCCGTGCACCGCAACTACTGAGCCTGCACTCTAGAGCCCGCGAGCCACAAGTACTGAGCCCGCGTGCCACAACTATCAAAGCCTGTGCACCAAGAGCCTGTGCTCCGCAACGAGAGAAGCCACCGCAATGAGAAGCCTGCGCACAGCAACGAAGAGTATCCCCCACTCGCCGCAGCTAGAGAAAGCCCACCTGTAGTAGTGAGGACCTAACGCAGACAAAAAATAAATTAATTAAATATAATTAATTAATTAACAGAGCTTGAGTATTCGACCCAGATCTACAGAAACTTGGTGCACCTGGTGAGTTGTAAATAGCCTTTCTTTATGACGATAAGGAAACTGAAATTAAACAAAGAGTTTTGATTAGCTGATTAATCAAGTTGGAGCAAGCTCCCAGTAAAGCTAAATTTAACTGTGCCCCGCTCTGTATCCCAAACTGCAGATTTCCTCTTTTATGATTTCTTCCAGCTCAGTGTAATTGGATTGTTCAGTCTGGGTGATGAGTATGTGAGGGGGCCGTTACACTATTCTTCTGTGTATTTTTGAAATTTTTCATAATAAAAATCTAAAAAAGAAATTGTATCTCTTTCTTAATAAAAAACAAAACTAGTCTGTCTTAATTGGTTGGTTAGTGCTTATCTGAATGTAATCCTTAACCTCCTGGTTTGAGAGAATTGCCTGGACTCATGAACATGCTTTTTGCAGGAAATCATGTGATATGAAACATATAACTGTGCGCTGAAGTTGCAAATGACATCATCAATGAATTATTTTTCCTTGTGCTCCTTTTCTTTGTTCTTCTGACCATATGTGTATATAAATGTGTGTGTGTGTGTGCTCTCTGAGAATTTCTGAGCAAGGAGGAAGTGGTTCAATCTGCTTGTCTCTGAGCAGCTGTTGGCTTTTAGAATAAAGAAGTGACTCTGCCTCGTTTCTGATTCAGATGCAGTATGAAATTTGCTTTCATCCACGTCTAAATTTAAACGCCTGCCTTCTCCCTCTGTAAAACTTAATCCTCTTCCCCATAACACTGTAGAAAAAAACCTTGGCTTCACAATGGTGTTTAGGTTAAAGATACAAGAGGAGTTTAGGTGTCGAGTGTAAGTAACATCAAGGAGAGAATGCAAACTGGCTGGAAACCTGATGCAGCTCAGAAAACTGCATATGACAAAGACACTGCACAGCCTCTACAGGTATCTAGGTTAGAACGGCAGTGCACTAGAGCCTAATCAGTTAAGGGCATCATTGATGCATCTAAGAACTCAGCCCTCCCATGTCTTCAACCATAACTTTTATTCCTTCCCACACCTTCCCCACTCCTATCTTCATTTCAGCAGAAAAAGACAATCTCTCTTGACCAAAATCTGAATCGTTCAATATTATCAATTTGCACATTTCACTCACTTTATTTAAATTTTTATTTTGACGTAATTTCAAATATACAGAAAACCTGTAAGAACGGTGTTAAGGAACCACCATATAGCCCTTACCCTGGTCTCACTTTTATTTTCCCTCTCATTCTCTTTATTTCTAAGTCTTGCCAATTTTATCGGTTTTATTAATCTTTTCAAAGAACCAACTTTAGGTTTTCTCTATTTTTTTGTTGGCTTTCTCTTTCACTGATTTCTGCTCTTGTTTTTATTATTTCTTTTCTTCCTGTTACTTTGTTTTTTTTCTTTTTTCTTTTTCTTGGAGTATAGTTGATTTACAATGTTGTGTTAGTTTCAGGTGTGTAGCGAAGTGAATCAGTTATACATATACATATATCCACTCTTTTTTATTTATGTATTTTTTTATCCACTCTTTTTTAGATTCTTTTCCCATATAGGCCATTATAGAGTACTGAGTAGAGTTTCCTGTGCCATACAGTAGGTCTGTATTAGTTATCTATTTCATATATATAGTAGTGTGTTTATGTCAATCTCTTCCTGTTACTTTGGATTTAATTTGTTCTTTTTCTAGCTACTTAAGTTGGAAAGTTAGATTATTGTTCAAACCTTTTCTTCTTCTGTAATATAAGCATTTAAAGCAATAAATTTCCCTCTAGACATAGCTTTACCTACAACCCACATATTTTGATATGTTGTGCTATCATTATCTTTCAGTTTAAGATATCTTAAAATTTCTCTTATGATATTTTCTTTGACTCATGAGTTGTTTAGTAGTGTGTTGTTTAATTTTCAAATACAATACTTGGGGTTTTTCTAGATTTCTTTTAGAATATACTCCATAAGATGTCAGTCCTTTAATATTTATTTATGTTATGGTCCAGCATATGGTCTATCTTGGGGAATGTTCCATGTGTCCTTGAAAAGAAACATCTGTATTCTGCAGTTATTGGGCATAGTGTTCTAGACACAGACATGGACAGAAGGAAGACAATGTGGAGACACACGGAATACAGCCCTCAGAGGGAACCAACACTGCCAACACCAGGATATCACACACCCAGCCTCCAGAACTGTGAGAAAATAAATTTTGTTGTTTAAGCCACCCAATCTGAGGTACTTTGCTACGGCAGTGCTAGCAAATTAACATAATTACTAAGTGCATGTATTTAGGATTGTTAAATCTTCTTGATGGACTGACCCTTTAATCAATATGAAATTTTTTCTCTCTTTATGTCTAGTAGTATGCCACATCTTGAAGCCTACTTTGTCTGATATTAACATGACCCCACCAGTTTTCTGTGTGTTCTTATTTTTGTTTATATTTCATCTTATTACCTGTATTATATATGCATAATGTATTTTTCCATCCTTTTACTTTTGCTTTATCAGTGTCCATATGTTTAAAGAGTATATCTCTTAAGACAGCAGAGATTTGGGTCATTTTTATCCAATTTGATAATCTCTGCCTTTTAGTTGAAGTGTTTAGTTCATTTACATATAATGTAATTGTTAACATGCTTTGGTTTAAATCTACCATCTTGCTATTTGTTTTATATTTGTCCTACCTGTTTTTTGTTCTTCTGTTCTTTTCTGTCTTTAATTAATCAGATATTTTTAGTAGTTTATTTTATTTCCGCTATTTGCTTTTTAGCTCCACCTTTTTGTATAATATTATCAGTTTAGCTCTAGGGGATTACAATATACATTCTTAATTCATTACATTCTGCTTCTAATTAATTTATACCAATTCCCATAAAATTCATTACCTAAAAAGAGAATAATTCTATTACCCTCCCTGTCCTTGTGCTATTATAGTCATATATTTTACTTTCACATGTTTTAAACCCTGTAATAAACTATTATTACTATTGCTTTAAATAGTTGTCTTTTAAAGGAATTATAAGAAAAAAATCATCTTTTATTGTTACCCATGTATGATGCTTTTCATTCCTACTTGTAGATCCAAGTTTCTGTCTGATATCCTTGCCCTTTAGCCTGATGAGCAACATTTAGTGCTTGTACTACAAGTCTGCTAAGGATGAATACTCTCAGTTTTTGCTTATCTGCAAATGTCTATATTTCATGTCATGGCTTCCAGGAGGAACTGTGGGGAACCAACAAGAAAAGATGCACAAGTCCTTAGTATGTTGGTATGTCAGTCAAAGAAAAGCATTGTTTTCTCTTTCTGGTGAGATGATGAGTGAGAAAATTATAGTTACTATGAATGGCCAATAGTTCAGGAGACACTGGGTTTTTAAAAACCTGTTTGGATGGGCAAAATATCTTTGTTTTGGGGTTGCAAATCTTTTACTGAATAGGAAGTTAAAACAGAGACCCTGGACCATTCCATAGGAATCAGGAAGGACAGTCACAACCAACAGCCCCTGTGACTGCTCCTCCCAAATCACAAATGGCTGCAGAGAGCACATTTCCCAGGCAGTTCCTGTATCTTTGTCAGGAGCAAAGCTGTGAGAACCATTACTCTGCCTCTACACTCCCCTCCCTGCCTAACTGAAGCAGAATTCTTTTTGCAGTAATGAATTCAAAGCCTTTTAGCAATGTTTCTGTGACTTTTTTTGCTGGTAAACTTTGATGTGTATCCCAGCCTTACATGGCAGCATGGTTTATCAGGGATGGTTGCTTTCTTAAGTTGGGTTCCTAAAAGCACATGTTGAAACAGGAATCATGTGCAAATGATTTATTAAGGAAGTGATCTAGGGAGAAACAAGGAAAGGAATGGGGAAAAGAAGTATAGAAAGGTAAGAAGCCAGGAAGAGTATGATGTTGGCCAAGCCCCAACCTCAGCCTGATCCAGAGGGGAGCTCTGAAGGGTAAATTACACCTTGTAGTTCATCCCTCCTTAAACAAGGGACCTGGGCTTCCATACTCCTGAACCAGTCAGTAGCCACAGATCCAGGGAGGAGGGGTACACAAACTCCCAGGCAATTCCAGTTCCCTTTGCGTACTGGTGTGCAAAGTAGCCCCAGCAGCCCAAGGGAGAGCCTCTGAACAAAGTCACAGTTATAAACCACTAGAAACCCAGGGCACAGAAGCTGGAGGATGACAAAATGGAAATGGCGAAAGGGATTGTGTTATTGTGATTTATAATGAGAAATATATATTTGGTCTTTGTCCCTGACCCTGGCATAGAGCTCCCAAAATCCTTGGGATTTCCTATGTGATGAAAGCAATAAAGGTGCCTTTTAAAGTTATGTTAATGGGACTTCCCTGGTGGCACAGTGGTTAAGAATCCACCTGCCAATGCAAGGGACACGGGTTCGAGCCCTGGTCCGGGAAGATCCCACATGCCTCAGAGCAACTAAGTCCGTGTGCCATAGCTACTGAGCCTGTGCTCTAGAGCCCGCGAGCCACAACTACTGAGCCCACATGCCACAACTATTGAAGCCCACGAAGCCACCACAATGAGAAGCCCGCGTGCCACAAAGAAGAGTAGCACCCCCCAAAAAAAAGAAGAGTAGCCCCCACTCTCCCCAACTAGAGAAAGCCCATGCACAGCAATGAAAACCCAATGCAGCCAAAAATAAATAAATTTATAAAAAATAATGGTAAAAAAATAAAGTTATGTTAATGAGGTGACTTGGGAAGCTGCTGGATCACCTAAGGATGAGCTGGTTGCCAGGGGAACAAACCATGTCATTAGAGGGTTGGAACTTTCAGTCCCACCCCCTCACCTCCAAGGAGGGTAGAGGGACTGGAGATTGAGTTCAATCACCAATCGTTAATAATTTAATCAATGATGCCTAGGTAATGAAGCCTCCATAAAAACCCCAAAGTACAGGGTTTGGAGAGCGTCCAGGTTGAAATTCGGGGAGAGAGGTGCTCAGAGAGGGCATGGAAGCTCTGCACCCTTCCCACATATTTTGCCCTGTGCATCTCTTCTATCTGGCTGTTCCCGAGTTATACCCTTTTATAATAAACTGGTAATCTACTAAGTAAAATGTTTCTCTGTGTTCTGTGAGCTGCTCTAGCAAATTAATGACATACAAGGAGCAGGTCATAGGAACCTCCAATCTATCGTGGTTGGGCAGAAACCCAGGTGACAACCTGAAATTGTGACTGGCACCTGGGGTGGGGAGCAGTCTGGTAGGATTAAACCTTAACCTGTGGTTATCTATGTCCAGGTAGGTAGTATCAAAATTGAGTTGAATTATAGGACACACAGCTGGTGTGGGAGAATTTCTTGGTGTGTAGGAAAAAAACACATCAGAATTTGAATCCGAATCAGAGGGATCAAAGGGGATATAGGTGAGGCATCAACAGCATTTGCTATGGTAGGACTGTTATGAATGGAAGGCCTTGACATACTTAAAAAAAGTGCTTTGTACTACTTTAGTAGAATGTCAGTTAATACACAATTTCTTTTAAGTCGGTGCCTCTGGGAGCATAGTGGGAAATTTCATGGGCCAACCCATTAATATTTCAAGATGAGAAAGTCTTGTCTCTTTGATAACTTATACTTGCAAGAACCAAGGGCAAGATCTAGGCCATCTGATTCAGGTTTCTGCATATATCTTGGCCAACTTCGTTTTCAAAATTCTATTTTGTCATTTTACCCGCTTGATGAATCTACAGTGAAAGTCAACAGTGAAATTCTTGCTGTTTCTGAGAGACTTCCAGTTTGACCTATAAAGTGTGTGTCGCATTATATTAAAGGGTAGCAGTATTTCAAATCAGAGTGTGAAAACTTTTCACAGCTCTTTGATGATGGTAGTATATTATATTTTGCATTTGGTGATATTTCTATATATCTTGTGAACATACATTTCTATTTATGTGATCAGTATTTCTTCATCTGGATGAAATTAAACAAAATAATCCTGTTGTGGATTGTGCCCCACCATTATATGCTTAAAAAGTGTCCGGCATGACAGTACTATGACCCACGGTGGAACATGTTGGAACACATCGATAGCTTTTATCAGACTTCCTTTATCATACCCAGCTTAATTCACATGAGCCATCCCACCCATCATGTGAGTAAAGTGAAGAAGATCCTTCGGCGCCCTCAAGTGGCCATCTGGGGAATACCTAAGGTGATCTGGCTGAAGACCATTTGGACACTACAGATTTTCCCCTAAATTTGGGGCCTGGTTTTGGAGCAGAGCAACATTCAAGAAAGGTAAAGTTGTCAGAGGAGCCTAATTGATGGGTGAGGAAGGTAAAGCCATGGCCTGAGAAGAGAGAAAATGATTGCAGTAGCCAAAGCATTTTTAGCTGGAGTATCTCATAAGGCTTCTTTAGAAGATAGTTATAAGACATGAAAAGTCATTAATCTAAAGACATCTGGAGACTTATTTCACTTCACTGTTTTCCAGTTGGCCATAAATATGAACGACCCAAAAGTCATCTGGAACCAGTAAAAATATTGGCAGATCTGTTTGAAGGGTATGTGTTTTGAAGAAAGCAATCAATTCATCACCTATGCAGATGTCAGACACCAAAGAGGAACATTACTTTACCTTACAAACACTGAAACCAATGAACAGATCCATCTGTGTAAAAGATGACAGTAAGATGTCTGAGACCAGTACAGGTTCAGTCAAGTGGGCAGTAACCACATCTGTTGAAAACCCAGTGTATCAGTCAGGGTTTTGGCAGAAAAGAGATGGCACACTCAAAAGGGGACATTTCATATTGAATCACTATGCTGTGTACCAGCAGCTAACACAGTGTTGTAGATCAATTATATTTCAAAAACAAACAAACTCAGAAAAAGGGATCAGATTTGTGGTTACCAGAGGCAAGGTGTGGGGGGAGGGGAAAATGAAGGCAGTCAAAAGGTCCAAACTTTTAGTTAAAAGATAAGTACTAGGGATGTAATGTACAACACAAGAAATGTAATGAACACTGCTGTATGTTATCTATGAAAGTTGTTAAAGGAGTAAATTCTATGTGTTCTCATCACAGGGAAAAAAAAATTTTTTTTAATTTAATTTTAATTTAATTTCTTTAATTTTGTACCTATATGAGAGGATGGATGTTTCCTAAACTTATTGTGACAATCACTTCATGATGTATGTAAATCAAATCACTATGCTTTACACTTTAAACTTATACAGTGCCATATGTCAATTATATCTCAATGAAACTGGAAGGGGAAAAAAGGGGACATTTCACAGAGGTTAATGGAGGGATTATTTACAAAAGTATGGGCAGGGTTCATGGAACTAACTGGCAACAGAGTAAAGCTACCCCCATGCTTGAGAGGGCAAAGGGAAGGAGTGGCTATTAGAACCTCAGAAATATGGCCTTGGTAAAGGATGCAGCCACTATTGAACCATGACCTGGCTCTCTACTCCCACCCTTTGATCTACTGCTGATGCATGTCATTGACCAAATCCAACCTCCTGGTTCACAGAGAGGTGTGGAGAGTGAATCTGGAGGGCGAAATGAAAAAGCATCTAGTACACAACTTCAATTTGTCTTTAAAAAATTAAGAGTATTTAACAAGATTTCCTGAGGTGGGGCAGCTCCATGGTTGGTGTATTAAGAGATGTTATGGAGGACCCAAAGTTCCTCCATCTTTCTCCTCTGCCCTCCTCAGGCTAGATTCTGTCACAGTCACAAGAAGTTGGCTGCAGCTCTAGGTGCCACACTCAGGCCCAACGTGATCAGCAAAAGAGAAAGACTCTGTGGGGGGTCTATTTTGGGGAATGAAGAAACTTTTCTCAGAAGCCTCCCCAGGAGATTTTTCCCCATGACTCACTGGCAGAACTATATCCATACTGGACCAGTCTCCGCTCAGGGGAATGGTACCCAGTTAATCAAGATTTGCCCCTGAACCAGGGACAGTGTCAGCTTCTAGGGGAGGGGAGATGTGTATAGACATCTGCAAGAAATCAAGATTCTGTTAACAAAAAGAGTTGGAAAAAGGTTGTATGAAGGCAAACAAGGGTGTGTGCAAAAACGAGAAGACAGATAAGAGGTTTTTAGTATGTTGGAGTTGAAAGTGAAGATGCTGGGTTTACCTGGGGACAATGTGTAAGGGTAATATGACCATCCAAGATGAGTAAAATTTAATACTAATATACTTGGACTGTAGATAGGAATTGTATTTTGGCTTTTAGAAAGAGTGCTATACCTGAAGAGGAGCAGCCCCCTCCCCATTCAGAGGGCAGCCAAGACAAAAACAGAAGAAGGCGCTAATGAGATAGATGTCCTAGCCACAGAACACAGGCTGGAGGCACATCTGGTGCAAAGAGAATTATAATAGGCAACGGGGAGTTGTCTCCACCAGTCTTTGTACAGCAAAGGTAAATATTGCTTTTTTAATGGCAAAAAAGAGTGACGTGCTTACTAGAAGCAAGGGTACCTAATGTTGGGGCTGACAGGACTTGTTTAAGGGAAGAAAAAGCCTTTTAGATTTTAAGACCTAGGTAATCATTTAATGGGGTTAGCTTGAATTAGATGCAGTAGAGGTTTTATATTTGAGGTATAATTTAATATTTACTGTTGGCAAAAGCCAGACATGTCCAAGAAGGTATGCATTTGTGAGATTGTAGGGAGCCCAGGTCCCTTGAGGAAAGCTACTTCCATAGAAGAAAATGAGTATCTCTTTTTTACTGATTTGTCATGTCCAACTAATGGGCTTACGACAGGCATAACTGTAATTTATTTTAGAGGCTTTGTGGCCCTTGAGGGCACACGAAGAAAGGGAGATTAAGAAATCTCATTTGGGCCTTTTAGTTAGGAGGCCAACAGAAGTCTGTTAATATATTGGATGAGAACAGTTTCCAGGAAATGTTATGTTATTTAAATCACTTTTAAGAATTAGTACAGGAGTTCTGGCTGAAAATATGGATTAAACATGCACATCTAGATTCATTCCCTCTAAAACTCCTACTAAAACCTACTAAAGTGATTTTTTTAAAACTACAATAAATCTACAAAAATGAGAGAACAGAGGAGACAGCACTAACAAAATTTTGGAAGCCAGACAGCAGAAGAGAAATGTTGACTTTTAGCAGATCCAAGAAGAGACATTTCCTGAGCCAGTAGTGGGCAAAAGTGAAAACCATCCCAGTTTATACCACAGAATCTTTAAAAGGCACAACCACTGACAGAACCAGGTATCTCTGGAGTTGGGAGTAAAGGAGTGACGTCATAAAATAATGAGGATTGGGCAAAAGCAGTTTGAAATATCCCTAGATCCCCTTACCCGCTGCATACTTTTGGGCTTCATTTCCCATTACTTCACTCATTATGACCATATTTTCTTTTAATTCTTTGAACACATATTCTTTTAGATTTTTGAACATATTTATAATAATTTCCTTAAAGTCTTTGCTAAATCCAACATCTGGACCATCTTGAGGTCAATTTCTATTGACTCTTGACACTTTGTTGTGGTTGTCTTTACTATGGGTCACATTTCCTTTTTGTTGTTTTTACATATGTAGGAATTTTAGATTGTTTAATGGACACTGTGGATGATACATTGTAGAGGCTCTAGATTCTGTTATCTGCTTGACTTCTGGTATCTATTTTACCCTCAACTCTGTAGCAGCCTCTCTGTGGAAAGCCTTGGGTGGTCTTCCCCTATACATGTGCATCCCGGCCCTGAGCCAAAGATTCACAGGGGACCTCCCACATAGATTTTTGCCTCCCACACATGCAGCTGCATCCTCTCCAGTGCCATGACCTGTAGATTGCAGCTGCTTCAGAGCCCTGAGCTCTGATCTCTGCCTCTTCCACACAGCAAGTCAGCCCTACTCTGCTAGAACTCTAGCTTGTTGTGCTGTGGTTGGAAAACTGTTCCCCAGCAGAAAGCCAAAATGATTTGGGGCACATCTCATGAGTTCCCCTTCTCTCAAGGATCACTGTGATGTACTGCCTATTATCCAATACCTGAGAATGGTTGCTCACATATTTTTGTCCAGTTTTATTGTTGTTTATGGCAAGAAGGCTAATCTGGTCCCATGGATTATATCATAGCTGGACCCCTTCCTCACCTGATATACTTTTATTTCTTTCTGTTATCCTCCTTTCCCCTCCTCTTCATCCACTTAAGCCAGTTCTGTGTTTATTGGTTCAGAGGAGAGATGAAGTGGTAATGAAAGTAGAAAAACAATAGTTCCAAAAAAATAATTCCAAAAACCTAAGCCTATTAAGAAGGTAGCGTTCTCTAAGGAGACTGGATAAAAGCCCCTTAAGCAGGGAGAAAGAGAAATGAAAAATTGATTTCTAATAGCAGTGATGAAGTGGGTTCAAGAAAGAAAGGCCTGGGGCCCTGCTTCCTGGGCAGCATCCCTGGGAACATGATCGTAGAGATGGCACTACTGTCTAGGGTGTCCAGGCAAGCCATGTCCCAGCCTCTCCAATATTTCCATGCCCTTGTTTGGCAATGAAGCAGCAGAAAGATTCCCATGGCCCCCAAACTGGGAATGGAAGTTGAGGACAGAGTCCACTGACCTGAAGTAGGTGCAGGAACAAGGTACTCCTCTGTGACTGATGAGGGAAGATCCAACCCATACCTTGCACAATGTGAGCCCCTAGAACTTAGACGCCATCTAGCAGAAAGGAAAGAAACCTCAAATTACCAAGATTAACTTGCTGCCACTCTAGCTGATTGGGAGCTCAAAAAATAAATTATTATATAAAAATAAAATACTATTTATGGTACATCTGAGTTAGTAAACTGAGATTCCTGCTATAATAGTAAAGGGCACCATTATATCTCTTTATGGAGAACTTTACATCCATTATTTCATTTAAGCTCATCTTATTGAATGAAAGTCCATTACCTCATACTCCCTCTGATGATTCTTCTGACATACAGATGTACCTGCGTGAGGAAAAAATGATAATAAAAATGTACATTTACTCTGTGCCAGGGATTATTATGCAAAGGGCCTTATGTCACTTAATCCTCATACTAGAGCTATGAGATATATATTATTACCTCCATTTTACAAACGTGGAAGCTGAATTTCAGAGGTAAACAATGATTGTGGTTTTTAGATTCAAACCCACTAGAAGCTTTACTTTGTATTACTTGCAATCCGTGGGAGAAAACTAGATCCAAGAGTCTAATCAGCAATATGATTTACAAAGTGAGCTTACTTACAATTTAAATAAACAAATTTCCTTATATCTGCTACAACAAACATTCTAAGAGGAAATGAATAATCTTCTTGGCTAAATATTGTATTCTGGGGAGACATCAAACAAAAACTTTGTAGTTAACATTGTTCTTTCTATTCCTTTATCTTTCTGTACTTTAGTTTGGGTATTTTCTATTGGCCCATCTTCAAGTTTATTAATCTCTTGCCTCTGCTGTGTCTAGTCTGCTGCTCAGCCCATCTGAATGCTTCCTTTCAGATATTCTATCTGTTCATCCTAGAATGTTCATTTGGCTTTTATATATTCTAATTCTCTGTTGAAATTCCACATTTTGTCACCATTTGTTCATTGTTCCTAGTACTGTCTTTAACATATTTATTTATTTTATTTATTTATTATTATTATTACTTTTTTTTTTTTTTTTGCGGTATGTGGGCCTCTCACTGTTGTGGCCTCTCCCGTTGCAGAGCACAGGCTCTGGACGTGCAGGCTCAGCGGCCATGGCTCACGGGCCCAGCCACTCGGTGGCATGTGGGATCTTCCCAGACCGGGACACGAACCCATGTCCCCTGCATCGGCAGGCAGACTCTCAACCACTGCACCACCAGGGAAGCCCTCTTTAACATATTTAAATGGTTACTTTATTTTTAAATTTTATTTTATTGAAGTATAGTTGACTTACGTGTTAATTTCTACTGTACAGAAAAGTGATTCTGTTATACATATATATACATTCTTTTTCATATTCGCTTCCATCATGGTTTATCACAGGATATTGAATATAGTTCCCTGTGGTACACAGTAGGATCTTGATGCTTATCCATTCTGTATAATAGTTTGCATCTGCTAACCCCAAACTCCCAATCCATCCCTCTCCTACCCTCCCCTCACTCATGAGCAAACTCATGAGCAAACTCATGTTTGCCCTCTATGTCTGTGAGCCTGTTTCTATTTAATAAAAGTTCATTTGTGTCATATTTGACGTTCCACATATAAGTGATATCATATGCTATTTGTCTTTCTCTTTCTGACTTACTTCACTTAGTATGATAATCTCCAGGTCCATCCATGTTTCTGCAAATTGCATTATTTCATTCTTTTTTATGGCTGAGTAATATTCCATTGTATATATATACCACATCTTCTTTATCCATTCATCTGTCGATGGACATTTAGGTTGCTTCCATGTCTTGGCTATTGTAAATAGTGCTGCAATTAACATTGGGGTACATATATTTTTTTGAATTATATATTTTTTCTGGATATATGCCCAAGAGAGTAATTGCAGAATCATATGGCAAATCTATTTTTAGTTTTTGGAGGAACTTCCATACTGTTTTCCATAGTGGCTGCACCAGTTTACATTCCCTTACATGGTTAAAGTCCTTGACATCCAGATCAGGTATGGGTCTGCTTTTATTGTCTCATTTTTTTTTCTCTTGATTATCAGTCACATTGTCCTGTTGTATTAGTTTCCTACTACTGCTATAATAAATTACCACAAATTTAGGGGGCTCAGACAACACTGATTTGTTATCTTACAGCTGTGGAGGTCAGAAGTCCAAAATCAGTCTCACTGGGCTAAAGTCAAGGTGTCAGCAGGGTGGGTTCCTTCTGAAAGCTGTAGGGAAGATCCTTTTCCTTGTCCTTTTCAGCTCTAAAGGCCACCGGCATTCTTTAACTTGTGACCCCTTCTTCACATAACTCCTACCTCTCATTTCCATCCTTACATCTACTACTAACTCTGACCTTCCTGCCTCCCTCTCATAAGGACCCTTGTGATTTTATTGGGCCCACCTGGATAAGCCAGGATACTGTCTCCATCTCAAATCCTTAATCACATCTGCAAAGTCACTACATTCACAGGTTCCAGGAATTAGGACAGACACATCTTTGGGAGGACATTGTTCAGGCTACCATACCTGCTTTTTCTATGACTTGTAATTTTTTATCATATGCCAAATATTGTGTATAAAAGAATCACAGATGTTGAGATTAATCGTATTTTCCCCTACAGGGTTTACTTATCCTCTGTTAGACATATATCTTAA
Organism: Grampus griseus; assembly: GCF_964374135.1. Taxonomy (NCBI): domain Eukaryota; kingdom Metazoa; phylum Chordata; class Mammalia; order Artiodactyla; family Delphinidae; genus Grampus; species Grampus griseus. The sequence goes on along the minus strand of NC_139018.1, from coordinate 140,111,171 downwards.
AGGGATGATGCCTCAATCCAATCAGGAATTGAGCTGAGTTGGGGTGAGCTGCAGCTTTAGTTGGACTCAGTACACCTCTGTTTTTAGTTATCTTGAGAGTGAGATCTATCTTGTGTTTTTGCAGGCCCTTCTCCCCAGTGAGACTCCATCCTCCAAACACCAAAAGATGTAGATCTTGTGCTGCCTTTCCAGCCCAGGCCCCCAGACAGGCCCAACCCCCTCCATCACCACCCCTCAGTCTACCCCAGCACTTAGCAAGTATCCCATAGGAAAAATGAGCCTCGCATCTAGATTCTAGTCTATAATGGCAGCTTGAATGACCTCAATAGTTTCTGTAAACTAAGCTCAATCTTCAGCCTATGCCCAGACTTCACAAATGACCCAAGGAAAAAATGACCAACAATCTCAGCTCACCTGGAATGAGCTCTTCCTTTTCTGCTCCCACTGCTCTCTGATGTCCTTTAAAATATGGTTTTTGTAATTTATCCTTCTTTTTCCCCAATTGTTGCAGCACAAATGAAGACCTACTGATACTGACTACATCCTACCCAGAAGCAGAAGTTCTTTATGGATAACATTGAATAGTCTAGAAAGAACTTTGTAGTTAACACTGGATATCTCAGAAAGCTTCTTGCATCTTCTTAGCAAACACAACAAAAGACAGACTATGCATAACTTTAATTAAGATCTTTTCCCATCTACCTGGTCTCTTGACTCTGTTCTGTTTACTTTGCTCTTGAGTGGTTAGGAGTGTAAATATACTTATCTTACATACTTTGAAAATTTAATGTATTTGGTATAATAGAATTTGTTCTTACTAAGGCTTATAAAATACCATTGCAACCTCTCGTTTTTTGTATTTTTAAAATTATGTGGGACTTCCCTGGTGGCGCAGTGGTTAAGAATCTGCCTGCCAATGCAGGAGACATGGGTTCGTGTCCTGGTCCAGGAAGATCCCACATGCTGGGGAGCAACTAAGCCCGTGGGCCACAACTACTGAGCCCACTTGCCACAACTACTGAGCCCACATGCCACAACTACTGAAGCCCATGCGCCTAGAGCCCGTTCTCTGCAACAAGAGAAGCCACTGCGATAAGAAGTCCAGTCCGTGCACTGCAATGAAGAGTAGCCCCCGCTCGCCGCAACTAGAGAAAGCCCGCACGCAGAAACAAAGACCCAATGTAGCCAAAAATAAATAAATATTTTAAAAATTATGTAATTAATACTATGAATAGTAACAATCCCAAATGTGCAAATGTAAAAAGATATAAAAGGATATATAGTGAAGTCATTCCCATGACTTCTTCCCCCATCCACCAGTTTCCATTCCCCAACAGGTATCCATGATTATTAGTTTCTTGCTTATCAGAAAAGTTCAAATGCATACACAAGCAGATACATATAAACACAATTTCCCCCTCCTTTTCTACATAAACAGTAGTATACTATGCCTACTATTTTGCAATTTTTTTTTTTTCAAACATGAAAGGGAATTTGTCAGCTCGTGTAACTGAAAAGTCCATGGCTGATAGCACGGCAGCATCCAGGGCCTCAGACAATCATATCACAACCCAGCTTCTTTCCCAGTCTTGCTGCACTCTCCTCTGTGGTGGCTTCACCCTCAGGCTAGCATCCACCCCTCTTCCACATGGTGCTTCCCTCCCAGTCCCAGCTTCAGGATGACATCCTGACAGTTCTATAACTCCACCAAATAAGGCACACCGGCCATGTTCCCAGTGAACCCTAGCGAAAGTCTTAGGGAGAGCTGCCATTGGACTAGCTGGAATCACAGACCCATCTGTGAACCAATCACTGAGGCCAGGATGGGAGGGTGATGCTGATTGGCCAGGCCCAAGTCACATGACCACCTCTGGATACCTAGGCTGAGAGAAGTCAGTCGGACAATGGCGTGAGTCACCTGGACCAGGAATTGGGAAGCAGGGTGGTTCTCCAAAGGGATATCAAGGTGCTATGAATGGAAGGTCCGTCGCAGCTGAAAGCAGCAGATGTCTACTGCAAAAGGTGCTCTTTTGTTGTTTTTGGTTTTTTGGCTCTTTCATGCCTGGAAGCTGCTGTTTTATGCCTAACACGTGTATAGCTGAGGCCGCACATGGCTCCCAGCACTGGCCAATTGGAAAATGCTGCAAGGTGAAGAGGGGCTGCTCTGTTTCCTTAGATTCTGTATTTGTCTATTTAATGTCTATTAACCACAGGGCCAAACTGACAGCCAAAGTTGTTTACATCTGCCCTGGGATCCTGCTTTCATGAACAGGTAAAGTTGTATAACAAATCCTCCAACTAATCCCGGATCCATTCCCACAACTACCTCCTTTATGTAATCCCACACACCATGTCACTATTTCCCCTTCCTTGAGTCAACCCAGGGCCAGTTACCAGGCATCTAGGGACAGCCCCTAAACCCCAAATTCTGCTGGAATTATTCAAACCAGGAGTTTATCAGGTAAACACTCAAAAAAAGTGGGGGAAATGGTCAGAGACAGGAGACAAAGAAAAACGTGACAAGTGGGACTTTATCCACCTAAAGATACAGCTGTTCAGCTGTTCTAAAAGATTTTGTTTAAGAGGGGAAAAAAGTAGGGGATGTTGAGAAGGGGACAGAGGAGGCTGCTGTCTAGAGGCACTGGGCCCTTTCCCTCCCTCTTTCCCCTTAAAGCAGAAACTAAAACCCACTGGCTTCAGGGAGCTAAAAGCCTAAAACAGAAGAAAAAAGGGTGAGCAGGGAATAGAGAAAAGAAAACAAAACCCTAGACAACAGGAGGAGAAAATTAAAGATTACTAAAATATTTTTGTATATATATATATATATATATATATATATAAATAAATATTTTAACTAATACATAATAGATATATATGTATATATGATATCTAACTAAATTAAAACAGGTCTTTAATTTGACTCAATTGGAATTCGAAAATTTATATGTAAAAATGTATATATTAGAAGAATTTATCACAAAAAGATAAAAAAGGGTGCTGATTGGCTTTTGTGCCTCTGCAGCCTTGGTTCTAATTTAACTTTAGCATTTGCTAAAAGGTATCAACTGAGACAACTTTATAGACTTAATCAATACTGGGGCTCAAATTATAGTTATACCTGGGGATCCCACTAAATTTAAACATTGTACCCCCTATAATCTTAGAAAAGGAACTAAACATAAAATAGAGAAAAAAATAGCCTTTAACTACAGCCTTACCCAAGTTTCCCATAGTCATAATACCTATTGCTCTAAAAATATCTCACGTTGGGCACACACACTCTAACACAATGAATACTGAATTAAAATTAAATCTTTGGCCATTACAAATTGGCTTGATACAATGGAACTCCACAGACCCCTTAGTTAAAATAGTTAATATGGCCCATTGTAAGTTAAAAGAGGGCCTTCAAGGATTAAAACTTATTATATAAAACCTAATTAATAAAGATGTGATTGTTCCCACTGCTTTTCCGTTTGATGGCCCAACTTTGCCTGTTTCTGCTGGGAAAAAATAAAGGATGCTGTACTAGTTAGCTTGGGTTGTCAAGACAAAATACCACAGACTGGGTGACTTAAACAACAGAAAATTATTTGCTCAAAATTCTAGAGGCTGGTGCCAATGCAGGGGACACGGGTTTGAGCCCTGGTCCAGGAAGATACCACATACCGTGGAGCAACTAAGCCCGTGAGTTACAACTACTGAGCCCATGTGCCACAACTACTGAAACCTGCGTGCCTAGAGCCTGTGCTCCGCAACAAGAGAAGCCACCACAATGAGAAGCCCATGTACCACAAGAAAAAGTAGCCCCTGCTCGCCGCAGCTAGAGAAAGCCCACGCGCAGCAACAAAGACCCAACGCAGCCAAAAATAAATAAATTTTAAAAAAAAATTCTAGAGGCTGGGAAGTCAAGCGTTAAGGTGCTGGCTGACTCAATTTCTGGTGAGGCCTCTCTTTCTGGCTTGTAGATAGCAGCCTTCTTGCCATGGCTGCACATGGTAGACAGAGGAAGAGGTATTTCTCTCTTCCTTTTCTTCTAAATTCACCAGTCCTTTTGGATTAGGGGCCCACCCTTACGCCCTCATTTAACCTTAGTTACCTTCATAAAGGCCCTATCTCCAAGTACAGTCATATTGACGGTTGTGGCTTCAACATTGTAAATCTAGGGAGGACACAAACATTCAGTCCATAACAGGTGCCTCATGGTGGATTACTACAACATTAATGCTCTGTTCCCAGCTATTAGGGCCCCCATACCCAATATCTGATACTATTAAAATTATGGACTCTATCCAACTAGTAAATATTTTGCTCTTATAAATTTGGTTAAAAACATTCTCTTGCATGCCTGTTTCAACAGCCTTTCAGCTGCAGTTTGCCTTCACTTCTGAAAGGACACAAGATACCTTTTCCAGGCATGGGTACCTCAACAGTTTTGCCACCACATAGAATCTTTGCAACACGATCTTCACTGTGTTCACCTTTCTCCAGGAGCACAGGTATGGCATTATATTGATGACATCCTCCTCCAATGAGACTCATTTAACACACTCTTTACGGACATGTAAGTTCAACATTTTTTAGTCCTTTTTGCGTCCGGTGGCAGTGTATTTACAAATTTTACTTCCAAATCAGCAGACACTTCCATTAGTGCCCTCAGAAACTCCTTCACTATAGTCTTTGGCAACCTCTTCTCATGTCTCCTGGTGTCTCTACACCACTTTTTTTAAAAAAATTGGAGTATATTTGCTTTATGATGCTGTAAACTTTGCTGTGTTAGTTTCTACTGTACAGCAAAGTGAATCAGCTCTATGTATACATATATCCCCTCTTTTTTAGATTTCCTTCCCATTTAGGTCACTACAGAGCAATGAGTAGAGTTCCTTGTGCTATACAGTAGGTTCTCATTAGTTATCTATTTTATACGTAGTTGTATATATATGTCAATGCCAGTCTCCCAATTCATCCCACCCCTGCCTCCTCCCTTGGTGTCCATATGTTTGTTCTCTACGTCTGTGTCTCTATTTCTGCTTTACAAATAGGTTCATCTGTATCTACACCACTTTTGATGGCCGTAAGTTGCCCAAGAGTTTGTGATTCAAGAAACTACCCGTCTTAGCCTCATGCTGTACACTATTAAAACAACAAATAGCAGGCTACATCCTGGACTCTCCTGGAACTAGAGGCTATCACAGACCCCCAAGACCGTGACCCTCTGTACGCAGCTACCCATTATGCTTTGGGTCATGGACACTGCATCCCACAAGCTCAGCACAGCTACAGAGTCCTCCCTAAGACAGGATGGAACCAAACATGGGCCCTCTGGCATATTCCACCTCCAGGGGGTTGGGGGTGGCTTCCCCTGTCTTCAGTCCCTTGCCAGATGCCATGGTGCTGAAGGAAGTCTCCCCACTCTGAGACCCCTTGGCTTCCTGAGAAGCCCATTGGCATTAACTGAGTGAACAGCAATGCTGTTTGTAGACGATGCAAATGGCACTGCTAACCATCATATGTGATGGAGCTTCATGGAATATTGCTGCTTTCCATCCCTTAACCTGGATGTCCCTGATGAAGGACGGGACCCAAAGGTCAACACAGTTGGCCAAACTTTAGGCAGTCATCTTCACACTAGATGCTCTGGCCAACAAATGGTCCCACCTTCACATTTATTATAAACTATTTGGCTCTTACGTAAAAACTGTCCCTTCCAAGGTAGAAGACTGGGAATCTCTTACCTCATAGATACCCAAAATATAAATCAAAATCACACATGTCTCTACTTATATTGAGGCCGCAATACAAGGCCTTGTCAGGACCCTCCTTATTCCCTTTGGGGTTACAGACGTTACTGGTAGTAACCAAGACACACATTTCACTTTTCAAAATACACAATGCTTGGCTCTTGGACAAGGCATTCAGTAGAACTGCATGTCCTTAATAGGACCTAAATAGCCAGTTTAACTGAGAGAACTAATGGTCTCTTAAAATAACTCCTTTTAAGATTCCAGCCCAGGAAATAAACCTCTAAATGTGTCTTTATGTTGCCCCTGGCCTTTAACCTATCTGCAAATTTTCAATCCTGTCTCCATTCCATAAGGGCTGGAGACCAGATCTAGGCTCATACTCCGCTGACACCCATTAACTATAGATTGTCCCATGGGCCAGGCAGCTGCCTGCCTGATATGGGACCCAGCTGAACCCAAACTTCCACCATAAACAAAGCTAAAAAAACAAGTGCAGCTGTACACTTTCTGTTGATTACAGAAAGTTGGGGCACTTTCATTCGTTTACAATCCACGGGCCAAATTCTCCAAGCTCCGTTGTTTCAACCAACCGTGGCAAATGCTAAGATCCACACTAACCTGAGTGGATGCCCACTTCAAAGGGATATCCCAAGTCCCATATCCCAGATGGCATTGCCCTGGCCCAGGAGTTCACCACTGGAGATGCCATCACCCCAACTCAAGACCTCACCTTTGGAAATGATTTGCCCTCCTGTGACAGAGATGACTTCACCTGGACACTGAAACCTCCACCCCAGTGATGCCCATAGATGGCCTCTCCTAAGGTAAAAACTGGACACAGGGCAGTTTTGCTTTTCTTCCTTTGATATTAGATATTCTGTTTCTGAGCTTGCTGTCTGCTTAGCTTGTGACTCTTGGTATATCCCTTGTTCTCTGCCAAAACATACACCCCTAAACTCCCATGCCTAAAGGGAAATTTTGTGGAGATTATTACTATCTGTGCCATTCTAAAACTTATAGAGATTATTACTTTCCCCAGAAGGCACCTCCCCCATGTCAGTCAACCCGTTGACCCCTTGGGGAGAGGACCACTCACTCCCCAGTGCTGTGTCCTACTTGTGCTCTGCATCTCGAACATGACCTCTCCTTCCCCTTGGTTACACACAATACCACTAATCTTTACGTATACTTTGCTAAATTATCAGCTCATACCCTCCCACAACATAACTGCCTGACCCAAGAAATACACCAAGACGTTATTGTCACTCATACTTTTAACATACTGTACAACTCCACCAAAATATTATTAGAGACTCCTGAAATTTCAGATCTATTTTCTTGCCTAATGCCATATAAATGGAAAACCAGTTTTTCCAGTCAATTATGGACTGCCCTAGAAGCACTCCTTATACTTCTACCTGTGCTCCTTCTTTCTACTTTCATAATAAAATGTTTCCTGTATCGTTTAGGACATCCTATGCCTTACTCCATAAAAGTCTCCTTATAATCACCCCAAAGTTTCTTAAAGTGATGCCAGATAACCACAGAGCCAATTGTTTTGTGTTTTCTTAGATTCTGTATTTAGCCTTTTGACATCTGTTAACCACAGGGCCAAATTAATAACGAAGGTTGTTTACATCTCCCCTACAATCCTGCTTTTGTGAGCACGCAAGTCATATTACAAACTCTCCAACCAATCTCGAGTTCATATCCACAGCTACCTCCTTTATCTAATCCCACACAACATGTCAATATTTCCCCTGCCCTAAATCAACCCAAGGCCAGGTACCAGACATCTAGGAACAGTTCCTGTCCCCCACAGTTCAAAAGAATTATTTAAACTAGCCGATCCTAAGCTATTTTCCCCGCTATAGCTTGCCTTTCCTGCAGAAACCCCAGTAAAGGCTCTGACTTTGGCTTTCCCCTTGCTCCTTTCTGCCTCTTGACCAAACCTGATGCTTCCCCATGTGGCCACATGTGGTGTGCCTCCTCTTCTTGGGAAACATAAGTAATAAATTATTCTTTCAATGGCATCACTTCTCTCCGTGCTGTCACTCAATCACTTCCATAAATTAAAATTCTGCAGTTACAGTTGAGACAGGAGCTGCCACTGCTGAGTTCTCAGAACTGGAACACCAGGTTTGTGCATGTATGTGCATCTGTGTGTGTGCGTTAAAATGTATGTGATATAAATTTTACCATTTTAACCATTTCTAAATGTACGGTTCAGTGGCATCAATTACATTTGCATTGTTATGCAACCATAATCACTATCCATCTCAAGAACTTTTTCATCACCCCAAACAGAAACACTACCTATTAAACAGTAACTCCTTATGACACCTCCTCACCCCCAAATCCTAGTAACCGTTATTCTGTGTTCTCTCTCTGAATTCTAGGTACCTCATGTAAGTAGAATCATAAAATATTTGTCTCTTTGTGACTGGCTTATTTCATTTAGCATAATGTCTTCGAAGTTAATTCATGTTGTGGCATATATTTCATTCCTTTTTAAGACCAAATAATATTCCATTGCATGTATATACCACATTTGTTTATCCACTCATCTGCACTTGGTTTCTTTCCACATTTTGACTATTGTGAATAATGCTGCTATGAGCTTTGGTGTACAAATATCATTCTCTACATAACAGCCAGAAAGAGCTTTCTGTTCAGTCCCTTCCCTCATAAAAACATATGGTAAATTAAACCACAATGAGATACCATAGAATATCTACAGATAGCTAAAATGGAAAAGACTGACAATTCCAAGTGTTGGCAGGGATGCAGAAAATAAGAAACTCATACAGTGTTGGTGGGAATGTAAAATGGTACAATCACTTTGAAAACAAGTCCATTTTTACCAGTTACCCTATGACCCAGAAATCCCATTCCTAGATACTTACCCAAGAAAAATTAATGCATATATTCACAAAAAGACCTATACAAAAACGTCCATTGCGGCTTTATAATAGGCAAAGGGAAAAAACGCAAATGCCCATCAGTAGATGAATGGATTAATAAACTGTGGTGTGTTTATACAATTGCATACACTTGTTAAAGAATAATTTTTAAAATCTAGTATAATCATGACTCACACAGATATAAAATGAATGTGTCAAAGGTTTTATTTAAGTCATTAATTAATGAGAGACCCAGAAAGATATTACAAAGTTCAGAGGAAAATTCAAAGTACCGCACGCACATATATATTCAAATGAGGAATAACGAAATGCTTTACAAATAGATGCAAAACCTGGCAGAACTGATCAGACCCACAGTGCAATAATAAAATACATCTCCTTGAACACAATTTGCATTTCTATACACAAGAATAGGTCTTTTAAAAAACTAACAGAGTTATTCTTTACCTCAAAGACAATGAAAGGTATGGAGCCCTCATAGAATCAGATATCCCAGAAGGGTGTGCTAGACAGCACCTTGTTTTTCACTGGATACTCGGTAATGTTTTTTAGACCATTTCAAAGTTTTTCACAGTTTTCCTCTACATTACACAGTAATAAAAGAGAATGAACTACTGGTACACAAACAGATGAAGCACACAGATACTATGTTCAGGGTAAAAAAAAGGCAGACAGAAAAGAGTATATACTGTATGATACCAGCTTATGCTGGGGGCAGAGGTAGACTCCACAAAGGAAGCTCCACAAGAGAATCTTATGGGGTGCTGGAAATGGTATATAACTTGATTTGGGTGGTGGAGATATATATATGGCATATATATATATATATATAATACATGTAAAATCATTGATTTTACTTAAGATTAGTACATAAGACTCTCCCTATCCCACTTGCCCCCAAATCCAACAATTGCCATGTACCTTCAGAGTGAAGTCCAAACTTGAGGTCTGTTGTCTGTTTCCTCTTGTGTACCATTTCTCTCTGTTTCCCCTTTTCCTGACAGTTTCTCAAACTTGAGGTCTGTTGTCTGTTTCCTCTTGTGTACCATTTCTCTCTATTTCCCCTTTTCCTGACAGGTCTGTTGTCTGTTTCCTCTTGTGTACCATTTCTCTCTATTTCCCCTTTTCCTGACAGTTAGTCTTTCCAGTTTCATGGCCTTTGCCTTCAAATCATACCTGTTATTTATCTCGCAGGTATCAGGACACCTTCTGAAAGCCTTACCTTACTAAGTCTATCTAGTCTACCTCTACCCCCAGAGTAAGCTGGTATCATACAGTATATACTCTTTTTTGTCTGCCTTTTTTTACCCTGAACATAGTATCTGTGAGCTTCATCTGTTTGTGTACCAGTAGTTTTCTCTTTTATTACTGTGTAATGTAGAGGAAAACTGTGAAAAACTTTGAAATGGTCTAAAAAACATTACCGAGTATCCAGTGAAAAACAAGGTGCTGTCTAGCACACCCTTCTGGAATATCTGATTCTTTTGGGCTCCATACCTTTCATTGTGTGTGTGCAAATCTGCCATCCTAGGTGCCTCCATAACATGGGTCAGCATTCTTATAGCTTGTGTACCCTTTGAGTCTAAATGTTAGAGGCTTTATTCTTTTGGTAAATTATTCACACCTGGGCTTTGTCCCTATCCTGCTTCCTATGTGGCCTTTTTTGCTATTAAAAGTCTGCTTAACTTACTCTGCTTTTGCTTTTTCCTACAGAGTAATTTAACAGCGATGCGTTTTGATTGGCTGCACCGTTCGGTTTTGTTTTTGTAACATTTTTTAAAAAGGCAGATATCACACACAAAACAGGGCAGAAGCAGATTTTAAGTTTTTCTTAAAAGAGAAATAAATGAAGGAAGAAGAGAAAGATCTGGCATCACAGGGCCCACAGTACCTCGTGGAAACAATCAGCTGGAACCTCAGGTACTGCACACGTCCCTAGAGGCATCTGAGTTTGATACCCCTTTCTCCGTCAATGACAATTTCCAGTTGCTCATTTAGAAGAGAACGGGTGGGGCAGAGAGCAGCGTTACCAGGAGGGTGGAGAGGACAGCCAAAGCCTCAGAGACAGACGGTCAGAACCAAAGAGATCGGGGTGTAGAGCCTTGGCCTGGTCTGTGGGAACTAGTAAATCTCAGGCTCGCTTAAACTACCGGGGTTTTCAAGACCGCCACGGTCCAATTCCAGGTGCGTGCTTCACTTAAGTCTTTATCGACGCCACGTAACATACTTAAATCAAAGAACCCCACCAGCCCCGGAAGCCCTGGGTTCAACCGTAGTCATCTGACCTTGCATTCCAGGCTCTGATTGGGCTTTGGGAATACGTGCTCTTCCTTCTCAGACCCTTACGGGGACCCCGTCCCAGCAGCCCACGGGGGCGGGGAAAGGTGCCACGGAGCGACGGTATTGGTCGGCTTCTTCAGGACGCAGCCAATCGGAATTCGCCTACTTCCGGTGTGAAGTGAGCCGGCGCGCGGCGTCAGGGCGCGGCTGCGGCGCGGGCAGTTTGTATTGTGGTTCCGCCCGCTTCGAGACTGGGAGAGGTGAGTACCGGCGCGCGCTGACTTATGGGCCCGTCCGCCTGTCCCAGCCCCGCTACTGGCTATGCGGCCCGGGGCCGGAGAGGAAGGCCTCTCCGGTTCCTCCCGTTTCCCTCCCCCGTTCGGCTAGGCCCGCTGAGTCCTCTCGTCGGGCGAACAGCATGCAAGGAGAGCGCAGACGCACATAGATCCTCAGATGGGGAAACAGAAGCCTGGGGGCGGGGGCGAGCTTTGCCAGGCTGTCCCAGGACCTTGGTGGCAGAACCGGCCTAGCACCCAGTATGTTCTTGTTCGTGTACTCCAGTGCCTACTAAGATGCCTGGCACAGAACAGTCACTTACCAGATTTCTGGCACTACCCCCGTTTCCCTCCCGAGGGATAACCAAAACTCTGTACTTTGTCTGTGGCTTTCTACAATCATGAGCCAGGCTGCATGTATTCTTAGTATCTACTGTGTGCCACGTGCCCGGCACCCCTTTACCTTATAGTTGTAGCTTCGCAATACCCCAGCAAAGGGAAATGGTTAAGGACACAGACTGTATCAGATTGCCTGAGTTCGGAAGCCGGCTCCTGCATGTACTAGCTATGTGACTATCCAACTGTTACTTAAAGTGCCTCAGTTTCCTTTTGTCATATGAGGGAAATGACCTACTCTACCTCCTGGAGATTTTGTTATTATTGAACGACTTAATATATGCAATAAGTGCTTCAAAGAGTACTTGACAACATAGTAAGGGTTCTATTATAACCACCCAGAGAACTGGATAAGATTGTCCTCATTTTATACATGGAGACTCTGAAGCACAAACAATTGTCTCTGTGATGAAAGGGCATTTGGTGATTAAATGCTAGAAATAGGATTTGAACCAAGAGCTGCCTGACTCCAAAACATCTTGCACAACATGGGGATTTCACCCTTACCCCTCACCTGCCCTTAGGTTACTTGGCACTTTGGACACCTAGTGGCCTGAGATGGAGCAGGTACCTGACAGCTCCTGGTGCCACCAGCGTGGATAAATAGCACTCCTGTGCCCCTGTCAAGATGAACGGGCAGTAATGAGAGAGACTGTGTGAGCGACCAGAAATTGAAGAAGGCGGGAGATAGAGTATTCTGTGTGAGGAATAGTAAATAGTATTAAATTGAGCCAACGTTTAGTTAGCCAGGCTGCTGTCAGAAAGTAGCTTGTAGTCTAGTAGGAGAAATATGGTGCATGTATCTTTTTGAATTCGTGTTTTCATTTTTTCTGGTTATATACCCAGAAGTGCAATTTCTGGATCAAATGGTAATTAAATTGTCAATTTTTGAGGAACTTCCATATTGTTTTCCATAGTGGCTGCACCATTCCCATTAAGAGTGTACAAGGGTTCCCTTTTTTCCACTTCCTCTCCAACATTTGTTATTTGTTTTTTGGGTTTTTTTTTTTTTTTGGCTGCACCCCACAGCTTGTGGGATCTTAGTTCCCCGACCAGGGATCAAACGTGTGCCCCCTGCAATGGAAGCGTGGAGTCCTAACCACTGGACCCCGCCCCCCAGGGAATTCCCCAGCATTTGTTATTTGTAGGCTTTTTGATGTGAGGTGATATCTCATTCTTGTTTTGATTTGCATTTCTCTAATAATTAGCAGTGTTAAGCATCTTCTCATGTACCTGTTAGCCATCTGTATGTCTTCTTTGGAAAAATGTCTATTTAGATCTTCTGCGCATTTTTTGATTGGGTTTTTTGTTTACCAGCACCACTTGTCGAAGAGACTGTCCTTTCTCCATTGTATATTCTTGCCTTCTTTATTGTAGATTAATTGACCATAGGTGTGTGGGTTTTATTTCTGGGCTCACTGTTCTGTTGCATTGATCTATGTGTCTGTTCTTGTGCCAGTACCATGCTGTTTTGATTACTGTAGCTTTGTAGTATAGTGTGACGCCTGGGAGGGCAGTACCTCCAGTTTTGTTCTTTTTTCTCAAGATTGCTTTGGCACTTCGGGGTCTTTCATGAGTCCATGTGAATTTCAGGAGTATTTGTTTCAATTCTGTGAAAAATGTTGTGGGATTGCATTACATCTGTATATTGCTTTGGGTTATATTCTGTATATATTCCTTTTAAGGGAAGGAAGGGTAGAAAAAGAGGTCCAGTGTAATTGTAGAATATTTGAGGGAGCTAAATGCCACAAGACCCTGTGGGTCTCCATTGCCTGTAGCATGATACATGAGGCCTTTGAGCAGTCTCCTCTAACCACCTGCTAGTCTGCCTCAGTCTTTGCATGAATAGTGTATAGACTACCCTTCACAACCTCCACCCTGTTTGGAAGGTTCCAATTGTCCTTCAAGATCCAATTCAGTGTTCTTTGGAAAACTGCTCTATGATTTTCCTGAGTTTTACCTTCATCTGGGAAGCCATAAGACTTTTAAGAAAAGACTTTATTATAGGACTTACCCATTTCATTGTAATTTTTTATTGACATGTCTGTTTCCTGCTAGTCTAGAAGCTCATTGAAGGAAGTAATTATTTCTTTTCTGTGTCCTCTAGTGCCTCCTACAATCCCTGGCACAGAGTGAAAATACAAGTCATAATCAACTAATGGAAGTTCTTGGTGTTATGACATATAGACTTTGTTCTCTAGAATGGCAGGGAACTATTGAGTTTACTTTGTCTAAAAAGTCCTATATCTTTTTTTTTTTTTTTTTTTTTTTTTGCGGTATGCGGGCCTCTCACCGTTGTGGCCTCTCCCGTTGCGGAGCACAGGCTCCAGACGCACAGGCCCAGCGGCCATGGTTCACGGGCCCAGCCGCTCCGTGGCATGTGGGACCTTCCCAGACCGAGGCGCGAACCCGTGTCCCCTGCATCGGCAGGTGGACTCTCAACCACTGCGCCACCAGGGAAGCCCAAGTCCTATATCTTAATGAACCATATTCTCAATGTCAAGAAAAATATTGCAGTCATAATCCTGTCTTCCAAACACTTCAGCTATTTTTATTTTTTCATAGAATTTAAATTTTTAATTTTCTAAATTTTAACTATGCAAATTTATTACTGTAAGCCTAATATACTCATAATTTACTGAGTTTTTTTCAGTTTTAAATTATTCCATGTAGCTTCTCAGTCTCCATGGTAGTCATTTATCTTGTAAATTATCACATTATCCCACCCTCCTTCGTGGTTTAATAGGTGTGAAATGTTGCTTCATGCTATTAATTATTAGAAGAATTGAACATTTTTCCATGAGATTATTTTGTCTTTGTATATTCTGGTGAACTATGTGTTTATACTCCCTGATCATTTGTTCACAGGAACTTTATGTGTTTTTAATATTAATCCTTTATTTGTTATTTGTTGCTAATTTTCTTTTAAAAAAATTTCATATGTGAAAGTAGATACATTTTTCAAACTACATAGTGTGTGTGTATATATATAAATATAAAGAAAACTTATAAAGTTTAATTTTACATTAAAATTATATAAATGTAAAGAATAATTATAAAATTATAATTACATGTAACTGTCATCCAAATCAAGAAATCTGGGGTACTTACTAGTACCCCAGAAGTATGCTTCCCTCATCATAACCTCCTCCCTACACTAGAGGTAACTGTTTTCCTGTTTTGTGTAATAATAATTCTCTTGTCTTCCTAATTTACCCATATATGCAACCTGTAAGTAATGTAGTGCAGTTTTGCTTGGTTTTGAACTCTATAAACGGGATGGTAGTTTGTGTATTCTACTTTGTCTTTCTCATTTAGTTCAACATTACGTTTGTGAGATTCTTCCATATTGTAAATACAGGTTTTTAAAATTTTTAAATAATTTTATAATTGTTAATAAAAATTTATTTTGTTGCCATAGAATATTCCATTGTATGATTGTGCCACAGTTTATCCATCCTGCTTTTGATGACATTTAGGTTGGTTTCAGTTTTGAGCTATTAATGTTGCTGTGAATGTTCTTGTTCATATTCCCTGCTGCACATGTTCGTAAGTTTGTATATAACTAAGAGTAGAACTATTGGGTCTAAGGATATGTATAGGTTTTACTTTTCGATCTAATGCCAAATTGTCTTCAAAAGTGGTTGCACTCCTACCAGTGTTTGTTTGTTTATTTATTTTATTTAATTTTTATTTTTTGGCTGCGTTGGGTCTTCATTGCTGCATGGGCTTTCTAGTTGAAGTGAGCAGCGGCTCCTCTTCATTGAGGTGCACGGGCTTCTCATTGCGGTGGCTTCTCTTGTTGCGGAGCACGGGCTCTAGGCACACGGGCTCAGTATTTGCGGCATGTGGGACCTAGAACACGCAGGCTTCAGTAGTTGCAGCGCGTGGGCTCAGTAGTTGTGGCGCACGGGCTCTAGGGTGCACAGGCTTCAGTAGTTGTGGCACGTGGGCTCAGTAATTGCGGCTCGTGGGCTCTAGAGTGCAGGCTCAGTAGTTGTGGCACACGGGCTTAGTTGCTCCGCGACATGTGGGATCTTCCCAGATCAGGGATCGAACCCGTGTCCCCTGCATTGACAGGTGGATTCTTAACAACTGCGCCACCACGGAAGTCCCTTACCAGTGTTATTAGACTTTCCATTGCTCCACATCCTTTCTAATATTTGATATTGTGTATTTAATTTTTGTCTATCAGGTAGGTGTATGTATTTTCTTATGGTTTTAATTCCCTGGATTATTAATGAAGTTGAGCACCTTGTATTTATGGACTGTTTCCTCTTTTTAAAAGTGTCTCTTCAAATTTTCTGTCTTTTCCATGGAGTTGTCTATCTTTTTCTTATTTTGTAGGAGTTATTTTTTCATTCCACATAGTGGTTATTTATTTGTTAGTTATATATATTGCAAATATCTTCTACTCTGTGTCTTTTAAAAGTGGATTTAATATAATTTTAGTCAACAATTTTTAAACACTTTTATTGTAAAATATTTTTTAACTTTTTATTTTATATTGGAATATAGTTGATTAACAATGTCGTGATGGTTTCAGGTGTATGCCAAAGTGATTCAGTTATACATATACGTGTATCTGTTCTTTTACAAATTCTTTTCCCATTTAGGTTGTTACATAATACTGAGCAGAGTTACCTGTGTTATACACTAGGTCCTTGTTGGTTATCCATTTTAAATATAGCAGTGTGTACATGTCAATCCCAAACTCCCTAGCTATCCCTTCCCCCCACCCTGTTGTGAAATATTATATATTTCATAGAGAAAAGTGCAGAAAACATCTATATAAGCTGTGCAGGAATGGGTTAACATAGTAGGCCTGGGAACTTGGGTTTTGAAACCTTTCCTAAGCTGATAAGGTTCTTTTGCCCACCTGTGGCACTAACACTTGCTTTCATTCTGAGAATCTGAAATTTTGGTGTTAAAGCGTTCCTATGTGACCAGCCCTGGATAAAAACCCTAGACAATGCATCTCTGGTGTGTTTCCTAGGGCAAAAACATTGTGCACGTGTAGCTGCAGTTTTCTTGAGAGAGAATGTGCTCTCTGGGAGGTAGAGAGCATATAGAAGCCAGCACATGGATTCCTACAGACTGATGTGTCTTTTCCTCTTGTTGCTCTGTTGGTGTGTCCTTACTGTCTGTTACGGTAATAAAACTTAGCTGTGAGTTAGGACGGTATGCCTGCGGTCGTTCATCACTGAACATGAGGGAGTGGTCTTTGGGGACCGTGGAAACAGCAGTTTAATGACATGTATCAAAGCAAACACCTCTGTACCTATGTCCCAGGTAAGAAATAGAACATTGCTAACACCCTCAGAAGCCTCCTGTCTATTAACACATATATGTGGAATCTGAATAAATTGGTATAGACGATCTTATTTACAAAGTAGAAATAGAGACACAGATGTAAACAAACGTATGGATACCAAGGGGAAAGGGGGGGGTGGAATGAATTGGGAGATTGGGATTGACATATATACACTATTGATACTATGTATAAAATAGATAACTAATGAGAACCTACTGTATAGCACAGGGAACTCTACTCAGTGCTCTGTGGTGACCTAAATGGGAAGGAAATCCAAAAAAGAGGGGATAAATGTATATGTATAGCTGATTCACTTTGCTGTACAGTAGAAACTAATACAACATTGTAAAGCAACTATACTTCAATAAAACTAAAAAAAAAAAAACAGGAAGCCTCCTGTCTGCCCCTGTCTTATCCTCTACCCCAAAGATAACTATTATCCTGACTTTTGTGCTAATCAATACATTGCTTTTCTTTATATTCAGGTGTCTCAAGTCTTAGTGCTGTTTTAGCTAGTTGGCACATGAAAGATTCTCAATTAAAATGCAATTCAGTTTTTCTAATCTTTTTCTTTTTTGTTAGTGCTGTTTGTATCTTGTTTGAGAAATCTCTTGGAGGTTATAAAATTATTCTTCTGTATTATTTTCCAGAAACTTTATTGTTTTACCCTTTACATTTAGATCTGCAGTTCACTTGAAAATGATTGATGTGTATGGAGTGAAGTAGGATTTAAATTTCATTTCTTCCCACGTAGATATCCGATGTTCTAGCACGATTTACTGAAAAGACTCCTTCCATAGTGTTCTGCTATGCTACTTTTGTCATAAATTAAGTGTCTTTATATTGCCTTGCTTGTGGGTTCTTTATTCTCTTCCACTGGTGTTTGCCTATCCTAGCATCAATATCTCACTGTTTTTAAAGTAGTTTTTTAATAAGTCTTTATATGTCTGCCAGAGCAAGTCTTCTCATCCTATAGGTATTCAAGAGTATCTTGGCTATTTTTGGAATTTTGCATCTCCATATAAATTTTACACTCAGCTATTAAGTTCCTCCGGGGGAAAAAATAGAATTTTGATTAGAAGTGCATGAAGTTATAGATGAATTTGGAGAGAATTGGCATCTTGACAGTATTGTTGTCTTCCAGTCATGATTATGGTACAAATATTTGTTTGATTACTCCTTAATTTCTCTTAATAATTATTTATAATTTTCTGAATAGAATCATAGACATAGTTTGGTAGATTTGTTTTTTTGATATTTAAATTTTTATGCCATTGTGAATGGTAAGTTTTCTGAAATTTCATTGTCTAATGGTTTATTGGTGGTACATAAAAATAGAATTAACTTTTGTATATTGACCTCATATCAGCAGTCTACCTAAACTCACTGCATTAGTTTTCTGCTGTAACAGATTACTACAAATTCAGTGGCTTAAATCAACACAGATTTATTATCTTACGGTGCTGTAGTTCTGAAGTTGAATGAGTCTCATTGGGCTAAAAATCAAGGTGTCGGCAAGGCTGTGTTCCTTTCTGGAAGCTCTAGGGAAGAATCTGCTTCCTTGCCCTTTACAGCTTCTTGAGGCGTTCCTCCTCCATTAATCTGAAGATTCTTTTAGTTGTTCTATATACATGGTTGTATCATTTGTGAACGTTAAGTTTCTTGCTTCTTTCCAGTTTATTTACTGTTCTTGCTTTATTGCTCTGGCTTAAATTTCCAGTGCACATCATATGGAAATGGTGAGAGTGGGCATCCTTGTACTGTTCCTGATCTAAAAGGAAAAGCTTTCTAAATATCACCTTTTTGGAGGTTTGTTTATTTTTAAATTATATATCCCCTCTGTAGGGTTAAGGAAGTTCCCTTTTACTCCTTGCTTGATAAGAGTTTTCATAATGAATGGATTTCATTGTGAATGGATATTTGATTTTATTGTATGCTTATTCTGCAGCTCTTGGGAAAAGTCATACGATTTTTCTTCTTTAATAATTTGGTAAACTATATTAATTGATTTTTTTAATGTTGCCAATCATACATTCCTGAGACAATACAACTTGGTCATAGTATATTTTATACATGACTAGATTTGGTTTGCTAACATATTGTTTGGGATTTTTTGCAGCTACATTTATGCATAAGAATTAGCCCGTAATTTTTCACGTTGAACTGCCCTTGCAGAATTCTGTACCAAAATTATGATAGCCTCATAGAGTGAGTTGCGAGGTTCAGTCTTTCTGTACTTTGGAATCGTTCATAAAACTGGAATTTTAAATAAATTTTTCATTTAAAAATTGGAATATTGTCATAAATGCTCGGAAGAATTCACCAGCTCTCAGGTGTTGATGCTGTCTTTAAGGGTAGATTTTTAGCCACAGATATTTCTTTAAAATGGCTATAGGCTATTAGGCTTTCTGTTTCTTTTTGAGTGAGTTTTGATAAGGAAGTTTGTGAAGAAATTTGTCCCTTTCATCTAAATTTTAAATTTTATTGGCCCAAAGTTGTTCATAACAACCTATTACTATATTTTAATATCTATATTATATGTGGTTGAGTTTCTTCTTTTAGTCCCGATATTGGTTTATTTATGCCTTTTCTCTTCTTTTTGATGTCTTTTAAATTAATGAATTAATTAATTTTTGGCTGCGTTGGGTCTTCATTGCTCCGTGTGGGCTTTCTCTAGTTGTGGCGAGTGGGGCCTACTCTTCTTTGCAGTGTGTGGGCTTCTCATTGTGGTGGCTTCTCTTGTTGCGGAGCACGGGCTCTAGGCATGCGGGCTTCAGTAGTTGTGGCATATGGGCTCAGTAGTTGTGGCTCGCCGGGCTCTAGAGCACAGGTTCAGTAGTTGTGGCACATGAGCTTAGTTGCTCTGCGGCATGTGGGATCTACCCGGACCAGGGATCGAACCTATGTCCCCTTCGGCAGGCAGATTCTTAACCACTGCGCCACCAGGGAAGCCCCTTCGATAAGTCTTTTCATAGAACAAACTTGGTTTAGTGGTTCTCTCTATTTTATGTTTATTATTTTAGTTCTTATCTTTATAATTTTCTTCTTTGTATTCTCATTGGGCTTATTTTGTTTTTTCATTTTCACAAATGAAAGAGATACGAGATAGATGCCTACTGCTCATTAATTTTCATTTGTCCTTTCTAACAATTAAGGCTGTACGTTTCCCTGTAATTACTTCTTTAGTTGCGTATCACAAGTTTTTTTATATGTAGACTTTCATTATTATCCAGTTCAAAAATATATTCTAATGCCCACTCTGTTATCTTATTTGATCCATGGTTTTTTTTAGTAAGTATATTTCTTTATTTCCAAACATGAGGATTTTCTGGATCCACCTCTCTCCTTCTTTCTCTCTCTCTCTTTTTTTTTTCTTTGAAAAATTAAAACCCTGTGGAAAAGTAGCAGGGTTAGTCCAGTAATAATATGTCTTCTCAAATGTGCATTTTGCATTCTAAAAATAGTTCACATTATCAACCTTAAAAATAAAATAGCCAGTTATTTTACTAGCAAAATGAGCTTATTCAGTAATGGCAGAGGAATTGCCATTTAGGACATGAAAACTATAGCAAACCACGGGTAGGTCTGGAGAACAAAGGAGAGCAACCTTACTTTATATAGAAAAAGGAGAAGTTGCGAAGGGCTGCTCCAAACCACAGTCCGTTGGAGGAATGTGAACGTTCAGAGTGTCTGAGTTGTTGGAGTTCTCACTGACTGAACTGTTGCTCAACAAGGAGAGAATTGGGTAATAAAGTAAGCTTCCCGCCCAGGAACGTGAAGTAAGTTGTGAAGGAAGGTACATGTGTGGAGAGCTCCCCCTTTAAGACTTCACAACTCCATTTTAAATGAGGTTTCCCTTTATTAATTTTTACAATACGTTAGGTCAGAAAGAAAACATTAGTATTTTCCAAAAGTAGAAAGATTATGAACAGTCCTTATCATTGTACAACAAAACTAGAAATTTAAAATGAAATTTTTAAAAAAAGGAAAAGCCCCTTCCATCTGGAAGATTAAAAATCTTCTATTAAAGAACTATTGGATACAAGGGACATACAAACTGAAATAAAGGATTCCTGAAAATTAACGAAATGAAAACACAACAAATCAGATTTTATAAGACATATAAAGCAGTGGTGAAGGGGGGAAATTTATAGCTTTAAAGGCATTATAAATGAAGGACGGAAAATAAATGAACTAAATTCCAAACTTGGAAAGTTAGAAAAAGAGCAAAAAGTAAACCAAACAAAAGCACAAGAGGCTAAAAAATAATAAAGATAGAAACAGAAATTAATGAGATAGAGAACGGAAGAACATGTGATTAATCAAAATCTTGTATCTTGAAAAATTTAACAAGCCAGCAAACTAATAGCTAACTTAAGAAAATAGGAGGAAATCGCAAATGCAAAATAACAAATGACAAGTGGGGGAAAACCCACTAATATAGAAGAAATTTTTTAAAATATGAGATTAACTTGCATACCTCTAAACATATTTGAATATTTATATGAAATGGATAATTATTTAGGGAAATACAATTTAACAAAATGGATCCCTGTAAAGATTACAAGTTAAATACCTCAATTTCCATAGAATAAACAAAGTTTTGAAAGAACCATCCCAATGAAAACAAAAAAACACTAGGTCCAAATGGTTTCATAGGGAAATTCTACCAAACTTCAAGAGTCTAGATAATCACAATGCTAATAAATTGTTTCAGATGAAGGAAGGAAAACTTTGAAATTCTTTTTTTTTTAATTAGATACTTCATATTATAGTCACTGATTTAGTCATCTATCTCTAGTTGTTGTCAAGGGGCTGAAAGGAAGTAAAATTTCCAAAACACTTTTCAGTCTTCTAGATGCTCTTTGAGTTTACTTTTTCTGAAGCAGCTTTATTGAACTACAATAAACTGCACATATTTAAGTTATGATTTGATCAGTTTTGATATATAGGAGATACCATCACCACAATCAGATCAATGAATATTCATCTCTCCCAAAAGTTTCTTCATGCCCCTGTGTAACGCCTCACTCTTGCTCCCTTTCCCCAGTCCAGAATCTGTAAATAGCCCCTACAGTTCTTTAAAACGAACAAATAACAAATAACCCAATGAAAAAGGAGGCAAAGGATTTGAATAGACGTTTCTCCAAAGAAGATACACAAATGACCAACAAACAGTTGAAAAGATGCTTAGCATCACTAATCGTCAGAGAAATGCAAATCAAAAACACAATGAGATATCGCGTCACACTCAGGATAGCTACTATCAAAAAACCCCAGAAACGACTTCTGTGGTGGTGCAGTGGTTAATAATCCACCTGGCAATGCAGGGGACTAGGGTTCGAGCCCTGGTCTGGGAAGATCCCACATGCTGCGGAGCAGCTAAGCCCGTGTGACACAACTACTGAGCCTGCGCTCTAGAGCCCGCAAGCCACAACTACTGAAGCCTGCGAGCCTAGAGTCCTTGCACTGCAACAAGAGAAGCCACTGCAAAGAGCAGCCCCCACTCACCGCAACTAGAGAAAGCCCACATGCAGCAACGAAGACCCAAAGCAGCCATAAATAAATATATATATATATATTTAAAAAAACAAACCAGAAAATAACAACTGTTGGTAAGGATGTAGAGAAATGAGGATTATGGAGAAATTGGAACTCGTGCACACTGTTGGTGGGAATGTAAAATGGTGCAGCTGCTGTGGAAAATAGTATGGCAATTCCTCAAAAAATTAAAAATAGAATTACTGTATGATCCAGGAATTCCAGTTCTGGGTGCATACCCAAAAGAATTGAAATCAGGGTTTCAAAGAGATGTTTGTACACCTGTGTTTATTTCAGCATTATTCACAATAGCCAAAGGGTGGGAGCAACTCAAATGCCCATCGACAGATGAATGGATAAACAAAATGTGGTATGTACATACAACTGAATATTATTCAGGCTTTAAGGAAGGAAATTCTGACACATGCTTCAACATGAATAAACCTTGAAGACATTATGCTAAGTGAAATAAGCCAGTCACAAAGAAACCATACTGTATGATTCTACTCAAGTAGTCAAATTCATAGAAACAGAAAGTAGAATGGTGATTGTCAGAGGCTGGGGGAAAGGGGAAATGGGAAGTTGTTGTTTAATGGGCACACAGTTTCAGTTGTGCAAAGCAGAAAAGTTCTGGAGATTGGTTGCACAGCAATGTGGATATACTTTACATCACTGAACTGTACACTTAAAAACGATTAAGATGGTAAATTTTTAATGTTAGGTATGTTTTAGCACAATTAAAAATAAAAAAGGACAAAGGAGCCAGCTTGAAAGAATTCTATTCCCACTGCCCATATATGAAACAATTTGAGCATCAGCATAAATAATGACAGTATGGATTACAACCCACTGAATAAATTAAGAATCTTTACTGATAGAAAACAAGTAGGGAAGAAGGGGAAGTTCTTTATAGTGGAATGCCAATTACTAAATGATGATGCCAGCTACTAAAGAATGACTGGGGTTAGAAAGACCATCATTATATAATCATATTATTTCTTCAGGTATGAATCTCCAGTGGGTATGAAAACAGTTTTTTTCTAGTTAACTTTTTTATTATTGATTTCTAGCTAATTTACGTTTGGTTGGAAACATGCCATTATGATGTCAGTCCTTTGAAGTTTGTTGAGACATGCCTTATGACCCAGTACATGGTCAGCTTTTGTAAATGTCTGTTCTTGAAAAGAATGTGTACATTTTGCTGTTGTCAAATTTGTGTTATTCAAATCTCTGGGTTGTTACTGATTGTTTAGTTACTTGTTCTATCGATTACCGAGAGAGCTAATTTTATACTATAATTACAATCTTTTTTCTGTTTCTTCTTGTCATTCTATCAGTTTTACTTCATGTATATTTTTTCCATCTTCTTTTAACCTTGCTATACACTTAGTGTTTTAGATGTGTCTCTAATAAACAGCAAATACAGTAGTTAGATATCATTTTTAAAATTCGATTGTAATCTTTTAATCAAGGCAATTAGTCTGTTTACATTTATTATAATTCATAAATTTTTGGATTAAAATCTACTACCTTATTTTTTTCTTTGTATTATATTTTTCCTTTCTTCCCCTTTTATGTAGCTTTCTTACAGGTGAAGTGTTTTTTAAAAAAATCATTTCCCCTTGTAGATTTTAAGTTACATGCTCTGTTTTTGTTCTTTAGTAGTTACTCTAGAAAGTACAACATGCATATTTATCCTCTCCAAGTCTAAAGCTTATCAACACCTTACACTCCCAGGCAATACAAAGGCCTTGGAACACATTCACTCTCTTTACCTCCCTCCTCACTTATGGGTCATTATTGTTGGGTATTTTAACTATTTTTTTTTAACCCCAGAGGACATCATTGTTGTTGTTTTGCACAGGCAAGGTTTCCATAAATTTAACCTAATATTTACCACTTTCTTTGTCCTTCAGTCCAGCTATCATCTGAGAACTTCCACCCAGGCTCACTTTTCTACTACCTCAAAGTACATCCTTTAGAATTTCATCTAATGAGAGTCCGCTGGTGACAAACTATTGGTTTTTGATGATCTGAAAATGTCTTTATTTTGCCTTGATTTTTTTTAATAACAACTCTTTTGAGATATAACTCACACACCATAAAATTCACCCATTTTAGATGTATAATTCAGAGGCTTTTAGTATATTCATAAGCTTGTGCAGCAGTTGTCACACTCAATTTTAGAACAGCTTTGTCAGCCTGAAGAGAAACCCCACACCCCTAGCCATTAACCCCCAATCTAACCAGCAACCACCCCCGCCCCCCGCCCCGCCGGCCGGCAGTCACTAATTACTCTACAGGTTTGCTCATTCTGGACATGTCATATAAATGGGATCATACTATATGTGGTTCCTTATGACTGGCTTTTTTTTTTTTTTTTTTTTTTTTTTTTGCGATACGCGGGCCTCTCGCTGCTGTGGCCTCTCCCGTTGCGGAGCACAGGCTCCAGACACGCAGGCTCAGCGGCCATGGCTCACGGGCCCAGCCGCTCCACAGCATGCAGGATCTTCCCAAACCGGGGCACGAACCCATGTCCCCTGCATCGTCAAGCGGACTCTCAACTACTGCGCCACCAGGAAAGCCCTGGCTTTTTTCTCTTACCATAATATTTCAAGGTTCATCATTATTGTAGCACTTATCAGTATGCTTTGGTCATTCCTTTGTATCAAATAATATTCCATATGGATATACACATTTCCTTTATCCATTCATTCATCAGTTGATGGACTTTGGGTTGTTTCTAGTTTTTGGCTATTATGAATAATGCCTCTGTGAACATTCAGATACAAGTATTTGTTGGAATACCTGTTTTCAGTTTTTTGTTTTTTGTTTTTGTGGTACGCGGGCCTCTCACTGTTGTGGCCTCTCCAATTGCAGAGCATAAGCTGCGGACGCGCAGGCTCAGCGGCCATGACTCATGGGCCCAGCCGCTCCGCGGCATGTGGGATCTTCCCAGACCGGGGCACGAACCCATGTCCTCTGCATCGGCAGGCGGAGTCTCAACCACTGCGCCACCAGGGAAGCCCTGTTTTCAGTTTTTTTGAGTATATATCTAGGAGTAGAATTGCTGGATCATATGGTAACTCTGTGTTTAACTTTTTGAGGAACTGCCGGACTGATTTCCAAAGCAGCTGCACCATTTTACATTCCCAGCAGCAATGGATAAGGGTTCCAAGTTCTCCACATCCTCACCAACACTTTATCTGTTGCTTTTATTATAGCCCGTTTTAAAAATAAAAGGTTTATTGGGATATAATTTATATACCATAAAATTCACCCTTATGCAATTCAGTCTCAATTGTTGAAGGATATTTTTGCTGGGGGAAAAGTTCTAGGTTACTCGCAGCAGACTGAAGATATTCCACTGTCGTCGTTGTCTTTTTTTTTTTTTAATTGAAGTATATAGGTCATTTACAATGTTGTGTTATATTCCACTGTGTTATGATTTCCAATTTTGCTGAAGAGAAATCAGTTATCTGTCCAAATATTGCACAATGAGGGGAAATCCCTGGAAGTCCAGTGGTTAGAACTTGATGTTTACTTTCTTTTTTTTTTTTTTGGCTGTGCTTCATGGCATGTGGAGTCTTAGTTCTTCAACCAGGGGTAGAACCCGCACCCCCCTGCATTGGAAGCATGGAGTTTTAACCACTGGACCACCAGGGACGTCCCAGGACTTAGTGCTTTCAGTGCCAGGGCCCAGGTTCAATCTCTGGTTGAGGAACTAAGATCCAACAAGCTGCTTGTTACAACGAAAAAGAACCCCAAATTTTGCACAATGATGTATTTTGGTGTGGATTTATTTTTCTCTGTCCTGTTCAGAATTTGTTTGCTTTCTTTCTTTTTTAAAAAATTAATTAATTAATTTATTTTTGGCTCTGTTGGGTCTTCGTTGCTGCGTGCGGGCTTTCTCTAGTTGCAGCGAGTGAAGTTGTGGTGCATGGGCTTAGTTGCTCCGTGACATGTGGGATCTTCCCGGACCAGGGCTCAAACCTATGTCCCTTGCATTGGCAGGTGGATTCTTAACCACTGCACCACCAGGGAAATCGCTGTTTGCTTTCTTGAATCTGAGGATTTGTGTCTTTCATTTTGGAAATATCCCAGCTATTATCTTTTAAAATATTCTGCCCCAGTTTCTCCTCTTTTTCTGGAACTAGATTTCTAGCTAGATTTATGTTAGACTTTCTTACTCTATCTCCCATGTCTTTTAACTTCTCATATTTTCCATCTCTTTCTTTAGTTTTCCATGTATGCATCTATTAAGTCAGAAACTGTGGGAATCTTAAAATTTACCCTACTTTTAAGCTAACAAGTCAGCCTCTAACAGTTATTTATATGCGCGCGTGCACACACACAGACATGCACATAAATGTTTACACATGTGCTGACGAGACACAAGACCCCTGGGTCAGAGATACAGATGGTTTATTGCAGCAATACCTTGCATCCATTCCCTACACCCTAATTCCCACAGGGTGGTGTGATAAGGGCTAGATGATACCTTATATACAGTTGAGTGCATCACAGGAAAGAAACCCCAAAATTCAGAAACTCTGAACACTCGAGGGTTTCCGGCACATCTGCACAAACTCCCTTCCAGAGAGAGCACTTTTTACCTTAGAATGTAGGCAAATCTCCCCTGGATGAGAGGGGAAGGAGCCTTGAGGATTATTATCTTGAATGTAGAGAAATGTCTCCAGGGAGAGAAAAGAAAGGGCTTTATCTTTACTACTGTGAGATGTCTCTGGGGGAAGTGTGACTCCAAATGTCACCAGAGGAATACAGCAGCCAAGACCATCTGCTACTTCACATGTCCTTTGCTCAGAAGGCTTGGACCATGTAAGAATGTGAGAAATCCATGGAGCCAGATCCTGGATACTTTCTTCTGGTTTTCCCCCCACTTTACTAATGATCTCTTTAGCTGTGTGTAGTCTACTGGTAAATCTATCTGTTGAATTCTGAATCTTGGTTATTGTATCTTTCATTCCTAAAAGTTCTGGCAAGGTCAACTTTATAGTTTTCTGTTTACTGTAGATATTTTCAAGCTTGTCTTTTATTTTTGTAAACATAAGTTTAATTGCTTTATACTGCTATGTCTGATACTGTTTGACTATTTCTGTTACAACTAGTTCTCATTCCTGGTGCCTTGTTTACTTGTGTGGTTGACAATTTTTGTCTGTATTTGCTATGTATTGTCTTGTTGTGGGAACTATTTAAGGCCTAAGATAAAGGCATAGTCCTCCAGAGACATTTTTGCATTTGCATTTGGAAGACGCCTTGGAGTTAGGATCACTTTAATCTAAATTCATGACTTGGATTTTTTAAAAAATATGTGGGTGATAAAAATTGGGTTCAGAAGATTCTCAGGTTTGTGGTTTCAGAGTCTCTCCCACTCAGTCCCTCAGCAATTGATAACTTTACTTATAGATACCTGGGGATAGAAGTGAGGTTTAATTTTGGTTTACCTTTGCCCAGGTGGTATAGCCCTTTGGGGTGCTGGTTTTATAGGGGAACATTTCCCACCATGGTTGTGCCCTAACTTTGATTCTGTCCATCTTTTTCCTCCAAGGCTAGCAAAACTGATGTTCAGATTCTCAGGATCAGACAGCTGTCCTCAGGACAAAAACAACTGTCAATGCTCTCCTTACCTCTCTGGGTTCCCACTTTTGGCCTGATCATTTTAACTTCTTGTCAGAGATTTACTGTATTTAATAATTTATTTTATTTATTTATTTTTTTTGTTTTCTATTTTTAATTCTTATTTTATTTGTTTGTTTGTTTGTTTTGCGGTACGCGGGCCTCTCACTGTTGTGGCCTTTCCCGTTGCGGAGCACAGGCTCCGGACACACAGGCTCAGCGGCCATGGCTCACGGGCCTAGCGGCTCTGCGGCATGTGGGATCTTCCCGGACCAGGGCACAAACCCGTGTCCCCTGTATCGGCAGGCGGACTCTCAACCACTGCGCCACCAGGGAAGCCCTAATTCTTATTTTGTATTGGAGTATAGTAGATTAACGATGTTGTGTTAGTTTCAGGTGTACAGCAAAGTGATTCAGTTCTATATAAACATGTATCTATTCTTTTTCAAATTCTTTTCCCATTTAGGTTATTACAGAGTATTGAGCAGAGTTCCCTGTGCTGTAGTGTAGGCCCTTGTTGGTTATCTATCTGTCTATCTATTTATTTATTTATGACTGCATTGGATCTTCGTTGCTGCACGTGGGCTTTCTCTGGTTGTGGCGAGCAGGGGCTACTCTTTGTTGCGGTGCATGGGCTTCTCATTGTGGTGGCTTCGCTTGTTGTGGAGCACAGGCTCTAGGCGCGTGGGCTTCAGTAGTTGTGGCACGTGGGCTCAATAGTTGTGGCTCGTGGGCTCTAGAGTGCAGGCTCAGTAGTTGTGGCACACGGGCTTAGTTGCTCCGTGGCATGTGGGATCTTCCCAGACCAGGGATCAAACCCATGTCACCTGCATTGGCAGGCGGATTCTT